>NC_051315.1:81842309-83092309 GCF_015220235.1 Choloepus didactylus | reverse complement strand
TGTGATAGCGCCAGAAGTAATCTGGTGCGTGAAAATTGCTGTAGTGCAAAGTATGAAACCACACCTTCAGGGTGGACTTTGGATGGCTTTCAAATGCCCAGCTTTGCTTCTAACTCTAGATTATAGAAATTTATTTGCTTCCAGAGTCCAGACAGATCAAGCAAGTAACCATATGAGTGTTAAAAAGCAACTGAAGGACATAATAGGGGCTGGTAGAGTCAATGGTAAACTAAAGAGCTCATGCCTTGTTTAAATGAGAAGCAACAAGGCAATTTCTCTGATTGTTTTGTGCTGAGGGAATTTGTATTCATACTTGCTAGATCTTCTGATTTTTCAAGAGAAGCTGGACATCTAAATTTTTATGCAAAACCTCCTAATTTTAAAATGTGAGCAGGTAATATAAAACATTTAAAGCATCTAGTGGGCCTGAAAAAAAAACCAAAACTGCTGTTTTCCATGGTTTGTGATCTCACAGATCCTCACTTAAGATTGCCCTTCATAAGTAGTTTAAAAATTGATCAGTTAGGGAATTTGTTGATTGGACTCTAGTTAGGATCTTGTTATATCACCTTCCATGGCTTTCTGAATATGAAGTAGTCTAATGTGTTATCAGTAGTGGTTTTTAATAAATGATAACCCCTTCAGTCTTGAAGTATAAATCTGCCTTTCATAAAGCCACTGGATCCCAAATGCAGATTAATAAATCGTTTCTATTAGTTTTTGCATTCCAAGCCATGGAAGTCATTTTAGTAAATAATTGTTTATGGTTCACATGGAAGAGGAATAGTTTTCAAACAGAGAATTTACTATCTGCTACTCCCATCATTTGCCAATCTTTAAGCAGAATTTTAGTCCCAGTGTAGCATAAACTGATATATTCCCATTCCTTCATAACTTTAGTATAAGAAAATAAAAAGGTGATATCCTAAGTGTTGTAAAATATATTTGACCTTCTAAATAAAAGACACCATCCACATGTCGTCTACTGAGAAGCGAAGTAATTTATTCACCAGGGTTATATCTATACAACAGATTGAGTTCATAGTTTCTAGGAGAGTCCAAATTTTCAATCTACGTGTAACAATCACATGATACCTAACATTAATATAATGCTTGAACTTTACAAAGTACATTCTCATATAAGATCTCATTTTGATTCCATGTTATGAGGAAAGCAAAAGTGAAACTCTTCCATTCCCCATATGACTCAACAAAGAGGGTCTTTCAAAAGTATCCTTATGGACCGCTTTCTTATCTTTCCTAAAAGACAATTTTTCCAACTGCCTGGAATTCTTTTACTACCTCTTTCCCTTACTGATTATATCCTATAAAAATCTCACACATCCTTAGAGGCCCAGTTCAGTCCACACCTGTAAGCTTTTTCTCTTCTCTGCCCCCATTGCCTGAAATTTACAGATACATAATTTTTATTGTCATAGTGTGTTACCATATATTTGATGATTCTTTGCTATTTTTTTTTTTTTTTGGTTGTATTTGGTCGTATAAACTTGAGAGGATTAAGGGGGATATTATATATAAAGGACCTCACCCAGTAATCGAGAATATAGATGATATTCAATAAATGCAAGTATCCCTAGTTACCTATCCTGCCTTTCATAAAGCCACTGGATCCCAAATGCAGATTAATAAATCCTTTCTATTAGTTCTTGCATTCCAAGCCATGGAAGTCATTTTAGTAAACAATTGTTTATGGCCTGTCTTCTTTTCAATAACTTCTGTTTTATCTAATGTATCCACTTATGCCAGAGTACCCTTCCTAAAACATAATTCTAATTATGTTAATTCCACACGCAAATATGTGCTATGGACTTGTCCTGCCAGTAGAAGATACCACGTAGCTTCCAAAGCTCTCTCTCATTGTATTTTTCAGTGCTTCCCCTTTACTATTATATATTAGCCAAACCAAACAACTTTCTGTTGAGTTTCTCTGCAGCTCAATACAATTGGCTACAATTTTCCCAACTCCCTGGAATTCTTTTACTGCCTCTTTGCCTTACCAATTATATCCTATAAAAATCTCATATATCCTTGGAGGCCCAGTTCAGTCCACACCTGTAAGCTTTCTCTCTTCTCTGTCCCCAGAGCCCTGCATGATTCTTATAACACTTATAGGGAAGTCTTATAGTCTTAAAATTAATGGAGGACAAACTCAGCGCCATTACAAGATCACAGGTGTCTTTAAGATAAAGTCTTTATCCTATACATTTTTGTATCTCTGAAAAAAGGGAGGCTGCCTTCTACATAGTAAATGTTCAGTAAGTATATATTGAGATGGAAACTCCAGGAGCCTAATTAAGACCACCTTCCTACCCAATCCATAAATCCTCTTCAAATCTCCCCATTGCCCTGCCTCTGCTTGGAGCATGTGGAATATCATTACTTTGTGATATAATGTTTTCTTTGTTTGAAAATAGAAATTATTCGAATGCTTTTTCTTGTATGAGCTGAAATGCTCTTCTTTTCACTTTGCTCTTAGCTCTGTACTATGAAATTTAAATATTAACCCTCTTCCACATGACAACCCTTCAAATATTGTGATAATGCTTATCCTAGGTATTCCCTTCTCATGGTAACCGCACCTGCATCACCATGTTCCTTCTGTTTGCCTAATACAATACCACTTGGGTCACCCTTCTTTTAAATGTTGCTTATTTTGTCAGCCTTCTTCTTTCAAAATAGAACCCAGAACTGGGTAAAAACATCCAGTGGATGATCTGACCAGTCCAGGATGCAGTGGAAATATTATATCCCTCTCTGTGGACCCACACTCCTGCAACTGAGCCTACAACTTTAGTACCACATCATGTGGTTCACTATTATGAGCTTCAGCAAATAACTACTTAGTGAATGCCTGCTATATGCCAGACACCATAAGGCCCTTCCTCAAATGCTATCTCAGTAAATTTTACAGTCAGTTAAAGCTCCCAAGTCCTTGCCACATGAGTTACCATCAAAAAATATCTTCTGTACTTTTATAATTGCTATCTCAAAACAAATCTATAATTTTTCATTTATCCTGGTTAAATTCCATTGTGTTGGCTTTGTTTCATCCCTTTAGACGGTCAAGGTCATTTTAATCCTGTTTCTCTCATAAAAGAGGGTAGTTTTCCCAGTTTTTAATCAACTGCATATTTAATAAGGACACCATCTAGTTTTTCAGCTAAGACATGATTAAAACATTGAAAAGAAGGAAAGCTACCACTCTAGAGGATTTCTTACTGATTCAAAATTAGAATTCCTAAGGAATGTCTTCTATAGCTACAGGTTTACCTAGATAGCCAGCAGTCATTCCATATTCTTTGTCACAGCTGTAGGGGAATCTCTACATTTAAGTATCTTAGTTAGATCATGGTAGAAATCCCATTAAATATGAGATTGGCTTGAGTCTGTAGGCCACCACCTTAGCATAGCACTTTTTGTGTTTATTGTTTTATTTACTTATTTATTTTGACATGTCAACACTTACTAGAGGTTCCAAACCACTACCTTTTTTGAAATTTTGCTGGATTAATAAAGTTCTCACAAGTCTGTGGAGCCCATAATTTGGCTTTCATACATTTTTTTAAAATTGGGTCTGTTCTAGTTTGCCAATGCTTCGGAATGCAAAACACCAGAGATGGATTGGCTTTTATAAAAAGGGGGTTTATTTGGCTACACAGTTACAGTCTTAAGGCCATCAAGTGTCCAAGGTAACACATCAGTAATCAGGTACCTTCACTGGAGGATGGCCAATGGCGTCCGGAAAACCTCTGTTAGCTGGGAAGGCCCATGGCTGGCATCTGCTCCAAAGTTCTGGTTTCAAAATGGCTTTCTCCCAGGATGTTCCTCTCTAGCAAGCTTGCTCCTCTTCAAAATGTCACTCACAGCTGCACTGCATTCCTTCTCTTTGAGTAGGCTCATTTATATGGCTCCAGTGACTCAACTTAGACCCACCCTGAATGGGCGGAGCAACACCTCCATGGAAATTATCCAGTCAGAGTCATCACCCACAGCTGGGTGGGGCACGTTCCAAGCAAATCTAATCAGCACCACAACCTCTGCCCCACAAGACTATATCAAAGATAATGGCATTTGGGGGACACAATACATTCAAACTGGCACAGGGTCATTTGTTCATTTCTAAGTTTATGTGATTCCCCCTTTTCACTGTGTTTTCCCAGTGATTACCAAGAATGATGTGTTTCACAACCTTTCAGATGTAATTAACCTTTGTCTTGACTTGTGCATTCATTGAGAGGTACTAAATACTCTTAAAATCTTTGCTTTTATTTTGTATTTCAGTTACCTCTTGACAATGTTTATGCTATCCTTTCAATGTGAAGATAATTCTCCCAGTGGAGAGAAATGGAAGCAAACCACCATTTTATCATATTTAATAGTATATCATTTTTCCCAAGTGGTGATCAAATCCATCACTTTCTTTCCTTTTAACTCTGAATATCTTATTTGTGTCATACATACACATACGTTATGCACGTTATAAAATGGATGTTTAGTGTTCCTAGTATAGGTAAGAAGTATCAGACAATTTCAGCCTTCTTGGTCCTATTCTTAAAGATTGTTGCTTCTCTTCTGTATTCTCCCTTGGTTATTTCTCTTTCCTTCATATTTTTTACACATTTCATTTAAATTGGAGCTCATCAGAGAGCCCTAAGCAACCACACTGGTTTCCTTGGATACTGATTCTTTATTTTCCTCATCAGTATCACTTGTGATTGTGTTATCAGATTTTCAATTTTTACTCTCCCACCTCCTTTAAATTTTCTGTCAGGGAACCCCCAGGGGACTAACATAGATGCCACTTCCAACATTTTTTTTCAATATAATTTCCTAAAACCTAGGGTATATTTTAGTAGCCTTTTCTTTCTAGTAAACTGTCACAGATGCTTTCTCTGAAAGTTCCTATTATTTCAGATTCAGGAATAAACCTCCGTTTCCTCATCAGAATAAAATCAGGAATAGAATTCTCCTTCGTTATTTCACCTTCCACCTGAGGAATGCTGTTTCAGCAAGGCAGCATATTTTCTCAGATGCTCTCTATTAGGAAAAAGGCTTTCTAGTAAATGCCCAAGTAGTTAACATTTCCTGTAAGTTGACTCTTTCACCAGTTGTGTGATTTGGGTGTTGCAGCATCAACATTACATGGGAACCTTTTAGAAATGAAAATTCAGGGGCCCCAGCCCAGACCTACAGGAGCAAGCAGAATCACAGAGGGCAGGTCCCAGCAATCTGCTTTAGCAAGCCTTCTAAGTAATTCTTATGCCCATTGAAGTTTGAGAACCACTGTTGTAAAGCATCACTCATACTTTCTAACTGGCAGCAATACAGAGTACTCTCCATTAGCCATGTAAGCTCAGATGCTTTCTATTACCACAGTTTTCTAAGCAGATGTACGTCTTCTTACCACTGAGTAGAATGCTCCTGCCTTTTTCTGTTGGATTGTTTCTTTTGAATAGAGTCTTCTACATCCAAGACATAGTTGCATCAAAACAAATATTCTGATACCTATGAAGATAATTCAACATCTAGTGTTAAATTGCCAATGTTCACATATTACCCATCATGCTTAGTGTATTGGAATGTGTTTTTGCTTCTTAGGGCTGTATTAACAAATTGCCATAATTTGGGTGGCTTAAAGCAACAGAGATTTATTCTTTCACAGTTCTGGGGGCTAAAAATCCAAAATCAAGGTCGGCAGGCTTGGCTCCTTCTGAAGCCTCTGAGGAAGACTGTTCCATGACTGTCTTCTAGCTTCTGATAGTTGCCAGCAATCCTTGGCATTCCTTGGCTTATTCCTCTTTGGTTTGTCTCCGTCTTCTCATGGTGTTCTCCTTTCTTTTTGGGTTTATCTCTGTGTCCCAGTTCTTCTCTTCTTATGGATACAGGTGATTGGATTTATGGCCCACCTTAATCCAGTATGACCTCATCTTGATTATACAAGCAAAGACCCTATTTTCAAATAAGGCCACATTCTGAAGGTGCATTCTGAAGGTGCATTCTGAAGGTCCAGGTAAATGTAAATTATGGGAGGTGGGGGGCACCCCAGTATAGTGTATAAATATCTGAGGATTTGCATGTAGTCTGACTCCTTCAGGGTTATTTCCTCCTGAGCACTTCTTGGCACCCTCTCCATTACTGGTCTTGCACAGACAGTGACAACCACTCACACCTCTGTCCCTGCTCCCAGATTCCTTTCACTCTGATCTATTCTACACACCATTACTAGATGAATTGACCTAAAACATGGCCCTCATTATGTAATTTCCCTATTGAAAATCCTTCATTGATTTTGAACTCCTGAAACTGGCATTTTAGGTGCTCCATAATATCACTTTGACCCTTCTCGTTAGACTTTCATTTTATGATCCACTTCTTTGTACAGCACAGTGCAATCTGGTAAGCCTATGTATATCATTCCCTGGAGTTCCCTGCCCCTAGACCTTTGTTCATACTTTTCCTTTTCCTTCGCATGCCATTTACCTTTGTTTCCTCCTGTTGAAATCCTTCACTTCACATCTCTGGACACTCATTCTCATGAATCTTTTTATGCTACCTGGCTAGATGTCACCTGTCCTCCTCTCCCTCTGGTAAGTGCCAATAAAACATACAATGCTGTACTTGATGCCCCTGATTATACCTTACTTTGTATGATATATGATTGTGGACTTATCATATACTTACATTAAGAAGGGACATCTGATGCATGCTACATCCTTAACATTATATTAGAATTGAAGTAAACATCATTCTGTAGCAATTAATTTATCGTTTCTTCTAGGTATTCTTTCTATTTCCCTCCTAAAATTTTCTCAAATTGCATAGTTAATTTCAGGGTGCCTAAACAGAGACTCAAGGGTTTTGCTTCCAAATTATTTGAATTTAGTGGTCATGTAAAAATATATTACCTTTTTGATGAAAGACCACTTGAGTATAATGTTCTTTTGATAAGTCTAAATTTAAATGCTCATCTTTGAATGATTTGTTTCTAAATAGAAACAAGTGAAAAATATTAATTAGAAAACTTGGGTGTTAAAATAACATAAATGCATGTCTGTGTGTACAAGTGTGTGTGTGTGTGTGTGTGTGTGTGTGTGTGTGTGTGTGTTTGAGAGAGAGAGAGAGGGAGAGAAAGGGGCCGGGGGCAGAGAGAAGAAAGAATGATCAATGATCAAATGATCAAAGAATGGTAAAACGACTTATGTTTTAGCCATGAGGTATTTCAATCCTTTTTTCCTCTCCTGTCACTCAATTTAAGTGAAAACATCACCAAAATAATATGGAAAAACTATTATTTTATTCCACACTTGCCTACTAGTAAGTGCTGGTTTAATGGAGATACTATGCATTGCACAGTATGTTGGTAGAATTGAGAGATTTTATGAATCATAAGAAAGCAAGAGATAAGGAAACTGACTTTCTGAAAGTAGGACAAAATCTACAATTAACCTCAGGATGAAGTATCTTTCCTTTCTCACCAATATCAACTCATATTTAATAAGTCTTTAAATGGAAAGTGACTTGTACTTAACCTTCTATGATTCACAAAGTCATTTAATTTTAATTATAGCTAATCCAATTAAAGATGGATTATAATAACAGCTGAATTAAAAGGTCATGAAATACAGACTTTAATTAGTAGATTCCTATTTATTTTGAAAAAAGAGGAAAAATGCTATTTTTGAACTAAGTGAAAGCTCTTTAAAATTTAGTCTGAACTTAAAATTTTAGAATTTGCTTTGTAAAAAAAATGAAGCCAAAGAAGGAATGGCATCGCATAAAATCTGGGGAAAAAATCTGAGTTCCCAATTTATTTCATTTAAATTATTATTTTATATGCTGAATCTTGAAAGAAAAAATAGCAGTAACTTTTTATTCCCTCTTTCCCTGGACAAATTAAGTTTACTAATACATGCACTCAAATAATAATATTAATAATAATAACAATGACAATTTTACCTTTTGAAGATTATAAGTGATAATGCAATCTAAGTTGCATATAGTCATTTTCTTATCTATTTGTTGTATTTTTAGGAAAAATCACCTAGTTGTAGATAAATTAGGCCAAGTAACCTACCTACATTAGCATCAGATGTAGTATTCTAATGTTTGTGATATTTTTAAAGCTATGGAAACAAATATGAATAAAGAAATTTTAAGAAAAATTAATGACAGTTGGCATGGCAAATAATTACAGAACTAAAATTAAAGAACTGTTTTACTTTGTGCATAATATAGATGATACAGTGTAGTGTGCCTCAATCTTTACAGCTATACCTACAAGCATGTCTAACAGGCTATATTCCAGTAGATGTGAATGCTTACATTGAGTCCTGAGACTGGTAATTCTGGAGCTCTATGAACAAACCCCTAATCATAAATATCTTATTTTCTTAATTCTATGATGCACTATTTTTATATTTTACCATTTCTGAAAGCATGATACATCTTAAAATTGAAATGTAAAAATAAATATGAGTTCTTCAAACTCTTGCCCCACTGCATGGGATTTTGTTAGGGTGATATGAACTAAAGCATTACAAGTTCATTCCTCTGGAAATGTCCCTTTTCCTTGGATGTCCTATGTACTACCGGCTGTCATGTCCAAAAGACATTGTTCTGCAGATATTACCATTTCTTTATTTTTAATAACAAAAAGTGTCAGGGTATAGCACTTTCCTCTCATAAATTAGCCACAGGGTCATATTTTCAAGATGACTAAAGCTATCCTAATGAGAAAATTGTTAGACAGCCAAAGAAAAAGTAATTGAAAATTGATCAAGAATCAATTTGGTGAATACTTAGGGAACCAATTCTAAGGTCTGCTTGAGGTTCCCAGGAAGCTTAGCAGTTTTTTTTAGCCTTGGGCCCATGTAAGATACACAGAAATGTAAACTGGCTCCAGGGCTAAAATACCAAATTCAGGAGTCCTTGAGCTGGGATAGGTTAAGATTACTCAGTGCTCAGTGCACACACAAGGGGCACCCAGGAATATCCCAAAGGGAGTATGTGGCTATTGAAGGGTATACTGTGGTAATATGTACCAAATACACAAATCACCCAGAATGCACCAGCTAGGCCACCTGCTGGGGAGTTCCACTGCCTCCTAGGGGATGCTGAAATGTGTTGCTGGGCACTTGGAATGAAAATATATTTTCTGTGAGCAGCAACTACTCTGAAGAAATTGCTTTATACTCAGAAGTTGCTGAACAACCCATAATCAAGGTTTTCTTACTGTTGTTTTAAACAGACCCATTATCAGAGTTGCATCTCTATGAAAGCTTCAGACTTCATTACACTATTAGAAAAAATTAACATATTGTACCTGATAAGCTTCTGGCATATTCAAAATCCCGCAGCTTTACTAATGCTAACTACCCTAGCAGTTTTCTCCATTATTAAAAATGAGTTGCACAAGAATTAAAATGTATGCTGTTTTTCTACTTTTTTCCTTAAGATAAGAAGGCAGCAGTTAACTTGTTCTAATTTCTATCTGTAAATTCAGGTATTTATTTTTAGCATATACTTTCTTTTGTCAGAAAGCATATCTGATTGTGCAAGAATTTATAAAGGAAAACCAATTTGGGCATGTTCATAATGCACAACATTGGAAGTCAATTTGAAGGTTAGAGTGATTTATTGGAATATTTTATTTATGACTAATCTAAAAACTAAAAATAATGTTATTGCTATGCTAATACTAAGTTGTTACTTCATCTGTCAGTTCTTAAATACTTTTAAAATTGAGATATTGGGAAAAAAGTGAAAACAAATGTATGCATAGACATTGAATAATAATAGCACTTTTAGCTTTTTTGAAAATGGGCTTTATCTATAAGGCTTTATCTGTAAGGCATTTTAAAAACATTTGTGTCAGAGGCAATTTATTTGGGCTTAAGTTTAATTGGTAAAAAGCTAAACTTAAAAAAAACTGAAAATTGCAAAGATCTGTAATCCAAGGTTGCAATGGTAAATCAGGAAATATGAATCACGTTGCTATTCAGCAAAGTGGAATTGTGAAACTTAGTGCTAAGTCATGCTGTAAATAGCCCAGCCCTACCTGCCCCCCAAAATTAAATTAATAGGTTGCTGAAGGCTGTGTACATATCACCATCAAAATTAAAATGAAGATTAAAAGAATGTAAAAGTGTAAGTTCTGTTAGGTAGAAAACTTTTAGGAATTTTAAGGATTTCTGCTTCATTTAGACTCATTACTAGAAGGAATAATAACATACATAATAAAAGAGAGTTACTTGAAATGCCCAAAGTTATTGAACTAGTATACTTAAGACTTAAGTTAAAAGGACTGGACTTTTCAATTAAGAAACTTAAAACTACAAACTGTACCAAGGCCCAGTTTTTGACTTTAGACACAGTCAACTCTATTCTTGTCATGCCTTAACTCAGTGCTTCAACGTTTGCCCCAAATAATTGCTCCATTTGAACAAGTCACTGATTTCTCCAAAATAAATAAAGGGACTTCTAGTACAGTTTGAGCAAAAAATAACTGCACTGTCGATTTCTTAAGGTTCCCTTCTTGCAATAATTTTTACATTTTGGATTTAGGAGAGAGGTAGGTGAGAAGACAGGACTGGACTTAAAGACAGTGGGGAAAATATTCTGACACCATTAAGATTCACACACCTAATGAATTCAGTGGCCTGTGTTATATAAGGAACCCTGTGTGATTTGCTCTATTGTTAGTCAATATGTGGCCTTCTTAAAGGATTTACAAAATTATGCCTTGATGAACAGTAAGGTCTGGTAAATTTTTCTTCCCCCTTGCTGATGGGGAATCACTTGGAAATGCTCAGAGGCAGTTAAGGTGCCATTAGTGCACTGATTCCCCCATGACTGCCGGAGTTGCTGCAGACCGTTGCTGGTCAGAAAGCCTGGTGGAGGGAAGGGTTGTTTGATGATGAGGATCTCATCCATGTACTTAGCTTTATAGCTGTCAGAGCCAAGAATGCTTCTCTGTCACAAGGCATAATTAAAATAAGTAGTTTAAAATTATTTAGCAAAACAACAAAATTCAAAATCCCAAAGCAATAACTGACTCTTGTATTTATAACTAAAAATAACTAAGTACTTAAAATAGAAGAAGTAAAGAAAGGGAAAGAAGGAAAGGAGGGAAGGAAGAACATAAAGTGGGAAGAGGGGGCGTTCTTTCAAAGGAACTTTCTCTTTGTGGTTGTAAGTCTCCATGAAGTGAAAAAAGGTTTCTGGAGTCTAACCAAGCTGTGTTTTAATTTCAGCTCCCACCATTTACAGTCTTGGGGAAGTTTCCTGGCCTTTTTGAGCCTCAGTTTCCCTAAAATGACTGCAAAGAGAAGGCGCCAAGATCATGCTTGCAAATCGCAAATAATTTAATGTTACCCCTTTTCCCTTCCCTGTAGTTGCAAACATTTCTTCCTTCATCCCAGATGTAACTAACATGGCAGGATCTAGAGTGCACCAGGGTATGACATAAAACTTGGAAAATGTAGTTTATATCTTCAGTTTGGGTGCTGGCAGTTTTAGTTGTCATCTTCCATTGTTCTTCATACAAATCCTTATAACTTTTTTTTTTCTGAAATATATTATGCAATCTCTTTATACAAATATTCTAATGTATTTGAGATACCTGAATAATTTATAGGATCTTCTCTATTACTCAACATGTCCTCATATAGACTTGGCAAATGTATTCACAATTGGGAGCACTTCCATAGAAAAGAAGTGATATATTATTCATGTTGTACTTTTCCCCCATCACTTCATTAATTAGCACAGCATATTAATGACCTATTTTATGTATAAGGTAATATTCAACTAAATGTAATGAGTGCAGATAAAATGTTTCAGAACATGCAAATACATAGTATGTATTATTTTAACTACTGAGCTTACAATTGCCTCACCCCTTTTTTTTTTGGAAGGAGGATATTGCTTCTTTTTTAAATATCTGAATGCTTGACTGAATTTTCTATTTATATTTTGATCCTGTGATAGATATGCCCATGTTTATTGGTATTTTTAAAAACAAATTTTTGTTAAAACGTACTTTCTCTAAAATATGCAATTTTTGCCTTAAATGAGATTAATAAAGTTTAGCAAACTAAATTTAGGGATATTCTTGATCACCTTAAAAATTCTTCAATTTAAGTGATGTCTAAATTGAAACACCGAATGTAATATATCATTGATTATAATAGGATCTTTGCACTTCTACAATATTTGTTTTAAAAAGTTATGAAGCAGTACACTTTTATTAGTGTTGTGTTGAACAATATTTTAACTCATAGATGGACTTTAGTTAGTTTGAGAATAATTTCATCAGTTTTACTTGTGAATCTCCCCTCTGCAACATGTATTTTAAAACCTGACTTCCAGCTTACGAACATATTCAGTTAGACCTAAGACAAGGAGGGAAATTTCACAAACCATTGGGACACATTGGCTTCCAAATGCCTCTCCTTTAAATGAGAAATCTTTTAGAAAATTGTTCTGTGCTATAGGATTTCATACCTGTGTTGTTGTTTGGGACAACGAATGGTAATGGATCTTTTATGGTAAGCTTTCTCAAATAATGAATGGCTCTTTTATGAGAAGTTTGGTCCTAACAGCTTGAGGTAGTTACCCATGGGAAAGTGCTACAAAGAATATAAGTCTATACTTGCCAATAGGGAAGAGTTAATTCTGAGTATACGCTAGATAAGAAATTAAAAGACGCTACTATGCAAAAGGCAAAATAGTTCTACAGATTGACTAACATCCAGTCTTCAAAAGGAACATGCTTGGCCAGTCTTAAAGGGACATGCTTGGGGAGCAACGAGGACAGATTATGGGAAATGACGCACCCTTGACAGATATGTCTGTATTTCCTCTTAGTTTTATGATCAATATGAATTATTCTTTTGTCCATACATATTTAAACTCCATTTGCCAGGTGTCAACCAAGAAACCTATTCTCTGGTTGCTTGTTTGTGTTTTGTGTCATCTGAAAATTTTTATAAGTGTGCAGTCTGTTTCACTGAGGTTGGACACATAAATTCAAAATACTTGCTGATCTTATCCATCCGGAAGATGCTGGCAGATTCACAACTGTACGGGGGATCCAGATAATATTCTCAGAAGTCCTGATTTGACCCAGAGACTGAGCAAAGCATCCAGATCCACAGAAGAAAGAACGGAACATCCATCATTTCTGCCAGCTCTTTGTCAGGTGACCCATAGAGCTCCATTAGCATGTGTTCTATAGGGAAAAGCTTAACTGCATTCTCAGGTTAAGGAAAGGTGATGCAGTTTATTACTGCTGAGACAGGGGAGATGAGAAAGAGAGGGATAAATCAGTTCAAATGAAGCCATAAATAGAAAAGAGCATGAATGCTCACCCCCATGGTCTGTATGGTACCCCACACACACTCTCATTTGCAGACTAGACATTCATTTTCATAATGATTGCATTCATGGATGTTTATCCTAAAGTGGTGGAAGTCAGGTAATTAAATTCAAATTCTTCTGAATGAGATTTATTACTGAGCAGCACTGCAGAGTCAGGCGGCTTTAGTTAGGAAAGAGTGAAAGGTACATTTAGAAGAGTAGCTGATAGTTTCTTGGCAGGCAGAGTATGCTGAAGTAACAATTTGCAGTAGTTTTACACTCCTGTCAGTGCCAGTTGGCAAACTAATGGATATGATGGAATGAAAGAACAAAATGTCACAACAGAAAGGAGTGAGTTGAAAATTCAAACGTTTTCTTATTTCTCATAATCCTACTGAATCAAAATTAAGTCAGTCTACAAATGAACCAACTTGGTATTGAATAAAAGGCAGCTATGTGCACAAATTTTTTCCAAGTGGGAAAATCAATGAAAATTCTTGTGACCATTAGCTTGTTCAAAGCATCATCATGATTTGTAATAACTCAGGGAACTAGTTTGTAAACAAGAACATCGATTTTAAGAGAATATTTTTTAGTTGAGAATAACAATTGCTACAGATGTCGAAGCCTTACATTAAAGATTCCCTTGTTGTGATGTGGTAGAAAATCAGTGCTAAGGTAGCAGGGCCAATTTTAAATTATTATTTTGCTAATATCAGACATAATGCATTGCCTAGATTTCCTCATAATGCTATATGATCTTTGCCTGACATTTTAGACTACAAAATGAAAAGCAACCCCATGTACACTTTACAGGTCATGTTATTTGCTTCAAAAATTTAATATGTGTTGTTGACTTCCATGATTAACTGAACTTTAAGTGTTTGTGTAACTTAGAGAAATTACCTCAATTTTGGACTTTAGAAAAAATGTAAATTTATTTAGCAAAGCAAATAAAAGAGGATCAAATTTTCGTACTCCACCAGAAGTTCAGCACAGGGTAACTATATGTGAAGTGCAGATGCTGCCAAGCATCATAAATATCACGTCATCAAATACTAGAGAGCAACTCTTAATTTCAGAGGAACTACAAAACGCAACCATTAGCTCATCAAGAATGAACTGCTGGGGGAATTCCTGCAGAAGATGGGAGCTACAGGTCTCACACCTCCAAAAATAGGTAGTAGACAAGTAGGAACTGTCTGAAACAACTTTTCTGGAGCTCTGGAAGCCATGGGGACACTGTACAGCATCCAGGGAAGAACAGGGCAAAGAGGCTGAGAAACTGAGGTAAAGAACTGTGAGTACTCACTCCAGGGTGGTTGTTGGCATCCATCCCCCACCCTCGAGGCAGGCTGCTTTGGAGTCCAGCCCCTGGCTGGCTGCCATGGATGGAGAGGGACATGGAAGCCCTTTTCCCCCAAACAGGGAGGTACATGGCTAAGCACTGATCATGGCTTTTGATTTAACAAATCTGATTACTGGGGCCCAGCTCTGAGCTACTGTTTTAGCCAGCCCTGGACAGAGATGACAACAGGCATTGTTTCAACCCTGCCCCCAACAGGGGTGGAGTCAGTAGAGATTTAAAGTCACAGTGCCTCCTTAGGGCCATGGGGAACAGTTTGCTGAAGGGCACCATCTGCTGGAAAGACCAGGAAAGCACCTTTGAGAAGCCATCAAAAAGACATTTTGGTGCCTTTCCTAACTCTCTCCCCAGTGTTCTTTGGAGCTGGTCTGCACCCTCTTCATGGGTCCCTGGCCTTGTTGTGGCTGGGAAAAACTGACTAGGGAAAGTCCTTTTCAAGGTGACCCTTATCCCAGAATTTGCCCTCCAGGCAAAAGCAGCTAGGGGCAACAAAAGGAGTGTAAAAGATCTATAGAGACAAAACAAATACAAACAGAACAGATCAAAATTCCTGAATAAGGAACAGAGAAAAGGAAGCTTTCTCTTGGGAAACAATGGCACATACAATGCAATCTTAAAAATTGTACTGCATATCCAGAGTAAGAATCAGGTGAAGAAGAGCTGAAAACTCAGATCAGTTAAACACAGGCAATTCTTAAGGTCTTTAATAAGTTGAACCAAGTGTCAAAGAAGAGTCTTAACACAAAGCCATTCAATAATAAAACCCTAGGTGAAAGAAACTGACCTTGAGAGTAAACATATCAAGATAGCCAGATGCCTAGACATCAAAAAGTTACAAGCTATACTAAGAAATAGGAAGATAAGGCTCAAAGAAACAAATTAAAACTTCAGAGGAGACACAGAATTTGAAACAACTAATCAAAGATATTCAAACAAATCTCCTAAATCAATGCAAGGAAATGAAGGAAAATATGGCTAAAAAGATAAAGGGTATTAAGAAGACACTGGGTGAGTGTAAAGAAGAATTTGAAAATATGAAAAGAAACATAACAGAAATTATGGGATCAAAAGGCACAATAGAAAAGATTTTTTTAAAAGCCTAGAGGTATAAACAGCAGATTTGAACAGACAGAAGAAAGAATCCATGAACTAGAAGACAGGGCACTCAAAATCTTACAGACAGAAGAACATATAGAGAAATACATGGAAAAAATTGAGCAGTGTCTCAGGAATTTTAATGACAGCACGAACCCCACAAATATGCAACATGGGGTATCTCAGAGGAGAAGAGAAGGGAAAAGAAACAGAAAGACTATTTGAGGAAATAATGGCTGAAAATTCTCCAATGCTTATGAAAGACATACAAACACACACACACACACACACACACACACACACACACACACCATATCCGGGAAGCATAATTCCAAACAGAATCAATCCTAACAGACCTATTCCAAGACACATACTAATCAGAACGTCAAATGCCTACAATAAGGAGAGAATCCTGAAAGCAGCAGGAGAAAAGCAATTCATAACATACAAGGGATCCTCAATAAGACTAAGCGCATATTTTTTATCAGAAATCATGGAGGCAAGAAGGCAGTGGTATGATGTATTTAAGGTGCTGAAAGAGAAAAACTGCTCACCAAGAATTCTTTATTAAGCCAAACTGTCCTTCAAAAAATGAGAGCATTTAAAATATTCACAACAGAAACTGAGAGTTCATCAACAAGAGACCTGCCCTACAAGAAATATTAAAGGGAGTTTTGCAGACTGAAAGGAAAAGACACAGGAAAGAGACTTGGAGTAGAGTATAGAAATGAAGATTATCAGTAAGGTTAACTAAAAGGGTAAAAAGAGAGATAAAAATAGATTATGACATATAAAAACCAAAGAATAAAATGGTTGACATATAAAAACCAAAGAATAAAATGGTAAGTACTGTTTTTACAGCAATGATACTGAATGTTAATGGATTAAATTCCCCAGTCATGAGAGATAGATTAGCAGGATGGATAATTATGATCCATCTTTATGGTGTCTATAAAAGACTCACCTTAGACCCAAAGACACAAATAGGTTGAAAGTGAAAGGCTGGAAAAGGAAGTCCCACACAAACAGTAACAAAAATACACCTGAAGTAGCTATACTAATATTGTACAAAATAGATTTTAAAAGCAAAACTGTTATAAGAGACAAAGAAAGACATTATATATTAAGAAGGAAATCCACCAAGAAAAAAATAACAATCATGAATATTTATGTACTTTATCTTGGAGCCCCAATATACATGAGGCAAACACTGGCAACACTGAAGAGAGAAATAGACATCTCTGTAATAATAGTTGGAGACATCAATGCATCACTCTCATCAGTAGATAGAACATCTAGACAGAAGATCAATAAAGAAATAAGCAGAGAACTTGTATAATATGATAAAGGAACTAGACCTGACAAACATATACAGAACATTGACTCCAAAACAACCAGATAAACATTCTTCTCAAGTACTCATGGATCATTCTCTAGGATGCAATACATGTTAGGTCACAAAACAAGTCTCATTGAATATAAAAAGGTTAAACTTTCTCTGACCACATGGAATGAAGCTGGAAATCAGTGCAGGCAGAGAACTGAAAAATGCACAAATGTATGGAAGCTAAACAACACATCCCTAAAGAATCAGTGGGTCAAAGAAGAAATTGCAAGAAAAATCAGTAAATATCTCAAGATGAATGAAAACAAGAGCACAACATATCAAAACTTATGGGATGCAGCGAAGGCAGTGCTGAGAGGGAAATTTTTAGCCCTAAATGCCTACGTTAAAAAAGAAGATAGAGCTAAAATCAAAGACTTAACTGCACACCTGGAGGAACTAGAAAAAGAACAGTAAGCTAATCCCAAAGCAAGCAGAAATAGAGAAATAGCAAAGATTAGAACAGAAATAAATTAAATCAAGAATAAAAAAACAATAGAATTAGCAAACCAAATTTGGTTCTTTGAGAAGATCAATAAAATTGACAATTCTTAGCTAGACTGACAAAGAAAAAAGAGAGAAAGTGTAAAGAAATAAAATCAGACATAAGAGAGGGGTACATTATAACTGACCCCTCAGAAACAAAAAAGATTCATAAGAGGACGCTATGAACAACTGTAGGCCAAAAAATTTGACAACTTAGATGAAACAGACATATTCCTAGAAACATATGAACAACCTACAATGACTCTAGAAGAAACAGAAGACCTCAACAGATGAATTACAAGAGATTTAATCAGTCATCAAAAACCTCCCAACAAAGAAAAGCTCAGGACCAGATGGCTTCACAGGTGAATTTACCAATCACTCCAAGAAGAATTAATACCAATCCTTCTCAAACTCTTCCAAAAAATTGAAGAGGAGGGATCACTACCTAACTCATTCTATGAAGTCAACATCACCTTAATACCAAAGCCAGATAAAGATACTACAAGAAAAAATTACAGATCAATTTCTCTAATTAATACAGGTGTAAAAAAATTATCAACAAAATACTTGCAAATAGAATCCAACAGCACATTAAAAGAATTATACATCATAATTAAGTGAGTTTATCCCAGGCATGCAAGGGTGGTTCAACACAAGAAAATCAATCAATGTAGTACACCACATTAACAAATCAAAGGGGGAAAACCACATAATCATCTCAGTTGGTGCAGAAAAGGAATTTGACAAAATCCAGCATCCTTTCTTGATAAAAACACTTTGAAGGATAGTAATAAGAGGAAACTTCCTCAGAATGATAAAGGGCATATATGAAAACCCACTGCTAACATCATACTTAGGGGTGAAAAACTGAAATGTTCCCCTCTAAGATCTGGAACAAGACTAGGTAGCCCACTGTCACCACTTGTAATCCAGCATGGTGGTAGAAGGTCTAGATAGAGCAAGCACGTAAGATATAAAAGGCATCCAAATCAGAAAGGAAGAAGTCAGACTTTCACTATTTTTAGATGATATAATCCTATACCTAGAAATTCCTGAAAAATCTATGACAAAGCTACTAGAGCCAATAAACGAGTTCAGCAAAGTGGCAAGATACAAGATCAACACGCAAAAGTCAACAGTGTTTCTGTACACTAGTAATGAGCAATTTGAGGAGGAAATTAAGAAAAAATTCCAGTTGCAATAGTCACTAATAGAATCAAACATCTAGGAATAAATTTAACCAAGGAACTCAACTCCCTTTGGGGAGTTGATGCTGACTTGCTGCAGAATTTCTATTTAGGTTGATTGTAAATGTTTGGAAATGGATAGTGGTGATGGCAGCACTTTGTTGTGAATTTAATGAACAGTGCTGAATTATTGTTGTGAATGTAGTTGAAAGGCAAAGTTTTGGGTCATGTATGATACTAAAATGAAAGTCAGAATATAAGACAAGGGACTGTATAACAGTGAGCCCTGTTGTGGATGATGACTGTGGTTTATAATACAAATATAAGAAAGTTCTTTCATGAATTGTAACAAGTGGGCATTAGTTTTTCAAGGTGTTAATAATAGGGTGGTATATGGGGGAAAACACACCTAATGCAAACTATGGATTATAGTTAACAGCAATATTTTAATATTCTTCCATCATTTGTAATAAGGGTACAACACCAATGCAGTGTTAACAATATAGGTGAGTATATGGGAAGGTTGTATTTTTATGACTTTTCTGTAAACTTACAACTTCTTTAATTTAAGAAATACTAATTTTTAAAAAACACCAAGCTAAGTGAAAGAAACCAGACACAAAATACTACATATTTTATGATTCCATTTTTATAAAATGCAAATATAAATAAATCTATAGAGACAGAATTTGTTTAGTGGTTATGTAGGACTAGGGAAGGATAAAGGGATCAAGAAGTGACTGCCAAAGAGGATGGGGTTTTTCTTTTTGAAGTAATGAAAATGTTCTAAAATTGATTGTGGTGATGAATGCACAAGTCTGTGATTGTACTAAAAGCCATTGATCGTACATTTTCGATGGATGGATGGTATTTGACTGTATCTCAATAAAACTGCTTTGAAAAAGAAAAAGAACAGACTACAAGTAATTTGCCTAAAGTTAAAAGTAAATCTCTCCTAAATATGATTTTAGTGTAGAGATGTGGTGGTTTATTCATTTTTCTCACATTGGATATATTGGAGAAGTTACTTTAATATTCACATGGAAAACAGATAAATAAATATCTATTATTGCTTGGCTGCCCTAAAGTTCAAAGCCTGTGTGCACCGTTTTTATTTATACATTTTAAAATAGTATATATTCTTTAATTTCATTTCTGGTTCCACTCTGATTCTCATACCCCCATCTTACATTTTTTTATATTCTGCTGTATTTTTTCTGTGTTCATAAATGATTTTAAGTAACAATGAATAAAGCAGGAGTAGCTTTATCAATCTATTAATTCTCATAGTATTAAAAAAAAACACATAAAGGGTATTCTTATTTCTGTGAAGTCATTATATGCAAATTTATACTGTAAAATAATCTTCTAATCTCATTCTACACTAAATTAGTCTCTGGATCAAGTGGATGTATACAGTTAATTTTATAAACAAACTTGATATTCCACTGCTTATTGGTCACTACAGAAGCCATATAATGCAGTACAATGCACTAGAATTTAAAAAGCCTTAAAAACCACACAGTTGTCATAACTAAGCCTATTCAAAAGAAGAAATGCCCACACCATTCTTAAGGAATGAAATTCTGCATAACTTATCATCTGAATGTTTTCTGGAACCTTAAAATATAGCTTCTATGTTGGCTGAGTCTAAATTCCTCTGACATCAGTTTTAGCAGAGTAGAGGTTAGCTATTATGCAACAAAATATTTCTCTTGTATATTTCCTGTTGGAATAAGTCCTGTTACTAAGTACTTTTTTGTGTGCTAAGGATATCAAAATCTGATTTTGCTTTTTACATTGGAGAGTAGAGGGGTTGTGGTGGAGTGGGACATGGCCGTTTGGTCAATGCTTTTAGAGACCATAGTTACTGCTACTTCACTCTCCTTATCCTGCTGATCAGTGTGATTTGCATTTTTACCTGTTGAATGTTTTTTAAAAAATATTTTATCATCACTATCGCTGCTTAGTTTAGGCTCTCCTGGACAAATTTCTCTCAGCAACTCTCTGTATCCTCGTATTTTCCTACTTGCAGACCACATTCCATGTAGCTACAGCTTTATCCCTGCAATTCCAAAATTTTGTGTTAATTCTCTGCTTGAAAATGCCAAGAACATCTAATTCCCTACCAGATGAGACTAAAATCCTTAGTGTAGGATTAAATGTTTGCTGCTCAAGCGTGGTCCTCAGGCCAGCAGGATGAGTATCACATGGGATCTTCTTAGAAATGCATCATGGCAGGCCCCAACCCTAGACCAACTGAATCAGAATCTGCATTTGTAGTAAGATACCCCAGTGATTAGTTTACCCATTGAAGTTTGAGATTCCCTTGTTCAGAAGGTCAAGCCATCAGTTTCTCTCTGTCCTCTCTGCAACTACATGTTTCCACCACTTCTTATCCCACCTTCCACTTTGCCTCCCAATAGCTCTCGTATCTCCGGACATGGGATGCTCTTTTCTTGCCTCCATGCCTCTGTATGCAGCACAGTCTCTTTGTTTGGAATTGCCTTTCCACTTCTTTACCTAAGTAAATTCTATATACATTCAATGATACAGACCAAATATCTTCTCATCTAAGATTTCAAATTAGAGCATCTGACAAACAAAATTACTTGGTCTCTCCTCTTTGTTTCTATAGTACATTCTACATATTTCTTTATAGCAACTTATATTATATTAGAATTGTATACTGACATGTCTTTTTGCCCCCCAGACTGTGTTTTCTTCTTCCCTGATTCCTAGTAGAGTTCTGGTAATATGGTAGGCCCTTGACAAATGTTTGTTCAATAAAAAGTTTGGATGCTGTAACAGTTCTCTACACATTTCTCAAAGCAAATAAAACAATAGATACTTATTGTGAGACAGTTTAAATACGTGCCTTTAGCATCCTCTAGAATAGGAATCCACCAACTACAACCCCACAGCCATACCCAGCCCTTGGCCATTATTATTTAACATGGAATGGGTTTAGAAATTAGGTTTGGCTGCATACTTGATCATGTTTCTTAATGATTTCAACCTAAAGTTACAGAGCAAACAGCACTTACATGCAAAACTTATACTGCTGTAAAGTCATTGAGGACAACTAATGTTGGCTGAATCACAAGTAATGTCAAGCTGCTTATATACTCCTGGTGTGTCAAAAGTTAAAACAAGAAGTGAGGTCTCCATTTCCCACCAATTTGCAACAGATAAATTTTCTGAGCTGAAACTACAGTTCTGGCAGCATTTTTTGGACCCCAATGCAAAGGAAATCTCTGTATTTCAAAATGCACTTAACTGCGTAATTGAGGAGTTTCCACCTAACCTTTAACTGGAAGTCATTAATCTACAAAGTAAGGACATGCTAAAAGGCTGATATCAAGAGATGAATCTAATAGAATTCTATAAATTCCTCCAAGCAGTGTATATGTATATGCTCAATTAAAATTATATGCTCGTGAATTGAAATCAGTATTTGGCACTACCTGAGTGAAGAGACATTTTCAAAGATGTCATTACAGATCAGCACTAACAGAAGAACTTTTGCAATTAATAACCGACAATAGGGAACACTAACTTTGAACCTCAAATGAGTGACAATTAAAATTATATGCTTGTGAATTGAAATCAGTATTTGGCACTACCTATTTGAGTGAAGAGACATTTTCAAAGACATCATTACAGATCAGCACTAACAGAAGAACTTTTGCAATTGATACTGACAATAGGGAACACTAACTTTGAACCTCAAATAAGTGAAGCATTTGTTCCCCCATTCTTCTCACCAGCAGACCTGTATTACATAAAACTGTACTCAATTTTTTATTGTTATATTTTGAATTTTACAATAAAATTTGTAGATACTTATTTTCTCTTTGTCACCTAAGTACCTACATAATGTCCTCAATTTTGCCTTTGGGCCCACAAAGTCTAAAATATTTAGTATTGGCCTCCTTGCAGAAAACATTTGCTGAACCCTTCTCTAGAACCAAAGGCAGAGAGATAAACATTCAAAAGGGGTAACATATCTATTCGGTCTGAGAACAGATTTTCACCAGTTTAGAAGTTATGTTATCACCGAATATGTTGACAATTTCTTAAGTAATCTGGATAAAATACGTAACTCTAAAAACTGATATGTTTCAAAAGATGTGTTTGAATTAATTTCAGGATAATTGGTCATGAAAGATGTATGGGAAGCAAAAGTGAGAATCAATGTAAAGAATTTTCATATCTGAACAAGCTCAGGTCTAGATCAGATTTACCTCATAAATACTTTAAATCTACTATATAAAGGAATCTAGTCTTCAGGGAAATTTATCTCCTTCAGGCAGTAAATTGTTATAATTTTTTAAAAGCTGAAAACAGCTTTCTTGTTTAGGTGTGCTGAATAAGCTCTCAGTTCCTGAAACAATTTATATAATTAAACTCAGCAAGTATCTCTTCACTGTTTACCATGCGCCTTGTCATACAGAGTCATTTCTGAACCCAACACCAGGACTCTTCAAAGTTAGAGAAAGAGGAAAGGCGTTTTGTTTCTCTATGACTTGTATAGAAAGAGCAATTTTCTGTTTTGAAATTCTGATTCTCTTAGAGCTATTACGGTGGAGTAGTTATATCATTCCCGAAATTTTCACTGCAAAGTGGTTTCCTGTTAAAACAAGAGAACTTGTTCAAAAACTGGCAGCAGCCCTAGGTAGTCAATTGAAGAGGCTCAAATGCATCTGTTGTCACGTACATCTATTATGAAATTGCCTCAAGTCTACAATTCTTGGTACAAAACCCTCCATTTCTATTTAGAACATCATTGGGGAGCTTACATAGTTGAAACAGAAGGATGTTTATAAGATGTAAAGAGTTTAAATCATAAAGGAATAAAACAGACTATTTTCTAGTAGATTAGCTTTATTCCAATTCTATGCTTTATCAATAGAAATCAATAACTTACCTTCATTTCACTCTTAACTGTAGTTTATGTTCTTTCTCCTAATATTCTATTTGAATCCATGCTCTCTTTAAATAAGTTGCCATTTTCCCCTCCTTCAAGAAGGATTCACTTCTACTTATTACTGTTACCAGCATTTTTAATTTTCTGACGACAAGTTTATATGAACACATATATAGTATACACCAATTTCATGTTAAATAATTTTTAGGTCTACTTATTCTTGAGATGACTATAGCTCTCTGAAATAAATTCTATTATCATATATAGTTTATGAAAATTCTCTTTAAATGTAGCTTTTCATGGCTTTGATAGAGCACTGGACTTTTTTTAAGATTCCTGAAGCAAATCTTTTTACCACCTCTCATTACAGTTATTTGCTGATATACTCTGTTTATTGTTAATCACTTAAATTCTCATTTGTCAAAAAATAGTTGGTTAATATCATTACAAATATCAGGTTAAGGAAAGAAATGCCATTTTTTAACGACAAAATATCTATTGGGAGAATATGTAGTGCTTATTGAAATGATGCTGCCAGATAATAAAAGTTAGAATAAATGCATGTATTTCAATAAAAATAACTACAGAAATACAATGTTATTGTTTGGAACGACTGTTGAGCCATAGATGTTTGATCTCTTGCTTAAAGTTTTGTACACCTTTTTCTTTTTACATGTAAAGAAATTGTTTACATGTGAATCTTTGTAGCAATCATAAGTAACTTGTTGCCCTGAGATTTAACATTTTTAAGAACCCTGGTCTTCAAGTGAGAATTGACTCCTTCATTTCTTACATCACGGTACTGGTGGTAGCCTAAATTAATATCAAGAGATTCCTAAAAGATCAGTCTCACAAATTCACACCAACTCACTGGAAACACATTCTTAGCTGTAAATAGTTCTATTTTGAATAAAGTTATGTTTAGTGGTTTTATCAATCTGTTCAGATTCGTGAAAATCAACAATAAAAACTACAAAATTATTTCCTTTATAGTTACATCCAACGACTAATATCAACATATAATATTCTTTTAGTAAAATACAGTAACTTAATTGTATAATCAATAAATTGAATCATTCATATATCTTTATGCACTTACTGAATATTATTCATAATTCTATCAGGCAAGTCTTTTGATTTTTTTACCTTATCAACCAAGCATATTAATTTATTTAAGATTATATATATATCACTGTATTTTCATTTTCATTTTATTTACTCCAAATACTTTTCAGAATTCAAGATTAAGCATTATACTAATAAAGAACAAAACCGAAATTATCTTCTACAAATATGGGTGATATCTGAATAGTATTTTTACATAATTTGTTGTAATGCCTTTGGATCCAGGGCTGTCCTCCACAATCTGAGTTGTCGGTTTGATATTTGATTTTGGGTTTTTTTATTTTTTAGCAAAATATACTCCAAACAATATTGCAATATTGGTTAAGAATTCTCTCTCTCTCCCTCTCTCTCTCTCTCTCACACACACACAGTTTCCAGGTTTGTTACAATATTGTTCTCAGGAAAAAGAGTAAATCTAAATAAAAGTCCCATATCAGTTTTGGTTGCAGATGTCATTAAGGTATGAGTTAAGAGCCAACGTTTAAATTAAGACAGATCTAAGTTTGAATCCCTGCCTTACTGCCTAGAAGTTGTGTGCCCTTCTCTGAGTTTCAGTTGCCGTCAGCACAGTGTGGGTAATAGTAGTACTTACCTCATTAGGAGGTTGTAGATATGCAACAAAATGAAGTGCCTGGTAAATAGTAAGTATTCAGCAACCGTTAACCTCTATTAACATCACCTGTTTTTGAGAATTGTTCATGTTAAAATCACTAGTTAAGAACTGGTATTATGTTCTTTTCATAAAATTTAATTATTTATTGAAAAATGTCTTTCATTTCTTCTGTTTTTAGGGGTACTAATTGTATTTACCAGAATATATATGCAAAACAATCTAAAAAGCTTAATAGAATTGATTTAATGTGATTAATGCCATATTTACTTCATATTATATCTATTAACAGAAATGATATTTCTTAATGAAGAAATATCCAGAACAAAAATCTGTTCCATAATCTATGTGTCCATTTACTTTTCATAATCCTGTAACTGGTATTAATTAATGGAAATTAGTTTTCTTGTTTTGTATTAACATGATATGTGATAACTAAGACTTTCAAAAATAATATAAAAAAAGATTCATCTTCTCTATAAATAATTGTAATTTACAAGGAAAAAATACAAGCTGTAGACTTCTTTGTCTGATCAACTTTCCCCAATTATTTATCTTTCAATTATTAGCAATTACTGATAGAAGTAAAGATAAGAGACCTGAAAGAAATAATCTTTTCTAATATTTGTTATAGTGCCAGTACTTTTTTCAATTGAATAGTGCATAACCTAAACATTCTTATATCAATAAATATCTTTAATGATGACAATATTAATTTTAAACACTGTTATGCAACCAGCATTAATGAAAGCAAATTAAAGGCACATGAAATATGTGGGATATATATATTTTTAAGTTAGTATCCAAAAAAATTACATGTATAGGATAACAGATGAAACGTCTTATTAAGAACTGATTTGGCTATGTGAGACAGAAGCAAGTAGCAATGAATAAGAAATTAATGATATAAAAGAAAGTGCAAGGATTACAACAAATTTTAAAATCTATATTTATAGCAAGCTGGCATAGTGTAAAAATTTAATAAATGCTGTACATCTTGGAGGAGGTAAGGAGAGATGGGCAAGGGTTTAATCTTGGAAAGGAAGAGAGATGTTTAGACAGAAAAAAAAGTATAGTTGGTGTGCCAGTTTGGATGTGTTGTGTCCCCCCAAACACCATTATCTTTGATGTAATCTTGTGTGGGCAGACCTATCAGTGTTAATTAGATTGTAATTCTTTGAGTGTTTCCATGAAGATGTGCCCCACCCATCTGTGGGTGATGACTCTGGATAATTTCCATGGAGGTGTCGGCCCACCCATTCAGGGTGGGTCTGAATTAAATTACTAGAGCACTATATGAGATCAGACAGAAGGAGCAAGCTGCTACAGCCAAGGGGGACACTTTGAAGAAAGCACAGGAACTGCAGATGAGAGACAGTTTGAAGACAGCCGTTGAAAGCAGACTCTTGCTCTGGAGAAGCTGGGAGGACAAATACCCCAAGTGCAACCAAGAGTGACATTTTTGAGGAACTGCAGCCTAGAGAGGAACGTCCTGGGAGAAAGCCATTTTGAAACCAGAACTTTGGAGCAGACGCCAGCCACGTGCCTTCCAAGCTAACAGAGGTTTGACCGTTGGCCATCCTCCAGTGAAGGTACCCGATTGCTGATGTGTTACCTTGGACACTTTATGGCCTTAAGACTGTAACTGTGTAACCAAATAAACCCCCTTTTATAAAAGCCAATGCATCTCTGGTGTTTTGCATTCTGGCAGCTTTAGCAAACTAGAGCAGTTGGGTTTTTATTCTAATGGTTAAGGAAACCAGTTTCATCCTATGACTGATAGCTCCTTTTCTATCTTTTTTGCTTGCTCATCCTCATCACCCAGGCTTTAAAAATTAGAGGTTCTCAGGGTCAACTCATAGATTTTCTCCTTTTCTCTCATCTTTTTCTTTTCTTTTCATCAAATTTTCTTACTATGACATATCACTGACACCTGTGACTTTAATTATGACCCAAATTCTAGCCGGCCTTCTAATATATATCTCCAGTATAAACTTCTTTGAGTTCAGAGTTGGAAATGTAACTGCCTTGGAAATGTGTAAATGTAACATAACATGGCCACTGGGAATATCTCAAAATGTTTTAGAAACACCTACACCTTATTAGGTCCAAAATCAAATAAATTATCTTCCCAAACACAGGCATGCACATATATTGCATGCATTGAAATCTGGTCGTCTTAAAGAGTTTATTATTTCAGTTCAATTCTGTAAGCTTGAAAACCTAGAAGTCATTGTGATTTTTGCCCCCCTCTCATACCTCCCACTCTATGTAATCTAATGCCAAGCACATGTGATCATGACACTGTATGTCTGTTGTGAAATTGTTCACTTCTTTCTCTCTCATCATCTATAATAGAGATAATTTTATATGTGTTCTTTAACCCCAGAGGTGTCTTAAATAATTAACCATTTATTGTTAGCATGCCCTAGTCAAGTAGAAGTGGTTAGAAATAAATGTAATGAGGATCAATGTACTAAAGAAAAAAGGACCTTGAGAAAATGGGAAATTGATAAGAGGTGGCAACCAGCATTGAGTCAAAATAGCAGAAAGGGATTTGCAGGGATAATCTGCAGTAGAGTGCATGCAAATCAACTATATTGCTTTATTGAGATTTTAAAAGCACAATCTAGTATTCATAAATAGGAATATAGTATATGGACTCTCATACTAATTGTTTTAATATACATAGCTTTCATTGGTGCCTTATAAAGAATGGTATGTCATAGAGAAATTGTTGCAATGGAGGAAGAACGATTGTTAAATGATTTAAATTTATAAGACACAGTACAATGACATAGAAAAATATTGTAGTCTAGAGAAGGCTATAGAATGAACCAACATTCATTTTTATTATAAAAGGATATATGTATAAATAAAATCTTGTCCTTCATGTAAGAGAATTATAATAACAACCCATTATTAGTTGTTATTATGGTATGCAATTCAAATTGTTACTATAATGAAAAAATTGCACTTATTTAGTCACTTTTTTGCTGTTGTTGTCCTAGTCCCATATGACCAAAAGTACTCATTTTCAGCTTGCTGGTTAGATTAGTAATCTGTGAAATTATTGCAGTCTTGGATGCCTGCTAGAGAAGGCGGTTTGTAAGGTTGCCCTATTCGATCTAGCTAGGTAATTGATCACATATAATGGGTGGCTGGATAACCAGTTGCTTCTTTTCTCTATTCAATACCAGAACAAAACAAATGAATTTAGCTTATAAAAGATAGTTACTATGACATTATTAGACAGAAATTATCTGTTTTAATTATTTTCATATGCTTTCTATCTTTTGTGGGGAAATAGAAAGATTGATTTAAAGGTCAGTCAGAGGATGAACAAGATGCCTTCTCAACTTCCTTGTTGCCTTGTGATTCCTTGATTATCCTACACTACTGATATATTGACGCAATTTTATTGGGATACAGAAATGTTAAATCCTACTGCAGCATTTGTACTCACACTGGCATATGTAGGGAAGTCACTCACTTTATTATGTTTGGGAAATTAACAGAGAGCTGAAAGTCTTCTAAACATAGTATGAATATTTTTTTAATATGTGCACATTTTCGAAGTCCACAAAAATCCTTACTCCTTATTTTGATAGACTATTTTGTCAGCATATGATGTGTATACGTTAAGCAGCTCTACATTAGAAAAGTTATCTTTTCTTAATTATAGCTTTTTAATTTCCCACAAATGATTTTATCTAGCATGAGTATGTGCACTGATATTCATAGCAAGATTTAAATACATGTAAAACATTCTATTAAGTAGATTTAAAAATTTTTAGGGAAAAAAAGTCTCAAGTAAATGAGAACAGAGATTTCCTAGATATTATATATGGAGGGAAAGAAGTTATGAAGTTTTTTTTCTTTTTATATTTTGTACTAATACATCAAGACACCAAGATTCTTTATTATCACATGTGCTAAAGCCCTCAGTAGACAGTTCTGTCAGTCTTTATGTGAATTAACAGTCCCTTGATCCTACATGCATTTACCATTAATTTTTTGTTTATACTTTAACTTAAATAATGCCATTCCATTACTTAAAAGCTTTTAATAGCTTCCCACTAAATAGAGATTGAAGTCCAAATACCTTAGCCTTTTATTCAAAACGTTTGTACCTTGTTTCAACTGCCTTTCCAGCCTTGTCTTTCTCTGTTACTTATCACATACTCAATGTATGAATCAATCCATACTATTCACTGTTTCACTCCCTCCAGTGTTCATGTAATACCCATCCACCAGAAATGCTTAATTCCTTGACTGTACCTATCAAATCCTACTGATTTGTGATGGTTAGGTTCATGTGTCAACTTAGCCTGGTGATGATGTCCAGGTGCCTGGTCAAGCAAGCATTTGTCCTAACCATTACTGCAAGGACATTTGTTGCTGGTTAATAAACCAGAAGGCTGGTTTATTAATTCATCAGTCAAATGACTGCACCTGTGACTGATTATATCCATGAAGGGTGTGTCTTCCACAATGAGAGAATTCAATCAGCTGGATTTTATCCAATCAGTTGAAGACTTTTAAGGGAGAAAGAGAGAAGACCTTCACTTCTTCTTTGGCTAGTAGCATCTTCTGAGTTCATCAGACACCTTCATCGGAGTTGCCAGTTTGCTACCTGCCCTACCGAGTTTGGACTCATGCATCCCCACAGTTGCGTGAGACACTTTCGTGAAGTCTTATATTTACAGATATCTCTTGTTGATTCTGTTTGCCTAGGGAGCCCTAACTAATGCATCATTCTTCAAGTCCAATTTTATGGTCAAATGTCATCATCTCCTTTCAGCTTTTCCTGGTTCCCTGAATGGAAAATAATTTCCATCTCCCAACTACCATAAGGCTTTTGACCACTATTGGCATACTCCTTACGTTTTATGTGTTTTATTGCTTCTATGTCTGTGAGCTCCCTGGGGGCTGGGACCAAATATTCTTCATCTTGGAGTTTCCAAATCACCAAGAAAAGTGCCATGCAGGAAGGGAATACTTTGAAAAAACATATTGTTTTGAATTGAATGGAATTCACATTCTCAAAAGTAAATTATAAAGGATTCTCTTAGGAAACATAAAATTTATTCTCCATTGAGAAAAATAATGCACAAAGAAATGAGTTAAGTAATGGACCTCTTGAAAATGATGTAAGCTAAGTTGGGTCAGAGTTTCAGGATGGGAAGAACATGGAATGTTGACTGTCTTAAAATACATTTTTGGTTTTATTATCAAAATATGTTTATTATTAAAGAAAATAGAGTCATAAAAATATCCACAAAATTAAAAATTACTTTTACTTCCACTACCCAAAGTTGATATCCATATATTCCAAGGTATATTTTAACCCTCCAAAGGGTTTATATATTTTTCTGCAATTTATGTTTTCTTAATAACAATATGTCATTACCTTATTTCTATGTCAATAAATATAATTCTTGAACATTATTGTTTATGAGTACCTGGTATTCATTTCTTTTCTGTATGATCTCTATTGTTGGACATTTTGAATATCCTAATTTTTCATTATATGTAAAGCATTTAACTTTTATCTATGGGGTTAAATCTTCATGCTCACCCTTCAGGTAAATTTCTAGAAGTGGAATTGTTTTGCCCAAGACACATGTACATTGTTAAATCTGTTGCTATGCATTAATAATTTGCCCTTCAAATTTTTTTGCCAGTTTCTGTTAGCAGCAGCAGCAGTGTTTTAGAGTGCCTAATAGTGACTTTCCTACCTATGTAGTTTCTGACCAAAGCTGTATTCTATAGTTTTCCTCAAAATCAGGATATGTCACAATTCTTATCTGCTTGGGGTACATTAGGTGAAATCCTTGCTAAAGAAAAAATAGTTGGATTAAGGATGTAATAACCTACATTCTCTTTTATCTTATGTACTTTGTGAATATCTGAAAATACATGTTTTGGACTGAGTTGTATTATGACACGTTAGTGGCATATTGTATATGGTTACTCAATGTTACAAATCCAGAAATGCCAACTGAATTAAAGAAGCATGAGATTGTCTTTTAGCATTCCATTTCTGGAGTTATACTGCCTAGGCTCAAACTGATACCTGCCACTTGCCATAGTGTGACATTGGATAACTCACCTAGCAGCTCTTAGCTACTGTTTCTCTATATACAAAGTTGATATAATGGTGGTACCTTTTTTAAAGGATGGGTGTAAAGGCTAGGGGCAGTAGTGCCTATACAGTGTGTTGCCCAGTGCCTGCCATCTAGAAAATCTTTGCAAAATAATAGGTGCTATTATTTTTGCCTGTTATTTGGAAAATAGCTCCCTAAAATTCATGTTCATTACCTGATAGATATGAGCAGTAAATAGTTGTATTTATCATAGAATGAGTATACTAGTTAAGGGAGGAAAACAGGCAAAAGCAGTAAAATATATGCTCACTTCAGTAATATTCCTTGAAATACATATCTGTAGTCAAACTCTGTATCTCAAGAACATTGGAATAATGCAGAAATAAATTGTGTCATTTTGAGTAGGTCAAATCCGAAGAATGTTTTGCTTCACATTACTACATCAATTAGACTTCATATGAATATTTAAAGGATTCTGGTAATAATTCATGTGGTAAAATCCACAACATATGAAGAATTTCCAGGTCGAATCTCTTCACAATATTCATACATATTTTTCTTGTCCTGAGTTAATGTGAAATAACAGTCAGGTTTACAATTTCACCTATAACTAACTTAAATAAGGCACGTAGAAAGAAAGAACTGCCTTTCATAACACAAATATAGAATTAAATTGTCAAGACTTGAAATCTTCAGTAAACTACACGTAGAGTAAGATTTTTAAAATTCAAATAGTTCTTTTTGAATATGATAGGAAATGAATGTGTTGGCCAGAAAATAGTGACAATTAGTTGCAGAATAGCTGAATTTTAATGAAAGTCTCTGAGAGAAAAAATGAGGAAATGAATAAGCTGTTTGCTTTTAAATCATTTACAGTTGAATAATTTGTTATCTTTAATTCATACAGTTTAGTTTTTCTAAGATGAACACAATATGAATAGACAAGGTTTAAAATTGTCAAGTTTTTACATTAAAATGCTTGCCAATAACAATTTTCTGTTTTGTATTGCTGTTTTAACAGTTTCATATATTGTCATATGGGTTAGAAAACTAAGCTAAAGTACACAATTTAAAGAGTTTTCAAAGTTATTAATATTTAACCTTTATCTTCAGACATTAAAAGAAAAGTTTCTTATATAGGTAATGTGTTCTCTTAAAGAAAACATATCTAATTGGAAATTATCTTGATTTCTCCCCCCTCCCCAAACTTTGATCCACTTTATTTTCCCCGTCTTTCTAAGTATCTAACACCATCATCCAGTTGTTCATGCCAAAAACTTTGGAGTCATCCTCAACTTCTTTTATCTCAAACTCCACATCCTACCCATCAGCAAGTCTTGTCAGAAGCTACCTACAAAATATGTCCACTACTCGATACTTCTCACAAATTCCACTGCCAACACACTTACCCAAGCCACTTTTTCTCTCTCTCAACTGGATTTTAAAAATAATCTCTTACATTTTGCACTGACTTGGTGATTGCTCTCATACAGTCTCTTTCCAATGCAGCCACTAGAATGTTTCTTTGTAAATCAAAGACAGAACACATCACGCCTCTATTCAAAAGTACTGGTGACTTTCCATCTCATTCAGTAAAAGCCAAAAGTCTTATGATGAAGTGCAACAGCAGTACAGTGATCAAGACCCTGCTACTTCTCTGACTTCACCTCCTACCACTCTCTTTTCCTCTCTCTTTCTTCGTGAAACACACCTCACACAGCAACTCTGCATATAACAAAGGCATATAGTTTCTCCTTTTCCATTTCCTTCTACTATTGGCCGAATCATTACTTTGTTTCTTGCCAAGAGAACCCTGGACTCTTACTCTAATTGCTAAAGTGGAATGACTGATCAGTATACACAGTAATTTAGAAATTGATTTAAGATCTGTATAGTAGTCTGCTAGTTGTTTTACCTGCAAAGTTGAAAATAAAATTACCTCTTTAAAAGTTTCCATACCATTGAGAATTCAGCATTGAGTTTTAACCAGAGTTTAGTTAATATATAACTTGCAAAAGGACTAGACAACCAGGAAGTTTAGATCTGAGTCATCAGGAAACTATAAACTAGAATATTGCTGCAGTTCTGAAATAGAATCAAAGCAAAGACCAATTATTCTGACAAACATAAGAGGACAGACAGAGGTAAATCCAAAATCAGAAGGTCTATATCAAAGCCAAGACCCAAGGAAAGGTGGATAGGATATAGGAGAAAATCTAATAGCCGTATCATATACTTATCAGTAATTGGTTGGTGCTAGAAAAGGTACATAGGAAAACTAAATACACCATAACAATTACACCCATTTTAGAATATTGATACTTAGAAAAAAAGACAGCCCTTGGGATCAAGAGTATCCATCAGAAGACAGGGTTTGGGGAAAAAACAGGAGATCAAGGAAAAATATATTCACTTAGAAATTGAGTTATACAGCAATGAACATGGTTACCAAGAGCGTAGAAACTCAATTACTGAGTGTCTGGGCAACCAGACTCACCTACTTTTGAGTCAGTGAGAAGTTACTATATTCTCACTGTTGAGGTCCAGGAGTGATCCTGGGGCTTGAGAAAATCTCAAGTAGATCCATCTGTAAAATCCCACACCACAGACTGTCCCTAGAGAAAAAAATGTGTTTCAATTTAGGAATAATCAGGAGGTTGCAATTTTCAACAGCATGGTCAAGAAAGGCTTCATTGAAAAGATGCATCAAAATAAAAACAAAGGAAGTGAGGGAAGAGAGAGCCATGGAGAAATCTGGGGGAAGAGACATCCAGGTATAGAGACCAAGCACAAAGGCCCTGGTTGACGAATCGCAAGAAGGAGTAGTGTAGCTGGAGCAGAGGGAGGAGAGAGAGAAGCATAGGAAACAAAGCTGGGGTGGAGACACATTATATGGGAACTTATATGCCATCATGGTGAGGAAATGTCCTTTTACTCTGAGTGAGATGGGAAAAAATGGATGGTTTTTAACAAAAGATTGCATGATCAGTGTACTGATGATAAGGTTGATGAGAAGCGTGAACTTCATTCCTGGACTGACCATTGCATGCCATTATTCAGTTAAGAACTAGAAAGAGAAGCAAATGGAGGCTCCAATTGTATTTGATTGTTTTGGGTTTTATAAATGATAACAGTCTCTTGCTATATGTGCTTTAATAATTTGTGCATACTGTGTTTTATATACCTCTCCCAGACGTACTTTATTTAATATTCTAATTCCTTCTACTTTTTTAGCTTAGTTGCCCTATAACTAAATTAAATAACATTTATTGAGCCTTTGAATCAGGCATGTAGCTATCTATATTATATCATAATCTCATTTATTCCTCAAACAATTCATAGTAATCATCATCTCCATTTTACAGTTAGGGAAACTAATACAGAAGTTTGGAATTCTAGAACTTGTGCCTTGGCATGGATTGACATAATACTTGTTTTTTATAGGCTTGAGTTTCCTCTTTAGATATTTTTTTAGGTTGGCTAATATTTAGCTAGAAGAGCGTACGTTCTATGGTTTGCACTAGATTTCTAAGTGAGAAGATACACTCTGCATCCTCAGACTTTTGTTACAGTCTTGGGCACTGCTTGGGAGAATATAGTTCAGTGATTCAGCGCGTGTGCACTTAAATCAGAACACGGGGGTTCTTCTCCCAGCTCATCCATTTACCAGTTGTGCAGCTTGAGGCAAAAGTTCCCAGTGTCTCATTTTTGTTCTTCTGTAAAATAATAGTAACCAGGGTCAGATCCAGGCCTATAAAATTTTGAAGTCTTATTTTAAAAGAAAGCATGTAAACTTAGGCGCAAAAGTGGGTATCTATTTAGATGGCAAATAGAAAACCTAGCAAATATAAATTAAAGCAACATACGATTACCACAGACATTCAAACTTCAGAAGAAAATCAGAATATTCTTGTTTCATTCCTAAAACAACTCTATGATACCTTTTCATTCATTTTTTGGTGCATATTCTTTAATCCCCTCTTGACATGACTTGAATTTCATAATATCATATTATAAAGAGATAATAGAAAGTTATATACAGCAGAATGAACCAAAACTGGTTTTTAATTATTGATAGTGAAGATGTATAAAACATGCAACTTCAGGGAAGATGTGCTGACTTTATAATAGAGCTACAGGTCAGTGCCCTGTAATCCTAAGAATTCTGATAATTTCTATTTTGTGACATTTTCAAGAAAACTAAGGAAGGGAAGGAGGGAGGGAGAGAGGAAGTTGTGCCTTGGAAACCCAGTTTACAAAAACACTGCCGTTCATGAAATAGAGTGGTATTGCTCTGAATTATGGTCTATAATGAGTAAGGGGGATGAATATAGAGTTGATAAAATTTCATTCTATCCATAGAGAGCTAAGAGGTTTCATAAGTTTCATAAAGAAGTAGTGACAGTTGGCACAAATAAATTTTGAATTTGAAAGGAAACCATATAAAGAAACTTATTAGTGATGGTGTCAGTTCCTGAATATTTAAATATTTTAATCACCTTGAACTCTTATGCTTCACCTGCATTCTACATTTCTCTGGACATTTCAGCAGTATTCCATTTAGAAAAGACTATCAACCTGAAGACAGAATGTCAGATTATTTTATATTTAATGGAACCTTGCTACCACCTTGATTTGGGGGAAATCCAAAGAGTTTTAAGCAGCTTTATTTTCCTGGCTATCTCTTGCAAGTGACTAGATTGATTGTTTTTGTTTTTGTTTGTGTTTTATCCTGTAGAATGTTAATGTGCTTTGCCATAGCTAGGTACTTTTACCTTAGCTATCAAGCGAGCCCATCCTTTACAAAGCGTCACAGTGATAGTCAGTAGTGATAGTCACCTTACCCAAATAGCCTTTGTCTGCTGAGGTTAAGTGCAGCCACAAGCAGAATAAGGTGTTGAAGAAATGCTTTTGAAAATGCATGTTAGGGCAGCTTCCTTCAAAATGACATGGTTATAGATTGTTGGAAAATAATATCTGGAGTCACACTTGCTTGGCATCCTCCATCAGGGGTGAAGCAGTTCTTTCTGGCCAAAAGTTTCCGGCAGGCCACTATTCTGACAAAACATCATGCACAAGATCAGTTTTTAATTGTCCAATCTGATCAAGGAATCTGAAATGTGCACAGAGTACATTTCAGTAAAACCTGTCCCCTTTAGGCACTCAATATGTTTGTTTAATTGAATTAAATTTGAATTAAATTGGGTAAGCTTGGTTCCATAGTATAAAATATGAAAAGGCTTATTGAATTTCAAACTTATTTTTATGGCTATTTTAAAGCAATTACTAACTTTGATAATAAAAGTACAAACAGCACCATAATTCATGATTAAGATAACATGTCTTACTTACTGTGGGCATTTGTCGATAACTTTTCCAACTACAACATAGAGCTATGTATGTATTTGTAATGCACTTGAGTAACACATTTATAAGCAGTCAAAAAAAACTAAAGGCTGTCTCCTCTTTTCCCCATTGATCAATTTGTCAGAATGTGTTTATTCAGAAGCATTACTGAACCAAAACATAGTGTCACTCTTAACATGGAAAAAAAGTAATCTAATGGTTGTCATGTGTTGTGGAAATGCAAAACCCTGGAAGCAAGACCCTAGCTTCTTATCCAAGCTTGATTTGTACTTGGCAATGTAATCGTGTGCAATTCATTAAATATTTTCATGACTCATATTCCTTAGATGTTAGGAATCCCAATGGGATTAAGTTTTCCTAAAGAAGTTGGGAAAAATAAATGTCAGAAAGAACTTTGACGTCTGTGTGCTTTAGTATCCAAATCTGCATTGTATGAGGGATATGATGGAATTCTACATGCCAAACAGACAATTTGGTAGAAAACCCTCTCTCCCTTAAACACTCTTTGAAGCTGTCAATAATTAATTTGATAAAGTTGTTAAGAAAACTGAAGCCAACCTCTCCAAGTTCTGGAGCTCTGTACATGGGCCATCAGAAAATACCAGATAACTGGAGCAATTCAAATTATGCTTACATAATCGTGAATAAGGAAACTCATTTTGGTCTGAGTTCAAGGGCTTAGAACGACAGAGCTCTGCCAGTCTAAGAATATTTGAAATGCAATAGTAAGAAATCTACACACAAAAATTTGTGGTTTGAATAAAAAAGTAAATCTGAAAACAGCCCAGAGTTCCTACTGTCCCAAACCTCTCAAAGAATTAAGAATTAGCTCATGGACTTTCCACAAGGGAGTGAAACCTAAGCAGATATTACCCAAGTGTTAAACATAAATTAATTTTAAACATTAAATAAAAATAGGCTTGTTGACTATCAAAGAATGAAATTTAGCTATGAACATTACCCAAGGCTGATAGTTCCTGTTTCTAGTGAGAAGGAAAAAAAGAGCATTTTGTTTACTATTAATAGTAATAACTGGAAAAGTGGAAGAAGGGAAGGAGAAATAGAGAAGGAGGTCCATACCAATTCTACCCAAATTCTCTTCCCCATGCTCTGTGGCTGCTACCTGGCTGTCTTTGGAGAATATTAACCAAGTGTTACAGTTTTAGAAAGTGAGCCTTGTTGGGAATTTCAAAACTATAATAACTCTGCTTAAAAAAAAAAAAACTCTTTAATAAACATAATTTTATGCCTGATTTCCATAAATGAAATACTTTGAAAAAATAAATTCCTTTTGAAATAACTGAATTGAAGAATATTTACTACAGTCTTTCTCAATACTTAACTCTAATCACATTTGTAATATTCACTCAGATACATATAATGAATTATGATGATCTGCTAGTGGGAGACATGTTTTTAGAGATTCTGCTGCCCTTCATAGAATTGCCATTTACCCAAAGAGAAAATCGTCAGGAATTGAAGCTTAATTGAACTGCCAATTTAGCTAATTTGTATTTATTTTTCAAACTTGACTTTTGTCATCTAATTGAGAGAACAGCAGCAGACTGCTTCTGCCTCTAGCTCAGCTGCCCTGCCTGCTACAAACTAAATTGCAAAATATAGTTGTGCCTTGGTTTTCCCTTGTCGTAAGACTCTCCTGTGCAACTGGGAAACATCTACAGGGAAATCCAAAGTGTTTCCTTTAGTGATGTGATTGCTTAGCACTTTGCCTATTCTAACTTTAGCAGCTTGCCTTGTCAAAAGAATTTTAGGGGTCAAATTATCTTAATTCTGAATGACAGACAAATCAATTACTTTGAAAATACTGATTTTATGTTGACCAGGGAGTTAATACATAAATAAAAAAGTCATTTTTTTGCAAAGGGAGGTGAAGTTTCCATTCAAATAAGGTTTGGATTGAAATTGTTTTACTTGCTAGAATGTGATCTTGTGTTTGATACTACTCAGGATGTAAAAAGTCACTTCTAACAGATACATGTTTGTATTTTATTTCACCTTGATACTGTGATAAAATTCAAGTTTGAGATTATGATTCTTTAGATCACTTCCTAGGCTCAAGCATTATCCAGTGATATATATGTGTGTGTGTGTTTATACATATATACTTTTAAATAGCAAATACAAAATTATATATATTTCACCCAGTATTTGGTTAATTGTGGGAAATTTAATTGTCATTAAAAAAATGATGGTTGTCATTAGAAAAATGAACTTCTTTCTCATCATCTTTCCTTTTCTCTAATCTGCTGTTTAATCAGAAATGATCGTTACCACTTAACATTGTGGTGAAATGTAAATGACATAGCAGATACAGTGTACCTAGAATTGTAAACTTGCACTTTCTTCACTTCATTTAGAAGATTTTTAAGCTAACATTATCTGTGAATATAAACATATTTTCTTCAATGATGGATTTGAATAATCCAATTAGAAATAAAAATATAAGGACCTAATTAAGGAGTTCATAGAGCACACAGTGAAGTGCAATTGAGGCATGATAACCTATAATTGCCTTATTCTTTTTGCTATACCAGAAGGACAAGAGATGGCACTTAAAATTATAATGAAGATATATTCCATTTTGGAAAGATTTTAAATGAGCAGATTGATGTTTATTTCTCTGAGATGAGAGTCTGTGGTAGGTAAATGAATGTATCTGTTGTATCTTAAAATCTTTTTGAAATGCCTGAATGAATTATTGTCTAAATTGACAGGTGATTGCTTTCCAAACTAACAATATATTTGTGTTAGCATAGCTCAAAAGGGACTATGTTAAAGAATATATGCTCTTCATAAGCTTTGGCTGAGTAGATAAGATAATATGAAACATGAATTAAGAAACAAATAAGCTGGAATTACAACTAAATCCACTTAATTCTATTGTGAGAACTCCTTACTTGCAATCCTTTGCAAAGCATGCTGTATACAGTGTGTTAAGGGTGCTTGTGATAAACAATTAAGGCAGTTTCTGACATGGAGAAATTCACAGGCAATTTTTTAAAACTATCTCAGTAAATACCTATAGGTAAAGCCAACATGATTTCCCTAAGCTGCATGTGCTTAAAATGATTTCCTTTAAATGTGCCTGGATATAACTATTTCATCTGTAAAATTTATAGTATAAACATAAATGCAAGAATTCCACTGTTTATCAAATATTATATTTGTATATGCAATTATTAGGAAATAATGCTAAAATGCATGCAAACATATATTTGCATTTTAGAACACATTTAAAAACTCAAATTTAAACATACATTCAAATGTAAAGATAATTTTTCTTTCAGTAATGTTCATAGTAACAAGTTCATTTGTAAAATGAAATTAAATTTGGAGGTACAGAAGATTAATTTGTAGGAAACCAATCATGCAAGGAATATTCACTTATATGTAGAATTAGTATTTAATTTCTGAATGACTTTAAGAAAAGCTCTTATAACAATACTCCCAAAACCAGTAACAACTAACCTGTCTTATAAATAGCCACATATCTGTTATTTTATATTAATGCTTCATCTATATTCGTGTATATAAACTTCTTTACTTCAGTTGAAAATCTCTTCACATAAAAGGTCTCAGTTGTCCTTTGGAATAAATAAGGCCCAGTGAATAGTCCATTGATTTCATTGTATTATTAATGGATGACAAAGACACATCTTAAGCAGGAGAAAAAGTTAAGTAATATCAACTGCTTCATCTTTTTCAAAGCAGTAAAACACCCATCCAAATTCTGTACTCCTATCAGTTAATATTCTGTGGAGTGGTGTCTCCAAATCCCATATTACCACTTCTTATGATGAAAACCTCTTCTCATTCTACAGGATGATAACAGAAGACTAAGCCACCACAAATGTCCAAAGCAGTCCTTTAATTATTCATATGACCTCTGAATAGAATTTGACCCCAAATTGTGGATTATGTCAGAAACTATGAAGTGTATTTTTGTGTTACATATATAATTTATATATAATTGATATCATTTTATTTGCTGGTTGGGGTTCCTAAATATTTTGACAGTTGATTATTTTGTATATATTTTATATTTAAAGAAAGTTGCAAAAGATTCCCCGGAGTTCAAGAAGCACTAGGCTTGAATTAGAGGTCCTAAACTGAATATCTCTAATAATGTCTAGCTTTGCTGTTAGCCTACTCAGTATCATTTTGGAAAGTCTTTTGGTCTGTGAGACTCATTTGCTTCTTTAAAATAAATTAGGCTCAAAATTCTCCATATCATAAGAATTTGTGGTGGTGGTGTTCCTGGTCTTTGTTTTTGTTCTAAAGAATTGTTTTCTATATTTCTTTTGCTGAAAGAAAAGTGTTACGCTTGTTGTGTTTCTCCATAATTTTATAATTTTAATATTGCAATGAACAGTCTTGAAAATAAAATTAGACTGTGATTTTATTTATCATTAAAAAGCTCACAATTAGAGTTCATTTTCAATGCAAGATGACAACCACAATGTTCCCCCATTGAATTCTGTGAGGTTCCTATTTCAAAACTTCCTTAGGGACTCAATACCATATCTTACATAAGATAATATACCAAGAAGTATGCAGAGTAAAGCATCTGACTATAAGGTAGATTTGCATCCATGTCTTTCCTTCATTAAGATCAATTTTTACTTCTATTTGTATGTGCAACAATCTTTGCTGTCTCCAATAAATATGGTACTGAAGTAAAATGAATTATATCCCTCCTTAACCAATAAATATCATACTGAAATAAATTGAATTAGATTCCTCCTCAAATTATTATTTAATAGTTACAGTTGATCATTGAGAATTTTGATTCACTGGTCAAACAGCTATTTCTGGACTTTAGAATAGTAAACTGTATATATTTAGTCCTAGCATCCTCTAGAATTTTAGTTGTCAGAAATCAACCCTCAAAGGAAGTACCTTCTTCATGGCACTGGTACACTCCCTTTTCCCAAGCTGCCTTCCCAGCTCCCGCTTTGAAGAGTCTGAAGGTTCAAGCCTAAGAGAACTCTCTTTCCATGTGGCAGGGAAAACTGGCTGTGAACGACTCAGAACTTTCTGGCAAAAAATATTAGATGGTGGGAGAGTAAGAAAACAAAAAAACAGACCTACTCAGGACATGATAAAGGAAGGAAAGGAATAATTGAAGGAGGTAATTGATTGTGGCGGACTGTCACTGGTTGTAGGAAACCATGAGGGATGTTCAACCCTGATGTCTGACTTCAGCTGCTAGTGATCATATGTTGTGCTTGCATAAACATGAAATCTGTCTTACTCAAGTGAATTAACCAGTTGAGCTTCTAGAATTTGAAGAACAGTGTAGAATCAGTTTTGAAACAGACATAAGCAGTTAATCTGGTAAAACTCAAAGAAATATGTTGACACATTATATTTTTAAGAGAGTCATTATGTCTGGACAGACATTGGGTTCTAGAAGAAATAAATCCATCTCTGTTGCTGGCAGATGCCAAAAATAAAATTTTTTTCAAAAATTCTTTATTTAAGGTAAAACAATATACTATTAATGGCAGTATGAAACTTAATTATTAGCAGCTTAATTTCCCCTTCTCCAATATATGCATAAATTATATGCCAACTGATGATAACACAAATTATGAGAATGCAAGAAAAACTAATTTTTTCACTTTATTATACAGTTATTATTGAATATCATGCTTTTTGAATATCAAGATAGAAATAGAAAGTATAGCAATTCTTAAGGGTGAATTTAACATTCCAAGTGGGAGAAAGGAAGTTTCCAGATACTTTCTTAATCAAATACTAAATTCACAGGATGCTTAAAAAGGGCTTAATTTTCTAACATGATGTCAAATCACATAAACACTCTGGTTTCAGAAAAGATTTCTCTTTCTAAGTTTGGAAATTGTTTCTTCTTTCTATCAGAGTGGCATCCTCTTTAGCCACAAATAGCTCAAAGGCAAGGTGAAAACTGAGATGGGTGTATCGACCATAAATGCACAAAAATTATTTAGCACATTTTGCCCCCTGGCAATGTAGTTAGATTTTATTTCAAATATGTATTCAAATAACACCTGGAATGTTTGGACCAATGCCTTTGAAATTTAACCCAATGCTACATTAAATGAAGCACTGGTAGGTTGAGAGAATGCATACACATTAAAACAAGAACAAAATAAAGAAACATGAAAAGTAATATAAAAGTTCCATATTATAAACCTTTTATCTGTGTCCTGAGCTCCACCTCTACCCTTATCTTCTCACTCTACTCAGACAACCTCATGAACCTCAACCAGAATAAAATCTGTCAACTCCCCTCACCTTCAAAAGTTTATTTATATAAAATGAGTAAGCCTTATTCAAGGAAAATTATAATAAATACATTCAAAAGAATCTGCTGAGAGTATTAAAGTTCAAGCCTTTTAATGTGGCCATATAGAGAATTATTTTGAACTACTGCTCATATCATGAGTCTAAAAACAATCCAAATCTTGGAAAATAAATGAACAAACCAAAAACTAGTCCTGGGCCTAGCAAGATGGATCTTTGTGTCTGTAAGACCATCCCCAATATACATGAAAACCCAGGAATTTCCTTTTCTTTTTTTTTCCTGTTTATTCCTTCTAACTTTAGAGCTCTTTGGGTTTAAATTTATTCTTGGAGGCTTCTACCTTGGGTTTCATTTCTAGAATCACCGCAGCACAGTTGATCTAGAAGTGGCAATAAGGTCTAATTGGGCCTGGCTCTACACATCATCAAACGGTACAATTCAGTGGAGTGTTTTTTGTCTGGTTCCCAGCCAGCCAATGTTGAGGAAGAGGCCACAATTACTTTATAGAAATGTTTTGTGCTGTTAGGATTGAGATACTGAAATTTATATTTGGCACATGCATTCAAATGAATTCTTATATATATCCAATTGTGGCTAGTTCTTAGAAATGAAGAACTTCTAGTCTTCTAATGCCTGAGGAGAGGTAAGATTATTTAGGAACATGAAAGAGTCTATTTGGGGGAACCCCTGTTTATGGACAGAGAATTGATTAAATATCATAGGCACAGAATTCAAGATGTATTCCAGAAAAGGATGAGAAAACTAGTTCAAGTACTCCGTCCAAAATAAATAGATAGTACAAAATCATCACTCTCCATCTCCTTGTCCTGATTTATTTTTCTAACCATATACTGTATTGTATAACATGTTGGTCCATTTATATAACATCTGTTTTTCCCAATAAAATGTGAGCTCCATGAGGGCAGGGTTACACAGTGCAACATGATCTCTTGTCTGTGAGCAAAGTTGCAGGAAAACAAGTAAACAAATAGCAGTGATGTGCATCTGACCAACAAAGGGGCAGCTGGAGAAAATATCAAGAGATGCTTTCCTAAGTAAATCCTTCACATTTGGGTTTGTATTAGTTTCATATGTCACTGTAACAAATTACCACAAGTTCAGTGCTTGAAAGCAAAACAAATTTATTATCTTTGTAGTTCTGCAGGTTGGAAGTACAAAATGAGTCTTACGGGGCTGATATCAAGGAGTCAGAAGAACTGTGTTACTTATGAAGACTTTAGGGGAGAAACCATTTCCTTGCTTTTTCCAACTTCTAGAAGCCACCTCATTCCTTGGCTCGTGGTCTTTGGTTACATTGCATTTGCGTTTTCTTTCTCTGTTTCTGTTGTCACATCACCTTCTGCTCACTTGATCTCCTGCCTCCCTTTTATAATGACCCTTGTAATTACCTTGGAGCTGTCTGGATAATCCAGGATAATCTTCCCATCTCAAAGTCTATAACTGATAGTATGTACAGAGAACTTTTTGCCATATATGGTAACTTATGTTCAGGCTCCAGGGATGAGGACTTGGACATCTTTCAGGGGCCAATATTCTGTCTACCTCAGGGTTCGAAAGGAGATTCCTTTCCAGCCAATGTCCTATCAATGACAAAAATGTTGGCGCTGAAGTCTTTTCTTAAAGATGGAGGATTCTTTTCCTGACAACTTATATAGTCTCAAAATTTCTTTTTAAAATTTCAAGTAACCCACCAATTATCCTTAAATACCACAAATTTGGTAAGTGTAAATTACTACATGGTAATATAAAAGAATCCTACATAATTGACAATAAATATACAGGGCCAGGCATATTTGAATGTGAATGAAGGAGAGTAGCAAAAAAATTACTGAATAACAAAGTAAAACATGATTATTATTATTCCATTTTGTTTACACTGAATAAGAAATAGGAGAAATAGACTACAATAGGAATTGTCACTTGCAATGAATATCCAACCAGTCTTCCATGAACATGATTTCTTGTAGCTGAGCTTTAATAAGAGAGAAAGAGCTGAGAGTTGAAATATCAAACCCTAGCAAATAACCTGGACTGCAGAGATATATGTTTCTGGTGAAGAAAGTAAGCCATATGTTTTAAAACTAACTTTGTAAGAGAAAGCAATAGCATTATCTTATTAAAAGAAATCGTCCTGAAGAGATAGTAACACATGTCTGCTAAAAGGAAGGCAGTCTTTCAGGACGAGGAGATCACTGACTAGACTTCAAGAATTTTATTCCCATCATATTTCTGGATGCCTTGGCATGAAGTACACATAGTCGGTTATGGTTTTTAATGACTTGGAGAATTACATCAAAATTTAGTACTGTGATAATATTCTCCAAATTAATATTTTCTTTCAGATAAATTGCATTTAAAAAAAATCTAATCTTATTTCCCACAAAGTGACATAATAAAACCAGAATGCCAAATCTAGCATGTAAAACACTCCCAGCAAATGTTACAGAGATAGTCCACTTTCCAAGTGTTTGCTCTTTGTGTTTTGCTATTGAAATAAGGCTTTGATTTAAAATGCATGAATAAGCTTCTTACTTGATTGCCGACAGCAAAGGGAGTAATGTTTGTTTTATCTCTTTAAGAGAGCTAATGTGTTATTATTTTCTTTTTTTTTTCATGCAATTACAAATGAAGTAGGTGACATGGGGGTATGAAGGGCAGGGGTTTTGGGTGTGGGGGGAGGGTGTTGAGCGTAACTGTTGAAGTGTCTGGTTTCCCTAATGTTTCTTCTACTGTGTGACTTTTGCTTAGGCTGGGATTTATCACTCTGTCATTCAGAAATAGGTGTTTGAGAGGAACCGTTAAGCAGCCACCACAACATTAAGCAGCTACACACATGGGAACCTGCCACAAGTACCTCCAAGAGTTGGCTGCAGAGAATCCCTAAGCCCTGCAGCAGGTGTGTTACTACTTAGAGTAAGAGTCTTGGGAGCTGAGAGTTGAGAACAGAGTCCAAAGGACTGGAGGCAAAAGAGCACGCAGCTTGGAGTATGTGAAACAGACGCTGTTTTCCTGTTGCATTCACCATCTCCTGCGTGTAATATTTCCAACACATTAATGGAGTGTCAGAGTCTGTGGCATGTTGAGTGACAGGAATAGAACCATGAAATTGGTAATGTCTTGCCATTTTAAAAATGTTGATGAATAACTTCTTGTCAGAGCAATGATATCTTTCCTAACCTATAAAAAAATTGATGGGTAGCTAAGGAGACTCTTGGGCCATCATACCTGCTCTACTCAATTCCTTATACTAGTGTGGCTGTTCAACCATTGTGACACTTGGACAATGGAGACAGGTATTTTCAGAATTGATTAACACTGTAATAAATTAATATACAAATGCCCACATCTAAAATGCATCCTGGATAATGGGAAAATTTGATATGTTGCCACGTTTGAACTATTCTTAGTGTTCCTACATCAATTATCAGGCTTCTTTGATTCCTCTTTATAGAGGAAACATGTAAATTAGCTTATGTCACTCATTGTGGAGGGAGAGTCTGGGGATGGCAAGCTGTCAGAGAGCTGCCATTTTGAATGATTGTACTCCTGGCAACTTATTATGATAATAGATTGCTTTTTACTATATCACTGCATTTGGCTGTGATGATATTTAGCTACAGAAGATTAAAAACATGTTATGATGCCAAAGAACTTTCTGAACGGGCTAGTGTGTTTTTGCCACACTTAAAACTAACAAGCCAGAACAGCAATATACAATTATAGGAAAACTCAGAGTCTCTTCACTAAAGAATGTACAGTTTTTTTCTTTTTTAGTATTTCCTTTCATTGTTGAGTTATTAAATGTTTATTGTTTACTTTTTATGTGATAGCATTAGGCTAGGCACCATGTAAAACACTTGACCCTATTCTGTGGCCCTGTCCTCAAAGATCTGATGGTTAAGTTTATCACACATAAGGCAACCTGAAAGAATACAAGCTAATGCATATAGTTCCTAATTTATATGCTACAAAAATAAGTGATGTTTGCAGAAAGGAGAAACATATCAGTTAGGGACAGAATTATCTAGAATGATTTCACAGTCAACTGGTGGAGAAATGGAATTTTGTTAGGAAGAAGGAGATAGTAATGCACCTTTGATAGGGAGATCAGTGCAAAGAAGGAGAATATGGTCATGCAGGAAACCTTGAGACCATTTCTTAAGCCTAAGAGTAGCCATCCACTTGGCACTGTGCCAACAAGTACACATGCCTTTTCATATTCAATCCTCGTAGCAATTCTGTAAAGTAGACATCATCCCCATTTTACAGATGAGGAAACCAGGACTGAAGGAGGTTACAGAAAACCACACCACTTGGAAGATGGATGCTGGCTTTAGGACCCACACAGAAAGTAAGAGGAAAGTCTGTTCTCTTAGATCCCACACTCCCTGGAATTATCAAGGAATTTAAAGAGCAGGATTCTTTGATACCCAGAGAGCAATATTCAGCCATTCTCATCCATGAGAGGAAAAAATACTCAGACTGTTAGTCCCTAGACTCTTACCTAATTCTTCTATCAAAGTAACTGGGTTAACAGAAGGAAGAAAGGGTGGACAGGAGAGGGGAGAAAGGCCTGAACTGAGCCTAGAGGTATTTAAAAAGAAAAGGAAAGGAGGTTAGGAAAGACTGTGCTGGAATCCAGGTAGTAGTAAGAACTTTGTCTAGGTACCCCCAAATTCAGTGAAGAATTAGAACAATTAGCTGATTCAATCTCCAGATGTCACTTTTGTCTTAATTTTTAATGTTTATTCATTCAACACGTATCTTCTAAGTGTCTGCTATTTTAAGTGGATTAAGAGATAGAAATATAACTTGGATATATTTAATATAAATAAAAATCTAACTTCTTACTCTTAAGAAGTTCATTGAGAATTATGAGCCCACATACCCATCGTTAACCCTAAAACAAGGGCAATCATGATTCATAACCCAAGCGAAGTACAGATAAAGTGCTCCTGAGTTTAGAGAAGAAAGACTTACTTCAGGAAGTAAGGGCAAAGGCAAGGGAAGATTAAGAAATAAGGATATTTTATAGGGGGGTATTTTAAATGTGTATGATAGTGTTTGGGCATTCAGAGGTTGCAGAAGAGAGGCAACCAATTTTAGATAAAAGGAATAGCATGAGTTAAAAGATCAAAAGGTGGGAAAGCATGAAGTATACGGATAAGGAACAAACTGAGTTCTAGGGTTTGCCTAGAGAACAAAGTGTACCTGAATATTTCAAAAAATATCAGGATAATTGATGAAATTCTTGTCGTTTCATTTGAAGCATTCTATGCTGACACCACCAGTTGTAGTGGCACCAGTAATATCATCAGGTTCAGTTTACCTTTACCTAATTGTCACTCACTGCTTCTGTCAATCAGGTGGTGGTAGACCCCTCTCGACGTAAATTTTGCAGTCAGCAATGGTTTCGAGAAATGCAGAGACTATCAGCTAAAAACCCGTTTACCAGGTATTAAAGGCTCTTGGTCCAACCACCTGTAAACGGTCAGTGTTAGGGATGATGTGAGCCTCCCCTCTCCCACTTCCCGTTTAGTCTTCCTTGTCCCTTCACGGCCTCAGTCCCTTCTTAGCTATGGGCACAGTTTGGCCTCCTTGGATTTGTTGGAAACAGAATCCTACCTGCCTTGTGCTGAGGAGATTCTGGAGCTGATGAAATTGAAGTCCAATACCTATATCACCTCCCAGAACCCCTACAAGAGAAACCAGATGTTTTCTCTTCCTTGAGCCACAGACCAAAAAACCCCAACAGAAATACTGCAATTCCTTAGCAAATCAAGTAGACAAGCACTGGAAGGAGTTTGTCTTTTCTAAATGAGTGTTTGGGTCAAGGTAAGGAAAAACAACTAACTGTAGTAAATATTGCCTTCCCAGCATTGTCTTCACTATAAATAAATTCATTTTTCATTTAATAAAATGCAGGATGTAGAAAAATAATGAATATTTTAAATATGGATGTATTAATAAAGGTATTAACTGAGAATGTCAACAGACGTAACACAAGGGATCTGAGTCAGTCAGGTATGGTATAAGAACTTACTCAGAGGTGTTATTTGCCAGTATCGGACAAACTACATTAACACAGAAAAGTTCTAGTATGAACTTTAGTTGCCTTCACTGCATCTAGTTATAATGGATCAACTCTCTTTTTGCTTTTTGTTTAATTTCACTGTGGTAACATGCCTGATTGAACACAGACATGACACCTTTAACCAATTTGGCACTATGCCTTAGATTTATTAAACAAACAAAGATTTGATGAGCTGTCTCTAAACTCTAGCCCCACAGGTAATTCCTGTAACAAAAAAATTGCCCCAACGGTGACTTTTCACTCTACTGCTGCTAGGATTCAGGGCACTGTGTAAAAGTGGAATCCACACACTAATAGGACCAATGTTTACCCCTGTTTCTCTCTTCTTTTTAATCTGTATATTTTCTCCCTACCTTTACAATTTCCACAACACTCACACTTTATTGAACCAAATGATGGCCTGTTTTCTTTCTAGGTATCCTTTGAGCCATCATAGTTGTGATTAATTATTTAATAAAGTTAGGAAATAAATGAGTGAATTACTGTATAGCTCTTTTCCAGTGAACAGGCAAAATCCTTTTCAGTGGTTATTAATCAGCAAATATTTTTCCCCTGGAGTTGCTTCCCAGAGTAGAGTATAGATACCTATCTTTTAGCTTCCAGACTGAAAATATAGTTTATGTCTAACATGGATTTTTTTTTCAATTTTAAAAAGTCCAATCTATCAAACTATGCCTGATTTTTCTTACAGCTATATCATATTAAAAGAGAAATGGGCTTTAACATGTATTTTCTGTTATGCATAACAGTTGGACAGCAAATTGCATTTCTATATGCTACCAAAAATATTTCAAGGCAAATGTCTTTAGAGGTTGCACATAGGCCAAAAGTGATGGAAAGCATAATCTAAAAGAAATAAAAGGCATATGAATTTAAGATAGTTTGTCCCTTGGGTAAAAGATGCCTCATCCTCTACTAGCTTGGCACCTACCACAATGCAGTCACATCATAAAGTTTGATCATTACTATGAACATATTTTATAACCCAAATTTATAATCCATGAACACCACCTCATCTCTCAGCTAATAGTCCTTTACCTTTTTTGGAGTTTTGTCAAGGTGATGCATGTAACCGAGGATGTACAACTGAAGAGATGAGAATTGCAGTAAGAATTTTTCATGGGCATTTAGATTGTAAGCAATTTTCATAATTAGTGATTTGAAATAAGTCTACATAAACCTTGACCTAATGAAAAAACCTTATCAGAAGACATTTTCCAAAAGAAACCAGGATAAATTATAAGTAATTAGTATTATCTTTATTCATATATAATTTTTGAGGTGGAAAAAAACTATAAATGTACTTTCATATAGCTTTCATGGTGACGCATAACAATTACGGAAACAAAACAAATGACGATGTACCAAAAACTTGAGTGCACGCACTTGTGTATAGACATCAATGAATTCTATAACCTACCATTCATTACATAATCCCATTTTTTCTATTATTGCTGATGATTTAAATTGGCCAAATGTGTAGCTTTAATCAAAATAACAAATTTAATCTGTCATATGTTAACTCCTTTGATATTTACAACAGCTAATGGAATTCGATAGGATCTGTTTTCCTAATGAGGGAACTGACACTCAGAAAGATGGAACAATCTTACTGAAGATCACAGCAGCCATTTTAAAGTAGATCTGCATCACATTTGGGACATGGGTACTGTCCAGATGAATAAATTTTTGAAATGCAGTGCTCTCTGGAGTACTCATTGCATGATGAGTGAATGCTGTGAGATGATGGTAAAAGTCATCTCTAAAGAGCTTTCTGATCAGATTTGTACACTAGACTACTCTGACCCAGCTTTTATTGAATCCTGAAGCTAACTTTGCTGTTTCCCTTCCTGCTACTATGAGTTCACCTTCTCTCCATCTCCATAGATACAGGTTTTCCCTTCATATTCCTCTTAATATGGGTATAAAATATAAACTGCTCAAGATTTTGCAGTTCATAGAGATGCAACTAGGAGCACTGCTTCTAGGGTTGCATCCTCCCACTTTACCTCTATGTACGACTGGCTGAAATGGGATTACACCTCACCATCTTTATGAGCAAAGCCTTTTTAACTGCTGTCAGTTTCATTTAAAGAATCCACAATGAGTGATGTCTGACTACGAAGTGGTGGTTTACGTGCAGAAAATCCTGGGGTGCATAAGGAAAGTAAAGCCTTGCTGCCTTGTTTATCTCATTCGGCCTCACTGAGGTGGTTTTCAGTGAAGCACTGCCTCTCCCTAGCATTCCGTCTCAGTTTACTGAGGAACTGTGAGCTCAACTAACTTATCCAAAGTCACACATGAGTGGCTTACCAGAATTCATACCCCAGAACTGTCATGGTTCCTAAATCCCTTATTATGAGCATTATACCATACTATCTTCCAGGTCTCAGTATTAACATCATGTAAATTTATTCTCCAGCATGATTCATTAAAATGAAAATGGGCCATTTTCTCTGATTCTCCAAGCACTTCAGAAGAAGCGTTACATCCTGAATACAGATTTCATTTCTGAGAGGGAGACAAGAAAAGAAGTTAAACCTTTACTCATATTGGAAGCTGGTTCAACTTAAAAGGACTTTTATTCCAGTTTTCGGTTTTTTGGTTTAAAATATTTAAAGAGAAACCAAGGAGTATTAAGGTTAAGAATAGCTACAACTGTATTTTTTTAACAGTAGGTAAAGCAAGGAAACTAAAAAGTACCTGTAATTCAGTGACAGAAACCTAATAAATCCAGATAAAAAGTTAATTTAAAACTAAATAAAAAAGAAAAAACTCAGCTTGTGCTAGACACCCACTCATGCATTTTTCAATCCTTTCTAACGTCATAAACTACATAAGCATCGACTCCCATTTTGGTGGCATCTCATTTTCTGTTTAAATAGAGAATTAAAATAATATGGTGATCATTTATATATAGCCCCCAGCACAAAATAATATAACAAGAAATAAAATCTTAATATATATTTTTAAAATTATCAAGAGGTACAATGTTGAAAATAAAGGTAGAGAAATTATAAAGTGCAATTTTATTTTTTCTTCTCCTTCAATAGTTAAAGGGAGTCCTGCTTTGAATCCATTCATTTACTTTACAATATGAAGAATATCAAATTTTCCTTCACATACAAGCACAAATGATCTTCCTCAGTAGAAATCGTTTAATAAATACCCACTATGTGCAAAGTACTAGTTACATAATAAGAAATATAATAAGACATGAGGTTGCGTATAAGACATGCCCAGTAAGCTGCATAGCCAGTACATAATTACAGGTGTTTAGGTGAGAAATCCCTAAGTTAGAGCCACAGTGAACCTCCCAGATCAGAGCAGAGTAATGAGAGATACAGTGGAAGAGCTTGACTTTAGGATTCAAATGGACCTGTATTCAAACCCCATCTCTACCACTACTAGCTGCATGATGTTAAGTGAGAATTTTAACTTGCCTGATTCTGCATGCATAAAGAGGAATGATGATAACTACCCCATATGACTGTTTTGAGTATTAAGAAAAATCCATAACTATCTACTCCAGGGTTAGGCTCATAGTAGGCACAATCCCGTGATCAGAATGGTCCTACTGGTAGTAGTCATAAGAGCATTTTGTAAACTCCTGGGACCAAAAGGTGGCCCAGAAAATGTCTTTGATGAATTATAATTTCCTTTCCTAAACACTCTCTTTATTTACAGCATCTAACTCTCTAATTGCTTGAGTTAAACCTGAGGTCAAACTATACCTTAGTAGTTTAGAAATGGAGACAGACATTTCAGATGTGAATAAGGAGTTAACAAAGTCTGCAACTCAAAAATACATTTAGGGCATTCAGGAAACAATAAATATACTGGTTTTTTGGGGTGAGTGGCATGGCAGGTGCTGATTTGTGTGTAGGTGTACTACTTCATGGTTTTCAGAGGGATGAGCTGTCTAAATACTACATACAATAACAATAACCACCATGTAGAAGGTTTTTCCACTGCATTTTGACTTTGAGACCACTCTTCTCCATATACATATGAAATTGATATAGCCAAGGGAAAAGCTCAATTCAATTCATGTCATCAAGCATTTATAATTGCAGAGTGCTACAGAAGGACAGTTTTCTCTATCAACATCTGTGTTCCTCTTTTCTAAGTCTCAGTAGTGTTACTGCCCATATTGCTATTTTCTACATAAATAGAAAATCTTGGAAAACTGAACTCTATCCATTTCTGAAACCACATGTGACAAGAAGATTTGCCCTTACAGTATGCTGAATTTAGATGGTTGTCCCAGCCTTCAAGTTATGGGCTGGACAGACTGAAGGCAGACCAGGAATAGAACAGTAATTTTAACAACTGGATATAAAAGAAAACTGAAAATGTCACATCAGTTAGTAATCCTTTTATGCCTTTCTCAATGTTACCACCAAATTTACCCTTTTTCACTTATATATCTCTCAGCTTGACTTTTGTACCCTTTTTTTTTCCTTATAAGGGGTTTTGTGAATGATCATTTTAACTATTTGTATGTATAAATATGGGAGTTCAGCACATAATATAACTTACTAGAGCATTGCATATCTCTGAAGAAAATGTCCAGGGTGGCAAGAGCTGCAGCAATGCTGCAGAAGAATGCAAAGAAAGTAGTTAAAAGACTGTTAAGAAAAAGAAAATCAGTTCTCTAAAAGTCTTGCTAGTGTAGACAATTTCCATAATGCAGAAACATAATTGGTAAAATGTTCTATTTTAACATTTTTGTTTCCATTTTTATTTAATTTAAAACATATTTTATGGTTAAAAATAAAGTACATTACTCAAGGGAATAAAAGTGGATTTAGGGATAACAATTTGGGGGTAAGTGCATCAAAATAGGTACCAGATGGAGTCAAGACTACCCAAACCTAACTACAGAGGAAGGTCATTCCTCTATAGATATCCTAGTAAATAAATTGGCAAATCAATTTTAATAAAAATTCATTCCAGGGTAAATATAATTAGTAAGTTTACATATAGGAAAATGTTTATCCCCACACATAGTCCAAGGAACACAAACACACTGCATTTATGATATTGTGCTAAGAAGTGGAAAAAAATAAAAACTGAAAAAATGTTGACCACATTGTGATGAGGTTACTGTATTCATTTGGCTTTGGTAGTATTGAAAATTGGGTGGTTGTTTTAAAAAAATCATAGGAGAGGGGCAAGATGGTGGCATAGAGAGGAGTGGAAGCTAAGTAGTCCCCCAGGAACAACTACAAAAAACTAGAAACAACTAGTAAATAAACCAGAATAACTGCGGGGGGACAAACAAGACCATCCACTCATCATACACCAACCTGAATTGGGAGGAATGCCCCAGAACACAGCATAAAATTTGTAAGTAAAACCTGTGGATCCAAGTCGCGAGACCCCCTCCCCCATAGCCCGAGCTGCAAAGCCTCGTGGTGCCAAAGAGAAGCTCTCTCCCAGCAAGCGAATATAGCTCAGCTGAGCTCCAACTGTGGTTTTAAGTAGCGAGTGTGAACTTCTCACTACAGGTACGAATCTCCAAAAAACAGACAGAGGCTTCAGGTGACGACTGACCCTGGAGAGCCGGAGGGTCGCCTTGGACTGGGTCTGAAGGGGACTATCTATTTCTTTTTTGGCTCAGTGGAGAAAGCCCCAGTCATTTTCAGTTTCCAGGGCTTTGACTTGGGGAAGGGTGGAGACAGCACAAGCAGAGAGAGAGACCATTGAAATGCTAATGACCTCCACCTGGGGGGGGTCTGTCTTCTCTAGGAGGAAAGGGGTAGGGTCCTTTCCATTCAGAACCAGACCCCAGAGCCTGGGGGAACACAGCCATACCGCCTCACACCAGTCAAGAATTATAGGCTAACAGGCATCACCTGCTGGGCAGAAAAGCACAGTGACCCGAGGCATCACAGGGTGGAGCAATTTTCTAAGACACACCTGCAGGGAAACCAGATACTGAATATTTCTTCCCTCTGGGACCTGAGCCTGTTCTGGTCTGGGAAAACCTGATTTGGATAACCAAGGAAACCATGCCTAGACAACAGAAAATTACAACCTATACTAAGAAAAACAAAGTTATGGCCCAGTCAAAGGAACAAATGTACACTTCAACTGAGATACAGGAATTTATACTAATGCAAAATCAAATCAAAAAGTTTAGAGAAGATATTGCAAAAGAGATAGAGGCTGTAAAGGAAACACTGGGCATATATACGGCAGAAATCGAAAGTTCTAAAAAACAACTAGTAGAATCTATGGAAATGAAAGGCACAACACAAGAGATGAAAGACACAATGGAAACATACAACAGCAGATCTCAAGAGGCAGAAGAAAACACTCAGGAACTGGAGAACAAAACACCTGAAAGCGTACATGCAAAGGAGCAGATGGAGAAAAGAATGAAAAAATATGAACAACGTCTCCGGGAACTCAAGGATGAAACAAAGTACAATAATGTACGTATTATTGGTGTCCCAGAAGGAGAAGAGAAGGGAAAAGGGGCAGAAGCAATAGTAGAGGAAATAATTAATGAAAATTTCCCATCTCTTATGAAAGACATAATGTTACAGCTCCAAGAAGCACAGCGTACTCCAAACAGAAGAGATATGAATAGGCCTACGCCAAGACACTTAATGATAAAATTATCAAATGTCAAAGACAAAGAGAGAATCCTGAAAGCAGCAAGAGAAAAGCGATCCATTACATACAAAGGAAGCTTAATAAAACTATGTGCGGATCTCTCAGCAGAAACCATGGAGGCAAGAAGGAAGTGGTGTGATACATTTAAGATACAGAAAGAGAAAAACTGCCAACCAAGAATCCTATATCCAGCAAAGCTGTCCTTCAAATATGAGGGAGAACTCAAAATATTTTCTGACAAGCAGACAATGAGAGACTTTGTGAACAAGACACCTGCCCTACAGGAAATACTAAAGGGAGCACTACAGGGTGATAGAAGACAGGAGTGCATGGTTTGGAACACAATTTTGGGAGATGGTAGCACAACAATGTAAGTACACTGAACAAAGATAACTATGAATATAGTTGAGAGAGGAAGGTGGGGAGCATGTGAGACACCACAAGAAAGGAGGAAAGATAACGACTGGGACTGTGTAACTTGGTGAAATCTAGAGTATTCAACAATTGTGATAAAATGTACAAGTATGTTCTTTTACTAGGGAGAATAAGCAAATGTCAACCTTGCAAGGTGTTAAAAATGGGGAGGCATTGGGGGAGGGATGCAATCAGCATAAACTAGAGACTGTAACTAATAGAAAAAAAAAATCATAGGAGAAGGATGACAAATAGCAGATTAACTCTGACTTTCTGTTTGCTTAGTAGTGGCTGCTTGAAATATTATGCTGCTAAGAATCCCAAAGCCGCATGTGGCCTCAATAGGGAATAGCACTAGACATGAGTGGAGGTGTCAGCTAGGGGAAGGAAACAGCAGTAAGAAGTAAGGGTAAAAAATTCTCAAATTATTTGACCAAGTAACTTTGCTCCCAAGGGCAAGGTTCAACAAAAGAATATATACATATGAAGATGTTTATTACAGAAAAACTATATTGGCAAAAAACCTGGCAACTTCAAAACAAGAAAATAGGCTAACTGTGGAACTTGAACAACATTGACTTTTATCTATTAAAAATTATACTTTTAAAGAGAATGTAGAAGACTTTAATGTTTCTTTCATTATATTTTCTCAATACAACATATCCATAGTAGGTAAATACAAAAAAAAATAAACAGCTGAATTGTTTCAAAAGTACTGGGACTTTTCTGTCACTGAGATCAGATTTCCATTATTCCCTGTTCCCTCTGCTTTTTTTGAAATAATCATGTCTCCCTGATTCTTTGGAGAGAAGTGTCTGATATTTTTGCACTGTTAACTCAGAATAAATAAAATTGCAGGTACATGATTTGAGTAAATTGGCATATAATCAGACTGTTTTATCTTTGTTAAATTTGAATTAATAATGTCTAGAAAAAATTGACTTATTCTGCCATCTTGTTTCTCTTTTTAATGAAGTTTGGTAATTAAAAAAAAAAAAACACCTCAAACTACTTGTTCTGGTTTGCTAATGCTGCCATTATGCAAAATATAACAGAAATGGATTGGTTTTTATAAAGGGGGTTTATGTGGCTACAAATTTACAGTCCGAAAGCCATGAAAATGTCCAAATTAAGGCATCAACATGAGTATACCTTCACTGAAGAAAGCCGATGGCATCCGGAAAACCTATGTTAGCTGGGAAGGCACGTGGCTGGCGTCTGCTGATTCTGGTTTCAAAATGGCTTTCTCCAAGATGTCTCTGGGTTTCTCTTAGCTTAGCATCTCCAAATGTCCTTCTGTCTGCATCTCCAAGAATCTCTAAGCATCAGCAAGCATCTATTGGGGTGTTTTGTCCTCTCTTAGCTTCTCTGGAGCACACTCTGGGCTAGCATCCCAAAGCATCAGCAAGTAACTCTGTCACCTTCCAAGCATCTAATATCTGTGTGTCCTGTCTTAGCATATCCCGGGGCATTTTCCTCCCTCTGCTGTCTGTAAGAACTCCCTTTAAAGGACTCCAGTAAACTAATCAAGACCTGTCCTGAATGGGCAGGCTCGAATCTCCATGGAAACATTCATTCAAGAGGTTACACCCTAATCAAAAAGATTAATCAATCTGCCCCCACAAGATTGCATTAATAATATGGCTTTTGGGGAACATAATATGTCCAAACCGACACACTGCTTTAAAGTGAAACATATTTTTTGCCCTGAATTTCCATGCTTAATTTTGAAAAAGATGAAGTTCTTTGCAAAGAAATTTTTCAGAGAAAGCATCAAGACTAAATTAGGAAGCATACTGAATTTTCTGCAGATTTGTGGTAACACAATAAGCCATGAACCTAAATGCTGCTAGAAAAACAAAGAGTTTCTCTTTACTTTTACAATTATTCATATATGTTTTGGATAAGCCCAGGTATTGCACCTGAAAATTCCTATCAGAAACTATTCTTTCTTTCATTCTTCATTATCTCCTATAACAAAATCAATTCTGTTCTTATAACATTCCCAGCCATCTTCCCAAATACCATGGCAACAAATGCCAATTTTAAAAATTATTTTATTCAGCTATCAACAATAAAATTACAAAGGTAGTTGTTTTCTTTCTAAAATTAGCATTTAAATTTCAACCCTAATTGACTAAATATTTCACAAAATATGTGTTTAAGGAGAAGCAGAAGATGAGAATTTGGCAAACAAGTAAGTTTTGTGGTATAGGAAACAGTAACCTAAATGAGCTCATGTTTTGGGTTTTGCAGAGATTATATCATTCAAGCCTATTGTAGTCAAACAAGAAAATCATGGCACATCAAAGTTGTTCATTTAAACTGACAATTACAAATTTGGTGTGGTTGCAGTGCATGTGGACTTACCAAATTGACTACTTTGTGTTTCTCAATACAAGGTTCATAAAGATGCACAGAACATACACTGCGTAAATGTCTGAATGACTGTTAGAAGATTTTGTCATAATTGATGTGAGTTACTCTCTAGAGTACGCAATCAATGTTTTAGTCATCTGTAAAGTTTTCTTGGTTTCCCCAGCCTCAACTTCACCACCCACACACTGTTACCACCATTACCATCAACACAATTTTGTCTATGGTAGCAGTAGTTCCAAAAATAACATTAAGTTGCTTTGGATTGAGGGAAGTTAATAAAATAGTCTTTATACTTATCATGGCATCTGGCAGTATTTGGACAACATGATATACAAGTACCAAGTTTGTGATAAAAATGGTTCAGATCTTTAAAAAGCTAATAAAGGAGGTGGGGCAAGATGGTGGCATAGAGGGGTGTGGAATTTAGTTAGTCCTCTAGAGCAACAAGTGAACAATCAGGAACAACCAGTGGTTAGTCTGAAACACTGTTGGGGGATATCTGTGACTGAACACACATAGTCCATAAGACTGGAATCAGTGGAATAGCTGAGATCACAACATAGAACTGTAAGTAAAGTTCCCCAAACTGTGGAGCTGCCACCCCTCCTTTGCAGGCATGGCAGTCTGAGCTGAAACATTCCCTATGGAAAAAAGAATCAGGTTACCTGGAGGGAGGGAAAGTAACTCAACCAAGCTCCAATCGTGGCTTTAATTAACAAATTTTGACTACTGAATACAAACTACAAGCACAGATACACCTGGAGCAAGCAGGAAGGAAACCTGAGGTTCCTCTTTGCAGAGGGGAGACAGGACTGATGGAAAACAAAACAAACAAACAAACAAAAATATGTAATAATTAAAAACAGGCTTTTGGAGACAGCTGAGCTCAGAATACTGGGAAACAGCTGCGTCCCAAGAAAAGGAGCACAGAAAACCCGGTACCAACACTGGTCGATCAGCGAAACTGGGGGCTGGGGACTGGCTCTGAAAAGGGGCTTTCTCTCTTTTTCTTTTTTTTTTCTCTCATTCTAAGTAGCTCATTAGAGAAAACCTCAGGCACTTTCAATTGTCAACACTGGCCCAGGCAAGGGTGGAGTTAACAGAGTCGGAGAGACAAAGGAAAAATTCAAGTGTAGAAGAAGTCCCTAAAGGGTGTATCTTCCCTAAGAAAGGAGGGTGTAGCCCAGCTCAAGTGGCTGACCTCCCTCAGAGAATTCAGATTCCAGGGCCTAAGTTTGGGGTGGGGGGACAGAAACAACTTAAGCTTGGTTTCTGACACCCTCGGCCCCTGGTGAGGACAGGATCCACTGAGAATTAAATACACTGCACCTCTTTACACTGGTTGGGAGCTGTGGGCTGACAAGCACTGCCTGCTGGGCAGAATAGGAAAAGCACAAAGTTTAGAGGCTTCACAGGCAAGTCTCACAATCTGGGTCCCACCTTCAGGGAAACCTGATACTGAATACCTTCTCCTCCTGAGACATGGGCCTGTCTTGTTTGGGAAAATCTGATTGGTGTAATCAAGGAAACCAGATGCCTAGACAAAAAAAAATATGAATCACATTAGGAAAAATTAAGACATGGCCCAGTCAAAGGAACAAAATTGCATTCAACAAAGATACAGGAATTCAAACAACCAATTATTAATCAAACAAATCTAAATCAATTCAAAAATCAGATCAATGAGTTGAGAGAAGATATGGCAATTAGATGAAGGATATAAAGAAGACACTGGGCGAACAAAAGGAAGAACTTGTAAGTTTGAAAAAACAATTAGCAGAACTTATGGGAATGAAAGGCACAATAGAAGAGATTAATAACACAATGGAGACATACAACAGTGGATTTAAAGAGGCAGAAGAAAAGATTCATGAACTGGAGGACAGGATATCTGAAAACCTACACACAAAAGAACGGAAAAATATGAACAGCATCTCAAGGAATTGAATGACAAAATGATGCACATGAATGTACATGTCAAGGGTGTCCCAGAAGGAGAAGAGAAGGGAAAAGGGGCAGAAACAATAATGGCAGATATAATTACTGAAAATTTCCCATCTCTTATGAAAGACATAAAATTACAGATCCAAGAAGTGCAGGATACTTCAAACAGAATAGATCTGAATAGACTTACACCGAGACACTTAATAATCAGATTATCAAAGACAAACAGAGCATTCTGAAAGCAGCAAGAGAAAAGTGATCCATCACATACAAGGGAAGCTTGATAAGATATGCAGATTTCTCAATAGAAACCATGGAGGTGAGAAGGCAGTGGTATATTTAAGATACTGAAGGAGAAAAACTGTCAACCAAGAATACTGTATCTGGCAAAACTGTGTTTCAAAAATGAGGAAAGTTTAAAATATTCTCAGACAAACAAACACTGAAAGAGTTTGTGAACAAGATACCTGCTCTATAGGAAACACTAAAGGGAGGACTAAAGACAGATAGGAAAAGAAAGGAGAAAGAGGTTTGGAGCACAATAGTGGGTGATGGTAGTACAATATTGTAAGTACACTGAACAAAGATGACTGTGAATATGGTTGAAGGAGGAAGGTTGGGGCACATAGGACACCAAAAGGAAAGATATAAAGACTAGGACTGTATAACTTAGTGAATCCTAGTGTAGTCAATGATTGTGATTAAGTGTACAGATATGTTTTTACATGAGGGAGAATAAATGAATATCAACTTTGCAAGGTATTAAAAATAAGGTGGTATTGGGGGAAAATATGATCAACACAACCTATAGTCTGTAGTTAACAATAACATTGTAATATGCTTCCATTAATTGTATCAAAGGCAATATACCAAAGCTAAATGTCTATAGGAGGGAGATATAAGGGAGAGGTATGGGATTTTGGGGGGGTTGGTGTTGTTGTCTTTTATACTGTATTTTATTTTTATTTTATTTTTTCTTTTGTTGCTTTTTACTTGTCATTTTTCTTCTTTTTTCTTTTTTTCTTTTTACTTTTTTCACCTCTTCCTCTTTCTTTGTGGAAGAAATGGAAATGTTCTTATATAGATAGTGGTGGTGAATGCATACCTAATTGAGTTAACAACCATTGATTGTTGACTTAGGATGAAATGTATGGTGTGTGAATAAAACCATCTGGAAATAAGCAGAGGGATACAAGTGCTGGAGAAAATGTGTAGAAAGGGATGTACCTAATCACCATTGGTGGGGAAGTAGAATGGTGCAGCCCATTTGGAGGGCAGTGTGGTGGTCCCACAGGAAGATAAACCTGGGGTTGCCATATGGTCCTGCAATTTGTTTATTGGGTATATACTTGGAAGAACTGAAAAGAGGGACACAAATGGATATTTATTCAGTGGGCATCATGGTGTCAGTATTCATGATTTGCAGTGGATGGAGATGGCCTAAGGGTACACTGACTGATGAATGGCTAACTGTGGTATATACACAATGGAATATTGAAGGAGTGAAGTAGTGAGGTGAAAATGGACATTGAGGACAGTATGTTGAGTGAAGTAAACCAGAAATGGGAAGAAAAATATTATAATGCCTCACTAATATGGACTAACTACAATGTGCAAACTCTGAAAATTGAGTCTGAGTGCATAAGTTATCAGGGGAAGGCTTATTGTAAGCTCTTACAGCAGTTACATGTATTCCTGAGTTGTAATGGTTATTTCTAAATTCTGAGATGCTGAGCTCTTTTTTGATAACCTGGTTGTTCCTGGAACTTTGGGTATCCGTGTGGCACTTGAGATTCAGAGCCAGAGTCCGGCAGCGATGAATGTCAGTAGTACCCCATACAGCAAATGTTAAGGAATCTGAAAAAAGAGATCAGACTTCAATTAGAGATATGAATGAAATGGATTTAGTTAGGACTAAGGTAAATCAGACTAAAGGGTAAAGGAAGATATTGATGGTGTTTTTAAGCCTTCAAATTCTGCATGAGACCAAAGGAAGAGATATTTATTAGGTGCAAAATCTATATTTTTTGTAACACACTATGTAATTTAATTTGTGTGGTCAGTTTATTCAAACAACATAATTACATGGAACGTTGAATATGGAGTGGATCTGGTTGGCTTGTACAGGTTAGTGTGAAGCCCCAATACATTCCAGAGTAATTTGGGCAGAGAAAAAAAAAAAATGTATTTGCAAAGTCCCCTTGAGGGACTGGGGGGAAATGTGGAAATATTAAATTTCCCCACCTGGGGAATTAATGATATTCTCACAAGCATTGGGGGCTAACAATTTAGAAGGTCGAGCCCTCGATCTTGGGGCTTGTCCTTGGGAAGTTTGTTACTGCAAAGGAGAGGCTAGGCCTACTTACAATTTTGCCTAAGAGTCACTCCCAGAGAACCTCTTCCGTTGCTCAGATGTGGTCCCTCTCTCTAAGCCAACTATGCAGCTAAACTCATTGTCCTCCCCCCATATGGGACATGACTCCCAGGGGTATAACTCTCCCTGACAATGTGGGACATGACTTGTGAGGATGAGCTTCGCTGTGGCATTGTGGGATTGAGAAAGCCTCCTTGGACCAAAAAGGGGGAAGAGAAATGAAACAAAGTAAAGTTTCAGTGGCTAAGAGATCTCAAATAAAGTCAAGAGGTTATTCTGGAGGTTATTCTTATGCATTATATAGATATTCCTTTTTAGTTTTTGGTATATTTGTAATTACTTAGAAGAAAGTATCTGAAACTGTTGAACTGCAACCCAGTAGCCTTGATTCTTGAATACAGTTGTATAACTATATAGCTTATACTTTGTGACTGTGTGATTGTGAAAACCTTGTGACTCCCACTCCTTTTAAAAAGTGTATGGACTGATGAATAGAAAATGAGACAAAAAGTAAGTGAATAATAGGGAGGGGTGGGGGTATGGTATGTTTTGGGTGTTGTTTTTTATTTTAATTTTTATGCTTATTCTTTTATTGTGTGTGGTGATGAAAATGTTCAAAAATTGATTGTGGTGATGAATGCACAACTATATAATGGTACTGTGAACAACTGATTATATACCATGTATGATTGTATAGTATGTGAAATATATCTCAATAAAATTGAATTTAAAAAAAAAAGCTAATATAGAAGTGAGGAATATTTACACCTTTCAAAAGCTAATAATCAAATCAAGAATTCATTTTTAGAAAGCTGCCCAAAGCTTATAGGAAGAAATGACTGATGTATATGAAATTTGGAGAGTAAGGGAAAATCATTTTAATCTTTAATCTTATTTATTCATACATATATTATTTAGGGTCTATTGCTATAATAACAATGCACAATAATACAATGATGCAAAAAATAAATAAATATATTTCTTTTTCACACAACAGTTCAGAATCACAGAAAGAATGAACTACTTTGTTCTACATGGTCATTCAGAGATCCAGGGCTTTTTTCCAACTTTTAGATCTTCTAAGGCAGGGGTCAGCAAATGTTTTCAGTGAAAGACCAGATAATAAATATTTTAGCTCAATGGACCAATGGTTTAAAGGACCATTACCTTTAAAAATGTAAAAATGAGTCTTAGTTTGCAACAGTATGAAAATAGGCCACAAGCCAGATTTGGCCCGTGGGCCATAGTTCGCAGACCCTTGCTCTAACGTAATATCTTCACCTGCATGTCGGAAGCTGGATCAACTCTACATTACTGTGCCAACTTTCAGGAAGGGGAACACAAAGGAAGTGCAAGGCAAGCAATATCCCCTAAGAAAAGAACTAAGAAGTTATTATATATTACCTCCAATCATATTCCATTGCCAATAATTTAGTAATATGGTGTATCTAGTTGCAAAATCAGCTGGCAGACAGTCTCTAACTGGGTTGCCACATATCCATCTAAAACTCTACTACTAAATGTGTCAGGTGGATCATCTGGGAAGCAGACACTGAGATAAATGTAGAATTGCCAAAGGTGTATTGCAGAAATGAAAGGTAAAATGGAGAGGAAAAAAAATTGGTCAGGGAACAGTAACTTACTTATTGAATGTTCTGCATGCCAAGATCTCTGCATATACTGGGTCTAATCTTGGGACTTCCCAGCAATAGGTATTATTAACCCCATTTTGCAGATGATGGGACTAAGGCTAAGAGAGTTTAAGTGGTTGCACAAAGGCATGTAACTAGTAAAGATTTAACCTGGTATTAAACTCATATTCCCATGATTCCAGCACTCATCCTTTTTCATTAATGCCATTTGTCTTTCTAAAAATGATCAATTTTTGGTATAATTCTTTTCTCTTCTTAAGAATATTTACATTTAGTTATTTTGGGAAATTGTTGTTTTTCCTAAAGGCCTTTAGTCCAGGGCAAGTTAAGGTGGGGGAACTTTGTGTGTAGCTGTTTAAGATTTCTCTTTTTTGCCACTGTTGGTTTTCTGGAGCTCGCACACATGGGACCAGAATTCAGTTTTAAAAACTAAAAAGAAAAATACTTAAATTCCTTTTAAAATAGACAAGTTTGCCTATGTCACTTTCTGATAAGAAATCAAAGGCTGTGTTTAATTTATATACATGGATGCAGCCAAACTTGAAAACATAAGGCTAAGTATCTATGATACCTTCTGTATCCTCTCAGACATCATCATAAAATTGATGTTCCTCATTCCTGACCTAATTACTAACTGATCTAATGATCAGAAAGTAGAAGAAAGATATCCTCAGAAGGTTAATAAGCCATCCAGAAAATTAAATTAGCATGATCAAACATTAATGATTATTGTTCTTCATTATATTAGATCACCTGAAAAGTTTGAAGAAGGAAAAATAAATTGGCATCATTGAGCAATTATACTTGTAGTTTTCCACAGTAGATTTTACAGATGATCACCAGTTATGAATTCTTTTCATAGCTAAAACCAGAGATTTTAGAAAGTAAATTATACTACCATTATTACAGTAATCAAAACCCATTTATTTGATCATCACCATAATGGAGTACTTGAGGCATTCTCTCCATTGCTAATTGACAGTTCGTCAGTTAAGAGGTGCTTTTCACAAAATCTTCCATAACCCTAAGGGTTTGAATTAACTTGTAAAAAATGCCTGAGCATCTCCTATAGGTTCTTAAGTGCATTTGCTAAAACTCCCAATTGCTATTTTCCACCTTCTGGTCAGGAAATGCCTTTGATCCACCATCTAGCTGCCTTGCTCAAATATATCTGTCCATCTCAAGCATTGTAACCCTACTTATCAGCACAGTGACATATTATCATTTAGATTTCAATTTCTGATGCCTGATTTTTGTGAGAAAGAAAATGAAATGCATGGAGTAGGAAAAGGGTCAAATGGAAGCTCTCCTTGCCTTCTTTGGAGAATTGCAGGAGATGGCATGTGGCCCCAAGCCTGAGTGTTGGGCTTGATTCTCACTCTCATCTTAATTATACACCACGTACTTCCTGGGTGGATTTTTTTGGTTGACTTGCTGTTCCCTACTTGCCTTCATGCCACTTCACCATTCGGGTGGGGGCTCCCAAAGTCCAGGCTCTGCAATATCAGCATCTAGGTATGTCACATTTCTTCCTTCAATTTCACTTTCCCCTCACTTCCTCATATGGTGGTGGTGGAAGGATGGAGTGATTGGACTAAATGAATAAATGTACTTGTTGAGTTTTAAAAGAGAGAATGTGCAAAGTATTAAAACACATTAAAAAATATTTCCTCACAGTAATATAATCTCCATAAGGAAAAGGCCTTTATTTAGCTCATAGCTGTATCCCTATTGCTACCAGATAGAAGATATTTGGTAAATATCCATAAAATGATTGACTATTCTAGAGAGACTGGTCCATGTCATAGAATTAAAAATTCAATGTCTAGTTTTGTCTTGATGCCTTAATTGCGTTATATTTTTAAGTAAAGAAACAAATTCTCAAATATCAGAAATGTGATTGATTAAACTAAAACTTCTGCTGATACTAGGAAAGGAAGAAAGAGAATTGAGGGAGAAATGGAAGCAAAGAAGGGATGGAAGTGCAGTGAAGCATATTGGTTTCTCAAAAATCATAATGCAATATTAATTTGAATAAAGAAGGTTCATAACTATAAATATACATCTCAAATGTTAAGTTCAAAAATTTGAAAATTTACTCTTCTTTTCTCCACCAAAATTTAGTCATTTGATTCTTTCTTTTATTCACTAAATATCCCCTAAATGTGCCAAGTACTGTATGGACACTTGGACACAAAGCAAAGTAAGATAATTCTTGCCCCAGAGATATCATAGAGGTAGCTCCTTCCTCCTTTCCTTCTGTCTTTCCTTCCTTCTGTCCCCATATGCAGAATACAAAGTCAAAAAGTATAAAGAATGAAATGCCATCCTTGGTATCTCCCACACTATTTGAATTAATATTGAAAAGTGAACAACTTAAAATATCCTTTCACCACCTGAGGTTAACCTCCTTGGTGTGTGTTCTATTGTTTAAAATAAATATTTTCCAATTAAGGTGAAATATATTAGTGACAGCTGCAGAAGCTGAAGGCGTCTAGTTATTCAGGTACCCATTTATCTCCAAAATGTCAATGTAATGGCAGATCCCTGGCATACCTCTGCTTCTAGATGTGAACACAAAATTAAATCTCTATATACCTTCGTATTGCTTTAATCTCCTCCTGGAACTGCTAATGAGAGATCTGTTGATGTCTGTAGGAAATGTTCACCCACCAAAAATCCTCCTTATTATGAATAATATACTGCTAAAGGCTCTGAATGATCTTGGTTTAAATTCACATGACTAGGTTTATACATGGAATATTTAGGATCCCATGAAAAGGAAGCATTTTTGCAACAATGTGTGTGGTATGTATATAATGGTGCTAGAATCTAGGCACACTAATTAATCTCGATCCATTAGACAGGCATGTAGTCCAAACTATAAATATAATTGCAAGTGAAGTGTCCAGAGCTTCTGAACAATATATTCATTGTAGCACAGTCCTCCTTCTGTGCCTAGTTCTTTTTGTCTCATCTGTCAAGCCACAATAACACTGGTGCTCATTGTCAGGGTGGTTGGAAAATATATTAGAAGATAGCTATTTTTTGAGCACCTGAGATTAAGTAAGAATATAAGTTTTATTAGCTAAGAATATCTCTTCATTAATCAAGGAACAATATATACAAAAGTTACACACATAATCACACCCACACATTTATATATCACAGTAAGTTATTCTCTCCTTTTCATGGGAAGATGAAAATGGAAATCCTGCCACTTCTTATTCTGTACAGCTTGAAAAGACTTTAAAACAAAAGTACAGAATTGGAAGGACTGATTCATGAATTTGTTGTGTTTCAGTTAAATGCTTTCTAGAGCAGTATTGTTCAACAGAACTTTCTGTCTTGAAGGACAGTTTCTGTATCTGCCCGGTTCAATACTATGCAGCCACTAGCAACATAGGGCTATTAAGCACTTGAAATGTAAGTAGTGCAACTGAGAAACTGTATTTCTAATTGTATTTTATTTTAATTAATGTAAATCTAAACAGCTACAGGTGGCTATTGGCTAATGCATTGGACAACGCATCCTAGATTATTTGATTTCTAGTTTGTAGATGTATAGTAGTAATTTAAAATACAACATTAGTAAAACATTAACCAAAAAGATACCTGGAATAAATATAGTTTAATCATCATTCAATAAATATACATAGAATGTTTTAAAATCAACTCACCAAAGTGAATTTTCTATGTTGCAATAAAATTCCTCCAAGAAATTTAGAAACAAAACACTACACATTTCTAGCTGTTTCAACACCACCTTTTCTTCAACATATCAGGGTTTTGGAATTTGTGGTTTCAAGTGTAAAAACTGAACATAGTCACTACTAAGATAAGCCAAACGTTCTCAGAACTAGTGGTAGCAACATAAGGCAGGTTGATACCCAGGTTGGGATATGCTGTATCAAGTGACATATTAACTTCTCTACTGGCTTAGAAGAAAGATTTGATGTCTGAAAGCAAAGGCATGAGATTGCAATAGGCTCCCACTCTTTCAGCCAGCCGACCATTTGATTTATTTGATGAGTGATTTCAGACAACCCTCTCAGACACTGAACTGTCAGAGAGTTATGTTGCTGAGTGATAAGAAACCATCAGAGATACCTAAATCTTCTTTTACCACTGGGAGTTTCATCTGTTCTGGAATAAAGAACATTTTTATGTATGATGTTTCTATCCAGATAGTTATAGGAATATTCAGAAAGATTCAGCCTTAAATCAAATCTATACTGACAAGAACCTTAAAACTGTACAATATTTTCCAAGAATATGTTAGAAAACACCTTATTTTTTATTTCATTTTTATTGTTTCCCAAAGGTTGGAGAGATCATTATTATACATTAAGAAATCCATTAATCTTTTGATTAGCATTTTTTCTTGTATTTTCCTTAGAGACAAAGCAACAAATGAAGAATTTTCTTAATTTGATCTCTAGAGTAATCACAGATATAGATATCATATCCTTTAACAGATATGCTAAACACACTACTAGGTTTTTTAATGTACATTTCTATCCACCAAGAATGCTACTGGCTTCTTAATTTCACTGAAGTTCTTGGACCGAATTTTGTGTCTATCCTAAGGTCAGTCTGCTGATCATATATAGTCTTGGACTTTTTAATTGGAGTTAATCAAAGTATTTTCTCTTAAAAAGAAAAGTTGAAATCCTTCCCAGCTGACTTAAAACTGGTGTGAAAACCTGATTTTAAAAACATATACTATAAAGTGACTCTCTTGACTGTTGTATCCCACCCACAGATTTCTCTCAATAACCAGTGGTTTTTCACTAAGGAGTTATAGTACACCCACCTTGCCCTGGAGCTCAGCCAGATGTATCTGATACAAAAAAAAGAAACTGTCCTTAAAACACACCTTCCACATTTAGAAATTCTTCACCTGAATATTTTTCCATTCCTTTGAATTAGAACATCTGTACACAAACAAATCATTACCTCAACCATCTGACCCTCTAAATGTAAAACTAAGGTACATGCTTTTTTGGTATCCCTTTTTAAGCATTAGGAGTGCAGTTGACAGCCTCCTTGTCAGGCAATGTGGGAGCCAAGGAGGAATGAAACTGCTGTAATGAGATACAACCCATATTTCTCATGTGGAATATAGCAATCCAGGCAGGGCCCTCTTCATTTTTAATGCCTGTATTGAGTTGGTAGGAAGTATTTCTAGATGGAAGTGATTTTCCTGAAAAATGATCATAATGCAGTAAAGATATGATTATTCCCCATGCAGTCATAATTTGGCATATTTTTGAAAGAGATGGTGCTTAGTACATTTAATCCATTTTTCTCCCCCTTCTCCTCCAGTTGAAAATGCTGTCAATCCCAGTGCTTGTACATCTGCATAATTCCATAAGGATAGTGCTTCAGAACACAAAGAAAAAGCAATTGAATATAGAGACAAAATTTTTTGCTGTGTATCAATATTTCACAAGGCTTTAAGTATCACATTTCATTAACTTTTTTTGAGCCATACTATATACTTTTCAGGAAAAGAATCTTCTAGTGATTTTATCTGATATAAAAATACAAGTATGCATGAAGAAGTCTAAGCAGCATTGGGAAAAAATGAAAGCCCCAGTACAGAATTCTGTATAGGTTTGAATTTGGGCAGGAAGCAGGAGGTGTTTTGAGACAGGAAAATAATGTCTTTTCATTTGGGAATACCCCAAATCAGCCACAATCTGACCTTTATGTCAAGCAGCTTTTAGGGCTTAGAAGCATGGAAGTGAGCATAGTTCTCAAAAATACTAATAATTATTAGGAAACATTTTCTGTATGCTCTATGAAAGGAAAATTGGGCCTCATTAAAGATGTAAGAACATAGTATATTGCATCTTTTTAGTAGTTATTATCTATATTATCTCTGTTGCTATGATTAAATGGTCCTAAATCTTCCAACAGCTTCCCCCAATCTTCTCCCTGATGAGAGCATAACATCCTTCCAAACATTATTTATTTCTGTTCCCCTCTCCCACATAAGACAAGGAGAAGGGCATATATTTCTTGCTTCTTACTGCCATTTCCAAACTACTACCAGTGCAATATGGCATCATCATTCAATAAACTGCTACTTATTTAAAGTTCATGTTATTTGCTTGTATCATTCATCCTTTTCCCTTACTTTGTTATAAGCCACTGAACTCCATGTTACTTCCATTTTTCTCAATAAACCAACACTTGACTCACTTTCATGTAATCTATTCCAGGGTACCCATCAGGTAGCTGGGTAGTTGCAAGTTGTTGATGAAATTCATATGACCAAAGAGATTGCATCCACAGCCTCTCAGCCTTGCCCCCTGACATATTAAGGTTATGCTAACTTGAACAGTGGTAACAACCTTCCCCACAAAGCTTAAAAGACAAAGGTCCATTCCTCACTCTTACCATATGTTCGCTGCAGGTTGACTGGGCAAGGTGTTAGTGGGGGAGGTTGGCTTTGCCAATTCCAGTCAGCCAGGGACCCAGATTGAGGGGGTAGCCATCTTGAACAGTGACTTCATACTTGCATCCAATCCATCAGTAACTCCTCTCTGTTCTTTCTCCAAATTATGTACCATATCTGACCACTTTTTACAGTCTCCTTTCCACAGTCTCTTAACTTGGCCTCCTCTCTTGCCTTTCTCATATACCCTACACATAGAAGGCAAAGAGTGCTCTGGAGGGTCTCTAACCAGCAATTAAATGTTCTATCCAGAAATGACCTATGTCGTGTCCACTCAATAGTTCATTAGTCAGAACTGGTTACATGGCCCATACAACCACAAGGAACCAGGAAACACAGTCCTGTCCTGTGCCTGCACATTTTTAATATGCAATATTAATAACTAACCCAGGGTCTATCTGATTTTTCTTCTGGCCAGATAGTTCCCTAGACCTCTCAATTTTGGTTAGTCATCTGACTTTGCGATCACATCTTTCTCTGTGTGCTAGTACGTAGACTACTAAAATCCAAAGATCTCTAACTCTTAAATTCCCCTCTCTGACCACTGCTTCCTATCAACTGCCAAACACTGCGCTAAAACTGGATACAAACATGAATGCGATATAATGCTTGACCCAGAGGAATTCCGAGGACATTGGGAGAATCAGACTAATAATCCAACCATCACAATGTGATAAGAACTAATAAGAGCCCACACAGCTCTGGAATGAAGGAGAAGGGAGGAAGGTGAGAATGTCTCTCTTAAATGCTCAAATTAGTAAGAATTAGCCATGGAGGTAGGAAGGAGACACACTGCTATACACAGTGAGGACAGCATGTGCAAACCTCGGCAAAACTACAAGCACAGCTGTAGCATATGGGACATGTCAGGGGGCCCAGAGATGCAGGTGAAGTGACAGGTCAGTGGTAAATCATGAAAGACTCAGAATACAATGATAAGGACCGTGAATTTTAATCCTGTAGGCAATAGGGGGCCTCTGAACTAAAGAGAGTTGCATCATAATCAGACTTAAATTTGTTTAATGCTCAGTATTTCACCATCATTAGAAACACTTCCATTGACTGTTAAACTGAGTCCACAATCTTAAATTAACTGAACATCAGTAAAGCACCACAAAAATACAAGATTTTTAAAATTTTTGTTAGTAATTTCATTAATGTAACCCACAATTTTATAATAAAATATATGCTTTGATCTCTTTAAATGTTCCCTTCTTGGGTTTATTTTATCTACAAATTGTTTTTATTTATCCTCAAAGCTAAATGATATTTTTATAACTGAAAATTTCATCCCATATGTACAGCAATATTATAATTTTTAAAACAACCACTAAACAGAAATAATAAGCTTCTACAGTCCCTGCTAAACATCAGTCTTCATGGTTTAGGCCAAGCAGTTTTCATAAAAACTTGAAGATAGATTTTTTTCCAAATCCAGCAAAAACAGGGAAATTGATTCAGTAGCAATGCCTTGCAAGTCAGGTGTAAGAGGTTTAAAAATAAAAGGTTCATGAATCTTGACGAAGCTATGAATGGGAGTGTTTAGAGTTTGTTTAAAAACCTACAGTTTCAAAAATTGGTGTCATTATGAAACTCCAAATAGAAATGGTTAACCTTTTAAAAATTTATCTCTTTCCATTTTTCTCTGGATAGCCTGGCAATCTAATGGCTATAAAACTTTTCTATAAAACCATTCATTTTTGTTTTATATCTAGATGTCTTTGTCCACAGTTATTCATTCCTTCCATCTTACCATTTTTGACTGAGCTAATCATTCTGTAAGTAGATGTATTGATTAGCTTAATGTCAATTTCTAACCTATTCTAGCACCTCAGCATTCTTAGATCATATTGTGGGTTTTGCTTTGTGCTCTGTTTTCTTTTTTCCTTTTCGTGGAAGATGTTCATAATGTCTTCTTTCACGCCTTGAATCAAATACTTCTGACCTTTCTATACAAAAGCTTTTGAGAATACAGTTTTTCTTCTTGTTTTCTTTTGTTTGGGTGTTGATTTGAGGTAATTACGTGAAAGCGCTTAGTCTGAGAGGGAGCAAAACAGGATACTGGGGTCTGCCTTACTTGGCTGCTAGTGTGGGCAGATTCCAAGATGGGGTCTCACAAACGGGATCTTGAGGAGCCCTAAGGATTAGACAACAAATGAAAGATTTGACTTCAGCACTTGAGGGACAGTTGTAAGCTGGGAAAGAGCATCAAAAAGCATAACCAAACTCCACCAACTGAGCCAATACGCAAAAGGGAAGTTGTCGAGATGAGACAGAGTCTTTCAGTGTGGAACAAGCAGGTTTGGAAGGAGGTTATAGTTCATTTTAGCACAAGACAAACTAATCTCAAATACTGAATTCTAACCTGACATGCTTCCCATTGCTTTGGTTATTGTGATTCCAAAAACCAAAGGCTGGGCCTTAAATAGCAAAATCAGACTGGAACATATTATATGCAATTCAGAAAAATTATTGTTGTAATCCACCAATTTTATGAAATTTTACAAAAAGCTGTGGCCTCTTAAAATTTCCCTCAAGATTATTACTGCTGCTCTTTTATTTCTTTGACCTATTATACCAATAAGTTATCTATTTAAACAAGCCTTGCTATTTATAAATTTAACTTTTTTAATCTAACTTGGACTTGGAAGACAGACTTGGATGGAGTATGTTTTCCAGGCTTCCAGTGAAAACAAACACTCTGCCTTGTCCATAGCAGGAACTTTAAAAAAAAAAAAAAAAAAAAAAAGGGAAAGGAAAGGAAAGAAAGAAAAAAAGAATAAATCCATGTTTGATTCTTATTTTCATTAATAAGAAAAGAGAGAAAATATCTCTTGAGTGTTTTCTTTGTTCCAAGGTCCAGTACACTACAACAAAGCCTGGAGGTCTGAGCAATTTCTGAGGATATCTGAGACTTCTTACTTACTCCTTCCTCAATCCTTTTACCTTAATATAAGCAACCAAATTAGGATGGTTTGGGGGAAAGATTTCCTCTATAAGTTCCTCAATATTTTTAGTTTTCTGTTTTTAAACTCTTTGTGATTTTTATTTCCCTGCTTCCACAAAAACTTCTATTTCAGTACCATTATAAGGCCACTCACAAGGGCCAAAAATTCATGTTTCTGATGCTCAGCCTTGGTTTCCCTTAAGAACCTTCTTACTTCAAATGAGAGGATAACTTTACTTCACCTATAATACTTTCTTAATGATAACGCCTTTGGCAGGCAGAGCAATTTAGAGGGTGCAAAGCACTTTCACACATCTTCCTGTTTCATCTTCACCACAGCCTGTGAGCTAAGCAGGACAGGCATCTTGCTTTACAAATAAGAAGCCCAGTGATCAAAAAAGAATCTGAGCAACCTGAATCCAGCTCTGCCTGTCATTTCCAATCAAGAAATATGCATTTCAGTAAAGTGCGTGGGAGATACACTAAAGAGGCTAAGTTTGCAAGTATGAAGATGAGCTAGTTAGAAGTTACTATAAAGTTTAGGCAAGGTGTGATGAAGATGTGAACATGACAGTGATGATAAAAACAGATTGGAAAAAATGCTTAGAAAATAAACTTGGCAGATAAGTTGTTTCCAGATTGTGAAGTTCCTCTATCAGAACAAACACTAAGGAGGTTAAAGTTAACTCTGTTGGAAGTTTAGTTTTTATTCAATGATTCAAAGGAAATTTTCATCATGAAATGCCTTAAAGTTACCAACACCAAATGTCATTGTACTATAGACATAAAGAAGTACAAGTTAATAAAGATATATCCTTATTAAATCAAAGAGTTCGAAGAACTAAGTACAAAATTGGAAAGCAACAAATAGTGTAAGAAAGACCTTGGAACACTTTGGTCTTTATTCACAATCATTCGTCTACAGCATTTCACATTTTCTCTTCCCTCCTTCTCACAGTCTTTCTTACTTGTAAATACAATAGATACAACAAATACGATCAAAGGACACCTACTCCATCTTCACCTTACCAGTGTCACCTGTTCACTACACCTGTACCCTCACACTCTGCCATCTCTCCTAATAGAACAGAAAACTCATTCCCATTTCTAAGACCAACTACTACACCCATGCCTAAACCCCATCCTTTCTCAAAGACCTTATTTTTATAATCATCCCCTTCCTCTCCTATCAGTTTTTTTCCTCTCTGCTTGATCATTCCTTTCAGTATACAATGATGTCTCCACACCACCTATCCATAAAAATTCCTGTCTTAACCCTACATCCTTCTTCAACTAATGTCTCATTCTCTTTACCTTCATTAGCAAATTGTGCAAAAGTTTTGTCTGCAGTTGTGGTTTCCACTTACTGATCTCCCAGTCTTTCCTTAATCTGTTCCAGTTGGGCTTTGTTACCCACTATGCCTTATAGTAGCATATCTAGCCCAAGCCAACGTTTATAACTTAACCAATAAAAAATAAATTCCCCATCTTTCAAGTATTCAATAGGGAAAAATATTTTTAAATATATAAATATGCATAAAATGTTCAAATTGATTATACTGGGGATAATAAAGATATTTTTGCTTATAATTATAACTAATATGACAAAGTTCCATAAAGTCTGGTATAGTAACTTGTTCAAAGTGAATTTTACCAGACATTATACCAAACTGAATGAGATTTTTCCCTTCCTTCTTTCTTTTTATCTTATCTCCCTCCTTTCTTTCCTCTCTTTTTCCCTCTCTTTCTTCCTTCCTTCTTTCTTTTTCCTTCCCTCACTCTCTTGCTTTCTTCCTGTCTTCTTTCCTTCCTTTCTCTCTTATTATTTTTTTTAATCAACTGAGTATCTTCAGTTTTGACTCAAACAGAACTGAGTGAAATCATTCAGGCTTAAATGATTACAATAGAATTGTGCCTCAACATAGGAGCTTTCTATTAATCTCTTAAGTTATTTTTAGTTGTTCAGAAGATAAATTATACGTGATTTCTAAAGAAGCATTGTCAAGCTCTGTCAAACCAGCTTCATTATGAAAAATTAAGTTTCTGTAATGACCTCTTCTTTTGAAGTATTTAATATGAAATGATATTTGCTCAGTCATGAACTTGGTCTTTAAGTTTTCAAATCATTTTTAGAATTTTAAACCATCATGTATAAATATAATTTTAGTGTTCCTTTTGTTTTTGGCATTTAAATCAATTAAAATTTTTAAATTTTATTGGGGCTGTGCTTGTTTCAATTAAAAGGAAGCAAGGATAATGGATTTCCTCCCTAAACTCTGAACACATCTTACTGTATTATGGCACTGATACGCTTACAGTATTATTTTATATTAGTTTTGTAAATAACAGATAAAAATGGCACTTCTGTTTCAGCATTTCAATAATATGATGTAACAATATAATTATTATTCAAATGCAAAATATCCTTACATTATAATATGGAGAAAGGAAGGTGTTTTCTTGTTCATATTTTTCTTTAAAGTCATATTAAGGTTTCTCAGGAAAAGTTGGGAAATGCAGAAGAGAATATGAATATGGCTCATAAACAACAGTTTAGAACTCTCTGGGCATCTAGGAACTTTTAGCAGCTTCCATCATTTAAATCAAACTTACATGAGGGATAGGAATATAAGGAGTAAAATTGGCACACATGTGGTAAATAGACAAGTTGTACAAGTTAAACGATGGAGTGGATAGTTTCAACTTAAAAAATTCTTTCTATTCCTTAAGTGGACTTTGCCCTTCATTGAAAGGTAATCTCACAGTTCAGCTTTTGGTGATAATAAGATAATAAGTTATGCAAGTTTTTTCAAAACTCTTTTCTAAAATTTGATAAAGTGATTTTTGTTGCAACAGATATATTAAATATTATCATTGATCAATCCATTATCTTAGTAACTAAAGCAAATAAAGGGAATAAAATTAAAAATCTACCATGGATTACTTTCTCCTCATACCTACTTAAGGAAAAAAAAAAAACACTGACCGCTAAACTGGTATTGACTCTAAAGAGAAAGAGAAAATGCATTCTAACTCTTGAAAAAAAATTCAAATTAAGAGCTACAAAAGTTTTATAAGTTTATCTCCTCAGCTTTGTAATAATTTAATGCAATAATTGAATGTATTAACTAATATATTTGGTAGTGAGATAAGTAGTTTAATGGAATGTAGAAATGGTAAGTAAAGTTCATATTTTAAATTTAGAGACCTCATTCTTTTTGTTGATACAATCTGATAGTTCCAGGCAGTGCCTACTTTATTTCAGACTTGAGGCACACGGAGTTTTCTATTTTTACATGTTTGTAGGATGTTTATTACAAATGGGATGGCTTATATGTCTAGGAAAGAAGTATACTAGAACTACATGGAGAAGGAAATGGGAACCAGGAATAGAATTGGAAAGGGGCTGCTATGTTGGGAGAAAACAAAAATATAAAGGAACAAACATGCCTTAACTATTGCAGAATATGTGCTAATACAGAAAGAAAATAATTAATAAAAAGTTTGAAGGCAGAACTGGAGAAAATTAAAAGCAGATCTAGGGTTGTATAGATAAGTAATGCCACCAAAATCCAAAGTGTGAAAAGTAATGAGAAAATATTTGTTCCCTCAGAATGTATTAATAACATTAATATATGTTGCATTAGTCAGCTTTCACCAGGAAAAGTCAGAGTATTAAATGGCCTCAAAATCTCAATGGTTTATCTTTTGCTCTGTTGACTGCAGTCAGCTGTGGCTCTACTCTATATATCTTCTCATTTGGGGACTAGTGAAAGAACATCCCCTGTTCTAGAATGTGCATTTTTTAAATGCAGAGTGTATGTGCAAAAAAGTACAAATCCACATGGTTACTTTAATATACCTTTTATTCAGAGCTTTCTTAATTCCACTGACATTCCAACATTCCAATGGCAAAAGCAAGTCATAAGGCCAAGCCCTGATATCAATGGAACAGCAAGTCAAAAGGCTATTGAGAGGAACATACAGTCCTCTTATGGGAAAGAGAGGACTAAATAATTGGAAAAGATAACACAATCCACTATACATATCATTTGCCAATAGCGTGTCTTCCATAGAGAATATGGGACTGTGAGGTCTTGAAAAGTTAAAGCAAATATGAGTCAGAGGACATATAATCATTTGATGCTGACAGAAACCAGTCTCCCATTGGTACTGAACCTCTGGCTTTTTACCTTTGAAGTTAGAGAATAGGATGACTGTTCAAAGTAAAAATAATTTTAAAAAGGAACATGAACTTTATAGCCTAGGTAGAATAAATATGACAAGAAGAATGTAAAGTTTGGACTGCTGTAACTAGAAATGTATTACCATAAAGTTCTGAAATCATTTGTGAAGTAATAGGTTATATTTTGAACATAGATTAGGATAATTTAAAGATGTATATTATAATCTTTAAAGCAACCACCAAAATAAAAACACAAAGAGGCATAACCAAAAAGTCATTAGAAGAGATAAGATAATACGAATACCAAGGAATATTAAATTTACCTTAAAAATACAGAAACAGGAAACACAGGAACACAAACAGATTGAACAAATATAAATAAAAACCAAGTTAGTAAGGGAGAGGCAAAGCCTGATTGTAGTTGTGCCTAGGAATGTCACCCTGAGTGCCTCTTTGTTGCTCAGATGTGGCCCTCTCTCTCTAACTAAGCCACCTTGGCAGGTGATCTCACTGCCCTTCCCCCTACATGGGACCTGACTCCCAAGGGTGTAAATTTCCCTGGCAATGCAGGTTATGACTCCTGGGGATGAATTTGGACCTGGCATTGTGGGATTGAGAACATTTTCTTGACCAAGAGGGGGATGTAAGACAAAGCAAAATGGAGCTTCAGCGGCTGAGGGATTTCAAATGGAGTTGAGAGGTCACTCTGGTGGACATTCTTGCATACTATGTAGATAACACTTTTTAGGTTTTGGTGTATTGGAATAGCTAGAGGTAAATACCTGAAGCTACCAAACTCCAACCCAGTAGCCTTGACTCTTTAAGATGATTGTATAACAATGTAGATTACAGAGGGTGATGGTGTGATTGTGAAAACCTTGTGGATCACACTCCCTTTGTTCCGTTTGTGGACAGATGAGTAGATAAATAGGGACAAAAACTGAATGAAAAATAGGGTGGGATGGAGGGGAAGATTTGGGTGTTCTTTTTTATTTGTATTTTTTATTCTTATCCTGATTCTTTCTGGTATAAGGAAAATGTTCAAAAATAGATTGGGGTGATGAATGCACAACTATGTGATGGCACTGTGAACAGTTGATTGTACACCATGGGTGATTGTATAGTATGTGAATATATTGCAATAAAACTGAACTAAAAAAAAAAATTAGTGGACTTAAAGCAAAACATATCAATAATTACATTGAAAGTAATGGGCTGGATATTCTGACTGGATAAGAAAGCATGATCCAACTATATGCTGTTTACAGCAAACATAAAGAAGCCAGCAGGTTGGAAGTAAAATGACGGAACCAATGAGCAAAAGAAAGATGGTGTGGCCATATAAATATCCAAGCACGGTAGACTTCAGTATGAGTACTGTTACCAGAGATTTAAATGGGTCATTTAGCAATGATAAGAAGACATAAGACTACTAACTGGCTATACACCCAATATCCAGTCTCCCAAATACTTGAAGCAAAAATTGACAGAACAGAGAATTAGAAGCAAATTAACTATCACAAGTAGAGACTTTAACACTCCTTTCTCAGTAATAGAAAGAACAAGTAAGCAAAAAAATCAGTGCAGGTATGGATGATTTGAATAAACTTAAGAATCAACTTAACCCAATTAGCATTTATAGAACATTATGCCCAACAAAAGCAGGTTATACCTTCCAGGGTGCACATGGAATATTCAACAAGTTGGACCATAATTTCTGGTTCTAAAACAAGTCTCAATAAATTTATAAGGATTTAAATAAACAGAATATGTTCTAGAACTATGGGAGTTTAAATTAAAGATCAATAAAAATAAAAAGTATGTAACATAAAGGAAATAATAAAAATAAAAGCAAAAATCAATAAAATAGGAAATCTGAATAGCCTTGTATATGTTAAAGAAATTGAATTTGTAAATAAACAACTTCCAAAACAATAAAAGACTCCAGAACCAGATAATTTCCCTGGTGAACTCTAACAAACATATAAGAAAAAAATGATACTAAATCTACACAAACCATTTCATAAAATAGAGGAAGCAGGAATACTTCTCAACTCATTGTATAAGGCCATTTTACCCTGACACCAAAATTAGACAATGACAATACAAGAAAATTACAGCCAGTATCTCTCATGAACTAGAAACAAAATTTCTGAATAAAATCTTAGCAAATTAAATTCAATAATATATCAAAAGGATTATATGCCATGATCAAGTTTGGCTTATCCCAGGAATGCAAGGTTAGCTTAACATATGAAAAAAATTACTTAATAAAATTTATCATGTTTACAGATCAATGGAGAAAAATCATATCCATATGGAAGAAAACAAATAGAGGAAACTCAATCTCTACTTCACACCATTTACCAAAATCACCATATACTTCACACAATATATTTCCCACTATATACGTCACACCAAAATTTAATTTGAGATATATCATAAACCCAAATTTAAAATGCAAAAATGTTTAAAATAAATAAAAATAGAGACTTGGAGAAAGCATAGGAGAATGTTTTCTCTGGCTTGGATCAGGAGAAGACTTCTTAGAAGCGACTTGGAAAGCACAAACCATAAAATAATAAAATGGATAAAATTAAAATTTATCAAAATAAAAACTTCTCATTAAAAAAAACCATCAAGCCAATAAATAGACTGAGAGAAAATATTTGCAACACATATACTTGACAAAAGACTTGCATCCAAGATATGTTGAAAATCACTGCAATTCAAGAATCAAAAGATAAACAACAATAAAATTTTTTACCCGAAAATTCAGTAATCACACTCCTAGATACTTGTCCCATAGAAATAAAAACATAATGCCCCTAAAAAGTTTTCTACGAGAATATTTATAGCAGCTTTATTAATAATTATTGTTTTAGTTGATTATTGGAAACAACCCACATGTCCTTAAACTGCAGGAGTGATGAATTAACTGTTGTCTATTCATCTCAGGGACTACTACTTAGCAGTACAAAAAATATGATGTTGATACACACAAAAACCTGGGTTAATATCAAAAGCTATCATGCTGAATGAAATAAACTGAATGCAAACATTACATATTTATGATTGCATTTATTTGGAATTCTACAAGAGGTAAAACTAATCTGAGGCCATAGGGTTCAGATCAGTGGTTGCTACTGCAGGCAGGATGGTGGGAAAATAATGGAAAGAGGCACAAGGGAACTTTCTGGGATAATGGAAATGTTCTGTGTCTTGACATGCATTCCTCAAATTTACTGAAAGGTGCAATTAAGATTTGAGCATTTCTTTGAATGTAAATTGTAACTCAAGTTTTTAAATGAATTTGCAAAACTATATTGGAATATTATATTCCACCATATTTTTGAAAATAATATGAAACGGATTAGTAATATTGCAAGAGACACAGGAATACAGTGTAAAGGATTAGGAAGAGAACAGGACTCATCTGTGCATCAGTTTACAGGACGGCCAGTGAGAGGACCTGAACTGGGTTAGAATAGGGTGGTGATGACAGAACTTTGTTAACTTCCTGATGAAACCAGCAGGGCAGCGAGATTTGAGAGGTCATTTGATCGTTTCTCTTAATTCCCTAATCCCTGATTTCCCTAAAAAAGATTAAATCAGTTTTAAGTGTATAGCAGCATACTAGGTATAATGTGCCTCAGTAGTGCTATCTCCCTCCTCCCTCAAATTTCTCTCAATCACTTGCTAAAAGCTAATTTTCTTTAGAATAAAGGGACAATTATTTTACTTCACAACTCAAAATAAAAAGCTTAAAATGTAAATAACTGCTTACAATAATACTTTAGGATAATTGAGTTTTATTTGTATCTAATCAGTGTATCATGGCTATAGCATCTATCACGGCTACAGTGACTTTCAAGCTTTTGTGACTGTGCTCTTTAGTAAGAAATACAATTGACATTGCAACCCAGTATATATATATAAATAATACCTACACTTGCCGAAGAAGATTCATTCTGATGTTTTCTATTCTAATAGTTTCTGTTCCATGTTTACAAAAATGCTTGGTGTAACCCACTGTTTTAGTTTCCTTGGTGCTAAAGCAAATACCATGTAAAGTGTTGGCATAAAAAAATGGAAATTTATTGGCTCACAGTTTTTGAGGCTAGAAGTCCACATCAAGGTATCATCAAGGCAATGCTTTCTTCCCAGAGACTGGTGTTCTGGGGCTGGCTGCCAGTGATCCTTGGTCCTTGGTTCCTCTGTCACATGGCAATGTGCATGGCAGCCACGCCTGGCCTTTCCCTTCTCTTCTGGCTTCTATTGATTTTCAGTCTCCAGCTGCTCCCTCTGTGGCTTTTATGAGGCTTTCAGAAATAAGATTAAGACCCATCCTAGGCCACACTTCTCTGAAGTAACCTCATCATGTGGTCCCATTAGAAGTGTTCACACTCATAGGAATGGGATTAAGTTTAAGAACATGTTTTTCTGGGGTACATAGCTCCAAACGACCACACCCACTAACTAGATTTCACTACCCACTGATAGGTTATGAATTGTGGTTTGAAAAACATGGTATTATCTTTATACTCAAAATGCAACCTATGAACCAGCAGCACCAGCAGCATCAGGGGCTTGTAGGAAATGCAAAACCTTAGGCCACACAACAGACCAACTGAAGCAGAATCTGCATTTTAACAAAATCTCCAGGTGCTGCATGTGCATTTTAAAGTGTGAGAAGGCCTGTGCTAGATAATGCATGAGGAGGAAGCTCACAATAGATAAAGAAGTCTTCTTAGTATTGTTTGTGTTAAAAAAACAAACAAACAATATCTACCAGAACTTCTTAGCCCAACACTACTTAAGAACCACTGGTCTTCAAAGTTAAATAAAAGCTGTGCACTGATTACAAATATATGTGTATGTGTGTGTACATATAAGTGTGTGTGTGCACATCTATATGTATAGGTATATTTATAAAGGTACAAACCTGTGTTTCAGGTGATGTAGAAAGATTTGTTTTTATTTTCATGGTGGATGACTTCAAATAAAGGCATTTTATTCCCGAAGTATTTATAGAAGATTGCTATTGCTACTGCTCATTTGCTTCTCCTTGGGGAAGAATTTCAAAACATCTAGATTCTACCAATAGCCATCTTTTTGTTAAAATGTAATGTGACTTTCAGTAGAAACATTATTAGCTCTGCTGAGTTAGCACAGTTCATCCCCTGGATTACTTCCAGTAGATCCTTAACCAAGGATCTCTACTGCTGAAGAAAATGGGGCCACCCCTAAGTGACTATCACTGCTCATTTAGGACCTTCCCAATGCGTTAGTATGTTTCCTGAATGATGGCAAGTTTTAGTCTGGCAGTTGCTAATCTTGCTAACACTAAAAGGCTCTCTCCCATTAGCAGCTTCTGTGTTGCATTAATAATAAGAAAGTAATAGAGAGACTGACCTCAGCTGTGCAGTCTCCCCTGAGGTGAAGCCCCAGTTTCCCTCTTATCCTCTCTGGTCCACTCTAATGGTCTTGCCTGTATTATAGTAATCAGGTGGATAATAAGATAAGTGCTGCCTCTTCTATCAGAGTCTGACTTTCCTTCTTTTCGGGAAGAACAACTATTTTTTAGACTTCCAAATTTAAAACTGTACTATCAAAACTGCAATTGAAGTTGATCTTTTTAATTCATAATGTTCTTGTTTCCTTTATGTAAGTGCAAATCAAGTCCAGAAAAAAAAAAGTTGCTTTAGAAAAAATAAATCTCTGTACCTTTCCTGGAAGAACTATGAAACAGAGAACTCTTATAGAGATGACTTTTTGCCTTTTTTTTTAATCAAATCACTCACAGCAGTAAATAAAAGAAAATCAAAGTATAAAGACCTTTGTTTTTATAAATATTAAAAACTCTTACTAGAAAAATGAGGAGAAAATGTCATTTAATAACCAAATTAGTAAGGCTGGATTTGATAGTTTCTGGATGCCTGTTAATAAAGTGTGCCTCATTAAAATTATTATCTTATTAGGGGTCATAAAGACTGGAGCCAATGCTATACTTAATTGCTTGTGTTCTCCTATTGAAGACACTTAACTTTTTGGAGAAGTGCACTTTTTAAAGAATCTTTTGATTTAAACATCTGTTTTTCAGTATGTGATCTGTCCATGAAATAAGGTTATCTGTGCAGAAGTTAGGCTGCTGCAATTTTTCATTCCTAAGCAAAACTATTTTTGCTTTCAGCTATATATTTTTTAATTAGGTAAACAGTAATCCATCACTGCAAAGTGTTGCTCGGATTTTCATTCCTTGCACTCAAAATAGTAGAAATTTTTGCTAGATTTACACAATTGCATCCTGATTTTGAGAGGCTAATTTTATGTTTAGGTTATATATATTGTCCTTTTTTTTGTATGTGTAATTTGGGAAAAAAGAAGTACCAGTATGTTTTAATAATCACCATCAGTGATTTAATATATGCATTTTCATATCTCCCTCACAGGAAATCACCATAATCAGCTTTGTGAATATTCATATGCATTCTAATTATATGACAGTGAAATACAAGAAATTACAGTACAAACTAAATAAAAGCTGTCTTCTAAAAACTTATAATCGGCCTATTTTTCTTTATAGCTATTTAACATCTTGAAGGAGAAGAGAGAGATTGTATCTAATAATTCGGGACTGCCCCTATAAACTTTTAAAATTATATCTGCAAACCTTCTTTGAGTGAGAGAGTCTATAATTTAGGAAGGAGAAAATGCCAAGTATGTTTTCACAAAGTAGAGGCTAGATTTTTCCTCTAGGCAGGTAACAATCTAAATCCCTTTTAATTAAATAATGCTTTCAAATGGTTTACTCATTAGCCAAGCAATTTTGGTAAATCTGGTAAAAATTTTTATTGTATTATTTTGCTTATAAGAAGCAGAAATGTTCACTACATACCAATGGATGTCATGTTATTGTTAGAGTTGTCCTTAAATTTAGGGAAGAAAAGAGTTGAATATGACGTTCTTATGAAGACCCAATAGCAAACAAATCCATTGGGAAGGTAGCAGCTTTAACATTGAACAGCTTTCGTGTTGTTGCTATTATGCACACTAAATTCCTTTTATTTTATTTTTCTTCTGCACTACAGTTCATGAAGGCTCAGGAGAAACCAGTCAAAAGGAGACATCCACTTGTGATATTTGCCAGTTTGGTGCAGAATGTGATGAAGATGCCGAAGATGTCTGGTAACATTCTATTTTTATCACTTTAAACAAAATACTAGTAGGGATTAATTTCCCTTTATTTCATCAACCATTCTCTAAAATAAGACATTATTAGCATTATTGTTTCTTATCCAGTTCTCAAGAGAAAAATAAATGAGGGCTATGATAACAGTAAAGACTTTCTGGAGCTGGATTAAGGGGTGTGTCAGCCAGGCAACTACCCAGGACATCACTTGACAAGGTACACTAAGATGTCACTGAGACCCCCAAATAACATCAATATTAAGAGATGGAGAGAAAAATCATATCAACCAGAATGTCTCTCAAAAAAGTATAGTGGAGAAACAGGGAAGGGTTGCTAATCTGCTTTCTATAAGAATGGATCTAAGTAGCCACAAAGATTTTATTTAGGAGTATGCATGTGTAGTAGCACAGATGACTCGGGGTAGGGAGTAGACCAAAAAATGATCTCTAGACCATCCTCTGGGATCAATTTCTCTTTTTCCCCAAGCAGTTCTTAGCTTCTCCTGTAAAGTTGTATTGAACAATTAACGAATAATATTCATTATTTTGAATGAGCACAAAAATCTTAGTCTTCTAGGGGTATCCACATATATTGGTCCTGCCCTGATCATATCCCATAGTAAACAACCCAAAGTTTGGAGCAATGTCTTTGTGGCATGATAGTATCAAGAGACAGTCTCTCTGCCTCTCTGTCTCTCTGTGTATCCTCTCTCTGCCTCTCCCTCTGCTTCTCTGATTCTTTCTCTCTTCCTCTCTGTCTTTCACACACATACAGACACATACACAGAGACAACACACACACCTCTTTAAGGAAAACAACCTGGTACCCTTTGTTTTCTTCAATTTGCAGAAAGTTTACCTATAGCAGATAGCAATCAATTTGATCAAACTTTTGCGGGCAGAGAGGATTATTCATTGAAGGGACAAGAAAAAAAAAAATTAGGGCAAGATAATTTGGGGCAAAGTGAAACAATCTATATTTAAAATATTTTTGGTTACAGATTCCAACTGAGGATTGGAATCCAAGTTCAGGATTCCAACTGAGCTAACAGGGTTTATTGGGGTAATTAAATAGGCACTTATAGGTAAATATTGCCATTCAGCAATTAGATGAAATAGCTGCCTATTAATAAGAGCATATATCATTAGAGTTTCCATTTCTGTCAAACAGTTCTAGACATTGAGCAACTGGGAGCCAAGTCAGGGAGTCAATATATATTTTGACCATCTTGAGATAAGCAAATGTGTGTTTTCTTAAGAACATCCTGGGCAGACATCTTAATGGCTATCAAATTTTATGTTTCTAAATCTGGCTGATCATCAGAATTAATTTGGGAATTTTTCACATATACCAATTCTTTTGTTCCACCCCAAATCACTGCATCAGAATTTCAAGGGTGTTAGCATAACTATTTAACTAAAGATGCAATTAAAATAATATTTCTTTCTGTCATGTCTGGAATAATGAGCTGGACCAGATTACAGGCAGCTTAGCTCCAGTGACCTCTAGACCTGCAGGACTAGAGCTGGTGCCTGGGAAGCTGCTTGCAGCTGGCAGTGGGAAAACGTCCAGGCAAGCAGAGTGTCACTCCTGGTAGTCAAGCAAAAGATAAGGTCTAGGATAAGAAGGCAGACAGTATAAAGAGATATGGGCAAGGCTGATGGCATCAGAAAGATTCATCAGTAGGTCTCAGGGCCCAGCCATAGCAACTGGTGTTCAGAAGCAGCAGGTCAGTTACAAGGAGGAATGAGGAAAAGGAAAAGGCAAGACCTCAGTCATAGAGGAATTGGCTATCAATCCAGAAAACAAAGCAGAAACTGATATGGGAAAGACTGGATAGATACCTACTTACAGGAACTAGTGCACAAAGCCAAGACTTGGCTACAATGGGCTGGGCCAAACCCCTAGGTCTTGGAAATAAATTGCAAGGTCAGAATGAAACCAGCAGCAAGGCTGACTGGATGTTGAATCAGTTAGCTTTTGGCTAGGACTTCTTGTATACCCCTAGCCTAAAGACAAGATTAGTTCCAAAAGGCGGAATAAGGCTGAACCTCCAGATGGGGGCTAAGTGGCCATAGATGTGAAGATTAGAGGGATGCAGGGGCAGGAAGCCAAGAAGATTATTATACTTCCCAGGCAAGAATGAAAAGTTGTTAACATTTAAATAAAATGTACTTAAAATGTCCAGTGTAAGCAATAAGGACTGGTGTGGAAATGATGAGCATATTGATTTTTATTTACATAAATACCTTTGTATGTTAACATATTGTACTTAGTTATGGCCATGAAGGACAGATTGGAAATGGTTGAAGGACGTAAGAATAAAACAGTAAATGAAATTAAACAGACATGGAATCAAAGAGGTCATAAAGTAAGACAGGAAGCAATAAGGGAGTGATCTGACTCCAGTACTAGTCAACAGAAGATTCCCTGAATCACATGAGTTTGATGCACTATTGATTTTGGATAAAAATGTGGCCAGGTCCTCTTGCAAACGTAAAACACTGCATATGCTGTGTGACTACAAAAACCACAACTCAATGTTTTGTTTTTTGACTCTAAGCTACAATTTTATGCATAAAAATTTCCTCAATCCTGTACTATGAAGTAGAAACAAGATGTGACTAAATACTACTAAGAAATAATGTTATTATTGTATCTGCAATATTGTAACAAAGGTGAAAAATTAATTCCTCATCTTTCTCAAACCCTAGCCTAAGAAATTAATATTTTACATTTTGCCATGAAGGCAACATCTAGTTATTTATAGATGCTTAGGTATTTCCAAGATGAAGATACATCTTCATTAGAGTTAAAAAGCCAGTAAAAGACAGCTGATCCTGACTACAAAAGTAGATGAGTTTTGAACTAAGTAAGTCACTGTGTAGATGAGGACAAGAAATAAACAAAATGGAGAGGAATAAGGAAAGTAGAATAAGGTGAGAAAAAGAGGACGGCATTGATAAATCATGATACTCATCATATCACATTTTAATGCTTTTATTTTGATAAAACAGATGGCTTAAAGCTAATATAAGAACCATGTTTATTTTCTTTGATTTCATTTAGAGGTTTTTATCTTGCATTTTCTTCTTCCCATGGAGAACACCAAGACTGTAGAAATAAGAATATTGTCAGGTTTTCTTAATAGGAAAGAAAGACCATTGCTTTTAACGATTTTTTAGGTAATAGACATTTACCTAAAAGTTGAAAAGGATTAAGCTTTCAAAGGAAAGAGTTAAAAGTCAACATGATAAGTGGTCCACAATAATTGCATCCACTCTCATACTGGGGACATCCTTTATCTGGTATGGACTTCAGTGATAATTCCAATGTCTGTGCAAAGAGATTTGCATGCCTGTTTATGGGGAAGGGGTTAATAGAAGGAGAAAAGAAAGGCTTAAAAATCATTTCTCTTTATCTCTAGACTGAAAAAAAAAGTCAAAACTAATACATTTATACATCAAAGAGACTCAAAGATACATCTTTCCAAATATAAAATTTATAAAGAAACAGAATGGCTTATAAATAAGCCAAACATAATAAAATTGACTCATTGCAAAGGAATAAAGCCCCATCTGATAGCACTGGGAATACAACTTATGACTTGAACAAATATTTCTGATGCTTGGTTGGTTCTAAAAATAGCTTTATATTCCTTTAATTATCTTGCTTGATAAATTATCTCAGTGAGTCCAAAGTAGGTCAGTAGTAACTCTTTGCCCTGGGACCTATTCCTAGGAGGTAATCAGCCTAGCACTTTCTGATGGTCCTGTCAATCGTAAGTAGTTCAGAGCCCTGAGGTTGATGCTTTATTTAATATAAGAAAAAGCAAGTTGATAGCTCAGTCTGATTATAGGAGGGACTGGGTATGAAATTGGCTGTATGCCCAACATTTCCAGGGTGTCAGAATAGATCAGAAAGGGAGCACAGGTGTAAGAGCAGATGTAGCTGGGTGACAAATGATAAAAAGGAACATCTTGTTGGCTTCATATGTATGCTTTATCATTCCCACTTTAACTTTGCTTTTGTGGTATTCTCTACATACCATTCAGAATCCATAAGCAAAATCATATTGGCTTAAATGCTATAAATTTCTCAGTAGTCATTCATTTTGTTTTTGAAAGCATTAATAATGTTTTCCAGTTTTAGTATATGACACCCTTGGTTTTGACTGCGATCGTAAGAAAGAATGTAAAGCAAAGTAGTTGCAATAAAACGAGTTCAGAAGAGAGAGTGAATGAAGCTCTATTTTGTCTTTTTTTCACTGGTGATCCATAACTGAAACAAGGTGTGGGATTTGAAACTCCTTTTGTGAGCATCTCTTACAAAGATAGTTTAGTTTGAAGTCTTTAACTTCTTGCTTCTTTGATCTGAGAAGGCTCCTTGTCACTAGGAAGACTGTGTGTAGTTGGCATCATTTCCACCTTTAATGCATTTTGGACTGCAGAGACTCATGCATATTTGAAGTGGGGCAATAGCCGTGGATGCTCCTTGGCATTGGATCACACCACACATAGAAGTAAATTAGACATTAGGTCCTGCTGACTTTAGTACATTTGGGTTCTGAGTTTGATAAGGAAAATTCAGACTCCTCTAAGGAAGACCCAGAAAATTTCTTTTAAAACTACTACTGGTCCACAGTTGAACAAAGATTGTGTTACAAGTGGAAAGTTTCCAGTTGTTTTCTACTAAGACAAAAGATGATTGATTAGGGTTGTATCCTGCATTATTCAAGGAAGAGGATACTGGTTAGTCAAAAAATTTTAACTAGGAGTTCATTCAGCCTTCCCCCAGGGGACTTCTCTTTTACTGATTTCCTTTGCTCTCTGGCCTCAGAACTGTAAATATGGTAACAGGAATCAAAAGTGGCTCCTATCATGAGTTTATTCATGAAAACAATAAGGGGCAAAAAAAAGCAACAGCAGAAATTAAATCTGGTCTAGAATGCATGCAGGAGTTTTATTGGATGGATTTATGACTTTATGAGGTGTGCTTGTCAGTTCCATGATTACTATTCTTGGGGTGATGCCCACCCCCCTCCAATTGCCTCTTACCTCACACCAGGAGGACAATGGCTGTCACCTCTGACAACTGCCATAGCATTGTTTTCTGTTTGTGCAGATGGGTGGGACTGAAGAATGAAGACATTGCTCTGTTTTCTTCAATGCTTCCATTTACCCAGAAAATTCTTCCAAGGGAGGAGGGAGGTAGTCTGCTCCTGATCTGGGGAAAGACACATCCTTCCACTCCCATATTTTCAGGGGGGAAACACTGATGCTTTTTAGCAGATGTATGCCAAGCATAAAAGTTTGAGATTGATTTTGTTATTTCCTTCTTTTGTGTATTTCCCTACCTGTCCTAAGAAAAACATAACTTGTATTTTTAAAAATTTTACCAAATAAAATAGTTACAATTCAAGAGTCCAATTGTAGTTATATAGAACCAGTATTTGTAACATGGTCTGTACAATAATGTGTACAGGGTACGGAACAGTGCTCTGTGCTGACAGAGGCCTGATCTCTGATCCAAACTTTCCTCTGCATTAGCTGCCAATCAATAGTCAAATCTGAAAATTGAAGCACAGAGCTTCAAGAGTTACTTAGAAAGATAAGTTAAAATTAGGGTAGTTCAAGTGAGCAGCAGGCAGTTTCAAAAGAAAATCTAACCCATCTTCCAAAATAGTAGGCTTATGCCTTATGAAAAATAAAACAAAAATAAAATTGAAATATGGAAATAAGCCATGGTCTTGATAACAGAGGCTTGTCTCAGATCTTCTGTGATGCTCCTGATACTTCAAATGGAATTGAATTTTCAGATAAGTTCTACAGAGCCTTTTGAATTTTTCTGTGACTGCACCTAAACTCTGTTAGTTATCATACAGTAATTAATGAAATTAAAGAGAACACAATAGAGATAAACCTAGATCTGGCTTAGAACACTAAGAAATACTGGAGTGAAATATTCTAAATCTAACATGTGTTTCACATGCTTTTACAATTTTTATTTATTTCATACAGGATAAAGCATGTAACTTCTCTTTTATTAAAAAAAAAAAAAAAGAGTGAAATCCTTCATGAAGGCAGAACAAAGGAGACAAAACTCCTAAGTACATATTGTGTTTTTACCACAAACTTAACTGTTTTAATCACTTATTTCTTTTTTTTTTTTTACTTGCCTTTTTAAAATCTTGTGGCAGACTATACCCTACCAATGAGGTATCCTCACCTTTTGATGTTAACTCAAGCTTGTCTCAATTTCCTCTTGAGTTTTCTGGGTTTCAGTTTCTAGTATATTCTGAGTCAAGGATTTTTGTGTCTTGGAATCAGGAAATGCATATTCCATGTTCAAGTGTCCCAGGGTGACATCATGGTCTCATAGGTAAAAATGTGAATTCCATTGTAGCTGTCAAAATAGGACAGAACTTTTAAAAGCACATTTTCTATGTGTCAGGTATCATCCTAAATGTTTACATTTATAAAGCCATGTAAGCCTCACAACAATTCTATGATGTTAGATTTACTAATAATCCCCACTTTACAAAAAGGATGTCAAAGCACAGAGAGGTTAAGCAGATTGTGCAAAGCCAAACAGCAAGTGGTAGAACCAGGATTCAAACCCCACCAGACTAACTTCAGAGTCCATGCTCTTAACCACTGCTTGTTGTCTCCTCATACATTTTAACATCAAGAATTGTTTGGGGCCTAAAGGCGGGGGTGGGGGTGGGGAGGACATCAACAAGCTGTCTTCAGCAGCCCACATCAGTCTGTTCCAGACACATCTCCCTACAAAGAGGATGTATAATATCTATTAAGTGATTGAACACATTGTAGAATTGTACATTATATATGGGGGGGGGAGCATGTGTATACACACACACATATACATTGAATATATATATATGTTTGATAAACTCAGTGTAGAATTTCTGTTTTTCTCAAAATAGAATATAAAAACAAAGACTTTAAAAAGCATTTTGTGATGAAATTCACCACTATCAGGTTCACATTGTCTGTGATGCCCTTGAAATATTTTCTTTCCCACCAGGTATATGTATACGTTCTTTCTTTGCAGTTTCCCTCATGCCTGTAAGGTGTTAATTTGTTTGTTCTTCATAATTGTATTGAATTATTACTTATGAAAAATATTCTTATTATGGTTGTGTGTGTGACTAGCCTTGAGGTTGCAGAGAAGAGACGTGTCTTCACCAAAACCTGATTATTTTGAGCTGTTCCAACTTTCAATTTGGAATGGCAATGGCAACCCTGAGTATGGACCAGGGAGAAGATATATTTATGAGTTATAACTACTGATAGTTTTCAGATCATTTTGTTTGGCAAAGAGGAATATAACACAGCTTATAGAGACTGGCTGTTATGATTCTTCCCTTCTTTTAATGCCGTAGTGCCGTCAGTAACGCTTTTTTAAGGGCTATGCAAAAGGCAGAGCAGATGCACCCATCGGAGTGTGGCAAGGGAGCTGCACAGCAGCCATTTGCTGAGCAAAATGGGACCTGGTCTCATTCGGTGGTACCTTTGGGAATAGCTGATGGGCTCCTTGGCTCCTTCCAAGTAGCAAAAGCAGGTTTATTACAAGCGCCTATTCTCACTGGATGAATAGAAATTGTTGGAGATGAGAAATAGAGAAAGGAGGAGGAATCATCAAAGCACATGGCAAATAAATATAAATATGCCAGGGGGTTTTAGTACCTATCCTGGTAGCAGTGCCATGCTACATCATTTTTTACCACTTAAAAATATGGTGTCAAGTCTCATTTCCCAACCTAACGTATCTTTTGGATGTTTTCATTAAATAGCGTTTGCTAGTTTTATTTTTCTAGTTGTAAAAGTAATACACATTTATCATAGAGAATTTGTAAAAATTAGAAATATGAAAACTATAGAAAAATATAATCCTACCACCTGAAGATAACCACTATAAATTTCGGGGGAGGTATATTTTCTTCCTATGTGTGTGTGTGTGTGTGTGTGTGTGTCCATGTTTTTAATGAGAGTCTAATCATACTTTACACATCAACAAAACCATCCCTTGAAAGTTTTTGCTTAACTTTGAGGCTAAGTTTGGTCATTGTTAGGAATAATGAGCAAATTTAAGAATAACATTTAAATTTGAACATAAGTACATGATTTCCATTGCCCAAATTCTAATTATTTCAAAATTTTCAGCACTTCTCAAGAAGTGCTTCCTACTATATGTGATCTAAAAAGATTTTCCAAAGCCTACAGCCCCTCTAAATATGTATAAGACATTTTTCTTGGTCAGCGCCACTAGACTACACAGAAAGTATACTGAAAACATTTCCATTGTCTGTAACCAGAGTGTTCATAATAAATAGCTCTCTGAGATATAAGCATTATTTACTGAGAAACTGTCCTCCCAAAGGTGTTTTAAATTGGGTAGAAACTGTTGCTGGTCTTCAGTGGTTTACTTCCAGAAAGTAATATATTATATGTGCCAGTTCATCTAAACAACAAATCAACAAGCTGTCTTCAGCAGCCCACATCAGTCTGTTCCAGACACATCTCCCTACAAAGAGGATGTGTAATGTCTAATAAGTGATTGAACACATTGTAGAATTGTATGCAATCAATTTCCAATCAAAAAATCAATACTGCTGAAGCTCTAAGTGCTTATGATAGTAAAAAAAATAGAAAATAAATAATGGAAACAAATATATGATCTTTCTAGTCTCTCAATGCTAAGTGAAATAAGTCAGGATTGGGTCCCTCCATCCTTTCATCACTGAGCTGTGAATGAAATGTAAGAATTAAGGATGATGCACTTGGGATGGATGACCTTCTAAAGATTGTTTACCACAACTCTTTTTCATTCTTTTAAGCCTCTTCAGAGTCTTCAACACAGTCATTCACTCTGTTCTCTGAGATCATCCTAAAATGAACTTTCTAAAATCAAAATAGTATTATCTAGGGAAATAAAAGAAATGTTAATTCCCAACTAGCCATACGTGCTTATAATCAGCAGATATTAAGAGATGTATATCAGGAAGAAATGCATAACAATTGGAAAAAAATAATTGAAATAAAATATGGGTTTCACATTAGCAAAAATTAATGATTTATTTCTATAATAAATATCAATATCTAAATAAATGTGGCAGTTTAAGTCATTCAAATATAACATCAAATTATCAGTTATGGAAAGGAATAAAAATAATATTTTTCATTGTAGTATGCAGTTTATTTTTAATTAGCAATGTTTTCCTTCTCTAGAAAATTTGTTTTTGGGGGAAACAGAAAATGCAACAGATCTGTACACATTACAGCAATGCTGAGTGATCAAACTTGAAAGGAAAAGAAAGAAAGAAACCCTCTATTGATCAGTCTGTCTGCATCTGGCATTGTTGTATGAAGTTATTACATGCTCAGGGGAGATGTTTTGGTATGTTTTATACCTGAATTCATGAGTCTTGTAACAATTGTCTTTTTGCAAGGTGGGTTGGAGAAAGTGTCTCCCTTTTGAAGGATGCATGGCATAAAGTGGCAGCCAGAGGAAGAGAAAAAGTTTCTAACGTTACAAAACCTTAAAATACTACGTTTTCCGAATATTTTATCCACTATCGTGTCTCTCTGACCAGTATGAAGTAGGTAGGGCAGGTGACGTTACCCTCATTTGACAGATAAATGCATTAAACCCCTAGAAGGTTAAAGATCATCAACAATGTGGTAGAGAACAGGGACCCAAAACAGTTATGCTATGCCATTACCTCACCAAAGTTATCAGAGAGAGATTACAAAAAAGAGTTTAAAAGGAGGTGGTATGACACTGTGAAAAGAGCTCAAAACTGAGATCTCACCTTGGGTAAGAAGAAACCTCATATCCATTAGCAATTCCTTCCTGTTTCCCTCTGAACTCCCTCCTCTACCCCAGCCCAGCCCTAGACAACCTCTAATCTACTACTAATCTGTCTCTATAGATTTTTCTGTTCTGGAAATTTCCTATAAATGGAACCACACAATATACAGTGTTTTGTGGCTGGCTCATTTCAGTTAGAATAATTTTTCAAGGTTCATCCATGTTGTAGAATGTATCAGTACTTCCTTTCTTTTGATTGCTGAATAATATCCATTGTATAGATATAACAAAGTTTGCTTATCCAACAGTTTATGGGCATTTTTTGGTTGTTTCCAATTTTGACTTATGGTGATTCATGCACAAGTTTTTGTGTGGACATATGCTTTTATTTCTCTTGGGTATATACCTAGGAGTGGGATTTCTGGGTCTTATGGTTCTCTATGTTTAGCTTTTCCAGAATGGCTAGACTGTTTTCCAAAGTGGCTACATCATTTTACATTCCTACCACCAGTTTATCAGTGTTCCAGTTTCTCCACACCCTTCCCATACTTGTTATTGTGTGTCTTTTTGATTATAACAATTTTAGGGGTTGTGAAGTGCTATCTGCTTGTGTTTTTTTTAAATTCAATTTTATTGAGATATGTTCACATACTATACAGTCTTACAAAGTGTACAATCAGTTGTTCACAGTATCATTATATAGTTGCGCATTCATCACCCAATCTATTTTTTGAACATTTTCCTTGTACCAGAAAAAGTAAAAATAAGAATAAATAATAAAAGTAAAAAAGAACACCCAAATCATCCCCCCTCCCACCCTATTTTTCATTTAGTTTTTGTCCCCATTTTTCTATTCATCTATCCATACACTGGATAAAGGGAGTGCGATGCACAATCACACTGTCACCCCTTGTAAGCTGCATCGTTATACAATCATCTTCAAGACTCAAGGCTACTGGGTTGGAGTTTGATAGTTTCAGGTATTTACTTCTAGCTATTCCAATACATTAATACCTAAAAGGGGTTATCTATATAGTAATGAGAATGCCCACCATATATATGCCCTTCATATATATTTTTATTCTCTGCCCAAATTACTTTGGGATGTGTCCCTATTTCACACTAACCTATGCAAACCTACCAGGTCTCACTTCCTATTAAAAGTTCCATGTAATTATGGTATTTGAACTTACATTGTTTAGGAAATATAGATCCTGCACCAACTAAACATCTCTTCCCTTGGTCTCACATGGAATTTGAAGTTTTAAAACACAGTCAGTACCATTCTTTACCCTTTGACCTGATTTGCCCTAGTCATAACCACATCTGCTTCATTCATATCTCTAATTGGAGTCTGGACTCTTTTTCAGCTTTTTTAACAGTTGCTATATGTGCTAATACTGACATTCATATCTGCTGAGTTCTGGCTCTGAGTTTCAGGTGTCACACACATATCCAAAGTTCCAGGGATCAGTCAGGTTATACACAAAGGGATCAGCATCTCAGAATCTGGAGATAGCCATTACAATTCAGGAATAGATGTGACTGCTCTAAGAGCTTACAATCTAGGAACCTTAGAATAAGCATTCCCCTGATAAGCTGTGCTGTAAAATTTAATTCTTAGTTTACACGTTGTAGTTAGTCCATACTGGTGAGGCATTGTAGTGTTTGCCTTGGTTTCTGGCATAGCTCAAGCAAAATGCTCTCCACAGTATCCATTCACCTCATTGAGTGTCTCACAGCTTCACTCCTTCTTACAATTGCTCAATATTCCATTGTATACACACAGCGGTTCACCATTCTGTTCCTCGGTCTATCTACCCTTAGGCCACCTCCACTTATTGCAAATCATGCATACTGTTTCCATAAACACCAGTGTGCAAATGCCCAATCATGTCCCTGCTCTCAGATCCTCCAAGTATATGCCCCCTCATGTGGTTGCAGGACCTTATGGCACGCACATACATAGCTTCTTGTGGAACTACCCCACTGTCCTCCAGAAAGGCTACACCATTCTGCCTCCTAACCAACAGTAAATATGTATATCCCTCTCTCCATGTTTTCTCCAGCAGTTTTATCCCTGTTTATATTTTCCATACAATTTTATAGAGCTATATTCACATACCATATAATTATTCATAGCGTATAATTAGTTGTTCATGGTATCATCATACAATTGTGTATTTATCACCACAGTCACCACTTGAACATATTGATTACTACGAAAGAGTTTTTTTTTAAATGAATAATAAAAAAGATAATAAAAAAGACAAATAAAATATCATACAATACAATAGTAGTGACAACAACACCACTACTAAGAATCCCATATCTCTCCTTTATATCTCTCTCTCATACACATTTAGATTTGGTATATTGCCTTTGTTACATTTAATGGAAGCATATTACAGTGTTACTGTTGACCTTAGACTCCGATTTGCTTTGATCATATTTTTCCCCAATATCATCCCCTTTACAACACTCCGCATAATCAACATTCATTTGTTTTCCCACATGCAAGAACGGTTTTATATTTGTATATTTAGTCACAATCATTGACCACTCCAGTTTTTGCTAAGTTAAACAGTCCCAGTCTTTTTCTTCTATCTTTACCTCAGGTGTCATTCATGCCCTTAGCCCACCTCTTTCAGATTTACTCACAGACATTTTTGTTCCATGTACTTACAATATTGTGCTACCATCACACAGTATTATGCTATCTATTTCTGGATCTATGCAGTCAGTCCTGCTGAACATTCTGTAGTCCTTCAGCATCAGATGGCTGATCTCTACCCTCTACCTCTTGGTAGCCTGTGTTATCAGCTTTTAACCCTCAACATTTGCTCATTAATGTTAGTTCATATTAGTGAGACCATACAGTATTTGTCCTTTTGTTTCTGGCTAACTTCGCTCAACATAATGTCCTCAGAGTTCATCCATGTTATTATATGTTCTGTGTCTTTGTTCTGTCTTACAGCTGCATAATAATATTCCATCTTGTGTATGTACCACTGTTTGTTTATCCACTCGTCTGTTGATGGACATCTCTTGGCTATCGTGAATAATGCCACAATAAACATTGGTTTATAAATGTCTGTTTGTGTCTTAAGTTTCAGTTCCTCTGAGTATGTACCTTATAATTGAATAGCTGGGTCATATGGCAGATCTATACTTAGCTTTCTGAGGAATTGCCACACTATCTTCCAGAGTGGTCGCACCATTCTACCTTCCCACCAACAGTGAGTAAGCATCCCTTTTTCTCCACATCCTCTCCAGCACTTGTAATTTTCTGTTTTTTGGATAATGGCCATTCTGGTAGGTGTGAGATGATATCTCATTGTGGTTTTGATCTGCATTTCCTTGATAACCACTAATGCTGAGCCCTATTTCATGTACTTATTGGCCATGTGTATATCTTCTGTGGAGTAGGGTCTAGTCAAACACTTTGGCCATTTTTAACTGGATTGTTGGTCTGTTTGTGTTTTTTTTCCTAACCTTTTTTTTTTTTTTTTTTTCATTAGAGAAATTATGGGTTTATGGGACAATCATGAATAAAATACAGGATGGGGAAATTTAGGTCTAAGTATTATTGAGTTTTAAGAATTTTTCATATATTCAAGATACATGTCTCTTATCAGATATATGATTTGTAAATATTTTCTCCATTCTGTGAATTACCTTTTCACTTTCTTGATGGTATCCTTTGAAACATAAAAGTTTTAATTTTGATGATATCTGAATTATCTATTTTTCTTTCGTTGCTTATCTTTGTGGTGCCTTATCTAAGAAGGCTTTGCTTCAGCAAGGCCACAAAGATTTATACCTATATTTTCTTCTAAGAGTTTTATAGTTTTAGCTCTTATGTTTAGGTCTCTGATTCATTTTGAGTTCATTTTTGTGAATGGAATGAGGAAGGGGTCCAACTTCATTCTTTTGCCTGTAGATATTCAGTTGTTCTGGCACCATTCATTGAAAAGCCTATTCTTTCCCCCATCGAATTGCCCTTGTACAAAACCAATTGATGGAAAATGAGAGCATTTATTTCTGGACTCTCCTTCTATTCCCTTAATCTATATGTCTATCCAAATGCCTATACTGACCTCCATTTTCTCATATGTAAAATGAGGACATTGACTTAGATGATTCCCGTGGATCCTTTGAGCTCAAGAATCATCTGAAGTATAAAGGTATATTTTATATAGTAGAAGTATAAATATATGTATATAGGAGTATAAATATTTATATGTCTAGAAGTATAAAGCTATTCTTCAGATGGTACTATAAAGACATACTCCACAAGCATCCCCAGTGGTTCGAGTGGTATTGCTCCTCTTTTCTTTTGGCCAAAATTTCCAAGTCATTGTTAAATTAAAAAGTGTGATCTATTGTTTCCAGAAGATAGCACTTTTCCTAGTATTTTAACCCTCATACATTAGCAGAAACAAGTTTTTCATATTAGCTAGTCATCTCTTTAGGAAGTACAGAAAACAAGAGCCTCTCCAAAGGATTTGAAGCAGCTTATAGAAAAAGGTACATATAAGGAAACTATTTAATTAAAAGGAAAAATTCAAAGTTGAATGATAAAACAGTGTTGGGGAGAAAGAAGAATGTAAATGGTAGGCTACAAAGAATAGTTCTGAAGAAAAAGCAAGGCTAAGAGAAGTTGCTAAAATGGATCAAAACCTTATCTCTGACTGTCCTGGCATTCAAAGTAATGAAGAAAAGAAACAACTCTTATAGTGTAATCAAGGAATACTTTTACCAGTTCTAAACTCCACAAAAATTTATACTTATGTGCCTTTAATAAGAGATTTTGAATGAAATAAAGGGAACTGTCCTTGATAAAACAACTTATAAATCATATAAAATTGTTTATATTGGATATCAATATAATAAATTAATGTTAAAATCCTAAAGTTGTAAAATTGTCCTAACTCTGTACCAGTGATTCTCTGTAAGATCTTAGTAATGAGATCCAGATATGTCACTTTTATGGTTTCTGACTTGGTACAGGGTTAAAACAAGAGGAATGGATGACTAACGTGTTCCTTAGTTTCCTTCTTTGAATTGTCAGTTATCTCAGCCAAAGTTTAGGCAGAACCCCTGAATATCTAATATGAGTCTTTTGGCTTATAATTTCAGTTGTACAGATCTCAAACCTCAGCAGTTATTACTGAGGGATAAATAATTTGTTCATGTAAGGAACAGTGTCAGGGGTCCTGAGTTGGGCCAAGGACAGTATTTCCTGAACCATTTTCTGATTTATTTCCAATCAAGAGTGACTTAGAACTTGGATGACTTGGTTTGTGACAATAAAATATCAGCTCCTTAGATAGAATTTTCTGTAAATATTTTATTTTACCATTAATTAAGAATAAAAGATCTGGCTGTTTACAAGTTTGTACAAAATGAAAAAGTATTGATTAGATTTTGTGACAGATATCTTGGCCTTAATTATAATTAGTTAATTGATTAAAAAATAGAAATGAGAAACAAAGATAAAAATATGCAAATGAAAACAATATATAATATAGGACCTAACAATTATGATTATGGATTTAGAATACAAAAGGTGACTTTGAGTTAAATTTACTTACAAGAACTTCCTACTATTATTTCTGCTCTTTCTTTTCATACTCAATACTTGATAAATAGCCAGTAATTGGCTAAATATATTTGACTATACTTTTTCCTAAAAATGCTCAGAATGTGATTTATAGTGCTTTATTATTATAATCCAGTTTCTGAGAACTTTAACCCAGTTATTCACCTATTATGTATATTTCCCCCAATTTTTGTTTGTCCTAAGCCAAGATACAGATTCAAATTAAAATGCACTACAGTGCTAAACTGGAGGGGGAAAATCTTTGCATTAGGGACCAAACACATGCAATAAAGTAGAATTCATGGAGGCAGTATGTCTGCATTTTTAAAATGTAATGTAGCTTCATTCTATTTGTGCACTGGCTGGAAGTGTTGGTGTAGTGCTCTACGGATATGAAAAACAAAGTTACTAGTCAGGAAGACTTTCTTCTTAAGAGGAAAAAGACAATGTAGCAAACACACAAAAAATATCTTAAGGATAGAAAAAGTCATTATCAGCATGAGCTGGGTCAGTTAGGTAAATTTTTAAAGTATAATTTTAAAATAACAACTTGCCATTATTGAGTGCTTACTTTGTGCCAAACACTTCTCCAAGGATGAAAAAATTCAGGCACAAAGATGTTAAGTAACTTGTCTAAGTTTACTTAGCTATTAACAGTCAAAGTAAAGGCTTGAACCCAGAGGTAACACTTCTACCTATTTTATTGCTTTGTTTTGTTTTGATTTTTTCTTACCTATTTTGTAAACTACCTTTCCAATAATGCTCCAGAAAACTTGGGGCACAATATAGAACTTGAAAGACTGATAGGAGCTTTACATGTGGAAAGAAGTTTCTATGGGGAGACAGAGAAAGAAAATCATGCTTAGTTAACACACATGAGCTCATGTGCGCGATCTCATTTAATCCCTCACAATAGTGTGATAAGTTAGGTATTATTTTCTTCCATTTATACAAAAGAGGAAATTAAGTTTCATGGAGGTAAATAACATGTCAAGTGTATGTTTCTAGGTAAGGGCAGATGATGAATTCAAACTCCAACGACAATGCCCTTTTCACTTCATAACATGAGAGGGTAGATACCAAGGTAGAATTAAGATAGTTTGAGTAACTGCCCTTCCTAAGGAAAGAGCAGCTAGTGGCTGAGAATGTGGGTATTGCCTATCCAAATGATGGAAACCTTCAATTGTCAAGTGTATACTAGACTAAGTAACGCTAAATGCTATGACAGGTAAACCCCAGATTCTCAGAGGATGACACACATCCACAGGGTCACACAAGTTTTTTCTTGCTCCCATCACATTTCAAGACAGGTGTTCCTAATCAGGCAAACTTACACATGGAAACCCAAATCTTTCTGTTTCATTGGCCTGCCATTCTCTAAATCGATAAGGTCTTCATTCATGTTATAGAAAGCAAAAGAGAAGAAAGGATCTCTCTAGGGAGATTTTTATGAGCCAGTCCTGGGATTGGCATTCCTTATTTCCACCCACATTTCACTATATAATGAAAGTAGCACTAAGGAGAGAGAACCTGTTAATAATGTTTGGTAATAGTCACTGAACTGAAAAGAAACCAGAGATAGGGAAGCCAGCACAGTGCCAATAGATATTTCTTTGGGGTTATGGTGTGTCCTAGCCCTGGGGATACAGATATTTTCCTGCCTTTAAAGAACTTACGTCTTGAGGAGAGGCAAGACAGACAATAGTCAATAAACAAATGAACAAATAGACCAGATGTGATCAGAAAATAAATGCTTCATAAAGAATAACAGGGTCCTGGAAGGTGAAGCAGGAACGTTAATTAAGTTTGAGTACTTAGGAGTTGTCTCTCTGAGGATGTGCCATTTCAGCTGAATAGCAAGGATGAGCTAGCCTTGCAAAGTGGAACAGTGTTTTGGTCCAAAGGCACAAGAGTGGGGATGAGCTTGGTGTGCTGAAGGAACTGACAGAATGTCAGTGGGGCTAGAGTCCAGAAAATAAGCATCTAAGAATGTATTAGATGAAGTTGGGGCCAAATCATGAAAGTTCTTGTAAGCTTCGATGAAGAGTGTCAGTTTTATTCTGCATGCTGAAAAAATCTTTAGATGTTTTATTCTGAAAGTAAAATGATTTGGTCATCTCCTCTCTCACTCTCCTGAGGCCTTACCAGGTCAGTCCAGGACATCATCACTGCCCTCATATTCCATAGCATTTTCTCTTGTTTCACTTCTATCAGTACTCAGTTACCTAGAAGTGTGTATATGTGATCTCCTTGACTGGAGTGTAACCTCCTGGATAGCAAAGGTTTATATTTAATTTTGGCTCCTTCAGTGACAAGCACAGTTCAAGAAAGCACTTAGGTCTTGAGTCAGTGCATGACGAATATATGAATGATGAATAAATAAATGAACCAATGAAAATTGTTAAAGGAATAGAAAGGAATATACCTTTATATACTTAGCATTTGCAGCATGCTTTTACTTTCACTATGTCATTTAATGCACACTAGTGCAATAGGTTCATGGAGAATCCAGTTTCGCTAACTCCACATATACAAGAAGCAAGAGATTAGAAACAGAATCAAAGAGAAGTGAAGATTTTGAGACTGAGTGCTGAGAAGAATAATGGAACAACTTTTAGAAATAGGGGATCAGAAGTTAGAGTCAATTTGAAGTCGGGGAAGGAGGTGGTGAGGGAAAGTTTTGTTCTGATTCAGCTGATAAAAGGCAGAACCAAGTGGAATGCCCAGTAGGCAAATAATTAAAGGTTAAGTTGCATGGTGCAGACAGTAAGAAGAGCTGCAGGAGTTCAGAGAAATCTAATGAAGAAAATGGATTTGAGGCTGAGGAATAATAATAGACACTGAGGTTACAAAGTTAGACTGCTGGGTAAAATGACAAAATATTTACTGAAAATAATGTGATATTAGAAAGAAAAGACAAGTTAAGTAATGGGAAATAGAAAAATATCAGAGTACTTTAATTAAAAGGCAAGAAATTAGAAATATACCAAAAAAAAAAAAAAAAAAAAAAAAAAAAAAAAAAAAAAAAACCTAAGAAACTCCTCTCTTATGTTTTTAAATGAAAGACAAAATGAAAATGAGCTTTGTTGCTCCCGGAATATTTCTGACTCCCCACCTCCAGAGTAGTGGAAGTAGGATTGCATTGTAGGATTGTATTTCCTGGCTCCCTTGAGGTTGAGAAAAGCTGTGTGTCTAGTTAAGAACAATGATCTGTAGCTGAGCATTTGATTGCCAATAGGAGACTGTGCAGAGTTCTTTGTCCTCTGGTGTAGGAACCAGCTGTGCTCAAGTTGGTGATTGCTTCACCATCCTGGGTCCTTTCATGACATTTACTATGAACAAGAAATAAATCTTTGTTGTTCTAAGCCACTGAGATATTGCCACTGTTTGTTGCTGCAAACAACAAACAAGGGAAAAAGGATACATGTGGAATGAGATTGACTACTGAGATAAGGTAGAGTGGAGAATTAAGGATCATTAAAGAAAGATAAGACACCTTGTCAGCAAATGATACTAAGCTCCCAACATGTTTATTCCCAAAAGCCTAGTGGTGGGTGGCCCTGGAAATTTAACTGCAGTTGTGTTTTACCTATCCATCCATGTGAAATCTAGGATAAGCCGTCTCCTTCCTGAAAACTGGTGAACCCTTTAGACTGGCTGGCTGGGTTACTCTTCCTGCCTTCTCTTCACAGCTAATGTGTATTAGGTTGACTTGTTTGAGGATCAGAAAGTTGAGATAACTACAGTTAGTTGTGCTTTCAGATCTCTAGAACCAAAACCCATATGACAAAGGAGAAAAGCAAAACAAAAATAAAAACAAGAACAGTCAAGGCCAAAAACATAGTGTAGAACAACAGTTTATTAAGTAGGGGAGAGCAAAACACTTGATTGGGTTATGATAAGAAGGATATGTTTAAGAAGATAAAACCAAATTTACAAGAAAACAGCAGAAATTGATTTTCCACATGGGGTCTACAAACAGAGATTAATAAAAAGAAAACCGAACAAAAAAGAAGTAAACTCATTTTTATTCCTATAGTATGCAACATATTAGTGAATTTTCTCCCCAATAATGGGTGATAAGGAAGGTCGAAGGGAAAGGAAATGATTATCATTTTTAGCTCAATCTTTTGACTACATGTGGTAACCTAATTTTAAATTTGAAGAATTATACTTAAAACTATATTTGAGATAGTGTTTTTAATTTTTTTTAATGGAATTCTAAGATTAAGTGTGAATTTACATAGAAAACACTCATCAATTTTAATTTTTTTATTTGTAAAACAAAAATCCAGTTTTTATAAAAGAAAAACTTGTTCTTTAAAAAAATAAAATGGAACCAACTAGTGAAACTCGTTCTGTTAGGAAGTTTCTCTCACAGAAGATACTTCTCACTGCCTCATAAAAGGGGCTCACCAGCGTAGGTGCTTACTGAATCATTGCTGATGTAGGTAGTTTTCTGTGTGATTTAATGAGTTTTATAAATTTAAAGGTAATATTTGTTCCGGTTTGCTCATGCTGCTCTTATGCAAAATACCAGAAATGGATTGGCTTTTATAAAGGGGGCTTATTTGGTTACAAAGTTACAGTTCTAAGGCAATCAAGTGTCCAAACAAAGGCATCAACAAGAGGATACCTTCACTGAAGAACTGCTGATGAAGTCCAGAATACCTCTGTTAGCTGGGAAGGCACATGGCTGGCATCTGCTGATCTTTTGCTGCTGGGTTCTGGTTTCAAAATGGCTTTCTCCAAAATGTCTCTGGGCTGGTCTCTCTTAGCCTAGCATCTCCTGTGTCTAAGCATCTGGGTTCCTCTCTTAGCTTCTCCAGAGCAAACTCTGGGCTAGCATCTCCAGACCTCCCCAAGCATCTCAGCATCTCTGCCTGCTCCCAAGTGTCTGGAGCATTTTTTCCTCTTTGTTCTCTGTGTGAGCTCTCTTTAAAGGATTCCGGTGATCTAATGAAGACCTACCCTGAATAGGCAGGGTCTACACCTCCATAGGAATAATTCAGTCAGATGTCCCACCCTTATCAATAGACTAATCAATCTGCCTCCACAAGATTGCATTAAAGAATATGTCTTTTGCGGGAAACATAATATATTCAAACCAAGGCAATGTTATATGTTCAATTTGAGATTGTATTGTACCAAAATCACAGATGTTTGGTGATGACACTATGTCAAAGTCTTAAGTCTAAGGAATCTCCCTCATTTGACTCATTGGTTATGAACCAAGGGTTCTAATCCTTCCTTCTGGTCATATTGTAATAGAGAAAGAATACTTGGATGGATGGATGGATGGTGAATAGACGGATAGATGAATGAGTGGTTACATAGATTTACATGAGGCAGTATCATGAAAAAGTACAGGCTTTGTGCAAAGAGAGAAAAAAAAAAGCCTGAACAAAAGAAGCAGTCTAATTAAGAACCCAGATGCTAAAGTCATGCCCCTGAGTCTAAATCTTTGTGCTGCCACTTACTCCTGTGTGGCATTGAGCATGTTCCTTAACCTGCTTGAGTCTCAATGTTCTCATCTATATTATCATAATTTATTGTTTAGATTGTGATTTGGAGGAAAGCCATTCATTCTCTCAGTGTTGGTGACCTGTATGATGGTGTTCTAGCTTATCACAGAAATTCTTCATAAGTCTCCAACACAGGCAGTTAAATAGGCCTTGAATGTTAGAATCTATTCTACTTGGGGTGGGAAGTGTATGTGAAAACAATCAAATCAATTATTTGGAATTATATAAATAATGCTATGACTTAATTTTTTACACTTTGAATAATAGTATAGGTTCTAAGTAGATTAAAATTTAAAGTTTAAACCAATAAAAATCATACTCTCCTGAATTCTTAGGAAAGTTCTTTTTCTTTTTGTTAGAAAAAAATATTTTAATTTACCATATAATTACAAATAGCAATCGTTAGCACTAAATGAGTCCTTACTATGTGCTAAATCCAATGCTGTTTATTTTAAAAAGATGATTGGGTTTAGCCCTCAAAAGGACAATATGAAGGTTTACTATCCTCACTTCGTAGGTGAGGAAACAGGTTTAAGGAATTAAGTACTTTACTCAATGTCATATAGCTAATAACTGGAGCTGACCAGGGTCTGAACGTAGGCACTCTAGTTCCAGGCTCCTTACTACTGCACTAAATTGCCTCTCAAATAATCATAGTGTGTTAAATCTGGCTGGATGGGACCTTGGAGATCATATAATCCTGTCTCTTTGTATTACTGCTTGTAAATGTAAAGCAGGGAGATGTTAAACGATCTGCCCAAGGTTATATACTTCGTCTTTTTCTCAACGTAATAACACACTTTCATTGAAACTTGTGTCTAGGATTTATGCAAATTAATGGAAAAGTCATGACACTTTTTAATTGAATGCCCAATAAAAGAATCATTTTCATCTTGTTTTTCCATCTCATGTCCATGAATGTAATGTAAAAACATATTGCAAAACCAAGAGTCCTTAACTTCTCTAATTGCCTTCTTTTTCATAGGAGGAAAACCATCCTTAGGCTCAGTCTATTTCAGAGGAAGTAAGTGTGTGGTCATTTTCTTTGTGAAGGGCATCTCTGAGGCATTACAGGAAAAGATGTCATGACTGACCTTCTAGGTCATGTAACTTTAACTTACAGCACATGTATTACTTGAAGGAAAGTATACTCTTTCCTACACTGCTGGCATTATATATTTTATAAGTTCCTCCAGGTCACTTTATACTACAGTCCCAGGTAGACAACCGATGGGACTAAAGGTGCCTTCCCTTTTCAATAGACCAATTAATTTTATTTTTAACTGTTAAAGATTTTGTTAGATCAATCTTTTACTCTCACTTTGTTCAGACTTTAGAGGAGATGTTTACAAGCACCTACAGTTATCTGTATGATCTTCTGATTTCAAAGACAGAATGTGTTTTTCTCTTTTAAATTAAGAAAAGAAGAATAACCTCTTTAGGTTGGTGGACTCTAGTATACTTCGGGCACTTTGTATGGTTGATTAGGAAAAAACATTAAAGCGGTCACTGTTACCTCTTGTAAAACCTAAAATCAAGAAAGACTCTGGATCATTTTCCTTGAAAAGTACATATCATGGCTGAATGCAATGTAAAGTCACATCTGTTAGAGGAAATCTGTGTTAAAGGATTTACGCAGGAGTTTAGTCTGGTCTTTTATGTAAAGGCCCAGCTCTTTCATTCCCTAGCTTTGTGATCTTAGTCAAGTTACCTAACCACTCTGAGCCTCAGCTTCTCTCCCTGTAAAATGAGAGAAGAAACAGTACCTACCCATGGGATTTTTTATGCATTAAATGCTAACATATATATAAAATGTTTAGGACAATCCCTGGTACTCAGTAAATATGTGGCAGTACTTTCATGAGTCCAGCATCAATTATTAAATCTTAATCTAGACCTGAGGCTTTGATTTTTACCTTCAGGCATATGATGAGCAAATATTTTGCAACCCTGATTCTTAACACTTTGAGTATCCATTTCTGCATTTAACATATATTTATTATCTACTAGATCCCAGGCATTGTTCTAGGCACTGAAATTACAGAAGAGAGCAAACTAGATGAAAAGTCCCCTTATTTAGCTTACTTGCTATTGAGAAAGCATGATAAGTAAATAAAAATATAACTTATAAGGGATATGTGCTACAGAGAAAAATAGAGCCTAGACATGACATGACATGACATGACACTTATTAGGACATGTTGGACAAGTGTATTGAGAGTGTCAAGGGGGGTTGAATATTGCAATTTAGATAGGGTGACCAGGGAAGGCTTTCCTACAGAGGCAATATTTTTGGAAAAAAAAAAAAAATGAAGATGAGGAAGCAGACCTTATAGATACAAGTTCAATTCTGTTCTATATCACAGCAAACATTTATTGAGCACCAACTATGTGCCATGTTTTTGTGATAGTTCCTTCACTCCATGGTCCAAAATTAATCCATCATTTTCCTTCCCAAACCTATTAAACCTGCAGTGTTTTCTGGTACCCCTTTCTAATCCCTCAGACAGACTATTAACTGGGTCACCACTGATGCTTCCTTTTGATTCCCCAGCCCATACTTGCCAATGTTCATTCACTCAGCTGCCTAGTTGTACAGATTTTAACTCCACAATTCTATCATATCTATTCTAATTTTTTTTTTTTTTTTTTTTGATTTGTTGATACCTGTGTAGTTCCACATTACCTTTACCTGGGCTAGTTTAATAACAGCCTCCTGGTGCCTGAATGTCCAGTCCAGGACAGTCAGTTCAATCTTCATAGACATTGATGGACCTGTCAGTTCACAGTTCAAAAATCTGCAATGATTCTTTGAATCACGATAACTTAAACACTAAAAGAGGTCAGTCATGTCCTAGGTTTGTTGATTCAGTGGCTTAACAATATCCAGGTTCTTTGTCAGCTCACTTACATTCCATTGACCTTCTAATCATTGAAACAGTACGGTGACAGCAAGCTTGATCATCACCTTCATACAGCACAACATCCAGAGACAGAAAGGAGCAAGTCTGTATATATCTCAATGCATACTTACACACTCCATCACCACCTGCAATACCAAACTTCTCCTCACACGGTTATGTCAAATATCTGTTAAGGGGAAAACTAATCAAATTCGCCCCCTCAACACATGTGCTTCCTTCTAATACCTAAACAGAACCAAGGATTCTTTAGCAAGGAAGAAGGGGAGCAGGAATCACTTTTGGGTGGACAACTAATAAAGTCAGCCAACTCCTGTACAGAAAAAATGATTAGGTATGACATGCGGTCAGAGATCTATATTATTTTTCCTTCTACTGCGTGCTTTAGGAATGTGTGCTCTGAGCTCTCCCTTCTCATGCCTTAAGTCAGTTTTCTCAATGTATGGTCCAAGGACAATGATATTATTTGCCTTCTTCATTCTCACAAATATACAGTGGAGTTTTCCCGAGGCTACATGGATATGTGTTATTCAACAGATTCAGTGCAGAAGCAGATATTAGAATCCAGCTTTCTTCTATTAAGCCAGACATTAAAGGGATTTTCGAAAATGTGCAGAATGTCATTCTCACTAAATTTATTTTTGTAAAATGTGATTATTTACTTTAAAATATTGTAACATATAATGACTTTATTATTTTTAGCTTAATATATATAAATTTTTAAATGTCTCAATTTTAGTTTCTACTATAATAAATATCAGAAGATATAATGTGCATACTTTATTTTTAAGAATGTAAAGGTGTCCTGAGATGAAAGGGTTTGAGAACTATGCCCTAGCCTAGATTGTACTGTCTCTCCTACCTGCAAAACCATTTCCTCCATCACTAAATGCTTATCTTAAAGACTTAGATCACCTGATCCTCCTTAGTCTTGAAGGTACACTTGTATTCTCTTGAACTCCAGTGCATTAATTTTCTATTGCTGTATAGCAAATTACCCCAAAATTTAGCAGCTTAAAACAACATTTCTTATCTCAGTTTGTGTGGGCCAGGAATCTGGATGCAGCTTAGCTCCATGCTTCTGACTCAAGGTCCCTGGTAAGTCTGAAGTTGAGATGTCAGCCAGGGCTGCAGTCATCTCAAGGCTCAACTGGGGGAAGATCTGCTTCCAAGATCACTCATGTGGCTGCTGGCAGGACTCAGGTCCTTCTTGGCTATTGGGTGGAGATGTCAGTTTCTTGCCACATGGCCTCCCCAAAGATCTTCTCACAAAATGGCAGCTTGCTCCTCCCACCCCAAAGAAAGAGGTCAGAAGGGAGGAAGGGAGGGAAAAAGAGAGAGAGGTGGAAGTTAAAGTGTTTTTATAACCTAATCTTGGAATTGACATACTGTCATCGTGTCTTGCTATGTAATTTGTGAGGCCCAGTGCAAACTGAAAATGTGGACTCCCTAGTTCAAATGACAGGAAAAAAATGTTGTTAAAGGTATATTAAAACATAAACTTTTCTTCCCTTGATCTCTCCTTCTCATTACAGTGCTTTCATTTACTATGTCATTCTGAGTAAAGAAAGATTAAAATTTTAAATTAGCTTGAATTTTACCATTCATTTTTACATTGTACAAGGCCAAGCTTAAATGCAAATATAAGAGTATTTAATTTGTACACAGTGTCATCAGACTTGCACAATTCATACTTTGTAGTTCATGCGTGCCTTTGCATTTTGTTCTTACTAGAACAGTGGATACTGTTACACAAAACTAAATGAAGTGTTTTTGTTTCAACTCTTGACACTCACACATTCTACCAATGCCCCCCACCTTCAGCTTACTGGTAAGGAAGGACTGAAAGGAAAATAACTACACATGGCCCTATATTTCTCTTTCCTTCCTAGTCATAATTTTCAGCATTAGTGATTGGCTAAGCCAGGAAAGTAACAAGATAGAGTTCCTTGGTCACTTGTGTGTCTTAGAATGCCATTGCCTTCTTTCTGCGTAAGCAAATTCTGGTTTGAATGGAAAGTGCATCTTCTCAGGACTGCCAGTGCCCTCATTTAGTCATAGAAGTGACACACTTACGTCGCTCTGTCTTGAGTCTCCCTGAACTCCTGATACATCATCAGAATTCTGCACTCACAGGGCATCTGGAACACTCTGCTTCACGGATGGCATGGCAAGGAAAGGCAGCAGACATGCATATTGAACTTATCTCTTCTGCTCATGTTCATGTTCCATTGTCCCAGCAGACTTTGTTTACAAAATTTAAGTTCAAAGATAAAAATATTAAGAGTTTCAAGTCCATGACAACACAGCATTAAGTTGAGCGCAGGGCCCTTCTGGATACAGGGCCCTGTGTGACTGCACAGGCCACAGGCCCTTGAAGCTAGCCCTGCCCGTCACTTTTGCTATATTAAAAGGGAGTTATGAGGTCCAGCCCACACTCAAAGGGAAAGGATTAGACAAGGGCATGACTACCAAGAGGCAGGGCTCATTGAGGGCCCTTTTAGATGCTACCTACCACATCCAATATGGTTTTTCCCTTTTGACTTGCTCCTTTCTCCCTTGTACTCTTTAGTTACTTATGGGCATATTACCTTGTAGACTATATACTACATGGTAACTTCCTCAAGGAAATGATGACTTCTTGGTGCTCCTTTGCCATATGTAAAACACAACACATAGCAGGCACTGAATACCTGCTTATAGTATGAGTGAATGAATGAACAAATGATACAGCAGAAGTTTGATTTAAATTATGGCAAGCAGTCTTTGTGACAGGCAATCAAAATAAGAAATTAACGTTAATAATTTCCTCAAATGTTACTGCAAGACTGACTGCCTTTATCATTTCAGATACTTATCTATTCACAAGCCACATGTCCCTGTCATGAAGAACTGTCCTCCTTCTAAGCATGAGTTCTTTCTGACTACTAAAAATCATGCGTAGATTATTGTCATGGGTGAATTATTGTACTTGAGAGAATTAATGATTCAAGGGACTGCTAGGATATATCTGGAGAAACTGTTCTGTTGGCATTTACGTTTTTACTTTGGACTGCATCAAAATGGCTAGGGAGCTATGCCTTTTTAATGGTTTGCACATGTGGTCAGGCATTGTGTGAGCAAATAATGCTTCTCAGTGCTTGTATTCAGTTTCAGAAAAAGAAAATAAAAATGAGCACAAGCCTTTGTAGATCTAAGCATTTCCTTCAGTTTTCTTCATTGGCCTATACCACAATGCATGAGCTTTCACTTCCAGATCTGTTTCAAGGGTCTTTTATAATGACAGAAGCTAAGTCTTTGTTTCCAAGGAGCAGAATACAAAATGCATCTATGTGCCATTTAAGAAAAAAACTATTTTGTCCGTCTTGTTTATGCACTCCAGATAATACAGTGTTTTCAAAAAAAGGCCGGACTCAGCCTCTGCCTGTTTATTCAATATAAACAGAAGCATCCCTTTTGACATTGTAAGGACAGGATGTGTGCTAATTTCACCAAGTAAAAGCCACTGCACTTGGTCATATAAATCCTTGTCTGGAGAAACCTTGCTGCTTCACAATATTGTGAAAGTGCACATGAAGGATAATATGATGTTGCACATCAAATATTAATGTGCATTGACAAATAGTCATCTATTGTAGCAGGAAAGTACCCGTACTGAGCCGCTGTAGGATTACGCCTTCCTTCACCTTTGTCTTTACACTTCAGCTTTCCCTCCCCCTCACAGGCACAAATAAAACAAAGCACTCTTTACCCTAACAGGCAACTCCAGGGAAATTCTGACAGCAAAGTGACTGGTGCCCTCATGGTGGCCTATTTAGCTGCAATAAAAAGGCTATTGGGCTAATGTGTGATCAAGAGAGGGATGACATTTATTGTTTCAGGTTTATGATACTCTGAACTGAGCAAAATTGAGAGCCACGCAGGGGCTTTGTGGAGGGGCAGGGGCAGAAGTTCACAAGCAATGAATTATATTTATATCTTTACCAGTTTCTTAACAACATTTTAGCAATAAATGCATTGTGTTTTTATCATGTTTTATGTAAGAAAGCAAGAATTCAGCTCTGCAACTTAGAAATAAATGTATTGGCTAAATCGCTTAGGCAAGCATGTATTTTTTACTTTGTAAAAAGCTGCAAACACAGTTGTGCTGCATCGGTGAACTGCACTTAGATGTTCCATCTCCCCACTTGCATCACACCCCTTCAAACCAGCACCCATCCCATATCCTGCTTCATTTGAAACTAGTACCACACCTAGGTAGGAAGGAAACACTAGGACTCTGTTTATGAAATTCTAAAACTTGCCAATTTATAAAGACATATGCCAAATGTCAGTGTATTGCTTCCAGACAGAATTTTCTACCACTGTGGCACATCTACATATCTCTTCCCACAGAAAGCACAAGTACTGAATTTTATGTCCCATGATAGTATGTTGAAGCAAAAATTTTCTTTTGGGTGCACAGGAAAAACATTTCTCTCCTTTATAACTGATACCTGAAGTGAGAGTTTCACCAGTTTCTTGGATTTAAACCATGTGGTTTTCAGATATGTCTCCCCATCCAGCAAATTTTTCTTTTCAATAACAGCCCTTGATCAGAGTGAAAGTCCTTCCTGTGTGCTGAATTTCTTCCACAGTAAGACTTTACGCAGCACCAACTTAACCAGTAACTTCATACTTGGTTGTAGGCCCATCCCTCACTATGCCTTGATCAATAGTTGAAAAGCTAAGTAGAAATGTTTTAAATTGAAATTGAACATACCATTAACAGTCCTAGAAAAAGGGACAGCATTCAAGCAAAACAACCATAGGTACTCTCAATCACCAACACAATGCCCAATATAACATGAAGTCTGGATTTCTCACCTACTGCTGAAGCATGTCCCCCAGATCAATTATTTAGTCCTGAGTGAGTAAACTGCTGATCACCAACCTTCATCTGCACATTAGTCTATTTCCTTTACATTAGGCAATAGTATACCTCATCCATTTCCTCTTTGTTCAGGCCTCTCTGCTTCTCATTAATTTTCACCCAGTCAACCAGCCAGCTCTGGCCCCTGTGGTTATAGGAAATTATCCACATAAGGAACTTAATTTAGGGAACTCTCCAGTATAAAGAGATGGCAACATTATTCTTCTCAGAGTCCAGTCTGTGTTTACTTTCATGTTATAGCTTCTTGGTGGTCACTGACCTAGACATAGACACTAAATTTAAAATAGTTTTGTGGAAATCATTGGACAACTGATATATAGAGATGATGTTACGCTCCAAATGAAGTGTTTAAAAATTCAAAACTTTGGCATCCCTCTTATTTATCATTTAACATGGAAAAACTCCCATGAAACAGTGACCTTATACACTGAGAATATATATTTATTTATTTTTAAAGTTATTTTTGTGTTAAAAAATGTGTCTGCTATGCCTTTTTACAATAGATAAACTCTAATACAAATTTTGAAAATGTACTGTTGAATAACTGTTTAAAAATTCCATTCAAGAACTACCAATTCCATGTTCTCCACCTGCCTGGCATTGCTCTGGTGTATGACACCAACATAAGAAGACATTCCACTTAATCTGATAAATTTCACAGCTTCTCTTTGATTTCACTCATGAAAAGACAAGAACCTACCACACTTTAAAAAATTATACTGAAGAGAGCTCCTGAATTTGTTACAGACTACAATCTTATGCTATATTTAAATTGAAATAATGTGTGAGCTCAATACAGCTTGTGTTGACTTAATGCAGTTTGTAATAAAATGAAGAGCAGGAAATATACAAAAAAAATCTAATTCCGTTTCTATATTTAGAATAAATCAATTTTGAAACACCTTCATGCATGGGAAATAGAGTCAAAAGTAACACATAAATAAAGAAATATGGGAGCATTGTGCTTTAGCAATAATAAGTACACATATAAGAGATTTTTGAGTGTTGCAAAGTACATCTGTGAGCTGGTCATGCATTCTTCCCAAAGCTTTGCCCCAGGCAGTGTTCTTTCACAACATTTCAGAAGGAAGACTCTATTTAGTGTTACCTTTTCTTTAACATGCCTTTTAATCACTTTGAAACTTGTGATTATCTTTAATCAGTGAGAGTTGCTAAAACTTGTTTTAACAAGTATGGTCTATTCCAAATTCAGGTCATCTAAGGCTAATAGACATGTCCACTAAAAAGTGAGATAAAAAGGTGCTGTGGTGGCTTGGAGCTATGTACCACTGGTAAAACCTCTTCTTAATCTTAATCCATTCCTGTGGATGTGAACCCATTGGAAACAGGACTTTGGATGAGATTACTTCAGTTAAGGTGTGGCCCAGCTGAATCAGGATGAGTTTAATCCTGATACTGGAGTCCTTTGTAAGCCAGATGAAATGCAGACACAAGGAGAGATAGCCACAGGTAGCAGCCAGAAACTAAAAGTCAATGAAACCTGGGAGAAAAAAGAGAAGCCAGTAGAGGCCACCATGTGTATTGCCATGTGACAGAAAATCCAGGACCAAAGAAAGTTGACAGCCAGCCCCGCAACCCACAGTCTTTGGGGAAGTTAGCATCACATGATGATGACTTGATTTTGGACTTCTCCTAGCCTCAAAATTGTGAGCCAATAAATTCCCATTGTTTAAGCCAACCTAATGCATGATATCTGCTTTAGCAACCAGAAACCTAAGGCAGGTGGTGAAAGAAAGGTCTCCCAGTTTAGTACTGGGTCTGGCTAGCAGACCTAATGAAACTTCTCCCAACTTATAAAACAACTAGAAAGATAGATAAACTGAAAGATTAGATAGGTAGATACATAGGTAGGTAGGTAGGTATAGACAGGCATAGATGATAGAGTAGATTGATATAGATAGATAGATGATAGATATAGATAGATAGATAGATAGATAAATAGATAGATATTAAAAATAAAACACTGCCACCACCAAAAATATAGGCATTGTAATTAACACAATACCAAAACCTGGAAATACTTTACTAATGACAAAGCCAACAGAACTGGTTTTTAAAATGCATTCATCATCCAACTCTTTGAATGCAGAAACACTGCACTGCACCATAAGAATAAACCAATCAGAAAGCTGGGCAGCCTTTCTTATATAGACTGACATTGCTTTTGGCGAAAGTCAGTATGTCATTCTCCCCTCTTCTTTCCAAGTATCACCTGTGTCTCAAAGTTCAGGCAGAAACTACAGTTACTAGAATTTAACTAGGCAGGAAGTGGGAAGTACCTGGTGTTGGTGTAGTTCCCACAAAAACTAATGCTACAGGCAGAAGCTGTAGGGGGTGTAGAGAAAGTTGTGAATGCTGGACATATCGGTGATTGTAGATGGTTGTATAGTCAATTATTCACAGTATCAGAGAGGAAAGGCAGAAGGGCCAGTCATTTTAGATAAAAACCTGGACATTAAACATTGTGCTAGGAGCTGGGTCCATCAAAATGCCATTCAGCTGAAGGTGTGAGAAAAGTATTATGCTCATTACCATGGGGACAAGAAATAGAAGAAATCACAAGCCACATACCTTGCATGTTGGCAAACTAGTTTTGGACTTAAATTGAAAGATGAATAAGCAAGGCAACAAAGCAACCAAAAATCCCCAACATTTTAAAGTTTGGGAAAAAGACTAGCAGTTTCACTCCCTATTAAATCAACATCATATATAGGCAAAATATAGCTACCACTATTTAAATCTTCCCTTTCTAAAAATCAGCAACAAAAAGAGAAATAGAGCATAAATCAATTTTTGCATGATCTTTGTTTGTAATATGAGTTTTTATTTGTTTAAAAACTAAAGCTTAGCTCTTTCTTTGGATGTGACTTGGGAACTGAATAGAAGGTCTTCTCACCAAGATCCAAATAGTTGAGTCTATCCCTGGCAATAAATAAACTATGAATTCAGTTTCATTTTCTGTATCATAAGATAAACTAACAAAATTTCAAAATTCTCTAGACTTCCAGGCAAACTTCCCTAGCTACTCCTCCTGGAGTTCCCACACCCTGCATTACTGTTTCCCCTGGGCTAACCCTGCCTCCAGAGAAGGGACTCATCTCTCCACGACCCTGCCTGTTCAGGCCGACTCCTAGAAGGCCCTCATTTAGCCTTCATCGTAAACCAGACTTTGAGAAACACTATGTGAAAAAAGGATTTTGGGTATATTTGCTGACTGATCAACTGTGGAATCAAAGGTAATGAGATGCCTAAAAGTTGTTGAGTCTACTTTGGAAGATGATAGTTTTTTGGGCACTAAAATATTTGCTTGTCTTTCTTATCCTTTGGATTTTCCTACACCTCTCATTTTTCTTTCTCTTGTCATGCCCTCCTCCACACCTCTACCCCCTTTCTTTAAAAAATTCTATACTGCTTTAAAGGTGTGGAAAACTCTGGAACCTTTACAACCAAAATTGTTTTTTTTTTTTTTTCCTTTTACATCCAGTTTTTAGCTCATGTCTTCTAAAAGTCCTATTATCCATCCTCCCAGGAAAGTGACTGGTGAAATAAAAGGAAGTTGAATAAGTAAGTGTTCCAATCCCAGAATAGTATTAGTATGATAATTTTAAAAAGAAGACAACTCTTGTGAGTAGTGTTGAATGATGAATATTTCTTCTTAAACTTTTTAAAATGTTTCTTTAACTGCTCAAAATGATCAGAAAATGAGAATGTAAATGCTTAGAAAAAACTATTTAATAGATAAAGTACAGCGGGTATCACACATTTGAGAGACCACTTCAAGATGGAACAAAAGTTAAAAACTAAAACAGGACATTTATTTTGCCCTTAAAGTGTTAGCATACAATTTAATATATTGTTGAGAGCACTGGGTGGTTGCAAGTCAAGTGAAGGTTATATTATAACTGATAAACTTTGAATTGTTAAGGAGAAGCAAAGGTGAAATGGAATGCTTTTTATTATTATTTTTGTTGAACTCTTATTAAAAACTTTTAATGGAATGCAAGCTAGAGACCATCTTCAAGGTCTCAAGGTAGATTACACTTGAAGCCATTAATAGTATCACTTACCATAAAGCTTTTTGAAAATAACTTTCCCAACACAGACATGGGCTAATGCATTTTCTAATTTCTCTGCATTTTCTTTGGTGTTTCAGAGAAATTCATGAGTCCAAACAATATGAGATATGATCATCATACTTGATCCTGATTCTGAAATGTAACTGAAATGCTCTGGGTTACAATTTACACTAAGAAAAATGAAAACTAATAAACAAATGTAGCCTTTAAATTCAATTGTTCTCAGTCTTGTTTACGTGCTTGAACACCTGAAAATTATGTTCTTTGCAGATTCCCATGAAATGATATTTTAATTGAATTGAAAAAACTAGGAAGAAGTTTACTTGTAGAAATATGATTATTTTTATATGTATTCAAGTCTCCATGGGTAAAAAGTAGTGATTCATAGCACTTATTTGAGAATTAACACTTACAAGGATTGTCTCTTTGCTTGCATGCTCTCTGTTCATTTTCTCTTCTTGTAGCACATGCCAGCAGACAAACTAAAGAACCAGCGATACCAAAGGGGGAAAGGAGAGGGGTGAAAAACTTAGAATTCTGAAAATTTTCTCCTCTAACTTGTTTTTCTCCGAGAATTAGAAAATTGCTATTATATTTATTTTAGTAACAGAACATCTTAGTGGAGCTTCCGACAGACTAGTTTCTTAGAAGCATGGTATGAAACCTACTATTTTAGTGTGTATCTGCTCAACCACATGTCCAAAAGAGAGCACTTTTCTCTATATGAGGAAACAAAAATAGCATAATTACACCCAGTTTCTTCATAGTATGAAATCTAAAGGTCTTTAAAATAATTCTCATCATGCAAAACAAATTTTTCATGTGATGTTCTAATTATTTTGAGCATAGTTTGTGCATCATTCTAATTTTTTGACTAGCCTTGTCTGTTCTATTTCATCATCATCCAGCAATTTCTTAATGTCTTTTATTCTTAGTAAAGAAAAATATTCAAACATTAAGATAGATATACCATCATGAAAAGTCAATGCAAAAATACCAAAGGATCTTAAAGAGAAAAAAAAAACAGACATTTAGAACTGCAATAGCTTGTTCATGTTATAATCATCATTTCACAGGAAGGAAACAATTTTGAAAACAAATTTTCAAAGCTATTTTTATACTAACATTATTTTTTCTAATGCTCACCCATTATGGTAGCATTATTTTTTCCTTCCTTAAGCTCAGAATTAAGTCAAAGTTAATTTCTTGGTATGCATTATGCTTTTATTTTTTGTTGTTTAATTTGTTTAACTAAGTCTGATCAGAATGTCCATTTATTTATACATTTGAGGGCACTGTTAACTGAACAGGCAAATTCCCTGTAACTTATCTATGTGAACGTATTCCCAATTTTTCTCAACAATGATTCTGGTGAAGATGTATTTAGTAATTTATTAACATCTTTTAAGAGTTTTGATAATAAAAGTAAAAAATATGTATGTATGGTATCATCCACTTTGGTTGACTCTTACTGAAATCAAATAGTTGGCATTTGATTATGATTATGTTGAAGAATGCATTCAACATAATATTTGGGGATAATATGAGTAACTGTATAATGACAAGTAGTAAATATCAGTCCTGTAGATTTTTATTTACTTTTATTTTATTTTTATAATGTAAGTGTAAGTAAATTTTAGAATAACAATGTCATGAGTTTAATCCTTCCAGAAAAATTATTTCCAAGAATGATTTGCTTTACGGCAGCTGTTGTGTGAGTACGTGTAATAAGAGAGTAATAATATTACTAATACTGTAGTTAGAGGAATAAGATCTTAGCAGATCCTGGCTATGTGATAAATACATCCAAGTTCAATTTGCTACCTTGAAAAAGTACTGCAAATAGACCAAAAATATGATTAGTCTAAATTCTTTGGAAAAACAATAATTTGTTCATGAGTTTTTCAAATTCATGACTTTGGAATGTTTAAATATTTAATTATTCTTTTGTTACCTGCAAATGTATGGGACCAAAGTTGCACACAAATATTGTCAGGGGATTTGGGTGGGGAAGGACAACAAGTGGATAAAGGAGGGGGATTAGGTCTAGCCCTGTTCCCAGCCAATATCCATCTGGCATTGCCAAGCTGCAGGATGGCAATTCACTAAGACAAAGTCAATCAAATCCCCTTTTGAGTAATTGTTGAGGAAACTAAAATGAGGGGAAGAAAGACAAGTACACTAGAGTAAATGCTTAAAGATGAATGTGAATAAATGAAAAATTTTTGCAAAATTGAGAAGGAAGGAGAATCAGGAAGTGGTTATTTATGGATTTTAATGTGTTAGGGTAAAAAGAAATTCAGTACAATAAGGATAAGCTAAAAGCAAAGGAAAAATGTTTAACCACTGTAACTTTTGGCTGAGTAAAATGCCTAACACAATTACATAGAATTTTATTTTTTCTGGCTATTTCAAATGGCCTTACCAGTTGGAAAGAATATTTTGTTTGTTGAAGAATAGAACTAAAACTGCCTCTAACAAGGCTGGCATTTTTATAGAGTCCGATAGAACTTATCACCCTCTCAGAATCAGGTGGTACGAATACCACCACCACCCATCACCCCTGTTCTCATCCCTTGCCTCTTAGACAAGCTTGTCCATCTTAGGTAGCAGTCAAGGAGGAGAAGTAGGGTAGACTTGGTGAGTGAGAAGTGAGAGAGAGAAAGCCTCACCACTGACTCCATGGCTTCTGGCTTTCCTACTTGATTAATGTAGGTGCCAATTACTGAGTTGGGAAAACTGAAGTAAAACCAAATTTCTGGGAGAAGAACAAGAGTCTAATTTTAATATATTAGTTTACAATGTCTATGAGACACCTAACTGGATGTGTCAGGTAGGCAGTTGGATTCCATGGCCAGATTCTAGTGGATTCGGGGCTGGGAAAATAAACTTAAAATTGACTGTGAATGGAAGAAATTGCCAAGGGAAAGACTGTAAAGAGAAGAAAAGGGTAATTAGGTCTGAGCTTTGAAGCAAGCTGAAAGGGGGGTAGTGAGAGAGGTATAAGGAAAAGCAGCAAAAAGTCATAACAGCAAAAGTGGGAAAAATTAAAGAATGGTCATCTGTGATAACGCTGTGACCAGATACTTAACTGGGGCATTATCATTTCTCCTCTGTACTGATACATGGTTTTTGAACTGGTCTTCCAGTTTCCAGTCTCAGTCTATCCAAGTCTATCCCCATTACACCTGCAAAGGGAGTTTTTCTAAAATAGACATCTTCTTCTTTCGCTCTCCTGCTTCCAGTCTTCAGAGCTGACCTTCACAATGAAGATCAGAGTCCTTAGCAGATCCCTAATGTGCCTTATGATCTGGATCCATCTAGCCCTCCAGCCTCACCCTGCTCCCCTCTCAGGTACAGCAGGAGTACACAGAGCTACCTGCAGTTCCCTGAACAAAGCCTTCATGCCTCTGTGCTTGGGCACGTGCTCTTCCCACTAACTGGAAGATTTGTCTCCTACTTCTGCACATGACCAAGTCCTACCCAACTTGCATCCCTCCTCTAGAAAGGAAGGCTTTGCACTCCACCATGCCCCAAGCTCAGTTAATCTCTTAACCTTGTGTTTGTCTTAGAAACAGCACTCTATAATTAACTGTGGGAGTGTCTTGCTCAAATCTGGAAACTAAAAACGGAGCTACCACATGTTCAATGTAGGTCTTGTAAATGACCGAATAAATGAAGAACACCAAAATTCTGCCTTTGTAGTTTTTCTTCTGCAGAATTCTTCCATGCTTTTCATAACCCAGTTGGAACATATAATACTTGGTAACACTAAAGAAACTATAACTTAGCTTCTATTTTTCTCTCCAAAGTTGATGAAATCCCCTTTTGAACTCTGATTCTTATTCATTGGCTGGAATAGAGAAATGTCCAATTTCACTGAACTTCTGATAACTAGCTACTAAAAGAACAAGTGTGAAAGTGTGAAAGGGTGTCCTAGGCATATTTCAGCAATTGAGAGCAGGATCTCCCTAGGCCAGGAGTATTAATGTTTCACAGTTCATTTTTCAGTTCATGAGGCATGGGATTAAAATGATATTAGTCTTTTGATTGAGTGCCTTTTACAGATAGTGACAGAAGAGCTTTGGGTTACCATGGACAAAATGAAGTGTTAAAAAAGATTCTAAGAGTAAATGGCCCTTGACCAATCTAATCTAATTATGAATTGTTAATAAACAAAGATAGACATTTACTCACCAGTTAATTAGACTATGTTGAATGGAAATGAGAATCATCCTATTCAGCTCCCTATAGGCTGGCACCTCTCTATATTTCTAATGAGCTTTTCTAACAGGGTTAAGTTAATTATTGAATCTCTCAACTCAAGCAAAAGTTTTCTTTCATGATATGAAAAATCAGTACTATCATCATTCTCCATTTAAAGCATCTTTAGACTTTATAAGACTAAAAAGTGAGTACCTTTCTGTATGACTCAAGGTATGGTATAGATATATCTTCTCATCTCTCTACAGACTTACATTCATCTAACATTCATTTTAAATGACTTGTCCTGTGACACTTCTTTCTTTGTATATGTCTGCAAGCCTACAGCTCTGTTAGCTTAGGCTGACACAGTGATTGCTTGAACTATGACACTGCGTTAGGATATAGTAATACAACACCACATTTTGTGACTCTGGCATTAGCTTTAAGGAAAAGAGGACAGAACCTAGTCTCTCAAGCAACCTGACAGCTCCGATCCCACTTCCCTAAACGTGATACCAAATAAAATGTTGTTTATTTTCTCATAGAAAGGAGCCATCCTCCAAATGTCATGCTTATTATTCAAATGGTTGTGAGCTACTTATTTAGTAGTCACAGTTGTTTTCTGCATGTGCGTTATTCTTTTAAAAATACAGTAGTCTTTTTGTTTAGTATGGAGTGACTAAATAAACTTCTTTCAAAGAATATGATATTTAACAAGCGTGTGCTTTCTGCTATTTAAAAACATTTTCAAAAGGATTATTGTTCTTCAGCCTTAAAAGAAATAGACTATAAATTATGAGAGTTACCCTCAGTTTTGGACTTTAATCATAAACATTCTAAGGGTCACAACATTGCAGAATATGTAGCCAAATGGACCAAGTTCAGAATTAGCATCTAAAAGTCCATTTTAGTCCTTAACACCCTAGCAAAAGGAAAAAACAAAAAAAGTCAATGTCACTCTCTAGAGTACCATTGCACCATTTTATAGTCCTCCATCAACAAAAATATTCCAATGAAGATTCATGACTATCATCTTTAGATTTGCTTTTTATGAAATCATTTTCACAAATAAAATTTTGTATAGCAACAGAGAGTCCAATCCCTAATAATGACTAACCACATCCCTAGTAGCATGGGCTGTCTGCCCAGGCACAGCATATGTATCTGAAGGTTTCAGAAGAGCATTACTGACTAAGGAATCTTGCTAAGCAAAGGAAGAATATTGTCTGCTTAGCATTAACTTGCCTTGTTAAATACGTTTACTGCCAAGTATATTATCTGATAGTAGTCTCCAGAAACCATAGGCAAAATAAAAATAATACCTGGGACTAGTGAAAATCTTTTATTTCAAGTATTTATGCAATATTTAACATGCCTTCTGATTCTAATTCATGATCTATAATAGTTGCATATAAAATATAAGCAATAAATCAATAAACATTTTTCTCTTTGCTCTACCTAAAAAAATTCACAGATTTTGAACCTGCAGGAGGCATTTTTAAATAGTACAGGACCAAGTTTATTCCATTTTTAGTAGCTGTTCCTGCATCAGTAAAATGAAATAGATCCATTGATACAAGAATAATTGTCAGATCAGACTGATCAAATTATAAAATTACTTTAATTAGACACATACCAAATTGCCTAAAAATGAAGAAACCGCTTAATAGGCAGGTGCTTAAAGCTGATAGTTACCTTCAGTCATTTTTCAACCACTGCAGTAAACAATGTTCATACTTTGAAGGATAAGTGATCTTAAGGATACTAAAAACAAAGGTGGGTACAGATTAAATAATCATTAAGGGAAAGAGGGCTAATTGACTTTTTGTTCAGAATAAGAGATCCTGACAGATGCAGAGTCTAAACCATTTTAACCATCAGAATGAAAAAAAAAAGATCACACAAGGAAATTACATAATATGGATTTCAGTGCCAAAAATATACAGACATAATGAAAAGGCTAACTGTATGTGCTGTGTGTAGCCTAAAGCTCTCAAACTATGGGGACCTCTACATTTTAAACCTATTACAGAAGACTGATCCTTGGTACTTGGAACTCATCATCATATTTAAAATAACCTAGTTTAAAATAACCTTGTCCTCTTAACATGGTTATTTGGACCACTTTTTGATAATATCATACCTAAATGTCTAATAATTTGTATATGGCAGGCATTCTATTTATTCAACAAATATTTATTGCACATGTGCCATGAACTAAGCATTTAACATATTAATGGATATTTATTGCATGAATGAATAAAGAAATACTTATCTTAATAATTGAAGCAAAATAATATACATTGATCCCATTACCCAGATCATTAAACTCAAAATTTTATATCTAGAGCACTAAATTATAAGCATATTTGTAAGTCAGAAAGCATTCAACAAATATTTATTGAGTGCTTATTATGTGCCGGGCATTGTTCTAGGCATAAAGAATACAACCATGAACAAAATAGACAAAGAAGCGTAATACGTTCTAGTGGAGACAATAGACAATAAAAAATTCAAATATGTGATACAATATCAGGATTCAGAAATGGAAGTGGAGTTGATTTTAATAGGGTGCTCATGGAAGGCATGACAAGGTAATATTTGAATTGCGAAAATATCTGAGGTAAGAGATTTTGAAGCAGAGGGAACGAGAAGTAAAAAATCCTGGTAGATAAAGCATGTATGTCACCTTCAGGGAGCAGAACAGTCCACGTGGCTGCAGCGTGGAAAGGGTGGGGAAGATGGATGAGAAAAGTTGGAAAGGTAGCCATGGGCCAGTAGAGCGTCTTAGACCATGGTGAGGATTGATTTTATTTTTATAAAGTTTAAGGTCGAAGGGAAGCCTTTGCTGGGTGTGCCAGTTTGAGTGTATTGTGTCCCCCAAATGCCATTATCTTTGTAGTCTTGTGTGGGGCAGAAGTTTTGGTGATGGTTGGATTTGCTTGGAATGTGCCCCACCCAGCTGTGGGCAATGATTCTGATGAGATGTTCCCATGGAGGCGTGGCCCCGCCCATTCAGGGTGGGCCCTTATCTGTGGAGCTATATAAATGAGCTGACTCGGGGGGGGAAGAGAGTGCAGCTGGGAGTGATGTTTTGAAGAGAAGCAAGCTTGCTGGAGAGGAACGTCCTGGGAGAAAGCCGTTTTGAGGCCGGAGCTTTGGAGCAGATGCCAGCTGCCTTCCTAGCTAACAGAGGTTTCCCGGAGGCCATTGGCCATCCTCCGGTGAGGGTACCCGATTGCTGATGTGTTGCCTTGGACGCTTTGTGGCCTTAAGACTGTAATTGTTTAGTGAAATAAATCCCCATTTTATAAAAGCCAATCCATCTCTGGTGTTTTGCATTCTGCAGCATTAGCAAACTAGGACAGATTTTGGTACCAGAGAAGTGGGGTGCTTTTTGCTGCTGAGTTTGCAAATACCAAACATGTTGGAACGGCTTTTTAAATGGATAAGGGGGAATTTCTGGAAGAGTTGTGAGGAGCTTGACAGAAAAGGCCAAAACTGCTTTAAAGAGACTGTTTGTGGAAATATGGACTCTAAAGATACTTCTGATGAGGACTTGAACAGAAATGATGAATGTGTTGTAAACTGGAAGAAAGGCGATCCTTGTTTTAAAGTGGCAGAGAATTTGGCAAAATTGAGTCCTGGTGTCAGATGGAAGGAAGAATCTGGAAGCAACAACTTGGAATACTTAGCTGAGGAGATCTCCAGACTACGTGTGGAGGACGTATCCTGGCTTCTCCTTGCAGCTTATAGTAAAATGCGAGCAGAGAGAGAGAAACTTAGAACTGAACTCTTGGGTTCAAAGAAACCAGAAGTTGATGGCTTGGAAAATTACGGGCTTCCAGTGGGTAGAATCCCAGAAGCTACAGCCCAACCTGAGGACAAGCCAAGATTGGATAAGGAGTTAAGCAGAAAGGATTTGTGGAAACTCCTATTGTCTGATGGCTTTGACCCCTGCATGCTTCATGCAAAGCCAACAGAATTTTTGCGAGATCTTTATAGACAGAGCCATTGCCGGTCTGGACTGGAGGAGACAGACAAGGAAAAAATTAAAGGAAAAATTTCTTCAAAGACAGAGCCGTGGAGGTTGAGGTCTGGAGTCAGGAGGTCTAGGGCTGAGAGAGCGGAGCAGCCCACACGCAGGGAAAGGGTGAGTTTGCCCTGGAGGTCGAGGGCGGGCCTTCCGCCTCGTTGCTCAGGAAATGTCCTGCCACCCCAAGCCCCAAAGAGGGTGGAGCACATTCCCAGGGAATTGGGGAGAGCCTGGCTGCCACCACACTGTTCTGAAGGGGTTGAGCGTGTGTCCCGGAGATGGAAGGGAATCCGGGAGCTGCCCCGATGTTTGAGGAGGGTGGGGCCGAGAAGGTGGTCTCCCCAATGTGTGGATATATTGGAGCACTCACCTAAGTGTTTGGAGAGGAAAGGGCTGCCGAAAAGGCCCTTAGGAAGGGTTAGGCTCCCGCTCTCTCAAGCCCCAAGGATGCAGCGTTGTTTTGTTAATGACTCTCAGACTTTGAAATCTAATGGAGTTTGTCCTGCAGGTTTTAGGAACTGTTTTGCTCCTGTTAACCCTGTTTTCCTTACTGTTTCTCCTTATGGCAATGGAAATGTTTATCCTATGAATGTCTCTCCTTTGTATATTGGAAGCACATAACTTGTTCTAGGTTCACAGATCCACAGCTAGAGGGGAATTATGCCTTAGAACTGACCAAGCCTAAACTGATTTTGATGGGATTTTGTACTTAACTTTTGTTACTGAAATGATTTAAGTTTTTGTGAAATGAATGTATTTTGTATTTGGAAAGATAATGCCATTTTGGGTTCCAGGGGGTGGAATGTGCCAGTTTGAGTGTATTGTGTCCCCCAAATGCCATTATCTTTGTAGTCTTGTGTGGGGCAGAAGTTTTGGTGATGGTTGGATTTGCTTGGAATGTGCCCCACCCAGCTGTGGGCAATGATTCTGATGAGATGTTCCCATGGAGGCGTGGCCCCGCCCATTCAGGGTGGGCCCTTATCTGTGGAGCTATATAAATGAGCTGACTCGGGGGGGGGAAGAGAGTGCAGCTGGGAGTGATGTTTTGAAGAGAAGCAAGCTTGCTGGAGAGGAACGTCCTGGGAGAAAGCCGTTTTGAGGCCGGAGCTTTGGAGCAGATGCCAGCTGCCTTCCTAGCTAACAGAGGTTTTCCGGAGGCCATTGGCCATCCTCCGGTGAGGGTACCCGATTGCTGATGTGTTGCCTTGGACGCTTTGTGGCCTTAAGACTGTAATTGTTTAGTGAAATAAATCCCCATTTTATAAAAGCCAATCCATCTCTGGTGTTTTGCATTCTGCAGCATTAGCAAACTAGGACACTGGGCTTTGAGCAAGGGAATGATTTGATATCGTTCACATTTTTAAAGTATCGCCCTATCTTTGCTCTGAACTTTAGGGGGTCAGAGTGGAAAAGGGGAGCAATTAGGCCTTTTTCATTCATATATGTATCATATTGATACATATAGATTCATCTTTAGCTGTTTTTTGGATCCTGAGCATTTTAATCTCCTAAATTCTGGATAAGCCTCTGCATTTTCTATAATTACAGAAGAGAATTTTTAATTCATATATACTTTTAATAAATTTTCTGTGCATTGGTGTCCCAAGTTATAATCTGATAATTTTCTCAGTACAATAGTTTGAATCTCTCATGATCCAAGTTGCTCTGTGATCTATATGAGTATGAATACAAAGCTAAAAATCACATTTCTTTCTAAATGTTTTATATATTTTTTTTTCTTTTTTTTTTTTTAACTTTCCCTTCTTTTTTAAATCAACTGTATGAAAAAAAAAGTTAAAAAGAAAACAAACATACAATAAAAGAACATTTCAAAGAGACCATAACAAGGGAGTAAGAAAAAGACAACTAACCTAAGATAACTGCTTAACTTCCAACATGTTCCTACTTTACCCCAAGAAAGTTACATAATATAGCAACATTTCAGTGAACTTGTTCCTACTACATCCATCAGAAATTAACAGACCATAGTCATTTCTGGGCATCCCCAGAACATTAAATAGCTTATCTGTTCATCTTGGATTATTGTTCCCCCTTCCTTAATTGCTCTCTATTGCTAGTTCCCCTACATTCTACATTATAAACCATTTGTTTTACATTTTTCAAAGTTTACATTAGTGGTAGCATATAATATTTCTCTTTTTGTGCCTGGCTTATTTCGCTCAGCATTATGTCTTCAAGGTTCATCCATGTTGTCATATGTTTCACCAGATCGTTCCTTCTTACTGCCGCATAGTATTCCATCGTGTGTATATACCACATTTTATTTATCCACTCATCTGTTGAAGGACATTTGGGTTGTTTCCATCTCTTGGCAATTGTGAATAATGCTGCTATGAACATTGGCGTGCAGATATCTGTTCGTGTCACTGCTTTCCGATCTTCCGGGTATATACCGAGAAGTGCAATCGCTGGATCGAATGGTAGCTCTATATCTAGTTTTCTAAGGAACTGCCAGACTGACTTCCAGAGTGGCTGAACCATTATACAGTCCCACCAACAATGAATAAGAGTTCCAATTTCTCCACATCCCCTCCAGCATTTGTAGTTTCCTGTTTGTTTAATGGCAGCCATTCTAACCGGTGTTAGATGGTATCTCATTGTGGTCTTAATTTGCATCTCTCTAATAGCTAGTGAAGCTGAACATTTTTTCATGTGTTTCTTGGCCATTTGTATTTCCTCTTCAGAGAACTGTCTTTTCATATCTTTTGCCCATTTTATAATTGGGCTGTCTGTACTATTGTCATTGAGTTGTAGGATTTCTTTGTATATGCAAGATATCAGTCTTTTGTCAGATACATGGTTTCCAAAAATTTTTTCCCATTGAGTTGGCTGCCTCTTTACCTTTTTGAGAAATTCCTTTGAGGTGCAGAAACTTCTAAGCTTGAGGAGTTCCCATTTATCTATTTTCTCTTTTGTTGCTTGTGCTTTGGGTGTAAAGTCTAGGAAGTGGCCTCCTAATACAAGGTCTTGAAGATGTTTTCCTACATTATCTTCTAGGAGTTTTATGGTACTTTCTTTTATATTGAGATCTTTGGTCCATTTTGAGTTAATTTTTGTGTAGGGGGTGAGGTAGGGGTCCTCTTTCATTCTTTTGGATATGGATATCCAACTCTCCCAGCCCCATTTGTTGAAAAGACCATTATGGCTCAGTTCGGTGACTTTGGGGGCCTTATCAAAGATCAGTCGGCCATAGATCTGAGGGTCTATCTCTGAATTCTCAATTCGATTCCATTGATCTATATGTCTATCTTTGTGCCAGTACCATGGTGTTTTGGCAACTGTGGCTTTGTAATAAGCTTCAAAGTCAGGGAGTGTAAGTCCTCCCACTTCGTTTTTCTTTTTTAGAGTGTCTTTAGCAATTCGAGGCATCTTCCCTTTCCAAATAAATTTGATAACTAGCTTTTCCAAGTCTGCAAAGTAGGTTGTTGGAATTTTGATTGGGATTGCATTGAATCTGTAGATGAGTTTGGGTAGAATTGACATCTTAATGACATTTAGCCTTCCTATCCATGAACATGGAATATTTTTCCATCTTTTAAGGTCCCCTTCTATTTCTTTTAGTAGAGTTATGTAGTTTTCTTTGTATAGGTCTTTTACATCTTTGGTTAAGTTTATTCCTAGGTACTTGATTTTTTTAGTTGCTATTGAAAATGGTATCTTTTTCTTGAGTGTCTCTTCAGTTTGTTCATTTCTAGCATATAGAAACATTACTGACTTATGTGCATTAATCTTGTATCCCGCTACTTTGCTAAATTTGTTTATTAGCTCTAGTAGGTGTATCGTTGATTTCTCAGGGTTTTCTAGATATAAGATCATATCATCTGCAAACAATGACAGTTTTACTTCTTCTTTTCCAATTTGGATGCCTTTTATTTCTTTGTCTTGCCGGATTGCCCTGGCTAGCACTTCCAGCACAATGTTGAATAACAGTGGTGACAGCGGGCATCCTTGTCTTGTTCCTGATCTTAGAGGGAAGGCTTTCAGTCTCTCACCATTGAGTACTATGCTGGCTGTGGGTTTTTCATATATGCTCTTTATCATGTTGAGGAAGTTTCCTTCAATTCCTACCTTTTGAAGTGTTTTTATCAAAAAGGGATGTTGGATTTTGTCAAATGCTTTTTCAGCATCTATTGAGATGATCAATTGATTTTTCCCTTTCGAGTTTTTAATGTGTTGTAATACATTGATTGTTTTTCTTATGTTGAACCATCCTTGCATGCCTGGAATGAACCCCACTTGGTCATGGTGTATGATTTTTTTAATGTGTCTTTGGATTCGATTTGCAAGTATTTTGTTGAGGATTTTTGCATCTATATTCATTAGGGAGATTGGCCGGTAGTTTTCCTTTTTTGTAGCATCTTTGCCTGGTTTTGGTATTAGATTGATGTTAGCTTCATAAAATGAGTTAGGTAGTGTTCCATTTTTTTCAATGTTTTGAAACAGTTTGAGTAAGATTGGTGTCAGTTCTTTCTGGAAAGTTTGGTAGAATTCCCCTGTGAAGCCATCTGGCCCTGGGCATTTATTTGTGGGAAGATTTTTGATGACTGATTGGATCTCTTTGCTTGTGATGGGTTGGTTGAGGTCTTCTATTTCTTCTCTGGTCAGTCTAGGTTGTTCATATGTTTCCAGGAAATTGTCCATTTCTTCTGCATTATCCAGTTTGTTGCCATACAGTTGTTCATAATATCCTCTTATAATTTTTTTAATTTCTTCAGGATCTGCAGTTATGTCACCTTTTTCATTCATTATTTTGTTTATATGGGTTTTCTCTCTTTTTGATTTTGTCAGTCTAGCTAGGGGCTTGTCAATCTTGTTGATCTTCTCAAAGAACCAACTTTTGGTGATATTTATCCTTTCTATTGTTTTTTTGTTCTCTATGTCATTTATTTCTGCTTTAATCCTTGTTATTTCTTTTCTTGTACTTGGTTTAGGATTGGTTTGCTGTTCATTTTCTAGCTTCTTCAGTTGATCCATTAGTTCTTTGATTTTGGCTCTTTCTTCCTTTTTAATATATGCGTTTAGTGCTATAAATTTCCCCCTTAGCACTGCTTTTGCTGCATCCCATAGGTTTTGGTATGTTGTGTTCTCATTTTCATTCGTCTCTATATATTTAGCAATTTCTCTTGCTATTTCTTCTTTAACCCACTGATTGTTTAGGAGTGTGTTGTTTAACCTCCAGGTATTTGTGAATTTTCTAAGTCTCTGATGGTTATTGACTTCTAATTGTATTCCATTGTGGTCAGAGAATGTGCTTTGAATAATTTCAATCTTTTTAAATTTATTGAGGCTTGTTTTATGTCCCAGCATATGATCTATTCTGGAGAAAGTTCCGTGAGCACTAGAAAAGTATGTGTATCCTGGTGATTTGGGATGTAATGTCCTGTAGATGTCTGTTAAATCTAATTCATTTATCAGATTGTTTAGGTTTTCAATTTCCTTATTGGTCTTCTGTCTGGTTGATCTATCTATAGGAGAGAGTGATGTGTTGAAGTCTCCCACAATTATTGTGGAAACATCAATTGCTTCCTTTAGTTTTGCCAATGTTTCTCTCATGTATTTTGTGGCACCTTGATTGGGTGCATAGACATTTACGATTGTTATTTCTTCTTGCTGAATTGCCCCTTTTATTAGTACGTAGTGGCCTTCTTTGTCTCTCAAAACATCCCTGCATTTGAAGTCTATTTTATCTGAGATTAATATTGCTACACCTGCTTTCTTTTGGCTGTAGCTTGCATGAAATATTTTTTTCCATCCTTTCACTTTCAGTTTCTTTGTGTCCCTGTGTCTAAGATGAGTCTCTTGTATGCAACATATTGATGGTTCATTTTTTTTGATCCATTCTGCGAATCTATATCTTTTAATTGGGGAGTTTAATCCATTTACATTCAACATTAAAACCGTGAAGGCATTTCTTGAATCGGCCATCTTATCCTTTGGTTTATGTTTGCCATATTTTTCCCTCTCGCTATTAATATCCTTTATTGTACCCATACCGAATCTCTTTAGTACTGAACCTTTCTCCAAGTCTCTCTGTCCTGTCTTTGTTTCTCTGTCTGTAGGGCTCCCTTTAGTATCTCCAGTAGGGCAGGTCTCTTGTTAGCAAATTCTCTCAGCATTTGTTTGTCTGTGAAAAATTTAAGCTCTCCCTCAAATTTGAAGGAGAGCTTTGCTGGATAAAGTATTCTTGGCTGGAAGTTTTTCTCACTCAGAATTTTAAATATATCGTGCCACTGCCTTCTTGCCTCCATGGTGGCTGCTGAGTAGTCACTACTTAGTCTTATGCTGTTTCCTTTGTATGTGGTGAATTGCTTTTCTCTTGCTGCTTTCAGAACTTGCTCCTTCTCTTCTATGTTTGACAGTGTGATCAGTATATGTCTCGGAGTGGGTTTTTTTGGATTTATTCTATTTGGAGTTCGCTGAGCATTTATGATTTGTGTATTTATGTTGTTTAGAAGATTTGGGAAGTTTTCCCCAACAATTTCTTTGAATACCCTTCCTAGACCTTTACCCTTTTCTTCCCCTTCTGGGACACCAATGAGTCTTATATTCGGACGTTTCATATTATCTATCATATCCCTGAGGTCCATTTCGAGTTTTTCAATTTTTTTCCCCATTCTTTCTTTTATGCTTTCATTTTCCATTCTGTCATCTTCCAGGTCACTGATTCGTTGTTCAACTTCCTCTAGTCTTGTACTATGAGTGTCCAGAATCTTTTTAATTTGGTCAACAGTTTCTTTAATTTCCATAAGATCATCCATTTTTTTATTTAGTCTTGCAATGTCTTCTTTATGCTCTTCTAGGGTCTTCTTGATTTCCTTCATATCCCGTACTATGGTCTCATTGTTCATCTTTAGTTCTTTGAGTAGCTGCTCTAGGTGCTGTGTCTCTTCTGGTCTTTTGATTTGGGTGCTTGGGCTTGGGTTATCCATATCGTCTGGTTTTTTCATATGCTTTATAATTTTCTGTTGTTTTTGGCCTCGTGGCATTTGCTGAACTTGATAGGGTTCTTTTAGGGTTTGTAGACCAGTTGAAGTCCTTATCTCTAATTTATCAGATCTACAGCTTTGTGGAGTACACTTTCTCTAACTAACCAGCAGGTGGCGTCCACGAGCCACCTGTTCTCCACAAGCCAGATCTCCCCTGCTTAGCCTTTTTGGTGAGTGGGGGAGTGAGTCTTGTGGGGCCCAATTGGTGTACCAAGCTTGCGTGTGTAGTTGGTGTTGCCTGCCCTGTATGTGGGGCGTGTTTCTGGGCAGTCGGGGAGGGGGGGTGGCCCTAACAATCAAATCTCCCTGATGATCCTAGAGTTTTAAAGCTGCTGCAATAGTCTAATCCTTCAGTTCAGTCCTGCCACAGTTTGTCTCTGCCACTGACCCACAAGTCTTTGGTATTGGCGTATGGCTCCTGAGACTTGCAAATGGGCCCCTCTTCCAGGCTGTGCACCCCGGGTCCTCTGTTGAGGGATGACTGTGCTATGTCACAGGTGAGTGCCGTCCCCCCAGGGCAGTTCTGGGCTGCTGGGCTGTGTTGGGAGGCTCCCAGTCCGCTCAAATGATGGCTGAATGGGGCTCTGTTAATTCACACTGCTCCCCCTTCCCAGCTCTGGGACATTCAGCTGAGGTTGCAGGGAAGGCTAATGTCCACGCCCAGTTTTGTGGTGTGTGCCTGTTATTTGAAGCACTTCCGTCACACTGGGTTGTCTGGGGCAGCTCTGGGCTATGGGGCTGGCGATGGGCAGGAGTGTTTCCTGTCCACCAGGATGGTGGCTGTGAGCGGACACCCCCCTTTTCTTGGGAAGTTGTGTTGTTTAGTGAATTTTCTCAGCCACTGGATTATTGCCTTTTGTCTCAGAGCTCTTAGTTCTGCTCTTGACTTGACGTGCCCAAATTTCAATTCTTTGAAGCTTTCTGTATTGAGCTTCTTAGAGTAATTGTTTTAGAAAAAGCAAAAAGGATTTAAAAAAAAAAAAAAAAAAAAACGGCCCTCCTCAGAGATCTAATGGGTTATTGAAATGCTAATAGACAAAGCAACCAGGGCCATTAAGGAAAGGTGCACAGGGCAGAGAGATCAGCTTTGCTTCAGGATTTGCATATGCGCCTCAAGGCCTGATCTCCGCCCTTCCCCTTTCTGTGTTCACCAGAACTCCAAAAATCCTCTGCTTTTATTTTGGAGTTTTTCGTGTTGTTTTTTTTCTATGCCTGTCTCCTCTCTGCTGGGCTGGCTGCTCTCAGAGTCTCTGGTGTCTGGTCTCAGTCTATCTATGGTTGGAGTTTGAATCAGTAGAATGAGTTTCCGATAAGAGCAGCCACTGCAATTCTCCCTTCTCCTTCCCGGAGCTGACAGCCCCTCCTCCCCCGGGACTGAGCCTGGCAGGGAGGGGCGCGGGTCCCCTGGCCGCAAAAACTTACAGATTTCGCTGATCTCAGCAGTTCCACGTTTTCATGAGTGTTGTATGAAGTATGCCCAAAGACAGATTGCTCTGTGGTGTCCAGTCCACGCAGTTCCTGGCTTTTTACCTACTTTCCTGGAGGAGTAACTAAAACATACAGCTCACCAGTCTGCCATCTTCTATATATTTTTAATTAAATGATGTTACATGAGATTAGCACTTTACATTTAGAAAGTGCTTTTTCATATTGAAAAATCCAAAGTTAAAGAACAGACCAGTTCATTCACTTAGGGTCAGCACTTTATCAAGGAAAACATAAGCTTAAACTTCAATTCGTGTTGAAAGGGCCCTGACTGTTAACAACAGGTGGACAAGCAATTAAAGTCTCCTATATGGTTAACAGACATTGGTCCCAATGGTGCTGTAATATGTGCCTGATAATGATGTAAGCAAGCCCCAAGCCTGCCTGCCTGACAACTGTCAAATCTCAGCAAAGCATATGTAGTGTGAAAGGTTATGGAACACAGATTACTCAGAAGCACAAACAAAATTTATCACATAAAGGTTTTAAATTGTAATCAGCTATAGGCTGATTTGCTTAAGAAGTATTCATTTGTTTCATGATATGCCAATTTATAGCATGACACTTAAAGTTACTTACTATGAAGAAGATAAAGGGTAATATATAAGAAGTATCATCTAATATTCAAATAGATTATTTTGGTTTGCTTAAGATAGAAGACTAGCATTATATAAAGTGGATGAATAGCATGGGTGAGGATGAATCAAATCCCTAATAATATGTTTAATCACAATAAAAAGTTAAAATGAAAATATTCCCAAATTTCAGATAATAACTCATGATAACTCTAGTGTTTGTTCTAGCCAATAGCTTATTGTTTTCATTAAAATGATTTTCCTCTTGGAAGTAATTTAAACTACCTTTTTAAAAAACATATTGTGTTCCTGAAATAACCACTTACTATTACTAAAAGAAAAGTCCACATTTGATTATGCAGCTTAAAAGCATTCCAAGTGGAAACCAAGTGTGGGACCATCTTGCACAGCTTTGCTTAAGAATAGAAATGCAGACATTTTAATTAAAAGAAAAAATAGAGCACTGTTAGCAAATAACCCTAGCATAAAAAAATAAATGAGGGCAAAGAAATCAATGTTACTCTGTGCATGTTGCTATGTATATTTATCTAACATCTATAAATTGAGTTTGTTTCTACCATGTTTGGAAATAAAAATAGATTCATCTCTTTCATTTCATTTACATATACATCAATATATTTATATTTGATTTTTTCCTAAGTGTTTAGACTGTCTGTATAGTTAATTTAAAAATACAAAGAAAGAGAAAGCAGTAAAGAGAGAAAAGAAAGTAAAAAGATAAGTACAGATATAACTGGGATAGGGAAAAAAGGAATGAAATTAATGTGTTTTAAGCATTATGCAGTATTATATTCTAAGATTTTACAAGAATTTTTAGTATTTCTGTAAAAGCATGTAAATAAACTAATAGTTCCTATAAATAAGAGTTACATACAATAAAATATTAAAAAATATTAAAATCTAGAGGACAGGACTAAATTTCCCATCTTTAAACTGGAATACAATGGAGATACTATATATTAACAGTTACTTTTGATTTTACCGAAAAAAAGATTAATCTGTGTATTTCCAAACATGGAAGAAACACACTTAAACTATATTTTTTAGATAAATGTACATGGAATTTAGTTCTTTCAGCAGAGTTGAGTCAACATTTATTTGGAGGTATTCAATTAGGTGTCAACAGAAAGGTAATACAGCTGATGACCAACCTGGCATGAGCCAGACGGGTTTAATAAAGGATGAAGAATGAGATCGCCATGAACAAGGAAAGCAACAGCACATTCTATGCCCCAAATATCATGCAAAATTGTTTCCATTTGTTTTTTTTCATTTTACTCTCAGAACTATGTATTAAGACAGGCATTATTCTGAGCTTGAAGTTATTATCTCCGTTTTACAATAACATACAGACCTATGATTCTAACTCAGGTCTGTCACTCATTCATAAAGAATTTATTAGGTACCAATAATAGGCTGTGGCCTGATTTCAAGGCCCATTGGGTCCATGTGTTTCCCACTAAACCCCGGAGATGGATGAGAACAGGTTGGACAGTAACTGGGTAAGGCTAGAGATGAAGCAGCAAACAACCTAGTAGAGGGAACAACAGCCATCAGAAGAAAACATTCCCAGATAAAATGCTTGTAGCCTTATACTGTTAGGAATCACTGAATAAATCACTGATTGGAAGGAAATTAAGGATTTGTTGAAAATTGCAACAGGAAACTTCTTCATCTACCCACTCATTCAACCATCATATGTAGAATATCTACTATATGCAAAGCCCTGTGCTGGGGTTGGAGAGGGCAGAGAAAAATGCTAAACTCATTTAGTAAAGGATTTAGCTTTTTTAAAAAGAAACAGCAGAGCAGAGACTAAAGATGGTAGCAAGGAGAGGATATGCTGGATAAATAGAAATAACTGATAGTATAAGGATTATAATCAATGTCAAATTTAGAGCTGAAAGCCTTAGAGATCAAGGACAAGCCAGCTTGTCCTTCAGATTCCTGTGGCCAGAGGTCCAGGAGCTAGAGAGCGCAACCTCCTCGTGCAGGTCCTGTCAGAGCACCCCTAAGCCTCTGAGCACCAAACAGGATACCTGTGCTGTCATTTCTAACATGAAACATGGGGTAGAGTTAGAAAAGGAGATACCTGTTTTGATTGACCATGTACTGTATCAATGAACATGAAAGGAGAGAGGTCAACAGAGGGAGGAGAATGAGAAATGTTATTGGTAGGGAGAAACCTTTGGTGGAGAAAAGGATTTAGAAGTTCTTTTGCTGCAAGTCATTCCTAAAACTACCTGTTAAAATCCCACTCCACCTTAAAATTCTAGCTTGAGCATCACATCTTCTATGAAACCTTCCTAGACCCTCCAGGTAGGAGTAATAATTCCTCTTCAGTGCTCTCAAAACTCCTTGTTCATGCCAAAAAAGCCAAGCTCTGATGTCCATGTTCTAGATATTTGGTTTCCCCCTGTTGCATTGTGGTTCTGTGGCCAGCAGGGGCCACAGGGGCCATCTTTGTATCTCTGACATTTAGTCCAGTACCTGCTACCAAGGAGGTGCTCTGCTACACTTATGGGATTGAACTCAATTAAATGAGATCCATGATAAATGAAAATGCATGTGCCTAGGAGAGAAAAAAAGAAACAAGGAGAAAAGTGGCAGTAATAGTTTCAACCCTCCCAACACCTTTGACGATCAGAGCTTACCTGGGTTCACAACGGGGCCAATTCACACATCCTTTTCCCGCCTTACTTTTTAATGCTTAATATTTTTGAGAAACTTAGAAACATTCTTATTGCAAGGGAAAATGTTCAAATATTTCTACTTACAGTCCTTCATCCCAAGGGCTTCAGAATAGCTCACGACTATTCTGGCCAACAGGACTTCCATACAGCCCTATTTCAGAGCAATCAAAACTCACCATCATAGTGCAGAAAGTCAATGATGAAAGGCTAAAATGCCACCATGTGTTTGCAGGTATAGCATGTTACTGTGTGAACAAGTAAGATGACCAAGAGAGAGAGAAGAGGATTCGCTACATATATAATAAGCTCTACTTGAAAGCCTCTTTATACATATGTAAGCTCAATCTTCAATAGTTAGTTACAAAAAACATTATTTTATTCTACTAGAATTTTTCCATGTATATATTGTTTTTTTAATTTTATTTAAATGATTAAAAATAAATTATCAAAATCAGCAAAATGTATTTAATAAGATTTGTAAATTAATCCTTTTTAAGCAAAATGTCAAAACCATTACTTTTATATTTACTTATAAAGTATTTTGAAAATATCAAAAGTAATGTAACACTTGCGTACCCATCACCTAGTTTTAACAAATGCAAACATTTTGCTTTAGTCTTTTCTTAAGAAGCCTAACATTTCAAATTAAGTTAAGGGCATCCTCCTGCCCCAATCGTATTTCCCACCTTCCTCTTTATAGGGCTCGGTCATAGCATCCTTATGAATATTTTATTATATTTTTCATTATTCAAATAATAAAATGTAAGATAACCTGTTATAATATGCATTAAATACTATTTAAAAGGAAAATTTAAATTAGATCAACACTAAAACCAAAGTGAAAGGTAAAAGATGATAGAATCATGTAAGGTCATTTGATACAAGTTCTAATTATGAATGGAGTTAGTTATTGCCAGCATAATTTAATCCATGCTTTATTTTTATACTCATAATGGCATAACTTTTGTGGGCATCAGTAAGGAAGTAAACGTAACACAAACACTGAGAATTAATTCCATGAAGAAATGTTAGAAATAAGCAAATGTCATCTTATTTTCCCATCTTTATATCAATAGATCAATAAAATATATTGAAACCTGTTTGGTAGATTTTGTTCACATTTACCACAAATCATTCATTTTACATATACACATAGTTATTGCTTATCTCTGAGCTTCCCAAGAGCCAGATATTTTTAAATATCTTTAAAAAGAAAACACAATAGGTCATATAGCAAATATTACTTGGTAAAACAATTCCAGATCATCAAGTGAAACCACCTTTTCTCTCAAAAATGTCCTAATTGTCTCAGAATTATTATTGTCCTAATAGGAAAATAAATTAAAAACAAGCAAACAAATGAAAACCACCTGAACAATGTTATGGACAATATTTTTAAACTAGCAATTTTATTAAAATGCAGAAGTATCATTCATCTGGTTCTTTCTTCTATTTCATGGATAAAATCCAAAGACATGATGCTAAATTGCAGTTTTGCGGAACATCCAGACTAAAAAGATATTCATACATTTTCAGTCTTGAAAGACTATTGTCAAATGAAAGCATACCAGAGGGCCTGTTTGCAAAAGAAAAACATGAAACCTCTTGGGCTAGGTGGGTGTGGGAATCCCAGAGCTCAGCCCCAAGGGCAGTGCCAAAATGCTCAACATGCTTGAGCCAGAATATGAGCAAGTGGAAATTTAGTCTATCACGTTATTCAAATGTAAACTCTTTCATAACTTTTCTTGTATTGTTTTTCCTTCCAGCTTTTTATTCTGGGGTTCTCATGGTTGATGACTTTGGTTTTTATTAAGACTCATCCAGTCAGAGCGACCGCACTTTTCAGTAATCACAGTCACCCTTGGTTATTGAATATGTTTTCCAGTTTAATGAGCAAGAGCATATGCATAATGATAATGAGGGGTTTTGCTTCAAGACACTTTTTAAAAATGTGTATGAATAAGAAGAATTTTTACTTTGATTATTTTAAAATATAAATGCAGCTGCTTCATAAAAGAAAAATTGATCCTGAGAAAAATGTGACTGTTAGATGAAAATGGTTCAAGAGTTCAATCGCTGCTCCGACTCTATTATGTATACCACACGGCAGCATGGGAGCACTCCCTGCCTTGGAGGAACATCGTCTGCTCACTAAGGCAGTGGGCATTTATAAGTATCTGCAGTCACTGTGGTTTTGTTTCAGTCGTCTTAAATCAATCCTGGAATCTGTCAGGGTACACATTAATGAGATGAATAATTCTTAAACTGCCGTTAATGCTGCTTGCATGATATCCCTGCTATGATGGAACCCTGTGTGCTTCCATCCCAATAACAAAGAAAGAAGATTGTTTCTAAGAGGAAAGAATGCTCTCCTGAGTCATACACACAGCTGTTTCCCTGAGCTTGACGGCTCCTTTAATAACTTTCTGATTTGGAACACAAGGCAAGTCAGGAATAAAGCAGGAAAGGGTAGAGCAGGAAGGTCATTGTGATGACATTTGGCCTTAGTACTTCACTGTAATAATATCCCCAGCCACTGAGCCTTATTGATTCTTCCTTGGAGTTAATGCCTCACTCCTGGGCTTTCCTTTCTATTCCCTCTAGCTTACAGCAGTAGGGTGGTAACTAGCCCCTCTGCCTGCACCCACTACAAGCGTAATCATCCTAAAGCACCCCTTTCATCATGTTGACCTTCTCATCACCCTGTGCTCAAAAAGCTTTTGAGACTCCCCATTGCCTAGAAGATAAAGGGCAAACTCCTTGGACTGGAATTGAGGCTCCTTACAATCTGTCTGGGGTGCTGTGTTCCACCGCTTTCCATGGGAAGAGTTCATTATAATCTGTCTGATCCCTTCATGGTCCCCCACGCACGCGGTGCCCTGTCTGCCTCCACCTATTCCCCCATGTCTTTTGCTCCACCTCTCTTCTCCATCTGAAGCCTACCCATCTTTTGAGACAGTCCAAATTCTACCCTTCCTTCCCATCTTGTGAGCATTAAAGGAGAGTTCCGTAGTTGGTAGCAAGGCACCTGGCACCAGAGAGTCCCTCCATAGTTTCCTGCAAGACCAAACTTCTATGCATGGCCTCCTTATAAAAAGGGAGACATTAGTGGCAGCTAAACTTTTTCCACATACAGGACAAACCTGGCCACCCTTGGAAAACTTTAAGGCAGTCCTGGGTAATGGGTCTCGAAAAGAACATTGCTCCTTCCCCCCAGTTTCAAAATTAAAGGATTGCCCCATCCCTTACCAAAAAGGATTAGCCCAAGCTCACATATGTCAACTGAGTAAGAATACAGGAAACTCACTAGCCTTATCTCTTACTCAATGCTTTTCTGCCCTTTCTATAGAGGGGTTAAGTTTTCAACCCCTCATTTTCCCTCTCAACTCACTGCCATTCCTGCACTGTAGTTTCTTTACAGGTAAAATGCTTGTGTTCCATCAAAGGGAGTGATGTAAGAGTTAATAAGTACATAGGCTTAAAGCATCACAAGAGTCTTAAATGAAAGGTACACACTGTTTTACTGTTTTTAATATAATGTAGCTCATCTATTATGTCCTTAAGGAGAGCACAGAGACTGCCTGTGACCTCATTTCCTGGCCAGGCTAGAGAGGGTCTGCATTATAGCCCCAGAGATAGACAGCCTCGGGGGAGCCACAGTCAAATTCCAAAACAACCCAGAAAGTCAACCTCACTGCAGTACAATTGGCTGTTTTTATAGTGATTAGGATGGTTGTATGGTCAAAATACGGAGTAGACACAAAATCAAGGACCTTAGAAGAAAAATAAGTGACAGTCATGTTTAATAGATGAAATGAAATCCAGTGAAATTAGAGGGCAGCCACAAACCAGACACATGAATAAGTAATTTGCTATCTGGCAGGGTTTACATCCTCACACTTCAGGAGATGATGAGGCATTCCAAAATACACAGGAAAGGTTTATTTAACTCATTATTTGTCCTCCTGGAAGAGCCATTTCAAGTGAGGCAGAAATGAAATTAATATCAAGCCTCCCAAAATATTCATGAGATAATTAGAAATGTATGTGAGTTGTCTCACACGTCACCTTTTCCTTCTTATAATTTAGGTTCTTCACTCCATCAAGTGGTCTTTTAAAGTGATTGGATATTTGTCTTCTTTCTTATAATTCAGAGAGCTAAGGTTTTTAGTCAATGTTAATTTTCTCTGAAGGGTTTTCAGAGGGTAATATTTCCACATAGATCCCCTGAAATTATTATTTTCAAGTAGGGCTGATTCTTTTTCTTTGTAGCCTAGCAGAAAAGAGATCTATGTAATCGTAGTGTCAAGATGTCAAAAGACTGAGATAGGTTGGGAAAAAAAAAAGAAAAGAAAACACAAAAAATCCTTAAAGGCATCCATGCAGTCTTCAGCCTTACAAATCCTTGGCTCACATAAAATACTCGTGGCATGCTGTAATTAACTAGTTACTCCTCTCAGAATGAATAATAATGCAATTATTTGCCAAAAGCAGTGAAGAAGGGATAGTTTCTGTTTTTAAAAATGTCCACCTCTCATTTCTGTAGAAAGAAAAATCCTGTCTTAATTTGTGTAAGCTGCTAAAGCACAGAATGGCCTGCAATTTCGCCATTACACTAATATGATAATTCTGTCACCTGTTTATCAGAGCCTCATGTTTTTCAGTGACTTGAAGTAGTGAAAAACTGACAAGTCACTACTATGTTCAAATTATATTATTGCCTAACACTGCACCCAAATACTATAAAATATAAGTAGTAACCTAGCTGGTGAAACCATCTTTTCACAGTTGGACATTGTACTGGTTTGTATATATTATGCCCCCCAGAAAAAGCCATGTTCTTTGATGCAGTCTTGTGGGGGCAGACATATTAGTGGGATTAAGTTGGAACGTTTGTATTAGGTTGTATCCATGGAAATGTGCCCCACCCAACTGTGGGTGATAACTCTGACTGGATAATTTCCATGGAGGTGTGGCCCTGCCCATTCAGCATGGGCTTCAATTAGTTTACTGGAGCACTGTATAAGACCAGGCAGAAGGAGCAAGCTTCCCACAACCAAGAGGGACACTTTGAAGAATGCACAGGAGCAGAGAGAGGAACTTCAGTTTACAGAGGCATTTTGAAGATGGCCTTTGAAAGCAGACTTTTGCTCCGGAGAAGCTAAGACAAGACAAATTCCCCAAGAGCAACTGAGAGTGACATTTTGGAGAGAAGCTAAAGCCTAGAGAGGAATGAGCTGGGAGAAAGCCATTTTGAAACCAGAACTCCAGAGCAGATGCCAGCCATGTGCCTTCCCAGCTAACAGAGGTTTTCTGGATGCCATTGGCCATCCTCCAGTGAAAGTACCCGATTGTTGACAACCTTGGACACTTTATGGCCTTAAAACTGTAACTGTGTAACCAAATAAACCCCCATTTATAAAAGCCAATCCATTTCTGGTGTTTTGCATTCTGGCAGCATTAGCAAACTAGAACAGATGTTGATATCATTGAAGCTACTACAGGGTAGTACTCGTTTTCCCTTGTCTTTGGGGACACAAATAAAGGAAGCAGGTGAACCCTAGTCTTAAAACTGATATTCATTTAAAAGTAATATTCACTGATTTTTAGTATCCCAATAATACTAAAAAGCCTGGACCATTTGTTTGGAAGACATACTAAATAAAAGCCAGTGTGATTAAAATTCATAAAATCATGATAAATATTTCAAAAGTAGACACAGCCTTGTTTTTCAAATCATATGCATCCAAGGTACTCCTTTAATGAGTTAATGATAATAAGATAGATCTGTCTTATTTATCAGCATTCTTTCAGTATGTAAACAAGCATAGGCTCTGGAATTAGGCTGCCTGAATTTGAAATTAGGCTCTTCTCTTAATAACTTCTTCAAGCCTCAATTTTCTTATCTGTAAGATGAAGATAACAGTAGCTCTCTCATAGCGATATTTTAAGGATGAAGGAATCATAATATATAAAGCATATAGCACTGGTACAGGCATGCCATTGAGTAAGCTAGCATTATTATTATTATCATTACCCTCAAATTCAACTGAATAGTCATTTGGTCTCAGTGCCTACTTTAATATTTGCCAAGAAAATTATTTACCAACTCTATGTCTGTTTTTATACTAGTATAGTGAGGGCAATTTATATTAATGTCATTTCTTTAAGAACGTAAAATCATAGTTAATATATACATTCATTTAATTTATTCATTCAACATGTAGTTATTAAAAGTATAGTGTGGGTAAGATATTGGGCTGAGTGGGAAATGCAAAAGGCAAAGAAAATTCAGCCACTACCAATAGAGGTCAAGATGGGCTTAGCATTTCAATCCATGGTCCTGGAATTCTACATGTTTTTCTAAGTAACTAAGTTTAATAGACTTAGAAGCACAAACTATAGAAAATGATAATCATATCACTGGAGCTCACTGATCTCTGATAAACAGAAATGATGGATCCTTGGTAAGCCAGTCACATTTCCCTTTCCCCAGGCTACATGATTTTTAAGCCATTTCATCAAATCTTTAAAACTTCCACTTATTTAAAACAAAAAATCTCCAAAGACTTCCAGGTTGCAATGATTGCTGAGATTGATAATTTTCTTTTTTAATTTACTCATGCATTTGTTTAACCTTATGCAAGGCCTCAGAAGAGGAAAGAATGAGGGCCACAGAGAAGGGAAGCTACAGTGATAGGATAGAGTTGAGAAAAAAGACAAATAGAATCTGTGCTTTCATGAAGCTTACATCCCAGCAAAACTATGCCTTCTTTTCAACTGAACAAATCCATATTGTCCTTTTGAGATGAGAAGAAAATTTCAAATGATCATACACTTACCTTGGCCATTCCCTTAAAGGCTTTGAGGCAGCAAGAGCCAAAAATTGTCAAAGGGGAAGGAAACCTTGAGAAGATCCCTGAGGGAGAAATATTCGGAAGGAAAAGGGAAAAAAAAAATGTTGCAACAGAAAAGCTGTGGGACATATCAGCCAAATAGGAAAAAAAAATCAATCAATTAGAAAAGGAAAATCTTATATCCTGAACAATTGTTTTAAGTGAAATTTTTACTAAATTTAAATTGAATTTTTCACTGAAACATTGATTCTAGCCAATTTGATTCAACCATATTTCCTCTTGCCGTCTCTATTCTCACTTCACTGTTTTTGCTTTCCTGATACTGAATGGATTTCTGAACTGCCCATTAATTTTTCCAAAATATATATGGTGCACATTCCTGAATTCCTATGGACTTAATTTGGAGCTACCTGCAAAGCCCTTGGTATTTTACCTAGTTTACTATTTAGATAGACAGCTGAGAGAGCATATGTCTCCCTCTCTGTTCTTTTGCTGCTAGTAGTTAATTATTTAGGAGTCCTTTAAGGAGGTGATCCCTAAAGCCTCACAGAACAACAATCAAAACTGAAGCAGGCTTGAAGACAATAGGAATACTTTTTTTTTTTAATACACCTGCTTTATTTAATACAAATGGTTAAAGACAACAACAAGCTTGACTTACAAAATCACTTTTCCTAAAACACAATGAAAATGACCAAAATCTCTTTGAACATGTAGGCAGCTGCTGATCTCAGAGTTTCAGATGCCAGGGATCAGTTGTGGTAGCAAGGTTGTGTTCCCAGGAACTGTCATCATAGGCTCACCACTCCTCAATGACTTGAGCATTCAGAGATGGTTACCATCTGTCCTAGCCATTTGTTTCTAAATAGGTGAATGTAAAAATAACCAAGGGTTCCTAAAGCAATTCTCTTACAAAATTCAAAAAATGCATTAGCACGTTTCCTGCCAGCATTTTAAACAACAGTCCAGGTGATTCTAATACAAATGGTCTACGAACTACACTGGGTAGCACTGGTTTAGACAAAACCTCTGTCATTCAGTCAGTCGACAAACCGCAATGATCAAGCAGTGGTTCCCAGGTAGTGAGTCTGGTGCCAGGCTGACTGCTAAAGAATACAGATTCCTTGACTCTATCCCAGAGTTACTGGGGTCCAGGAATGTTTTTAGGTGTCTTTCAAGTTTTTCAGTAGCTTCTAATACACAGCCCCTCTGGAATGTGAGTGAAGAGGGTTTGGGTTTTGGTTTAACACATCCACAAGTAGTCCTTTTTCCACACTTTACCAGCTGTCTGACCTTATGTAATATCTTTGGTCTATAAAATGGCTGTTGTGAAGATTAAATAAAACAATGCTTGTTAAGAATCCAGCATGTGGTACTGGTTGCTATTGTTACCATTACATTATACACTGAGCTCTAAATAAGATATACAGAAATAAAATGTGTGGTTCAGGAATTCAAGAAGCATATAACCTATTTAGAAAGAGAATATAAAAATTAATAATAATTTAAAATATGTGCGTCTGTTCCTCTCTTCCCTGCAATTGATGAGTTCATATTCTAAGGCGGTGGTTTGCATGCAAAAAATAACACAATATTCTGAGTAATAAAATGCATACTAAAATACAGAGTATTATAAGAATATAGGAAAAATCAAACAAATTTTGCATTAAAAATGTTTAATTCTTCCAGTTTAGTTGACCAAATTTGCATTAATTCAAATTTCTTTTTAGATTACAGAAAATATATTAAAAGTTATGAGTGGCAAATAAACTTGTATTCATTATTTAAAAATAGAGGCAGAAAAACAGCATTATATATCTGGGAAAGAGGTTCATGGGATAAGCTTCAAGGGACCCATAAAACTTCTGATATTTTATGCAAAGAGTTCTTCATATGAGCATAGTATTTCTCTAGAGAGAGATGTATAGCTTTAATTTGATTCTCATAGGGTTTTGTGGCCCCAAAAAGGTTAAGAACCTTTGTATATTTTGTGTGCATCCTTATTAATGATGAAGAAATTTAACTATTGATTGCATTCCAAACAATTTACCTTTTTTGCTTTTTCTTAACTGTCCTCTGAATCATCTTACTCAAACTTTAACCATTCACATATCTCTAGAAAAGAAGTAACACTGTGATTTTGTTTCAAGAAATTCTAAAGCAGTCTCATGGCTACCTCAGCCTACTTAAATTCTGCAGGCATCAGCATGGAAGTTTGATGTACATTTTTTTTTGAAGTTCCAGTGGCAAAGATTAACTGATTTTCTGAGTTTTCCTTTTTCGTTTTTGTATCCGTTGCTCAGTCATTGGAATTATTTTCTATTAGTTCTGTGTTACTTTTCGTCTCAGGTAGAAAAGTGAAGGAACTTTCCTGGAACGATACAATTCAGTTTTGCCAACTTGCATTTTGCCAACCCAGCAAGTCTTTTACTTTGTGTTTTATTTATAATATGGTAACAACACTATTGATGCTATATATTTTCACGTCTCTTTCTTCCTTTAGGTGCATTTGCAACATTGATTGTTCTCAAACCAACTTCAATCCCCTCTGCGCTTCTGATGGGAAATCTTATGATAATGCATGTCAAATCAAAGAAGCATCATGTCAGAAACAGGAGAAAATTGAAGTCATGTCTTTGGGTCGATGTCAAGGTAATGCTCATACCAAAATTCATTTAAAAGAATGTTTTTAGTCTTTCTGCAGAAATGAAAAGTGAAGATAACTCCTTATTAGGCGGCTATTTCATTTCTGAAAGACTTCTCTGATTTGTAATGGATAGTACAGTCTTCTGTGGTATTTGTGTTGACTATGGGAGTTTGAAGGCCTATCAGCAACAGTCCATATCTTTTTCTGTATAATGAGACTGTGTCTTCACAATGTCATACACACAGAAGTAATATTCAGAAGACAGAAGACATTCTCCTTGCAGAGAAAAAAAAGTTAAAATCCTTTTTTTAGCAAATATTTTAATAATTTATAGTCAACATTGAAATTAAAAGCAGATCACTATTTTTATGTGTTGATTCAGTCAACTTGTTTTAAGTGCATTTTTTAAGGCATGATGATCAAAAACAAACGATTTTTTTTTTTTGCTTTCTGACTTGTTATTCTTTTAAACAACCTACCTCAGTTATAATTGTGAATCTTTTCCTTGTCCCAAATGTTAGAAATCTGTCATTTTTCTATACTATTTGCTTTCAAACAAAAATTGACCTGCCAATATACCTTTGTATAAAGGTTGCTTAGAACTATGGTGTAAAAATGTATCAATCAACAAATTACAATAAAGATAACTATTGTAAGAATATTATAAGTTTGGCATTTGATACCTAATCAATCTTTGTTAATTTTTTAACACAGATAACACAACTACAACTACGAAATCTGAAGATGGGCATTATGCAAGAACAGATTATGCAGGTACATAATTTTCTACTACAAAATGTGAGCACTTCTATAAAAGTCCCAGGGAATCATTGTTTTACCATTGATCCTAATTGAACTTTGCAAAAATTCGGATATGTGTTTGTCTTCCTTTGCTTAGCTTAAGCTTTCAGTAAGCAAGAATGATTTTTTTTTGCCAGAATTAAAGCAATTGTCAAAAATGTCAGTAAGATATAATTAACTTGTTTTGACAGTGCAAATGGTACAAATGACAAAACATTTATCAAATTAATGAGCATCAATGGAAATTAATGCAATTTTTGGCAGTATATTATAATAAATGCAAATGCTCTTGTTTGAATTTTCATAAAAGTCAACAATTAAAAAAGTTTACTAGTCTCTGAAAAGCAAGAAAAGAGAGCTATAAATAGTACTATAAGCTATCTTTATTTAGAAGCAAAGTTTAAAAGATCTGTATACTTTATTTTAAAAACTAATAAACTCCTTTATTTAGAAACTAAAAATAGCTAAAACTAAAAATGCAAAATTATAAAATGTATTACATAAAAATGTAAATCTGATTTAGCAATCATAGAATTTTATTTTGAGGACTATCTCTAGCTAATACAATTTACCTAGTATAAGAAATAATTTATGGGTATGTAAATACAATTTTATCAGGTTACCATATTTTATACAAAATTACAATAAAAACATACAAATACAGAATTATAGAGGTTGATAATGACATTACATAAGGTTCTTTGGTTTGTTTGTTTCTTTGTTTTAAACACAGTTTTCTATTTAGCTATTAAGCATTGGAACTAGATCTATAGCTGATATCCAAACAACCAAAAGTAATTGCTTCTCATCTTTCACAATATATATTACCACTCATTCTTTCTTTCTGAAATTGTATTACCTTTAACAATATTTCTGAGTTTATATTTATATAGAAAAAATAAATCTGGGATAAATTGAAAATAAATTTATTGTTAATCCTGTTTTACTTATGGTTACCTCAAATCTTTTAGGATTTGCAAATGATTAAATGGTTTTTTATAATTTTCAGTTCTTTATCTTCATGTTTTTGAACATCAATATAAAATTTTTAATGTGCTGAAAGCTCAGTAATATAGAAGATGATACATGGAAAAAAATAATTTTTGATAGTAATTCTCAAAATGTCAAGGAGATATGTTAATAGGTGTTCCTTGAAAAGAGTAGCCCAGTTACCAAATAAGTTGGGTGGAACCCAGCTAAACAAGTGGATCCTTTACCCCAGAACTCTTCACTCCTCACAGCCCTTTTGAGCACTACAAAATCTCTAAGAGGAATGCAATAGGCATCTCTTTTTTTTTATTTTGTGTTGTGGAAAATTTCTAATACACACAGATATAAGCTGAGTATACTAACCCCACATGTACTCATCATCTAACCCAGTACATCAACCCACAGACAACCCTGCCTTGTTCCCATCCTCTTTCACCACTTCCATATGATGTTGAAGCAAATCTCAGACATAACATCATTTCATTCATAAATACTTTAGTATGCATCTCTAAAGAGGAATCCTCTTTCAGCAAAATCACAATACCTTTATCACACCTGCAAAGACTTTTGTATAATTCCTTGTAATACACAGTTTCTATTGAATGTATCTGATGACTAACACATTGTTCATGGCAATACTAGTGTTTCCAAGAACACACTTCACGATGCTCTATCCGTAGGGTAAATATTAAAAGTAATAGATGATAATTATGGAAAATCAAGGTCTGAGGCTAATAAAATACATTTTAAATTTTAAATGAAATTAAATTAAAATTTTATTATAAACAATAACTATATCTTGATGGTATTTTAAGTCACTAACTGGCATATTTTATTGTTTACTCTAACCTAAAAAATTTGGAGATTTCATAAGGATCTCACTTCTATACAAGGTGTAGCTTATTTAACTGAACTTAAAATATATTTTTGTCTGTTTTATAAACTAATTCATTTGGAAAAATCTTCAAAAATATAACATTATCTGAATGTCTTCTCCATTGAACCATCCGTCATTGAGTTCATAGGAAAAAATCAAGCCTCTCCCTAAGAATTTGTCCCTGAAACAGAACTCTCAAGTTGGTCAACATTAATATGCAAATATCTGTGCATTTTTAAAAAGTGTACCAGTAAATATAATACAGTCTACAGCTCTCTCAGTGTCATCCCATATTGCACCTTAACAGTTTATTCATTTTCGAAGAGATTCAGGGATTGAATTTGATTCCAAATTGAATTCATATTTGGATTTGGTTTCAAACAGATAATCTCTGATTTTCTGTTTTAATGCTTTTAATTGAGTTATTGTTTCCCATCTTGTCTCTTTATTGGGCGTAGGAAGGAAAGAGAACTTGTTTTCATATAAATGCAAATGAAAAAATATTCAGATACTCAGTGTGGTCCAGGGGCTTATAGTTTGACATCAGAGTTATTTGGTAAATCTCAAAGAGAACCATTAAGATTAAAATAAAGTTTAGAAACACTTTTGTTGAAATCTGAAATTAGGACAGCAACAAGGATAATGTTGATTGAAATCTGCAGTTCCTTTTTAAACACTGATTACATATTTTAAAAATGTCCTTCTTGGGAATGAAACTGTGCTGGCATAATCCATGCAAGAGTTAGGAGTATTTTATCATGAGTTACTTTGATATCAACCAGATCATTAGAGAGGGATGGTATTTCCCAATGATTTAACCAAGAACTGAAGACATAGTGACTCTCAAAACCAGTTTTTATTTTTATTTTTATTTCCCAGGCACACAGTTATCTTATAAACTGCTTCTGTGCTAGTCCTTTTTATTCAGATCAGTTTCTTGCTGGAGGGGATTATAATAACAACAATGACATTTGTATAGGGATTTATCATTTACAAAGTGTGCTTCCACCTTAAATACCTAATTTATGTCTCACCACCACCCTACAGCATGTAGCACAGATATGCCAATTTACAAACAAGAAAACAAAGACAGAAAGAATAAATGAATTAACTAATGTTACACAATTTAAAATTCACCGAGTCAGAAATTCACCTAGATTTGCTGACTCCAAATCTCATACCTCTTCCAATTTACCATTCAAGGAAAATGCTTATAAACTTTCCTTTTGGCTTCCCTACTGTTGTAATGGAGACCTTCACCATGTCTCATTCTCAAGAGCATACTTGGGGTAAAACAGAGAGTAGCAACCAGGCAAGAAACGCCATTGGCTGGGTCCCCTTCCTGGGTGCTGCATTCTTCTCCCACCCTCCTGTCCTCCACCCCCATAACTCTGTAAGGTAGACATTGGCCCTGAGCTCTCTATGCAGAAATGTGTATCAGCTATGTGCGTGCACACACACACAAGCACATAAGTGCTGCTGAGTTATCTTAATATGCCTTAAGACAATGATGCTGTGAATTTTTACCTTCTTCCCCATCCCACACATATACCTGCGTACATACATCCTCTCATTCTGACCAAAGGAAAGCAAGAATTGGAATTTAATGTAGATGCCTTTATCTTCCTTGATGCTTTTATTTTTAATAAGATTTTATACAGTAGTCACGTTTCTTAGCCTTTCCAATCTTTTAATAGTTATTTGCATTTTCCTGAATTTTGGAACACAAGTTTTGGATAAGTTAAACAGAACCAAATGGAGGGCGAGAGCCAGCATGTCATTACCTTCTTAATTTCTATGAAAATTCCCCAAGGAAGAAAAACAAGAACTGTGTGACTCACATTCCTAGAAGTTTTCTATGAGCTCACGGCTAATTTAATGTCACATTCACTTACCTTGATAGACAAACATTCCCTCCCATCAGAGGGAAGTAACCGTCTTAACACACTCTCATTTTTTCTTCATATGTCCTTAATGCTATAGATTTAAACCCCCTACCAAATCCTCTTTTTTGGTCTCTCTGAGCCTACCTTAAATCTATTAAAACAAGAACACACATTTCTAATTATAGAAACAAAGACACCATTTAAATCCTAAATTTAAAAATAAATGTGCTCTCATTTTTGCTACCATTTCAAAGAAAAAGACTCCAGTAAGGACCAGCAGAGGTTGAATTATATAAAATAAATGCAAACTAACTGAACGATGCCTCCAACAAAACAAACATATGCCGTAGACAAGAGCGAAGGAGCTTTCCCAGAGCTGTGAATTCCTTGATTCTCACAGGCGTAGACTGTTAGGGACACTAGGAGGCCTAAGAATTTGCCAAATCATCACCTCCGTGTTACTTTCTAGTTTTATCTGACTCAGGGTCTCTATTCTGTCCCCTCTCCTTAAATGAGAAAGAAGGCATTAATTAGTCTTGAATCAAGAGCTTTGGATTTCTTTGTTTCAAGGCCAAGTAACAGGGTCTGTTACAGGTATGCAAAAGAGGCCGTTTAAATGTTACTTTTCCATCCTCAGTCTAGGATTGAGCTTAGAAATAGCCCTGTCTCTTCACCTGCAGAAAGGCTCCGAGAACACAAGTTTTAGAAACCACAAAACTAGGGCTTTCAGAGCCTTCTGTTATTTCAAAATACAAATATTTAAACTTCTGGAAGTTTTTTTAAAAAAGCAAATTCTTTTTACCTCTTGAAATGTGTGACATTTTCTTAAAAATATATATCCTTCACATATCTTATAATGGAAAAAGGAAGAAATTGTTGATGTATTTTGTTTTTCTTCCTCTTGTAAATGCATTTTTGGATTATGTTGCTTTTCTGTCTAAAAGCCTGGTCATGCTTCAGAAAAAAGTGACTACATAGTTTTTCAGCAAAAAATATACTTAATTTTATAAGTTGTTAGATGTAAAAGCAAACAAAAAATAAAACAGCAACAGAGACTATTGCAGTTACTGCATTTAGCCCTAAGCTGCTTTGCAGCCAATGTAAAAAGAGAAATTATGTTGATCAATTCATTTAATGAATATTTATAGAGTTCCTGCTATATGCAAGCCACTATTCTGGGCTCTACAAAAGTGAACTGAAGTCTCTGCTGAAAAGGAGCTTCAGTTTTTGTTATCTGATAAAAAAAAAAAAAAAGAAAGAAAGAAAGAATCAGTTCAGAGACCAAAGACAAAGTTTCTCTGATACTATGGTGTACAACAAATATTTAGCTGTCCGGCGCTGCCCCGCTCGGTCCCCGGTTCCCGGCCGGCGAGGGGAAACAGGGAAGGAGAGAGAGAGATGCAGACTGCGCGAACTAACCTGGTCATGAATCACGACTCGAACCACACGGCAGTTGTGAAAGCAAGCCCTTTACTACAGCTAGATGAACATTCTGTGTTACTGGTTCCCACACGGGGCACGGCGCCTCGTGGGAGAGCAGCCTCGATGTGGCCGTCAGGCACGGCTCCTTGTGGGCTGTCTCACCCTACCCCGTCCGGGTAAGACCTTTTATACACAATTAACAACCAATAAGCTTCTAGGCTAGTATCGCGTATACAGGATTTCGATTGGTAGGAGCGGGTGGCGGATACATGCGTCACTATGCGGAAACAGGATGCAGGCGCCATCTTGGCTCACTCGATGGGCGGGGGTAACTCTAGAGCAGGCTGCAGCGCATACGCTAGGCCCGATTCGGGAGGCGGCTTTCCACATCTCCCCCTTTCTTATTTATTTTTGACCCAGTGTCTCCAGTGATGAGCGTGCTCCCGTGAACCCAAATGGTTCACAACCTCTTTGGTGCTTTGGGGAGTCTGGACTAGGCCTCAGCCATCCAGCGGCGGAGCCTCTAGCACCAACCAGAATGCTCACGTCATATGGAGACCGGAGAGTCCGTAAGCTGGAAGCAACGTGACTCTCCCTGCAGTGCTTTGCCTGGCAACTGGGGAACAACGACGGGGGCAGGAACAGTAGTAACCAGAGTCGGGGGTGTCACTAGGTGTCTCTGTGCAATGGCTAGGGTCCAGTCTGGCCACAACTAGGACTCTGCCCTAGAGACCCACCTGAGACAAAATTATGACTACTGGTGTCGCCTTTTACACCCGAGAAACAGCCATGCGATTCGCTACAAATTTTGCTCCAAAGCGCCCCACCTGAGGCGACCAGGAAGGGGTATGGTTAATAAATCGGTCACTATCGGGGGTAACAGAGGTGGGAGTCATAGCCATCATAGTGGTAACACGCAATTGCTGCTGCGCTTGAAACAGGCGTTCTAGCAAACATTTAACAACGACTAATCCCACCAATAATCCCACTGCAATGAGGATCCAATTAGTTAAATTGGGCCAAGAGAACCAGGAAGAAACACTGTGCAATAGTTTCTGTAGAACCTCGCCTAACCCGGAGAGATCGACTTTAACGGGTTTTAACTTGATCCCCCCAATTGTGTCTAAACTAGATTCCACCTGTTGGGAGAGATTAACAAATTCAGGAAAATATGACCTTTTCAGCCAATCAGAGACTCTGGAAATGCTTCCGGTCACGTTGGCCCTGACAGGAGTGACACAGAGTTTAACCGTAAGCCACCGGGTGTCACATGTTTGCTGAAGCACTCTCCAGAGTCCATCTATTTCCAGTCCAAGTTCATCTATCTCCGCTTGGAGTTTCTGAATGGCCTGGAAATTTAAGTTCAGCATCTGATTGTGGCGGCGTAGCACGTCTCGGGTAAGGTTGACCAAGCCATTTACCGTTTCCATCGTTATGGCGAGCTGCCGATCTGTCCATGCTTGTAGCACAGCCTGCCCGATCGTTGGGACAAACAAAGAGGAAGCTACACTGGCAGCATTCGATAGCCATTCTTTTATGCCTCTTGGACGCCTAGACTTAGAGAAGGGGATATTGTTAAGTGAAACAACTTGAGAAACAGGGCCAACCCAGTCGGTTGCCTTGACGGGGAGCCAGACATAACTTGGGCGATACACTAGGATAGCGGGGCGGCGAGGCATCCGGGTCTTTGGAACGGTTGCAGACTGTAGGAGCAAGCCCTGGAAGGAAAAGGCACCTTTGAGTCTCCTTTTTACTCAAGATCCCTTCACAAGACTGGCGGCTCTTCCCTGTAACGTTAAGAAATTCAAGCAAGACTCCCTTACTTAACTCGCCATTACCAGTTTCACAAGTAGCATTCGCCGCAACTGTGGTGTTGACAACCTTGACAGAGAGGTTAGCAAAAGAGAGGATCAGTGTGTCATTGGTGAGGGGGAAGGACTCGTTGAAGCTTGTGGAGGAAATATAGTTCCACTAAAAAGAAAAAGGCAGATTAGAAGGATTGCTATAGGAGAGCAAAGAACAGAGTTACCGATCCTCTTTTTGGGCAACCGCGGGGTGGTCAGTCCTACTATTATCATCTTGTCGGTCGTCGCCATCATCAGCAGGGTCGGAGGCTTGGTCTAATGGTTCAGGTTGTATATTCGTTGGCGTTTCTGACAGCTGTTCCTTGGCTTCTTCAGGTGATGTCACGGTTCTCACCAGTCTTTCCGGAACCCACACTGGTTGACGTCCTGGTTCCTGGGGAAAAACACAAACAGAGCCTCTGGCCCAGCTGAGCACCGGGTCAGGGCCTTTCCACTGCCCCGACAGGACATCCTTCCAACGGACTAGACCTCTATGCGGAGGACTCGGGGTGGTGTGTTGCAGGGCAGGTGTCATTCCTTGTGAATTTTCGTTTAAAAAATTATATGTGAGCAAGGCTACAGACAGTCGAGCTTTTGGGGACAGGCCGTGGCCTATACCCTCTTTCTGTTTTTTAAGCAAGTCTTTGAGAGATCTGTGCGCTCTTTCAATGATTCCTTGCCCCTGAGGGTTATAGGGGATGCCATGTTTTAATTGGACATCCATGTTGTCACAAAATTTTTGGAAGGATTTACTAGTGTAGGCAGGCCCGTTATCCGTCTTTAACGTCTTTGGCTTACCCCAAGCTGCCCATGCAGCAAGGCAGTGTGCAATGACGTGGGAGACTCTTTCTCCTGGTTCAGCAGAGGCAAATAAAACTTGGGAGCATGTGTCCACCGACACATGTAAGTACTTGATCTTACCATACTCTGAATGATGAGTGACATCCATCTGCCAAGTATCCCCTGGGGTGAGACCCCTAGGGTTGACCCCAACCGAGGGGACTGCTCTCTGCTCTGCACAATTGTTGCAGGCTCGGACAATATCTCGAGCAGCTGCACGTGGTATGCTGAACCGCTTAGCTAGGGTACCTGCGTTGATGTGAAACTTGGCATGGAATTCTCGGGCTTGTTGATACGGTACCAGCGTCGGAAAGATGTGCAGCTGTCGAGTGGCTACATCTGCGCTATGGTTCCCCTGGGCCATAGGGCCAGGCAAACCTGTGTGGGCTCTAATATGGGTTATGTAAAAAGGGTGTTGCCTGGTCCATATAACCTCCTGTAGTTTGGCAAAGAACGTCCTTACTGTAGAGGAATGTTTAACAATGCCCACCGTTTCTAAAATTTGTACAGAGTTCACAACATAAGCAGAATCCGAGACGACATTTAAGGGCTCGGAAAGGCTTTCCAGGACTGCAATGATAACCTGCAGTTCTACCCATTGAGGCTTTTGTGGTTGGAAGAGCACTGTTTTAGGAGTGTCCCCCTCCACACAATACGCCCCTGTTCCAGAGCTGGAGCCGTCCGTGTATACGGTGGGGGCGCCTGCTAGTGGCCTAGGAGAGGTTACTTTGGGAAAAATCACTGGGTGCCGGGTGACAAACTGCAAGAGAGGAGCCTTAGGGAACTGATTGTTAATGGGACCAAGAAATGTACACCGGAGAATGGCCCATTGATCTATGCATCCGGTGAGTATCTCAAGCTGCTGGGAAGAATAAGGCACCCTGAGATTTTTGGGCTGCTGACCGAAATGCTGCACAGCCCTTTTAATGCATTCTAGGGCCAAGTCTGCAACCGCTGTAGGATAGTGCTCTAGGACTTTTTTGGGGGAAACTCCAGGGTGGACCCAGAGCAGCGGCCCCCGCTGCCACAGTACCGCAGTGGGCTGTAATTCTGTCGGCAGCACGCAGGCTTCAAAAGGCTCATCAGGGTCTATTCTCTTCAATGCAGCGCCACTGAGCGCCTGTTCCACCTGGCATAGTGCTCGCCTTGCCTCTGGAGTGAAGCTTCGAGGTGAGTTTATATTAGAATCCCCCTTCAACAGGTCGAACAAAGGTGTTAGTTTGACATTGGGTATTTTTAGGTATGGACGGATCCAATTGATATCCCCCATGAGTTTTTGTAGATCATTGAGAGTGTGTATATTGTCTAGCCTGAGAGACACCTTTTGGGGGGAAACATGAGTGGGTGCGACTTTCGCCCCCAGGAAAGTGGTAATGTCAGTCATTTGGATTTTTTCAGGGGCAATCTCTAGGTTAGCTTCTCTAAGACTAAGGACTAAATGTGACAAAACTGTTTTAAGAAGATCTGTGTCTCTATGGGCTAAGAGAATGTCATCCATATAATGGATGATTTTCACTTGAGGGAACTGCTGCCGAGTGCTAGCTAGCTTCGCAGCGACATACAGCTGGCACATGGTAGGACTATTAGCCATGCCTTGGGGCAGGACTGTCCATTCAAAGCGTTGACAGGGCTCCTCTTGATTACTAGAGGGCACAGTAAAGGCAAACTTAGGGGTGTCTTCAGGGTGGAGCGGAATAGAAAAGAAGCAATCTTTCAGATCTATGATGAAAATCGACCAGTGCTCCGGTAATGCCGAGAGGAGGGGCAGTCCCATCTGAACGGGCCCTAAAGGCTCCATGCAATCGTTAATAGCTCTTAGATCATGTAGCAGTCTCCATTTACCAGATTTCTTTTTTATTACGAATATAGGGGTGTTCCACGGTGACGTGGAAGGGGCGATATGGCCCTTTTCTAGTTGTTCTGATACTAGGGCGTGCAACGCTGCAAGTTTTTCCTGTGGCAAGGGCCACTGAGGCACCCACACCGGAGCCTCGGTTTTCCATTTTAGTTTTATAGGTGTGGGTGGGAATCTCTCCTCAGTGGCCCCTATGAAAAACCCAAGCCTCGTCTGTCAGACTTGGGGGCAGCTTGTATAGGCTCCGCACGTCCGTGCAGTGAAGCTCCTAAACCCTTGCCGGGGGTATACCCCATTTCTTTTAGCAGTCGCTTAGAGGTTGGGGAGTAGCCGCTAATTAAAGTAACGTCCATTTGGGTCAGAATGTCTCTTCCCCACAAAGACACAGGCAGGGCTAATACATAAGGCTGGAAACTGCCTTGGTGTCCTTCTTCATCGGCCCAATGAAGGGCAGCTGCACTGAGCATGGGCGCTGAAATTTGGCCTATTCCTCTAATGGGCTCTTCCGCCCTGCTCGTTGGCCAGGTGGGGGGCCATTCTTGTTGTCTTATGATAGACCGATCGGCCCCTGTATCGAGCAGGCCCAAGAAAGATCTGCCTTGCACCTTAATGGTTAGCATAGGTCGAGACTCCAGGGACATATGGAGTCCCTCAAAAATCGCTCCACTGGATCCGAACCCTTTTTCCCCTCTCTGTCTGATTCTGCTTGGAAAGACTGCATGTAAGCTGGGTAAGAGCAGGAGCTGCGCCAGCTTATCACCTTCTGCAATGACTAAGGTGCCCCGCTGAGATTGAACCATAACTTGGGCACGGCCTGTGAAATCTGAATCTACAAGTCCTGGTATAACTGTTAATCCTTTCAGGGCCGTGGATGCTCTTCCCAATATGAGCCCTACAGTACCAGCCGGTAAGGGCCCCTTGAAGGAGGTCCCTACTAACTGGACACCCATGGAGGGGGTTAGTACGAGTCTGGAGGTGGCACAGAGGTCCAGTCCTGCTGAGCCGGGGGACGCACGAATTTGATCGGATCCTGTGTTGTCGAATGGCATGCAAGGGGGTCCGTCGAAAGGGCGGACCCCCTCTTCCCGTTTTTTGGAATCTGCTCGGGGCGGCCAGAGAGGCGTCTACCCTGCGCATCGAAAACCGATTTACAGTCTTCTGCGCGGTGGGGGCCTTTGTGGCAACGGCCACACGGCCTGGTTGCTGCACCTGGTTCGCCAAACCGTTGAGTGGCAGGGGGTTGACGTCTATTGGGACAATCTCTCTTAAAGTGCCCTGATTGGCCACAGCCATAGCACCCGTTAGACTTTGCCCCTAAGGTTCTCGGGCTTTTTGTAGCCACCTGTAGGGAGCTGGCTAGCATGGCAGCTAGACCTGCATTAGTTAAAGGGCTGCCAGCATCTCTACAGAGCCTGACCCACTCTGTCAAATTTTTTGCTCTGTTTTGTGCCAGGATAACTTTGCACTCCTTGTTGCACTGCTCAAAAATCATTTGCTTAACCACAGTCTCTGCTACTCCTGGATCTGAGAAGATTCTCTCAGCTGCGGTTTGCATCCTGGCTACAAAATCCGCAAATGGTTCTGTGGGGCCTTGGTGTATATTGCTGAGTGAGGCCTGAGCCTCTCCCTCACCTGTTAGCTTTTTCCAGGCACCCACAAAACAGCGGAAGATCTGGGCATAGACCTCTTGTGGGAAACCCGTTTGGTTCTGGGCATGGGCGCCTCTCCCCAACAGCATGTCAGCATTCCACCCGCCACGTCTCCCCGCCGCATTCCTTGCGGCCTGCTCTTCAGCTAACTCCTCAAACCATGCTTTCCAATCTATGAATCGGCCTGACGGCAAGCAAGCACGGGCTAGCTGAAAAATATCTGCGGGTGTATGATTTAGAGCAGAGAGGTTCTCGATCATGTTCAAGGTATAAGGGGCATTGGGGCCATACTGATGGACGGCCTGCCTCAATTCCCTCAATAGTTTGTAATCATATGATTCGTGCCGATTGCCACCTTGGGGATTGATAATAACCGGGTACATTTCTGAGACTGGCTGCGGCTCAAGTGGCTGGTAGCCACCCAGCATGCCAAAAGGTCTAAATGTTGTGAAAGGGTTCCATCTCCAGAAATGTCTCCCACCACTACCTAATGGCAAAGGGTCCTGAGGGCCTGTATACTCGGGCGGGGGGTACGGCAAAGGTTGCCCCTCCCCTGACCGACCCATCGGGGTTTCCGGGTCTGGCAGCAAAGGATAATTACATTTACTGGGCATGGCCACTAGAGGGAGCTCTCGGCGAGGTCCTTTGGTGGGACCGCCCAAGGCGTCAGTTGGGAGCTGGGGTGTCCCTGGGGGTGCAGCGGTAGACATTGGCGGGGCGGAAGGCCGCACGGGTGTGGCGGGAGGCTCCTCCCACTCAATTAGCGGGGATGCTTCCGCCTTCTCGTCAGTATCGCTATCTGACTCTGAGTCAGAGTCACTGGACTCCGGCGGTTTGCCCTTACAGGAGCCGTCCGCTGACGAAACTGACTGGGTTTCTTGGAGCGCGCACCGTGCTTCTTGCAAGACAGAGGACGGGCTTAGGCCGGTAGCCGATTCTAGTTCAAGGACCGCACGGACGGTCTCCCATATGGGTACTAGAATCGGGTCCATACACACGCCCGTCTGGCGCGCTCGGTCTATGTCGCGACCGAGCTTCATCCAAGAGGGTAGGCTAAGGCTGCCGGTGCAGGCAAACCAAGGGGCAAAAGTATCAACATCATCAAGAAAACGCTGAAGGGAGCTTTTCCTGACCGAGATACCCCGTTGTTTCAAAAGGTTCTTTAAGGGAGCTAAGAGAGGTGAACTTCCGGACTGCCCCATGATTGCAGTCGGCACTATACTTCAGTCACTCGGAGAGCTCTTCCGAGTCCCCCGGGGTCACCTGAAAACCCACGGGCCCTAACTATCATGTAATAAGACGCACTCACCTTCTCGCGTTGATCAGGCGCGGGAAGTCCGCCATAAGCTCGACGCGCAGCGCTGCTCTCCTCACAGAGGGACCGTCGAGAGCGAGGCAGGAGGAGGAGCTTCCCCGTACGGGCCACCACTTGTCCGGCGCTGCCCCGCTCGGTCCCCGGTTCCCGGCCGGCGAGGGGAAACAGGGAAGGAGAGAGAGAGATGCAGACTGCGCGAACTAACCTGGTCATGAATCACGACTCGAACCACACGGCAGTTGTGAAAGCAAGCCCTTTACTACAGCTAGATGAACATTCTGTGTTACTGGTTCCCACACGGGGCACGGCGCCTCGTGGGAGAGCAGCCTCGATGTGGCCGTCAGGCACGGCTCCTTGTGGGCTGTCTCACCCTACCCCGTCCGGGTAAGACCTTTTATACACAATTAACAACCAATAAGCTTCTAGGCTAGTATCGCGTATACAGGATTTCGATTGGTAGGAGCGGGTGGCGGATACATGCGTCACTATGCGGAAACAGGATGCAGGCGCCATCTTGGCTCACTCGATGGGCGGGGGTAACTCTAGAGCAGGCTGCAGCGCATACGCTAGGCCCGATTCGGGAGGCGGCTTTCCACATTTAGCATAGCTATTTTAACAGGGCATCACTGGAAAACCTAGAATGCATAAAAGCTTCATCAATGATTTCTACAAAATATGCTAGGGACTCTATATGGCTGGGGATTTTTTAAATCATTTTTTGTTAACGTTATAGAGCATGGCATTAAAATATGCATAAGTCATTGATAGTGCTTCTCTGTCAGACAAAGTAATGAGTTACATTAAGTGTTTTTCCAAATTGGGGAAAAGAAAAAGCACTGAAAATGTCGAGGAAAATGGCTATGGGGAAAATGTTCAGCTTATCAACAGCAAGAAAACTGGGGGAGTCTGAAATAAAGATAAAGAATACATAGTTATTATATATTTACGTAACTATAGTACTTGGGAACAGGCGTGTCCCCTGATTTAGGTGGCTGTTAATGAGAAAGGTAAGCCCTGGGTTGTCTTCAGCTTTGACGTGGAGCCAGGGTCTTCCTAGCTCTAGGTACAGGCACGCCGGCAGCCCATGTATTGACTTACTGACCTTTACACTGTGCTAGCTGACCATGTCTTGTAACCTTTAGGAAGGACTAATTTTCAGGAAATTTTCCATTTGGAAGCACATTTCTTACCTTGAAGGAATAATTTAGATATTAAGCTCAGTTCTGAATTATGGAAGAAAGATACCAGAAATATATATTTAAACCAAGTCCTATCCATCTTATTAGTATTCTATTAGCCCATTCTTCCAGCCTGAAAGGAAACTGACATCTTGAAAGGGTAGCTAGATAATCTGCATGAATAGTCAGAGTAACTTGTTCTCAGTAGAAGCCATTGCCATTTACAAGGTCTTTTCACATATATTGTCTTCTTCAGTCTTCACAACAGAGATGTGAGGTAGATATTATATGCATTTGACAGGTGAGAAAATGAAAGTTTAGAAAGATTAAATAAAAAAGAGTGCTTCATAGCGTGGAGGTCCAAATCATCATTGCTAATTCCAGAATATAGCAAAGTCTGACTGGTGAAGGGCCAGGAGAGAAGCGGCACTGCCCAGCATTCTTAGGGGCTTTGGAAGTGACCCAGCATCCTGAAGGTTAACCCTCGGGAGTTCCAGACGTGTTTCCCCACAATGTCTACACTGCTGTGAAATGTTCCAGACTTACTCTTCTTTGAACTAATGTCTATATGTTATAAGCATTCCATAAGGGCTATGTTGTTTGGTTTAAAATTTTCCCAGTTTTATTTCCTAGAACCACATAGACAAGAAAAACAAAATGCAACAGTGTTTGCTACCATGTAATTCTGTATTAACAGAAAGAAAAGCTTACTAACCCATTTGCCATACTTTGTAGTTATACAAAGACCAACTCACATATCTCATTTGTTCTCATGTCAAACCAACAAAACAAATACTAGGGAAAATAAAATCGTACCTCAGAAAGGCTAAGTGGTTGACCCAGATCTGGACACAACATTTTGACATACTGACCACCCACCAATGCAAACAGGAAACTTGTTTGATATATCTAATATTTACCTCAATTGTTCTTCCAGTATGCATACACAGATATAAATGTCAAGTGGCTTCATATTGTATTTATAACATAAATTAATTCAGTCATGTGGCAAAATCTACATTTAAAATGGATGCTTTTTCCATTTGCTCATGAACACAAGGAACACTTCATCAGAAAGCACGTTATGTCTAGGCCAATAATTTGATCTGTAGGAAATAAATAAATAGCAGCAAATGCAGGCAGCAGCTTGTAGCACAAATATTGGTGTCAACAGTGAAATAAATAAAAATGTTTGCCCAGGCTGTTATAGTGCCACCAGACCAGTCTAGAATATTTAAGCCCTGGAAATGAATTAAGATGTCAGATTTTCTCAATATTTCTGAGGAAAAGTGTCTCAATTCAAGTATTTTCCCCTCTGGGATTTACATTAGAGTGCTGCAAAATTCATAAAGCTTTCTATGAAGTCGAACTTACAATTTTTCCTGCTCTCTTGAACTTCTGTGCTTTCATTGTTTCCCCATAAAATCATGTAGCCAGTCATCTGTAATATTATGTTCATGGTTATAGATAAACACGGAAATGGTATTTGCAATACAGATGAAGATTTTCTACTGAAGAGTTGCCTTGGGCCCTGGTAGACACTCTGCAAAACTTTGTGTTCATACCCTAGTTCATAAATGCATCCTGCATCATTTATGTGCACTTTTTCCTATTTGAAATGCTCTTTTCTGAAACAAAGTGTTCACCCTGAGGTATTACTATCTACCTTTCTCTTCCAGAAATGTATGGCAGCCTGTTCAGTGGTTAAAGCCATGAAATCACGCAGGATTGAGTTCAAACACTGGCCATGCTATTATTGATTATTTGACCTCAAACTCCTTAATTAAACTTCTCAGCCTCAATTTTTTCATCTGTTCAATGGAGACAAGTTTTCTCCCATGAGGTTGAAATTTGAATTAAAAGACATTATGTAAAGCATTAGCAAGCAACTAACGAGCTCTCAAATAAACAGTAGCAATTGTTACTACTTTCCTTTTGGTCTGACAACTGAAGAGAATTTATTTTTATAGAAAAAAGTATACATTGTATATGATATAGTCTGTCCATATGCTATGCATTCAGAGTTTTTATACATATACTACCATTTATGGTCTCAATTACAAGGTTTTTTTTCCCCCTTCCCATGTCATATAGCAAATTATTGCAAGAACTGTTGGCTGGCTTTTTAATTCATCTATAAATAAATATTTATTGAGTACCTACAATTTACAAGTCTTCAGCTCAGTGATGTATCTAAATTATCACATGGCCAATTTTTCAATTTTCCTCCAGTCAACACAGTAGTATATTTTGGCTGCTGAAAATAATATAATCATCACACTATTACAACATGTGATTCAAATGGAAGTTTAGTGAGAGGACATAACATCAGACAGAACTGTATGATGGCAACATTTATATTTTTTTTTATTTAACCTTTAAAATTAGTTGTTTATACCCCAGGGTATATGTTTGAAGGACCTACACATTCATTGCTTAAAAGAAACCTTTGTAATATGTAACCGTAATTGTGGGGAGGTGTCAAGCAAAAATCACATGAACACATTGTATAGGAGTTTCTATCTTTTTTTTGTAAAACATTATTTCCACTCAAAAATGTAAGTATCCACGGGCCAGTAATCAACACACACATACACACACACCTTAAAGAGGCAGAACATTGAGGGCAAAACAAATGTTTTCAACAAAACTTATAATTGAGAAAAGACAGGTCTATTTAGCAAAGGAGGCAAAGAAGGAAAAGCTATTTGAGCTCAAACATCTAGATATTGCTAATGAAAGTACCATATTTCTCCATCTCAACTCAAATTTTTACTGCAAGCATGTAATTTCTATTCCTAAGAAGAGTGGCATAAATATGGGGAAGAATATATGAAACTGAAAGAAGTAGGATATGTCCAAATGTTCTGTATAATTTCAAGACACATGAAAGTAGTAAATAGAATCATACCCCAAATATATGAACCCATATTATTATCAAGAACATTAAATATTCATTTCTCACATCTCAACTATTTGAGACAATGTACAAACATAATCAACTAAAATACTTTTAAATATCTGTGAAACTAAATCTCTCAAAGAAACTGCAGTTTGAAATGCTGTTACTTATTTCTTTGGCCATAGCTTGTTTCCTCCAGTTATTCATTTGGAAAACTCTTAGAGTTTTATTATGAACTCAAATATAATCAAGAAAAATCTAATTCATGAACCAAACTTCAGGCAGAGCAGTGTATGGGGATCATGGGAATCAGTGAAAAAGCTTGGAGGAAATGGTGGCCTAGAAATCTGGAACAGTAATAAGGAGCACAGAAGGCAATGCTACACCTCTGAATCCTGAGATACAGACAAATGGAATAGAGAATATGTCCACCTTCTGAGAAGGTTGAGGTATTTCGTATTGTACTGGTTTGCTAATGCTGCCATTATGCAAAATACCAGAAATGGATTGGCTTTTATAAAGGGGGTTTATTTGGTTACACAGTTACAGTCCTAAGGCTATAAAGTGTCCAAGGTAAGGCATAGACAATTGGGTACCTTCACTGGAGGATGGCCAATGGCATCTGGAAAACCTCTGTTAGCTGGGAAGTCACATGGCTGGCATCTGCTTGCTTCCAGGTTGTGTTTCAAAATGACTTTCTCCAAAATGTCAGTGTCAGCTTCTAACAGCCATCTTCAAAATGTGCCTCTCAGCTGCAGCTCCTCCAAAATGTTACTCTCAGTTACTCTCTCCAAAATGTCACTCACAGCTATACTGAGTTCCTTCTGTCTTTGAGCTCCTTTATAGGACTCCAGTGATCCAATTAACACCCACCCTCAATGGGTGGGGTAACACCTCCATGGAAATTATCCAATAAAACATTTCATTCACAGTTGATTGAGTCACATCTCCATAGATACACTCAATCAAAGAATTCCAATCTAATCGACACTACAACATCTGCCTCCACAAGATTGCATCAAAGATAATTGCATTTTGGGGGCCATAATACATGCAAACCAGCACAGGTATCATCAGAGAAAGCTAAAGCTTTAATATGCAAGAAGAGAGATGAGATTTTCAGTGAAGTGAATGAGGATAGAGGGGAACTTGCCTATTATAGAGCACATTTCTGGGTGAGCCTTGGGATGGGTTTGGAAGTTAGGGACAGAGAGATAGGCTTAGTTAAAAGTAGAGAAACAAAAAGGGCCATGAATCATGAGTATGACGGTTCAAAGGAGGATGGGTAACTGGGACAGGACAGGGCAAGCATTACCTTCTGGATATTGACTAAATTCATGATAGTCCCAGGAATGACTCTCAGGCTCCTAGAGAGTCTAAATTTTCAACACACCAAAAGTAGGCTACCCCTCTTCAGTGATCTCAAATTAACCAAACTCAATGGCTATGGATTGATTTGCAATAAGAAATGAATTACCTGGAGGACTTGTGTCCCTTGGCCAGTACATTCTCTTACTGGAGTTGAGTTCTCTGAGGTGCCCAGTTATAATCAAGACACTTAGCGAGCATGATTAGAGCATATATTCTGTAGATGTTTAACATATCAAGTTAAGACAACTTGATGAAAGCCTCTACTCAATAGGGGTACTCTTGTCCTCAAGTTAGAATAGATAAGAGGTGTCCTGGCCAGGACCTCCTCTCCGTGGTCAGGACGTGCTTGAACACTATCGGCCTGTGTAACTCTTATTCTGCTCTCCTTACTTCCAGGTGCCTCGGGATCTCTCACTTAAATTAAGCTCCTGAGAAATGACAATATTAACACATATCTCAAGTCATACTGTATTGGTAGGTCCTTCTGCATTGTGAAACCTGCACAAGTTTTCACACAAAGTTAACTTTGAAAACCATCCTTTAACATAGAATCCAAAGATATTTGACCAAAGCAAAGAAAAATGAACAATTCTTAGAAAACAAGTTTAATCTTTCAGTATTTTCCCTAGTTAATTCTTAGCACTTAATGCTGACAAATATTCTTTATGGTGACATGGTTAATGTTCAACTTCAAAAAACATAAATAGAATGTGTTTATTGGTCATCTCATACAGAATGAGATAGAGAGTTCTGCTGAGAGTGATTAATGCATTATTAGTATGTGATAGTGTTATGTAATGTTACTACAGAATATACTCTAGGCAAATAAAAAAATCCAATTTTACATCTTTCACATTTTCTGAGGTTCAAAACTGTATATGCCAGGTGTCAGAAAGCCCCCTCCCAAAAGTATTACATTAAAGGTTTCATTTAACAATGGAAACAAAGGTCTCTTCTTTTTTTAGAAGATTAAATAACTTTTAAAAATCATTCAGAAAACACAACCTAAAAGCAAGCCCCATTTTATCCTCCAGAAATTATGTATTCCAGGAAGATCATGTTATTAGTCTACAGAGTTTAAACCAATAAGTGATTAGTATTTTGTCAGGCAGTGCACATCCAAATTCACTTCTGAAGATTGATTGTTCAGGTACTGTCACAGTTATCCTACAAATCTTGCACCACTGGGTTTTCTTCTTTATTTTTCTGTTTTTTGAAGAGCCCTGGGAAAATTGAAGATTTCCAGTTTGAAAAAATCTCTGAGCACATCCTGCTTCTGTCCTCCACTCCTGGCTATCCTTCCATTCCTCACAGTTGGCACAAGTGTCCTTGTCATTGTTCTGATTTTTAATGAAATATTGTTACAGAAGCATGAGAAAGAACCAAGAAGCCACGGAAACTTATTTGTAAAGTAGTAAATAAAGTGTCTACATTGTCTTCTGTATGTAGAACTGTCAACAGCAAACCTAATCATAAGGCATAAAGCATCTCATCAATAATGACAATCAATCATTAACTCTAAATAATCTAAGTAGATTGTCAGTACTATATTCTAATATTCAAACTGGCTGCTTTCTGCAACTTAGCATGCTTCCGAACTGTTCACCTTAGCCAAGAATTGGTATGTGCTCAGAAAACATAATTTATTGTAATGTTATCCTAAGAAAGCCATTATCATCTTCATTATTGTCATGATTATCATCATCATCATAATCACCAGGGAAATAATACCACTGGAGTAGGATCTTTTAGTTCATTCCAAAACCAACTAGAAATTATAAGTGTCTTATCTATTGTTTTGGATTCTCTACAAGGGTATTTTCCACTGAAATGGGTAATCATATTTATTTCTTAATTTCATTTGCATTTTAAAGCAAACCACTTATAAATAGCATTCTGTAGGGGAAAAAAGAAGCATGGAGTAGGCATGCAGAAACTTTTGACTTAGTCTTACCTCTGTCACAAGCTAACTTGTTTAATCTGGAATAGCTATTTAACCTTTCAGGGCCTAAATTTTCCCATCAGTAAAGTTTGAAAAGATTAGATCACTAGGATGCCTTTCTAGCTTTAGGACTTGGGAACTCAGAATATAGCTTTAATTCAGAAATGATGTTTGAACGGAAAGTTGTTGACCATCACTTTATGGCCACAGTTCTCAACTGGAAGCAATTTTGTCCTCACCTTCCCATGCCCTTCTCCACCCTCGACCTTTGGCAATGCCTGGAGATGTTTTTAATTGCTACCAGTGTGGGGGAAGGGAGACTTGCTACTGGCTTATAGTGGAGGAAGAGGCCAGTGATGCTGCTAAACATCCTACAGTGCACAGGGAAGCCCCTGCAGCATAGAATTATCTTATTAAAATGTCAATAAAGTCAAGGCTGAGAAACCCTGCCTTACGGTGTTAGAAATTATGGGAAAGTGTGCATTAGCTTGGATTTAGAGGTTAGGTGGCACTGTGGAGTCCAGGGCTTGCCATCCCTGATCATTTTTAATTCTCCTGAAGCCAAAAAGAGACACAATCACAGACCGAGGACCATTGGCTTAATCTAAGTTTCTTCCCATCTCGCTGTTTCACATACACACATATCCTTTTTTACAAGAAGAAAGGTTGTCCCCTAAATATAAATATCATTTAAGGTTTTGCAAATAGGAGGAAATACTTATCTCTGAAGAGGCTTTTCAGAATGTTACAAATTCACAATAGCCAAAAGATGGAAGCAACCCAAGTGTCCATCAACAGATGAACAGATAAATAAAATGTAGTACGTGCATACAATGGAATACTATTTAGCCATAAAAAGGATTGAAGTGCTGACACTTGTGACATGGATGAACCTTGAAGACATCGTGAGAGTGAAATGTGATATAAGACAAATATTGTATGATCCTGCCTATGTGAAGTACCTAAAATAAGCAAATTTACACAGACAGATAGTAGGTTGCAGGTTACCAGGTGATGGAGTGAGGGGAATGGAAAGTTAGTGCTTAATGGGTGCAGAGTTTCTCTTTGAGGTGATGAAAAGTTTGGGTAATAGATGTTGGTGATGCTTGCAAAATATTGTGAATGTAATTAATTCCACCAAATTGTAGACTGAAAAGTGGTTAAAAAGGGAAATTTTGAGTTATATATATGTTACTACAATAAAAAGTTTTTTAAAAAATTCATCAGGCAAAAAAAAAAATCTACGTTTATTATATTTAATTTGGATACTTTCAGATATCAAAAGTTCTTGAGGAAAGTCTGAGAGTCAAAACTGGATGTCTGATTCTGTTCAGGATTCCTAATTAGTGTTCTCAACCTGGGTTCCTGCTTTGATGTCATTCAAAGTTGTGTCATCTTTTCGTTCACATTAGCTACTCATTACAAATTTTGTGTCAAGTGCTGAACACAACATGTCCTGTTTGAAAGATTTTTAATGATATAATTTGAGGAGAAAATAGCAACCATTCCCAAGTTTCTTTTTATTATCTGGGCACTTCCATAGTAAAAAGCTTAGTAAACCTTGGTTCATAGAAATACACTCAAAACCAAGGGGCTAAATTCTATTAAAGTTTGAAAAACAGTTCTTAAGATCAAAATTGTTGCATTGCTTACAGAAAAAAAAAATGCTTGGCACATCATAAGAATCAGAGTATTTCATGGAAACTTTTATAGCTTAAAGATAAGGGAACCTGAGGAATGTCTCTTAAATGGCAACTTAGTGCTCAATCAGACTGTGACACATTCTTCAGGGAAGGACAGGAACCTGCGATCCTGGTAAGCAGCTCCCAGGCACAGATACTCCTTAGAACAGAGAATAAACCTTGCTGCATTGATTTGCTGTCTTACCTACTGAAATAAAGTTATTGGTTTTGCAACAAGGACAATGAGGATATTTGTTTAAAAAGACAACTTGGAAAAAATAGCAAAGACAACAGGAAATGATAAATGAGCAAGTCTTTGCTACAGTAATTACTTCAGTATTGAAACAAATGAGCAACTTTCACAGCAATGTTATTTTCTGTCTTAGATTATACTACTAACTATTCATACAGTATGTGTGCCAGTGGCCTTTTTACTGCAAAAAAAAAAAAAAAAAAAAAAAAATTCTAAAAAAGACAAGTTGGTAAGTAAACTGTCTTTGAGACATTTGTATAAAGATTTTGAAAAACTAATGATGTCCTTTGTAAAAACAATGTCTCTGAAAGGTGGGATTTTTTTTTTTTTTTCATCTAAAATGGTTTTATGACCAAAGTTAGTCATTAAAAGAAAATACCAAAGTAAATCTTTTTGGTATAGACAGATAAAATGCCACACAATTACAGCATCTATTTATTGAATATAATTCTGTATATGATTTGTTAATTCTGTATTGAAATGTTTTGGTTTTGTGGAAGACACACTAGATAAAAAATCAAAAGACCTACATTCTAAACATGACTGATTGACTTACAAAAGTCATGTCATGTGGGAAAGTCTCCTAACCTCTCTGAGATTCTTTAAAATAAAGATTATATCTTTTCTGCCTTTTTCACATGTTTTGGATATGAAAACCCATTGTGAGATGTAACTCTCCAGGCAGTTATAAGGAATTATTATTGGCACAAATAGGGTATGAATACTCCTCATCCCTAAAATATTTTCCATATTGCCATCAAAGGTTTAGTTATTTTCCAGATTGAAGTAATTATTTTATTTGGATAGCATAATTTGATCTAATTTTAACAAAGTGCAAGCTGAAGACTTTTAAATTCTAGATTGCCACTTTCCCATTTCTTTGTATGGGTGTATTAGCAGTGTGATATGAAAAAATCAGAAGACAAGATGAATGGGCTCAATATTACCTTAACTATATATATAAAGCTTCTAATTCATGACTCAGGTTGTTCTGTTTCCCACGGATTAACTTAGGTCTTGTTCAAACTCAAACTCCATTTTCCAAAACCACAAAAGCTGTTGGATCAACCATTCATATTATTATAATGATGTTTTACATTAACATGTTCCTAATCAATGGAAGAGTTCATTAGACTCAACATATATAGAATATTTCAGAATTTGAGTGAAAATTCTTGAAGTCTAAAAATATTATTTGACCTTTTTAATGAGAAATCTATTTGAGGATTTGAGCTAAAGGAAAATTCAAATGCAACCATCTGCCAATTAAATTGTGAGTTACTAAGGAAAGCATACTGCAGATAAGACATACCCCATCATTCCCACTGTTTGGTATGGGTTTTACCCATTGAGATATTTCATCAATCAATACAGACATAAAACTTCCCTAGTACCAGCAAAGGAGGGATTTCAAGTTCCATCTCTTATCCTTTCACAAAAAATAACTTTCTGGGTAAACAGAAAATAAGTAAGTAATCTAGCCACTTACATTTATAAAGAATTGAATTCTAAAATTACCCCAATATAAATGAGGCTTTATTATGTATGGAGATTTCTTCAGAGAAATAAATTTCCTAAGTTTTCTTGATCACCCCCAATATGAAAAAGGAAATGCTTTCTTTTAATTTGAAAAGTTTTTTTTTTTTTTAATTAGGTCTTGATTTCCAAGGTTGTCCTTTATTCCTTAGAAAAAAAAAAAAGAAAAAAGAAAAAGAAAAAGTTTGGAGTTTACCTCCATAGCTGATATTTTCTTTCCATAATATTTTTAGTAGGTAGACTACTCAGGATTTAGCAGAATGCGTCTACAAACTATTATTAGATTTTGTAATTAACTTTGAGCCTTGAAATAGCATAGTTCATTCACTGCCTTATGTGACATTTTAAAAACCTGACCAAAGAGTATTATTCTTTGAAAAGAAAGCCCTTTCTCACTAGTTTCAGCATTTAGAAACAATATTGCATTCATGTGAATCAGAAAATCGTAAAATCTGAAATGAATGTAAACATTAGGCAGATGATCTCACCTCTCATTTCCTGCCTTAGTCTTGAACTGCTTCTTAGGAGTAGTTCTTAATATACACTCAAACATTGAGTTCAGGCACATCCCAAACCCACATCTGTTTCTCACTTTTGTCAGTTCTTGGGCTTACTTCACTTGTACTTCAGAGATCTGCGAGGCTCCTACACCCTAGGGTGGAACTATCTTGATAAAAAGCTAGGTGTAATCATCCTTCCAAAGCACTGTTGTCTCAAGTGTCTTACTGCTATTTCTTCCTCTCAAAAACAAAATGGATCTTTTAGGTGAATAAAGCTCCCCTGCCTTACCCTTCAGGCATAATTCTTACATTCCTTAGGGTAAGAAAGGTTCACATCCCTTTCTGCCCCTAGGAGGAAAAAAAACTAAGTTGCTTCATTAATCATTCAAACTGTCTACTGCAATAGTGCCAAGAAAATGATCATCCTCAAACCACACATCAATATTCCTGACACCTGTCTGAAAACTCAGGTCATGCATATCCATCTGCCTTTAGATAAGTGTCAATGTGCAAACATTCTTTTGCTATTTTTAGGGTCATGTTAAAATTATTCATCAACTACCTGTCAGTTCATCCAATTTGTCATATTATCCTGATCTACTGATATCTATTACTGGTCATTCCCCTTTTGCATTGTTTTTTTTTAGAACATTAAAATGTAGGGTGTTTTTAAAACTGTCGAATATAAAAGAGACAGTAGAATCCACTCTAGGCCAGAGTTCCCATGAAGAAATTATTATGTTCAATCCCCTCCTTATGCTTAATGGAAAATACAGACTTTTAAAGTTCCCTCGTCTACTGAGCATTCCACTTCAAGCTAATTTCTGTTAAATGAATTCTGCTTTCTAATGACTCTCATTATAAAATCCAAGATAATTCTCTCTTGGGAAATGGCTCCAAGAGGTTAAAAACACCTTAAAAATGAAGCAGACCTTTTAAAATTAAGGGGTTAAGGATATTAAAAAAAAACTGCTAAAACTGGCGATACTGGAATGCCCAGAAATTTTATTATATGAAAAATAAGTAATAAAATAGAAATTCTGTTAGAAGAATATGGGTCAACATCAGAAACTGAAACAAGAAGGTGGTGTGTCTTGTTTATTATTCTTAGTGTAAAACTCATAATCCTTAAAACTAGATAGTCAAAATTTTCACTAGTTTCAAATCACTTTAATATTTTTATTTTGCCTCTAATGTAATTTTAAACCTAGTATAATACTTTCTCCACATTTCTTGCTTTGGTCTTTTCCTTTTGCCTGTTCACAATATTTTCTGCTAACACCTGTGAAATGGGTTACCATATCCTTAAAGAACAGAGGCATTTCCAAAGAAGTGGGAAAAATCTCAGAACTGGGTATAATGAGCTCTTGATTTTGATTGTTGCTTTGCACTAACCCCTAAGGTGACCTGAGTTAGGTCCTGAGTTTGACTGTGACCACCCTGAACCTTAGTTTTCTTTTCTATATATCATAAATATTGGATAAATGATACCCAACATCTGTTCCAGATTACCAGTCTGCTGTTCTGTTACTCTGTACAGTAATGGCACAGAAAGCCCCAGACTGAGTTGCTCAGGCCTTACTAAACAGTAACTTGCCCTAGAATTTGCTTAACTACATTAAAATCCTGAAAACAATTAGAAAATTAGTAGACGTCTCTTCTGCATCATCATCGTTATTGTCTACACTGCTGGCCTGAGCTCATCGCAGTGGTGAGTTCTCAGCCTTGAAAAGTGTAGGTTACTTTCAGATACTACCAAGTAACATGAGTTTAGCTGTGACACATGAAGCAAAGTGACCTGTTCTTCAAACTGGTGTATCCAGGACTTCAGGGTGGCAGATAGGACAAAGCTACATGAGACCCACAAAATCTACTCATGTGGAAGATGCAGTCCCTTAGAAGGACTGTTATTTAGTTAGTTATTTATATTCAGAATTTTAATTAGTGAATTTCTTATAAGGGTTGATGACTCTCTCACTGTTCTTAGTAATATTCTTTTTGACTTTTTGGAAATAAAGAAATTCAGGGGCAAACTACACACAAGCCTCTCCCTAACTTGAAATTCAGAAAGCCATATTACTTTAACAAGTACTTATTTAGCAAATAATGGCTTATTCAAATAACTTTTTAGCAATTAGAAAATAAAGCTTTAAGAGAATGGAAGTAGAAATAAAATAATAGAAATTAATCTTCATTCTGCATCTACTTTATGCCATGCATTATGTATATATCATACTCTCTCATTTCTTCACAACCTGCCTGAGGAGTAGGTATATTGAGACTCTTTTAGAAATGAGGAAAATAAAGCTTAGAGATGCTTACATGATAGAGCAAGGATTCAAACAGAAAAACTATGACTGGCAACAAGAAAAGTCAGAGGTGTTGCAAAGAAAGTGGTGTTTGCATTGGGTTTACCTGGCAGACAAGAAAGCATTATAAGCACAGGCAACATTACATGTATTTGCAAAGGCGAAGAGGCTTTGATGAATAAGCATGTTTAGGGACTGGCAAATAATTTAGGAAGGGGAACAAAGGGGTCTAAATAGGAAGGAGCAGTGAGGGACTTCCATCAAGCCTCATTTCTCATTTGCAAAAGATGTTGAAACTACCCTTCAATGGGGGAGGGAGAAGGAAGGCATTGAGGTATTTTAAATATTTTAAATGTCATTATTTTTGCTGATGCAAACACGTTTACTTGAGTGTTTATTTTTCTCATTATTTTTGCTGATGCAAACATGTTTACTTGAGTGTTTTTTTCTATGTCATTTATTTTATTGAAAAAAATAATAATAACACTCGGCAACAAAGTGCAGAATGGGCAAGAGAGGGAAAGAATAGAAGAGAAGATAAGTAAGGACACTGTGCTGATAACCAAAGAACAATGAAGAATGAATGCTGGTTTTCGTGGTGGTGGCACCAGAAAGGAAGAAAGAGATGTTCAGTAGGTTTAAGAAATAGTGACTAGATTTGGTAACTGACTGGATATGAATGGTAAGAGAATCAAGACAAATGCCAAGTGCCCTTGCTTCGCTGCCGAGATGAATGATGGTTGCATTCCCTAAGACAGGGAAAACAGTATGAGGAAGAGCAGGTTTGGGGACAAAATAATAAGTTGGTTTCTGACCTGTTTTGTTTGAGGACATCAATGTAGAAATGAACATATGGGGTTGGAGGTCTGGAGAAAACTTTGGATGGAGATAATGATGTGACAATTTTCAACTAGAGGCTGAGCCTGGGTGTGCCAGGGAACTCAGGTAAAGGAAAAGGCCAACGTGACCAAGAATAAATCCCTGGGGAGCAGTCAGGTAGGTAACAAGGAGCCCTGAAAGCAAATGGAAATGTATTCCTTTGCTTCCTTCCTTCCTTCTTGCTTCATTCTTGTTAAAACTCTAATATTAGAGAGGAGCTAAGATGGCAGCATAGAGAGGAGTGGAAGACTGTTAGTCCCCCCCACCCCACCCCGGAATAATCCATAAATGACCAAAAAACTAGTAAATAATCTGGAATAACTGCGGGGAGACAAACGTGACTGTCCACTCATCATCCACCAACCTGAATTGGGAGGAATGCCCGAGATCGCAGCATAAAATCTGTAAGTAAAACTGCGGACCCACACTGAGAGCCAAGAGCTGAGAGCCCCTCCCTCACGGAAGCCTCGTGGTGCTAGAGAGCAGCACTCTCTTAGCCCAGCTCCAACTGGGGTTTTAATGGTAACTGCTCAATACAGACAGCGAATCCTCAACAAGCAGACAGAGGCTTCTGGTGACAACTGACCTTGGGAGAGTCAGGGGAAATATCTTTCTCAGGACAGGGAGCCCAGAGGATTGGGTGCTATCTCTGGCTGATGGGTGAACCTGGGAGCTTTTCTGTCCCTTTCTGTCTCTGTGGAGAAAACCTCAGCCATTTTCAGCCCACAGCACTTTGCAGTAAAGACAGCCTCAGCCATTTTAAAATCAAAACACTTTGATCAGCAGAGTCAGAGAAACAAAGAACTTATTGATATGCAGTGACCTCTCTGGAGGGGGCATAGCTTCCCAAAAGGAAAGGAAGGGGCCTAGCTTTACTACCTGCCCTTCTGGAACCAGACCCCAAAGCCTGGGGGAGGAGAGACACAGGCCACACCCTCTTACACCTGCTGGTGACAGGCTGACAGGTGCACCTGCCAGGCAGAAAAGCACAGGTGTATCGATCCTCTAAGACAAACCATCAGGGAAACTGAATATTTCTTCCTTCTGTGACCTGAGCCTGTTGTCTTCTGGGAAAACCTGATTGAGGTGGCCTAGGAGGTCAGTTACCTAGACAACAGAAAATTACAACCTACACTAGGAAAAACAAACCTATGTCCCAGTCAAAGGAACAAACATACACTTCAATTGAGATACAGGAATTTAAACAACTAATGCTAAATCAATTCAAAAACTTTAGAGAATATTTCACAAAAGAGATAGAAGCTGTAAAGAAAACACTGGGCATACATAAGGCAGAAATCGAAAGTTCAAAAAAACAACTAGTAGAATCTATGGAAATGAAAGGCACAACACAAGAGATGAAAGACACAAAGGAAACATACAATAGCAGATCTCAAGAGGCAAAGACCACACTCAAGAACTGGAGAACAAAACACCTGAAAGCCTACACACAAAGGAGCAGATGGAGAAAAGAATGAAAAAAATGAGCAACGTCTCCAGGAACTTAAGGATGAAACAAAGTACAAGAATATACATATCATTGGTGTCCCAGAAGGATAAGAGAAGGGAAAAGGGGCAGAGGCAATAATAGAGGAAATAATCAATGAAAATTTCTCATCTCTTATGAAAGACATAAAATTACAGATCCAAGAAGCACAGCATACTCCAAACAGAATAGATCTTAATAGTTGGATTATCAAATGTCAAAGACAAAGAGAGAATCCTGAAAGCAGCAAGAGAAAAGCAATCTATCACATACAAAGGAACCTTAATAAGCCTATGTGCGAATCTCTCAGCAGAAACTATGGAGGCAAGAAGGAAGTGGTGTGATATATTTAAGATACTGAAAGAGAAAAACCGCCAACCAAGAATCCTATATCCAGCAAATCTGTCCTTCAAATATGAGGGAGAGCTCAAAATATTTTCTGACAAACAGACAATGAGAGACTTTGTGAACAAGACACCCACCCTACAGGAAATACTAAAGGGAGCACTACAGAGTGATAGGAGAAGACAGGAGTGCGTGGTTTGGAACACAATTTTGGGAGATGGTAACACAGCAATGTAAGTACACTGAACAAAGATAACTGTGAATACTTGAGAGAGGAAGGTTGGGATCATGTGAGACACCAGAAGAAAGGAGAAAAGATAAAGACTGGAACTGTATAACTTGGTGAAATCTAGAGTGTTCAACAATTGTGATAAAATGTACAAATATGTTCTTTTACGAGGGAGAACAAGCAAATGTCAACCTTGCAAGGTGTTAGAAATGGTGAGGCATTGGGGGAGGGATGCAATCAATGTAAACTAGAGACTACAACTAACAGAATCATTGTATTATGCTTCCTTTAATGTAACAAAGGCGATATACCAAGGTAAATGCAGATAAGAGGTGGGGATAAGGAAGGCATGTTAGACACTTGACATTGGTGGTGTTGTCTGACTCTTTACTCTACTTTGATTTAAGGTTATTTTTCCTTTTGCTACTTCCTAGCTGTCATTTTTTTTCCTCTTTCTTTTGCCTCTCTACCTTCTTTGACTCTCCCTCCTGCCTTGTGGAAGAAATGTAGATGCCCTTATATAGATAGTGGTGAAGGTGGTGAACACATAAATATGTGACCATACAGAGAACCATCGATTATTTACTTAGGATGGAATGTATGGTGTGTGAACAAAACCATCTTAAAAAAATAAATGGGTTGATGAAAAAACCTCACGGGCAATATACTGAGTGAAATAAGCCAGACACATAAGGACAAATATTGCAGAGTCTCACTGATAAGAACTAATTACAATATGTAAACTCATAGACATGAAATATAAGTTACCAGGATACAGAACGGGGCTAAAGAATGGGGAGCAGTTGCTTATTATGAGCAGAATGTTCAACTAGGGTGAACTTAAACATTTGCAAGTGGATAGAGATGATGATAGCATGTTGTGAGAATGACTAACAGTGCTAAATGGTCTGTGAATGTGGTGGAAAGGATAAGCTCAGAGTCACGTATGTCACCAGAAGGAAAGTTGGAAGTCAAAAGACGGGAATGTATAAAACTGAATCCTATGGTGGGCAATGTCCATGATTAACTGTACAAATGTTAGAAAACTCTCCCGTGAACCAGAACAAATGTATGACAATATAACTAGAAGTTAATAATAGAGGGGCATATAGGGAAGAAATATATACCTATTGCAAACTATATACTACAGTTAGTAGTATTTCAACATTCTTTCATAAACAGTAACAAATGTACTATAGCAACACTATGAGTCAACAATTGAGGGGGGTTGGTTAGGGATATGGGAGGATTTGAGTTTCCTTTTCTTTCTTTTTTTTTTTTCTTTTTTCATCTTTCACTTTATTTCTTGTCTGGAGTAATGAAAAGGTTCTAAAAATTGAACAAATATGAAATGCGGTGGTGGATGCACAGCTGTATGAGGGTACCAACTGATTGTACACTTTGGATCTTTGGATAATTGTATGGTATCTGAATATCCCAATAAAAATTAAAAAGAGAAAAAAGTAGTTTAAAAAAAAAAACTCTAATATTAAATAAATGGTCATTTCACTTAGAGAATTTAACAATGCCCTTCCAGTTTCAGAGTTTCTTTTGTGTATGTGTGTGTTCGTGTGTGTGTGCAATAATGTCTAAAGCCTACTATTTGTGCCATCCATTTTCTGTGCCCATAAAGATATGCTTCTCCTTTATCTTCCCCTAGCAGGTCTCTTCACACCATTCAAGACAGATCTTGCTTAACCACTTCCTTACTTTGCCAGAGCTGCTCACAGGAACTTATTTGTTCACAGTCTGGAGGTTCGAAGTCCAAAACCAAGGCGTTGCCGAGGCCATACTTTCTCTTGGGGTCGTAGTGGTCCGGTGATGGCAGTCCTCTACCAGGCAATGCCTTGGTCTCCTCCTGAAGATTTCTCTGACTTTTGGCTTCTCTTTTTAAGTCCTCCAATAATATGGATTAAGGCCCACTGTGATTCAGTTTGGCCACACCTAAATAGGATCTTAGGTGATCCTATTCACAAATGAGTCCATGTTTTAACTTACAGTATGTCTTCAAAGGGTCCTGTTTGCAAATGAGTGGACTGAGATTAGAACATGTGTTGTTTCGGTGCATGATTCTACTCAATGTCCCAACCACACCTCAGGTCTAGTTTATGTCAATATTCTGTTTTTATTTTCTTCACAATGTTGAAGGCAACTGGAATTTTATTTATCTGTGTTTTTATATTATTATTTTGTCTTCATTAGCTGTAATATAAGTTCAGAACTTTTCTTCTTCCCCACTGTAAACACAGTAGTCAGTCAATCTCTCTAGAAACCAAACTACCTGAATTTTTAAAGCAAGCTCCACACCATATTAATGTCACTTTTACTTTCATCTTAAGAAATTTTAACCATATTATTCCTATTATCTTATGAAACTTTTAGTACAAAGTCACAGAAAGTGCTAAAAGACAGATATATTAATAATAAATTGTAGATTAATGTTCACCCTAATTTAAAAAAAAAAAAAACAAAAAACTAATGGATTCCAGATTGAGGGTTTCATTTTTTTATCTCTATAGGACATTTAAAAAATATTTTAAGGAAAGACTTGTATAGGAAATATAATTTTAAACATTGCTTTGAAAGTAATAGCAGAGACTGTTTACTGAAAGGAGAAGAAAGAGACCTTCATATGCAAATGTATGGCATTTGAAAATGTCATATAGCTATATCTACATGTAAATAAGCTGCTCTCTGAATTCTAGGGAAGGGAGACTTTGTATAGCATTAGCCAATTTCTATACCAAAATAAAGTAAACTGATAAAATATCAGTGTCAAGACATGGAAGAGCGTATCTTCACTACCTCATAATACAGTTGTGGTACTCCAGTCAAAGACCACCTGTACAAAAACCAAAATCACATCGAACGCCACAGAGCTTGGACAGTATACCACAGTTAGGTTTCCCAGGAGAGAGAACCAACTGAGATTTATTATGAAGAATCGACTCTCGCAGTCATGGCGTCTGGCAAGTTCAAATTCCACAGGGCAGGCTGGAGGGTGGAAATTCCCTTAAAGAGTGGTGTTGAAGTCTTAAATCTGAATTTCTTAGGATGAAAACTCAGGAAGGAGTGGAGGGTGTAATACTGAAGCAGAATTCCTTCTGATCCCTGGAACCATCAATTTTTGCTCTTAAAAGCTTCAACCTGATTGTTGAGGCCCACCTACAATATCAAGGAGAATCTCCTTTACTTAAAGTCAACTGATTGTAGATGCTGATCCCACCTATGAAACACCAGCACAGCAACAACTAGGCTAGTGTTTGACCAAATAATTGGACATCATAACCTAGCCAAATTGACACATCACATCCACCATCACAGGAGTAATAAAAATGAACCAGCTGGAAGAAACGGGATTCACAGATCAAAAAAATCATATATCCCTACCAAGTATTTGCTTCCCTTCAAAATATTAATATGGAAACCAAAGGTGTCAAGATATCTTCTACCCCTAACCTTCCTTGTGTCAAGATATCTTCTACCCCTAACCTTTCTGAAGTTCTAAAGGTTGGATTGAAAAAGCAAAACTTTTAATTTTCACCTCTTTTCTATTTCATGTTTGTTCCATTGCCTTGTTACAAGATGGTCACTTTGGGAAAATTCCTCCAGTAAACCATAATATGTAAACTACCAGGTGGGGATAAATGACTCTTCTGTAGTATACGAATTATCCTTCCAGGGTGCAAGTGTACTATTTTATAAAGTATATTTTTCCTATACTATTATGGCACGCCCAGCTCCTTCAGCCTTGACTGAATGGGCAGCCCGTTCCTGGAGGCCAGGTGTTCAAGTATTATTTTACCAATAGGCCATTTACTCCTTCCCAGGTTGAGACTATAGAATTCACCACAGGAGAAAACAAAAAAAGTAAAAATAAATTAGATGATGCAGTTTTTACAGGCCATACATGGAGTCCACGTGGGAGCTGTGTTTCCCCCAGGGTGTGGGTGTGGGGCTGCCTGTGATCTGTCAGGAAATCTCTGCACCACAGTTTTGTTTGGAGTGTTAAAAGGCATAACAAAGCCTGTCCTCCTCCTTACATGGCATATTTACAAGGGAGCTGGGGCTGAGAGAAAAACTTTCTAGAATGTTTATTGAAGGGAACCACTTGTATTTTAGTGAAAAAAAAAAAAGAAATTTTAAGCTTCAGATATCAATGGGGAAGAAATGGAAAATCCAAGTCAAAGAAAACTAAAATACCTGAATGGTTTTCAGACAGGTTATATCATCGCCACTTTTGTTGAACACAGCTATGTGCTTGGTATTTTATTAGTACTCCTCTTCTGTAAAAGAATTATTATGACGATTGTAAAGATAAAGAAATTAAGGTTCAGAAAGTTTAAGCAATTTCCCCAAGGTCACTTAGCTATTAAGAAGCTGAGAGTGTGTGCAAACTAACGTCTGTTTGACTATAAAGGACTGATCTCTTTCTATCACACCAGCCTGCCTCTTGGTATACAGAGTGATAGGGAAAAAGCAGCAAGATGCTGCTGGCTAAATCTGAAACTATGCGTTTTCATGTGGCAGATATTAAAGGAAGCAAAAGCAAATTCCTGATGAGGATTAAAAATATCACATCAAAGAATGTTCAGAAAATTATAAACGGAAAAATAAATGGAGAAAATTTTGTTGACTTGTTGCTAAAATGTGCTGATGTGTGGATATTTATGTTTTTCTGAACATCTGGTGGATATTAGTATGTTTTTATTCATAATCTTCTGTTATTAATGATAAAGGAAGACTGAGTAATTATGATATATTGCTGCAATGAATGAGTATCATGCAGGACTTCTTCCCAGCATATTACAGAATCTAATCATTGCATCAAGCATAAAAAAATAAAGTTAGTTTTTAAAAGAGGGAAATGGATGTTATCTTTTTGTAAGAAACTTGTTTCTATCAGAATAGACCATAGAGTTTCAGCAACTCTTGGGTCTAAGAGATGAGAATACATTTCAAGTCCTAAGATTTGTTCTTATTAACAAGTGATTCAAATTACACTTTTAATATCACCTTTCACTTGAGAAATGGCCTAAAGCTGGTACACATTTGTTTTGCCAAGACAAAATTCCATTTTTTATAAGACTTCATGGAAAAGAAATCATTTTATTAGGGATAGAGACAGCATGGCTTTTGTCTCCTTTGTAGGCTGTCAAAAGGAAGTCTATCTTTACTGATGACCTATAATCTTTCCTCCCTGGCTTTTATCTAGGCCTCCTTCAGCTATGCAGAGCTCTTACAAGCATCCATGACTGCATATAACTGAGTCCCTTCCATAAAATGCCAGCAACGATCCATGCTGGGGAAGACTGGCTACAAAAAGCATGGCTGTGGAACTGCTAGTCTGGCTGGAAAGGCAGGCTCTCCAAATAAAGCACCACCCAAATCCACAAATCCACAAATGCCTGTTTGTTAGTGGATGCCTCCTTCACAGTGGGACCGCCTGATAGCTTTTATAACATGCACCACACTTTTAAAGTCATGCCCCCAACCTTCATCTCTATGTTCCAGACACTGCCAGTTCCCCCAACAAGCCATGCTCTATCGCCTACCTGGATCTTTGTATGTATTTTTCCAGCATGGCATGCTCTTGCTTCTTTTGCTTGTCTCATTCTTATTCATTTTCCCTGTCTCCCCTTAGATACCATTCCTTGGGAACAACAATGATTATAACAGTCACTTTCACTTATTGAACGCTTACTATATGCCAGGCACTGTGCTAAATAAATTCTTTGCATTTATAATCTCATGTATCCATTACACATATTAGTATAAAATAACTAATTTATTGTGCACTTACTATGTTCCAGATATTGTTATAAATGCTTAACAGACACACATAAAGGTTAAGTAAGTTGCCTGGGCTTACAGAGTTAGGAAAAACACACCAGGATCTGAACTGAGATGGTCTAGCTCCCAAGCCTGTGATCTTGGGAGTGTTTCCAGGTAGTTACTTGATTTTACCCATCTGTAAATGAGGAAACTGACCACTAGCTTCCCACATTCACCCTGCAGCCTGGGGGTTAAGTCCTTCTGTGTGTTCCTTTGGCCTCCTGTATTTACCCAGTTATCACACTTCATTGTTATTTGCCTATTTGCTTTTCTGTTTCCTTCTTTTCAGATGAGGAAAAGGAAATCTTGAGGAGCGAAGTAACTTGCCAAAAGACCATTAACAATAATAAATGACTGAGCTGAGATTTGAGTTCTGCCTCTCTGGTCCAAAATCTGTATTTTTCCCTCTCTTGTAAATGCTAGCCAGGGCATTTCTCCATAGATGTGCCGTCCCATGAAAATGAAGGCAAAGTGACCTAAAAGGATACAGCAAATATTTATTTCTATGTCCATTGCCTCTATCTCATTTGGTTTCTTTTGATTTTTTTTAAAACATGACTATGAGGACATGTGATGATGATAACTAAAACATTTATTAAATGCTTATTATTTGCCAGCAGTTCTTCTAAGGGTTTTATAGGGGTGGTTTTATACAGAACCTCTCTTTTATTCCTCACAATAAACCTGTAAGGCAAATACTATTATCATCCCCATTTTACAGATGAGGAAACTGATCCACAGAGGGGTACCTAACTTGCTTTAGAGCCTACAACTAGTGGGTGGAGGAGCTTATCTTTGAATCCAGGAAACTTGACATAATAAACATTACACAATACTGCCTTCTACATTTGTAGGAAAAATTAGATTATTTTCAATGTTACCAAATTTCGGTCAGTTACCAAAACTATTTGACTCATATAGCATAACAGGTTTTTGTATTTGTGAAACTAACAGTAACCCTGCCTTATGTTCAGTTATCCCTTATACTGAGAAATACTTAGAGAATGAGAGAGAAATTATTGTGCCCAAAGCTCTTCATGCTCAGATTTTGCTCCTAATTTCTTTGGAATGCCTGAGTTTGAAAAGATGATAAAGGCTTGTATGTGCACAACTTTGTTTAGCAAAAAGACAAATGGAACCCCAAGACTCTGAAAATCTCTTCCTCTGCTAGGCGTATTTCATCTTCTCTGTATCAACTAATCTTCTTTAATTGGCGTAGAAGATTCATCGTTCCAAGTCTCTGACCAAGATTCCTATATTTTATGCTATTAAGCTTGGCAGGACCCTGAAAGGAGGGTTTTGTCATTTCTAGCCAGTCATTCTCATTTGAGAACTGGAGAAACTGCTTCCAAAAAATATTGTGAGGGCAGAAAGGTGATATTAGAGTTTTAAGAAGCTGAGGAAAGTAAGATATCACAGTTTTACTGGAAGAGGTTATTAATAAGTGATGAAAGGCCCTGAGTATACCCAATCTGAACTGAAAAAGTAAAAGTAAAATGTTACATTCAATTCTTGACCATTATTGTGCAAAAAAAAAACCACTTGGTAAGCTTTATTTTTCAATTGATATGTAACTTTCTGACGAATAAAAAATATTTATTATAGAAAAGTATGTCTACAAAAGACAAACTAAGATTTTCATGAATTTCATTCTAGTTTTTTATGTTTCCCACATATTAAATATTTTAGTATCCTACTCATTTTTCTCTGTTTTTGAAATTCTTCATAAATATTTTTTTCAGGTTGAATAATATTTTATCATTCAGGTAAACCATAATTTATTTAATTATTACACTAATGCCACAAAGGTAGATAATTTTCCATTTCGTGTTATTATAAAGGATGTTTTAATTAGCTCCTTTGTATCCCAAGCCTTTGTCTGCTTTTGAGGCTCTTGATATATAATACATTAGTTTCTGAAAGTTTGTGCCGTTTTCTCTCCCATCAAAATTATCTTAAATTCTTGTATCTGCACCATCAACCACTGACCCATCTAACGTAAGATTTGGACTTACAATGATTACAATTCCTCTGTAGTATGGCAGATAGTCTAAATGGCCTACTTATAATCAACCGAGTTGCACATTTAACTGCTCAGCTATTGAGAGCAACTTTTAGACAGCCTGAAAATGAAGGTTAAAAAAGAAAGAATGCCGTTTGTATGGTCCAATCTAAGTAAACAGACCAAAAACAATGCATGTAGTTAAAAGACCAGAGCTAAATACATGAAATTTTGATAGTGGTTCTTAAGTTGTAAAGAATGAGTACTTCCTTTCCTTCTATGTTCTGTATTTTCTCCTTTTCCCAAATGAACATGAATTGCTTTTAAAATGAAAAATACCCAGTGTAATTTATTTTTTAAGAAAAAAGAATAATAAAGAACTAAGCACTTTAGTCCTCTCAGAAAAACCCACATTCTTCACATTGAATGATACACAGTTTCCTATTAGTAAGTGAATCACCTATAGTTATAACTGTACTTACAGATTCTAGTGGAGGAAAAAGACAATCATAGGGATCTCTGCAGGTAAAAGCACTTTTCTGTCTCAATTATCTATATCTTTCAGACAAAATTGTTTTCTTGCTTGGAATTATCCAGATGGCCGCTTCTTTCATTTTTCCCATAACTCTACATGTATTGCTCTAAGACAATTTTTTACCATTGATTAAAAATGAGAACACACAGAAAAACTGGGTGAAAGTATATGAGAATTCTCTGTAGTATCTTTGTAACTTTCTGTAAATCTAAAATTATTCTAAAATAAAAAGTTTATTTGAAAAAAATGAGAACACTTGGCTTCTAGGGCTAGCTCTCTGCCATTAATGTCAATGTATGACATTGAGAAATAATTGAATATTTCTGGCCTCAACCTCCTAATTTATAAAGCAGAAAAAAATATATATATATACATGCATGTGTGTGTATATTTCTATTTATCCCCATCTATCTATATTCATATTCTTAAACTTATCTAACTCCTAGGGGTGTTGCAGTCTCAAATAAGCTAATAACTGCAAAAGAAAACTGAAAATTTTAAATCATTAACAAATGCAAAACAGTAATACAACTTAATAATCTTTTGCCAAAGAGAATCTATGATATATAATGGAAATTGAAGAGAGCAAATGTACAAACTTCGTATCTTTAAAGAACTGTTATTTTCTTGTGACAATTTTTTTTTTCAGAAAGAGAGAAAAAAGCATTGCTTATAAGCAATCCTCATGGTTAAGTTTTTTTTTTTTTTTAATCTTCATTTTATTGAGATATATTCACATACCATGCAGTCATACAAAACAAATCGTACATTCGATTGTTCACAGTACCATTACATAGTTGCACATTCATCACCTAAATCAATCCCTGACACCTTCATTAGCACACACACAAAAATAATAAGAATAATAATTAAAGTGAAAAAGAGCAATTGAAGTAAAAAAGAACACTGGGTACCTTTGTCCGTTTGTTTGTTTGTTTCCTTCCCCTATTTTTCTACTCATCCATCCATAAACTAAACAAAGTAGAGTGTGGTCCTTATGGCTTTCCCAATCCCATTGTCACCCCTCATAAGCTACGTTTTTATACAATTGTCTTCGAGATTCATGGGTTCTGGGTTGTAGTTTGATAGTGTCAGGTATCCACCACCAGCCACCCCAATTCTTTAGAACCTAAAAAGGGTTCTCTAAATTGTGCGTAAGAGTGCCCACCAGAGTGACCTCTCGGCTCCTTTTGGAATCTCTCTGCTACTGAAGCTTATTTCATTTCCTTTCACATCCCCGTTTTGGTCAAGAAGATGTTCTCCATCCCACGATGCCGGGTCTACATTCCTCCCCAGGAGTCATATTCCACGTTGCCAGGGAGATTCACTACCGTGGGTGTCTGATCCCACGTAAGGAGGCAGGGCAGTGATTTCACATGGTTAAATTTTTATAGTCTAATTTTTCCCTTTCATTTCATGATATTTCTTATCTTGCCTTTAAATTTATGTCTCCAAATCCCTTGTGGACAATTATAAATGACCTTTCTCCTACTTTGGATATCACGTAGCTGAAGATTTGCATTTAATAATCATACATTTTCTTAATATTATTTAGTAGAAATTTTGCCCCCTAATAATCTTCCTGCCATCCCATGAGTTCCTTCCAGTTAGCGTCATCTCTACTGTAGACATACCCAAACATAAACATAGTATTTCCAGTGTAAACTCAAAAATCATAAGAAGGCATTCTGTCATACTTATGCATTGCAGCTTAAATGTTTCTCATCCTGTCTTCCCTGTTGTACAAAATGGCACTACCCAGAAGTTCAAACCAAAAATCTAGTCATCTTTGATTCGTTCCTCCATTTTGCAAAGTCGAAACAAGTCATAGTTGGTCTGCCTCTAAGAGGTATGTGGAATACAATTATTTTCTCTACCTTCATTGCTACTACCCAAGTCCAAGGCACTAGACATTATTTTCCCCCATACCACTCTAGTGGCCTGTTTCTTTTCATTCATTCTGCTTCCCGCTTCCCCTCAATGACCCATTGTCCACATCAGTCACTGATTTTAAATTAAATCAATATCCTTTGCATGGCATACAAATTTTTGCGTAGTAAGGCTCCAGCTGACTTCTCTAACTTCTTTTTGTCCTTCTACTGCCACTCTGCTCCAGCCACAAGTCTGGTTCCTCAAACAGCTCTTCCTACATGAAAACCTTCCTTCCCACATGCTATTCACTCAGTCAAGGACTCTTTCCAGGCTTGTAACCTGGCCAGCTCTTTCTAATTCTTTCTTCCTCAATACGCCTTCCCTCAGCTCTTAAATAGGTCTCCCACCCCACCATTCTATATCTCAACATTCTGTTTTAACCTGTAATATTTCTCATACAGTTATTAGGTTTTTGTTTGTCTCATATTGTCTGTGTATTGCTTGTCTCACTCTCTAATCAGCATGCATTTCAGGAAAGAAACTTTGTCTGTTTGACTCACCATTGTACACGCTGTCTCTGAAAGAAAAGTAGCGCTTGGCATTTAGCACATGGTGGAAGAGAAGTCAATATGAATGAAGGAATAAATGCAAGAATTAATTAAGTGTAGGTAGGACCAAATCTAGTTAAATTAATAACCTCATAAGAGAAAACATATTTCTTACCTTCCCTGGATCCAAAGGGCTACATGGTCATACACCAAGAGCCAAAAGTTGTGGTTTGAAATTGACAACATTAATTAAAGCAAAAGTGAGGGGCTTTGTTTCAATTATCTGTTTTATACTCCACTCTCATTTCGTGCTTCTTCTATTTCAAAATAAATGGTTCCCTGTAAGCCCCAATTTTAAATGTCAGCTGTCCTATTTCTAATGGACGATATAGGTGTTTGACTCTCTCCAAATTCAAATTTGTACATGTTTTATAACCCCTATTGATTTCTTGAGTGGTTAACCATGTTTTTGGAAAGTGTAAATTATACACTAGGAGTGTGTTAGACCCGTTAAAAGGTAAACTAACACTATGAGACCACAAAGTACCATTTAGTTAATAACTAATTTCAGCCCTAAATGGTGTTCAAGTAGAAAGAAACTGTTAAGACCCACACCACATCCTTAACTATTTGTAGAGCAGTTTTTTGCACTCAGGAGTTATCACTGACTAGTAATTAAGGAAGTGCCAGAAGCAAATCGATTGTTCAAAACTGAAAGAAAAAAAGAGAGAGAGTGAATCCATAGCTATTTAGAATACTTGGGAATGCATTTCCTAGATAAAAAAGATTTGCACTTAACTGGAGGAGAACTCTTCAAATACAAGAACATTTCATTTTCAAAATTTCTTAATCAAGTACTCTAAACTTTCATCCTTCTTAAACAAAAGATGCTAAATGAAAATCTGAAACATCAGGTATTCCGGAATGCTAAAAATGCAGGTACAGCTAGTATGAGAAATGATACCCAGATATGACCTAGAATCTTTTCTGTTGAAAAGGTCATTAATGTCACTTTGCTTCTTGGTAACTTGCTTCTTTCTAATAGAGATGGAATGCGGCATCATTAGTTATATGACAAAATGAACAATGTAAGACAACTGCTTTTCTTATAATATGAATTAATAAGCCGAAAATGAACACAGACCCTTCCAAAAAGTTTTTCCATTCTCTCAAAAATTCTTCTTCCTGAAGGTTATTACCATCCTTTGACACATGAGCACCTTCAAAACATAATTTCTGTGTTGCTAATGCCATGAACCACAGTACTTCAATGTAATCTTAAACTAAGAAATCATATAATTTGCCTTCCAAACCGGGACACTTTTGGGAGTGAAAGGAGGTGCTATTCATTATTATGCAGGAAAAATAGACAATAAACTGGGACTGTCCAGGTTACATACTAGCTGAAACTATCTTTCAGCTCACTTACATTGCTTGCATGTGGTATGGGAATTTATTAGCTTACAAGCCTACAGTTCTAAGGCCAGGACAATGCCCAAATCAAGGCATCATCAAAACAATACCTTGTTCCTGAAGTCTGGCTGCCAGCGACCCTGGATGACTCTGTCACATGGCAAGGCACATGGTGGCTTCTGTGGGTCTCTCCCATCTCTTCTGGGTTTTGTTGCTTTCAGCTTCTTGCTTCCCTGGCTTTCTCTTTGTCTGAATTTCATTCTCTTATAAAGGACCCCAGTAAGAGGATTAAGGCCCAGTCTGGGCCATGCCTTAACAGAAGTAGCCTAATCAAAAGGTCCTACTTAAAATAGATTTACACCCACAGGAATGGATTAGCTTTATGAGCACGATTTTTTTCTGGGGTTATACAGCTTCAAACCATCACACATGTGGACTAGAAAAATGTATATTTCATCAATGTAAGAATTAGGGTATTAAATAGCAACCAAATAAACTGTGCAGTTATTTTACCAAACCATAACTAGCTCTAAAATTCTACCAGCAGCAGAATAAAATATACAACTGGCATGAAAAGACTTGTTCTTTTGGTAATTACCTTGTCTTGGTAACAGGTTAAATGGTGGACAATGTGGAAGTCTAAGATGGATTTTTACATCATTACAAGTTTTATTTTTGGAAGTAAAACTACCTTCAACAGCATTCTTACTATGCTTAAACACAAGACACTTGATTTACTAATATATGCCAGGATAAAATTGAGAAATATCAACAAAACAAAACAACTTTTCAATGTCATTAATTTCTATGCTCAAAAATTACTTCTTAGTAAAAATTACAAAACTGTCTTGGGTTGATTCCACTTCATTTTTTAAACCAATTTTATTAGAATTTTATTCAGATATACTCATAGATCAGGTACATTTGTCTATTAAATTATTTTACCTTATCATTGAATATTAGAAAATATATGGTATACCTTCTAATTCTTTCAGTGAGAATCACTTACATTAATTTGATCAGGTACCATCATATGGCAGTATTCCAAATTTGTAAATGAATCCAATTCTGCACTATAAATTTTCTCACTGCTTTTTCTGGGCCATGACATCATACTGGAGAAATGTGTCTATGCATGCCCATTTCAAGTTATTTGTAGATATCTTTCTTGTTGTTTATGGTTAGCAACACATTTTTGCTCTACAGCATTTTGCGTTTCACTGAACATGACTGAAATGCATAGAAAGTACAACTTTTACTTGTGCACCTAGTCCTGGAATACTGCATATATACATACCATTGAGTAGGGTGCAGTTCTCTGCCATACTGCATCTCACCTTGCCCCGAAGGTAGGGATTGGTTGTGCCTTTAAAGCCACATCACAGAAGTACAGCTGGCTCTTTGATTGGCACAATGAAGAGCCACTAACTGTTTCAAAGCCACCACACCACACTGCAGGTTGCTGCCAAATATACCTCCCATACCCTAAATTTTCATTCTTCGTTTATTCATGTTTCATATTGAACACCTACCTTGTATCAGTTCTAAACCCCAGACATATCACAGTAAAACAATGCAGTGTCTGCCATAAGGGAGGGTGTAGTTTACTATGAAGCTTTCTTATGTATCCCAAATTGATAGCTAGTATGTTAACATATTGATCCATCTTGGCCCTTTGAATGACTCTGTGGCTAAATCTCCCGGCTCGTTGTCCCCTCCTTTTACCAACAAATAAATATTATCATTTTCTATATGTGCCATGATGTGAAAATTAGGGGGATCCACGGTCCAATGCAATGTTTTCCAGAATGCAGTGTGGTGGAATAGTCCCACAGAATGTTCCTGTAAAGAAGAGGTGCTCCCATGGTCAAAGGAGTTTAGAAAGACCATATAATGCATGTCCCCTCTTGATATCTCAAATGTAAGTTAGCCTTTTAAGGGTGCTGAGAATACCTTCAGTAAAGAAACCCATGTAACTTTGTTTAACCCATTCTTTCCAAACTTATTTGACTATAGAACCCCTTTTTCCATGAAGCCTGTAACAGAAGTAGCAGTTCATTGATAGAGCTCCCCTTGGGAAACTCCGGTCTATAAAGCATGCCATTTCCTTAAAGCCTGCACTTCAGAAGCTCAGGTGGCTGGTTTTCCTGCTTCATGAAACTGAAGAGATGTGCCTCTGGCCACCTTATCTTCTGCTGTCAACACCTGCTATTTGTTGTACCATCATCTCACAGTTGTCACACTGTCTCATAGGATGGTTTTGCTTCCATGTATTTCCCTGTCTCTATATGCCACCTTTCCTGCACCTAGTGCTATAAATTTAGCTTTCCCACAGACTAGTCAAATTTGTACAGATAACACCAAAGGACCAATGTCCTTTACTTCCATTTGGAAATTGAGCCAATCATAACATTAGTATAATCAGACCTTTTCTCGGCCACGTTATTTGTTCCTAGATCCAAAAAAGGTGCTTGCTTTGCTTTCACACAGAGATTTCATGTTTATATTCTATTAGTTATCTAGGCCATTAAAGAAGACTGGAGGTTTGAAAAAGTTGTCTCAAGATACCAGAAATCTGACAAAATTTAGAAATCTCTCACAGAGGTTGGCACTTTTCACAGGTGTATGGCCTCTTCATTGTGTGTTGCATTTTCAAAAGAGACAAAGATGTTCTAAGATGAAATGAATTATTAAGGCTTATTACCAAGGTCAAGAAGGCTTGGAAAGCAGAAGGCCCCTGATGACTTCCAGTCACATCCAAGGGTGGGCATGAAAAAAGCAGCAGAGCACAAACAATTGCTCACACACTCCTGGGCCATCATCGTTCAGCTGGCTGAGACTGCAACTTTATAGAGAAGGAACTGAGATAGACCTGGGACCAAAAAGGTAGGCCAGTGTGCTGGTTTGGATATATTATGTCCCCCAAAAAGTCATGTTTTAATCCAGTCTTGTGGGATATTTGGACTAGGTTGTTTCCATAGAGATGTGTGGGTGAGACCTTTTGAATATATTATTTCCATGGATGTGTGGCCCTGCCCATTAAGGGTGGGTCTGAATTAGATCACTGGAGTCCTTTAATGAAAGCTCACACAGAAAGCCAAGAGGACAAACATCCCAAGAGTAGCTGAGAGAGACATTTTGGAGAGATGCTTGGGAGCTGACAGAGATGCTCAGAAATGCTTGGAATTGTGGACAGAGAACATTTGGAGATGCTAAACTAAGGACACACAGGAGCTGAGAGAGGAGCTGAAACACAACCCAGGACTAGGAGACACCAGCCATGTGCCTTCCCAGCTGACAAAGGGATTCCAGATGCCATCAGCCTTTCTTCAGTGACGGTATCGTATCCTCTTGTTGATACCTTAGTCTGGACACTTTTATGGCCTCAGAACTGTAAATTTGCAACCAAATAAGCCCATTATATAAAAGCCAATCCATTTCTGGTATTTTGCCTAATGGTAGCATTAGCAAACAGGAAGGCCAGCAATAGGTCAGTTACCAAGGGAAGGAAGCAGGAAAATCTAGACTCAGATGGCTAAAAACCAAGAAGGATCAGGAGAAATTGCTAGGTGAGGTCAGGAGTATTGTGATCCAAAGTGGTGCCTTCCAGATTACTTGATCATTGGAGTTGTCTGGGGTATGTTTTTAAAAGGGAGACTCCAGGCTCTGACCTGGTGATCTGATTCAGTTGATCAGGACTAAGACTTGGAAATATGTTTTTGATCAGCAGTTTAGAGGAGTCTGCCTTAACACATGTAGCACTGCCTTCAAAAGAAGAATTTTAGAAACTGAGTAGACATTCTTGTATCTCCTTTAGTTTTGCTTCTCATAAGAAGTCATAGTGGAATTGTGTTTATACAAAGTCACACACACACATAAAGACACCGTGGGATGTATCATCATCAAGAGTGTCTTCTAAGGTTCTGTAAATCCAAATACTAAGATATCTAGCTTTGCATAATATCCTTGAGTGTGGTTGTTTACAGTGTCTGCCCTGGGCAGTTTGTTAATGTTTAGAACTCAACACTTAAATATATGACTTAAATATTATTGTGCCAGTTTGAATGTATTATGTTCCCCAAAATGCCATTATCTTTGATGCAATCTTGTGGGGGCAGACATATTAGTGTCAATTAAGTTGGAATGTTTGGATTAGGTTGTTTCCATGGAGATATGCCCCACCCAACTGTGGGTGATAATTCTGATTGGATAATTTCCATGGAGGTGTGGCCCCACCCATTCAGCCTGGGCCTTGATTAGTTTACTAGAGCACTATATAAGCTCAGGCAGAAGGAGTGAGCTTGCCACAGCCAAGAGGGACACTTTGAAGAATGTACAGGAGCTGAGAGAGGAGCTTCAGCTTACAGAGACATTTTGGAGATGGCCTTTGGAAGCAGACTTTTGCTCTGGAGAAGCTAAGAGAAGACAAACACCCCAAGAGCAACTAAGAGTGGTATTTATGAGGAGTTGAAGCCTAGGGAGGAACGTCCTGGGAGAAAGCCATTTTGAAACCAGAACTCCAGAGCAGATGTCAGCCAACGTGCCTTCCCAGCTAACAGAGGTTTTCCAGATTCCATTGGCCATCATCCAGTGAAGGTACCCAATTTTTGATGTGTTACCTTGGACACTTTATGGCCTTAAGACTGTAACTGTGTAACCAAATAAACCCCTTTTTATAAAAGTCAGTCCATTTCTGGTGTTTTGCATTCTGGCAGCATTAGCAAACCAGAACAATTATGTAACATTTTTAGCTTTTAGAAGTGCTTTTATCAGCTATTTTATGGAACTTACTTATTTCTTTTTTATTCGTTCCAGAAGAGAAGTCCAGTTTTAAATCTGTTTCCATAGGGAGCTTTACATTCCTCCTAGTGTCTTTTCTCAAGCCCTTTTGAGAGTCTGCTCATGAAAACCTGTCAAAGAATAAAAGCTGTACCTTTGTTCCTTAGTTTAAGATACTGTAAAAGCTCTCCAATTCTTCTAGAGTGCTCCTGTAGAAAATCAAGCTGATCAAGCCTAACTCATTGTGATATTATCAAGCATGTCTGCACTTAGAGTTTTGCTGTTTATCAATCCATTACCATAAAATGTTTTTAAGTATAAGAATAAATTCATGGTTGTATTTAGAAGCTAACATCTGAGGGAAACATTTTATTAATTTATACTCCTAGTTTCTATTTTGAAAGACATTTGCCTGTTTTGTTTGTTTTGCTTTGTTTTTTAATAAAAGTTTCCTTCCTCATTGTCCTGAAAAAGTTCAACCAACATTTCCCACTTCTAAACAATGCTGTAGACTCAGTGTGAATGACCAAATTATATAATCTGTGGATTCAGTATTGGTCACACGTGGGTCCGGTGTGGTTTTTGATGTATGACATGTATACAAATATCAGTTTATCTATCTAGAAGAACTAAATTCCCCATATTCTTCCATCTTTAAATAAAGGTGATTCCTTTTAGAATCACACCTCTCTGGTTAACAGAGGGGATGTTGTTTTAAAAACTAGATGGTCTTCCTGTTTCTCCATTAGCCCAACCTGAGGTTGTAGAAGGAACGAACTATATCCCTTTCTCTGGATCCATTGCTACAGGGTCTCCAAATGTACCCTCCAGCAGTCAGTTTTTCCATAAAGCATTTCTTGCTCTCTCCTAGGTCATTTACTGAGAAACCACCCTTACTGTTCTGGTTTTGCAAAGTTGCTGTTATGCAAAATACCAGAAATGGATTGGCTTTTATAAAGGGGATTTATTAGGTTACAAATTTGCAGATCTAAGGCCATGAATATGTCCAAATTAAGGCACCTCACTGAAGAAAGGCTGATGGCATCCAGAACACCTCTGTCAGGGGGAAGGCACATGACTGGCATCTGCTGCTCCTTTGCTCCTTTGGTCCATTCTGGTTTCAAAATGGCTTTCTCCAAAATGTCGCTGAGCTTCAGTCTATCTTAGCTTCTCTCTCTCAGTTCCTACATCCTTGCTTATTCTCCCAGGGTGTTTCTCTCTATTTCATATGTTAGCTTCTCTGGGGCAAATTGTAGGCTTCATCTCTTAACATCTCCAAACATCTTTCTGTCTGCATCTCCAAGTGTCTCCAAGCAACTGGGTTTGTGTTGGCCCTTGGCTGCTCCTGGGGGCAAACCTTGGATTTACACGTCTTAGCTTCTTTCCAAAAATATCTCTTTCAGCGTCTCTGAGCTCCTTGTTTCCAAGAGCACTCTTAAAGGACTCCAGTGATCTAATTAAGACCCACCCGGAATGGGCAGGGCCACATCTCCATGGAAATAATTTAATCAAAAGTCTCACCCACATTTGGGTGAGTCACATCTCCATGGAAATACTCAATCAAAAGGTTCCACCCAACAAGATTAGATTCAAAGATCATGGCTCTTCTGGGGTCTGTAACAATTTCAAAACAGCACACTTATCACAAAAAAAAAAAAAAAAAATCCCACCACACAATGTTAAGCTCTCTTTTCTACCACTATAATGTCTGGATATTTTTCCAGCAGTTTCTTCATTGTGGGCAACCATGCCAGTTGGAAACCTGGAGAAGCATTCCTCATCTTTTCTGTGCTATAACCTGGGCTAGATGCAAAGACTGCAACAGTAAGAACAAAACAAAACAAAACAAAACAAAAAATCAGGCAGATGCAATACCTGCCCTTAAAGAGGAGTTTCTAGACTAATGTGTCTTGCAGGCAATTTTGTTTGGTAAGTGCTCAAAGAGAAGAGTGGGGTTGGGTAAGAGAGGAAATGAGCACAGACATAGGGACGGGGCAGGACATCACATTAGCTCCTCAGATGAAATAATGCCAATGATGAGACCTGAATGATGAGCAGAGTAAAGGGATAATACAGACATGTCAGGAATAGCATATGGAAAGTGCCAGAGAAGAGACAAATTTCAGATGATGGAGTGCAAGGGCGAGTGAGAGAATTAAAAGGGGTGAGAATGGAGACATACGCAGAGCCAGATTCTAAACGGACCTCTATGTTAAAATTTAAGTTCATTGGAGGATTAATGAGGAACAACTTGAGAGTAATTCCTTTGGGGTTTTTAAGTGGAGTCATGAGGCATATTTATTTTTCTTCTAGAAACATCACTTTGGCTCTAGGGTGGAAAATTGATTTAGACTGGTAAAAGATTGGAGTCAGGATGATCTAGGTGAGAGATAATGATGATTTGACCTAAGTGAGTAGGAATAGAGATGCAGAGAAATAGACAAATTGGGGAGATAGCTGAGAAATAGAAATCATTGGCCTTGGTGATTCATTTAATCAGAATTTGAAAGTGAAGCTCAGATTTCTGGTGTGGGTCAATGAGTTGATGTAGATGTCCAGGATAAGAAGCAAGGAGGAAAAGGAGAAGGGAACAAGGAATTTGAGATGCCTGAGAGACACTAGACACTTGATATATAGATATAAAGTGCAAAAGATGATCTAGACTGACTAAACCATATTTCACAATCAGCAGCAGTTAGGTGACAATAGAAGCCTTGAGTAAGGATGAGCTCTCCCAGGGAGGATGCTTAATGTGTAAAAAGAGAAGAGCTTGTTGAGTGAAATAAGTCACATAGAAAAGGACAAATATTGTATGATCTCACTGATATGAAATAATTAGAATAGGCAAACTCATAGAGTCAGAATCTAGCATATAAGTTACTAGGAGATGGGGTAGGGATAGCGAATGGGAAGTTAAGGCATGAATTGTACAGGGTTCTTAGTTGGAATGATGAAAATGTTTTGGTAATAGATGGTGGTGGTGGTAGCACAACATTGTGAATGTAATTAACAGCACTAAAAATATATATATGAATGTGGTTAAAAAGGAAAATGTTAGCTTATGCCTATGGTAAAAATGAAAATTTTAAAAATATATGTGGAACTACACTACAGAAATAGTGAACTCTAAGTTAAACCATGGTCTATAGTTAGTAGTACAATTATAAAAATGTGCTTTCATCATTTTTAACAAATGTTTCACACCAATGCAAGGTGTTAATAATAGGTTGGGATATGGGAATTCTGTATTTTATGCATGATTGCTCTGTAAACCCACAACTTCTCTAATAAATTAAAAAAAAAAAAAAAACAGAAAAAAAGAGAGCGTGAAGAGCCTTAGGAAAACATCAACATTTAAGGAATCGGTCAGAAGAGAAGAGCCTACAAAATAGAGTTTGAAAGAGCAACTGAAAAAATAAAACCAGAATTAAATGGTATCTTGTAAGCCAGGAAAGAGAGGGCTTCACAAAGGAACAAGCAGTCAGCAGGATCAAAGATGACTGAGAGGTTGGGAAATTAAGACTACTCGTTTTAACAACAGATGTTGGTAACTTTGATCAGAGGAGCTTCCCTGAAGAGGAGACCAGAGTGCAATGGGTTAAAGAGTGAAGGAGCTGTAGTTCAGGAAGTGGAGGCTGACAGTGGAGACAAGTTTAGCTGTCAATGGGAGAAAGGAGACTAGAGGGCTAACAAGGCACACGAATTGAAGGAGGTTTCTAAATTGTGTTTTAAGAAAGGAGACACCTGAAATGTTTAAATGTTGTCAAGGAGGAAAGAATGAAGTAGAGGTTGCAAATACAGCAGAAGGGAGATAACTGATGGAGACAGGCCTTGAGGACTTGGTGGCTTGGCCCTAGATAGGATACCTCTCCCCGGGTAACAGGAAGGAAGAAGAAAACGGAATTGGTTTTCAAAGCAGCAATAGGATCCAAGTGGGATAAAGAGTTTCAGGAGACATAAAGGGCAAATAATAAACAAATAAGATTTGGAGACCAAATGCTGTCTTGTTTTCTGATAAGTTCTTAACTGCCTGATCTGCATGTTACACTGGAATGAGTCCTGGCTTTGACCCTCTTTCTGCTTATTGACTGTGTAAATCACTAGGACAAGTAATTTAACCTAGCTGAGCTTCAGTGTGCTCATCTATCCAAAAGGGGAATTTTTTAAATCTACCTTGAAGGGCTGCAATATGGAACAACTTATAACACCTTAAGTATTAACACAATGCTGAACACGTTGTAGATTCTTGAGTAACTGTAGATATATTTATCATCTTGTCCTAAGAATCTGTTTTCTTCACTGTATTTAGAAGAAAACTGTGCAGAGAAAACCAATACATACAGTATATCATATACAGTACATACAGCCCCAGTGGTATATAGTTGTATCATATACCACTGAAAGATAGTTTTTATCTGTTATTAAAATCTTTGTTTCAGCTGGGTTCCAGTGGGTGCTCCAGATGCTTTCTGCTACTTAGTAACTTCGGGGTCTCCCGAGAAGGTTTATCCTAACAGTCTTATCAAATCTACATAGGCAGCTTACAAAGGGGAAAAAGCTTGACTCCCATAGCTCAGAAGGCTAAAGTGTGGGATCTGAACTCAGTGCTTCTCTCTTCAGTCACTCAGGTTGGCATTTGAACATTGTCACTAAAGAAGCACACTAAGAAAAGGTGCCTAGATAAGCCACTAAGCAAATAAATTCAGTCATAAAACCATAAATTCAGTTCAAGATAAAGGAGAAAAAAGTATTCCTGGCATAACATGGCTGCCTATATTTTTTTCCTTTTCTAAGTTTTATAGCAAACTTTGTCTTAGAAAAGCAGCTTGGAAGTAAGAAGGAAGAAATCCAAGGTAAAAACTCAGTGGCAATAGCTGTAGCAAATTGCTCCAGATAAGCTTGAGGAAACTGTCTCTGGGCTCCCAAGAGGCTAATGAACTAGAGATCCCTAACTCTTCCCAAGGCCTGATATTTACTGAGGTGTCAAAGACATCTAAAGTTCCAGAAAATACTGCACTTTTAAAAGGTCATCAAGCTAAATCCTCTAAACTATAGAAATTATATACTTGTTGAGCATTAATAGGCTCTTGACAGAATGGAGAAGTTTGAAAAAGACCATTAGAAGCCGAATACAGCATCTCCCAGTGACCAGCCTCTTCATTCTCTTTTGAAAGCTGTGCCATCCAAAGCCAGTGCATTTCTAATGTCAGGGGATAGAGCAAATGGCTATGCATTAGCTTATTTTGCTCTTAAGGAGAAACAAAAAGGGAATACTGAGCTTCTACGAGGTTACACTTTGGCCTGGAATCAGACCACAGCTTTCTCAGCCGTGCCCTTCACTTCCTGCTACCTTCGAACCATGGGTCCCCACAAAGTGAACGAGCTTCAGGCCTTCATGAAAATGTGTTAGCAGTGCCCAACCATTCTGCATACCAAAGAAATGTGCCTCCTGAGGGAGTGGGTGGAGAGCATGGGTGGTAAAATACCATCTGCTATTCATAAAGTTAAAGCAGAAGAAAATGTCAAGGAAGAGAAAACAGGAAGAAGGTGGAGGAAAACATAAAGACAGACAAACCATTAAGTGAGGTAAGTGACTTGGAAATTGACAACGAAGGTGTTATAGAACCAGACAAGGATGATTCTCAAGAAATGGGCAGTGAAGCTGTGGAGATAACTGAGGAGATGACGGATCAGGCAAATGATAAGAAAGTGGCTGTCATCATTGCCCTAAATGTTGGTGAACTACAGAAAGCCAACAACTTGTACACAGATGCCATTAAGCTGAAGCCTTGCCTGGCCATTCTGTATGCCAAGAGGGCCAATGTCTTCATCAAATTACAGAAGCTAAATGCTGCCATCTGAGACAGTGACAGAGCCACCGTGAGCTTAGCCTTACAAGTGGCGAGGGAAAGCACACAGACTTCTGGGCCTCAGAAGAAGCAGCCCCTGATCTCGCCCTTGCTTGTGAACTGGATTATGATGAAGAAACTAGTGCAATGCTGAAACAGGTTCAACGGAAGGCCCAGAAAATTGCAGAGCATTCAAGAAAGTATGAGCAAAAATGTGAGGAGCGAGAGATGAAAGGAAGAATAGAGTTAAGAAGGCTCAGGAAGAACATGAGAGAGCCCAGAGAGAGGAAGAGGCCAGACGACAACCAGGAGCTCAGGATGGCTCGTTTCAGGTGGCTGTCCTAGGGGAATGCCTGGAATGGGAAGAGACATGGCTGGAATGGCAGGAATGCCTGGGCCCGATGAAATTCTTAGAAATTCCAGGCAGGATCCGAAGTTATGGTTGCTTTCCAGGATGTGGTCCAGAATCCAACAAATATGTCAAAATGTCAGAGCAACACAAAGGTTATGAATCTCATTAGTAAATTGTCAACCAAATTTGGAGGTCCAGCATAATGTCCTGTTGACAAATAAAGCCCTTGCTGAAGGAAAAGCAACCTAGATCACTTAATGGGCGTTGCAGTAATACAAACCAGTGTACCTCTGACCTCATCAAGAGAGCTGGCAGGCTTTGAAGATAATCCCTACCTCTTAGCCCCAAATGCAGCTGACACATTTTACAGTGGTTTGCCATTAGAGTACTCATCCAGATAATGTTTTCCTATTAGTAATTACAAACTTTAACACTTTTTAAACCTTAAGAATATTTAAAACAAATTGAAAGGATATAATAATCCCTGCATTTTTCTTTACTAATCATTTTGGTTTTCCTTTGACTTGGTTGGGTAAGGAAGATATTTTAATATGGAAGATTTATTGCTCTTGTTTGAGCAGGAGGCAAATATAACTCAGTTAAACAGATAAAGTTGGAATTGAATGTATTACTGAGGCATTTTGATCTGTACTTTCAAATGCTTAATTTTTTAAAAATAATTTATTTCAGTAATAAAACTATTGGGACCACCAGTCTTGCAGTAGGACCTGGGTAGGAACTGGAAGTACCTGGCATGGCAGCAGCAATTTTATTCCATTTTATGTAACATGAACTTTTGTGAAGGTTGCATTTAAATCTTACACTGTGGTGAAAGGGTGATTTTGGTAATTCTGTGGTAGAGGTGGATGATTTAGCTCGGTTCTTGTCCAATATATAAAATAAATGTTCATATTATTTCCATATAGGGGAAATATGGGAGTACTTTTGTTTTTATATTACTGGGTTTAAAATTATCTTTCCTGGTCAGAAGATGCCCAACTCTATGTCTGCTTTCTGCTTATTTTTCACATTTTTTTCCCTTACTCTTGGGCTATAGATAATCTTTTTTACTAGCATCATAACTGATACCATCATTCATAGTATAATTGTGCACAGCATATTTAATACTGGGTATATTTTAATATGCAATGTATACGGTGATTATGTAGGATAATACCCATTACAGCTGTAGTTCCTTACTTGGCTAAGAGATAGCATATTTAAAGCATTAGGTTTCCACTTTTGTGTAATCTTGTCATATCAAACGATGTTGGAAGGAGGGATTCCCTTTGGTGTTTGGTCTTGTACTTAGGAAATCTCTATTGCTATGGAGTTTAATTTATTTTGTAGCATTCATCTTTATATTTTGGAGAGTATGAGGTTTGAATTAATTGATACACATAGAGAAGAACTTAACTTGATCCAGCATGAGTTAGAAAATAGATGATATCCCTGATTTTTCTTCTTTGTGGAATTGTTGACACTATGAAAGATTCATTTCTTCTCCTATTCAGATCTTCCTTAAATACTGCAACCATGCCACCTCCTTTAGTATTTTCTCCTCCTCCCTCCTATTTAAGGGGGGAAAGATGATAAATGTTTTTTTGTTATGCATACAATTCTTATTTTCAAATAAGACCAAGTTCTGTGGTGGGAATTGTAGGCTTCTGCCTATCTTCTCATATAAAGTGCTGGTGTTTAAAAGCAATTTCAAGGAATGATACCTTCTGCACTTTGCTTATTTGAACAATCAGAATAGTAGGAGCAGTGAAGTAAATTCAATGGAGTACATTTCTGAAATAGCGCATTTCTGAAATCTTAAGTAAGTTGATTCTAGTTCTAATCCTTTTATATACACAAACAGACAGGAATGCTTGTATTATATGAATTAGGAAAAGCTGTATATTGATTGAGCATGTTTTTTAAACCCTTTAAAAATACTGGGCATATAAACTTGCTTTTGAGCTGGCCAGTGTTTTTTTTGTTTGTTTGTTTGTTTTAATGCGTCTTCTCCTTTCACAGAACTCCCAATGCAGTATGTAAATAACTCAAGAAGACCATTTGCTTCTGGATTCTTTGGATTCTTTATTTGATTTCCTTAATTATACATTACCTACTACATTCTAACATTGCAAATGTTATCATAAACAGGTAAAAGTAAAATTGATCTTCTGAGGGGGTAAAAAAAGGAATACTGAGTTATTTCTTCCCAGGTCTAGAATTTTTAGCTAAATCTGTATGACCTTGTTATGCCAAATTCTTAACTTACAATAATTGATTGGATATTGTAAGTTAACATGTTGTATACAGGTTTCTCTCTCAAGATTTCACAGATTTCTCAGCTTTTATCTATGTAAATATATTACTGGTAGAAACTGAGATAATAAAAACCCATGCAAATAATCATCCAGTATAGTTGCATTTTCAATCACTCCGGTCCACAAATTACCATGTATATTTCACATGCAGGTACTTTTTCCAATTTAAATTCAAGCAATTCTTGAATAATATCATTAAGGCCTTACCTGAGAATGTAGTAACATGAAAATTACTTTTCTTCCACTTTATTTTAATTTTATGTCCAAAAAGAATAATTATATATGCAAGTGGTGATATGGATAATCACATTTCATATTTTATATTAGTGCCTGATCAATGATGGGATAAGAATTTCTCTCCATCCCCATCCATCCTGCTTCCACCATGCCACTGTATCCTTAGCAAAGTTTTGCATCCAAATAGTTTCAATTATTCTTCTGAAAAAATAATGTTGAGCTTGTAGAAGAAATGTCAAATTTGTAGCATTTGAAGGACTTGATCTCTGTTTTGAGGACTGATTTTTCTAAATCTTTAGCAGAGATTAAATAACTAGGAATGTTATGAATGGGTCTCTGCTCTTTACAAAATTTGAGAATCGATTGTGTCCTTAAATGCCTCCATGTCCATTGCTCTAAGCTGTCAGTATTAGCTAGTATTCTCATTTGAGTCTCTCTCCTAAAGGCTTAAAAAAAGACTCTTCTCATTTATTCATCTGTGCCTTGAAAAAATTATGACAGCAGGTGAGTCTATTAGGGAATTTGTTAAGTTGCAAGAACTCATACTGCATTATATTCAGAACCTATTCAATCGAAACATTTTTCTGGTCTTTAAAGAACTTCAATTGCAATTCAAACTAGATATGAGTCTTTATTGCCACCTTATATTTTTAAATCTGATAAGATAAGGGGAGGAAATCATAAGAATTACATATCTTCTTTGAAACCAACTTTAATCAACAACCAAGGCAATCATGACTTTATTTCTTCCCCAGACACAATGTAAATATGATGGAGAATAAGATAGTTTTTCTTTTTCTAGTTGGTTAAATAAAGTTATTTTCAAATTGCTTTGGAGATATGGCAATAAATAAACAACAGGTTTGCAAGTATACAAATATTTAAGTGCTGGAATTTCCCTGTACTATCATTAAATATGAAAAATTTCAGTGTTATGTAAATATATTGAAAATTGAAAATGTTGGCTTTCTAGAAATTTGGGGCCCATGGGAGGAGATATTTGAAGAGATAAAAAACCAAGCTGTGCTACTCACATGCATATGCTTATCAAGATAGTTTTATATTAAAAAGCATGATGTTAAAAATTGAATTTAGAGCCACAAAACATATTGTTCCCCACAAGGAAGAAAATACACAGTGAAGGTCACTTTATGCTAGAATATCCAACTTTAAGATATTTTACACCCTTTAAAAAAGGTAAAATGTCCACATAATTAAGATGAGTGATTTTTGTTTTGCTTAACATATTTAATGTCCCTATTTCTCCATTTCTTTCTCCCACCACATCAAAAACTATTTTACAATAAATATTAGCATTTATTAGTAATTTATTATAACCAAATATTAACAAAAGAACTTCTCTAAGAGTTGGAAGAACCTAGAGATTAAAATAATCCAATCTACCCTACAGTAACACTCTTTGCAACATCTCTGAAAATCGGTTACATGGCTCCTTTTTAATACCATCAGAAACTAACCACTACACAATCCATTACCCTATTGAACAGCTCAAGTTGCTTAAAAGTATGCAGAGGAACTCTGCATCCCTAACATATCCACTAAATTCTTGGTGTTATTTTTAGCTTAGGATCTTTCCAACTTACTCTTAAATCCTTAAACAGAATCCCTCCTGGAGAATCAGTGGCCTAAGAGATTTGTATGTATTTGAAATAAAGGCTTGATTAAAGCAAGGTAGGGCTCTCTCCAGAGAAATATCATCTGACCAGCCTCTTCCAAAAGATCTCCCAGATTATATGGACTTCTAGCCTATAGGTGCAGAGATTTGATCTCACAACACCCCAGAATTGAGCAGGCTGAAGAAGGCTGACTCATGCCAGATAAATGCAAAGAAATTCAGTACTAATTAATTCATTTGAATGAAATATGTAACTGGCAGATGGATAAGATATTCATATTGGACTGTCAAAGCCATTCCTAAATTGTAGGCTACATAAAAGTCTGTTGACTGTTTAGAGAGCAGGACATACTAACAAGAAAAATGGGTTGATTGAGCAAATGTTTAATACCTCAGACACTAATAGTTTGGTGCATCCATCTCTGCAATTCAAGCTGGCTTCTCTAGGTGCACCATCCTGGAAAGCGCTTGAATAGATGACATGATTTGACATTCAAAACTTCTTTTGCCAGTCTCTAACCCATATCCAAAGGGAAACAGTTTTTCTTTAGATATGTGGATAATTTTAGTCAAATTTTTTACTGGCATATTTCTGCTTTGATCCATGATGTGTTGCTTTGATAGATTAATTCTATGAGCAACATTTTTTCAGCTCTTTGAGAAGAGGGAGGCAGAGATAACTGTAAACACACACACACACAGCCCCCACTCTGGGCTGTATTAAGTCTCTGAACTGCTGTGCTTGGCTCCGCCCCCTTTCCATCCACTTAACTTACTTGACTGTTAGACTTGTTGCAAGGCAGGGCCTTCCATTCCTCAGTCTCTTCAGCTTCTCCTGCCTCTTTCCCTGCAAGCACCAGTATAGAAACAATATGTGTAGCTATGCTTTAAAATAGCCCACTTCTACAGCTCTTTGTTGGATTGTTGAATAGCAGTGGGCATGCAGCCCTATTAGCTCTGCTGTAAATAACAGATTATAGCAGAAAGTGTTTCTTTAAAGAGCCAGGATCTCTTTCAGAAAAAAACATTTGTAAACATTTAAACAGGAAACTGAATGAGGTTTTTAAACAGAGACATGAAGTTTCTACTATAGTCACCTTCTCTCTTAGAAGAAAAAGTGCAACGCTTACATTAAATCTCTTTTTAAATGAAGGACAGAGAAATCGATTTCTAAATTATCAGCCCCTGGAGAAAACATAGACTGCCAAAGTATCATTTTTATATAATTTTACATTTTAAATGTTTTATTATTACTTGAATATCTATGCATAAACATAGGAATCATAAACACTTATAATGGCCCATACATTTATTTGGCAAGGATATTAGATTTCTGTGTTTCTGTTCTCCTTAATATACCTAAATCTTATTTTAAAATATGTCTATCGCATTACTAGAAGTGGTTATGTATTCTGGTTTTCAATCAACTAGTTTTCTTGGCTGGATTGACTATAAATTTGTTGACATATATTGATGATTCCTCATTTTCTTGCCCAGGGATCATTTCTTCTACTCATTTATTTTCAATCTCTGTACTTGTTATTTGACAGTACCCTACCAGCAGCATAACAGAACACTCCAAGCTCATAAGACATGGTATAAACTAATTAGCAGATTTTATGATAGAAACTATTTTCCTCCCACGTGATCAACCTAGCTGGATAATGAACTTCATGAAAATATCCAACTCTTATCATGCTAAGACAAACAGTCTCACTCAAGCAAGTTCTCATTTTGCCCTTGGACTTCAGTTCATAAATGGATATGGTACAAATACAGAAACAAATTGTCAATATAGAGTGAGGGACAGGGTTAAAAATAAAATAGCCTACAAAATGGATTTTGAGTTAAGAAAATTCATGAGTCTTTTTTGCAACTGACAGAGAAAAAGAGCACTAATAAGACCTATTTGAAAAATACTATGACTGAAATCATGGTGTATAACTGAAATGTATGGCAGTTATAGAAAATTCCCCTGCATGCAGGTGTGCAGAAGCACTGAAGGGTTACTAACAAACACTAAATAGAAGCACTGAATAGTTTTTTGCAGGGAGAAGATCCAGAAATAAGAGTGAAAATCAGTGCTGGTTCATTACTTCAGCAACGGGACTGACAAACTCCACTGCTAATGTAGCCTTTAAACAGCAGGTGCACAGTTGGACCACTCTAGCTTGTAGCCCCCCAGCCCTGGCACAGAATGAGCCCAGTATTCTCTATAGGGATTAATGAATGACCACAAGCCAACGCAAGGTGCATCTGAATACTGTGGTTGCCCTGCTTTCATTTTGGTCACACGTGGTTGAAATTTCACCCAACACTGTCCACTTCAGTTTTGGTGTTTGCTAACCAGGGCTGCAATCTGCTGCCCCAAATACCATGCCACAAAACTCTAAAGTAGCTTGAAGGGATGGGAGAAAAAAATGAAAAAAGAAAGAGTTTTATATACTCTTAGTCTTCTCCTTGGAAATGGTTTGTTCAGTTTAATGGCACTTATCAATGTTGAACTATTATAATGCAGACAAAGAATTGCCTATCATCAAAGCTAAAAAGACACCAATAAAGAACAAATAAATGATATAAATGGCATCTCCAAGCTCTCTACCATATTTATAGTAAATCCCATGTAGTACTAATTTGGGTATGCAAATTGAAATATCACCCATCATCTCAATTATGTAAATATCCCTGCAAAGGAAACACTAAACTTATTTAACAATTTATTTCATACTTTAATGTTTTGCAGATTTTACCTAGATTTCAAAATGTATAGATATTTTATGGCTTTGCTTAAACACAAATAATCCTTTTGTCTGTTTTACTAATAACGAAGGTATATTTTTTTCTCCTGATGTATATGATCATCATCCATGACTGTCAGTAAAAATTATAAGGATGTACTATAATAAAAAGTATACCCCATGTGGAAATAAAAGGAAATAATGTATTTCATAAGAATAGCAATGCACAGTTCTCTCCTTCCTATTGAAGCATTACTGTGGTGTTGAAGAGTACCTTTAGATTGAAGTAAAAGTTATATCTCATGTGTTTGGGCAGGAACTTTCAAGAACAGTAAATTTCAGATTATAGAAGAGACTCAAAAAAGGCAAAACATTTTATTATAAAATGAACACATAAAAATCATAAAGATCCATTTAATGATGGTGTTACAAATATGAAGCAATCTATTTGGACTAATAAAAGGTCAGAAAAAATGTTTAAATATCTTTATAGAAGCATGAGAAACCAAATAAACCTTGTTGCTAATGTCAGGGTAAAGGGTTCATTTCAGAAAACAAGATTTTTTTCTTTCTCCCAAGTTTAAATTGTGCATAGCATTGTTAACATAGGCTAGATATTATGCATTAAAATATACTCCTAGCATTCACTATGTACTGTGTGAATATCTACATAAGTGATTCTGAAATAACTTTTCAATAGCTTTATTTTGGCAATAAAAAATGCATGGGTGCTAGTAAAATTCATGTTCACAGTAGGTTTTTGAAAAGCCTGTAAGAATACATTTGTTGAAATTTGCATTTGGCTTTGGAAAATGTATGTTTAACAATTGAATGCAGCCATATTTTAACTTTTAAGCTCCCACATCAAGAAAGTATCAAGGTATTGCAGCAATTTACTCCTAGGGACATTATGCTGGGCTTTGAAATTCAAAAAATAGGATATTTTTTCTTGAATTATTTTATGATCAATGTACAGTCTCTCTGCAAGGAAAATTAAAGCTGTCTGACAACTCATAGAAACATCACTGGCTGTTAAAAATGTACAAAATTGCATAAAAGCATGAAAAGCACTGGGTAATTTTGCAGTTTCATCTCTAAACACAATTGTAAAGACATTCTGTCTTTCAATTCTTTCTCCCTCTTTCTTCTGAAGCATGGCCTTTTAGCTCTTGCCCTTTTGAATATCGTTGCCTACTGTAGCTTTGCTTCTTAATGTACTGCTTTATCTTATCAGGCTAAGAAAGTATTTACAGGGGGTGCTTGCTTTTATCTGTATTCACAGAAAATGCTAACAAATTAGAAGAAAGTGCCAGAGAACACCACATACCTTGTCCAGAACATTACAACGGCTTCTGCATGCATGGGAAGTGTGAACAGTCTGTCAATATGCAGGAGCCATCTTGCAGGTACTATTTTCACTCTTAAACTTTTGCAACATAGAAAAAGTAAAATAGAAAGTAAAAATGCACAAGCTAAATTCCAGATGTTTACAGAGATTTGGTTGTCATTCTGTCTGAATGGGTGAGCAGCAGCAAAATTTTTCTCTTCCTGTCCTACACACACACACACACACACACACACTCACACTCTCCCATACTAGAAAAACCTCAAAGTGTGTGTGCCTCACACACTCAAAAACTATATAATACATCATTGCATAAACCCATGTAGTAGAACTTGAAATAGTACTTCATGCATTACAAGCTCCTTAAAGGCACAGATGCCTCTATATTGTTCACCACTCTTTCTCCTGAACCTAGAACAGTGCTTGGCATATATCAGAGGTTCAATAAATGTTGCTTAAACAGGATGAGGCCTTACTGTACATTAGAAAGCACACGTGCTTTGTGGAGGTCATCTTTGCCAAGGTCCTTCTTGTCTTCCAATAAATATCATCAGTCTTGGTTTTGCTTACTATTTTCTCTGGATCTCCTTCCCATGAGCTTCATTTCATGAGATTAGTAGCTACATCTCCACAGTCTCAAGCTCATTTGAGACACAAAGAAATTGCTCTTCTGGATTCAGTCTGGATTTAATTAATAAACAGAAATATCAGCTGAGTATTCATGGCTGAAATATAATTATTTCACTTATGGTAAGGCCAAAGTGAAAAAACAAGTGTACTTTTATTTAAATTAATGTATGTGTGGTACGTGGTGAAACACGTTCTGGATTGTTAGACTGAAAAGACTGTTCACTGTCTCTCTTTTTTCTCTCTCTCTCTCTCTCTCTCTGCTCTTGTCATGAACTGTCTTCTTTTCAGGTTTCCCTTTGCCAATTGCATTATAACACCTGCCTTCCAGTGAAGTCAGGCAAAGTGAACCAAATGAGATGTTAGTCCTGCTGCCCTATCACTCCTTCGCACAGCCACCATTAGTAAGCCTTCTCTGCTGCAGAGAGGGATGATCCCAGGTTACAGTTATGAGAAAGCCAAAGTGAAGTACAAAATTAGTTGTGCAAAGTCAATGACAAGTTGAGTTCCTTTTGCGTTGTTTTGATCTGAGCTTTTTTCTCAGTACATTGTCAAATGCTAATTTTAACATGCATATGTCTACCTGTGCTTTCTGGTAACTGAGAGGCAGCGTTCATTATTGGATGCTTATATTGCCTACATCATCATTATTTTTTATAATGAAATTTAATTCTACAATATCAGCAGATGAGTTTATGACCAAGAAAATAAGGAAATGGCTGTTATTGTACTGCTGGCCACAATATTTTCAATATGTACTCTGAATATCATAGAGAATATATTATCCAAAAAGAAATAAATAAACAGCCCTATTTTCTATATCCATGTCATCAGAAGCAAACCTTTTCCCAAGTAATCATATTGACTTAGGTTAATTAAAAAGCAAATTAAATAAAATGTAAGGTTCACCTGAAAAAGATACAGAGAGAACAACTATCCCTGGACATCTGTTGTCTTTCCATATTGTCAACAAAAACAAATTATCTACCGGTCTTCCCGTCTTCAAAATCCAGTATTATAAGTACCAAAAAGAAGCCACATATCTTCCAAACTGAAAGCAAAGAGACCTTGTTAAATATAAGTAGTTGAGACCCACATTCACAATGTAGAATTTATTTAGAGAGGGAGACAAAAACCGTAATCATGATGAAGTTGAATGCCTATTGGCCATCTATAAGAATAAACCCGGAAGCCGCAGGTAACTGGACATTGTATTTTCTTCCAGGTGTGATGCTGGTTATACTGGACAACACTGTGAAAAAAAGGACTACAGTGTTCTGTACGTTGTTCCTGGTCCTGTGCGATTTCAGTATGTCTTAATCGCGGCCGTGATTGGAACGATTCAGATTGCTGTCATCTGTGTGGTGGTCCTGTGCATCACGAGGTCAGTAACTATCCTCGGGCAACCCAAATAAAGGGACTTGCTGTTCCTGGTTGTTTTAATCTGATCATGAGCCCCTTCGTGAGTGCTGCAGCCATCCTGTTTCCTCGTCGCAAGAACATTTGGATAGCAAAATGGAAAGATATTGATTTTCATATTGGAAGTGGTACAAATTATTTCATTATTTTTGCATTGTGACAAGGATTATTTATTTTCTGAGCAAAGGCCATTTTTTTCCCTAATGTGTGCTGCCAACCTTTGTTTAAATATGTTTTTCTCTTTTTAACTATAAAATGCCAACCTTCACTTAGACCATGAACAGACTTTTTAAACAACCAGTGTTTTCTTACCTACCTAGATCAGTTTGCCAAATGAAGTCAGAGTAGATATTATATAAGGCCTAGGAGAGTATTAAATTATAGCTCTCATAGATGGAACTTATAATTCTAAATATAACTTTTAGATGCAATCATTTTTAACGTAACTGCATAAAGAACAATAGATTTTTACCTTAAGTGAAGATGACAAAACAGCTTTTAATCACAAAATGCAAAGAAAATAGTTGTAATCAGAAAGATTATGCTTTAGTAAATGAAAACCTTGGATGTATCAACACATGTAGCAAATATCACAACAAGCTTTATAGCAAATTCCCAGACCAATCAATTAGAATTTTTTTCCTGTAGAACGGGTTGAGAGAGATTCAGGGATCTCATCTAGTTTCAACAGGAAAGAAGACCCTAATGGATGAGTGACATCCGACTTTTAAGTTTGGAATAAAGGAGTGAGACCAAGTATTTGCTAATCTTCATTAGCATGCAGACCCAAAGACATGAAGAATTAGATTATAAACCAAATACATATTATTTATGTCTTGTGTAACCAGAAAAGTGATTAAAGATTCTTCTTTCTGACCTGATTTCACTCTCCTATAAAAATTACCAAGGAAGTGGTTCAAAGTTTTCACCCAATCCACAAGGCAGAACTCATTTAGACTTTCATTCACTATACAGCTTTTTGGTAAATCAGAATGCTCCCCAAAAATTTATTTTCAAAACCTAAGAAAATAAAAGTATCATATCTTTGGAAAATAAAGACCATGATACATCTCAGAATCTGTATTGCACCATCTTCTTTGAGGACAAGTGCGGCATTTGCTCTTGAAAAAGACAAAATACCATTCATAAATACTCCCCTGGCCTAAAGGCTTAGGAGATCATCGACTGGAGCTTTGTGCTGCTCCAAGCCAAGTTGAGTTCATCAACTTGACTCTCACGTTTAGCTGCCAAGTGAGTCAATGGATTATATTAAAATAGATTCTAGGGAACATGAAGATAACTCAAGAAACCAAAACTACTGAGTATAAAAAGAAAAGAAAGAATCTAAACGGTGCCACATTACTCTATGAGTCTTGAGTTTTCAAAAATCTCAGCAATATCAGTACATGAAAAATGGAATTCTTATTTAACAGATCCCATCTCAAAATATTGATTGCTATTTCAGGTACTGACAAAAAAGGAAAAGTTTAAAAAGTTTAGCAGATTTTTGAAGTCTGTTATTAATTACAGTTCCATCTTTTATCATACCAGGAATCAAATAAACAAATATGCATATTTACTACATACACATTTAATAACATGAAGAAGTCATCTCCAGTTTGAAGATAAAGGTCCTAAGGTATGAGCTGAGTTCACACAGCTGAGCAGTAAGGGCAGAATCCAGGCCGTCTAATGCCAGAGCCTGTGTCCTTAACCGCTGTTCAAACAGCCTCTTGGCTGGTCATGATTTCATACATTCTGATGCTCAAGGCTACCTAAACTAAACAAGCCATTTCTTCAAGGCATATGGCCTTTTCAGTTCTCCATGTTAAATCATATATACCCTCTATTTACGTTTGCAGAGGAGAAAGAGCGCATGAATGAAAATTAGCAATTTTATAATGCATTTTATAAACCTTCCCTAGCCCCTCCAAGCCTTCCAAACCCTTTCCAGGAGTCAAGTTGGTCATATTAGTTGTATATTCCAATCCTATACACAGCGTGGATTCATTCGATTCACTTGACGCCATTCTGCTCAAAAACCGGACTTTCTAACCAGGGCCTCTTCCTCCCACACAAAGCTATTTTCCTAGTGATCTGGCCACACTTGTCCGTCAAGACCTATTCCAAAGTATCCTATTGTAAAAATATTTACAAAATCAAACCAGAGGCCCCCTCATTCTCTTCAATTTTCTTTTAATCTCTTCCTCACCCATTCTCTCCTTTTTTCTACCTCATTTTTTTTTCTCTTCTCCTTTCCTACCTTCTTTTTTGCTGATTCCTTCCTCTTGTGTTTCTTTAGTATTTTAGGCCAATGAATGCCCTCCTCTCAAACACAATATTTGTCATAAAAAATATGGACATTGAGAGACGTGTTGCCCTGTTGAGAAACTATTCCCAGTCTCTTTATCTCTTGCTCCCACTTGCTGGAGAAGAGATTTCCAGCTCCATGTTCATTTTGACAGATCTACCACACACACACAAGTATATATATATATATTCACACACAAGTATATATATATATATATATTCATTATATATATATTCATTTTATGTGTGTATATATATTCATATATATTCTCCCAGAACCCACAACTTCATCTAATAGGATTTTATATGAACTTCATAATGGTGTTTTTGTCTACATGTTCAGTCAAAGCATTCTTGTATCTACAAGAGAACAAATACTAGATCAAAACTTTTTAGATAATTTGATCGAATTTTAACTTTTTATAGAAGCTAAACAATTAGGACCAATTATTGTCTTTAATTTATAGTATTAATGTACAAAAATGATAATAGGCTAAACTAAAAATAATATCTGTTTCCATTACACTTCAGATATTAACATTGGCTCATTCTCTGGTTTGGCAGAGTTTAAACTTTATGTAGCATTGAAATGCCAATATAACATTCATCTGTAAGACATTTAAAGTATAAAACTGGTGAAGACCTTTAAAGTGAGATTAGACAAGCTCACTACTTCCTTGATTGTGTTATGCTGAATCATTCTTTGTGCCTTAATGAGTAAGAAATCAAGAAGGTAAACAATGTGTTCCTCTCTACCACCTCTGTTCTTCATTCTGATCAACAGACGCTTTAAGACAACTGCAAGGAGAAGCAAAAAAAAAAACAAAAACAAAAACAAAAAACTTCTCCATAATAATCCCAGCTTCTACTACTAATAAATTATTTCATGTGAAATATTTTAATAATTTGCTTAATCCACAGCTTCACTTTCTGATTGTAGGATCAAACTTTAGGTAAGAACATTGGACTAAGATTTGTAAACTTTCCAACCTTCCAGGAAATGCCCCAGAAGCAACAGAATTCACAGACAGAAGCAAAATACAGGGCACTACAGTTCAGACAACACAACAAGAGCATCCACAAGGTTAATCTAAAGGGAGCATGTTTCCACAGTGGCCGGACTACCAAGAGCTTGGACTACACAATACAGTATTATAGACAAAAGAATAAAACAAGAGATCTACACCTGTTGCCTTGCATTTGTGGTAATCTACACCAATGAAAACATGTACTACAGCTATATTTGATTATGTATGGATATATTTGAAATAGTATACATTGTCTTGATGTTTTTCTGTAATGTAAATAAACTATTTATATCACACAATATAGTTTTTTCTTTCCCATGTATTTGTTATATATAATAAATACTCAGTGATGAGAAAAAAATGGCATTCTTAAATTTGCGGTATCTCATTACTGTAAATATCAAGTTAGTACAATCTGCACAGGTACCAATATTTTATCTTTCTCCACATCTTGAGACAGAGCATTAGTTTATACAGGACTCAGTGGCTAGGTTTTGAGTGATTTCAAGATCAAGGGAAATGATGGTTATTGGAAAAGAGAAAAAATAATTTACTTTATATCGAGTAAGGATAAAATAGTTCAGATCTTTGAATCATCTCTATTTCAGCAACTTGCTTCCCTGGTCCTCCATTTTCATCCCCAGAGCAGAAAAATCTCTGGCATATAAATTAAATCAAAGAAGAAGGGGAGGAAAAGTGTTTTATAACTCATAAAGGAGAGGAAAAGAAGATATTGGTTTTTATTTGGGAAGCAGCTTAGAATCTCCCAGTCAAGAGCATACATCCAAAGAGTCCTGAGCAAGTTACATCTCAGGTATACACAGCAGCAAAATTTACTCCGTTTAGGTGAGTGGAATTAACAAGTAGGGGAAATTTTTAATAACATCATTAAACTTGAAACACCAAAATTATAAATTCTTGGAAGCACCTTGCTATGTTTATAGCATGTGATTCTTTAAAAAAGAAGTTAGGATAACAACCATATACCTCATGAATAGCTTTAAGGCTAACGTGGCACCATTATTTTAAATGAAACTAAGATGATAATATTTCATGAAAATGGAGAAACATCATGTTTTCAGCTTATTTGTATGCTGAGTTAAGAAGGAATTAACCCCATAGCATCTGAAAGACCTTACTTGGAAGTTGGTTTGGATTTTTATTTATTTGAATAGAGTGTACAAATAGGTTTAATTGCTTTATTTAGAAAAAATGAACTAAAAATTCTCAAAGATTAAGATGATAATAAAAGATCAAATAATTGCCTTTATAATTTAGCTCTATGTAGCATTTCATGGATAATATAGTAAATCTAAATAAAGTTCTCTTTGTCTCCTTCAAATGACCTCTGCATGGACTGAAGAAATTATACTTCTATGTCCCAAAATAAGAAGACATAAATATAAAACCAACACATTCTGCATATTAAATTTGCAGTGAAAAGTAAGTTTTCTGAAGTGATATTTAAGATATTTGTTAAAACATAAATAAAGGTGACAATCTAAATAAGGTTTAGAACTCTGTTAAAAACCTAATTTTCAATGTTAGTCATCACTTTGAAACTTGTAAATCTATTGGCATAACCGTCACTCACGTGTTTCCATAAATTGGTCCTATGTTACTTGAACAAGGCAAACTCCTTTTAAACTTCTGCATGGACGTTTATTTGGGTCAACAGGTATAGAGGTGTAACTAGCCCTAGTCACCTTTGTAAGACAGTGGCTGTGGAAAACAAACTTCCTCGTCTGAAACAGCAAAAATGCAACATCAGAGCATCTTAGAGTTTCAAAGAAACCACAATTCCGCTGTCTTCTATTTGAAAGAGTATGAAAGTACTTGCTTCATTAGATATTGATGCATTACTTTATTCAAAGAATCACATGATCTTAGTGTAGGAAAAGGCCCTGGAATTAAACTCTACATTCTTGTCCACCTCCACCCTCCTGCACCCCATGAAGAAATACCTTTTAAAAGACACACTGAACACATCTTAAGTGGGCATATCCTATGTGCCAGACATTATTCAAGGTTCCAGGGAAATACAAACACAACATGGTCTCTACTCCAAAGAACTGACAGTCTAGTCCTGGCAGATATCTTCCAGCCTTTACTTGCATATTTCTTATAATTTGGAATCAAACCCATTTCACTCCAACTCTAATTTAGAGACAATTATTCCTTACATTGTGTTGAAATCTACTTCCATTTGGTTTCTACCTATTGCTCCTACTTCTTTCTGTGGAACAAAGGAATAATGACTTATGTAATTAAAACTGTGAAGACAAATATCAAGTTTTCCCCCTCACTCCACAGTCCCTCTGCAAGTATTTCCTTCCCCAAGAGAAATATCCTTAACTTCTTTATCTGTTCTTCACATGATATGGTTTCCATAACCCCCCAGCATCTACATCATCCTTACTTGGACAAACTCAAACAATACTTTGTTAAATTATTTCTTCAAGTGTGGATATCAGAATTGCAGTCTACTACAATTGTGGTCTGACCAGCATAGAATATAGCAGAACTTGTGGAAAGCAAAATTAGCAGAGGGCTAAGCCCTAAACTCAGGTCCTATTTTAACCACAAATTTGCTGTGATACCCTGAGCAAGTCACTTCTTATCTCAGGTCTTTTTCCTCATCCATAAGGTCACTTCTATCTCTGCAATTCCAAGGTTCTCTATATTAAGAGTCCCGGCACTAGACATTTATTATTGCATTTATTACTGCCACTCAAGACACATTAACTGCTTTTGCAGCTTGTCCCCAACTTAAATTCAAAATTCAGTTTACCCCAACTCCTATTAAGCCATGTCATTCACTCATTCACTCACTCATCTATCACTCATTCATTACCAGCACGGTGCTAGGCTACAAGAAGACAAAGGCTGACAAGGCAGTTCAAAGTACTTAGGGACTCTGGCTGAGCAGGTGCTCCTCTCACAGTAAGATACACAGAATGACTTCATCATCCTCCATGCACCCTGTGACTTCTTGCTTCTGAGATTCCATGCACACTCCTCTTGTTCTCTTGGTGCCCTTTTTCTCTTGACTATACAGGGCAAATATCAGCTTATCAGTGAAGCCACCATGACTCCCTCTGGCAATGTTCCTAATTCTGCTGTCACTTTCCAAGTTGTTCCTTAATTGTCCATGCATGACTCTCCCTTAATCAGGGAGCAACGGGAAGGCAGAAAACCTGCCGAGTGTTCCATTTATTCAAGAAATATTTATTGGGTGCTTACAATGGGCCAAGCACTATTCTGGGTAGATAATGAGGAGGTAGAGGTGGATGAGGGGAGAAAATTAATCGAACGCAAACAAAAAATAACTAAAAACTTGTAACTTCTATTCAAAGAACTAAAACCAGAATGAGATGACTCAGGGTGTCTGGGTGGTTAATAGGGTGGGTGCCTCCGAAGAGAAGGCAGTATTTAAAGTTTAGCCTCTTAAGTAAGACAGACATGGGTCCCAGTCTAAATTCCACTTTACTAACTAAACCTTGGCCAGTTGCCAATTTTTTTGTCTCATATTTAAAGTGGAGAGAAAAATGTTTTCTCATATGCAATATGATTGCTATGAGAAAAAAACAAGACAATCAATGTTAAGAGCCTGAAAATGACATGCACGGAGTCAAATTCCAATGTATGCTAATTATTTTATAGGGATAGAAAAAATATTTGTTGTAAAAGCAAATAAATAAAAAGAATGAACAATATTTTTTCTGATAGATAAAGCATAATGGGAACCATATGGCAACAGTCAGGAGAAGTCAAATAACAATGTTTACTCAAAAGAGTGCCTCTTACATCTTAGGAGACAGGAGAGCTTGTTTTGATTCTGTAAAAATAAGGCAACACATAATTAAGAAACAATATAGCTTCCCTAGATTTTGTTTTCAAATGGTTCCACTAGCATTGTCTGCACAAGAGAGGGAATCATTCTTCCATTACAGAAGGGCTCAGTCCTGGTAAAGCACTGACAGTTAAACTTCTCATGTGTTCTCAAGCACAGAATGAGTGAGTCAATATTTCAGTGACTTTGCAGGGTCAAATTCTTTACTTTCATGAATCCTTGAGGAGAAGTCAATGACGACTACTGAAATATGGCAGAGATTATATCAAAGTCATTTTAGACTCTCTACTAATGTTTATCTTCAATACTACTTCCCTTTCACCAAGTCATGCAGCACCTGCACCAACTGTTACAATTCCCCAATTAGAGTTGACATTTCAGTTGTATAATTAATCATCTGAATACTAATAAAAGTTTTTCATTGAATTAATTGATAACTCTATATGAACTTCCACTTTACATGAAGGATGATTATAAATAGTAGGATTAGTTCTTTAACCAATGCATAAATATACCAATGAATGTGGTCTTTTGGAATCAGCATCAGGAAGGCATGTGTGACGTGCAGCTCACCCACCCACTCCCCTTCCGGGCCCCCTGCCAACATCTCTAGAGATGAAGTCTATTTTACCGGTCCACTCACTCCGGGCAATGGGGGCCTTGGATGATAAATTTATCTCTAAAAGTACCTAAAGGAGTTATTTTTAACTTGAGTTTAGTTTATTTTTAACTTTTTAACTTAATTTTCATTATTTCTTTTACATCAGGTAAGAGGTGAAGCTAAAAATGCTTTCCAAACCAAATACAGTTCAACACAAGAACCCAACTTAGAGTTCATGGGAAGTCCAAAATCAGATATTATGGGGAAAGAGGGACAAGATCAAGGTCTGTCCCCTTGTTCCATGAGTTCTCATTGTCATTAGGCTTCCAGTCCTCTGATTTCTCAAAGGCACAGCCTCCCCACCAGGCCCAGCCACAGCACCGTCCCACAGGCAGCAGCTCTCTGAACCCACCCGTCCCCGGCTCCTGCCCATCAGCGGGGTGCGTTTGCGGGCACTTGATGCCCAGCCACTGTGTGGCTGTCTCCCCTTCCTGGGCTGCCTCCCATTCCCAAGGGATCGGACCACCTCCCCAGCCCTGGTCTTTTTCCTTCACCTCATGAAGTAACCAACCTCCGTTACCACTCTTGTCCGACGCAGTCTGGCTTAATCCTCCTCCATAGACCTGGACCTTGGAATCAAAAGCCTTTCTATGAGTCCAGCTGTGAAAACAAAGCACAGAGCAATGTCCCAAATTGTCACCACAGTATGTCAAATTATCAATAACCATTACAGAAGTAATACTTGATTTTCCAATAAAATTAGAAAGGACACATAAGCCAAAAATTTAAAATAATTCCACCACCCAGAGAAAACCACCATAGTGTTAGGTATATCCTTTCAGATACTTCCTATGAATATACATTGAGGGATTTGCAGACAATAAAATAATTTATTAATAACAACTGAATCCTCACTAAAGTTTAGTAAATTGTCATTGACACTTAATTTACCAGGCTACAAATGTGTACAGGTGTGGTTCTTGTGTAAGTTTCAATCCCTCTCACTAAGAAATCTGAGGATAGAAATCTGAGATAGACTCCAGCTATCCCTTGAGTCTTACCTCTCTCACATATCACTAAGTTACCACCTTCTCATATACTACTTTAGGAGTCCTTTCTAGTCTCAAAGCTTTCATACCAGTTGCAAGGCATTCTCATTCTCACAATCTGCAATTGTCTGAAGTTTACCCTGGAAGTATGGGCACCTCATTGACAGAATTTCTAATTCCCTGTGGCTAGTTTGTTTCTGCCTGGGTCCAGAAACACCAAAGCAGTTTTACCCTTCATTCACCCTGAGAAAGTTTTGTTTCTCTTTGAACTCCATGAAGGCCTCTTTCTGATCCCTGGGGCTAGAGAAGCCCATAGTTTGGCCATTAACCATCTCATGCCCACAATAAACTGATTCCAATGCCAACATTCCTCTAACAGCTCTTTTCCCATTGAAGCCTCTTCCCCTGTCTTGTATGCTGTGAGTAAAAAGCTGTTCATTGGCATTACTTGAAGAGTTTGATTTGACTCAGAACCAGGATTAGTATAAGTAGTGTAACATTAAATAGCCCTAGCAAAGGCATTAAGAAGTGTGCATCTGTTTACTTTATTCAAAAATGTATCACCTGGTTATATTCAAAAGTGCTTGAACCAGCTTTCAAACTTGAACACAATATAAAATTCATTAATTAAAAATATTACAAAATATTAATAAAGTAATGGACAAATAGCTGCAACCCAACACCTGAACAGAATTTAGCTAATATGAAAGAGCACTGAATTTTAACAGATGGACTAGTCCAATAATGACAATCTATTCTACTAACAGGTTTCACTACATGTTATTATCTCCAGGAGTTTCTTTATAAGAACAAGGATGAAGAAAAAACTCTATAACCAAGGCGGGACACATGCCCTTCCTCACTATATACTTGCAAAAAACATTCCTAGCTGATAGTAATTTATCTGTTCACATCCATAACCCTCCAGGCCAATGGCATTTCTAGGGAAAAACCCATGAGGTGAAGGACCGACAATATGGGAGGAGGGACAGAAGAGAGTGAGCTAGAAAGAGCTGAGAGAAATCCAAGGCTCCAGGAAGGTGAGGGGGATGGAGCTAGAAAAGGATTGGATGGAGGGCAGGAGCAATTATGGGAAGGGAAACTTAAAAGATCATTTATCTTAGTCCTTGAAGAAAAAATACATCTAAAGCATTTTAGCAGGATTTCAGGGATTCAGAGTGGCAGCGAGAAAGCAGGGAGCAGAGAGCTCGGTGCCCCTGGGAAGTCCTTTTGCCCTGCATTCTAGGAAAGTTAACCTGCTGCTTGCACAGGCCTTGTCGGCAGAGGAGCTGCTGTGGCAAACTGGGCAGAATGAGGCCAAGGCACAACTCCAAAAATGATTTTCAGACCTCCGGGTAAGGAGGAGAATATGTTAAAATTAAAGTTTTGTCATGTGCATATTTTCTTCCCCACAAATCTTGACCTCGACATATGTAGATTAGATTCTTGATATTCTGCAGGGCAACTTTCTCCCAAAGCAGTAGATGCGGTCTCCAGATAAGAATAAAGAAACAGCTCCTCCTTTCTACCCAGTGGCTAGCCCTCCTTCTTAGGGGAGGGGAGGTGCTGGTGAGGGAGGGGTGGGTATTAGAGGCTGCCGCAATCACAAATGCAGGCTGCTGGATAGTATCTGGCTACACTAGGAAAACAAAATCCCGGGGTCTTAAAGCAGCCCTGAGTGGTATTAGAAAAGACATGCTAAAAAAGGAAGCCATCTAGTCCCTGCTTATAGAAGATCAATCCATTTGTGGTGTGCCTGGGGATATATGGGTCAGAACTGTCAAGTGGTGCAAGCCATTGGCAAGTATCGTTAAGGTTTGAAAAGATGGGTAGAAAGAGAAAAATGACTCTCTATAAGCGGAGGTTAAGAAAGAACTGGAAATGGAAGCCCCAGTGTTCCACCCCTCAGCCTTCCAAAGGCACGTGGCTCTGTTCCTCACAGGACAGCACCCAGCAGAGTCAGATGATCTGTAATCAAGCTCACAGGCCACAGCGAGTCTTACAAACAGCCAGTGGCATTGCTGACTTCCCCCAGAGGGCTGAGACCGCGGCACCAGCATCCACATAATAACATTATGTTTTTCTTCTAAATAAGATGTACATGAATGTTCACTTGCGTCCAATTACAGTAATGCAGTAATGCATGATTTACATAAAATTAACTCGCCTGCTTAATTACAGTCACACAGGGATTAAGGGAGGAAGTGCTTTTACTTTGTAAACATTATATGCTTTAGTACTCAGCTTCTCCATGAAAGAATAAGTAACTGGTCCAAAAGCAAATAAAAAGGAGTTCTTCAGTTACTGGATTTTGCCATGTTTTCATCCCTTCTCTCAGTATTACACGTAAACTGAGTCTTGGTGTTTTCAGTCTGAGCAAGGGACTCCAAGTCTTCTGAAATGTGAATGTATCAACTAGATTGTTTTGTAGCAAGGATCTCTGTTTTAGAAGTTTTGCATACAGTGCGGAGTTTAATGCTCTGGATAAGGAATCCATGAAGAGCAAGAGAATGAATCTCTAGCCTTCCAGAAATAGCAAAGAAAAAGCTTTCTTTAAAGGGAGATCCAAAGCTGCTTTGACAACAAAATGATTAAAAGCTGCCTCTTTTCTCATCTTCCATCTGTCACTTTTCTGCATTCTTGTTGCCACAAACATGAACACAATTTTTTCTCTGAATAAGACTTCAGATTGCACATTACCAGAGAATTAAAAGTGATGTTCACTGCAACCCACACCAAAATAATTTTTTTCCCACTTCTGCTAGACCTGGAGCCAGAACCGAAGTTGAAGAAAATTCATTGAGCTGGCACAATAAGAAAATGATTGGAAGCAACGGGGACTTAAGTTTCATCGTTATCAGTTCAGTGGGGATGGAAAACTGCTCCTCTGAAAAGCTGCACAAAAATACCTCAAGGGGACTGACTGCCCACCGCACCGGCTAACTGCAAAAGACGCCAATTTCATTTTGCCATATCGTCAACCTTCTTTTCACCTAGTACATAGAAGCGCTAGATGCCATAAGAAAAGAAGAGGCTTTGAAGGGAAAAAAGAGAGGCAAGATAACAATGTGCTCTTAGGAAAAATCGAGGAAGAAGGAGATCTCATAATCGGAGCAGACTGCATTTGGAGGAAAGGGCTGTAAATTGAAATTAGGTAAATTGAATCTAATCTTCAGAAAATTGAAAACTAGAGAATCACGTTCTTAACTCAGGGCCTGGATGCTTAACTTCTTTAGAAATACCTTTAAAGACTATGCCTAAAAAACTAGCATTTTTTAAAAAGGTTGTTAACCAAAATCATTAACCAAAAATTGCTTTTAGTGTGTGAAAGAATGGCATACTATAGAAAATTATTTTTCTTCATAATTCCTGCAATTTTATTCTGCAACAAAGCAGAAAGTGAAGAAACCCTTCTTAGAGTCCTTGAATTCAGGAGGTCTTCTGTGGTGGAGATTTTCAAAGACATTTTTGAAAAGGCTGGAGCTACTATAGCATCACCTGATAATTCTGGGGGGAACTGGTACTGCTATCCGAATTTTGTTGCTTTATTTTCATCACTGCAAAATTTTCTGTCAGTGTTTTAGTTTCCTGGCTGCTAAAACAAATAGCAGGGTTTCATTGACTTCCAGCTTCTGGCTGCTCCCCATGGCTTCTCTCTGTATATCTGTCAGAATTTTATTGTTTATAAAGGACTCCAGTAATCCGGATTAAAGCCCAGCCTGATTCAGGTTGGCTTAACTGAAGTAACTTCTTCAAGAGATCCTATTGACAATGGGTCCACACCTACGGAATCAGAGGTTGGGACCTGACTGTGCATTTTCTGGGGGACATGATTCAATCCCCAACAGTCAAGAGTCTGAGGGATAAGAGACATTAAGTTGTTGATTTTTTTTTTTTTTTTGCTTCTTTGAAATCGCCTTTTAGCTCCCTTGAGTTACTGTCTCCCTAACGCTTGCTGCTTCACCTTGTTCCCAGTGCTATAAACTATCCTTATTTATTTTAAATTGTACAAACCAACCTTGAATTTTCCATCCCTTGATCTTTCACTGAGTTGTTGTTTCACAATATCGAAAAGCCTCAAAAGCTAAGACTTGAGTGTGGCCATGCTCAGAAGAACATTATGTTGGTTTTGATCCTAAATACACAAAATCAAAATTCCTTCAATTTCAGATGAAACCTTTGTTTGTCCTGATAGTAATTGCGTGAATCTGTCCTCAGAGTACTGACTTTTTCTTTCTAACCATGTTTGAGGATTTTAAAATTGATATTATAGCTGATTGATTATGATAATGTATGACATTTATAAAAATACAATGTATGACTAAGGATAAAAAAAAGAGCTACATGTATTGACTTCCTGATTGTCTTAATATAGGAAAGGTACAGTTGGGTCACTTTCTGAATACTTTTACCCTTATTTCTACCAATAAGCCTCTAAGACTTGTTATTATGCCAATTTTATGACATAGTAACTGCAAAGTAATTTGTAAAGATGTAAATAACTTGGCCAAGTTCACAGAGATTGGAAGTGCCAGAGCCAAAATTTTAACCCAGATCAAATCAAAATCCACCCTGTTCTCACTATGGCATGCTGTTTACATTACTCTTTATTTTATACTAGCATGCCAGGAGTCATACATCTTCCAAAGTTCTTCTCGGCCAACCAAATGCTTATTCCAATAATACTGCCATTGTTCCAATAGATATTTTGAAATTTTTTATAGAACTTACCATCAACAACCTCACCAGAACACTTGTTTCAACATATTATCAGGATATTCTCTTTTAGTTCCTATCTTTCTCACCTTTCTCTCCTCTTATTCACTCCCTTAGATGCAATCAATTCAATTATCAAATAGCTTTTCTACTTAAAGCATAATTAAACAAGATAATTTCAAATTGTTATAAGTGACACAACATTATCTTGTTCACGTATTTGTACACTTGCTTTTCTGTCTCTTTTCGGCCTCCAGCCTCTCCATCTCCCAGAATGTTAAGCTTTCAGAGATCAAGAAGCCTGTCTTGTTTAGTGCTGTGACTCCAGTGCCTAGAAAGGTTCTTGGCACATTTCAGATGGCCAATAAATACTTGTTCAATAAATGAATGAATGAATGAAACACCTACCTGCCTGAGTAACTGTTCTATGTAAGACAGAAATATAACTAAGCCATTATGACTTAAATTGGCGTAAACTGAATAAGATATGTTCAGCACGAAAGTTACTCGTCTCTGAAAGGAGCCCCAAAAGTCTAAACTGACAATTCATAGGCTGCTAAAGGGGCTTGGAGTCTTTTTCCTTTCCCCTTTTTTTTCCTTTCAACCCACCATAAGCCACACTAGCTTCCAAGAGGTATCCTGATGGGACACAGACTCGTATAGCGCTGGTGTGCTATAAATTATAGTCATTGCAACATGTCAGTGTCCCCTTCCCCCAGCTGAGATCTTTAACTCATTTTTATGAAAGCTTTCAAGGACGTTCAGGAAAGTTTAAGAACTTTAAATGCCTTTTGCAACCCATCAGGCTTTTTAACTCATGCGAGTCTGACCCTTGTTGGGTGCATTTTATCTCAAAATCAATTTAATTAGGAACTGTCAGATTAAAAAGTATTTTAAAGGCACTCGAAATCTAAGATTCTTTAGTAGAAGGTGTTCTCTTTCCCTTTTCTCCTGTTCTGTCCTTTCGAAACCAAGAACAAAGCAGCATAAAGGGACAATGTATTGTGGCCAAATAAAAGCACATAATTAAGCTCATTTAGAACAGTGAGTGATTGCTGAGTCATTATTGGACTCCTCAGATGGCACACACATACCCATTGAACAGTCAATATGGAAACGTACCCTTGCTTTATTTCCTACTAACATCATTTATTTCTGACCTTTTCTCAAAGCAAGGAAAGTTCTTAAGTGGCTCTGCATGGCAGAGATCAGAATGGCCAAAAGAAGAACTGATGGGTAGGATAAAACTCAAACACAAATCTAGGCAGGAATAAAAGAACAAGGGGAGCCCAGTCCTATTTCATTTGTTCAAGACTCGGGCCCTGAAACCTTCATTAGCCATTCATGCGAAGGGACACAAGTAAAAAAGAAAAATGTTACCTACCTACGAACAGTACTTCCAAAGCCACTGAGGTAGAAACTGTAAAATGAACCTTGCTTTCCATGAGGTCAGCTATAAATGAAAGAGATGTGTTCAGAATAAATTACAACCAGTAAGGGCGAGCAGAGAGCCCTCTCTGGCGAGGACAGTGGGTAACTGTGGATTTCACCTGCCAAGCTTCAGTGTCGTATGGAAGAACTGAGAGGTGAAGTGAGGAAAGGCCATTTCAAACGGCCTAATTCTAAGGATCTGCACTGCAGCCTCTGCTTGTTTTAAATTTTCAAATAAAAAGAACCTTCTTGGTTAATGGTTAATAAAAATGATTAGTAGGTAGAAAGTACTGAATCTGTCAGACCCAAAATGAGCTAAAGAGAAAAATCTATAAGATACTACAGGAGATTAAACTGTTTTTAATTGCATACATTACTATTATGTGTGTGCACATTTGTTATTAAAATTTGATTACTGTTTCCTTCCTTGGTATAAGAAAAGTAAACTGGAGGTCCAGTGAGATTTAATTGTGTTGTATTTGTTATCTGAATAGGTGCATCCAAACCTGTCCTGGGTCCAATGAACTATCCCAGGAAGAGGCTGTGGGGACAGAACTATATTAGGGGCTACAAATTCAGTGCAAGGACAGGCTTTGCTAGCTATAAAGGGATTCACCAACTGCAAGCACCTGCATATTGAGTATGTGGGAACTAAGGCAGAATGTTAGCAATGCACGTGTAATCTCTGAATAGAGATTTGCTCAAGGAGACCTATGAAGCCAAACTACCTATTAGCTACCTACTTTTACCCCCACAAACATCCCTGTGGTTTTCCAGTTGAAAAATAATGGAACTCTCAGAATAAATAATTTCTAACTGATGGCAGAATTTTAAAATTTATGATTTTCTTGTTTGGGGTTTGCTTTGTTTTTTCCATTCTTGTCACCGTTCTTGAGATTTCAGTTTCAACAGAACTGAAAGAGGGGGCAGGGAGAACTCAAGTCTGAGGCACAAACACAAGCTTTGGCAATGTGGCCGTTTTGTGGAGGCTGTGGATGCAATGGCCACAGGTATCGCGGCCAGGGAATACACCAACACTGGCATTTTGGCAGCAGGGTGCTCTGGCAACGAAGGAGAATCCTGCATGAAGCACATTCTGCCTTGTTTTATGCTGTATTTCAAAATCAATTGCAGGTCCTAATCATTTTGTAAGGTGTGCTATAGTCTAGGAAAAAAAGATATTTGAGGACTTGTACAATAATAACAGAAGCTTGCCAGTGGTGAGGTGGTGGCACAACACATGTTGTTTGAGATGGTGTTTACATTTCCTGAGAGAATTGTCCACTCTCTGTGAATTATCCCAGATACCAGTATATCAGACAGTCAAATTCTAGGTCTGACTTTAGTCTAGGAAGCCCTAAATAGAACCTACCTGTTGAATCGAAGATGCCTGCAGTCCTGTGTCTCATTAAATGGCCCACAGTCAGCAGGATTAGACTTGCTGGCCATCCTTTATACACTTGAAAGAAAAGAAAAGAAATGAGGCATTCTCCCTCAGGAACCCCTTTACCAACACTTTTTATAATATTTTCATGGTCTTTTTCAGGTGGGAATAAAAACCTTTCCTTCTGTCTTATGGATGTCTTGATTTCATGAAATGCTGCTCAGATGTTATAATGCAGATTAAAAAAGACATCCTTCTCCTTTTTATTCATTCAGGATTTAAATGGTGCCTCTAGTTCAGTCATGTTAGTTGTAAAATACAGTAAAATACAGCAGCATAGAAAGAAAATTACTGATAATATTACAATTTTATGTATGCATGCATATGTGTTTGACCAACAAGGCCCTACAGCTATTAAAAATGTTCCATGGGTTTAAAACTATTATAAATGCCTTTCCAAGGTAACTTTTAAAAATGAAACACTCAGGAAATTGAAGAATCATTCAGATCTTTGAAAAATTAAAACAACAAATGAAGTTCAGGATGAGAGTTCAATAGGAATGACAAATAATTCAAGTAGATACAAAAGATTCAAGAAGGTTATGTCGGATTTTAACTATCCTAGCATTATTAATTTAATTTCTAGTCATTATGGTAATATCAGGCATTTAGAATGCATTTACTGTTTATGTAGATGGATCACTCAGTCTCAAAATTATAATTCTGAATTAATATGCTATTACAAATGTCACTAGAAAGTGCTTTTATTCTTCTGCCAGTGGAATAACTGTTCCCTATTTCTTTTTACAAATGAAATTTCAGCATTTATTTTTTGATCTTCCTTAGATTTTAAAAACTGTAATGTTTCTGTTTAAGAATTCTCCTTATGCTACATTAGTGCCATGTTCTTTGACAGCATAAAAAATATGCAAATATAGCCTTTTTAATGGTGATTTTTCATTTTGTTACTGTCATTTAACTAAAAAACAACTGATGATGTTTCAACTTATCACTTACAACAGTGAAGATACTGAATTGATATTTATGTTCGGAGCAGATGACACAGAAACAAATATGTTTGAAATGCCATCTGCACCATGCTGATTTCTTCCTTAAAGGCACAACAGAGCTGTTGAAGAAGAACCTTAAAGGGAAAATCAGATGTGGGGGCAGAGAAGGCACATTACTGCCTAAGAAAAATGGGTAAATGAGGATGGCTGAATTTGGAGGTGGGGAGAGAGGAGAGGAGGAAAAGGGAAATGGTGGAAATCTTTCCCTTTTGGCAAAAAGAGCTCTCTCTGCTTTCTGGCCCTCCATCTCCCACACTGCCCACTTGGCCACTTGCCTCACTGCCTACCTCTCCTTGCAGCCTCTACTCGGTGTTACACAGCTTCTCCATCTGTTGCTGGTTGCGAACCTGCTGCTTTGGAACCCCCAGAATACTCTGTGCTGTATTATGTGGGAGTGGCACCTTCCACAGCTATTGGAACTGAAAGAAGCAGGCAGCTGGGTGGGAGGACAGTTGGATACCAGAACCTTGCTGGAGCAGCATGCCATGCCCCGCAGGACTGATTCTCAAAGGCGGAGCTGAAGGCGTACCTCGGGAGTCGCTGGAAGACATCATGCAGGAAGGTTTCCTCCATTACAAAATGATTAGGAAATGAAGAAAACTCCTCTTAATGGGCCAGTGGAGAGAATGTTATAGTGAATGAGATTTTTCTCCAAGTTTGACCTAAGTGAATGATGCTTGGCATTTCAATAAACTCTGCTCTGCCCAAATTTCCTAGTGCTGAGATGTCCAGAACTGGTCTTCATGGGTAGAAAAATGAGGTTTCTTTTAAGCCTTTTGGCCCTCTCCCCACTCACATTCTTACCCGGCTTATCTCTATTCATATATCCCATTAGTAGGCAAAATAATTACAATAATAATTAACATTAATTAAGCACTTAATCTGTGACATGGTTGGTATTAAGCACTTCACACCTGCTGGGCTGAAAAATTTCCATTTGGTCCCTCTGAGCTACTGTTTACTTGTCTTCACCCTGTCCTGTCCCTTTCTCTGTGCCCTTGAAGATTGACCGTTCTGGACTGCATCAATAGGCTTCCTTGCCCTCTGACTTCTGGAAGGGGTCATTTTATGGAAGTCGCTGGCAGATCAGTGGGAGAAAGGAAAGTGAGGTTAGAGTGCAACTCCCTCCCTGTCCTGTCACAGCAGGTTGGCTGTGTTCCTCTGTCAAATACTCTATCCAGCAGCCGTCTCTTTCAGCTACAGCTTCCACCCCTTTTTCCTGCAAGCCTAGGGATGGAACTGCTTGACAGCACCAACCCTGTTCTTTCCCTTAAACCTGTCTACACCCTTGTAAACATTCCCTTTACTAAATTCTTCTCAATCACCCTGCCTTGGACATACCATCTATTTCCTGCCAGAACCCTCACTCGTGTACCTGCATGGCCTCATATAATCCTCTCAGCAACCCCATGAGTTAGGTACCCTTTTCTAGGTGAGGAAACTATCATAACATTGGTTAGTAACTTGCCCAGGTCATGTATCTGGTAAGTGCAATGACCACCATGCAATTTTTATGACTCTGAATCACTGCCCCGTGTTGCCAAGATGATAAATTTGAACTTCATGATGTTTACTGTATTAGTCTGCCCCTTTCTCTTATCATTGCAAAGCCCAAAATTATGGCCTAGACTATTACAATTCTACCATATTAGATAAAATTTGCTTAGTTTGATGTAACATAAAACAATTCAAGTTAGCATGATCAAAAAACGAACATTAATCCAAATGTTATGGTAGGCAGCCTCTAAAATAGCCCCTATGATCCCCATTTCCTGGTATTCGTGCACTGGTGTAATCATCTTCCATTGGATGGTGGTTGGACTTATTGACTTCTAATAAATAGAACATGGCAGAAATGATGGTATATCTCTTACAATATTAGGTTATAAAAAGACTGTGGCTTTCGCCTTGGCTGATCACTCTGTTATTCATGCATGGATCAATCCTACTGGGGCAAGCCAGCTGCTTCACTTTGAGGCAGCCCTGTGGAAAAGCCAATGTTACAAACAGCTGAGTCCTTATAACAGCCGCATGAGGGAGTTTGAAAGTGGATCTTTCCCCAAATGAGACCGCAGTCCTTGCCAATAACCAAACTGCAGCCTTGTGAGATGCCCTGAGCCAGAACCTCCCAGCTAAGCTGCTCCCAGATTCCTGACTGCAGTACTGTTTGTTATTTTCAGCAGCTAAGTTTTAGTTAATGTGTTATGCCACAGTAGATACCTAATACAGATTTTGATTCTGACTTGTTTGAGAGGAACAGTATTTAAGGATGAGTTCTCTAAATTGGGTCTGGGTTCTGTGATCCTTATGAGAAATGTGCAGTGTGGAAGTGATGCAGCAGCCATCTTGTAACATGTGCATGTTGTTGCTAATCTGCTAGTTCACCCATTGACATGAGGCAGTGACCAGGCCTGCAACTGCTCCACCTTCCCTGGATCTTCCCCTTCAGTTCTCTGACTGCTGGACCAGGTGTGTGTGTTTGACAAAGGGCTCCAAGCTCTTCAGCCCCCTATGCCACCAAGGTCAGAGGCCAATAAGACTGTCCTAGGTTTCATTCCATCCTCATTATTATGGATTCCAGCTTTTTTTTTTTTCCTCTCTCAAACTCTACATCTGTCTTCCTTTCCCAACGGCCTGCCCTGTTGTTGTACTCAACTGTGTCAGTCATGAAAAGCACAACCTTCTAAAGACTGTTTAACCAGATCCCCAAATTGTGTAAGGTCAAATATCTTGAATTTCACAAATTCAAGAAAAAGTTTCACAATAAGCCTAGGAAACCAGTAGCCAGGGGAGTCAACAGCAGTTTGCTGAACTTCTCTTTCTGGCTTTACCATAAACCCAACTCAGGTCCACCAACTTCCCTTACCAGGTCTCCCATTCCAAAATTCCATATTCTTGACAGAAAATGTAAATGATCTCTCTTGGGTCAGCTATCCTCCCCTTAGCCAGTCAGCTGGAAGGTTGGGAGTATTATGTGCAGGAACAAAAAAGCACAGTGAGAGTTTCCAGAGGAGAAGAGCAAAGCCAGCACTCAAAAAACCACTACAGCTTCCCAAAAGGTCTCTCTGCCCCCAGTCTTTCTCCTCTGATTTAACCTACTCATGGAGTCATGAGTTCCTACCAAGTACTCAGGCTTCCTCTCAACATGGTCCAAAACTACCATTCCAGGTAAAGTCAGTTCATCAGTATGGTCCATATATCCACCAACTGATGCACACAAGCCACTTTGAAACCCCATATAGCTATATTTGTACAAGATTTATAACACTTACCATTCTGGCCATAATTACCTATGGACTTCAAATTTGAATTAAGCTTTAAAAGATATTACACAGTTGTCTCATTTTTATCCAGTAATACTATCACTACATTTCAGTCAGGGTACCATAAGCAGAAAGGCTATGTGATAATGCATTTTGACATTATAAATAGAAAAGTCATAATTTTCCTTTTAATTAGACGCTCCGCCTTTTGATTCCAGTACATGTTTGTTTACTCAGTGAATGACTACCTGATAGAAGGGAATTATAACACTCTAATAATGTTCTTGCCTGAGGAAGCCTTAGACATACCTTTGCAGACACTGAATGACTTTTGTTTAACATGAGCCATTAGACACACAAATGGGAATACTGTACATTTGCTTAAATGTGCTTAATATGTCATGTAGTTGTGCTAAACGAGTGTGCACTAAGTGGCATTGTCCTTTGCTTCACATGTTCTAAATACCTCACAGGTATTTTCAGTTATAAAAATGAAGAGATCTGGCTACTGGAGCAATGGATCCCAAATTTTTGAGTGCATGAGAATCACCTGAGGAACTTGTTTTAAAATATGCCTATGTCCCAGTTGCAGAAATTCAGATTCCATTGATCCAGCTTGGTCCTGGGAAGCTAATATTGAATAGCACCCCAGGTGATTCTGATGAAAGACTTCTGCCTGACATCATCAACATTTCTTAAAAACTGAATTCAACCCAGAATTTAAATCAGTCAGTGCTTGTATGAATAAACACAAAAAACTCCTAACTGTCATGAACCCAATCACATTTCCAACCACTCTGCAGACCAAAGAGATTCCTTCCAACCTGGAGGCCTGCACAGAGTAAAAAAGGTGAGTCAGCCACAAGCTCCCACAAGAAAAGAGAACTCCAGGAAGGGGAATGGGTCAGCACAAGCATGAGTCTCTAAGCATCTTGATAATAAGCCTATGAAGCTCAGGAGTAGCTGAGGAAAAGTGTTCTAAATGCCAGTCACATGAGAGAAAATACCATTTTGTTTTGAGAAACAGTTTCTGTTTAGAGTGCTTGGAAATTCAGCCCATGATAGCATCCTTTTACTGCTACCAACTCCATAGATTTGGTTGTTTTTAGAATGATGTTATCAAACAACTTCCCTTAAGACCTGCAGCCCTGTTGCCTTTGCTGTGTGCTGGGCACAATTTAATTTTCATTATATTCTCAGCAGAGGTGTTTGTGTAAGACACTGTGATGGCCATGCATTGCCTTTTCTTTTGGTTCTTCTGCCACCTCAAATACCAGACGCTTTTTAAAAAGCCTGTAGTCAGTACAACTAATCTAACTGCCTCTCCTGAGCTCACCCCACCCTGAGGGTGATGGGCTTTCAATGTCTGCGCTGGTTTCAAGGGTGATGGAGTGACAGAGAATGCTAAAATGAAACCAATTAAATGGAATGACAGATGCTGGCTAAACTGACCAGGGTTTCTGATCAGAGATTAAGGGGGTGTTGGTATGTGTGTCAATAAACTAAATGGGGATCAGAAAACAAGACAGGGATGCAGTCAGGAGCAGAGTTGGGGACCAAGGGCTCCACAAGGAGCGAATAGGCCACTGGAAAAAGTGTGAGTTCCGGTTCCACCAGAGACAAAAACATAAACAAGTAGTCATGTAGTCAGGAATCCAAGGGCAATTACCAAGGTAGTTGGAAAGGTAGTGAGACAAAAAATTGAATTCTCTCTAGTCAATTGCTAGAGCCAAGAAGTCAGAATAAGAGAGTCTGGTGATCTTGCTGCTGATCTTGATGGTGTTTCCCAAAATGGGGTCTCTGGGCTACTGAACTCATAACCATCCAAACCACTGGTTAAAAAGGCAGTTTCATTTGACCCTACCCAGGCCTATGGAATGAGACTCTCTAGGGGTGGGGCTAAACTCCACAGCTGGATCTACATCCAGCCACCAAAGGTGGAGACCCACTGAGTTAGTGGCTCTTCTGATGTGCTTCATTTCAACCCTCCACCACCACCTTCCTACTTAATTTAACATAATAGGTTTTATTTTCTTTATCACAGGAATCTCGTGTATTTCCTTTGAAAAGTCTTATCTGCTATAGTAGAGTGGAGTTCTCAGGGTAAGGTAGGCTGTTTGCAACATGTTTCTTACAGATCAGAAGTTACAGGATGAAATACTATAGGCCAATAGTGGCATAAAGTTTAGAAGTAAAACATGTACCTAAGACATTTCCCAAGAATATCATTTTCTTACCACTGAAGTGTCATATTACCATATTGATGTCTCAAGTTTGTGTAATAACTTTCCCTTAATGAGCTCCAAGCTGTTCCAACAGAATAGCTGTAAAGAATAAGACAAGAAAAGTCAAAATTGCGACATCCAGAAGGTCATATTAGCCATCAGTAAAGAACGGAACAGAATCCAGTTCTCTTAACCCTCAGTAGATTCATGTTGTATCTATGCAACATCAAGTGTGGGAAATTAGATAAAACACACAGCAAAACACCCTACCACCACCACAAACACACAAAATTGCTTCCTGTAATTTGAATGAAAATGAGATCGGCAGCAGTACAGAGAACTAAGTAATATTTGCTGTCTATGCATAGCTCACTTACAAGAGAAGAGCAACCTATAAATAAAAAACATGGGCCAAAAACAAGGTTGCAGAAGGGAGAGAATTAGTAACTGCAGTTTTCCCACAAATGACTTTATAACATGATAATAAAATTCCCAAATCACTTGTACTGAGTTCCCAACTTATGTAGGCATAGCCATCATCCCTTTGGCAGGAACAACAGCCAATTTACACTGCTATAACCAAGGCCAAGGATGATTGCTGGAGAACATTAACTCCCGCTTTCCACTCTTTCCTACCCTTCTCCCCATATGTATGGCTTTTGATTCTTGCCCTGGAGTAAATAAAATTGTACTTGCACATTACATGAATGAAGAATTTTCCACTGACTCAAAATCACGGAGAACTATGAATACTTTCAGGTTAACATAACCTTGCAAGTCTTACAATTCTGTCATTCTTTAAGGAGTTCCTATTAAGTCTTAAACGCTTCAGAGACTAAAAGGGTATATTAATGTTATTAGAGACTTGAGATAAAATGCCATGCCTTGCAGGATATCTTTGCACTTAATGAAAACATTTTCATCATATTCTGAGTCTATTATGCCAGATCTTCATTTCATAAGTTGTAAGATAATCTTATTTTAATTAGAGGAGATATACTGAGTATATTAGAGTAATACAGTTAAATATATTCATCAACTTTCTTCTTGTCAGGTAAAATGCTTCCTTCAAAGTTTGTTACACTGATGTGCTGCCACAGGTATAAGTAAAATTGATGTGCACATAAACTCTCGATGATTTGTAGAGCGTTAAAAGATTTTTTCTAAGGAACATCCTAGGTAAGGCAACACTGCCCAATATGGCATCCACAAGTCAAATGTGGCTATCGATTACTTGAAATGTACCTTGTCCCAATTGAAACATGTTACACGTGTAAAATACTGGATTCCAAAGATTTTGTATAAAAATACAAAATATATTAATATTTTTATATTGACTGCATGTTGAAATAATCATATTTTGGATATTTGGATTAAACATGATATGTTATTAAAAATAACTTCACCCATTGCTTTTTACTTGTTAAAAGATAGCTACCAGAAAAAATTTTAGGTTCTGTACATAACTCATATTTCATTTGTATAGGACAGTGTTACTCTAAATCGTTAACCAATATGTAAGGTCAGATTTTAATTACCTGTGGTATACTGTCCATGGTGTAAGTAATAAAAATAAATGATACAATGGTAAATCTCAAACTGGCCCCAACTAAATTGTGAACAATTCCCAAATTATCTTTTTGTATTGCCCAATCATGTAGATGAGGGAATGGAAAAGCAAGTCCTAATATCAACCTAAGAAGTGTTACCAGGCAGGTTTGTCTGTGCTTGCAGAGAAAAGTTGGACAGCACCTTCCAAAACCAGATGTGGATGACATGGTTCTGAGGAGTGGGTTGTGATATGAAGACAGAAGTGCCTTGTGGGATAACTACTCTTTAATTCATTAACAACAATCACACTTACGTTCCAGGCATACAAGCACAAAAAGGAAAGCTCAAATTCCATCTTGTTGTTTTGCAGCACTTGAAAGGGAATGGATGAGGCAAGGTACACATTTGGGTAAAAAAAAAATTCAAAATAAACAAATACCCTTGGAGAGACTGTGTTAAAACACCCGGTTCGGAGGCCAGGAAAAATGTGAGCGCCAATCAAAACAGACAGGCACTTAAGCAGAAGCCGCTCGTGCCAAGTTGATGACATAAAAGGAGCCATGCAAATACTTTTAAATGTTAAAATTGCCACTCACAAAATAAAGGAATGTGGAGCAGGTCAGAAGCAAGCTAAAATAAGTTCATGAAGAAATCAGTAAGGTGCCTCGTAAAGGACTCCAAGTCAAAAACATAAACCTCTTTAAAGACATCAAAAGCAGGAAGCCAGCTAGAAAATGTAAAGGTGCACTCAGGGATGAAAGGCGATGGCAGGGAGAATCAATGAATTATTTGCTTCCGTTTTTACTGAAGATGACTGGGAAGAGTCTCACTTCCATCTTGCTTTCAAGCAGACAGATCAGAAGCATTGGAACAAATAGTGGAAACACAGGATTTTCTAGCGCTAAGTGACAATCTAATGTATACAAATCACAGGACCACATGGCATCCACCCAAGAATTCTAAAGGAACTCAAGGGTGAAATATGGAATGGTTGGCCAAAACGTGTAAGCTGTTGTTATAAACTGCCACCGTGTGAGAAGAATGGCAGATCGCCAGTATGACTCACACTCATAAGAAAGACTCCAGAGGAGATTCTGGAAACACAAGTCTCTAATCTTGATAAAGTGATGGCATCTACATAAATGTTAAAGATGCAAAATCTAGAGGAGTTATGGTTTGCATGAGGGGAGTCTGGCCTAATAATTTAGGAGGGATTTTTTTTTTGAACCGATTTGGCAAACTTGAACCAGATATTAAGAAATTCTTGGCATTTTGTTGAGTGGGTTTTTTAGAGTACTTATCTGTTACAAATCAACCGAAGTATTCTATGGATGAAATTATATCACATTTGGGGTTTGCTTTAAAATACCCCAAAAGGAAAAAGTCAGGATTAAGGATAGATAAAACAAGAAAGAAAGCAAGCTGTTAAGAAGATGAGTACATGGTGGTTTATTGTCCTATTCTTCCTACTTTTTTACCCTTGAAGATATCCATATTAAAATTAAAAATTAACCAAGAAGGAAACATATAAATATATGTCCAAAGAGCAATCAATGAGTGCTACTTATTTAGACTTTCAAAAAGACTTTGACAAAGTTCCGCCCAAACATTTTAGACCTACACACACGCACATGCACACATGTGCACTGAACGGGTTTTCTCCATTGCAAGGAAAGAACCAACCTTGAGACAAGAGCAAAGGGGAAGAATAAATGGGATTTGGGATGATTTAGCGCTAATGGTGGTGACCACTGAGGAACAGGTTTTATGTAGAATCTTTAAAAAAAAAAAAGAAAGAAAAAACCAGTGAAGAAATCGACTTTGTATGTGATATGATGTTCTGCTCAAAAGAGAAATATCCAAGCTTATAGGGGGAAAAAAATGCAAGAAAACTTTCCATGGCCACCCAAGTAGAAAGAAAAATGATAGATGATTTTAAGGTATAACAGTATTAAAAGATTAGCTTTAGAAAAGTGTAGTGTAGAAATATATGTATAAGATGAGACCTTATCAATTACTAAAAATTTTTTAAAAATGCATAGGAACATCTATGAGCCATTCCTCCTAAACTTGGCTCATTTTGATTCTGTGGCTAAAGAGAAACACAACACTGGAAACCTCTGGGAAAGTATTTTATAAATAAAACATTTTCAAAACCAGGTACATCTAAAGCACTAAAGTCTGTGTTTTCTGGTCATTGCATCTCAATGAAAGTATAGCTAAACTGAATGAAGTCTAGGAAATAGCATCCAGAATAACTAAGGGGATTGAGTAGACTCTGGATAAAAATAGATTCAAACAATTAAAACTCTTCAATTTAGAAAGACAAAGCTTCAGTGATATAATATGATAAATGTTTACGAATAGTAAAGCATACAAATAGACTGAAAATGTTCCTAGAATTAAGGCTACTCCTTGAAATGTTAAAGCTTTGGTTCTAGAAAAATTAAAATTAGTAAGATACTATACAATGAGAACAAACTTATAGGAGGTGTTACACCCAGAAAAATATAAAATACATATTTTAAAAAAAGCTAAAAATATAAAGGAATTGAAGAAAAGTTTAGATGAATTTATGTCCAAGTTACTGAGGATCACTGATAGATATTTAGAAAACAAATCCACTTTTTTTAAAAGAAGAAACTAGGGTAAAAAAATTAAAAATTACCATAATATCTCTCAATACCTGAACAATTATACGAGTTTTATTGGATTAAATTCACCCTTGATACATTGGTATCACATCTCCTTCATTGTAATGGAAGATTAACTATAATGATACAAATATTTCAGTTGTATAATTTGATATCATGAACCATAACTTTAGTCTACTGTGAAGGGACAGTAGACTACAACTCAAGTACAAAATGATGCCCATCAAAGTCCCAAATATTTGTTTTATGATTTGTCCAAATATTATTTTGATGCTAAGAATTTAAATCACCAAGGATTAGAAAACAGCATTAATAAACTATTTGCTTCAGCTTTTTGTAGCTAACTCATTTCATTAAATAACCAAGAACAATGGAATGCAAATTCTCTCCCCATTTTAAATTCAGGAAAGTGAATGTAAGACAGAGAAAAGATAATAGATAGGCTGTCCATCAAGATACTCTGCTTATTTTAACGTGCTCTAAAACTACCACAATGCTTTTCAATCCTCTCGTAATCTTTACTAAAAATTCAACTAATTACCCCATTTCAAGAGTAAGCCTTTTCACACCAAATATCTGAAAAAATTGTAGCACATGGTTTCTTAACCTCTTCCAGTTCTGCCTGTTCATATGTTCATCTCGTTTTAGATAGCTGAAGTGTTTATTTGCAATTTGATAAGTTATAAAACCAAAAGTGGGGTTAAAGTTGAAATTCCTGTTTCTTTTCTATAGCATCTGGTGGTGAAGTTTTCATTTCTCAACCCATAATACGTGAAGGAAGTCTGGCAGCTAGTGCAGACAGTCAGCCAAACTGCACAGTGTCCCCATTTCAGCTTCTGGACTCAGACTCCCCACTATTTTGTGCATCTTAGCTAAATAACAAAAACATGGAAGACTCGTCCTTATAACTAATATTAACCCTTGCCTAATAATAACCTTTGCCCATTTGGTGTTCAGAAGAAAATGAATCTGGTAAAACCTAGCTAAAATGTTAATCATGGTCATCTCTGGTTAGTGGTTTTATTAGTAATTTTTGTTTCCTTCTTTATATTCCATATTTTTCAATTTCCTTTGATATAGATTAATTGATTTAAACTCAGGGAAAGCATTGAGTATTATTAAATAGGTGTCACAAATTTCCACTAATATAAGCTGGAAGAAATATTTAGAGTCAATAAAAACTCACTGGCAAAGAAGTTCTCAGGTCTGCAGTCTTATATAATGATTCCCACTTTCTCTAAAATAGAAAGTGCACTTGATTTCCACCCATGTGGAAACTGTGAATCAAAGTCCTTTGTAAAAAAAAACAGACAAAATATTTATGGGGCTCCATTTCAATTTTCACTGATGATACATCATCGCTACCCACCATCCCTTATGTCTGAGAGAAACAGACTTAAAATGGACGCAGCTATCACAACACACAGAGAATACCACTATTTTTTGTCCAGGTGGCTCTTCTGTGCTCTGGATCACAAGAAGGGATTTGACATTTTGAGGTAAGGTGGCAAAGATTCTCAAACAGGTCTTTGAAAATTCTCAAGGTCCACATGCAAATATCTTTTATCTTTCATAGCCAAGGGAACTGCTGGGAATTTCACTTTACCTCATTCACTTAAGGAATCTCAATCAGTCATTTCCCAAAGTACAGACACAGCAAAAGGACCCAAGAATTATATCTCACACATTGTTTATGGCTGAGTGAGCTTACTGAGTGCTGGTATAAGCTGAGTACACAGCTGTTTGTCATGAAGCCATCAATCAAATTCAGTTGATAATAGAAATCCCTAAATAAATGAATTATAGAAATCAATAAGTTTGTTATTCTTTCAGACTTCAAAATCACCAAAAAATTTACCATGGTTTTAAGAGGCAATTACATAGAGAGGCATCAATATTCCCTTCTTTTCACAGCTTTTTCAGGCTTAACTGCTCTGCTTGTCAAAAACTCAAAGAGGCTACCAAAGGCAGACTCTCCTGGGGTCATCCCAAGAATAAAGGGAATGAAGGAAATGGTAGAGTTATCTATTCCAAGAGCTCTTAGGTACAAAATAAAGTGAAGTTCTTTGTGGTCCACCCAATCGTACCAACCAATATAGGCCCAGCTCTTTACTTTCTTCTTATCTCAATTAGCAGGACCAGAGGGAAAGGAAAACTGAAACACCACAGGCAACCAAAAGCTCTCACATTAACTGAGAACTTGAACTTCACATTTAACCCCACATTACTAGAAGTAACAATGACTTTTGGGAGTCTCATCTTTCCTCTCTTCATTCCATTCCAAAGTATTATCAACGTCTAAAAGTCGCAGAGAGCACCCAGTAAAGGAGAGAAACAAGAGGCACAGATAATTTAAAATTCCATAATATGCACTGAGTTGGTTCAACAAATTTCTTGGTTTGAAGCCCAGATTGGCAAATGATAGCCCAAGGCCCAGTTAAAAGGGAGCACATGTACATATCAAACAATGAGGCTTAATTTTTTTTCTTTTTAACAATATTGTCGCAGAAGCCCTATCATTTCAACACCACAATGGCAACATGCAAAGGCTGCCTACTGTGCACCTGGCACCTTCCTAGGCATTGAAAAACCAGTTATGGACAAAACTTGGGTCCTTCCCTGAAGTGGCTACAAGGTTGGTGGGGAAGAAACATGCATAAACCAATCTACACAACACAGTGTGGAAAGTACAATATTGTATAAGATATAAGCAGCAGATCAAGATTATTAACTTCTAGAGGTGGGGCCCAGGAAAGACTCAGAGAATGATCTGAATATTGATTGCCGAGACAACTGTGAAGAATAAGTAAAATTCAGCCAGCAAACAAGGAGGGGAGGGCAATTGATGTAAAGGGCACAGAACATGTAAAGGTACATAGTGTGGAGTAGCATGGTGTGCTGGGAACTGTAAATAATTCAGTGTGGCTGGAATGCTAAGTGGGGAGTAATGAGAGCCTCTGTCCTCAAGTGTATGTATCCTTCATCCATCTTCTGATTTGGGGCTATATACGGAGATGAGCCTGTTTGGGTCTCTTGGGCTATGCAATTTTAGTCCAAATTGAAGCTCTGATTATTAGATTATTATACCATATCCATCTAGAGCTGTCATTCCTGGTCATTAGCAGCTGTGTTGCATTATTGAGCTTCCAGTTGTGGTCCATTATAAACTCTGCTCACCTTGCTTGCAAACACTTAAAAGGAAAACTGACACTGTTGGAGCCAACACATTTTTATGAAAGTGCAATCACAAGAAGTACTTTATTGCTTAAAATACAAATTGAGTCCTTTCTTCCTCCCCTTATACCTATGCATCATCTTCCTCTACTCTCCAGTCAAAGATGCATTTCCTAGTAGGCCCCCAAAAATAGTTTTTTTAAATACTCTGATGATAGGGACTGTGTTGTATTCATCACTACAGCCAGGTGTGTCAGAGGGGCTTGCCTACATTAGGCACAAGTGATCAATGAACAGATCAATCAGTGCTTCCAAGTGTTGCATTGGAGGTAAGTGCTCTATATGCCATATATATGTAAAGGTAAGTGATGTATATTGTCTGCATAAAATTATGGTAAAGTGATACCAGTTATGATGTCTTCGCTGTAAGAAATGGAAAGCTTACTGTCTAAACAATAATGAAAATATATTTTCTCACATAATAAGAAGTCCAAAGTTCCAGGTTGATTAATTTTAGTGGCTAACTAATGACATCTTTTTTATCTGCCGTCTTCAGACTTTTATTTTCATTTGCCTCCTTTGTGGTCACAATTTGACAGAGCAACTTCAAGCATCACATACTCACATATAATCTAAATGCCAGAATGTGAAATTAATACCCAACCATTTCTCCTATGTCTTTTTAGAGGAAAGAAGCGGTTAAACTCTCCCAGCAGCTCCTACAAGGTTTCCTTCACATTTTTTTTTTTTTTTTTTGGCAGAATTACATCATATGCCAAGTCCTAAAACAACCACAATAATTCCATTCCAATCCAGGGGACTGGATCAGTACGGCTGCAGGCTAATCGAGATCCACCTTGCTAGGGAGCAGGGAAGGGCCCAAGCTTCCTTCAGGAACATGAACAAAATCCAGGTTCTGAAGCACAGAATTGGGGTGTGGAGGAATGCAAGCAAGATTTACTGTTGAACAACGAGCAGTGTTGACCGCAATATCCAGTGACCTATTTAACTTCATTTTATCGCACTCATTCAACCTCCAAGGTGTCAACTTAACAACAGACCTACCATATTTTCCACAAAAAGTGGCACAAGTATATTTACTTTCAAGAAAGATGAAGTAGATAAATAATAGTTCAACCATCAAATAAGCAAAACAGTAAAACTAAAATAAGATCAAAAAGATTTTTAAGTATCATGGTCTTTTAGTGAAGAAACATTATGTTCTGCTATTATGGATTCTCTTTCCAAAATAAATACTATAATGTCAGTGTTGTATCAGATGCAGTAGGTCCAAGTTCCTTCATGTATTTCTTCTGTTGACAGTAAAGATTGAAAAGTGTCATGTTTAAATAGCCAGAGATCCAACTTTAAACCACAGGCCTTAAAATTACATTTGCAATGTCTGCAATCCTTTACCCAGAAATATGCAGATTTTCACCAAGTCTTTGAGAATAATGCTAATTAATTTGTTAATTTATTCAAACGTTATTTTGATGGGCAGAATATTTTAGCTCTAACCACACGTTAATACAGTTTTGAGAAACCTTTCCGAAATTCAGTACCTGTCACACATTTAGCATTAATACCACATTGCAATATTTAAAAGTTTATTAATGTAAAATATTTCAAGCCACAGATTTTAAAATTAATCTCATCCTAAACTGAGGATTCCACCCATTAAGCATACCTCTACGAGTTGAATATTGGATATAACAATCACCACTGGTTGCCTAGCAACAGCAGTACCAGCACTTACAGTAAGTTTATCCTAAACACTAATGTAAAATCAGTGATGAATATATATCCACTTCAAGTCTCTCTTTGTGGGAAAGATGCACTTTCTCTGTTGTTAATGACTCCATGTTTTGCTATCCTGGGGAGGTGACTGTCAATGTAAGTGCTGTGGATGGGGTGTCCTGGTCAGTAAGCCATCTACTCTCAACAAACTGTTCTAAGAACGGTGCCGTTACTAACGCCCATCACTGGCCACCACAGTTAAAATGAAATTAATGTCACATGAGTATCTCAAGCCACCTTTCTTAAAAACCACGTGGAAAGTATACTTACTTCCATACATTCTTATTTCCAAGAAGAATGTAAGATTAGATTATGAGTGCCTTAGGGTGCCCCAAGGCCATCCTATTCTTAAAAATGCCTGGGGTAGGCCCCATAGTCAAAAAAAGTCATCTCTCATTGCATTGTCTGCTGCTAGAGTATGTGGCAACAAATAACCTTTCTAATTCTGCATACATTCCCATGTCTGTACATTTACGTTATTGGAGTCTCTGGTGCCCCCATTGCCAAGGAGCTCTTGAAGTGCCGCAGCTCTGCTCTGCCAACCACATTTGGCTGCCCGGCTCCTTCTGGGCTCCCAAAGCTGGCAAGCTAATATGCTAATAGAATTCATTAGCCCAGTCTTTGACAGGCAGTTAAAACAGGATTCCACATCAGCTCTCCAGCACTGCACGCCAATTATGCCGTTTCAGGAGGTGCAGCTAATTCAAAGAAGATGATGACAGGGTTTGCAATCAGGGAACATTAGAGTACCGGGCAGTGGAGAGGCCGAACATGCTAGATAGGCAATACTGCCAGCAACCTTGATTTGGTTTCTGGCACCACTGGCGGGCTTGGCAAAAATGAAAGTAATGAGATAAACTGAAATACCAGGCACTGGGACTGGTCTTTGAAGTAATTATTCTCTGGGGTAACAAGGGACAAGATGAAAAAGCTTTCAGGGACACGCAGTGGGCACTCCTGAGACCCAGTTTCCATTACAGTATGACACTCTGCTGAGCAACTCTCTCTCCACTCAGGAGAGCAGAGTACTAAATAGGCTGTCAACAGGGAGAGGAAATAAAGCTGAAAAAAGATAGAAGCAAGATAGAGAGGTTGTCAGAACCCTTCAAGGGAAAGAGAATTAAGTGAAGTGTTTCAGAATCTCAGTTAGGAATGATGATAACTTAACGTGGCTTTCATCAGCTGGTCTTTACATTCAGCACACTAGGGAGACAATGGAAAATGGGACAAGGCAAAGGACTCCACAGGCCACAGAAACCCCAAGAGTAGGAAAATCCCTGAAGATGGTGGTCGAAAACCAACGTGTCTTTGGCATTTCTCCTTTGGGGCTCTTGGCTCTGTCAGGTTCAGGACCTGAGTGAAATGATTAAGAGGGCACTTTTGGGAAGTTCAAGCCTCTAAGCCTCTGCATATAATCAGGCCTACCTGGCAATTTTTTATGTAGGAACAGGCCCAAGGCTGAATCACTTCTCATTCCACAGTGAATACTACTTCTTCCGAATCAGATTGGAGGTTACTGGCTAAACAAACTGGGAAGCACACATATCACAAACCAGGAAAGTTACTCTCTATGCACAAGCCTACAACTCTAGCTTTTTTGATCTTTGCAAGAGAAAACATCCCTCAACCGAAAATAATAACACACCAGGAATGACAACTGAGAAAGAACATGTGCAAATGTGTCACCTTTGCTCTGCTTGGTTTGAATGGCAGAACCAAAATATAATATTTGACTACCTATGCCTACACCCATACCCACACACACACACTCAGTTGTCCAGTGTATTTCAGTGGTGTACTTTTGATATATGCATGTAACAAAAAATATCCAGCATATTTATCAGCTGTACCTCTCCTATATGTTCTCCAAAGATCTCCCCTTAGGGCCCTTCTCTCCTCCTTTTTACACTTATTTTTTTAGCAATGGTATCACGTTCATTCCTGTCATTTCAATTACCCCACTATGGGAATGATTGCCAATCTCTCTCTAGAACCCCATTATCATAAAATCCACAGCCACATTTTCACCAGCCTGTTGATGGACACTAATAAAGTACACAGAGCTGGCAAGCAATACATTTTGACTCACAGCCACCAAATCAAATTCCACTTGTCCAAAACCCCTCCTTCTTTGTTCCTTGTTTCCATCAATAACATCATTATCTTTATATTCATCCAATTCAAAACCTTGGAATTATCTTCACTTTCTCTTGTCTCCCTCGCCTAATTTGATGCAAACTTTGTTGATTCAGTTTCTCACCTTTTTTGCATTGATTTCTGCATTCCACTCCCACCTCTGCTTTTCTAATTTAGGAGGCTCATTGTGAAGTAAATAGTGCTTTATGCATAAAACTGGAAACATAACCACTGTAATATTATTTCTATGGGAGAATATATTCTCTATGCCTACCAACCAACCAATTTCAACCACTCCTGACTCTGTTTACTACACCTGAGTTTATATCTAGTCAGTCCCAAATTGGTGACTCTACCATTATAATACTTCCTATATTTTCTACCACCCAATAGAGTCCTGCTGATATTCTAATTTCTGCCCTAATACTTTTTTTTAAATTCAGTTTTATTGAGATATATTCACATACCCTACGGTCATCCACAGTGTACAATCAGTTGTTCACAGTACCATCATACAGTTGTGCATTCATCACCAAAAGCAATTTTTGTACATTTTCATAACTCCAAAATATATATATTTAAAAAATTCAAAAAGAATAAAAATACAAGTAAAGAAGAACACCCAAAAATCCCATCCCCCACCTCCTATTATTCATTTACTTTTTGTTTCATTTTTGTACTCATCTGCCATACACTGGATAAAGGGAGCATGAGCCATAAGGTTTTCACAATCACACAGTCACACCATGTTAGTTACATAGTTATACAATTGTCTTCAACAATCAAGGCTACTGGGCTGCAGTACAACAGCTTCAAGTATTTCCTTCTAGCTATTCCAATAAACTAAAAACTAAAAAGGGATATCTATATAATGCATAAGAATAATCTCCAGACCTCTCAACTCTATTTGGAATCTCTCAGCCACTGAAACTTCATTTTGCTTCATTTCTCTTCTCCCTTTTGGTCAAGAAGGCTTTCTTAATCCCTGGGAGTCATGTCCGACGTTGCCAGGGAGATGTAAACCCCTGGGAGTCATGTCTCACATACAGGGGAGGGCAGTGAGATCACCTGCAAGTTGTCTGCCCTAATACTTCTAACTTGGAACATTGGAATAGCCTCCTATTTGCTCTTCTTACCACCCAATCCGCATACTGCTATAGGATTATCTTTTGAGAACATGAATCTAATCTGACCTACCCCTCCTACTCAAAAACTTTCCGTCATATTTCTATGTAAAGAAGAGCTAATCTGACAGTAAAAGCCCTTTGTGACATGACTAGGGCCCATTACTCCAATTTTCCCTCCCTCCCACACTTATCCTAATGTTCCAGTGACTAAACACTGCTTCCTCTTGCCCCCAAAAGTATACACTTTTCAAAACAATCCCTTTTGTTTAGAATACACTAATATCCCAAGTACAAATTTCTTCATCTCACATCCCACTCATCTTCAAGACTCTGCTCAAATCTTACACCTTCAAGAAGCATTTCCAGTGTCTTCTCTGAATGAAAAGTAATGACTAATTCTACTACCAGGGGTCATATTAGTGTCTTATTAAAACTTGCCATGCTATTTTGTATTAGAATTACATAGTACCTTGTATCAGTATTAGATGTTTGTCTCCACAACTAAGTAGTGAATCTTTATAGAGCAAAGAACATATCTTTCTCATCTTTTTTATACCACCCTCTCCTCCAGCTTCTTTCTCATTGTGTGTCCTATCAGTAAACATTAGTTAACTTAATATTCATAAATTTGGCCAGTATTCTCTCTCTTTGAAAGTAAGATAGCAGAGTTTTTGTCTGATAATATCATTTTGTGGAACATATCACATGCAGATAGGATATAATTATAATTCCTCCCTAAAATACAAATGAAAAGTATGATTTAGTAAACAAATTTCATCAACTGGAAAAAACGACTGGCACAGACAACTGGCCTCAGTGTTCTCCAAAGAGATACCTACACGGTACCATCTCGTGATCCTTCGCTCCACCCAAACTGAAAGAGTGAAGCTCTCCCAGTGTTCCTCTGCTCTGGTTGTAAAGCAAGCCTAGTGATTTCCTTGATCTGCCTTAACTGGCATTTACAGTACTCTTAGGCAACCAAAGAGGGTCATTCAGTTAGAAATAATAATTTATAAGTGGGAGAGACTGGGAAGGAGCATATTTCTTGATTGGTAATGAGGGACAAATCAAATTCACTGCGGAGATTATATACATATATCCTAAATACCAACTCTCCTCAGATTCCCAGTATGTATCCTAGAAGTGGTGGAAAAGTCCTCCCGTTGAGAACCACTCCATTGTGAACACTATTATTGACTGAAGTGTATTGTGTCACTCAAGTATTTGAGGAAGAAAGAAAGAAGGTGTTTAGAACCTCTGGTTTAGGTCCTGCTGATAATCAAATTGTCTATATCACAGAGTTATTATGAAAGCAAATATAAGAGCAAATTTTAAAATGCTTTGCTAGAAAAAGTAAGTGCTAAATATGACATTTTAGGTAACCTAAATATGTCTGTCTACCCAGCGTGGAATAATATATTGTTACGAGCCCATCATTTGTTCTCTGCCAGCGTAGACTCATCTATAAGTCTCTTCTTTCATATTGTGCTTATATAACACAAACTGAAGTGAGTCACACCAGCCACAAAAGACGAAAAAAAAATCTGTCTTTGTTTTCTTTATCTGTCTTGTTTTCTGGCTGTTTTCGTATCTCCACTTTACTCTAAGCTTCACAGATGCAGCCTCATGGAGTTTTCTGTTAGAGAAGTTGACACACACACACACAGTCACAGTGAACATAATTAGAATCACAGAATTTTAGGGCTGAAAGAGACCATAAGATTGTAATTGAGAGTAAAGTTTATTTGGGAGATATAATTTTATTTTTCCCCTTTGTAGGTTAAACGACCAGTACAATCTGCTGCAGATTGTTGTGTCCCTTCTTAAAAGTAAATTAACTATATCTTCCAAAGAAGGGAATTCTTTTCTCTTTGCACAGATTTTAAGTGGTAATTACTGGTATCTTTTAGAATGTTTTGTTTGTCTCTTGCTGCCATCCCCACCAGAAAATGCAATCTGGCATCCACCCATCTCTATGAACATCCCAATTACAATATGCCCTCTTGACCAAGGGGTCTCAGGATGAGTGAAATAAACAGGCATGTGAAGAAACACCACAATGAACAACTCTGGTGACACATGGGGCATTATTATAACAAAAGCAACTGTCCTTACATGCTCCTTGGTAAAACATTCAGAAAAGCAAATGTATCCTTTAAGGGTAGTTTTAGCATTAAGTAAAATACAATTGGCACTTGAGTGATGTCTTTGTGTCCTAGGGCTGCCATAACAAAGTACGATGAACTGGCTGGCTTAAAACAACAACTTATTGTCTCACAGTTCTGGAGACTAGAGTTCAAAATCAAGGTGCTGGCAGAGCCAGGCTCCCTCTGAAGTCTCCGGGTAGAACCTGTTCCGTGCCTCTGTCCTGGCTTCTGGTGACCCCAAGAGTTCATTGGCTGGTGGATGCATCCGCCTCTGTCTTCACGTGGTCATCTTCCACCCTCTGTCTGCATGTCCTCTCCCTTTCTCATAAGGACACCAGTCATACTGGATTAGAGCCCCACTAAATCCAGTTTGGTCTCATCTTAATTGATAACATCTTCAAAAGCCCTATTTCCAAATAAGGTCACATTCACAGAACTGGGGATTAGGGAGGAGACACAGTTGAGCCAATAACAGATGGTGTGGTAGAAATCACAAGAGAAAAGAGAATCAGAAGCTATGGAGGCTAATGCCAACTCTACCAGTGGTATGAACATGAATTACATCAGACAATCTAACTGAAAATGATTTGGAAATTGTAAAGAATTATGCAATGGTAAGGTATGTTTTTACCACCTTGTATTGTACATATTTGTATCCAATTATCATCTGCTTCACCAGCTTGAAAACCCCTGGAAAACAGTAATCTATTGCTGTATGTTTGTTTTTGAGGAAGGCAAGGTCAATTATCTTGCACATAGAAGATGCTTGAGAGATGTGTGCTGAATAAAAGAATCATGAATAAAGAATACAAGAATGATTGAGTTATTCAATGAATGAAACATGTTGTTAAAGGAAAATGGAGAGAAGAAAATCATAAATGGGCCATAAACCCTGTAATGGGTTACAGTTGTTGAACAGCATTCTAATGCAATGCACAAAATGGTTTCTCTTTTTAGCAAATCAGGAGGCTATTAATCTAAGGTGTGTCTCTTCCTGCTTGCAGAGGAATAACATTTCAAAACACTGTCTCCTTTCAGATCTTCTTTTCAGATAGGGACAAGCCAGAATGCATCCACACTAGGTTGGGAATTATAAGGGCTATTCATTGACAAGCTTCAGGACATAAACTGATCACCAGCTGGGGCCAGGAAGAAATTATGGAGGCTCCTAAAAGCTTCCTCCAGAGCACGCTGCAGTGCTCACTGTTGGAGTCCCAATACCAATACTAAAATGAAACTCAACTGCTATTTTTTTATTGAGTAGCAATTCTTATGGTTTTCAAAATGAGAAGAGAACACAACAAAAAAATCTGCTCCAACAGCATCAGCAGCTCTCCTGTTCTGGCTGCCAAACAAAATGCAGGCAGTGGGTGATGAAAACAAGGAGACCTGTGACATTGTTGATCTAAAATCCAAAGCATTCTACCTTTGTGAGGGACCATAATATTGCACTGAAGGACCAGGAAAATAGCACAACTTTCTGCTGAGAAAGTACACAGCATGGGAAGGCAAATATTTCATCTGTAAGGTCAACAGCTATGTCACAGTCAGTTTTCTCATTGGAAAGCTACTTTGAAAATAAAAGAAATGCCCTATTCAAGCGTAAAGCTTTTTGATCCAGACTAGTAATTTCATTAAGTTAAAATGGTTTGGTGAGATCATTTCACCTAAGAAAGTAAACAGGATATGTAAGAGATGAAATTCCTTTCAAGGACATGGTGCTTTAAAAACACACAGGAGACAACTTCTGGTGGCAAAGCTGTTGTGGTTTATTTAAAGAAAACAACAATTGTCAGACATTGATTCCAATCACGAATTCCCAGGAATCTTGGATGGCATACTCAAACCAGGCCTTGCTCCTTGGCTGGTCTGCATTCTTCTCTGCACGCTTCTCCATAGAGACCCTCTCGCTGATGCAAATATAGGTGAATCTGTGCTTAAAGCATTAGCAAAAGCCACTATCGTCCTCAACGCCATCTGAGCTCTTCACTACTGCAGGGAACAGCTTGAAGTTTTGTGTCGTGCATGCCGAGAGTCAAAAGTTCATCCCATCTTGGGGATTTTGGCAGCCACAGCACCTGAAGAGAACAACTCCACAGTCTGCAAAGTCAAATCATTTTGCCAGACCCTCACAGTTTTGCCTTAGACATCAATAAGAAGGTTGTAAATAGAACACCAGCCAGATGGCTATACCATTTTTAAATTCATAGTGCCCCGAAATGATAATTAGAATATAGATGACATCAGGTGGTGTTAAGCTATTTAAAGAAAAGATAAACACATTTAATTCCAATGTAGCTCTTGTGGAAATTTAAACTCATTCACATAATAAATATTTACTGAGTGCCTACTCTGTGTACAGGTGATAGGAATAGAATGGTGAACAAGGTTTGGTCCTTGTCCGTCAGGTACTGAAGTAAAGAATTCAATAAATAAACTCTTGTTCCTCTAAGTTTTTCCTGACTCAAACTTTGATAAGGAAAATGGGGAAAATGTTATTTATAGCAAATGTGGCAACATCTACTTCTGCCTTTGGGGGAATGGGAGCAGAGTGGTGGCAGCGATATAAGTCACATAATCAGGGAGAAAAGAGAATGGGTGGGACTTGGAGTAGGTGGTGCACTGTTTGGCAGAGTGCGGTAGTGAGTAACAACCATGTAGAGGAAGCCCAAGAAGAGTTTATGGGTAGGGAATGGAAAGAGCTGGGTTGCTTGGCATAGACAAGTATGAGAAAAATGATATTTTTTTTTTTTGAAGTGACTGAAAGGTAGAAAAGAGAGAAAAGAGAGAAAAGAGAGATGGGGCCAAAAAACAAAAACAAAAACAAAACAAACAAACAAAAAAACATAGCAGGCATCCAAAACTTGAGTTTCTTAATTTCTTAAGAAATGACTGAGGGACTTTTTAAACAGCCCAATGTTCCCTCTAGATTATCTGACTATGGAACACCACATGACTTCTCTCACAGTTGTCCATTTCTTCAGTAAAGAATTGTGGAGAATAAATGGTGTCCTATGTCTGAGTCGATGCTCGGGCAGAGAAAAAAGAAAAGCCATAAGATCCAAAATAAAGAACAAAAATCCACCATCAGTAGGAATTCAGTACTCAAGACGATTAGATGAAGCAGGACTTCCTGGACATTCGCACAACTCCTGGGGCACATGTTGGGTTTTCCTTAAGATGTGGGATAGAGGTTCTCAAGGGCAGCAGGTGACATCTGGATTATACTTCTGAAGGCAGGACCACATCTTTGTCTATTGTGCATCACATAATTCCTCTACAGGCACTAGTACAAACCTCCCAGGAAGAACTTACGAATGTTTGTTGAATAATTAATAATGGTGAGATGAAATCTCAGCGCCTAACTGCCAAACAGGGAATCAGGGGCATCCCAGGGGCCTTCAAGTCTGAAACACAGGAACTGCTCTGTAAGTAGGTGAAATTGCCCCAAGAGCCCAGTTTATGGGGCTCCTAGCCAGAAATTTCTTCCCTACTAGTCAGCCCCGGCTACAGATTCCCAACATTAGTGATTTTAAGGTAGACAGAAAACAGCAGATTCAAGAACAGTGCCTCCAAGCCTGATTCGCATTACCCAGTGCAGAGAAAACCTCTGTCACATTTTGAAAGGGTTTCAACAGCCAACTCTTAAAGTTCATTACTTCATTTCTGTTATTTGAAATTAAAAACGGCAAAGAACAAACTAGTGTTTCTTTGGATTATGAGTGGTGTTTCAAATAGAGCCACTATGCCTTAAAAGGGAAAAGCAAATAAATAGTATTTTCCCTATGAGTGAATTTACTCTTACAACAAACCTTTTCTGTCTTAGGAGATGAAAAGTGAGGTTCCTGATACTTAGTCATTCACTGGATTATTGACTCAACATTTACTGAGCACATACTATGCCAGGCACTGGGAATAATAACATGGACATGATAGAAGTAGTCCCAGTCTTCATAGTGGGATATAAATCAAGTAAAAAAGTTATGCTATGGAGTGGTGTCTTAGTTTCTGTTTTAGTTTGCTAAAGCTGCCAAAATGCAATATAGCAGAAACAGGCTGGCTTTTAACAATGGAGATTTATTAGTTTACAAGCTTACAGTTCTTAGGCTGTGAAAATGTCCAAATCTAGGCATCATCAAGAGGATAGCTTCTTCCTGAAATGAGACTGCAGGCAATTTGGAACTTCTTGGTCACATGGGATCCTGCCCTCCCAGGTTTCATTGCTTTCAGCTTCTGGCTGCTCTGTATGTGGTTTTCTTTCCGAGCTTCTGTGTCTTTTTCTCTCTCAGCTTATGTCTCTTGCTCTGGATTTTATCCTCCTATAAAGGTCTCCAGTGAAAGAATTAAGACCCACTTGGGGCACGATGCAACTGAAAAAACCTAATCAAAAGGTCTACACCCCCCGGAATAGATTTGCTTTAAAAACATGATCTTTTCTAAGGTCCATAAAACCTCCAAACCATTACAGCTTCCTAGCTGCTAAAGCAAATACCATACAATGGGTTGGCTTAAACAATGTGAATCTGTTGGCTCACAGTTTTGAAGCTAGGAGAAGTCCAAAATTAAGGCATCAACAAGGCGATGCTTTCTCCATGAAGACTGTGGCATTCTGGGGTTGGCTGCCTGCAATCCTTGGTCCTTGGCTTTTCCATCATCTGGTAATGCACAAGATGGTGACTTCTCCTTTCTCTTCCGGGTTCGGTAGACCTCCAGCTTCTGGCTGTACCCTGTGGCTCCTCTTTCTGTGTCCAATTTCCTTTGCTTATAAGAACTTCAGCCATATTGGACTAAGGCCCACCCGCATTCAGTCTGACATACCTTAGCTAATAACATCTTCAAAGGTCCTATTTACAAATGGGTTCATACCCAGAAAACCAGGAGTTGGGATCAGAACATAACTTTCATGTGGGGTGTGATTCAATTCCCAACAAACGGTAAGTGCCAAATGGACAGAATATAGCATGCAATGAGTGTGCATGAGCAGGAGACCAGCTCAGACTGTGATCAAGGAATGCCTTTGAAAAAAGTAAGATGTAACTTGAGACCTAAATGAGGAATTGGATTTGGCTCAGGAAGGGGTAAAGAGAAGGAAGAGTGTCTAGGCAGAGGGAAAATCATACCCTGTATTAAAAATCAAGATTAAAAATCAATGCACCAACAAAACAGAGTAAAATAAATCTTTTTCCAATTTGGTATTTTCAAAAGAGATCAAAGTAGCAATCATTGAAACATCAGACTCTTTTAGGCTTACTTATTGCCTCAATTATAATTTACAATTTAGAATTATTTTTATTTTGGATCACAAATGTGGGGTTACTACAATCTTTTTAGGACTTAGGGTCAATGGTAATAAGGATAAAAGTGACGTACTGAATGCTTATTATGCCCCAGCATTGCTGAGTGTTTTACACTTTAACTCATTTAATCCTCACAATAATTCTATTATCTTCTTAACAATAGATGAGAAATTGAGACAGAGAAGTTAAGTAACCTGCCTGAGGTCACAACATTATTAAGTGGCAAAGCTTGGATTTGATCCCAAAGAATCTGGTGCCAAAGTCTGTGCTCCAGTGGACCTTGTGCCCATATGTTGAAGAAGTGAAGTAAGCTCCATATGACTAAGGTATACTCAAGAAATAAGGCTAAAGAGGAAAACAAGAACAAGATCATGAAGGGTCTGAGGAGCCACGTCAAGGAGTCTGAACTTCTTCATGAGGGCAATGGAAAGACTTTGAAGGCTTTAAGCATGAAAATGACAAAAACAATTTGCTTTCTACCAAGATCACTCTGGCTGCAGTGAGAAGCAATTAGGGAAGAACAAGTACACAGACCAGAAGACAAGGATGATAACAATAATCTAGGTTAGAGATGGAAATCGCTTCATCCGGGATAGTAGCAAGGAAGACAGAGACTTGCAAAAGAGAAATTTAGGAGGCAGAATCAACAGACTCAGCAACTGACTGGAGGTAGATTTGAGAAAGCAGAGATGGAGGATAATGCACCTGTGTAGGTGGTCATGCCCTACATGGAACATAACACAAAGGAGGAGCAAGCTGAGGAAACAGATATGCATTCAGACCTGGAACTGTTGTATTTATGGTGCCTGATGTTTATCCAACAGGAAATGTCCAGTCAGCAGTTGGATATGAAAACCGGGAGTCCAAGAGGGAGATAGTAATTAAAATCATAGGAGTAGATAAGATCCCATAGCAAGTGTGCTGTGTGAAATGTAAAGAAAGCCAGCAACAGAATTCAACCAACACTCATGGGACAAGCAGAAAAGAAAAACCCACAAATGAGACTGAGAATGAGTTATCAGGGTAGAAGGAAGAAAATCAAAAGAGCAAAGTGTCACAGAAGCAAGAAGAAAAAATTGTCAAGAAGGGAGTAGAGATCAAATGCTGCTAAGAAGTCTAAAGATAAGGGCTCCAGAGGGTTCCCAGGATGTAGAAACAAGTATATTATTAACAACTTTGGCAAGAGCTGTTTTCATGCAGAGTGGTGGCAAAAGCCAGAAAGCAACACATGGAAGAAGTTCTGAAAGGTGAAAACGTGGAAACAGGCTGTGAACCACCCATCAGGAGGTTTGGCTAGGAAGGGAAAAAGACAGTGAGCCTAAGAATACACTTATAATCTTTGTCATCATTGTAACTTTTGTTTTTCCCAATAATGTAAGCATAGTCCAAGACTGATGGAAAGGAGTAGAGGTTTAAAATGAAGAGAAAACAAGAGTGATCACAAAGAGAAATCCCAGAGAAGGCAGCAGGGTAGTGATTCCAAGTAGTGTTGGATGTTTTGGCCCAGATGAGAAAAGGGAAGGAGCAAGGATGGAAGGCAGGCACTTGTTGTAGCAGAACAAGAAGTGGAGGCCATTTCTAAGTAACAGTGTCTGCTTCCTCTGTGAAATAGGAGACAAAGTTATCTTGTGAGGGTGAGAGGGAGGATATGAGAGGGGAGGTTTGAGGACAGTATTCCCCTTCTTTGTTGCCTTCACTAACCATTCATGTGGGTCATTCAACTCAGCCCCGAGAACTGCCAATTCACTAACAAGGGCTCTTCATAATATAGCCTGCTTTTTTTTTCCTTTGGTGAGAATATTTCAAATATGAAACATTAAGAATGGAATTATGCTAGACAAAATGGAGTTATAAAAGTAGATAACAGGGCCTGTCAAGAAAAAAATAAAGATATTATTAGCCCAAGACAAAGTTCCTTTTAGTTAAAATGATATAAATTTCAAGGACAGTCATTTCTATACAGGATGGACTTCAGAACCTTCCAGACTCTTTTTGTATATTACTTTGCATATTAGAATTTGAGGCTCTGCAATATCTATATGGAAAATTTTTCCACAGGATAAAAAGGTCCAGTAATAAATATTTGTGAAATTTCAGATTCTTTTTTATCTCCCATATTCTAAAATAGGATATTAAAATTTTTAGAATTGAGCCAAGTTTATTTTTCAAATTCCTTCTTCATTTTTTTTGTAAAACTGTCATCAAAAACAGATTGTGTTGATTAGATATCATCTTATTAGATCCCATGCATTAACATTCATTCTGAATCAAATGCTAAAACCATCCTTCTTGAAGAACCAGGAGACTCCCTCCTTTCCAATAACAAAAATCATGCAGCTCACTAGGTTTTCCCCTTTGACATAGCTGCAGGGAAATTCCTACATCTAATCAAAGTAACCATATTTGTCCTTGAGGTTATTGTTAGTCTCCTCTTCCATTACAAATATCTCTTTCTAGTTTATTACCCAAATTGATATGCCCTTTCTGGGTTATGTGATACAAATAAATAAATTAAAAGGCCACCTTAATCTTGTGAATAGTTGAAAGCAATACAATTTCTCCATGTACACTTATACGCTTACCTGGTCATGGCCCCTGATAGATATGAATAAACCAAATACCCAGTTTTGTTCTAAAATCATGAGACTATACTACACAAAGTTGCCTTGAAAAATTCTCATACTTTAGATTGAATTGTGTCCAAATCTAGTAAGTGGTCTTTCAATCTCTTATTAAACCACAAAACGATGTACAATGAAAACACACAAAAATATAATCCACCAGGGTTTTTAAAAAAAAATTGGACCTAGTATTTTACCAGATTTTTTGTTGCCCATTTGGCCTGGCTGTCTTCCAGAAAGTAGCATTCTAATTTTTCTAAGGATAATTGTAACTCTGCTTGCTCGGTGGTTTTTATTCTTCCCAGTGATTTGTTTTACTCAGTTTACACCCCTCATATGCCTCATGTTCTTTTCCAGGAACCAGTCCATTATACTGTGAGGTGATACACATCTGGTACCTTTAAACGTAGCATCTGCATTGCCTACAATAATTGGCATTTTATTTTACGGTGCATCCTGCTTTGCATTTATACTGCACCTTGAATCAAATGACTTCAAGACCCCGACTTAGTTCATCTACGCAGCACTGCTGTCTTGCCGGATATCTCAGGAAGATCTGAAGAAAGTTTATTCAAATTTAACCTAGAAAATGGGTGAAACTGAAATTAGGCAAGCAAGGCAATAAAGTAACAAGCCTGGAATAAGAACACCTGGAAATGAAAAACCTCATTCTGCCTCCATAAGCCAAGGTACTTCCTAAGAATTCCTGAGAGCTAATGAAAGCATCTAGACTGCATGCAGCTTGCTCCCACCCATATCCTACTGCTGGTGTATTCTCAATGGCCTACATGTCTTCTCCATGATAGTATTAGAGTAAAGCAAAAATTATTTGAAAGACAATTAAGGGCAGACATCCTACTGTCCTACAAAGATGCCCTTATATTGTTAGAGTCAAACAGGTATTTAAAAATTGTTCAAGAATACCATCTTGTTTCCTCATTAAACATGGGACTTGTTTAAAGCAATTTTTATAAATAATTTCTATAGGTCATGTTATAAATGTGCTTCACTTTTGTAAAAAAAAAAGTCTGATTTTCCATTCCCTCCATTCATCTTTACACGGGGGAATGGAAAAGAGATACATGTAAGTATGGTCCTGATCAGGATAGATGGATTTGGCAACTTGCTTCAATATGGCATGGGAGCAAGTTATGTCTTTACTGAACTTGGTTTAATCAGAACTCAAGTGCTTTTTCAATCTCATTAGTCTTTCCAAGATGTGGGGCTGTCGTGGTGCATTTTAGAAGTTTCACTATGTTTGTAGGGTGATTCTCAACTTACAGGTTAATATAAATGAAAATTGTTCCATATTGTCTTTCCTCTACTATGCTGAGATGCCACCCTTTTCATGTAAAAAGTTCCATTATGTTTTGGAGTCTATTTCTGAATTTCCTATTTATTCATTTGTTCTATCTGACTATTTATGCACTAGTAGCACACTGCATTAATTCTGAAGTTATATAATAGGTTTAATATCTGGGAGTGCTAGTCTCCCTTCAGTGTTATTCTTTTTCAGAATTTTACTAGCTATTTGTATTTATTTTTCCATGCATTCTTTTGCTGCAACTTTTATATTTCAAAGAAAACTATTGATCTTTTTATTGGGATGTCAATTTATAAATTAGCTTAGGATGAATTGAATACTTTGTTGGCTATTCTTATTCAAGGATGATATATCTTTCAATTAGTTCAGTAGTTTTTTGTGTGTCTTTCAAGAGAATTTTAAAATGTTCTTGTATAGATCATGCACATATCTTATTAAATGCATCCATAGGTATTTTATTTTTTTATGCTGCTACTGTATATGAGCTCTTTCCTTCTGTTAGACCTTATAACTAGTTGTTATTTGTATGTGAAAACTATTGGGGTTTATATGTAAAATTTTCACCTTACTCTTACTTAATCTCCTATTTTTCTAGTATTCTTTCAGTTTATTCTCTAGAGTTTTCCAGGAATATAATAATATCACCTACAAATAGTAATTTTTTAAAAAACCTTCTTTACAATTGTTGTATCTATGTTGTCTTTAATCTAATTGTGTGAACTAGTACCTCTGGTGTAAGGTAAAATAAAAGTGGTGAAATGAGAATTTATGCCTTATTTCTATTTAGAGTGGGTGGCCATCTAGAAAAAAGTTATATCCATAACTTACACTTTCTACATTATACCAGGACAGATTCCAAATTAAGCAGTGATTTGCATGTGAATAATTAAATCATAGAAGAAAATGTGTCAAGAATTCTTTCAAAATATTTTTCGAAATCCAATAGCTATAAAAGAAAAGACAGATCACTTTGCTTACAATTTTTAAAAAAGACTTCTATGGGGAAAAAGAATAAAGATAAAAATAAAAGCAAAGTCAAAGACAAAAAAACAGTAAAAAAACACTTGAAACTATATACAAGAGAAAGCATAAAATTAATATATAAAATGCTGCTAAAAATTGATTTAAATGATGAAAAACCCATACTCCAAGAGAAAATGGGCAAAGCATATCAACAGACTTTGCAGAAAATGAAACACAAATGGCTCATAGCCCTATGAAAGGATATTCAACCACACTCCTAATAAGAGAAATGCAAATTAAAATGACTGTGCTTTCAGCCTGGCTAAAATCTAAAAGCTTGATGTATTGTTCTAGCAAGTCTGTAGAGAAACAGACATTTTCAAATTTCCTTAATAGAATATAAACTACCATAACCTTATGGATGGCAATTTGGCAATATCTGTCAATAACAAATTCTAATACCATTTCCTGCCACAATGGCTTCTCTGCTCTCTCCATCTTGTGTCTAGATCTCTGACAGGGATCCTGGATCTAGGAATTAAAGATCTCATTGTGCTATATGGCCAGATTTTCTTACTGTTTGCTCTTCTTACTTTAATCACATCTGTGACTACCTCATTGATGAATTCATTTAAATGTTCCTAAGTTTTCTGAAAGAAGAAGCAACGAATGAGAAAAGGCAAAAACTTGTGCAAAACAACGAAGAGGCACAGAGTGAAAAGGCCAGCAGATACAGAGAAGTTTTGAAACCTTACTAGGAAATGAAATTTAAAAAAACTGGAAAAGTGTTTTCATCAGATGATGGGTGAAACCTGGAAGTTAAGCGATGGTCACAAACTTGGGGGTGATGAGTTGGTACTTGAAAGTGCCAGCCAGACATCTTCTGAAACTTCAGGCAGAGAAGCTGCAGAGACAAAACTTGCCTAAGCCTGTAACCAAACTTTCATGACCTCCTGAACAGCCCACACAGAAGAAGGTTCTTGATTTACCTGAAGAAACTCCTAAAACAGACAAAGAAGTAGTTACTGTCGCTCTCAGATATCCAACTGGCAGTGTCCTGAAGAGAAGGTTTTTGAAGTCTTACAGTTCACAGGTCTCATTTGATTGACTGGTGAAAACTCGTTACTTCACATCCCCAGATAGCCCTTTCTACTTCCTTTCCCAGAAGACCTCTGGAATTGGACAGAGGTTGGTCATTGGAAGACATAGGAATAACTGTGGATACAGTACTCAGTGTGGAAGAGAAAGAGCGAAGAAACTAATTAAGAAATGAAAACTACATATTCTACACAAAATCAGTTTCACCATAACAATACAGGACAATAAAGGATTTACATTAAAATTGTGCCATACCTGGATTGAGCTCAAGGTAGCAAACACTTTAATGTTGATATTTATGGAATATCTGGACATTAAAAATTAGGAAAGGATTGCTCTCTGCATGCAATAATGTGTGGAATGTGCCCTCTTATAATATACCAAGTAAGAACTAGGTGAAAACGAATACAATAAAATACTCAACAATTTATATTTTTCCCAGTTGACATCATTTCTCAATATGCTGAAAAACAAAGTCATCTAACTTTGGTTCTGGGTCTTCAGTTCATCTTACCTACACCATTATTTATATTTCACAATTCAGTCAAGCCCTTCAAAGTCTTAAAAGTAGGAATGTTTATTCTGATACCTAGAAATTAAAACCTTTCCAGTCAAAACTGGGAAAAGCCACCATTTGACTCAGCTATTCTGCTTCTGAGAATTTATCCTAACATGTTTGCCCATATGCAAAATGAAGAATGTACAAAGTTATTCATTACAGCAATGTTCATAAGAACAAACGATTGGAAACATCCTTAACATTTGTCTATAGGAGATTGGTTAAATGAATTACCTATACAACAGAATATTATGTAGCTGGATGAGAGAATGAGAAATCATCCAGTGTTTCAATTTGATATTTATTATTTAGTGAAAACAAAAGTCAAAGTGCAATCCATATGGATTTCTATTTTTAAAAAGGGGAGGGTGGCAAGGAATAGAAATATGTACACCCTCTGGGAGAACTCAGTTCCCAGCCTGGGCAAGTAGACAATGTCTTCATGATAATTTTAAAATAGTGCCTCTTCCTCTGGGTGGAAACAGTCCTGCTCCAGGTCACACAGCTTGATCAGCAGAAGTGTAGATTTCAGCCCCCACTTGTGCCAGGTGCCCTTGTGCAATGACAACCTGCCCAGTCATAAACAGGAACATTAAAGCTTGTTAAAAAAAAAAAAAAAAGTAAGGTGAAAGAGAGAGAAGGACAACTCCACATGGCCCCACTTGCACCGCTGCATCTATATCGTGGGAGCAAACCACCTCAAGCAGAAAGGGCGGTGAGGATTGTTGCTGACCCCAATTTCCCTGTTATGGATCCCCCGTCCTCAATGTGGAGGAATACTTTTCTGAATTGAAGGGGACTCTTTTCTTTACAATAAAAGGTGTTGTGGGGAGAGGAAGGAAGAAAGGAAAGAAGAGAGGGAGGGAATAAAGGGAAGGAGAGGAGAAATAGATTATATTTGTAGGGAAAAGCTCTGGTGAGCATTAGGAAAAATAGGAACTCCTTGCCTTAGACCCAATTTCAGTGCTTCACAAAGGCATTTAGTGGCAGAATCACTGAGCTGAGGCCACAAGGAGTACAGACAGGCAGCTTCTCACCAACTGACGTATTCATCCTGACATTTTCCTAAAACAGAAGGACATTTGCCCAGCTTGCTGGACACATAACAAGAAAATAATCTCACATACTTAAAAGCATAGACTAGGTTAAAGGAAGATTAGATGTGGAATCCTGATTGCTGGCTTCAATAAATATATAAAATGCTAGTCTCCTTCTGGGGCTGCCCATGCCCCAATTTTCTCTCCATCCCTCGCTCTCTGCCTAATAACCACCTATTATTATGAATCTATATCATCTCTTTTTTATCCTGAAACATATAAGGAATGCAAATTATCAAGCTAAGCAATGAGCACACCCAAGGAGAATGTACCATCTTAATTTTTGTTCAAATAGCAGTTAAAATAGGCCTGTCTTCTATCAAAGATAAGTATACCAAAAACAAACAGTGTAAGTCCTTTCGAAAGTTTTGGGAAGAAAATAAAGATAGCATTTTAAAGATAGCAGAGCCTATTTTTACAAAGATTTGTTCTAAGAGACAAACATTGTAGACCATCATTTTTATAATATTTAAGATGAAAGATAAGACATAGGAAGATGTTTTTGAAGGCAGTTGACTACATTAGGGAAAAAAAAAACATAAAGAATGTAAGGTAACTAATAATGCCATGACAGTATATAAAATATCATTCAAAGCTATAAATAACTAAATAAACCTTCAGAGCTTTAAGTCTAGGATGTGGAGAGAAACATGACTTGCTCTTTCAGAAAACAAAGGTAAAGAGTCAGAGAAAAAGGACAGAATTGAAGAGCAGGCAGCTGAAATGTGACATCTGGATATTTGATATTCCTTGAGAAGAAAATAGAAACACATCCACCTCCCACCCCCCAAAAAAGCACAGTTAAAAGCTATTTAAGAAATAAGGCTTTGCTCTTCCAGCATTCTCCTCCAGTTTACTGTAGCTAAAATCTAAAAACTAGTTCAAATGTTAGAGTCATTGATTCCCTTGCCCAGATTTTGGGTTGTTTTCCATGAAAGTAGCAGTGCAAATTTCTTGTCTTAAAAGACAATTTACTTGTTTACTAGATAAATATAAGAAAGACACAGCCATAAAATATGATACTGATTGAGATATTGACCAGCCATAATAATAATGATGATAATAGCATAAGTATATTGAATACTTCCCATGAGCCAGAGTCTATGCAAAGCATTTTCTAATTTAATAATCACCAGCAACCCTCAGAGGAAGGTAATGTTATCATTCCTAGATTACAGATTAGTGACATAAATTTAGCAGGGTTATATAACTGGTCAACGGCCCCACAGTTAGTAGGAGGGAGAGCAGGGACTTGAACCTAGGATATTTTCCTCCGGAGTCCACGCTGTTAATCACTACAACATATTATCACGTGACGATGGTTCCTAAAGATCAGGTTTTCCGAATTGTGATACTTACTCATTCCCTAAATGGTCCTTTTGGTCGCTGCAGAGCTCGTCCTTCTGGACACAGTTAATGAAGAATCACTAGAGACTGGATCCCTAAGCGTGAGCAAATCAGCCCTCAAAGTTTGTGGCCCAACTAAGTTGTTATCATTTCTATGACGTATAGACATTTGTAGCTCATTATTGGACATAGCCAAGAACTACATTAATCACTGAACAAAGCCTAGTGTTGGTTATAAGTAAAACCTTGAACTCTCCAAACTATAACCTCCCAGAGGGGAGGGAATATGTATATTTTGTTCACTAGTATAGCCCCAGTGGAGAGGTGGGGTTGAGGGGAGAAAACAAAAGAGAGGTGGGGGAAGCAGGGAATAAACAATAGTCTATGAGAGCAAATGCATCTTTGTAACTGACCAAGCAGATTCCAACTGATCACAGGACTTCAAGCTGCTGAATAAACCCATCTGCATCAAGAGGTCATTAAATATCCCCAGATTAGGACTTCTTTTTGATAGTACCTTGGTTACAAGGGTCTGCTGCTGCTTGTTAAGTAACATCAAATGAACTTACTGAGTCAATTTCTAAACTGAAAGGAAAACATTAACTTCTACTAGACTAATATACTAGAACAGAAAAATATGGCAGTGATATAGTAGGAGAAAACTTCCCTAAAAAGGAAGAAAGATCCAAACCTGCAGAATGATAGAACCTACTGGTACGCCAAACAAAATTTATTAAAAATGACCAACACCTTGACATATCTTAATAAAATTATTGAATTAATTTCTAGGACAAGAAAGAAACCCACAAGTATCCAGACAGAAAAAAGTGACCTACAATAAATAAAATATCAAGCCAACCTCAGACTTTTCCCCTGCAACATTAGATGTTAGAAGAAAACAAAACAACATCTATGCTGTATAGAACATTCTATTCCTAGAGCCTCAAAGTGCACATTAGCATAGTAGAGATTCTGAGAAGTCCTGTCAAACATGTGAAAACAAATAATAGCAAACTCTAAGTGGTCTACACATATTTACTCATTGATTTCCTACAGCTTCCAAAGAAGGTGATATTATTATTTTATCAATTTTACAAAAGAAAATAGAAAGGCAAAAGGAAATTGAGTAACCTGTTGGAGGTCACATATCTAGAAAGTGACAGATGCTGAGGTATGAACCCAAGCACCCAGGATCCTGAGTCTGTACTTTTAGCCCCTGTGTTATGCTGTCTTGCAAGCTAGCAAATCATCTAAAATAAAAACTAACATGCAAGTACTGTACCAGTGATAGTGCTACACTCAGCCCATCTTGGATAACTCCTATCAGTTTTAACTTAAATGTTGTTCCATTAGGGAAATCTTCCTTGTGACCCCTTCCAGAATAGGGTTTATCAGTTAGGGGACAACCAGGAAACAAAAGCACTCTAGGTATTTCAAACAAAGGGGATTTAATACAAGGATTTGGTTACAAAGGTAGTGAAAGAGCTGGCAAGCAAAACAGGGTACAGTGAAGCAACAGAAAATCCATAAGACCTCTGTGGACTGAAGGGACGATGGGAAGAAGCAGTGTACCAGAGCCCGAGCTGTGTGGAGGAAGGTAAGACTACAAAGTGAGGGACTTTCTGATAGGAGCTGGAAACCCAGAGGAGATGCAGCTGCTGCTGGAGAACCCAAAGGAGGTAAAAGCACCCTGGATTCTCTGTCCCACCCTCCAATCCCCTCCCAGTTTCTCCCATTGGCTGAACCTATCCAAAAGGCATAGGGCAAGGGCGCCTGACTAATTTTGTTCCCTTTCTCAGAGCAGAGCAGGCTGAGAAAGAATGTAGGTTACCTCCCCCTGCTGTACCACCAAAATACCCAGAGCACCCTATCATGACACACCTTGCCTTTGTGTGTTCACGGTTTGCCTGCTCCACTGTAGCAGCCTTGGGAATGCACCTCTTAGATCACCCTTCAGGAAAGAACCTGTGCAGTTAGTTGACAGCCTCCAGCTGCCACACCTACTGGATCCACCTGCATTTGCACCAAGACCATGATTTGCCCGGGATGCTCTTAGCCAATGACTAAGCACTATGGGGGTATTAGAGCTGGTGCATTCTTCACCATCGTGGGATTCCTCTAATGAGCAATCTTTGCTCTGGGGCTCCCCATCAGCCTAGGTGAGACTTTCCCAGAACTGCACAATAGTCTAATCCAATCCTCCTTCCCTCCTCTTTTCCTGCATTGTGGTCTGAAGCTCTTCCTGCCTCCTCCTGATCCCTCTCCTCTTTATCCCTTCCAGGCATTTCCCCCTATAATTCTCTTGCATTTCTAGTTCCATCTTGGCACCTGTTTTTCTGGAGAACCTGAGATAAGGCATCCACCAAACTATAATCTCCTGGAGGGGAGGGAATGTGTATATATCTTGTTTACTGCCAAAGTCCCATGACCTGACTTAGTACCCAGTACAGAGTACTCAATACATTTTTAATGAATAATTGAATAAATGATTGAAAGAATGAATTGAACACCATGCAATAAGCCTTCATTGTCAAGTATTGATCACAAAAAGATTTTAAACAAGTAGTAAGTAAGATGCCTTGAGATGCGGACTCATTCTGAGTCATCTTTCAGTTTGCAGCTTACTCACACATAGAAAAGAATTCTATAGTAACCATTAAACTGAATAAGATCCAAGCATTACTGGACTTGACATGGAACAGAACTCACAATTCTTCCTTGGCTTCCAAGCAAAGCAAATAACTTTTAAGTTGGCATTTTAAAATGTTCAGATTTTCACTACTCACTGAAGGACATGTGTATTCAGCAGATAGTGAACAAAGAATCCACAATACATAGGGTCAGAAGACAAGATTGTTAATAGGATTATTCTTGTATTCAGAGAACTGAACAATATGAAATCCAATTTGAAAGACCCTCTCCCTGTTGGCCCCTTGAGTCTCACTCTTTTTTCTTTTTTCTTTTACAGAGAGCAAAACATTTAAATATCTGAATCAAAGCTGAGATTACTAAACCAAGCACACAGTGCTACAGAGTGCTAGCAATTCTCTTTCATCTTACTCCACAAAACCAACAGCAAGATAAGAAGATAGAATGTTGAGAGAAATAATAGACATCAAGTTAAGGGCCAACCTTTTTTAAAAATTTTCCTTTGCCACTAAGATTAACTCCACCCTAAGACAGAAATCTGAGCTGGGGAAACACTTGGGCTTTCTGTGAAATTTTTGGAGAAGTCTAGGCCTAGTTTGTGTAATGAATACATTCATTCACAATTCCAATGTCTACTGTTTTTCAAGAATGAATTATATAAAATAAGATAAGCAATAACACAGCTGTTGCCCGTAAATTAGTAGTTAAATCTAGAGGCTTAACAAGAAACTGATTTTATTTTTTTGGCATAACTCCTTCAGAGGTGGTGTTGTCCACTTCCACTGGGAGTCACATAATGTCTGCCCATCTTCCCTTCTGTGTTGCTAGCAGGCACTGATGCTCAATGACCAGACACATAAATCAGAAGAAGCAGCAAAATGGTGATGCTGTCCTGTCACTTTTTCTTCATTCATTAGCTTGAATACTTTTTTATAAACTTTTTACTTTGAGATAATTTTAAATTTTCAGGACAGTTGCAAAAATAATACAAACCTTGTACAGAGAACTCAAATCAACTCCCAACCCCCAGCCCCAAATAATCAAATCTACCAGTTTTAACATATTGCCACCTTTACTGTATCATTCAGCTATCTATCTATCTATCTATCTATCTATCTATAAACCTATATACCTATCTATCTTCGGAATATTTGAGAGCAGGTTGCACACATCATACTCCTAGAACACATAATATTTCCAAATACATTTCCAGTGAACAAGGGCATTCACTTATGTAATTTCCTTACATGTAATTATCAAGTTCAAGAAATTTAACATTGATGTAAAGCTTACATTCTATATTCCAACTTTTTCTTATGTCCCAATAATGTCCTTTTGAGGCTTTTCTCCTGCATTCTTAGATCCCATCCAGTATCTGTATTGCACTTAATTGTCGTTAACTTTTAATTGTTGAAACATATATACAACATAAATATCCCCACCCAACACCTCACAAACATACGATTCACTTGGATTAATCACATTTACTGGGTTGTAGCACCTGCACCATCATCCATTACTAGAATGTTCCCATCATTCCAAACACAAGCCCAACACTTATTTTGCATTAACTTCCCATTGCCTCTGTCCCCCACCCATGTACTCTACTTTTGGTCTCTATACAATTGCATATTTTCTGATATTTTCTTTGTGGTTACTATGAGGCTTAAATTTAACACTCTAAGTCAAAAACAATCTTATTTGCTTTAATATAAACTTAACTTTGATAGTACACACAAACTATGTTCCTATACCCCTCTGTCCCCATCTTTATGTAGTTCTTGTCACAAATTACATATTTATACATTATGAATCAAAACCTTGGATTTATCATTACATTTTATGCATTTGCCTTTTAGATCCTATGGGAAGTAAAAATGGAGTTAAGAGCAAAAATACAATTGTACTGTTATTAATATTTACCTACATCACTACCTTTACCAGAGATCTTTATTTCTTCATGTGGCTTCAGTCAATTGTCTAGTGCCCTTTCCTTTCAAACTGCAGAATTCCATTTAGCATTTCTTGTGGGACCAGTCTAGTGGGGTTGAAGTCCTTGAGCTTTTGTTTATATGGGAATGTCATAATCCCTTCTTCATTTTTGAAAGACAGTTTAGCTGGATATAGATTTTTTGGTTGGCAATATTACTTTCAGCACTTTAAATATGTCTGCGTACTTCCTTCGTGCCTCCATGGTTTCTGATGAGAAATCAGCATTTTATCTTATTTAGATTTCCTTATATGTGACCCATTGCTGCTCTCTTGCAGCTTTCAGAGTTCTCTCTTTATCTTTGACATTTTACAGTTTGAATATAGCATTGCATGTTGTAGGTCCATTTGGATTTATCCTATTTGGAATATCTTGGATTTGCATATCCATCTCTTTCATTAAATTTGGGAAGTTTTCAACCGGAATACTTCTATAAAAAGAAAATACCTACTACCAATAATATGTTTACCTTGTGTACGCTTAGTATAGGAAAGTCACAATAAGAGATACATTCTATCAATTTACTTACCAGTTTTCAAAATAATGAATTAGATCCATTGAATGCTCCAAAGGTGACCACACGGTTTTTCTTTTTCTTTTTTATTTAATGTCATTATGAACACGTTTCTTTAAATATATTTGTTATGTTTTAATCCATTGCAAATATTACCTTTAATGATGCACAAATTAGTCCATCCTTGGCCAGTGGAACCTGCTCAAGTTGGCTCCTGAGCCCTTTTGAAACAACCCCAGTAGTCTTTGATAGCTGCTTTGCTTTCAAGTATAAGATTTCCAAACGCATCTTGTGCATTTCCTACCCCAAACGTGAAATCAGCCTTTTCTCCAAGAAGACCTGATTTAAGTTTGCTTAGAAGTGAATTTTAAAGACCATAGTCTGGGAAGTGGTGGTTCTCATTTGTTGCTGGGTTGGTCATTGTTTAAGATCTTTGCCAGGGACTGAGCCAGGAAATACTATTTTGAAAAAGAGATAAAATCTATCCTATGTCCACACCATACTGATACTTCCAATTCAAATTCAGTACCAAAGGGTTTTTACTCTTTTTACATGTTTTGCATTGTAAACTGGCACTACCCTAACTATGGACAAATAGGAAATCTTTTTATAAAAAGAGAGAAAGAGACATAGAGGTGGAGGGGGAATCTACTGATGAAAAGAGAATTAAAAGGCATGTCAACAAATTGCAAGGTTATTTGAATCCGAATTCAAACAAACTTAAAAAAGTTATATAGGGTATCTCAATTTGGGTGCTCCCATGGGATTGAGTGGTTTATTTGAGGTGTGATAGCAGGAAAAAGAATTGTGGGAATGGAGAAAGTGATACTGGTAAGGAGGAAAAGCCAATGTAAATGTGCATAAGCAAAGGGGGTTTGACTCTGCCCGGGCCTCTGAGAAGCATAGAGCATACTGCCAAGAATTGTAGTCCTGGAGGACTGCAGGCTTGACGTCTGGTCCACCGGCTCCTGCCCCCTTTGGTTCAGCATTGCCCCTGGGCCATTATCACCCCCACTTTGGGGATGCAGTGGCATTGTGTGTAACCAAGCTGTCTCTGATGGTGCAGAAAGACATATGCCCCATGCTTGGTGTGAGACACTGTCAGAGCAAGAGGCTGGGCAGGAGATACAGATACTGACCATATATTGGTGATACAGAGGAATTATTGTTAACTTTTTTTAGAGGTGATAATTGTGCTGTGGTTATATTTAAAAGAGGGAGAAAACTCTTGTTTTACAAACACATTCTAGAATATTTACAGATGAACTGATATGATATCTGGGATTTGCTCCAAAATACTCTGAGAAGTGGGAAGTAGGTGGAGTGTGCAGAAACAAAACTGGCCATGAGTTGATACTTGCTGAAGCAAGGTGATAAGTACATGGAGATTCATTTTATGATATTCTTTCTATGTTGCTGTGTAATTAAACTGTTCTATAGTAAAACCATCTTTAAAAAACATAATTATTCACCACATTTGTAAAAATCAGACCCCTGAACCCACAGAGGCCAAACCATGTCTTTCTGTGTGACCTGTTTTTGTTAGTTAGTCATGAAAGTATTTTCCATTCTGAAGTCCTAGGGGTTTCTTAGGTGTAGGTCTTATGTTCTGAAAGGGGCATTTTCCATCTACAAAGTTTGAAAGTGTTTTCTATTAAATTCACAATTAGAGAGACTTTTAAAATAAGTGTTAGTTGCTCAGGCAATTAAAATTTTTTTTATCAATATTTTTTCACTTGTACCTGCTACCAGAAAATACTAAGACTTAAACCTGACTTTTATTAGCCCACACCAGTCACTATTGATTGACATAATCCAACAAAAAATTAGAAAGCCAACGAACATGTCTTTGACTCTATTATGGCCACAAGTTCCAAAACAACTCAGCATTATAAGATAGACATATTATAATCATCACATCTGTTGTTTCATGAGCAAACTCATAAGAATGACCAAAAAGTCAAATAGATACTTTACACTATCTTTTTTAGAGAATTTTCTATACCATATTACGGCATTTTGCCTATTTCTATATTGGTTATATTTCTTTGGTTGCAAAGAAACAGGAACATATTGCCACTTAAACCAGAGAGGAAATGATTGGAAGGATATAGGAAAGCTCATAGAGTGAAAGAAAAAAGCTGAAGCACTGAGCTTGATAAAGGGCAGAGATCTGAGCAGGTCCAGAGATCATGGAAATGGATGGAAAGTATCTCAGAGGCGCCACTATCAGGATGAATGACCTTGAACTGCTTCTAGGCTTTTAGTCCCTCTACTCAACATTGATTTTCCCCAAGAAGTCTGACTGGCATAGCCTGGGTCAGGGGTCGCTCCCTTGGTCTTGATTAGCAGTTCTAGCATGACTGTGTATCTGTAGGGAAGGGTATTTCCCTGAAGCAAAATCAATCCAACGCTGTGGTTGTGAAGAGCACAGACTGTCCAGATTCAAATTCCAGCTCCATTCACTTTCTAGTTGTGTAACCTTGGGGGAATTACTTAATTCCAAGGCCTCAGGGTCCTCATACATAAAATTAGTGCTAATAATAGTATCTACCTTATGGAGTTGTTTACAAGGATTAAATAATTGAAAATACATAAAACGCCTGCCAATAGTTAGCATTCTTTAAGTGACTGCTATTATTATGCCAAAAGGAGGATGGAGAACACAGGACAGGCAGGCAAAATCAACAGATGCCTTCTCTTACCTCACCCTTTGGAATGAGAGTGACCCCCGGATCTAGGATTCTGGGAACACAGCTCAGTAGGTGCTGGAGTTAAATGGATGTTGAATGTGAATAGTTGATGTTAATACTGGACCGCAGTGGAGATTCCCAAAAGCATGGCCACAGGATGCACAAAGGCAATGTCATCCAACACAAATTGACTAGGCTAGATATGGGGAAGACAACAGCTGAAAGAGCCTAAAGGAACAGAATTGGGGGAAGAAACAAGAGAAGGGCCAACTTTAGGTCAGTCACACAACTCCACAGCAAGCAGAGGCAGGACCTATTTTGAACAAAGGTCTGAAAAGATGTATCATGTGCACATCTATCAATTAGACTACTTCTTGATTGATTACTTCAGTCCATCACCGATCTCTGTATGGAACTACCAAGTTTAAGACAAAGTTATGAACAATAGGAGACTGCCAATTGCAATTACAGTATTTTCTACTCTGTGCTGTGAACTATTGATCACATATTGATTTGGTAGATATACTCTTACACATCTTTGTCAGTAATATCATTTCCCAACATGAAGGGCAGCAATAGTTTGCCATTAGCACAAAGGTTTACCATATATTGCAGGAACACAATTAGACAAGAAGCTTTCTTTTTTGAAATTAGAATATTATATGAGCAATTATGTAAAATATATAAATCAGTGCCTAGCTACTTCTAAATCACCTTTGTAGTCTATTAATGTTAATATGGGTTTTATTGAAGGCTGTGAGTACAAAGTTCTTTCTAGTGAAGGTAACTTTAGTAGCAATCAATAACCAGGAGTAAATATTAAGTCTCACACCCCTTTCATACAAAATGTGGTTATATACAGTGCAATAAGTTAATTTTGTATAGAAATACACATGAAAAATAAGTCACTAAGGTAATGTTCATATTCCAAGATAAATATCAATGAAAGTATTGAACAATTTTAAAGCAAGCAAAAGATGTCTCTATGTAGACATAGATCCAGCCAGACACTGAGGAAAAATTTAGACTATAAATTATCAGTCATTGGTTTGTTCTGGAGAGTTTGAATACTTCTGCACTTTTCTAATTATTTCTATTCCTCTACAAAAAGATATCAAACCAGCCAGTTAAATCAAAGTTGCTTAATAATAGCCTTCTATATGATAAAGGCACTGGCTGGAGAAACCCGTATTCCAAAAGTACATCTCTTCTCTAATAATTGTGGTTTATTTGCAAATTTCTCATGGTCTCAGTTTAGAGGGGTCCTAAATGTCAGTTCTTCAATTCAAACCAAGTTTCCTGAGAAAAATTGCTTTTTTAAGGAAGAGAGGAATAAAGTAGAAAGAAAGCCTTTTACACAGAAAATATACTTAGGAAACATTTGCTGAATTTAAGTGTTGGGAATACCAACTTGAGACTGTGTTGGGTCTGCCGCTGTGTTTCAGAAAATTCTGTCTGGACCTCTAAGGAAATCTGGTATGGAGGTTCTGACAGAAGTTTATTTGCTTCAGCGGATGAAGAACTTTCCAGGGAAAGTCATCCTAAAAGAAGAAATACAACCCCAAACAAGCTTTGGTCACTGAAGAGAGGATCCTGACCCTGGCACTCACCTCGCCCCATTCCCTCCCTCGGGACTCCTGTCTGGCACCCAGTTAGAACCTCAATGCCCTATTTCATAAACCATGCAGATAGAAGCACCCACAGTGCCAAACTGATGTACCCTCAAAGATTCCAACACAAGTGGGAGAGAGGCCTTAGCCCCGACTCTGCCACAGATATTCTTGCAGTTTGGCCACTGAGAGAGCTCTGTCATGTCCTTCGTGCGCCCATCAGGAGACTATAGCTACAGACTGGGAGTGGAGAGCAGCCATGTGTTGGCCAAGTGGATGTCCCATAGACACAGGTGGAAACTCTGGAACTGCCATGGTGAGGGAGCACTGTATTCAGCTTGGGCAGAGATCAGCAAGAACCTGTGAAATTTGGGACATTACTTAGATAATGTGACTCCATTTGTATCTACAAGCTAGTGAGCCTGAGTAAACTCAGAGAACGAGTAAATGAATAAGCCCAGATCACATTAAAACATTCTTCCCTTCACAAGATTTGACTTTAATAAAAATTAGAAGTCCGTGATATCCCAGAAGATTCTGATGTATGAGGACAAAGGATAACGATGGGATAAAAGGATATCTGGGTTTATCCTGGACAATGGTCTGTGACAATTATCATTTATTCTTTGAGTTTGATGGTTGCAGTAAATCAACCCAAGCAACTCCTAAGCTCCTTAAAGATGTGCTTGATTCTTTTTAATATGTATTCTGGATGGTTTCTTTCAGCCATTTTAATGTCATCTTGTCCCATCATATCTGATAAGCAAAAAAATTAACTCAGTTTGACATCCTCCCTACCAGAGCCACAGAGCTATTGAATTACCAAAGGACAGTTCTAAATACCAGCCTTTAAATGATAACTGATCTGCAAAAAGCAAGTATTGTTTCCGACATGCCTTGTCACATCTCTAACTTTTCACTCTGCATTGTGCTACATCCTGCAATGTCAGCTAACGTGGAAGCAGCAGTACACAACATGTCAGGGTGACTTAAAAATTGAATGAAAGCCATGATTCAAGCCGAGTATCCATTTTATGCCATCCATTAGGGAAAATATAAGGGCAAGGAATGAAAGGTTATTTTCAGAAACCATTGTTTGAAATATGCCAGGCTTCCTTGAACACTTACACAAAATGTATCTCTGTTCTCTGTTTTTCTTCTCCATGATTTATTGTTGTGAAAGCCAATTTAAAAAATGAATCCTATGCCATTGCAACCTGCACTTACACATGCTGTCACCCCATTCCATGATATGACTTTTGGCTTGAAATCATGGACTTTTAAAAAATTCTGGAGTTGGACCTATCCTTGGAGATAATGTGGGTCAACCCATTTACTGTGCTGATGAGGAAACAGTGCCAGGATGGAAGGAAATTTGTCCAAAGGCACATTGCTAATTAGTGGCAAAACTCCTGCCAGAACCTCCATTCCCTTTCAGGCAATGTCTTTCACTTTTCCATGTGGTTGTGAGCTGCTATGTGGAAAAACAGCAAATAAGAGGGCATCTTGAGATGTATTTACAAAGTATGAACAATTAGACACAACATGCTCCGATTGAATTCCTGCTTTATTTTCATTTCTCGTCACATTTTAGTGATTCAAGAGGGTTTGTGATCCAGTTAGAATGATCAAGAAATAAAATGCCTGTGAATCTGCTAAAATATGTTTTGTAAAAAGCTAAAAATAACATTAACAGAAAGTCCAAGAAAAGACCAAGAAAAGCAAGGGAGGGCAGCAGTGGATCTGGAGAGCAGAGGGCACTGACTGCTGCCTAGTTTTTTGTCCCATTTCTGAGATGAGAAAACTACGGATCAGAGCCTTTAACTTCCCACGGTAACCTGGAAGCATTTATTTAGCACATCTTCTTACAACTACCTTTCCAACAGACAATTAGCAACCCATCCACTCCCGACTTCCTTTGTAATTGCCTTCCCAATATAAATAAAACTTATACCAAATTTATCAGTTCAAGTTAGGTTGTAAGAGACAGTAAAAGGGAGGAAAGACAAACAGTGGGGACTCAGATCATGGAAAGGCCCTTCTAAGGGCTGGCTATATTTATTGTGTAGAAGGGATTTGAGAACCATAGATCTCTTCTTCCTGGTATCACCAAGGCCTAAAACAGTAACTGCTGTTTTCTGTTAAGGACTTTTGTTCTTTGTGCACAGATGGCCCATACTGAAATATATGCATGTTCCCCTCATCAACACATTTAACCAAATTCACTTTTTTCTTTGCCTCTCTGCTTGATTTCCGTAGCTCTATGAACTTCTTCTCTGACTGGGGTACAAATTTCCAGCTCTGCTTCCCTATCTAAATATATTCAAACTACTTGTTTAGTAATACACCCACCCTTCTTGGAAATGGAGAGATTTACCCAATTTGGGGCTACTAACACTTCCCCCATTGTCTCTGCTCCCTCAGGCATTGTCACACAGTGACCCCAGCCTCCTATGAATCACCCTTAGTGCTCTCTGATGATCCTTCCACATATCTGGGTCTCCCGGTTTTCTTTACTGATTGTTCTTCCACGCTTCGTAGACTTAAGAGCCTTCTGCTTACTCAAGGAGAAATACACAAAAGGAATTGAAACAGTGGGCTTTTTTGTTGTCATTCATTGACTTTGCTCTACCATCCTGAGCCCTAAGCTCTGATAATAACTTTGAAAACCTCTTGCCCTCTTTGGTATTTTCAAAAGTCTCCATTCTTTCTGAGACTTTACCTTGCTGAGTCTCTTCACACAGGTTCTTCTGCATATTTTCTGTTTGTTCTGGGTCATCCACTCATCCTTCCTTCCTTCCTTTGAGCACAGACTTTTTTAATGCAATTTTATTGAGATATAGTCACATCCCATACAATCATTCAAAGTGTTCAATTAATTGTTCACAGTGTCATCCTATAGTTGTGCATTCATCAACACAATCAATTTTTGAACATTTTCATTACTCCAAAAAATAAAAATTAAAGAACACCCAAAACATCCCATACCCCCTCTCCCCTATTATTCACTTACTTTTTGTCCCCAGTTTTCTACTCATCCATCCATACACTGGATAAAGGGAGTGTGAGCCACAAGGTTTTCACAATCACAGTCACACCATATAAGCTATATAGTTATACAATCATCTTCAAGAATCAAGGAGACTGGATTGAGCACAGACTTTTAATCCTGAGACAACCCAAGTTGTTGACTCCATAATACCACTCTCTTTACTTCCGCAGGAGGAAAGGAAACAATTCAGTATTATACTGCCAGAATTACATTTTTAGACCCTGCTTTTTCTTCTCGGTTTCCTGGTCTATTCGTCTTGGTCATACAGAGTCCTGAGGCAGAAGAGAACATCTCCCATGCCAGGAATTGAAAGGTTCCAGGGTGACTGGAGCACAGAGAATGAGGGGGCGGGGGGTGATAAGAGATGAGACTAAAGAGGTTAAGGCAGGGGTTAAGGATTCTGACATCTTAACCTTCAGTTTTGTAACCTTAGCCCTGGTAATAATTAGAATGACATCAAAGTCTCTCCTTTTTTCTGCTGAACACCTTTGGGCCATGTCATTACCTTGCAGAGAAAGGAAGATGTCAGAAGTCTCAGGAGTCAGCAATAACCATTTTTAAAACTTCTAATTGAAGTCATCGTGAAGAAAACCGAAGGCAAAGGTGAGAGTTGAGGTTGTCTATGGTCTACAGGCATCTGAGCGGCCATTAGCCCCTTTGTCACCAACAGAAGAGTGACCTATGACAAAGTATGAGTTTTCACATCCCAGGAAGTGAATGCAACTAATCCAGAATGGGTGCGAGGCACCTGCATTTTCACTGCTGCCATTCATGGAGACTCCATAGTGCGCTAGAATTTGCCCCGATGCCAGCCCCCTTTAGACCCAGTGACTCATTTTGGATGCAGAGATACGGCAGGTAAACAGCACTACCCTCAAGACTCTCTAGCCTACCTGTGAGTCAGACCTTCTGCCACCAGGCCTCACGTGGCTTCTGTTCCCTGATTCACCACTGCCAGTTGTGGAGGTGCCGGTAGAGACAGGTGTTCCTGCTGCTCCTCTTGCCGTCACAGGGACCCCATGGCTGCTGTCAGAAATCAGTGACTGAGCACCTCATGCCCCCTTCATCCCGCCCTTAACTTTTCTCCTTCCCAGGGCTCATTTCCTTCCTGTAAAGTTGGAGAGCACTATGTTCACTCAAGAAAGGCTTCCAGATATGGTACTCAACTCACCCCAGTAGTCACCACTTCAGAAAGCCACCCTGGCACCTCTTAGAAAGAATAAACTGCAGTAGACAGCTTCCACTCCCTTAAGGAGCTGCCGTTAAGCATGTGGTAACAAGAGAGGGAACATAGGTGTAACTGTTGTCAGAATTTTTCATAATCTTCCAGTTGGTTACTTTTGCAACATTCATAGTCTCAGACCTTGGATGGTAGCTTGTGTCAATTAGCATGGCTACTATTTAAAGAGGAAGCCCAAAAGGCATATGTATGCACCAACATGGCTGCAATTTTAGCTGTTCTGAGAACACAGCAAGATAAATAACCATGCCATGAGAAATTACAGCATTACGTACTGCAATAAATATGACAAATGATAGGCCAGATATTCATTGGCTCATAACAGTTGGCAGGCATAACCATCTGTGGATCTAAAGTTCAAACTATTTGTTTTCCCTCCTACAGCTGACTTGATCTTTCTCTACCTCAGCTGGAACCTCTGGCCTCTAAGGTAGACTGGACAACCTTGGGAAACCTTTGGTTGTTATTAGGTTTTAATTTTAAAAGGTAGGAATTACAGCAGAAAAGGTAAAACTCTGTGTGTATGAGGAAGCGAAAAACAACAACAACAAGAAACCTCATGTCCCTTTCTTAATGTAGAGAGGAATTTTACTTGCAAAGCATCTGAAAGCAGGAAAGGCAAACCTAAGGATAATTAAGAAAAATGACGGTATCTGTTGCCACAGGAGATATAAATCTTCTGTGTCTCTCGTTTATTTATCGATTAAACAAGGAAACCTACAATGGATTTAAGTTCCTACTTTTGTCACTGGAAAGGGAACACTGAAGTCCATTATTTCACTATGTGAAATGCTAATCTATATTTCTCATTTAGAATCCAAACCCTCTACTCAGTAAAAGTCTCACAGCTTACACCATTGATAAGAGAAAGCCTAATGAGTCCTAATGTCACCACTGCAAAACTTGCCCAATTAGACCAGCTATGCCACAGAAAAGTGCACTGTGAACTTCTAATGCAGAATCTTGACAGTTTTGAGTTGAGAAATCCATGCTAAGAAAAACCAGGCTTTTAAACAAGTGTCCTTCTAAGCATAGCTAGTTCCTGCTCTTGATTCTCCCTTCTTAGCCCTGTACTGGAGTATAAGGAAATGTTTTATCAGAAAGGCTTGAAAAAGGATTTGGGGGTCCGTAAAAGAAGCCAGCAGAGTTCTCTGCAACAGGAACCTTTTCCCCACTTACTAACCCAGCCCAGGAACAAGACAGCTGAGCAGGACAACTGATTTCTAATTCTTAGGTATTTCATCTTCTGTAGGAATGCTTTCTCTTTCGGCATTTATTAAAATAAAGCAAAATGACCACATCCGAAACAAAATACTTTCTTCCCCCTCACACACAAAATGCCAAACCAAATAGACAGATTTTGGAAACAGATTTTGGAAAAATGGACACTGCTCAATTAAGAGGGCACCCTGCCACCATTTTTTAGCCAGGTTATCACACAATCAAATCAACACTGTTAGAGTAAAAGAAATCTGTTCATTGACCAAATGTGCCTTGAACACCTACTGGGCACACAGAAACAAGTAGTCTATGGCCCAGCCTTTAAAGCTTATGGTCCTTGACAATGCGTCATTCTACTACAGGGCACAGGTAATGCTGGGAAGTTCAGAAGAGAGGCACTTTCAGCTCTGAGAATGAGGGAAGGTTTCCTGGAGTTGGCAAGACTTGAACAAAAGGTAAGACTTGAACGTGCAGACATGGGAAAGTACAATTGCACCCCAGACAGAGGAAGAAACATGAACAAAAGCAGGAATGAAGAAAAGTGCTTTCAAGACAAGCAGAGAGGAAAAATAAACAAGTGTGCAAAACAAGCATTGAAAGTTATTTATTGACAAATATCGACTGAGCACTTCTCTGATATTCGTGTATACTTCATGCATTCTCCAAGGCATTGGAGAAATGTAGCAAACAAAACAGACAAAATCTCTGTTCCCACAGAGATGTATTCTAGTTTGTTTTTTCATGGGGTAGGAAGGTAATGAAAAAGGCAAATGTATAATGTGTCCCAGACGGTTTTAAATGATATGAAGAGCAAAAAAGGTTATATAGTATTTGAGAGTGCTGAAGAGTAGAGGTTTTATAAGGTGTTCAGGTGAATTTCTCTGGTAGGTATCTTTTGAGCAGAAACTTAAAGGAATTGAGGGGCAAGTCGTGAGTTTATCTTGGGAAATTATGTTCTAGGCAGAGACTCTGAGATGAGATGTTTCTAGTATGGTTGAGGAAGAAGGCTAGTATGTCTGGATAATGGCCAAGGAAGCAGAAGATGACGTGAAAGAAATGGAGGAGATAGAAAGGTGGAGGGGGCAGAGTTAGAACTTCAGATTTTCCTCCGGATAGAAGACAATGGAGGGTTTAGAGCAGAGGAATCACATGATCTAATTCACATTTCGTCACAAGGACCCCGGCTGCCGGCTGCCATGTGGAGGAGACTGGGGACAGTAAGGGTGGAAACAAGTTATCAATTAGAAGGCCATTGCAACTATATGGACAAGAAATGTAGAGTGAACTAGGAGTGCATTGTGAATGTGAGCGTTAGAAGGGCAAGAAAAGGTTGAAAACAGTGTTTATAGAATGTTTATTCCTAGTCTGACTTGGTTATATGTTTCCCTCTTCATGTACAAAAATCCAGCTTGTACAATTGCAAATTCATGTTGACCCTGACAATGGTATTGTTCAAAATTTATGAATAGCAAAGTTAACTGGGGTTTCTCAGAAGTCCTAGCTCTAGTGTCAGCTTCTCCAGGCGGGACAGGGAGTAGATTGCAACAGCGTTCTAGCTAATGTGACAAATAGCATTAATGGCACAATCCCAGCGAACTCTTGCATGCAGGACTTAGGGACTCTAGTTCTCTCCATCCGCAGCTAAGATAGTTCTTAGGTTAAAAAGCCAACTGTACTTTTCTAATATGGCCTTTGTGGATAACAGTTATGTCTTCACTCCTGCTAAATTCAGTTTAAACCTTCACCAAGACTATAAGTAAAGAAACACATGGCAGCAGGAGTTTGTCATGCTTACTGGCAGCCAAGAAGAAGCAGAGAGTGACTGATGGCCATTTTTCTCTCCATCACTAGTGCTGCTTAAAGATGTGTTTGCCCCACGTTCTGCTATGTGGCTTAGGGATACAGTCTTCCTCATTTAGTCCCAGCTCCCTCACCCACTCCCTCACCCCTTCAGGGCACCACTCTGATTTCTATTTTTCCCACATCTCCTACCATAGCTTCATTTTATTATTAACACGAGCAATCATGTCACAGGAGAGGCACTTGTCTGATGGCATCTCAACAGTCACATGATTGATAAGCTCTTAAAACTACCCTGGTAAGGACTGCTGCAGCAGATGCCTCAGATCGAACAGAACAGACAAGGAAGATCATATTTCCATATGCCTGCAGCAAGCCCTAGGTCAGTTTCCTTCTCTGACCCAAAAATAAAAAGGCAAGGAAAAGAATCCACCAGCATAAAATGATGAGAAATGCAAGATGATATGTCAGAAATAACAACGCAGGTCAAGCTGACATTTGTTGTTCCTGAAAGTGATGAGCAATATTCCTTCCTCTATGACTGGTTTTGCTCCTCCAGAGAAAAAAGTAGCTCACAGTGGTCATTATCTTTCCAGAACAATAGCATATGAGGATTTTTTCCATTATTAAATGATGGTCCCATTGTAAAATAAGGATGACCATCATCTCTCAGTAAGTGACATTGTTTTTGAGAAAACAGCGATTATTCACATAATTCCATTCTCAAAAGCCCTTTGAAGTAGTGCTTCTTAAACTTTAATGTGCACATAAATGACCTGAAGATGCTATTGAAAATCAGATTCCCTGAGATATGGCCCAATAGTCTGCATTTCTAACAAACTCCCAGGTAAAAGGTAATGTTGTCAGTCTGGGAACACATTTTGTGCATAGCGAGGTTTTAAAGAATACCATCAGAATTATATGTTTTATTACTCTGTGTTTTGTTTTGCTTTCTAGAATATTCCAATTTTTACTAGCTGTAGATTTTGATCAGGACCCTTGCTCTCCCAGAGCTTGGAAGTTCTGTGGTGGCAGTGCTTGAATAGCTTCGTTTTTAACAATTATGGTTGGTTGTATATAACCATTCCCAGTGTTGATTGTATTCTTTAGCTATGATTCATGCTCTGCATTTTATTGTAAATATATGTCACTTTTTTGATGAGTTGAAGGGGTGAAACATTCCTTCCTAAACTTTCAAAATCTAGTATCTAAAACCTTCAGAAGTCCAGTAAGCAAGAGTGAGATTGTTTAAGAAAGGCAATATTTTTTTGGAAATGATTAAAGCTATAACAAGTGCCCTTTCAAGAGGGCAAAAGAAAATGCTATTGGTAACTTGCTCCTTGGTAGAGCAAAACAATGAAAAATCATGAAAGGGCACTGACAATGAAAATAATTTATTTTACATTTTGATTCAGATTCTGTTTATCAAAGAGAGCCTTTGAAGATCGATTGATTTTGATAATTTCCTGCATCCCCCTTAACATCACCTGGAGCCAATCAAAAGAAATCAGAATTTCTAGCTTCTGACATTAGGGTGTGAAGCAAAAACAACACCTTTATATTTTAAACTTCAGTGTTTCTAGAAGTGAGAGGCTGAGAGGCTGAGAGGTTGAAAGTTCTGGCTTCACCCATGCACAGAAGAAGAGAACACAGCATTTTGCCCACAGATAAGTTCAAACCAGATTTGCTAAGCTTGTGGTTCTCTCTGAAATCTCTCTCAAGTAGAATGTCTTGAGCAAGCCAAATTGTGTCTTACAGTCTGTTTTGCAGATAAACATCCTCTAAAGTCTGTGGTTGAAAATATTCCATTTCCTTCAAAACTATGCCAATGTTAAGATTGCCAATTTATTTTCAAATTGCAGAGTTGGGATGGTATTTGGGTATGCAGGAGGATATATTGCTCAATTGTCATTTAACCATAGATTAAATGTCTGCATAAAAAGGAATGCATTTTATAATTTTCAAATTGATGAAAGTTTTATGGGGAGATGTAATGAGAATAAGGATGTATTTTATGCAGGAGGAAATGCTGTCTGGCACTGAGAACTTAGACAAGGATTTAAGAGTCTAGGATTGAATTGGTGGCATTACAAAGGATGCCTTCAGGCACAGATGCTCCAAGGTAGGTCAAAAGAGCATCAACTGAATCTTAGATGCTCACTGCTTGCTTTGTAACCTCACACATTCTGGTTCCCAGGGTGTGCAGAGTGGGCCAGAATCCCCTCAGATCTGGCTGAGTAAAGTTGGGCATGTTATCCAAAACAGTATAGCACAAAGCAGAGGAAGCACAGTGTGGTGGTGTGAGAGGTATGGGATCTGGAGACAGACTGCCTGCGTTTGAATCCAGTTACCAGCCATGTAACCTTAGGCAGGTTACTTAACTTCCTGTGCCTCAGTTTCTAAACTATAAAATTGGAATAATAACAGCATTACTTTGCAGGATTATTATGAGGATTAAGTAAGTAACATTTGCATAAAGCTCAGACTGGTGCTTGCTGTAAGTTTAACCAACTCTGTTGAATAAACAAACAAGTATGAAATCAAAGTGGTTAAAGCACACATTCTCTAGATTTATATTGCCTGGTTTCAAATTCCAGCTCTGCCACTTTACCGGGCAAGTTACCAGCCTGTCTGAAGCTCAGTTTGTTAACGTAATAGCATCTACTTCCTAAGGTTGATGTAACTTTGCTGCCTGCCCCAAATTCACTGTCTTACTAGCAAATTTGAGAAATGTGTCTTTAACTCACTGAAAAATAGCTTAAACAAGAAAGGGCCAGAGGAAAACCAAACCACACCAAACAAAAAACCCTGTGGCATTACACCAGCGGTAGTGCTCCAGGTTAACATCCAAGTATTAATCAACTCTCTCTGAATGCCCTCATTCATCAGTTATGACTCTCTTTCACTGTGCTGTCCTGCAGCCCATATTGGACTATTTAGTCCATGAAAAATAATCTCTTCTTGCTGCATGTCTTCTAACGCAAAGCATGTGATGATAACCCCTTACATTTAAATAGCAGGTTAATGTTTCCAAAGCCTTTTCACATCCATTATTTTATTTAACTAGTCGTAATGTAAGAGGTTTATTTGTCTTTGAAGAAGCAGTTTTGAGAAAATTTCAAAATTTTATTTAAAAACATGCTTTTATTTAAAAACAGCTACCAACAGTTACCACTGAAAGCACTGTTTTCATCAGTGCTGCCTTGTAGACTGATAGTAACTACAGAGGGCAAAACCATTCCCACATTAAAATAACCCCTGATGCTCTCCTCCCGCCAGTCTCCTCCCTTCTCTTTTCCTCTCTTCTTAGATCCTGTGCCATTTCACTCTCTATTTTGAAAATATCTCCACGTAAATTAAGAGTAAATTCTTTGTTTTTGCTTAATTTAAAATCTTCACACATTTCCCATTACTGTATATTAGTCTATAACTACTTTTCTGGATCCCAATATCTCAGGATAGTGTGTGTGTGTGTGTGTGTGTGTGTGTGTGTGTGTTGCATCCCCCACTTTTAGTCTGTTGCACAATCTAAGCACTAGTGTTACCTCAATATTCCTAAAACCTACCTCCTCTTCAACCTGACTGTGATCTTGCCCAGAACCTACTCATTTCATGGCTACTTATTTACTATATGGGCTCCTTTTTTACCTCACTAAATAAGTAAATATATAGCTCACTTACTTCCAAAAGGAAACTGAAGTGCCTTAAAAACACATGTGCAATTACGGGTTTAAAAGGAAGTACAAAAGAGGCCTCCCAACGTCTCCCTCTTGCTGTCCCTCAGTTCACCTTCTTCCTTCTCACCCACTTTCTGAGCCCAGGAACAGGTCACTTCTGATCATAGCCTCCACATCACTCCATGAAATGAATGTAAACTTTGATTGTGGCCCGCAGGGTCTTCTAAGGGCCAATTTTGTCTTCTCTCCCCAGCCGAGATACTTCCATTTCAAGCAAACAGGTCTCTGGAGACCTCTTGTACCTGCTTCTCTCTCTCCTGCTGTCATATGTTTACCCAAACAAGTTCATGTTATTTGTTTAACAAACATTTATATCAAGTTCTTACCAAGAGCCAGTCACTGTTCTAAGCACATTACATAGATTAACTCATTTAATCTTCATATCAACACTCATGGGTATGATTATCATCCATTTTACAAATGAAGACACTGAAATAGAGAAAAGTTAAGTGACTTAAGCAAAGTTTCAAACTGAGTGACACAGGAAGAATTGGGAATCTGACAACCTGGGGTGAGTCGGTGCCCTTTACCTCAGCTCTCCTCTGCTGTCCCACTCTGATGACATGGAACACCCCTTTCCTGGGTACCAACTTGCCTCCTTTCAATTAAGGTTCATGACCCAACATCTCAAAAAAGTTTTGCAATGGCTCCACTCATTCTCTGTGTGACAGGGGAATTATCCAAATCACTGTCACCTTCAAAATCTTTTGGAAAAAAGGAATACAAATGGCTAAAAGCACATGAAAAGATGTTCATCTTCATTAGCTATTAGGAAACTGCAAATTAACATCACAATAAGATATCATCTCACACCTATAAGAATGGCTGCTATTAAACAGACTGGAAACTACAAGTCTGGAGACAATGCGGAGAAATAGGAAATTATTCACTGCTGGTGGGAGTGTAAAATGGTACAGCCGCTGTGGAAAACAGTTTGGTAGTTCCTCAGAAAACTAAATACTGAGTTGCCCGATGACCCAGCAATTCCACTACTCAGTATATACCCAGAAGATCTGAAAGCAGGGACGTGAACTGTCATTTGCACACCGATGTTCACAGAAGCATTGTTCACAATTGCCAAAAGATGGAAACAATCCAAATGCCCATCAAAAGAAGAGTGGATAAACAAAATGTGACTTATACAAATGATGGTATATTATGCAGCAGTAAGAAGAAATGAGGTCCTGAAGCATGCAACTACATGGATGAATCTCAAGCACATAATGCTGAGTGAAATAAGTCAGACACTAAATGACAGATATTGTGATTTCACTAGTATGAACTAACTAGAATATGTAGACTCAGAGTCTTAAAATGTAGAATATAGGATACCTAGAAATAGACAGAAGTTAGAGAAGGGGGAGTGGTAACCTACTAATACATTCAGGCAGTACCGAGGTTGAACTTAAAATGTTTGGAAATAGATATGGAATGAGGGTAACTCAGTAGTGGGAATATAAAGAATAGTGCTATAGTAGGTGTTTTTGGTTGAATGGGATTATTTAGAGCCATGAATGCCATCGATTAACACTACAAATTTAAATAAGTACTTACACAAACTAGTACAAATGTACAACACTTGTACAAGGAGTTAATAATAGAGTGGTATGCGGGGGAAAATACCTATTGCTAGCCACAGACTATGGTTAAGAGTAATATCTTAAAATTCTTTCATCAGCAGTAACTGGTGCACCACACCAATACAAGGGTCCATAATAGGGGGAGATAAGGGATACAGAGTGTTTGGGGTTTTCTTTTTATGTGTCTATCTGATCATTTTCTTTGGGGATAATGAAAATGGTCTAAAAGTGAGTGTGATAATGATTGCACAATACTGTGAGATACCAAATTATATAATTTGGATGGAAAATATGATAAATGAATATATCTCAATAAAATCTGAAGGAAAAAAAATCTTTTGGTAATGTATTAGCTCAGAGGACCTATTTCTCATGGAGCTTATTGATCTAAGTCCCCTTAGAGCTCCCCAAGGTCAGAGCGCATACTACACTTACATCCCAAGCATCCCTTAGGCAGCTGTGTTCCCCCAGACACAGGCTTCAGTAACTGGTGAGCCACTAGCATAAAAATATGTTTCACTTTATTGAGAATAAGTTCCATGGACCCTCAAATTTCTTTATTGCCCCTTTGAATGTAATTTTTTGCATTGATCCTCATCAATGACATCTGAACTTAGAGATGGGAATGCATTGTTCAGATTTGGAGGGAAATAGAGATGAAATAAAAATAAAGTTGCACTTCAGACTTGTAACACAAAAAGACATCTCTGAGACTTTTCACTGAAGAAAAAGCATAACCCTTGGAGGAAAATGTGAAGGTAGACGATTTTAAAAGAAATAACAATGCCCAGCTCTGTCTAGTAACCATGCTCTTCTCTTCCACTAATCATAATAGTAAAATTCTAGAAAGAATCTAACAATTATATAGACCCTGTGTTTCACCAGTCCCAGGATTTTCATCTCTAGATATTTGTATTATTTTCATTATTTCATACTGTCTAATAAATTACCAGTAATGTACTGGCTTAAAACATTTATCATCCTGAGCATCGCATGGCTAGTGAAGGATGGCAAATTCCTGTCAAAATAACTCACCCCCCATTGATTTTGCATGAAACCAACCTTTGCCTTTTATTATCTGGCTCTGGAGGGAAAAAAAAAAGAAAAAGTTTAATCCTTCTCTATTTCTCTATTCCTCCCTGTCAACATCACAGCAAAAAAGTAAAAAGTTTTCAAGGAAATCCTTCCTACCTCTACTATCACAAAAAAAAAAAAAAAATGTATTGTGCCACTTGAGGATCAATTTTCTTTCCTAAATTGGTAGCAACTAAATATTAAAGCTGGTTACTTCACCTGCTTTATGTTTAAGCTTCCCCTGTCAAAAAAAATTCAACAAATTGAAAATGTTTAAAAAAAACAAGAATGGCAAAAATAAAAGCATGATTATTTTACCTTTACCATTTGAATATCTTCTTAAAACTTTGAAAAATATTTTTATTGAATTCTTGGAGCATATGTTGGAGTTAAAAGAAGTACTGTGCCATTTTGTTTGTTCGGTTCAATACATGACATAAAATACATCTAATAAATCTATGTCAATCCTTAGGAGATGAGCATGAATAAAATGTAGCCTGTATCCAAATCAAGATTTATAACATGGTATATGACCAAGAAAACACCACAAACTATTGACTAAGGAATAGCTCATTTACTCTTGGGAAAATTGGCTGCATAGAGAGGGAAAATTCCTTGCCTATATTGCATATGAAAATGTATTTTGAAATAAAGACTAAATAATTAATTGTTTTAAAAAACCATAAAAATAGCTGAGAAAATAAAATAAATATTTAGCCAATGAGTGGGCAGGACTTTCTAAACAATAGAAGAAATACTATGAAAATGGCTAATTATTTTACTAAATAACTCTTAACTTCTGTATATCCAAAAATAGCATTAAACATGAAGTGACAAATAAATAATAGCAATATTAGAAAACATAATTTATTGGGAAAAGAGATGATAAAATTCTAACATGCAAAATGTTATATTAAGGATTTTTGGAAAGCTTTTCTTTAGTAAGAAAAATAATACAGCACTTTAGAAAACTGAACAAAGAATATGAACAGATGATTCCTAAAAGAATAAGTGACAAGTGAGTGATTAACACACAAGAAAGTATTTCTTCCTTATTAAGAAAAAAAGAAATGCTAAGTAAAAAAGTTAACTTTTCAACCAGCTTGTTAAAAGATTTTTAAAATTAAAACATTCAACTGTGATGAAGATGTGGTGAGAAAAGAGCTCTCAAATATTGTGCTGTGTATATAAATTGATTTAATCTTTCTTGGAAGAAATCTGACAATAGAGACTAAAAAACAAAAAAAAACAAAAAAACTTTGAATCCTTCTTTTTGGAATGCAGCCAAAGATACTGAAAGACATTTATGTACAAGAATATTGATCATTAACAGTATTTGGTAGCAAATTTTCCAACAATGAAGGAATGATTTTTAGAAATGGCATATCCGTGATAAAATATTATGCAATTATTTTGAAATCATATATTAAAGGAATATTTCATGACTTAATGCTTCCAGTATGTAAATAAGCAAAACAAGCAAGATAGTAAACAGTACACAGTCAGATCCCAATTTTGTATAAAAAAGAAATATGTAATGAGACAATAAAAAGGCCAGTATTTTGATAAAAATTATCTTTGAGTGATGGAATTATATATGATTTTTATATTTTTTCATACTTTTCTGCATTTTCTATAATAAGCATGCATTACTTTTATTATAAGAAAAATATAAGATCTTTGTTTATTGATAGAAATATACTTAAATTACAAAACAGACTAGTTTTCTGGGTTGATTAGAAAAATAGAGTCAAGTCTACGCATAGGAAAGTATGTTATTGCCCTCAGTAAGATTTAACATTTGCTAGAAACATATTCCCAAAATGATCTCTCCCAGTCCTTTTATTGATCTACAATTATTGCTGGAAGACAATTATCCATGGATTTTTCATGTTTCTGCATTTTATCCTTTCTAGTAAGTTTGTTTAGTGAACAGCTGTGGAAAATATGATATTCCGCACCTGCCCCCCTCCCGAGCAAAGGGCACACATGCTTACTTCCATTATAACAGATTCAGGATCACAGAGTTCTGGCTTCCCTTCCTTTAACACAACCCTCTGCATGTGCAGATGTGACCTGGCCCTATGAGAATTGGGGCCAATACTCTGGTCACTACCATTCCTGTGAAGAATAAACCCTTTGTCTCTGGCCCAGGAGACTCACATCTTCTGCCAGCATCTGAGAAATTGTGGCAGGCTAAGTTGTTAGCTTGCAAATGGGGTAAAGTCTCAGAGAAATGTCTGATTAGAACTGTCCTCTTCTGGCTTTAAAAATTTGTTTTCTGCTAAAATGAAATACTTTAGGAAGGATAGCTCTTAAGCTTTATCAGTCATTTATAACTTATCCTGTGAACAAATGATCAGAGTCCTTATTGTAAACAAGTTTAGTCAGGGGAAGAATATGGTAAGAATATGAATATGCTCCTTTACTGACCAAAATGAGTGGACAATGGTGCACACAAAACAGGGAAATTGAGTCTTTTGAAAGGAATGTGGGGACAATCAGGCATCCTGTGAATAGGGTGAACATGTAGTTTATCATCACTTCAGAGTATGAAAGAGGGTGTTACTAAATGATAAAATAGAGTAGTCGATTTACAGCATATAAGTGACATAATCACTGTAACAAGTGTTCAAACTGCTCTATGTCCCCCTGGCAGAACTGCTTCGCCTGTCTCCCACACATATTTTATGTGCATCCAAACTCTAATTTCCCACATTTCTCACTGATCCCACGGACTGGCGGGCTGTCAGCTGCTTGCGTCCTGCTGGCCACAGCGTGGGCCCTGGCACACACTGCTGGTACACCAAGTGGCCAGCTGAGCAGCAGTATTGAACACTTCTCCCTGCACCACCCAAGGCCAGAAGGAGCGAGCTGTCCCTAACTGCTGTGTTTCATCGGCAAGAGACCTGGATGCTTTGTCCTTGAAAGGGGGTTGTTATTTTGCTGTCTCAGGAAAGAAGTAGGAAAAAAGAAACAAATAGTTTCTGGTTGTTTTTCAGGTTTCACATGGTGTGAAAGAACTCTGTTCACCACATACCAGATGGGACCATAACTGGGGTTAACTACAGCAAGGGGACAAATTAAAAGAAAATGTAACCAAAGTTACCATTTAAATATGTGACCTCATCCGCATTATAAAAGAAGCCAACATGATAAAATCTGTTCAAAGTCACCCGCTTTTTCCCTATTATTTACTCACTTTTCTCTTTATGTTTCTTTCAGAGCAATGCATACAAATTTGTAATACTTGACTCAGTCGAACCCAGAAGTCAGAAAAGATAAGAAAGTGGATATAACGTAGAAAGCCCAATTATTAGACACTAATAATAATAATAACAACAACAACTCCTTCCTGCAGTGGACAAAGTGTTATTTTATATACATAAATAATGAGAATGGAAAGATAAGATAAAGTTCTACATATGGTAAAATTATATCACTAGTGAGTTATGACAGTTAATAATACCCCCAAAATCACTATTGTGAATTTAAGCTCTTGTCTCTGTAAATCCATATGTTTCATATATTTCAAGTCTGCAGAATTAGAACCTTTGGTTTCTCCAATGGCTTTTATCACTTTGAAAAGTCATGAACAGTATTCTTGAAATCTAGTGCCATTTTATGTTTCATGTTTTGTAGATGAGTGGCCTACTCCAGATATGTGATGTGCATATGAATTAGTGGTCAATAAAGGAACAATAATCATCAGCTCTCCTTGCTAAACCCAAGGTTACAAGTTATCAGATGATATATGATCCTTGTTTTATTATAAAAAGTGACAAATTAAAATAATAATGATAGAGAGCAGATATATAAAATACAAGTCCATGGATATTAAGAATTACATATTGTACCATTTTGTTTTGTTTTGTTTTGTTTTTTAATTCAATATATATTATTTTGAAATAAATTCAATCTTACAGGAACAGTTGCAAAAACAGTACAAACCCCATACATAGAACTCCATCATCCCCCCAACCCCCCTCCCCCGATACCCTGATCCATCACCTTTAAGATCCTGTCACACCACCGTTTCTTTCTTCCCCTCCCTCTCTCCCCCCTCCCTCCCTCCCTATTTATCATCCATCATCTATTGCTCTGTCCTCTGAACATATGAGAGCAAGCTGCACATATCTTTGAACAAACAATATAATTCACATATACCTTTCCCATGGACAAGAACATTCTTTTATGCAATCTCATTAAGCGTAACTAAGAAGTTCAAGAAATTCAAATTGACATAAAGCTTACATTCTATATTTCCTTTTTTTTTTCTTGTGTCCCATCTATGTCCCTTTGAGCCTCCTCTCCTCCATCCTCAGATCCCATCCAGGATCATCCTTGGCATTTAATTGTCATCTATTTAGACTGTCTTCCTTTTTTTCAATTGTGGAAACATATATACAGCCTAAATCTTCCCATTCCACCCCCTCCCTAGCATTCCATTAGTGGGATTAATCACATTTAGAATGTTGCAATGCTATCACCTTCCCACCATCCATTTATAGAAGTTTCCCTTCACCCCAAATGGAAACCCTACTCTTATTTCTTAATTCCCCATTGCCCCTTCCCCCACTTCTTGGAACCCCTACTCTACTTTTCATCTCTATGGTCATATTCTCTGATACTTTCTTTGTGTTACCATGGGGCTTAAATTTAACATCTTAAATCTATAACAATCTTGTTTTCCTTCGATAGCAACTTAACTTCCATATGACACATAAACTATGTTCCTATACTCCATCATTCCTCCACCTTTAAGTAGTTCTTGTCAAAAATTACATATTTTACATTGAGTCCGAAACCACTGATTTATCATTACAGTTTATGTATTTTAGATCCTGCAGGAAGTAAATAATGGAATTATAAATCAACAATACAGTAGTATTGGTATTTATATTTACCGTGTGATCTTTACTGGAAATCTTTATTTCTTCATGTAGTTTCAGTCAATTGTTTAGTGTCCCTTCCTATCAGCCTGCTCAACTCCCTTTAGCTTTTCTTATAGGACTGATTACTGGTGATGAAGTCCCTCAGCTTTTGATTAGCCAGGAATGTTTTCATCTCCCCCTCATTTTTATCCTCCAGGTGTTTGTGAATTCTCCAAGTCTCTGATGGTTATTGACTTCTATTTGTATTCCGTTGTGGTCAGAGTCCATTCTGGAGAAAGATCCATGATCACTAGAGAAGAATGTGTGTCCCAGTGACCTGGGATGTAATATTCTATATATGTCTGTTAAAATTCTCTATATCTCTCTCTCCTTTCTTTGTTTCTCTGTTGGTAGGGCTCCTTTTAGTATCTGAAGTAGGGCAGGTCTTTTATTAGCAAAATCTCTCAACATTTGTTTGTCTGTGAAAAATTTAAGCTCTCCCTCAAATTTGAAGGAGAGTTTTGCTGGATAAAGTATTCTTGGTTGGAAATTCTTTTCTCTCAGAATTTTAAATATGTCATGCCACTGCCTTCTCACCTCCATGGTGGCCACTAAGTAGTCACTGCTTAGTCTAATGTTGTTTCCTTTGTATGTGGTGAATTGCTTTTCTCTTGCTGCTTTCAGAACTTGCTCCTTCTCTTCAATATTTGACAGTCTGATCAGAATATGTCTTGGAGTGGGTTTATTTGGATTTATTCTATTCAGAGTTCACTGGGCATTTATGCCTTGTGTATTTATATTGTGTAGAAGGTTCGGGAAGTTTTCCCCAACAATTTCTTTGAATACTCTTTCTAGACCTTTACCCTTCTCTTCCCCTTCTGGGACACCAATGAGTCTTAAATTTGGATGTTTTATTTTATCTATCATATCCCTGAGATCCATTTCGATTTTTTTTATTTTTTCCCCATTCTTTCTTTTGTTTTTTTCATTTTCTGTTCTGTGGTCCTCAAGGAGGCTGAGTTGTTGTTCAACTTCCTCTAATCTTGTATTATGAGTATCCAGAGTCTTTTTATTTGGCCTATTTCTTTAATTTCCATAAGATATGCTATTTTTTTTATTTACTCTTGCAATATCTTCTTTATGCTCTTCTAGGGTCTTCTTTACGCCTTTTATATCCTTGCCATGCTCTTCTTCATGTCCTTTATATCCTGAGCCATGCTCTCATTGCCTGTCTGTAGTTCTCTGATTAATTGCACCAAGTACTGTGTGTCTTCTGACCTTTTGATTTGGGTGTTTGGGTTTGGGTTCTCCATATCATCTGGTTTTATCATATGCTTTAAGATTTTCTGTTGTTTTTGGCCTCTTGGCATTTGCTTTACTTGATCTTTAATTTGTCAGAATTGCAGCTTGGTGGCATACACTTTCTGTGACTAACCAGCAGATGGTATCTGTGAGTTACCTATTCCCCTCAAATCAGTTCTCCCCATCTTTGTGGTGTGTGGGGATCTGATTCTTGCGGAGTCCAATTGGTGCACTTAATTTGGATGTGTTGTCAGTGCTGTCCGCCCTGAATGAGGGGCGTGTGTCTGAGCAGTTAGGGAGGAAGGGCAGCTTTAATAATCAAACCTCCCAGGTGTTCCCAGAGATTTAAGGCTGTTCCCTGCTGCTGATCCAAAAGTCCTTGGTATTGGCATAGGTTCCCTGGGATTTCTGAGTGGCTCCCCCTTCCCTGCTGTGCTTTTCCAGGACCTCTGCTGAGGGAGGCAGGGCCGTGCCACATCACAAGTGCATGCCGGCCTCCAGGGAAGCCCTGGGAAGCTGGGCTATGCAGGGGGTTCCCAATCAGCTTCAAAGATGGTTGAATGGGACATGTTAACTTCTCCCTTTCCACACAGCTCCGCCCTTCCAGCTCCGGGACAATCAGCCGTGGGTGTATTAAAGGCCACTGTCCATGGCTGATACTGTGGTGTGTGAGCGGTGCTGCGGGAAAGACTCCCTGTCGCGCTGGGTTTCTTGGCACGTCTCTGTGCTATGGGTTCGGCCCCAGGCAGGAGTGCCCCCCCACCCCCGCTAGGGAGATGGCTGCAAGTTGTGCATTTTTTTTTCTCCTTTTGGCTCCCCTGGGCCCGAGACAATCAGCAGTGGGTGTGGGAAGGGGTATCCTCCACCCCAGACACTGAAGCGTTAGCCCAGCCCGCTCCTGTCGTATCTGCAGCTGCTCCCGGGCTTCTTTTTTTTTAAAGAACTAGTCCATCTCCAAACGCCAACCCACCATTTCCCCACACCGCAGTGTGGCCAAGGGACTTTCAGCCAACTCACTCACTTGTTTCAGAATGCAGACTCCTGGTTTCACCAAATGCACCGTCTCTGTAGATTTAGCAGACCTTGTCTGGCTGGTGCTACTCTGGAAGTGGTGTTCTGGGTCACTTTTTGTTTTTTACCTAGTATTTTTCACGGAGGTGTTTTTTGCCATGTCTCACCTAGCCGCCATCTTAGGTTCTCCTGTTTTGTTTTTAAAGAAATAACTAGCAATGTGTTACACTGGGGAAAAAAGTGATTGACATTCAACTGGTTAAATACAGAAGCAGAAAAGAAAGGAGAAGAATGTGAGGATTGTAATATGTAGAAAGAGCAGCCCATTGATTAATCATTCCACAAATATTTAGTTGGGATATTGCTATATGTCTGTTGCTGCTCTGAAAGTTGGAAGAGACAAAATTTGTAAGTAGCTTACCATGTTGTTTACAATCCATGTGATAATGTAAAACAATTAAATAATAATAGGAGGCCATACATACAGTCTGTGAACCCAAAGACAGAGTGTTAAATGAATTTAGACAATGGAGAGATTAAACTATGGGATGCTCATGTCACAACCAGTAGTTCCCCCTACCCCCTTCCTGATTATGATTCTAGCTGAGTACAGACGTTGTGCCCAGGCAAGGTCCCCAGGAAGGACTCTTTACCATAAGACTTTCCCTACTTAATCTGATAATCAATGTTTTCCATATTTGCTTAATAATAAGAAAATCTATTAGGGTCACACTGCAGACTAACTTAGACTCTAAGGGCAGGCTCTGGGAAACTACATTAACAAATGCCCCAGGTGATATGTATGATCAGGAAAGTTCAGAACATCTGTGAGAAATCAAATGTACCATGATATTAATGAGCACTTGGGTCTTAAATTGATAACCATCCCCAAGAGATGTATGTGCCTGATAGAGATCTCCTAGAGGTACCCTATCCTGACCCACAAGAACATGCCAACAGCGCAGCAGCACAGAACTCAGCTAAGTCACAACGAACAGTGATTGATTGACAAATGAGGGAATTTCAGATGCTGTAGTGCAGAGACTGGGAAGATTTTGTTTGTTTTTGTAATTCCTAGAGAGGAGGATATTGTGGTCCTGGTCATATTTGGGGTTTAAAAAAATTGAAAAGGTGAAATAATACGTTTCTGAGTAAAGAATTTGTCCCCCAGTGGAGAAATTTAAAAAGAAAAAGCAAATCTAGTTCCATTTCTGTTTTCCAGGATTAAATGCTCACTGCAGGAGTGGGGGTGGCACTGGGGGGTGTCATGGGCCACACCCATGCTGATTTCCAGTTTGACACTAACCCAGAGAGCTGTTAGACTTGATCGCCATGTAAATGCCCCTGGAGTTTGCCTTCCTAATGTGTGGATAGTTTTCCGTTAAGTTGTTTTCTGAGGGAAAAAAAAAAATCAATATATGGATTGAATTTTTTCTTAAATTCTCAAAAAATTAAGATTCTAAAAATGAAAGAGTTAAAAAAATGAAATAGCTGATTCAAATGCTTTGTATCTTGAAAAGAATCACATTATTTTTAAGTGGTGGCAAGTGGATTAAAAGGGAACAGTGCATTTGAAAACAGCAATTTCAGTTCTTGAAAATTCCACAGGTACTGCTCTTTCTGTATTCTCCAAATAAGGGAAATTATGCAGCCAGTATTTCAAATTGTGTACTTCAGAACAACTGATAAGTAAAATCAAATTTAATCTTGAAGAAAATGACCTCTATTTGAATAGGGAAATATCATTTCATGAGTCCAAAGTTGATTAAGGCATGTTGAAAATATCCTTGAGTTCCCTGGGTATTTTTTTAACTGTAGGGAATCATCTGAAGAATCCTGGATAAAGCCAGTTATATTACTGGATTTTCCTTATACACATTGAAGTTAGCTCTGTTTTATCTTCTCTGCTTGACGAAAAAAAGAAAAGAAAAAGCTTCTGGATTCTTACATGGTGTGTGAATTCACTTAACACAATTATAATGCCCAATTAATCTTAGCAACATGAGTGATGAATCATTTTTCCAGGTATCTCTTCAAAAGAAAGTAAATTTGGTTCCAACGTTTGACTATTGCTTTAAACCAAATGTAATTTTGCCAGATTAATCAGGAAACTAATAATTGAACTGAAATCAAAAATACTGTCTCCCCAGGTACCAACATAACAGCATATTGACTGCCCTGGGTACCAATTTCTCCAGGTAATACAAGGAACAATAATAGAATTCCATCATTTGTTTCCCTTTTTTATCTTGATTTGATGGTATCTCCTGCCATCTACTGATAGATAAAAAAGGTAAAAACAACTTTTCTGAATCATGTGGCCATTATATCATAGATGGTCAATTGCCATCTGTTCCTTGAATATGAAAAATCACCTAATACATTAGACTTTTCACATCCAGAAACTGGCCATAGCTTTGCTTCTAGAGGAAAATCTTTGATTGCATTCATATTTTACACTTAAAAGCATCTGGTATAAGAAAAAGTTCTCACTGGCCTTGGAGTCATAGATTCTGAGTTCTAGTGCCAACTCATCCAAGGGTACAAAATCTTGTTCTTGGCTTAATTTCTTTATTCTAAAATAAAAGTTTTGGGGGAGTGAAGAGTAAACATTCCCTCCCAGTTCCAAAATTCTCTAATTCTTACAGGACTTTTGAGTTCTTGATAAATATAGCTACAAAGAGCAAGTAACTCACAGTGTACTCAGCTTTATAGATGGTTCTACTAAAAACCCAGAAGGTGGAACTTGGTCACGGGGTCACTGAGTCCTATGCCATCTTCTGCAGAAGAATCCTCCCTCTTTTGTCTCTTAGATCCAGACATTGTACTTGCAGCCTGTTTTCCAGTATGTAGCATCTTTAGAAGCTGTTTGCTGGTCCTCCCAATGTTGACTCAGTCATCTTCACTGTGGAAGTTTCTCTGCATTCACATGGAGAGAGTCAGCATGGGAATAGCGGTTAAGTTGTTGAATTTAAATGACTTTACCACATACTCTGCAGCTGACTCCAACTCCCAGTGGGGCTATAGATATATTTGATTCTTTTTTTCTAACTTCTGAAGAACAGTCAGTCCAATGACTTGTCATTTATCTGGCAACTTCCAATATCTAGAGCATGACTCAGAATCAAAAATGGACAAAAAAGGTCTGAGAAGCACTTTAAAGGTCTCCAGAAAGCTGAAATGCATGTCACCAAATTCATTCACCAAAAGTTCATGCACTTGACAAAAGAGAGTTTCTTCTGTCCTGGTCACACACATATATCATCAATATAAACAAATTTCTAAGTTTAGCTATGTTGAGTTTCTAGCCATTTCCATTTAGAAGGAGCAAAGTAAACATGGGGAGGAAGTCTATTAGCTGCAGAGCAGCAGCAATGAGAAGTGACTGCCGAGAATCTGACAGTAAATAGAAAAATGAAAATGTTACAATTTCCTAACTCAATCTTTTCTGAAAGCAAAGAAGTATGCAATTCATTTTAGAAGGATTAGCACTAAAATTTGTTATGGTGAAAAGTGGTCAGAAGTCTTAAAGGTACAAATTTCAGATAAGAAAAATTTACTGAGTAGATTTCCTCATTTCTAAATGATTTTAGAATGAAGTGTTCCCTTAGAATTGAAAAAAAGGAGGGTGGCTGACACAGTTGGGTTCTTCTGTTGGCCGTGTTCTTCAACTCAGAAATGTCTGCACACCATACCCCCATTTTCTGGTTTATGCAACATCAGCTCTTCTTGATTGGGCAGGTTCTTCTAAATTGACATCACTGGTCAAAATCGTGCGGCCCTCAGGACCTGCTAAATTATAGAATTGTGTGGCCCTCTGCAAATTGGCTTCTGGCCAGAACACTGCTACAATACTGTTGCCTGTTTTGTTTTGGTTCATCAAATCAAGTTTAAGTTTGCCAAATGGCTGGGGATCACAATTAAGAATGTGGCTTTCTTCCCTCAGGGGCCTCCCCTATGATTATTTCCCCAATCCTCAGCCAGACCTTCTCACCCAAATCTACCCCCTAATTCTAGTAGGGCTCCAGGTTTATCCCACCTGAGTTTGAACCATCAGGCAAGGCAGACCAGGCTCGTCTGTCATCACATCTGACCTTAACTAAGGTCAGATGTACTAATCGTGATATTTCACCATTAGTTCCGTCAGTGAAGCAAAGTGTGTCAAAAAACAATAATGTGTAACAGATTGCAAGAAAAAATACGAATCTGCTTCTGCCTTCCTCAGGTTTGCCCTTTTACTGTCATGCACTGGGGTGCGAAGCCGCACAGCTTGGGAGGAATTTGACCTACTCTGTAAAGGTCATAAAAGTTTCCAACAGAAAGTGATGACTCATGTTCCATACATCCTGATATTTCAGAGTGCTCAGGAAAAATGCAATCGAGTCCAACACGCCCTTTCTTTCCATCATTTTCTTGCCAGTCCACAGTACTTGTGAATTTTACTACAAAGGGAAGTTCAACAGCCAGGGTGAGGGAAACTGCCAATGTGAACAAAAGTTCAAAAGCAGGGCAGAAGGAGGCAGGCCTCTCCGAGCCTCGGCTGTACAAAAGAGGCAGGTTTCATCCAGACACACAGATCTTTCTCACACAAATATGTTGCTCAATGTTTTGGCATCTTTCAAAGCAGAGTTTTAGAAGCTGCCTTTCCTCCCTGGTTCTGTATATACGCATATGCACGCACACACAAACACCAGCTTTGAAATCGGCTAGTATTGTTTCAAAACTTGAAACACGTCCAGCATTTGACCTTAACTTTCCAACACCTCAGGAAGCAGGAATTCTCACACCCTAAGACCTCTAGTTAAGTGAGTCCATGGAAATATCTCCCCAGAAGACATTCCTTTGCACACACTTCTTACATATCTTTTCCTTCCTCACTGAAAACAAAAAGATCACATGTTCCAAATTTTGATACAAATTATTCATCTGATAGCAATATGGCTACATAACAAATATACACAACTTGTGAGATCAGTGCTCCATCTGTATGTGGATCCAGGAAACAGAATTAAGGACCTTCCCTTCAGGGCTCTGCAACGACACACTCAGCTCCAACCAGTCTCTGTCCTTGTATCATAGTGCTCAATATTCAAATTCCCAAGAGATAGTAGGATTGGAGAAGTTTGAGTAAGTGTCCACTCTTTGCTCTGGGAAAGGCAAGGCTCCTTGGATGGAACCAGCACACTGGGGGGAGGTGTGGTTTGCCAAAGGAAAATAAGAAATGAGAATGGTTGCCGGGCCAGCAAAATCCACCCAGCCTCTCTATAAACAGGAAGGTGACAAGATGCTAAAGTTCAGTTAAGATTTCAGGAGGCAGGTCAGGCTATACTGAGGATCCATGGATACTTAGCTGATGTGGCTCATGTTCTTTACTATAGGAATATGAACTCCAATAGAGAAAAATAACTAAAAACTATTTGGATGTGTGACCACCTTCATTAAAGCCATAAGATAGCTTAGTGGCTGAATTATTTTATCCTGTTAAGGCATGTAGGGAAAAAAGAGAGAGACAGAGGTCTTTTGAGCCTCTATCAATCCTCTGTCAAAATGAAAATTAAATAAGAAAACCAGAAACTCCTAAGTCAGAAAATTATATTTGAATTGGAAGGTATCTTTAAATATCTGGCTTAAATACTTAAGAATTTAAGTGTTAAGAATTCTCTCTACAAGATCTTGAAGATTTCGCTTGCGTACATGTATTCCATTATTGGACAACTGTAAATTCAGAAAGATCATCCTTATATAGAATAAATATCCCTTTACCCATGAATCTCCCCTATTGAATCCAGTTCTGTTGATTGGAACTACATGGAAAAACAAAAAACAATTTTCATTTTCACATGACAGCCTTTTAAACATTTAGATCTTGACCACTACCCTTCTCAAAATAATAATAATAATAAATGATCCTCCAGTTTCTTTAAACATTTTCTCACAGCATTTTGCTGATTCTTCACCATTCTTGGAACTGTCATCTTTGCAAGCAGCAGTTATGCATATGTGAATATAATTATTTCTTTTCTTCTAACTTGTTCCAAAAAAGATATCTGGTGGCTGAGTTCCAGTTTGTCAATATCCCTTTAAAAAATACGACGCCCAAAATGAAACACAATACTCCAGAGTCAGAAAGCAAATGTACTGCGTTCAGCACACTTCACAGATAGGCTACCATATGTCGCTAAGCGTTTCGGAATCTGCCGTCATTGAGGAGGAGGAAGTACAAGACTGCAGGGGAGTCAAGAAAGAGCCCTGGGTTGTGTTCCAGTATCATTCAGTGTGAAATATACCCTATATACGGAAAACAACAGATGTAATATGCTGTTTTTCATACAAAACTCTTCCAACATGGGAATATCTTATTGTAGTCACAGTATAATGTTGCCTCACACCCCCAGGGAAAATTCCCCTGGGATGTGTTAGAAGAGGAAACTGCCTTGAAAGAAAATTTTTCAGGCACATTAGAGCTGACAGAAATCAGTTCTGATGTCAGGGCTGGGTATGTAGAGGATCTAACTAGGAACACAGCCCAGGTGCACTCAATGAGCCATCACAGCCTTTATTGAAACCCACCTCTTAGACGCTAGTGGTTGCTGAAGATCTTAAATTTCTCTAACATGGGGGTAAGAAGGGAAAATGAGGGCTTGGAAAGTAGGAGCTTGTAATCTCAGGCATATTTTGTTAATGGGATCTCAAAAGCACATTTTGTAAGTTCTATACATTCCTGATGCCTTCTAGAGCAAACAACATATATGAGTCTCCTTTGATTTGCAGTTGATTATAAACTGTCTGGCTCCGTGTGATCTTAAAACTGATTCAGCTAATTCTGAGTTTTAAGATTCTAGGCTGGGGAGCAGCTTGGGCATGCACGAAGTATCCAAGAGATTACTGGTTCCAAAGCCTAGGGATGCCTTACATTTCCTCCCCTCACATTTCCTCTCTTAGTAACATAGAAATGTATATATGTATATATGTGTGTATGTATATGTATTAGTCATAATAGTCTTCCTTTAGTCCTAGGATAATTATTTACTTTCTAGACCTTGTAAGCAATGGCAATCAATACACCATGCTTAGTATAAAGTCTACCCCTAAATTTTGCATTCTTAACTCTGAAAATAGTAACGTAGTTGTTATTACTTGTATAAATGTGACAGTGAGCTTTGTGATATTTAACTGTTTTTGAATTGTCTTGTCAAAAGGAAAATAAATGAAAATTCTCCATGACGAGTCTGGCTAGGGTTGACCACACATGGCTTATGCAAACCTGCCTTGGGATTACAGCATTTCACGACCCGTGGCACAATGCTGCTTGAGATGAAAGGCACATCAGACTGGTATTCTGAAGAAGCATGGAAAGGGATCTCACACATATTTCAAGAGAAGCCTGCCAAAGCCCATCCTGTTTGAAACGCCAGCCTGTGACATAACCTTCACTCTGTTGGAAGGCACAATGTTTCCTATGCAACGCTGACTGCTGCTTCCCAAAGGCAAAATATTGGTACATCTGTAGAGTGCAAGCTGGTATAGAAAGCCACCTATATTTTATTGTGCATGTTAAGTAGAGAATAAACTCCAAGAGGGCAGGGATATATATATATACTTTTTTTTTTTTTTGGGCGGGGGTGGGGGGTTCTGCTGTGTTCACTGATTTATCCCAAACATCTAGAAGAGTGCCTGGCCTGTACTTGTTGAATGAATGATATGGCTGGGAATCATTGTTGTAAGGCCAAGTCTGAGAAAGCATTGTCCCTGGACTCAATATTCTACCAACATTAAAAATTTCTAACATTAAAAATGTTAAGAAGGAAACAATCCCATGCAGGCAAGTATCAGCAAATAGACCAAGGTAGCAATGGTCATTAAATAAGGAGCCCCATTAAAAGATAGTATTTGGATCCATGTGGATATGAAAAAATACATTGGTATCTTACTGACCAAGAAATCTTTTTTCATGTCTTGTATTCCTCTCTGTGTCAACTAGGAGTTGAACACATTCATAGCTCTTTAACTCAAGGTGTAAAACAAAGAATAGGTCACAGAAGTAGAATCCTGATGCCAATAAGAATCTGTAGTAAGTAAGGCTGAGCCAAGAGAAAGGAATGTCAGACTGGAAAGGGCATCAGAAAAGAAGAAACTGGAATGCTAAGGACCAACTGTGGAGAAGGATGTGAGACTGAAGTTGACGGATAAAGGTGCAATTGCTGGAAACCGGCAGACCTGAGGGCTGTCAGGCAGGAGGCTACACAAAGGAGTAGAGCCCAGAGGTAGAGTCCACTCAGCCTGCCCATCACCCACCCTGAAGGGGGCAAGCCGCTTGGCAGATTTGGTTGGTTGACCCTCCTAATTGTTCTATTTTACTCTATTTTCCTGTCTTTTTAATAAATAGCAGCTCTGGTAGATGGACCAGGAGGGTCCTCATGAAGATCCTATAAGCAAAAATTAGTGTTGGTCTTCTAGTCACCCCACATTAGTGACATTGTTTCTGATAGATGTATTAATAATGATAATAAAACCCATAATGAATTCCTTGTTGATAGGCATTTTCCCTCCAGGAACTTCCAGCACTTCATTTTATTATTTATATCTAAGTAGGAACTACAGGTTGAATACTTTTCTGTGCCTGTCATCACCAATAGCAGAGTCAGAAAAATCCATGATCATCTGTGTCCTACATATTTGTATATTCTATTAAGTTGTTCCATGGCTTGTTTTGATGGTTTCCCAATTGTGGCACCTTTGAACATAAGAGATATAAGAATAACATTTACTACAGTTGTTCCAGTTTGCTAATGCTGCCATTATGCAAAATACCAGGAATGGATTGGCTTTTATAAAGGGGGTTTATTTGGTTACAAAGTTACAGTCTTAAGGCCATAAAGTGTCTGAGGTAAGGCATAACAACAGGGTACCTTCACTGAAGGATGGCCATTGGTGTCCAGAAAACCCCTGTTAACTCGGAAGCCACATGGCTGGAGTCTGCTTGCTCCCAGGTTCTGTTTCAAAATGGCATTCTCCAAAATGTTGCTCTTGGGGCATTTTGTCCTCTCTTAGCTGCAGCTCTTCAAAATGTCACTCTCAGTTGCTCTCCAAAATGTCACTCACAGCCGCTCTGAGCTCCTTCAGTCTGTAAACTCTTTATATGGCTCCAATGATTTAATTCAGACTCACCCTGAATGGGTGGAGTAACACCTCCATGGAAATTATCCAGTCAAAGTCATTACCCACAGTTAGGTGGGTCATATCTCCATGGAAACATCCAATCAAAAGGTCACACTCTAATCAAAAAGATTAATCAATCTCCTCCCACAAGATTGCATCAAAGATAATGGTGTTTGGGGGGCATAATACATCCAAACCAGCACAACAGGGTTGTATTTTTTTCATTCAGATAAAGAGGCCAAAGGTTTAGAGCCTTGGGTCAAATATTGTTTATCCTTCACACTACTTATTTTAAGGACCAGCATCTTTGAATCCAATAACATTCAGGCTGCCCAAGACTGATGAGCAAGCCAGAATATATGTGGTGGGTCATTGAGAAAAAAATGTTCAGGTACATTGTAATTAACATAATCTGTGCTTTAAGTATTAAAATGGGCTCTGAGCCACAGTGTCCCACTAGTCAAGATAACATGGAAAGATTCTCACGTACATGGAGCAGTCAGAGCAATGAAGAGCCAACCCCTGTCATCCCGTACATATTTCCAAGGGAAGGATCAGAGCCCTTGGGACTGACTCCTCAGCCCTTTCCCAGGAAAATCTTATAATGACCCTGACAGAATCTGTACATGTTTTTTGCTTCCAATTTATCATTTCATCCCAAATGAAGATGGAAGCTAAACCTTCCAATTAGAAATATCCACAAATTACAAAAGTTTGGATTTAATTATTGTAGCTTTTTATTTCATAAAACATAACTCCATTAGATGTGTATACAACTGAAAATGAACCTTAAATTCAACCAATGTAACATCAGCTGTTTATACCTCTTTCATTCTAAAAAAGCTGTAGAATAAATATTGGGATGATGATTGTATCAGGCCAATATGCTCTTCAGGGGAATGAACATCAGGGAAGGCTATGTAAAAAAAGGACATTTCTCTGGAACCATGGAAAGGGCATGGACCAGGAGTCAGGAGGGGTGACTGTAACCAAATCTTCTAACTAACCAGTTGTGCAATGTACGTTAAGTCATATAACACTTTTGCCTCTGTTTTCCCTCTTTAAAATGAATAATGAGGACTAACGGTGGTGGTGGCAACAATAATAACGGCAACAACAATAGATCATTTGAGTGGCTTATTATTTGCAACTTTATTTCATCCTCTCAACCACCCTATATCATAAATACTATAAATATTATCTCCAATGCACAGTTGAGGAAATCAAGGCTCAGGCAGGTTTAGTAATTTGCTTAGCCAGTGGTGAGCAGAGGTAGACTTAATCTGAAATTAATGAAGTTTAAGCTTCAGAGCTCCCTATTTGCACAGGCCCCTTCAAAAACTCTGTACCTAATTTTGTATTCTTTATCTTAAGAAAGATAACTAAAACTGCCTAATACCAGGCCCCACAAAAATTGGATTTGCCCCTTGTTCTGGTTTGCTAATGCTGCCATTTTGCAAAATGCCAGAAATGGATTGGCTTTTATAAAGGGGGTTTATTTGGTTACAAAGTTACACTCTTAAGGCCATAAGGTATCCAAGGTAAGGCCTCAATGATAGGGCACCTTCACTGAAGGATGGCCATTGGCCTCCGGAAAACCTCTGTTAGCTCGGAAGGCACGTGGCTGGTGTCCGCTTGCTCCCAGGGTGCATTTCAAAATGGCGTTCTCCAAAATGTTGCCCTTGGGGCATTTTGTCCTCTCTTAGCTGCAGCTCCTCTTCAAGATATCACTCTCTGTTGCTCTTGGGGCATTTGTCCTCTCTTAGCTTCTTCAGAGCAAAAGTCTGCTTTCAAATGCCATCTCCAAAATGTTGCTTTATAAGCTGCGGCTCCTCTCTCAGCTCCTGTGAACTCTTCAAAGTGTTCCTCTTGGCTGTAGCTGTAGCAAGCTTGCTCGTTCTGTCTGAGCTTATATAGTGCTCTAGTAAACTAATCAAGGCCCATGCTGAATGGGCAGGGCCACACCTCCATGGAAATTATCTAATCGGAGTTATCACCTGCAGTTGGGTGGGTCACATCTCTGTGGAGACACTCAAAGAATTACAATCTAATCAACACTAATATGTGTGCCCACACAAGATTGCATCAAAGATGATGGTGTTTTGGGAGATATAATACATTCAAACTGGCACACCCCTAATGCAAGCAAGAGTCACAGCTGGAATTTATATGCAGGTGGTCCAAATCCTGAATGTGCGCTCTCTCTCTGCTTAACAGGCTGCCTTTTAAAGGTTCCTTTGTTCTCCATAACTTATAAGCTCTCCTATGCCTCCCTCATCTCTGCAATTTCTTCTGTCTCAAGTAATAGGACTGTCTATATTTCTTGGATGATTCCAGAACATAATATTTAGGTGTAGTTAGGACAACGTCTTTCTGAATATGATCTTTTATCATTTCTCCTAGAAATTGTAATGCCCTCTTTCTCTCTGATTTTGGACATGCAGCAGAGTGTTAAATATTCAAAGTTCTAATCCCAATTATTCTTTCTTTGCTAATGATATGCTGTTCTTCCATTTCTACCCCATTCTAGCATCCTTAAGTTTAACACTTTCATCTGTGTAGGACAGCTGGGCAGAATAATTAATCAAGGTTGTTAGTAGTATGCTAGTAATGGTATAAACAAGATTGTACTACCAGAACTTTGCTAATATAATGCAACAAATACCATTTGATTTCCCTTTAACTGTATAATAGTCACAAATTCCTCAGCAAGAAGAGTGAATTAAATGGACAATTGCATCACATGAGTATTTTAAATTCTATATCTGTATTACATTCCATATAGAACAATAAACACATAACCAACAGTTGATTTTCTCTTCTCACTGATGTCGTGGTCCTAATTGTTTCATTGGCATTTATTCATTCATTCACTCACAAATATTTACTAAACACCTACTAAGTATCAGATGCTGTTCTAGGCTTTGGGGCTATTCCAGTGTGGTAGACAGAATTCTAAGATGGCCTCCAAGATTTCCACCCCTGCTACACATGCCCTACTACACATCCCTTCCCACTGAGTGGGAGTGGCATCTGTAATTATAAGACATCAGTACTGTGATTAGGTTATCTTACATGGCAAACATGAAGAGATCTGTCAGATGTGATTAATGTTCCTAATCAGTTGATGTTGAGTTAATCAAAAGGGAGAGTATCCTGGGTGGGCCTGACCTAATCAAGTGAGCTCCTAAAGAGTCTAGAGGTCAGAGTTTCTCCTGCTGGCTATGAAGACATAAGCTGCCAAGTGGTAAGAGTGTCTCATGGCTAGAACCCAAGGGTGGCCCCTAGGGGCTGAAAGCCCCCACCCCCACCTGATAGCCACCAAGTAAAAGGGAACTTTGGTCCTACAACTACAAGAAACTCAATTCTGCCAACAAACTGAATGACCTTGAAAGAGAACCAGGAGTCTCCAATGAGAATGCAGCCTGTGCCAGCACCTTGATTTAAGACTGGTGAGACCCTGAGCAAAGGACCCAGCTAACACATGCCTGACCCCAGACCCATGGAAACTGTGAAAAACATGTGTTGTTCTGAGCTGCTAAGTCTATAGTAATTTGTTACACATCATACAAAAATAATACAGTCAGTAAATAATACATACAAGGTCTCTGCTTTCACGGAGCTTCAGACTTAGTGAGGGAGATAGACAGTGAGCAGCTCAAAACCAAACACTATTTATTTCAACTAGTGATATGTATAATGAAGAAAATACAGCAGGCTGGTAGCGGAGGGAGAGAGACTGAGGGTGGAGCCCGTATTAGGCAGGACGGCCAGGAAAGTCTGCTCCGAGCACTGAGTTAAAGCCAGCATGTGACAAAGAGCAGGAAGAACATTCCAGGCAGAGAAAACAGAAAGGGAGGAAGCCCTCAGCTACATTGGCCATATCATTATAGAATTAACTCCAAGAGCCACATAGAAACACTGCTACATAAGCTCATTTATTCGACGAATGCTTAATTTAATATAAATGTATAACTGCCTAAAAAATATGCCTCGGTAGAGTGGATTCTATCAGACATTAATTAGTTTAAGCGCCATTAGCAAAAGTTCTAATTATAGTAGCCTTTTAAAGTTGGCATTTCTTAAATCTTTGCCAGGGGAAATTTTCCTTATAGGACACTGTACTCAACACATAATAGCAATTCAAAAGGACAGTTACTGAATTGGGGTGAATTCAACTTTATTTGAAGTTTCGTGTTTCTTTGATTCTTTGGGGGGAGAATTTTGCTCCCTGTTAGGAAGACATAAAGATGAAGAAAAATTAAATTGTGCTCTATTCGAGTTCTCTTGATGTATAAGTCTGATGTCAATCATTAAATGTACATTGGAAAGACTGTATTAAATGCATAAATACAAAAAGTGAGGTGGCATTGGTAATTTTGGTTAGCTGGTTTCTTAGCTAGTATTTATTGAGCTCTATGTACTAGGCACTGTGTGGTGTACTTAAATCTATGAAACATTAAACAGCTCTAAGTACTATTTAATTAAGATTTAGAAAGATTAAGCAATTTTCTCAAGATTACACAACTAGTAAGTGTGGAAGCCAGGACTTGAATCCCAGGTAACTGATTCTCGAATCTATCTTGTATACTACTAGCCATATGAAAACTGCAATAATAACTAAAATTTATTGGGTGCTAACCAAGTGTTGGGCACTGTGTTAAGCACATTACATATATTAACTCGTTTCATCTTCATAGCAACCCTATGAAGTCTGTACTATTAGAGTTCCTCATTTTATAGCTGATAAAACTGTGTTTACGAGAGATTAAAACACTTGTCCAAGGTCACTGAACCTCTCAGGGGCTCAGTTCCCTTATCCTAAAATGAGGACATTAATACTACCTAACTCTCATAATAAAATGGTAGAGCAGGGACTTGAACCTAGACAGTCTGGTGCCCCAGCCTGCACTCTGAACCATTACTGCTGCACTGAACCAGTCATATGATTCAAAATAGTCATACGATTCAAAATGAAATAATAATTACTGCAAAATACATGTAGTATATTGTCTGTTCTTTGCCAGTGTGATAGCAGGTTTACATAGCCAAACTAATTACATTTGAACATTTTAACTTATTCTTAATCATTAATTCCTTTAATTAGTTTAAGTTGCCCTTTTTCCTTCCCTCTGGTCTCTAAAGACTATACATTACTTGATCAGTGGTCAGGGGCTAGAGTAAGGTGTCCCCTCTGTCCCTCCCCAAACCTCAAATTTGTGTAGTAACTAAAATGACATGCTCTGCAATTGAGGCTAATAGAATCAATTAAAACAGATGTGAATTGCTGGTCGGCAGAATAACCTACCATAAGAAGTATCTAGTAAATGTGGAGCTAATGAGACCAAGAGACTTCCTTGTGTTGTAAAGAGTAGACCAAAGTGACCTCTGAATCCAAAAGAAGTAGAGAATAATTCTCAATATAAGCAAGTGTCAAGGGTATGTCCTAAGGACAGGAAAATGGCTAACATAAAGAAAGATCTAATTTAATTAATTGCATTGTAAACTTTCCACGACATTAAATGTGCAACAGGAGGTACGTGGTCTACATGGAATCTAGAGAAAGGAAACATCTGTGGATGTTTATTCAGAGTCCAGGAAAAAGAGGTCTCTGAGTCTGGAGTAGTGTTTTTCAAATTTTGGATCATGACCCATTAGAAAGCCTTGAAATTGAAAAAGTGGAGAGCAACTGGCATTTTTAATAAGTTAAAATAGAATAGAACAGAGTATAAACATAAGAGGAAAGGTATTGTTTTGTTAAACTTTTGTTTCTGTTGTTAATATTTGCATATATATATTGATGTGTGCATAAGTGTGTGCATGAGTGTGCATGTACTGAGTTTTGATGTGGTCATGCATATCTCTGTGGATCTTGGTCAGGAAGTCTGAAAGCCATCAGTATACAGGACTTATTTTTGTTTTCTAAACAAGCTGTGAAATTTTGGGGTTTCATGGAACAGTAAATCACTCCCCTAAAATAGCAAAATTAGGGGCCCCTCATAGCTTTACAATTTCTTCTTTCTGCCATGTTAAAAAAAAATACAATACTATCATTTTATAAAATCAAGAGAGTGTTCAACATCAAATATAACAATTATATCATTGCAAAATAAAGCACATTCCTTTAAATTAAATATATTTAACTTACAATAAATCCAATGGATTGCCCTTAATTTTTCATTTCACTACATATTCATTAAAACACCCCCTGACTGAGCATTAGAGAGAGAATAGAGAAATATTCCCAGAATGTGAAAGAGCAGTACATACAGTTAACCTTACCTCAATAAAATATTTCTAACAAATACCTGTCTTCCTTTGCTTTAAGTAAGCATTCTTTGTAATAGGCAAAATGGTCCCCCAAAGGTGCCCAGACCCTAAACCCTGGAAGCTGTAAATGTGTTACTTTACATGGCAAAGGGGCTTTGCAGATGTGATTAAGATTATGGATATTAAAATAAGGAGATTATCCTGGATTACATCAATAGGCCCAATCTACTCATATGAGCACTTAAAGGCAAAAAACTTGCTATGTCTAGAGAGAGAAGAGAGGTGGCAGTACAAACAGAAGTCGGAGGAAATCAAAGCCTGAGAGGGACTTATTCCTGCTGGCCTTGAAGATGAAGAAGCAAGAGGCCTTATAATGCAGAGAGGCTCTATCCAGCTCACAGCCCTCCAGAAAACAGGGACCTCAGTCCTGCAACCACATGTAACGGAATTCTGCCAACAACCTGAATGAGATGGGAAGTAGATTCTCCCCCATTTTTTCAAAATAAGAGCATAGGATGGCTCTTATCAAGATTGATCTTGACCTTGTGAGACTCAGGGCTGAGGAATCAGCTGAGCCATCACAGACTTGTGATCTACAAAACTGTGAGATAATAAGTTTGTATTCTTTTAAGCCATGAAATTTGTGGTAATTTTTTACAGCAGCAATAGGAAACAAAAGCATTCACTAAGCATTTGATACACAATTTTATATCTCAGAAGATAGACTCTCTTGGACAGCAAGCCAGGCTAGAGTAAATGGCCATGTGGCTTCTTACGCCAGGTAGTTCTCTCCTCTGTATCAATCAATTCATGGACACTTGAGTTTAATATAAATCACTCTCTAGTGAGTTTGAGTAGTGTGGGTCAGTTTCCCCTAAACCTGATCATATAAGAGTAAGTGGATAAATTTTAACTTCTGGTCTTAGACAAACTGGAGAAATGGATATTGTAGACCATGTACATGACTGCTTTATTAAAACATATTACGAGTATCACTTTCTAAAACCATTTGGGCTGTTGTGCAGTCACAGTCATACTATCAGGCCTGACTCACAGCAGACCTGATAGCATGTCTTGTAAGACAAAAGAAGCTTGGTCTCTGTAGCCTTTACTTTCTTCATCTGTAAAACTGAAGTGGGTCTACTAGATTACTAGGGCATTTTCCAGCAATAACATTTTATTGTGTAACGAAGACTTTACCCTATTTTTTGCAGAGGAATTTTGTTAGTATTGTCTCACGATCTCAGCTTTAAAAACAACAAACTGACAAACAAACAATTCTTCTTTCTTTGGTTTCAGGATCCCCACACTGGTCACAGTTAAAGTGGTTTGACTAAGGATAGTGCTTGAGTGGTCTGGGAAATCCAAGGACTTAGACTTCATGTTCAGCTCAGACTCTAGCTGGGTGACACAGCACTCAACTTTGCCGGGACTGGGTTTCCTCATTTGCAACATGAATGGTTTGACTAGATAATCTAATTCAACTCAGTAAATATCTATTAACTGCTTCTTACATTCAAGAACCCTCAACAGGAGATGGGGATGGAGCTGGGGAAATACAAAGATGAATTAAAGACACGGAAAAGCTCTCAATGAACTACAAATCCAGTGGGGAGAAAAAGACAGAGGTAAGCATTTAGAAGAAATGAAGTTCTTGTACACATAGGAGGGAATGATGTACTTTTGAATTTTCATGTACTTTGAAGGTGACATTCACTTATAGCCAAGAAGCTCTTCAAGGAAATATTTATTTGGCCTGCATTTTAAACACTATAACTAGAGTCTACAGTTCATGGCAGCAGCTATTTAGAACAACACTCTACTATGGTGATTAGGCATGTCCATCTTTCACTGCTAATTTCACTCCTCTGCAGGGTGTAAGAGAAATGAAAATGTGGGAAGATGGAGTTTTTTCAGCTCAGGGATTGACCTTTAAAAGAATCAGGGCAGAGAGAGGGTAATGAAGCCAGTAGAGAAAACTAGTGTAAATATCCCTGCATAAGATTGAACTAATTTACTTTAAAGGGGAGGAAGCCCTGTTTAAATAATAAAAAAAAAATTATCGATATTATAGGCTCTTTTTTAAAGAAATGCAATTATATTATTTTCAAGTATATGTAGTAAGTTGAACTAAGTGCTAGAAAAGCACTTCAAAGATTGGGAACATCTTTTAGTAAATAGCTAAGTTCCGATTCATTAGGACTATCTTTTTTAATGTGTAATATATGTGTTAACATATTTAAAATAAAATTGCTACTCAAGCTCTTTAAATTTTGTACATGCTGATAATTTCTTTATGATGTCCCTTGTACATAAATAGTCCAGAAGTAAACTTGAGTTCTATATGGTCTAGCTTTCAAAACTTTACAAATCAAAAGGGTCTGACTGGTTATAACTATGTAGCTTACATGGTGTAATGGTGTGATTGTGAAAACTTTGTGGCTCACATTCCCTTTATCCAGTGTATGGATGGACAAGTAGAAAAATGGAGACAAAACCTAAATGAAAAATAGGGTGGGATGGAATGATTTGCATAGTCTTTTTTACTGTTATTTTTTATTTTTATTTTTATTCTTTTTGGAGTAAGGAAAATGTTCAAAAATTGATTGGGGTGATGAATGCACAACTATATGACGGCACTGTGAACAGTTGATTGCACACCATGGATGATTAAATGGTACATGAATATATCTCAACAAAACTGAATTTTAAAAAAAGAAAAGGAAAAAAAGGATCTGAGTGAGTGCTATTTTACTCAGGTCCTTGTCTATTAGAGTTGGTGCAACTTGATTATTACAGTCAGATCTAGATTCCTTATCCCTAAAAAGTTGTTGCTATAAGAGATATCAAAGAAAGAAGTCAGCTGGCTACTTCAGGCCTTGCCATGGCATAGTGAGGGGTGCAACTGACAAGCGTCTGGAAGCTCTTCCTGGGCACAAAACATTGACAGCAATTGGGAAGATGGATATATGACAAAGCAGTCAGGAGAATTCCTCACAGAGTCTAACAAGCATGGCAATCATTCAGTCGGGAAAGAGGTCAGATCCAGGCCAGTTCCACAGAGAAGCTGAGATGACAAAGTTTAAATGGCATCCTGACTACTCCTGACTACTGGGTACCAAGGGTGAGGGTGTGGAGAAGATGGTTTGCTTGAAGAGCATTTCAAATATGGGAAATGCTGTGAAATCTGGGGCCAGATGTGGGAGCTTAGCATATTAGTATTAAAATGTCAAGAACTGTCATGAGCTGATCTTAGACTCTGTCTCTGAGAGTCACCCAGAGTCACACATTTTTAGCAATCAGAGATAATTCAAGATAGTTCAAGTGCTTTCTAAGTCTAAACCACCAGGCAAATATTTCTTGCTATCACCATTATTCATCTACAGAAATATTATATTTCTGAGAATTGCTGCATTTCCAAAGTGCTTTTGATAAAAAGCATTTATATACATGTGTTGTATACAGTATAGCCAAGGTTTAATCAGGGATCCTAAATTTTAACTTAAATATGTAGAAATTACATAAAGATGATTAATGGGTAATTTATAGAATCCATTATGTAGACTTTCCTTAACTTCCTTAACTGAAAAAAAAAAAAAAAACAGAATAAGAGGAAATGGTTTTATATTGCCATGATAAGGATTGAAATTATCCATGAAGAGGAACTTCCTGACAAATATCAGCCTTGGTGACCAAAATGGTTTTGGAATTTCCTTCTCTAAAGCTTTCAAATTAATATGACTTCCTTTTAAGAAAGAATAAGAAGGTTTTTGTTGTTGTTGTCCTTGTTTTGTTTGTTTTGTTTTATTTTTTGTAAATAGAGGAAAAATTGTATAACTTCTTAATGTTCATTCATCACGATACTTCAAGGAATAAATTCACAAAACAGACCTCAGAATTAATAATTTAAAAATAAGGCTTATTAAACTCTGAAACAGGTGACAAAAGGAATCTCTAGAATCTCCTCTATAGCAGAGGTTTAAGATGCAATAAACAGCAAAAGAGTGTCTCAGAAAGATGGAGAGGAAGAATGAAGAAGAGGCTATCCAGTGGGAGAAGGAAAAGAGTGCCAAATTAATCTGTCCATCTCAGTTTTGACCAGAGCCCTGGACCTCCCCAAGCATCAATTCATCATGAAAAAACAGTGGAGTGCCCACCCACTTCCCGGAAGTATTGATTGTTTGTCAACATCTTATAGTGGCTTGAGACAATATAGATGAAAATGCAGTATCATGAGCAAAGCATTATTACTAAAGTACCTTTCCAATTTAAAGCTCTTTGCCCTGGTTCCTGTTTGCTTTAGGCTTTGTGATGAGAAAAGCAACAGTTAAGGTTATTGTGAGGTTAAGGGGTTTCCTGAGTCTAAAAAGGGACAACTTCAACACTTCATTAGGTATTGCCTGGTATTGTTTTCCCATTGCTTCTTGTGCGTAAATCTTGCTTTTCCCAAAAGACTGAATTTCTTCAGGATGAAGACCTTGATTTATATTTCTTTCAAGTAGTGTAAGGTTATAGTTCTGTACTGAACAACTCACTCAAAGCAGTTGATAATTTATCTGGCGGTGAAACCAAAGCACTCCTATATATTTCTTCTGGTATGCTACATGGTGCCCTATGAATTAGAAGTCAGAAAGGGACAGCAGAAGAGGTATTTGTTTTTAATATCACATATGCAACACGAGATAACAAATTCTTGACAAGAGAATGAAACTACATCTTCAAGAATCTAACCTAGATAGTGATATTAGTAATGGTTTTTATTTATTGAGTTAATCATTTAGGAAACACACATATACTGCTTACCATGTGCCATGCACTGGTCCAAGCATTTTATAAATAGCATCTCATGTAATCGCCTTGTGGGGGAGAAGGGATGAGAGCAAGAGAGAGAAGGAGAGGCAGAGACATGGATGGACATGGATGGACAGAAACAAAGCAAAAGAGATGGGGGGGGAGATGGGGTGGTAGGGAGAGAGACAGAATGAAAAGAGTGTGAGAGAAAGAAGAGATAATGAGGGAGATGGAGAGAGAAATGAGGAAGCAAGAGTGAGAGAGTAGGAAGATCTGCTATCTTTAATTCATGGTGTCCATTTTCAGGTCCAAAGTCACAACTTCAGCTTTTGCCATCTCTCAGAAAAAGGATGGGGGTAAGAGCAACAGGTAGGGGAGCACATCACTAATCTTTTAAAGGGAAACATTTGAAAGTGGCCATATCACTTCTGCTCACATCTCATTGAACAGAATGTAGTAATATGTCCACACATAGCTCATAGAGAGGCTGAAAAACGTAATCGTTAGCTAAGTGGGAACAAGCCCAACTAAAAAACTAAAATGTAGTGTTTTCACTGTGTTAAAAAGACTACATTACCACAGAAGAAGCCTTCTTCTCTCACCTGGATTCTTGCAACAAATCTCTGCTCAAATGTCACTGGCTCAAAGAAGACTTCCTTGACAATCCTAACTTTGTCACTCTCTTGTCCCTTACTCCAATTTATTTTCCTTCATAGTACTTATCACTGTCTGAAATTATATTGCATTTTTATTTATTATCTCTCTCTATCCCCACCCCCCAGAACATATGCTCCAGAAGAATAAGAGCTTCATCTCTTGTTCACTGCTATGTTCCCACTTTCAGTACCTCATAGTCAATCAATAATATTTGGTGAATGGATGAGCAAATGAATGATTAATTGGTGATGCTCTAATTTGTCTCCATGCCTCCAATCTTGATAATAAATCAAGGTACAAAGTGCAAGCCTTAACATGTCCTAGCTTCTGGCATGTTCTATTGGTCGAGCAAGTCACTAAAGCCTTCACAGACACAAGGAAACACCAAATCTCAATGATAATAGTAGCAAGTAATTTGCAGTCATCTTTAATCTATTATTCTGCATTTGCCTGGAACATGGCCTCCATGAAAAACACAGAGTCCCTGTATCTTCCTCTGACATTTAAGTTCTAAAAGGACAAAGACAGGTATGTCATTCAACCATATACATTCAGAAATTAGCACAGTCTCTTGAAAATGATAGGTTGATCAATAAACCTTTATTCAATGAATGTATGAATGAATCAGTCTTAGTAACATGATACATAAATCTCATCAAACCCTAAACCACAAGGAAGAATATGGACCTGCTTCTTTTGATATGAATTTGCCCCACCCCTAAAATGAAACCCATAACCATGAAGGTTCCATTATATCTACTGAAGACCTTTCTCATATGGGGTCACACTCTCCTCAGGTGAAGTTTTGCCCTCAAGGGCTGATCTGCAAGCATGCCCTGGTGTCAGAAATCCCTATTTCTGCCAAGATTAGATTACACTAGAAATCCTCTCACTATGCACTCTATCTTCATGCAAGACTCAGACCATAAAAGAAGTGCAGGTGCAGTTGTCATTTAAGGTTCCTGAATGAGCCAGCTCTCAGGTGTCCAGTGTCTTTAAATATTTTCAACTTCATTCTCTCAACTTCATTTATACAAGATGTTATGATTAGATAGAAAAGTGTCCAGTGTCAAGAAGTGTGAAGGGTCTGGCATTTTAACCTACTTGAAAACTAACAAGTTAGCCTGCCACAGTTTCAGGGCAGAAGATATGACACTCTTGGGTCAGAGACAAAGTTTTTATTACTCATTGAACTGCAGGCACATGACTTTCATGTGCACCTCAGTTCCCTTTGACCCCAAGTCCCATGGGGGTGATGCAGAGTGGGTCCAGGTAGATCCTGTGCATGGAGTAGGTTTACATCACACATGAGGAACCTCAAGCTTAGGAAACCACAAACTTTTATAAGAGACTACAATCTGCACAATCTTTGCCCCAGAGGGAAACATTATGTTTATTACATTGGAAAGCAAAAAATTCTACTCTCTGCTCAGGAGAGAGAAACTATCTTTATCTCCCAATGTTATTCACTATACAAAAATCCTTGAAAAGATTGTCCAGAACAAAAGGCTGTCAGTGTCTCTGCTCAAAAGATATTCATAAATGTAAGAAACCCATGAGAATTGCCTCCCAACAGCCAGAAGCTAGGGACATAATGGAGACCCACAAGTATATGATAGGGCTACAGTGGTAGAAAAAGCTTTCTGCAAGGAGAATAAAAAAGGAGGAAAGCTCTCTCTTCCAACTGGAAGACATACTCCCTTTTCTTTCTTTCCTTTCCTTTTCTTTTTCTTCCTTCCTTTCTTCCTTTTCTCTTCCCTCCTTACATCCTTCCGTCTTTCTTTCCTTCCTTCCTTTCTTGATAGAGCATTATGTTGTAGTGAATATACTTACACAACCCCAGGACTGTCTCCTATTCAAGAGACAGCCCAGACTTTGCAAGTCTTTTTGACTCCAGGATGAGACCCAAAGGAAAAGACATATGGAGTAGGCAGCTTAGCCTGCTCTGCTCACTTAATCAGGGAGGAGAGGGTTTTCTTTACCACGGGTTCATCATTCTGGGTTTACTATCACTGCCACAGTAGTAAGACCAAGAATGCCGGGTTACCTAATGGGCCTAAATGGAAAAGGCCAAAACCAAGGAGTTCCTTTGAGCTGCCTCTGGTCCAGGAATTATGTTAAAGGGTTAACCAAGCCCTGGGGCTTACTAATGGTTCAGAGTGGGAAATAACATAGATATCAGAACCAAAGCCTATCTAGTAATAAAGTAGACATTCTTCTATAGTGTCCTTTGTGATTATATGACTTAGGGACCTGAGAAAGCAGTAGGCAGTTAATGACAGTTGGAGGCTTCAGAGCCCTAACCATATTCTATTGTGACTAAAGCCCACACTAGCAGAGACAATTAGTCTCTCTCAGCATGATACATGTATGTCTATACCCAGTATTTGTCTACTTGCCTGGGTTTTCCAACTAACATGGGAGCTTTAAAGGATAGGAAATATATGTCCCTCATCTCTGCAACCCCAGTTCCTAGCTCTTATTTCACATTCAACAATTGTTACCAACCGTATGTCTCCTTCTTACACTTAAATTTTGTTGCTGCACTAATCCTTCTTATACACACCACTTTCACATGTTCACAAACCTCTGGTAGCCTCCCATGCATTAGTGTATCAAGTCTAAACTCTACTACCTAACTTCCAAGGAACTTCACAGTGTATAATAAGTAGATTTTGAAAGATGATTTCTGAAGGGAAGACGGTGGCATAGAGAGGAGTGGAATTTATACCCTGGACCAACTAATGACCAACTAGTAACAACTAGTACATAACTTGGAATAACTGCTAGGGGACAACCATGACTGGGAGGATTGCCTGAGAACACAACGTGGATTGGGAGGAATGCCTGAGATCACAGCATATCTGTAAGTAAAAATGTGATCGAAGCTGGGAGCTCCCTACCCCCATGGCAGGCTTAGCTGCAAAACCTTGCTATAGTAGGGAGTAGCACTCTCCCAGCAAGCAAATATAGCTCAATCAAGCTCCAACTGGGGTTTTAATTAACAAATGTGGACTGCTGAAAACAAGCTACAACCCCCCAACAGGCAGACAGAGGCTTTTAGTGATGACTGACCTTAAAGAACCATAAGAGTCAGCAGTCCCAGGAGGGGAAGCCCAGAAAACCAGGTGTTACCTCTAGACAACAAGTGAAACTGAGGGGCCATGTACTGGCTCTAAAAGGGGGCTTTCTGTCCCTTTTACTCTCTCTCAACCTGAGGGGCTCAGATGACAGAGACGCAGCCATTTTCAGTGGAGAGAGCCTCAGCCATTTTCAGTTATAAGTGCTCTGACCCACACAGGGGTGGAGATTGCAGAGTCAGAGAGACAATTCAAATGCAAATGATAACTCCCTATGGGGTATATCTTCCCTAAGAGTAAGGAAGTGGGGCCCAGCTTTCCCTTCAGAACCAGACCCCAGAGCCTGGGGGAAAACAGCCAAAACAGAAACTGAAGGGGCCACATCTCCTTATACCAGTAAGGAGCAACAGGCTGACAGGTGCCACCTGCTGGGCAGGTTAGGAAAAGCACAACTGGAAACCTCATGGGAAAGTCTGTCATTCTTCTAAAATACACCCTGAATATAATAACCCCATTCTGAGACCTGAACCCATTCTGGTCCGGGAAAATCTGACTGGGGTAATCTGATTGGGGTAACCAAGGAAACCAGATGCCTAGACAACAGAAAACTATAATCACACTAGGAAAAATGAAGATATGCCCAGTCAAAGGCACAAACTTACATCTCAATCAATACAGTTGAGATACTGTTTCACTTTAATGAAACAATCTATTAAAGATTTTCAAAGAAATATGCTAAATCAAATAAAAAAAACAAATCAATGAGTTCAGGGAAGATATAACAAAAGAGATGAAGGCTATAAAGAAAACACTGGGCAAACGTAAGGTAGAAATCAAAAGTTTGGAAAAACAACTGGCAGAATCTACGGAAATGAAAGGTACAACAGAAGAGATGAAAACACAATGGAGACATACAACAGCAGATCTCAAGAGGCAGAAGAAAACACTCAGGAACTGGAGAACAAGACACCTGAAATTCTACATACAAAAGAACAAATAGGGAAAAGAGTGGAAAAATATGAGCAACGTCTCAGGGAATTGAATGACAACACGAAATACATGAATGCACTTGTCATGGGTGTCCCAGAAGAGAAGGAAAAAGGGGCAGAAGCAATAACAGAGGAAATAATCAATGAAAATTTCCCATCTCTTATGAAAGACATAAAATTACAGATCCAAGAAGCGCTGCGTACCCCAAACAGAATAGATGTGAATAGAACTATGCCAAGATACTTAATAATCAGATTATCAAATATCAAAAACAAAAGAATCCTGAAAGCAGCAAGAGAAAAGCAATCCATCCCATACAAAGGAAGCTTGATAAGATTACCTGCAGATTTCTCAGTAGAAACCATGGATGCAAGAAGGAAGTGGTGTGATGTATTTAAGATACTGAAAGAAAAAACACCAACCAAGAATCCTATATCCGGCAAAACGGACCTTCAAATATGAGGGAGAACTTAAAATATTCTCTGACCAACAGACAATGAGAGAGTTTGTGAACAAGATACCTGTGCTACAGGAAATACTAAAGGGAGCACTACAGACAGAGAGGAAAAGACAGGAGTGAAAAGTTTGGAACACAATTTTGGGTGATAGTAGCACAGCAATGTAAGTACACTGAACAAAGATGACTGTGTGTGTGGTTGAAAGAGGAAAGTTAGGAGCATATGGGACACCAGAAGGAAAGAGGAAAGATAAAGACTGGGACTGTATAATTCAGTGAAACCTAGAGTGCTCAACAATTATGAAAAAAATGTACAAATATGTTTTTACATGAGGGAGAACAAATGAACGTCAACCTTGCAAGGTGTTAAAAATAGGGTGGTATTGGGGAAAAATACAATCGATGCAAACTAGAGACTATAGTTAACAGAAACATTGTATTATGCTTCCTTTAATGTAACAAAGGCAATATACCAAAGCTAAATGCCTTCAAGAGGGAGACTCTTGGTTTTGGTGATGTTGTCTACTCTTTTATTCTAGTTTGGGTTAACTCTATCTTTCCTTTTGTTGCTTTTTAGCTGTCATGTTTTTTTTTTCTCTTTCTTTTTCTTTTGTCTCTCTACCTTCTTTGACTCTTCCTCCTTCTTTGTGGAAGAAATGGAGATGTCCTTACATAGACAGTGGTGATGGTGGTGAATACATACATATATGACTATACAGGGAACCATCGATTGTTTACTTAGGATGGAAAGTATTGTGGGTGAACAAAACCGTCTTTAAAAAAAAAGCAGATTGATGAAGAAAGCTTGAGGGCACTACATTGAGTGAAATAAGTCAGGCACATAAGGACAAATATTGCATGGTCTCACTGATATGAACTAATTATAAAATGAGGTTAAAGAATGGGGAGCAGTTGCTTATTATGAGCAGAATGTTCAACTAGGTTGAACTTAAGTATTTGGAAATGGACAGAAGTGACGGTAGCACATTATTGTTAGAATAACTAACAGTGCTGAATGGTATGTGAATGTGGTGGAAAGGGGAAGCTTAGAGTCACATATGTCAGCAGAAGGAAAGTTGGAGGTTAAAAGATGGGAATGTATAAAACAGTGAATCTTGTGGTGGACAATCTCCGTGATTAACTGTACAAATATTAGAAATCTCTTTCATGGACTAGAACATGTTGTATGGTATGTGAACTATCTCAATAAAATTAAATTTAAAAAAAAAGAGTTGATTTCTGAATTTCACTAATTTCTCTCAGAAAGTTGACTTAATCAAAGTCAGCTAAATGGTAGGTTTGCTCCCTTAGTCAAAGTCAAAGTAACCTCAAATACTATCTTTTCAATAGTGCTTTCTTTTATTGCCTTTGCTTTCCCCTTCTATAAACTCTTGCTGTCCTTAGAGCTTGCATCACAGTTTACTACTTAGTTAAATGCCATCTTATGCGGGCCAAGAAAGTTCCCAATTATGTAAATCCTCATTACCAAGTTCCCACAATCAAAAGGTTGTACAAGGAAGCAAATTGCATCACAATATGAAACTATTCACTAATGAATTGATCACTAAATATAATCCCCAAAGGATAGATGATAAATCCATGAAAGTGAAAAGGGGGAAGGGAAGGGAATGGAAACAGTGGTCAAGGGGAGACTTCAGCTTTGCCTGTAATACTCTTGTAAAAGGAGAATGAACTCACGTTGTGGTAGATTGTTTCCAAAGATGGCCACAGCAGTCTCTCACCAGCTGCTTATGCTTTGCCAAGGGGCTTTGCTGTTCCTCCTACAAGAGGAGGAGTCAATTGCCCCTTGCCTTGAATCTGGGCTTGCCTGTTACTTGCTTTGACAAAAGCACATTGGGAAAGTGATGAGGGAACAGTTCCGCAGCCTAGCCTTAAGAGACCATGCAGCGTTTTGCATTCATTCCTTGGAGCTCTGAGACACATGGTAAGGAAGTTTGGTTCTCCTACTAGAGAGATCCCATGGAGAATCCCTGGAGGCTGAAAGACTGCAAGGAAAGAGAGGCCCCAGCATTCAGCATTCCCAGCTGAGGATACAGACATGTGAAGGAGACTACCTCAGATTCCTCAGCCCAAATATAGCTGAATGGGCACGCCCAGCAGAGATGCCTCACTGGCTGAGCCCTGCTTAGCAAACCCACAGATTTGTGAGTAAATAAAATGGTTGTTGTTTAAGTCACTGAGTTTTGGGCTGGTATATTATACAGCATTAGATAACTGATATATTATTTGTTATTAAAAATAAATTTTTAAAAGTAATAAGCCCACATGTAAACCTTTCTCCCTGTTGAACAAGCAGCCTGTCTCCTTTTCCCACCTCACCCCCATCTCTTTAACATCTCTCTTCATCTAGCTGATTATACAACATCCAACAATGCAATGCAAAATCAGTGCAAATCAATGCAAGTCAGTGTGAAGTGATTATATGTGAAATCAGAAATCTTGGAAAATATGTAGGAAATCATGCAGCTGATGAAGGTAATGTCAGAGAAGCCCTTGAAGCATGGGCAGCTCCTCTGACAAATGAGGATCTGCTGCTGAAACAGCTAACATTTGAAGAAAAGAAAATCCACATGCATCATGGGACAATAAGTGCTTCAAAAGGGAATGATTTGAATGCCAAACATTAAAAAAGGCTCTTGGAAAATGGATGAAGCTCTCAAATATTTTTGCAATAATGGCCCTCTTTATGATTTGCTGGTAGAAGTCAAAGATTATTGTGTCATGATGCCATATAATTTTGTTAGAAAATTATGCTTCTCAAAATCAATACTTGATTCATCCTTTGTTCTAATATTTAAAACATAGTTGACTAACTAATTTTTGTTAAGTGTAAATTAATGTTAATAATTTTCTCTTTTTTTTTTTTTTTGAAGATAAACTCCTGACCAAATCTTCTTCTCACTTTTTTTGGTCCCTATTCTTAAAGGGCTCACTTTAAGTGAATGAGTTATCTAAGGAAATTGGGAGACTTCTGTAAATATCTTTAATTCATCTTCAGAGCAGCAGGTATACTCATTTAGGTCAGGGACTTGGATCACCCTTTTCAGTATCTTCTAGATAGTGCATTGAGAAGTGTGCAGATAGTGGGGATTCACAAATTCAATAAATGTGACAGCAAATGGCTCATTGATTGATTGACTCACGTGTAGATTATGCTATTGAAGAACAGCACTTTCCCACTATCAATCCCTGACCCAATATGAGCTGGCATTTGTTCTTCTCAAAATTGTTCCTAGAAAGCCTATTACAAACTTCCTGCTGAAAGCACTTTCAAAGGCTGGATACATTTAAAACCAATTCAAGCATGTAAAGTCATTTTAGGGAATAAGTCCCACATCCCAAGGGCTCCACTGAGGAGGACCATGTTTTAGCACAGGTGTGCCACTTCACTGAACAGGAATTTGGAAATGTCAAACATTAGAAGTATTTCAGAAACTCCAACCCAACCTGCCCAAGAGGCACACTTCTGGGCACATGTCAATATATGTCGTGCAGAAGTGGACATCTGAGAAAATCTCTCAGCATGAATTCAAAATCAGTAAAAACAATCAGCATGATAGGATCTTAAAGGGCACAAACTTCATTTTTTGGCTTTTCCTCTTCCAATCTTACTGAGTTCTCAAAAGAACGTCTCTCTCTATCTAGTGATCTGTTCATTCAAAATTTTTCCATCTCATACATAACAGTCCTTAACAGAAGCATTACTTGTTTCAACATTCCTGAAGTTCAATTTCTTTCAACTTTGTCTTGCATCCCTAATTGCAAGAACAGAGTTGTTTCCCATTGCATTATCAGGGTTATTTCCATTCCCTTGGAAATGGGAAACTTAAAACTTAATACAAATTTGACTGCAAGTACACTTTAAACTCTGCTTTTCCCAGTAGGACACGGGTTGTCCTGCAGCCCATCAGTCAGTTCTAGGGCAAATGTAAACAATACTTTCCGTTACAATAACTTGTATCCAGGAAAGAAAAAAAAACAGGCACTCTATTGCATCTGTAACATAGCAGCCAGTGAAAAGTTTACTAGCTTTAGCCAATCGCAGACTGTGGAGCTGGGCCAAGTTAGCGTGTTTTTCTCAGCCTCTAGATGAAGTCATGATTGAAATATGACATTGAACTTATTTTAAAAAAGGAAGAGTGGTAGGAAAAAAAAAACCCAAAACTGCAGCAAAGTGCCCTGTGCCGTGGAGAACAGGGTTAGGAAGTGTTTGCATGTTGCTGAACCCTGAGTGGTTCTCAGTTCTGTAACCTTCGCCTCCCACTGGGTGGAGCAGGGCTTTTAAGAGCAGCTGGAATGCAGTTCCACTGACCAGTGTAACCAGTTGTTGCCTGTCTGAACCTCTGCCAGTCCTGGAGAGCAGTGCTCTGAGTTCAACCAGCGGGCCTTGCTCTGTACCCCTCACCGCCTCCCTCTCATCCAAGTAAGAAGCCATTCCCAAAGGGAAAGAACTTTTTCCACCTGTCTAGCCATGGGAGAGGACGCTGCGCAAGCCGAAAAGTTCCAGCACCCAGGTTCTGACAGGTGGCAGGAGAAGACATTGAGCTCCAGCCCGGTGCCCTCCTCCACGCCCAGCCCTAGCCTGAACCTGGGTAGCACAGATGAGGCCATCCGGGACAACTCGCAGGTGAACGCTGTCACCGTGCTCACGCTCCTGGACAAGCTGGTGAACATGCTGGACGCTGTGCAGGAGAATCAGCACAAGATGGAGCAGAGGCAGATCAGCCTGGAGGACTCCGTGAAGGGCATCCAGAACGACCTCACCAAGCTCTCAAAGTATCAGGCCTCCACCGGCAACACGGTCAGCAAGTTGCTGGAGAAGTCCCGCAAGGTCAGCGCCCACACCCGGGCTGTCAAGGAGCGCATGGAGCGGCAGTGCGCGCAGGTGAAGAGGCTGGAGAACAACCACGCCCAGCTCCTCAGGCGCAACCATTTCAAAGTGCTCATCTTCCAGGTCGGTAGTTCCCCCAGTCTCCACCTCACCCCTGGCTGGGGCTTCCTAACATCTGTGATCTCAGTTATCCTGGCTCTCACAGCCCTTTTTACATCTGCCCTGCCCATCAGGGATCACACACAAAAGGCTTTGTCCCTCTCCTGCCTTTTGCAGGCTAATGTGAAATCTGCACACAGGGATGGGAATTTCCCAGGTCACTGCAGCCTAAACCCAAGGCAGATGCCCAAGGGGTTATTTGTCAGCGAGCATCTGGAGGCACTCCATACAGGTTGGGAAAGTGTGCAGGTGTGCACACTCTAGTCAAATTCATTTGTCTTTTTGCATTATGAACATGAGGCTCTGGCTGCAGCTGTTAGCCGGACAAGGCAAATTAATTCCGTGACTGTTTATTAACTCTTTAAGGAAATGTAGTAATACTATGAGATTGCTTTTTGAAACCAAGAAATTAACTGTTCATACTATCCCTTTGTTCAAAACCTATGTATGTTTTGGGGACCAACCAAGTATTGAAACCGATTCCCTTAGAGAAGTACTAGCCTTTTCCTTTTAAGACGTTTTTGGGCAAAGCAATCTTGAGTTCTTTTCTAGCAAATGATATCCTAAAAATATAGAGCATAACTTTTCTTTTACAAACACACTAGATATGCCTCTCAATGCTTAGAGATACTTCAACTGTAAATTAAAATAAAAGCATTGTTACCAGTTATAGTTACAAAGGCTGGTCTTGAATATTTTCCCCTTCAAACAGTTGCCTTGGAATAAAAAGGCCACTTAATTTATTTAATGCATCAATGATGCAATTAATGTAGCAAGAGGCTATCTGGGGACAGGGGGATTGCGTGGGACTGTTGTCTGGCCAAGTGGTGGGCATTTGTGAATCCAAGGGCAGCCCTGCCTCAGGCTGGAAGCCCTTCCGCCCAGCGGAACCCAGCCAGCACAGAGCCCAGGAAGCAATTGCCATCCCCTCTTCAGGGCTGTCTCATTGTGACCAAGTGAATAGGAGAGGATTTCAAAGCCATGGAGGGGAGAGGCTTTAACCAACAGTTTGATTGTAAAAGGCACACAGGGAGAGCCTTCATCTCCCAAGAGAGACTTGGAAATTTGGATTTAAACCGAGGGAGCCTTCTTTTTCTAAATGAATCAGCTCTGCCAAGATAGAGCCTAAGCCTTCTTCCCCCCCATAAAAGGGAAGACTCATCTCCCTGCTTTTTTGTCCTCTTCAAATTGCACTTGAGTGTTGTAAAGCTTCAGGCAGCTGATGTCCTCCTGTATCTTGCAGGCTTTTGCAGCAGGGAAACTTTTCAGCTTTTAATGCAAATGGAATAGCTTTTCATGCACCAGATGAATTGAAAAGAGATACAGTAACGGGCCTTTCTTAAGCCATATAAGATCCTTACTTTATTAGTCAAAGAGATATTAGAAATCTCAGCTCTTAAGGCATTTCTAAATTAAACACTGATCTCCAAACAAAACCAAACATGTACAGACCTGTTTAAAAATCTGAATCACCAAAGGAAATTTCCCCTCGTCCAGTGTGAATCAGGGAGATTATCTTTTGTATCATCCCTCAGTTATGGAGTGAATTAAAAAAAAAAAAAAAAAAAACTGTATTTAGTAGACGAAAATCACCATTTGTTGGGATTGGTTTTGTTTGATTTTGCCATGGTTGTTCTGCAGATGTTTGGGGGAGGGATGGAAGAGATATGTGACTAGAAATTCAAGAGAATGGTAAATCTAACATTTAAAACCTATTGGGAAATTTAAAGGGAACTGTTGTTGAGGGCCTGGCATGGTCTTTTGGTTTGTCACATTGGATTGACAGGTGTGAAATTGCCACCAGAAATGGTAGGACTAATCCACATAGTGAGTAAAAGCAAAAACAAAGGAGCTCAAGACCAAGGTGGACACTAAGAGGATCCAAAGCAAAGTGTTCAGACTCCAGGTGGGGACCCTTAGCATGCAGTGCACAAGGCCAGTTTGAAGGAGCATTTTCAGAGGCATTTAGAAGTAGAGAGAGGTAACCGGGCCTTCTTAAGCTATGTAAGATCCTTTGTTAGCCTAAAAGATTAGAAATCTCAACTCTCAAGGCATTGCAAGTTGATTATTTTGAAAAAACAAATATAATTGCAGTCCCTCAGTGGAAAAGTTGTTCTCTTTCTCTTGATCCTTCTTAAAGTAGAGGTTTCTAGGTAGTAATTATGTCAGTGGATAAAATAATAACTTGTGTTAGAGAGTGGTAGAGTGTTGGAGAAAATAGATTTTGGAGTCACAGAGACACAAGTTCAAATCCTAGTTCCACCACTTGCCAACCATGTGAACTTGGGTACATTTTGTAGCTTCTCCAAGCCTCGGTTCCTTCATCTATACACTGAGGATGTTAATAAAGACCCTGAATTTCTGAGCATTTAATAAGCCCTGCATACTCTGCTAAGCATCTTTCTGTGCATTATCTCATTTATCCCCAATTTAAAAATGAGGATGCTGAGATTCAAAGATGCTTATATCTCCTCCTAAGTCTTAGTTAGCAAGTGGTGGAGCTGAGATTTGAACTCACGTTTGATTGATTCTAAAGCATATGCTCTTAAACACCGTGCTTCTTCCTCATATCTCTCTCATACAGTGAGGAATAAATTAAATAACATGCTTAAAATGGTTAGCAATAACCAGCATGATTTAAGTGCTCAAAGAATAGAAACTATTCCTGGGTGGATCTGAAATTCATTTGCCCACAGAACAGGCTGCACATTTTGCTTGGTTAGAAATACAGTTCTTCACAGGATCTTAAAACAGCTATGTGTATGCTTTTTCAGTTGTGACTTAATAAAACGCACATGCATTTCCACCCAGCCTGGTATTGTATGACCATGCTGGAATCAGCATTATGTCACCACTAGCCTCATGAAAGCAAAGGGCACTATACAAAGGACCTACTCTAAATAGACCCTTCTACAAGCAGCACAGTCTTCACAGTAATGGAGAATGACCTTTAAACTAGACTTACGAAGAGTGTGGGGGGCAGATAGTGTACCAGGTACCACTTCGCATCTTCAAGTAAAATGTCACTTTCAGTCCACTTGAACCTTATACTGGGTTTTCCCTTATTAACTCTGTTGGTCTTCTAGTTTAAGACAAAAATTCAATGTGAAAACAAAAGAAAAGAGTGAGGAAAGAAAATCTATTACCTGACTTGAGCATATTTAGTGTCACAGTGTATAGAAGAGTCCATTTCCAGTTTGTGAAGTTCTGTCATTACCTCTTAGATTCTTCTACAGTCTGCAGGTGTTTTTTGTTGGTTGGTTGACTTGCTAGATACTTACACATTTGCATTTATGAAAGTCCTCAATTTGTCTTTAAAACGTGTCATTTACTTGTTTAAATCTGTGCTGAAGTTTACAACATTGTCATAGCTGTTAAGCATCTTATTCCTTAGCAATTACTTCAAATTGTAACCAGTAGTGTCTAAAAATGGAAAGACATTCTTATCCCTTTGAGAAATAACATGAATTTTTAAATCCTTGTTAAACTCAGCAGCTTTCCTTTAAATATTTTTGTAATAGCTTAAGATCAATGTCTGAAATCTAAATACTGTGACATGACCCAGCATAAATGAAATAAGACTCCAAGGGGTCGCTGATCAAAAGGCAAATGCCAAAGATAGACTAATACTTTGTCTGTAAGTATGGCTACCTTTTACTAAAAATAGACTTTATACAGAAAATCAGTGAATTTTCAGAAAAGAGGAAGTTTTCTCTGTTGATTGAAGAGACTAGAAATTCACAGGTAACTGGCCCTGAGAGTGTAGTACCCACTTATGTCCTAGTAAGATTCTAGTAATGATTATTTGAAAATACAGCTTGAGTGTGATTTCAATTCTAGGGAACAAAATGAGAATACTCATGGACAGCTTACACTTTATTCCAGATAAAATTGCTAAATTGGGTGAAAAGAGTAAAAAGGTTAGATATTTGCAGTAGAAACATTTCTGGAGAATTGAACCCATAAATGTGTTCAAATATTCATCATTTGGGTTCCCTCGATGAGATCAGGATTTTAGAAGGGTGCTACAAAGTCTAACATCTTCAGACTATTTCAAAATTGATTTTCTTAAGACTGAGCTTTCTCTATACAAAGCCACTGCTCTGAAAACTCTAAAATTAGTACAGGCTTGAAAGAAATGGGGATATAGATAATCAAAGACACTTTTATATGACAGCTCACAATGTTTATATCACATTGATTAAAATTTCCATAATGGGGTATTGGTTTAGATGTGCGACTTATTCAGTGCCCTTTTAGTTTATGAGCTAAACAAAATACTAGTTATTATTATTATTTACACCTATTGAATGTCAGCACCACCCCAGGCTCTTAAAGTGAATACTTGATTATTGTTCGTATTTCTTTGAAAGAATCATTACATTCTTTCACATAACAAAAACTAGACTCTTTCTCAGATGCAGCCCTTCCAAATTAATGTTGTCCTTTCTGCTGTCCTGCAATCTGTATCTGTTTGAATTGACTAAATAAAACATGTTCTCCAATGTGACTCAGGTCCAACAGTTTTGGTTCTTACATGAAACAAAATATCTGGCATCACTACAGTATGGAATCACCACTTCTGTGACTTGTTAATTATTTTTCATGGAATTTAGGTCAGATATCAGAGAGCTAGAAAGCACCGTAACAATCATTTAGTTGAATCTTATTTTATATGATGGAAGCAGAGGTCCTGAGAAACCAAGTAACTAAAAAGGTTTCATCTTATTAATAATAGAAACTATAGAGTTGAATTATGAATTAAGTAAAAACAAACACTATAATCCCACTATGGTAAAGTTCATGTTTACTGGGTTTTGTACATCAGCTTTTAAATGATTCAGTGTGATTTGGTTTTTTGTTTTGTGTTTTTAATGTGTAACAAAAAAAAACACCTAACCAGTGTGATCTTAAAAAAGAATAGAACCCTTGATAACACTGAAAAAATAATGAAACTTTTAAATCCTCTAGAATGTGAAAGACTGCTCAGGGATTACAACTAATGCATTTTATTCTTATGACTTGCTGATTCCACCGACAGCTGCCTTAGGGGTGCAATGTTAATCAATGGCTTTATCCACTCGGCAATCTATACCTCAGAAACACAAGTCAGAGAAAACCATCAGTGTGTAAAAACGACCTATAAATCAGATTGTCAGGTGGGCACAGATCCATTTTAATAACTAGTATTTGGAAATTATTGAATAAAACACCCATGAACACAAATTTATGGTCCTCATATCCACCCAGGATGCCACCACATTCCTGTGGGAATATTTTCCTCTAACAACGGGGCTGGTAAGGTAGCGACAGGAGACAGAACTACTGGCTCCCCTCTCCTTATTCAAGCTTTTAAATGGCTTACCATAGATTTTCTTATCTGATACTATTCCTAGAGTCTCCTTCTCTTTTAAAATGGGCATAGCTAGACATGTGCATAGAGGATTTCCCTCCATAAGACCCAACCCAAGAAGTTCCCATCATGTTGGCAAGTTTCTCTGTGTTGAGTCTACAGGCATGGCTGGGAGTATGAGTGCACAAGAATTTATATAAGCAGCAAACAAGCTAAAGTATAAGTAAAAATGCCACTTCTCAAGAGTTCTTTCCATTCTTTTTCTCTTTTATGCTTCCAGCATATCATTCATATATATTTGAAGTATGCTGTTTAATTCTTTCTTCCTTTGAAGAGCTCCTAAGGGTCCTTGTGAAAGGTCAGAACCAGGAGCAGCTGTATCAGTGGAGACTGAGAACCTTTTTGAAAACAACTCTTTAGGCCAAGTAGTCAGCCGTTTCTTTGCTGCATAGAACAGACCAAGCAATGCAGCAGGCAGGGGATTCTTAGTGCCATTTTTAAGGAGCCATAAAGCCTCAGTATCTGCATGGGGAAATAGCATAAGTAGGAGGCGACAAAGTTGAGGATGCAGACTTCATTTTCCCTTCACAACAGCCATCAATCTTTGAATCTATAAGAGAAAGCAGATCAAAAATATTACAATAGGAGGCAGAAGGCAGGTGTCTCATCTCACCTGTAAGCATGTGAAATAGTATGTTTCCTTGAGGTGTGTGTAAGAGGGCTGAGAGCAGGGCATGTAAGCAGGTGAGAGTGGTACCCCAGGGAGGCTGTATTTACAGAGAATCCACTTTCTGTTTTAGAGGATCCACTACTTGAATTTCAAATTGAGCTCTCCACCACTGTAACAGTCCCTTCGTAGTCAAGCACCACCTATACATTTTAAGAAAAAAATAGAGATTTTGAAAAGTATCAGTATTTTTCTGCTTCTAAACAAACATTATGGAAAGTTAAAATCCACATGAGCTTGGACATTCACAAATTCCTGTGTGAAAAGAAAGGGTTTACCTTCAGAGTGGATGCTATAAAAAGCCACAAAATAAACACTGTCCGGTAGACGGAACATAATATACTGCTTGAGTAATTAAAATGACACCAGAAGTACAGCAGTTAGCCAAGACTTATCTCACTTGTTTCCCATTGCATAAAGACACATCCAACTCATTGTGGATTATCTCTGTTCCCACTGGGTCTGTTTTCATTTTTAGCATCAAAGAGCTTTTATATAAATTTCCCTGGCATTTTACAAAAGAGTTCAACTAGGGTTCCCCCTTCTCTTGAACACCCTCATACATGCAGTGTGTACTGACCACAGACCACTTCTAATTCACTTTATAATATACTTTTCTCATGTGTCAAAGGACACATGATGGGAGAGACAAAAAATCTAAGACTCAAGGGTAACTATGATTTTTGATAATAAAAATTTACATTTAAGAAAAAAAAGCAAGATTATTAGTTTTATTCTTTTTGAAGTATATTTAGTAAGTTTACCTTTTGGAGAGATTGAAGAAAGAGAAGTTATCCAATTTATATCTTTGATTACCCTGAGAGATTATCCTATACAAAATGTGCCTCTTCTTTGGTAACCAAGGCTTTTTTATATAGTTTTCTGCCTGAATTTGTCTTCCTCGCTAAGGAGTTTCTACTCTTTTTTTTTTTTTTTTTTCTTTTTTCCACTGAGGACTTTTAATAACATTACACTGAACTCCTGGGTTTCTTCCATTCCTCCTGTCAAACCTCCTGTCATAACTTCCCCATCCCTCCTGTCAAACCCCAGAAGTAATTCTGCTTCTGGACTAAGCAGCAGGGCCCTAGCTATTTCTGTAATCTCATCCAATGAGAATACAATCCTTCCTTAAAATGGAAACCTCTGTCCCCTTAGGCCTTAGATTCTCCTGATTGCCCAGTAGCAGCAGCAGTTTGCAAACTCCCTTCTAGACACAGAGCTAAATTTGTTTCCTCTTATAGGTGGGTCTCCACCGCAGCCACCCTCAGGCCTTTCTAAGAACATGCACACTTTTGGGCACCTGTGATGCACTCTTCTAGGCACTGGGGCCAACAGTGAACAAACAAGATAAAAGGAAATCCCTACTCTCTTGGGGAGTATATTCCAACGAAACAGGCAACCTCAACTTGGAGCAGTGCAGTAGGGAAAGTTGCAAAGCCCATGTAGTAGAAGACTTGTGTGAATCCCTTTCTCCTTTCAATTCTTTACTTTGCCTTTTGTACTGGAATGACATTCAAAATAGGAGTCTGTGAAGAGGGCTTCAGGAAACAGAATATGTGATATCTTCAATTTAATAAGATTTCTGTTTTACCAGGCTTTCTTCTTTTTACCTCTACCCAGGATCTTATCCTTTGGTTCTAACCATTTTATGGAAAAGACTCTGGTGGGATTATGAAGGGGGAAATACAGGACTGTATCTTTTCAAAGAGTAACAAGTATACCGGTTAGTGGTTCATAAGGAGACGTGTTTTTAAAGTTCCTCTATAATATAAAACTTTATTCATTTACTTTGTATCATGAAGTAAAAAAAAAAAAAACACATGTGATCACATTCTTGGTGCATGTTCATAACCTAATTTTACTGACTTTCACTCAATCAAAAATTGCAAAATTCAAATTTCTTGCAGTTAACATGAACTTTGCATGAAGTTTACATTGCAAACAGACTTCTAAATTCATTAAACCCAGTTATTTTTCAAACTGAAAGTTCACTGGGCAACCCAAGATGTAATCAGTTAACACTGAAGCTGTGGTTAAAGCAGGCATGGAAGTTGGCTCTGGAGCCTTGCCCACCTCTAGCATTCCTGTGGAACCCCTAGTATCCTTGGGAGTGCATTTTGAAAACTACTAATCTAGGTCAAACCCTCTTGTTCATATTTGGAAGAAACTGAGACCCAAGGAGATTAAGTTATTTACTGAAAGCCACATAGCTAGTTAGCTGTTCAGCAAAGATGGAGACTCAGGTCTCCTGCCTTACATCCTTTCCACTATGCCATTTCTTTCAATGAAAATGTAACGGCACCTTGCTGGCTGGCTCTCATTTTCCAATATTCAAAGTAAAATATAAAATTCAAAAGAATTCTTATGCTGTGCAACCCAAGTCTCTATGGATCCTAATCTCCCTGTTTAGCAGCACTGGAGCATCATCTCCTTTGCACACTGGAGGCAGGTTCTCAGTCTCTGCTCCCAAAGAAAGGATCTTTGCCTGTGTGCCTAGAAGCCGGAGGAAGAGATGTGGTGGGGATCATGGAAGGGGGCATATTCTGAGCTTCTCCTCACTCGTGGGGGCTGAAGTATTCCTGCCCAAAGGAGACCTGTTTAACAATACAGGCTTGATAAACTGCCTGCCAGTGAAATTTCCCCTCTCCGCTCTAAAAATGGTTGATGGTGCCCCACTTCCCCTTATTAACTCCCACAAAGGATATCTTAAAACCACATGGCTTCTTAACAGTCCCCCAGGAAGGCTAGCCTTGCTTCTCTTACTCTAAATTTATGTCATGAGCAAAATTAGTACACACTTTTGAACAGATACTAAGGTTGACCATACCTGTACTTCTGACTTCTAGTTGGTTAGGGAACCTCATGAAGGATATAGGCTACGTCTAAACACTTGAGGACTTCCCAGTCCTCTCCCCTGTCCCCACCTTTTGTCTTCCAATTGACCTGCAGTCTCTCTTGCAGTGGGATTTTGGCAGGAGCAGAGCCCTCTAACCACAGGGAGGGGAGGAGGGAGAGAGAGACTTTCTTTAGCTCGCTTATCTAGGCAGCTTCCTGGTCTATCAGAGCCGCAGCCCACTTCCTCCTGCCTGTCACTGATAGAGCTCTTGCTGCCATCCCTCATGACATTCCCAGCAGGCAGCCTTTGGCCTTATCCAGCCTAGGGGAATGACTTGACCAATTTAGAATTAACTCTTCTTATTCTAGAAAGCTGAAGTCACAGACGTTTTGTTTCTTTGATCTCCAAGTCACAAAAAGACATGTACACAAATTATAGGTTTCTTTGTAAATACGTTATTAACATGAAACCTGCATTGTCAATCTTTTCAGGAAGAAAATGAGATCCCTGCCAGTGTGTTTGTGAAAGAGCCCGTTTCTGGCCCAGCAGAAGGGAAAGAGGAGCTTGCTGATGGGAACAAGTCCCTAGAGGAAACCTTGCACACGGTGGACCTCTCATCGGATGATGAATTGCCCCACGATGAGAAGGCCCTGGAAGACAGTGCAGACGAAAAGATGGAAGAAAGCAGGGCAGAGAAAATAAAAAGATCCAGCCTCAAGAAGGTGGATAGCCTCAAGAAAGCATTTTCACGCCAGAACATTGAGAAAAAGATGAACAAGCTGGGAACAAAGATTGTATCTATAGAGAGGAGAGAGAAGATTAAGAAATCTCTCACTTCAAATCACCAGAAAATATCCTCAGGGAAAAGCTCCCCCTTCAAAGTTTCTCCCCTCACTTTTGGTCGCAAGAAGGTCCGAGAGGGAGAAAGCCCCACAGAAAATGAGACCAAGTCAGAAGACATGACGGTCAGTGACTCAGTGCAGAATGACCACGAGGAGAGCTCGTTCGCAGAGGGTCTTTCTGAAGCATCGCTCACCAGTGCCCTGGTGGAAGGGAAGAATGCGGAAAGGGATGTGGAGAGGGATGTGGAGAGGAATGTGGAGAGGGCCGCCTTGAGAGGGAGTAACTCGGGGATGGACAACAATGTCGACTTGACCATCGTGGAAGATGAAGAAGAAGAGTCAGTGGTCCTGGAGCAAGCACAAAAAATGCGCTATGAACATGGCTACACGCTAACCCCTGAGGAGAAAGAGCAGTCAGATGAGGAAGCCGTGCAGCCGGCTGTTCTCCAGGTAGACCAGACGGCCTAAACACACACACACACACACACACACACACACACACACACACACACACACACACACACACACACACACACACGCATGCACACGCACACACGCATGCATGCACACAGCCTGTTTGCCCTTCCTATATTTTTGTTAAACAGGTAACCAGAGCTTAGGAACAAACTCCTGCACTACCCACTCACTCCTATGTTATTGTCCAGTCAGTAATGATTTATAATATAGTAGCAGCATGCACATAGCCAAGATTTACTATGAAGGCAACCTGCCAGGGGCTCCACTTCTCTCTAATTTGCTCTTAGGCTCTGTTTACATATAATTTCTCCAAGTATTGCCAGGAAAAAGAAATGGCGCCATTGAAAATACTGATCAATTGGCTTAGTCAGAAAAACCAGAGGGCACTTAAGATGCTAGTCATGAAATGTGATTCATTTTTTTTTGTCATTCCATAAGCTTGCTGAATAGTGTATCAGTAATATACTGAATTTCCACAGTACTCTGCAACTCTATTCTTCTTTTAGTGTGTGATATATAATATACATCCATATCTAATCTAAAGACATTGAAGGAAACATTTAATAAAGGTAGAAGAGGATGTTCAGTTGTTTTTTCACTTAATAGGAACCATTGTTTCATCGCAAACGAAGACTGTAATAATCAGCTAATGAAGTTTGATGTGTAGTAAATTCAGGACTAGTAGAAAAAGAAAGCTACGAAGGGAAATTTGGAAAATAAAAGAAATAAGAACAAAAGAATGCTGAAGAGAATGAAGAATAAAGAGAAAAAAGCATGTGTTTAAATTAAATTATTTACAATGTTAACTTAAGTATTTCATTCCTTAAATAACAATACTAAGGAAATTTATATATCCTGGAATAATACATTATATCTTAATATTCTGTTATCTAATTTTCAAATAATATAACAAATATATTTTACAGTGTTAAAGCAACATTTGATTTCTTAATAAATAAAAGGCATTACAAATATTTCTCTAAAGAAGTTCAAAAGGATGTTGTCTCTTTAACATTTGGAAGTGATATAAATCTTCAAAAAGTATTTACTATGTACTGCCTTTGTATGAAGTTGGATCTTACTATTCTTTAACATAATGTTTTTTCCAATTTTAAAATAATGCTTACACTCCAAATGATACATTGTAGGTTTGGAAGATGTTACAATTAAAGGGCTTGGGAAGGGAAGAATTCTAGTTTCCTTTTTTGTACATAATGGTACATTTTCCATTTAGATATTAATTTCACAGAACATTAATGTTTCTTAACTTCTTAAAGCATGTTAGTGGTTATGTATATATATACATTTACTCAAAGTACTTTTTACTTCTGCCTAACATTATACTAAAACATTGCTTTATTTTTAATTACAAAATGCTGTTGTTTTGAAAAAACTATTAAATTGTGGTTAAGAGACAATTGATCCAGGGAGCACATCCCCTGCCTTTAGTATGTACCACTATAAATAACCTTACAGATATAGATAATCCAAGACAATATTAAACTATGCTTTGTCTTTAATAAGGCGATAAAATTAACTAATGTATTGATGGTATAACCTATACAGCTATGTCCTTATTTTGTAGTAATGTTACCCCAAATACTGGATTGTTGAACTAACAATGGCTGTATTAAAGAAGACTAAATAAACCAAAAATAAAAGGTACATAACAGTGTCAGTTTTTTTGGCAGAACGATTTTGGAACAAGCAGAAAGAATTGATTTTTTAAATTCTACTCAAAACATAGCAGTAATGGTGATTGTTGCAGTCCTGATTTCCCTATTAACTCTGCTTTCTTTTCTCCCTGATCTCATTTAGAAATCCAAGTCTCATTCTTCAAGTTTAACTTTCTTGACATCACCTCGCCAGCTCTGGAGAGCATCTGAATTTATTGCAGCAGCTTGATGAATTTGATAGCTCCATCTGCATTTTTATTGTATTGTACCACATCTTATAATACCTTAAATAGTCCTGCAAACATGAATGTATTGAAATGTACATTCAGTTTATTCATGCAGATAAACCTTTGTCTTCTGCAGTGTTATACACTTGGTAGAAGACTTAATTTCACTCACAGCCCAAAGCATGCCTGTCCAACCTTTATGGAGTTACTGTCACTTCTTACAGCCAAGGAGTTGAGGGATCCAGAGCTAAAGTAATGTTTACATATCCTTTTCAAAAATGCTTCCTTCATTTGTTCTCATAAACGAGCTGCATGTCAGTACAAAACTGCACTCGGGCCTCTTTTTAGGTTTTACCAACAATCACATTTATTCTATGTTCCACATCCGAAGCATTAAAATCCTAAGCAATAAAACAGAGAATTGGGCCAAATAATTTTTTGAAAACACATACTGTAGGGATTAGAGAAAGCAGCAGTTGTGGAAATGGAAGCTATTTATTCTGTATTATTGCTGAGTTATTTGCATACTGGTGAGGCTGCAAAGTCTCCAAATTAGATCTGTCTTCTTCCCACCCATCCAATAACCATTCAGAACTTTGCGTGCCTGGAGCTCCAAAACTGGTTTAGTTTTCCCCAAAGATTGGTTATACATTACTAAGGACTGAGATTCTTATCCTAGAAATATAATTCAGAAATAAGTGTCTATTACATGTATCGCAAACCTCACAGAAACAAAGCAAAGATGTCATTTTTCTACACGGTTTTAAAAAATATATATGTAGATACATATTGCAACAGGAATGCTTTCCTCTTTCCACTTAACAGTCTACTAAATGGCTGAATTACTGGTAAAACAAAAGACCTACACTAAGGTCAGCTCTGCACAAAGCAAAGATTTTTGACATTTATTGTGTGATGTTGTAGTAATGTTCACTTGGAAGAGCAAGGTTTGAACCTCATGTGTTTCAGCTGACTATCAGGAAACCAGAAGCTCCTTCCACACAGCAAAGCTGCTAAAGCAAAGGTTATAATGTAAGTCATTTCCTACATTAAGACACTAATGCCCAAGCCTAGTTAATTCCTGCTCCAAAGTTTGTTTACTGCCCCACGGCCCAAATCTAAGTGATTTGATATTGGAGATTGGGGGTATGAGGAATGAGGTACAGGCAGCAATCATTATTAACAGTTCCATAGCAACCACAGGTCTCTTCCTGAAATCCAAGGCTTTGACACTGCAAAACAAGTTTCAGATGAAATTGGCATTATGACCTTTGTATTCTGCTTGATCTGGGTGTCTAGATAAAGACTTTGGCAGCCAGGAACTCATTCCAAAAGGGAATAGGTAGTAACTCACATTATCATCATCATTATTATTGACCACTACATTCTTCTGCAGTATTGGGAACTCGAAAATTATTTTTAACTCTCCAAACAAACTGCCCCAATTAAGAAGCCACACCTTTAGCAAAACTGTTTGATGTTTGTGCATGTAAATGCTTTTCAAAATAAAATCAATTCATTGAATATTTGTTGAGCAAAGCATCCTCTAATTCCCCCTTTTGCTATAATTCTCACTGCCCAAATGAGTAAGATACAAGCATCAGGGAAGGGGAAACTAAGATTTTTGATAACTTACTTTATGTCTGGCTGGACACTCTAATGGCCAGCAATACTGTATACCTACCATATGCTAGACACAAGCATTATCTCATTTAATCATACAAAATCCTATTAGAAGCTACTGTTTTAACTCCCATGTTTAATAGAGTAGGAACCTGAGACTTTAAAGGTTAATTTACTGCAACTACTAAATGGGGGTGGGGAAGGGGTTATTCAAACCTGACTCAGGAGTTCTTAAACACTCTAAATTCTCACTCATATAAATTAAATGTTATAATTTAATTCTGATCCCTTTGAGAGTCATGGAATTCAAGTGATTTGTCCAAGTTCACGTAACTAGTGAATGGCACAGCCAGAGTTCATGCCCAGTCTGAAATCCATGCTACTGCCAAAACTGACTCCTAATTACATTACACAACTGTGCTCAACTTTGAATCACTTTACAAGTGCTCAGATGGTATAGGATTAACTTCATTTTTAGTGCTCCTTATAAAGCATCATGTATAGAGCTGCACTTTGTAAATGATAATGACGGTTGTCATGCCAATGTTAAAAAAAAAAAATAGCTCACAGTTCTTGGGGAGCCGCAGAAAGACTATTCAGGTCTGCTAAGGCCACAGAGGGGCTCCTGAGCTCCCTGGCATTGTCTATTGTCAGTAGCTGCGGGGTTCACTTTGAGGCAGGGTTTAATAAGGGCAACCTGTCAAAAGAGATAGATACTAGAATCAGCTAATTCAAGGATGGCACACGAAGTCTGCTTCAAACTCTTTAAGTTAAAGGAGTTCATTTCCCTCTGTCATATCAGAGAAATCTCTATATCTATATCCCGCCTAGACACATCCTTTCATACAACTGAAAAAAAAGAGCAAATGGAAAATCAGCATGGGGGGCGGAGAGGGGGAGGCTGTTCAGGAAGTGAGGTGGACCATAAGGATACGGAGACTTAGCCTCTGAATATAATTCCTGCAAAACTGCCTAGCTGTCTTCTCAGAAAATATAGGTGCTAGGTCAAGCAATTGCTGGTGTCTCCATCCCTGGGTTAAGGAATCAAAGGAAACCCTCTAGGTCAGCCTTCATTTATCAAGATGAATGCTGCAGGCAGTGACTTTCTTAAAAGGCTTTGGCAGTGGTCACAAACTAAAATGCTTAAGGGGTCAGACATGAGTAAAATGGCTCAAGGAGGGAGAAGCAACTGTAAGGAAGCTACCACACGTAGACTGTGTCCTCCCTGATGAGGCACCCTTATTCATCTGCTTGGAGGCATGCCTTTTTCTAATCCCCACAAGGGAAAGGTACATTCTGGTAGCTTCCCTGGCTGGTGGTGCACTGGCAGCCAACACCCTACTCCAGTTGCCATATGGAAAACAAGACCCAGTGTTGCCAAAACCTCTTCTTTTAAGAAGAGCCCAAAAGGCAGATTTCTTTTTGCAGGAAAATCTCCTGGTTTTTAATTTTGGCAACTAGTTCACATCATTTTAAACTCTGTGAGAGCCAAAATTAAATGCCTGCTGGCTGGATATGGCCCCGGCTTGTACCACCAGTCTCTGACTTCTGGTTTGCAGAGATGAAAGCTCTTAGGCTCTTCTTCCCCTCCCAGAGGCAACACACAAGAATAGAAAGCTGGTAACAGGACTGGATTGGCCTTGAGAAAAAGCACAAAAGCCTTCTTAGGGAAACATTAAAGGCAAAAACACCCTCGCCAGCACTTGTAAGAAATTTCCCTCTTGACTCTTAACTGAACTTGTGAGATTGTCGTTAATGCTGCACAGTTAATGTGGTGAGGAGACAACAGTCAATCACATCAAAAGGCGGTTATATGTTCTCCAGCGGGAAGGCACCACTACTTGTTCTTAGCAGTGCCCGCCACCTGTAGGTTACCTATAGAGTCCCCGAATGTCAAAGAGATGGATAGTTTTGGTAAACTGTGCATTTGATGTGACTATCCCACTTCTACATTCCTGCTGAAAAATATCTACTCCTGTCAATAACCAGGAGGCTCTATGGATTACAAAAAAAGTAAAGCCGTATTCTTTCTGTCATATATCATAGCAAAAGTGCCAGACAGTACTCCAGTTCTTCAAACCTTTATTGTAGGTAATGAGGTACAAAAGGGAAAGTACACAGCTTCAATTCTGGGATGCTAAATTGAGCCTTCAGAGCTGGGAGTTGGGGGAAAAAACTGATAGAGATTTAGCACAGGGGGTCAAGATGTCCTTTGTTAAGGAGAAACTTTTTGTGCTTGTAACCACTTGAATCTCTAAGGAAGCACCATGATCAGCCATGTTCTCTAAGGTCTGCTGCAGTTCGCTGTCTCAGTGACCCTAATGACATGCAGGGAAAGGCAGCAGATTCTGGTGACTGTGCCCTTATTTGGAAAAAACAAATTCCTAAGGAATAATAATTTTAAATCCCTACATCATGAAAGGAAGTCCCTACTTCCAGGATAGATGGAGAAAAGCAATATATGAGCTTGTAAGATAGTCCCTGAAATTAACCAGAGAAAGGGAAATTGATGCCCGCTGGATATATAATGAAATTATAATCATTAGTTCCCTCTGTTTTTCCTTCCACCATCACACTTTTTATTGTCAGAGAACCAAAGGTCCTTCCCAACTACCTTACATGTAGAAGTTTCAGAGAGTAATTTAGGCAGGTAGGCCTACATTGTTTTTATCTGCAAGAAATATTTCCTCACTACAAGTATTCCTTTTGTTTCATTAATTTCTATTACATTTATTAAGCATCTCTATGTGCCTGGCTCTCTGCTGGGTATGCAGGTGAGACAGAAGAATAAGACAGAAGAGTCTTTGCCATCTAAAAGCTCCCTATCTTTTGGGGAAGAAAAAAGTGCTGGGAATTCCCTACAAAAAGAGTTTCAATTTATAGTAGCAAAGAAAGAGAGAAAAACTAATTCAAGACAAAAATAAATCCTCAGCCTTAAAGAAATTATTTGCTAAATAGTCACCTCAAGAATACTTAAATGGAGATACCATAGCTAGGCTCTGTAAGAGATCATGAATGTCCTAGAGATGGAAGGAGAAATACACAGGAATATAAGTTTTCTGTGCTATGAAGAAGGAAACAAAATGGTGGAAGGGAGAGTCTGATTGGAAGAAAACCCACAGTGTCTGTTTAACGCAGCACTGGCAGCAAGCACATTCATTTGTTTTAACCACCCAAGAAGTATTGCACACATATTGTTTGCCAAGCCCCATATGAGGCACTGAACTCACTGGGTAGACAGGAGTGAACAGGACAAATATGCCCTTCCCTCCTGGAGGCATGGTGCGTACTAGAGTAAACTGCTAGTTTGGTCACTCTCTTGCCAAACCTTTCTAAATTGGTTTTGGTTTTATTTGTTTATGTTTAAGGAAGTTTCCCTCATGAAAACACATCGCTAATGTATAATGCTACACAATATCTTTGGTAGAATGAGGCAAGAGTGAATAAATAAAAAGCATAAAATGAGAAAATAGGACTGCTTTAGTAACTTTACATTCGACTTTGAAAGAGTACATATTCTCCTTAAACTAAGAGTTGGTTTTTTTCAATAACACTTATTAAGGTTTATATTTTATTTAATACAAAAATGTAAAATGGTCAAAAAATAACCCATAATTCCACAGCCCAGATCACACCTGCTGTAACTGTCCATTAATACAATGCATCAGTTTTCCATTGTTGTAACAGATTACACAAATTTAGTGGCAGAAAACAGCACCCGCTTATTAGCTCACAGCTCTGTAGGTCAGAAGACAGGCATAGTGTGCATAGGTTTTCTGCAAAGGGTACATCACAAGGCTGAAATCAAGATTTCAGCTGAACTGAGTTCTTTTCTGGAGCTTCTAGGGAAAATTTGCTCCCAAGCACTTTCTTGTTGGCAGAATTCAGTTCCTTGTGGTTGTTGGATTAAGGTTCCCATTTCCTTGCTGGCTGTCAACCAGGAGCCACTCTCAGTTCCTAGAGGCTGCCCACATTCCTTACCATGTGGACCCCTCCATCTTCAAGCAGCAATTATGCATCAAATCCTTCTCATGCTTCGAATCTCTGACTTCCTCTTCTTCAACCAGCCAAGAAAACTCTCTGCTTTTAAAAGGCTCCTGTAATTAGGTCAGGCCTAGCTGTATAATCTCCTTATCTTAAAGTAAACTATGCCATCTAACAAAACCTAACCACAACACTTGAGTAAAATTCATCATATTCAAAGACCTTGGTATTATGCAGGATGTGTACACGAAGGAAGTGGGAAATCTTGGGTGCCATTTTAGAATTCTGCCTACCATATGAAAGACCATAGTAAGGAAATTAAAATGATATAGAAAGGTATTAAATGAGAATGAAACAAGCCAGCTCTATCCCCCTTCTCCCAGCCCCACACTCCAGTGGTAAGCATGGGTAATAGTTTTCTTACATGTCATTCCAGAAAAAAAAAAAAGAGATGCACAGGCATCTCTGTATTTCTTCTATACATTTATATAAGCAGGATCTTATTGCACATACTGTCCTGCACCTTGGTTTTCTCATTTAATCTCTCTTGCAGCTCCTTCTTTAACAGCAAATTGTGGATATAGATTATTCTTTATCACAGCTACATGGGAGTAGCTTTTCATTTCTTTAATAACTACATAAAAATAAGCCCAGAGATCAGCAATAAATCATCCCCCAAACAGAGACAGCTTATTTATTACTTCTCAAGGATTTTAAAATCAGACCCATTGTTCTGCCTGAAACACCCTCTTAGATCAGGGGTTCTCCAGAAGTCCCTCCTTTGGAAGAGAGACAACCAATTTTACTCTTAAGAAAATTTAAATAATAATTTTTGGAGGAAATGATCCATTTAAACACAAAAGGATTTTAACAGGATTTCCTCACATGTGTAGGAAATAGTGCAAAAAAAAAAAAAAAAAAAAAAGAGAGCGCGAGAAAGAAAATAGAAAAGCAGGAAAAATCAGATTAAAACTAAATTAAAGCCTGGACTTCATCTACACTTCAGAGCAGGAATAAAGTTCCACCTTCTAACCACTACAACATCTTTTCTCCATAGCAACACCAAAGAAATAAAAAATCTTCCTTTTTCTACAAAAGAGGCATTTCTTTCTAATTATTGTCATTCTGAAGTTCTTAAACTACAATGTTTGATCTATGACTTTAGAATACCAACTTCTCATATCCATTTCTTCTAAGTACAAAAAGACAAAGAGACTCCCATTACTTTTCATTGTTCTTTGAATGGGACTAGACATTTTAAAAATAGATTTACATTACTAGTCATAACTTGTGAGTCCTGCAGCTCCCACAAAACTCATATATTCCAGTTTTTCTACTGAAGTGACAAGTTGCTCTGCTTTCATCAATTTAAATGAAAACACAGTAAGCAATATAATAGCCCCAATTTCCTTGAATGTTCTCTCTGTATGAAGAGTCCACGAGCTGAAAGTTTCTCTTCAGAGCTCAGACCACTCTCAGCTGAGAAATGGAAATGGACTATTACACATAATGCTGAAGCTTATGACCTTATGTTAATACTTGAAGAATGTGGTAACTGGCTCTTAAAATTTTAGGCTTCCTCACCTGGACTGCAGAGAGATGTGCTAACAACACATCTCAGAAGGTTGTCTACTGGAGCATCAAGAAGAACACTTTATTTTTAACTTGGCAGCCATTTAAGAACAGATCCCAGGATTGTATGAGGCATTTGATGGTGAAATGAGGTGTAATGGAGAAGCTGAGAGGGAAACCAGTACTGCCATTAGACTGGAGTAAGCAGAGACATCTGCACCTCAGGGAGCCCCATGCTTTGAAGAGCCTTTCAAGGAACTTATATAAGTGCCCCTCTGGTACCTGCAACAAGCTGGGGCTAGGAGTGCCATCTGAACAGGAAGTTCCAACCTAGACCAGGACCCGTGTCTAGAGATCCAGTGTGCGGGACACTGTTATCGAGTTCTGACTTGGCGGGCCTGGGCCAGGGGAACTGATCAGCCCCTAGGAAAGGTAGTGGGGCACGGGTGGTAGCGCCCTCCACGGCCCCCCGGGCCTGAGAAAGTGGAGCCGAATGCAGGCCCCATTTCCTCACCCCAAAGTACAATCGTTGGGGAGGGCTTGCCGGAGAAAACCCCACCCCCGTGCCTTACCCGCGCCCTCCACCCTCTTCGTTACCGGAGCAACTCCCGCCCCTTTTCAATCAACCTCCGCGCCCTCTCAGAACCAATCCAAGCCTTTAACCCCTACAGCTACCCCGCCCTCTAAACCGCCCGATATAAGCTTGTACTCTCCCCTAATAAACTCTCTTGGCTTCTTCACCCTAAAAGAAACGTGTCCCGCCTGTTCCTTTTTCGCCGCCCTCCATACTTTGCACGCCACCGCCGGGGACCTGGCCAAGTCCCCCGCCTCGCCCTCGCCTCCGGGAAAGAGCCCCCGCCGCCGGTACCCTCCGAGCAGACCTGAGAGCCTAGGATTTAGCAACCGGCCGCCACCCCCTCCCAGACGAGTCAACTGCGACCGCACAGTGCACTCTCTAAACCTCTATACCATGCAGGGGTAAGGCAGATGCCCCAAGCAGCCTTCAGGAGGAAACTCTGCTAGCTAGCAGAGGTAGGAGTTTTGGTGTATTTTGTTGTTGTTTTTGTTGTTTTGTATTTTGTGTTTTTGTTTTTGTTTGAAGGACTGTGAGAGTTTGGAGAAGACTAGGTAAGACTTTGTGAAACTAGGCCTCCAGAATGGTGCTGACAGGCTGATTTTAGATGACTCTCACTCCTGAAGGACATAGGACAAATACTGGGCTCTGGGATACAGAGTATACTGCCCACCCCTGAGCCATGCAGATGGCTCTTCCAAGTGGGGTGCCACCTCCACCCATAGCATGGGGGGAGACAGGTTGCAGAGGGAGAGTGTCCTTTACCCTAGGCTGTTACCTCCACCACTCTACTTCCTCCACAGGCTCCACACTATGCATCAGGCTGCCCTCCAGGGGTGGTCTCAGTGGCATCACCCATCTCCTCCAAGAGCTTTCGAGATCTTTGCTCTCTTATGCCCAAGGGCTTTACCAATCTATTTCCTCTCTTACCTTCTATTTATGTGTTAATGTTGTACCTTGCCAGGCTGGTCTTAAGACATGTTGGGCAAGTGATGGACATTTCTTGTGCAAATGGGACCATTCTTCTTGCCCCTCGTAGGCTCCTCACCTATCTTCCCTATAAGTGGAGGTGGTGGAAGGCAGAGGTGCCACCAACATTGAAAGAGATCACATTCTGGGAATGCAGTGGTCATAGCCTAAAGAATTCTAGCAGAGACATAGTTGGAAGATGTGTTGTTCTACATTTATGCTATGAAATTCTGAGCAGTAAAATTCTGATTAGAACACAATTTATTCACATTTTCTTGCATATGCTGGATGAGATTTGCATTTGTGGTCATCATCAACAAAACACAGTTTCAACCTTTGAGACAGTCATGGGAAACCAGTATTCATGAGCGGCATGATGGATGACACAGCTTCATGAGTAATGATATAGTCAGCATTAAATAAATGGTACTAGAGAACTGCAGAACCAAGAAGATCTACACTCTTTCAATGCAAACAGGATCTGAAGAGCTGTGGCACTGGAAACAACAGCAGAGCTACCTTTTCCTCACGTGGTAGGAGATATGAAATTAGCTACAAACCAGGCATTTGACAGTAAAGAACAGGAAGGTATGAAGCCTAACTACTACGAAGAATCTTTATGCAATGATTGTACAAATAAAAGAATATGTAAGTGACTCTACTTTACCCAATATTCTAAATCTTTATTGAAAGTCACTGGGCCCCACATGGGCCCATGAATTTTGTAACACTTCTGAAAATCAAATTGTTTATATAAACAGAGAACTTACAAAAAATATTTGCCTGGGGCCCTGCACATTTCAAGGATGGCTGGAAGGAAACTTTTGAGAAAGGGTAGCAGGTAACTTTCCAAACCATAGTTTCATCCTTCTTCAGTACTGCTACAGTAGAGTTCATATTACAAGGTTTGGGAATCCACATGGTTTAACTGAGCAAATATTTTATATACACAATGAAATAATTACCATTCTTTGTTGCAAAGATGCTCTGACTATTGGGGACATTTGCAATTTCTTTTTTGACAGCTATCATAAAGTTGCATTTTTCTTGCTTGAACATAATGTGAGTTACCCAGATATGGCTTAGCCACTTAGTCAAGTAACGGCAGCAAATGTTTTATTTCTAGACTAACTGACTTCCAACACCCAGAATATCTCTGAATGATCTCACCATGCCATTAATTGGTGGAAACTCAGAGAATGCAAATTAAATAGGCTTAAAATTTTTAATTATGGAAGAAAACCTGCTCTAAAACTCATAAAATGTATGTGAATAACATATACAGGTTATTTCTGAAGTATCCCTTGAATTATCTTTGCCCTTTTTATGAACATAGATAATGGAGATTAAACTATATTTTAAGGCTTCCATTATATCAATGGTCTGTTTTTCCACACATCATCTATATTTATATCTACAAAGATAATTACTTATTCACAAGTGATTAATCTGCTCTAATGACTTAAACTACTAGCCCTATCAAATACCACCAATTACTTGGCCAAACTACTAAGAGAGGTTAGGGCTGATAGTGAAGTTCTAGTTCAAGGAATCATGGTTTATTTCTGGAAATGGGTAACAAAGAATTAGGAAAAAAATCAAAGAAAGGAATTACCTTTTAAAACCAACATACTAAATCAACTCAGAGAGATGACATAAGCATATGCAAATATCTTTTTATCCTTCCTTATATCCCCTGATTTTGGCTTTTTTATCTCGCAAGGTTCTAACTCTTAGAAAATTGCTAATAGAGATGCATAAGCTGGTCAGTCAATATTTTATTCTTGTGGGATTTTAAATTTTCTAATTCTCACTGAATTTCCTATCATTAAATCATATAAATATAAAAATTAGAGAACAAAACATTCTAACAATATAGTAAGTTAAACTGAAAAATTTAAAGCTCACTTTTATATCCCAATTTTTACCCGATAATAAAACTTAAAGGCATACATTTTGTCAGTGCCACTATTCTTGTTTGCAGAAATTTAACATAGATTTTTCATTTAGATAGAGGCAGTCATAAAATGCATCAGGGCCAGAGGGAAATGAACAGGAAATAATTCAGATGTTTCTAAAGTAATTATATTTCTTTTGGCTCTCCAAATCTTGCTTCCCTCCTATCAAGCAGGGATATGAACTGCCTAACTTTCAGAGATGCTTCTTATGTTGTCTAGCCCTGTCAAGTGGTATGCTAATCACGTGGCAGGGGGAAAGGATTTTCAGCAAGAACATTAGCAAATATAATAATTACCTCTCCTTTCTTAATAATAAATGGCAAGTTCCAAGCTGTTTTGTTTTGGAAATGGAGCAGCAACAAAATGTATTCCTATCTCCTTAAAAGGCAGCGGCCTGGGCCCCCCATCTGGGGGCTTTCCCCTGTGAGGCCAGTTGCTGCAAGGGAGAGGCTAAGCCCACTTATAATTGTGCCTAGGTGTCCCCTCTAGAGAGCCTCTTTGTTGCTCAGACGTGGCCCCCTCTCTCTCTAAGCCCACTCAGCAGGTGAACTCTCTATCTTTCCCGCTACGTGCAACATGACACCCAGGGGTATAAATCTCCCTGGCAATGTGGGAAATGACTCCTGAAGATAAGCCTGGACACTGTGGGATTGAGAGGATCTTCCTGACCATAAGGGGGAAGAGCGTTGAAACAAAATAAGGTTCCAGTGGCTGAGAGATTTCAAATGGAGTCAAGAGGTCACTCTGGTGAGCATTCTTATGTGCTATATAAATATCACTTATTAGTTTTTAGTGTGTTGGAATGGCTAGAAGGAAATACCTGAAACTGTCAAACTGCAACCCAGTAACCTTGATTCTTGAAGATGACTGTATAACTATGCAGCTTGCACATTGTGACTGTGTGATTGTGAAAACCTTGTGGCTCGCACTCCCTTTTCCAGTGTATGGACAGATGAGTGGGAAAATGGGGACAAAAATTAGAAGAAGAATAGGGTGGGATGGAGGGGATGGAAAGATTTAGGTATTCTTTTTTGCTTTTTTTTTATTTTGAAGTAAGGAAAAGGTTCAAAAATTGATTCTAATGATGAACACACAACTGTATGGTGGTGCTGTGAATAACTGATTGTACACTATGGATGACTCTAGGGTGTGTGAATGTATCTCAGTTAAACTGTATTTAAAAAAATAAATGAACAATGGGGGAGGAGGGGAACGGGATGTTTTGGGTGTTCTTTTTTATTTTAATTTTATTTTTATTTTTTGGAGTAATGAAAATGTTCAAAATCTGTGGTGATGAATGCACAACTATATGATGATACTGTGAGCAACTGATTGTACATTTTGAATGATTGTATGTTATGTGGTTATATCTTAAGAAAATCGCATAAAAAAGACAGCAGACTTATTGAAACAGGATCTCTGGAAAAGAGTCTTAGAATGGGAAATTCTGTGACTTTAACAAATAACCTATAAATCAGAGAAAATTAAAAGTAATTACATGACTTTTCAGTACTGACCTTGGAATGGATGCATCCCATTCAAAGATTAAATGCTAACTTTGCATTCTCTAAATCCAGCAAAAATCATGTGTGAACAGAAAGAAATGGAACCAAAATGAACATCAGATGGCTAAATAGAAAATAGCAATCTCCTGCCTGCTTTAAGAAGAATGCATCACAATTATTTAGAAGATATTGATAATAAATAAGCGATAACATGCTGGAAACAAATAGTCAATTTCTTTAGGCTGAAAGACTGTACTGAGAATCAGTAATATCCAAGTTGGTGAGTCAGTCAACATGCCTGGACATTGTGTTTGAGACAAAGTAGTTTTAAAGTCTGTGAAGGATTCAAACTCTTTCACTGCATTATCATGTATACTTCCCCCACCTAACAGAAATAATAATGCCTTTAAAATATTTTTGTACCCTGTGCCCTTCTGCATGACCTCCATGCTCTGTTTTTCTAAGCACAGGTTCAACCTGACATTTCCTTGAGGATTGCACTTGTCAGCTGGATTTGCTATATCAGCCTACCCTCCTACCAGTAGCTGGTAGTGAAACAAGGAGACCTTCAAAATCTGCAATTTTTGTGCCCAGTTTAGAACAGGCTCTAGGTCAATTTCTTTAAACCAGAACAGATTTTCAAAGACATTTACCCAATCACATTTCTAATTACAGAGGGCTCAGAAAATACATATCATTTCAGACTTTGATGCACTGTTGAAAATCTTTTATTGTGTCAACCAGGATGTCTACTTTTTACTAAGACCATAATAATTATTCCTATTAAGGCAAGACACAATTCTAACTCAAAAACCGAGTTTTTAGGAGTGCAAGAAACAGAGCCAAATGCTAGACAACTACCAAAATTAGAAGGAGGGGACTAGGAATCAGACACTGAGTTCAAATTTCCAACCTTCACAGCTTTGATCCTGTCCCAATCATGCTTCTTCCGAGTAAGCTGATGGATAAAGGGTGCACAGAGAACACTGCTGTACTGAAGGATCTTTTCTTCTGTTACAAAAGCTTACTAAAGGTCAATAGAAAAGACCAACAATTCTGAGAATAGTTTGTTGTTTTCCAGTGAAATTCTGGTTAACAAAGACATTTGTGGAACTCATCAGGACAAAATAAGTTAAAATATATAGACAAAGTCGCTGTCTTAACTCTAGGCACCCCAGAAACAGAGCCTGAGACAGGGGTTCTGGCGCACAAAGTTAATTTAGGGAGAGCTCTTCCAGGAAAACCAGTAACAGAGAATATTAAGCGGGAGAGGGAAACGCAAAGAGCTGAACCAGGATGTAGTCTCATACAAAGTCTGAATCCATGAGATTCATTTGTAGCCCCATATCCATCAATCATTGTCTGCACTGAGTTGGAGTGGGGGATTATAATGATCTGGGAACTCAGCTGCCATTAGCAATCATCTGGAAAAGGGGGCAGTTGTGCGTCAAGAGCAGCCAACACCCACAGCAGGTAGAGAAGGGTGCATGGACAGGGAAAAGGGATCTAGGCAAGGCACCACAGCATCCTCCACACTCATTAATTGCAATTCACTCAGGAATTAGAAAGACATCTAGGACTGTGTCAAATTTTAGACAGACTAGAATGGGTTACCTCTGGCATCAACAGGTGAAGTCATTGGGATAAAATAGCTGGCAATCATACCCAGTTGGCCGTAATTTTATTATACCCCATGACTTGTGCTTTCTTTGCTTGTTAGCAATCTACAGCCTCTGACATAATGTATCCTTAACCTATTTTGGTGCTCTTAATTCAGAATTATTCCTTCTTCCCGCATGAAAGAAAAGCTGACAGTTTTGAGAATATCCATTAAGTTAAGGGCACAAGGCAGAACATTAACATTCAACTTGAAGAAAAAGAAAGAGACTATAAATCACAAAGCACAATTCTTTTATAGTGGATTAATGAAGTTCCTGATTGAGAGATTTGGGGGAGTGGAAAGAAGCTATCTTCCCTAGGTACCAATTTTATTTTCATTTGGTGAGTCCAGTTGCCTGGAAATCTCTCACCCAGTAAAAAAAAACGTACATTTCTTCTATGGTTTATGACTCTCCCCACTAGAAACTCCAAACATGCTGTGAGTGATTTTCCCTTCTTTCCTCCTGGACATTGTGCTAGAGATGGATTGATTCACATTTTCATTGTTGCTCTGTAGTGTACTGACACAATCAAAACCAATCTAAGCCTTTATTACCCAATAGGTAGATAGGAAATAAGAATCCAAGGCTGAATAACAATAAATTTAGTGGTGTCTTTACCCACAGATGGGTGTTTGGAAGCCAAATAAAACTCCACACCTCATTTTGCACTTCCAACTTTCCTCCCACCCCAACCCAATTTTGAGGTGATTAAGTTCATTGTATCTTTAGAGAACAGCCTGCACTATATTTGAGTTAGTTATAAAAACACAAACAGAAAGAAAAGATTTACCTATCTTTATAGGAAACTCCGTTTCTTTTTCTTTTGACCTAATCAATGAGAAGAAGGAATTGCATATAATGGTTTCAAAGTCTTAACGAGAAATGCCAGTTTGACCATAAAGGGCTTTGTTAAAAGGGCATGTGGGAATCCATGGGAGAGCCATCATTATAATAATCCACCCAGATGGCTTGATTTCAATAGCTCCACATCTAGATGTTTGCCCTGGATTCTGCAACCAGCTGAGGCAGTGGTAGAATTTTTTCTGAAGCAAACAAATCTCCCTGTGTCATGCTGATCCAAACTAATTCTAGCCACCCAGCATACACAGTATATATTTCCTATTTTGAGAAAAACATTCCTGGAACAGGGAGTAGGCAGTGGACTCAATTCTATTTTCCTCTAAATTGAGGCACCTTACACATAAGAATAGCCACATTTTCTGTGTTGGGAAGGAGGCAGAATACTTGCTGCAGTGAAAAATCACCAGAGGATAAGAGGAGAAGGGCAGACTGACTTCTGGTTAAAGGACAACTGCAAGCTATTACAAGACTTGAGCAACCTCCCTTTATTGCTCATTCCATCCACATCTGTTTTCCAAATGGTCTGGATGCAAAAGTCCTGCTTTGCAAGGGCTTCTGACCCTGGCCTGGTGCAACCAAGGCAAGACCCTCAAGCTATAATTAGCTTTCATTGGCCCTTCCCCAGATTCTAACATCTTTTAGCCTGGGGGGAACAAAAGCTGATAGTCTCTCAGCTTTTGGACAAATTCACTGCTATTTATAACGGGGCTCAGTGACAATTCCAGTGGCCACAATTGTGGTCTGACCATCTCCAGAGGGGCCCCTAGGGGTCAGTACAGTTTTATCAAACCAGATTGAGTTGATGTAGCATCTCTGGGGATTAGAGTCTTGATTTGAGAGAGTGGCAGCTTGTGTTTTTATTATTGGTGCAAGAGAGTAAGATTTTATTTTTAATATTTGTATTTAGTTGGAGGATCAGTGAATACATTTATGAAATACCAATAATAAAGAGAGAGAAGGAGGAAGAGAAGAAAAAGAGAAGGGGGAATCCTTCTTACTAAAATCTTGCTGGATTTCAGAGAAGCCTAAGGTTAGAACTGGTTTTCTGAATTAACACTAATATGAATTTACTTCTTTAATGGGACAAGGCACAGTCTCTTCACAAAGAATTTCACCTCTTTGGAAATATAATTGAGGAAAATGTAAGCTAAGTGGACAAAAGAAAAGCACTAAAGCCAGAGGAATGGTCTGCTTGCTAATAGAATTAGCTAACATTTATTTCGTTCTTACAGGGACCAGACACTGTGTTAAGAATTCAAAGTGCATATGAAGTGGTAAGAACACAGATTCTGTTCTAGTCACTGGGATTTGTATCCCAGCTGGGTCATTTCCTAGCTGTGTAACCCCAGAAAATGTGCTTAAACTCTCTATCCTTCTGGTTTTTTTAATTTGCAAAATGGGTATTAGAAATAATCCCTACCTCACAAGTTGACATAAGTCTAAATGATATAGTACATGTGAAACAGTGAGCACAGAATCTGGCACATGGAAAGTACAGAAATAAATGTTGGGTATTACTGTTATCCAACTATTACAGATGAATAAGTGGAGGGTTAAAAGGTCAAGTAACTTTCTCAAGGTCATACAGTGAGTAATGGGCAAAGTGAAGATTTGAATTCAGGTGGTCTATCTCCTATTTCCTTGTGCTTAGTTAGTGAATCTTGCCACCTCCATGATAAGTACATTCTCCAGTACTCAAAGTGATGTGAACTCAGCCCTTTTTGGCATGGCAGTGGCACCACAACAGTAAGACACCAGTGAGTTCTTTTCAGCCAATAGATTGTGGAAGACCATGAGTCCTTAAGAATAGAGTTGTTAGTCACTATAAAGGCTGAAGATGCCACAAATTTGAAGGCAGTGTTAAGTAAGACCTCTTCCTCAGTGAGAAGGATCAGTGCTGGAAAAGTTGTTGGCTGAAACGAATTTCCCTTGAATTTCCCTTGAAATTCAAAAATGTGAAATTCAAGCACATTTTTTATGAAAAAATTATAACTCCTATGAATCAATGGCTTTAGTAAGGGGATATTTCATCTAAAGCAAATAGAAATTATCTTCTGTGGTAAAAGAATAGACAAGTTCCTAACTAATAAAATGCACTTTATACTTACAATGTACCAAATACTTTATCATATTATATTTCACTTAATCTCTATCAAAACTCCATAAAGTAAATATAATTAGCTTTATTTTATGAATGAGAAAATAGGTTAAATGACAAGGTTACAAAATGGCAGAACTAGATTTGAGCCCATGCCTTCTGGCTCCACAACCCACTGTAATAAATAAGAAACTGATACTGCCTTCCTGCTGGTGTTCTGGTGCTCTGGTTATGTACAAGAATTACAAGTCTTGTATATTATAGATAAGGCTCTCTCCCTAAATAAAAGTATTGCCTTAGCATGGCTAATCACACATAGAAAAAGCTTAATAAAGCTAATTTTTTTCCTTCTAACCATGTACTCGAATAGCACTTTGGAATTTTAAAAGACTTGTACTTCTCTTATATGAAGTAATGTTAGATTAGGCTTTATTTCTCCTATTTTATTTATGGAAATACTGAGACTTGTAAAGAGTAACTTGCTCCAAGTCCGAAAGTTTAAAAGTGGCATCTTAGGCCTAGTCCCCTGAGCTTTTAACTTGTCCCGGCCCGCGGGACGTTCAACGCAGACTCCGAATCCTGTGAGGGAGGAATGGTATGGGACAAGAGACGCGAGGAACGACAGCAAGACAGGTTTCTGATCAAGCTGCAAAATTTTATTGAAGAGGCAGAGCATATATACTCTAGGAGAAGGGGAAGTGGCTAGCAAGGGCTCGTGGCGGTCTAGGATTGGTGGCTGCTGTTGCTAGGGTAGATGGCAGATGTAAGGTTAGCACTTTTGGCGCGAACTAGCACTTTTGGCGCGAACTACTTCCGTAAAGAAGGCTGAGGGTAACTTAAGCTGTTGTTGCATCAGCCCTGGCGGCCATGTTGCATATTTCCGGCATTGCTGAGGGTGGATTTTATACATGCTACCTTAATCGCCCTCTACATTAACTTATACTTCCTTCCCTCTCCTTTGGTAACACTTTCCAGAATATGTGATTATAAAATACAAAAATGCAAGAAACTTTATACAACTACAAATGGTATATATCAAAAGGAAAATATTCCAGATGTCCATAAGGCATACTGAGAACACTGTCATGGAGAATGAATTTTGAACATATGAAGCTCCCAAGAATTACAGGTATCTTTGGGTTCCTGTTCTCCTATAGGGCTACACACATCATAGAGTTTATAGACTCCAGACAGCAAGATGACCAAAAGTCTGCCAAGCTATAGGTGACAGGACATGTGGCATAAGAGAGCAGCCATGGCTGTAGGAGATGTAATTGGGAGAATCCACTGTGTTTCTTTCCTAACTATGAGAAGATTAAAGCAAAAGAAAAAAAAGAGAGAGAGAGAATCAAACAAAGCCAAGTCTCTGCCATATAGCCAAATATGCCCTTAGCACTGAGCCAGTTATATTTACATCAGCCTTAGCATTGATTGAATGTTCACGATTCAAAAATAATGTACCTGATTTTCCTCTTCCCTCCCTCTATAGGATCAGGAAAGACGAAAGGCAAGCTTGCAGGAAGAAGGGGGAAACGAAATTTTGATTCCCTGCACATAATTATGCAAGAAAGAAAATGTCTTCGTGGCATTCTCTGGATGCAAGGACTCTGTGTGCCAGTGGAGAACTCCTGACTCATTGTGGGCACTCAAGAGATGCTTATTGGAGGCAGAACCTGGGGCTCTCAAAGTGAAGGAGATGACATCAGTCCTGTCCTGGAGGAACTTACAATTGAAAACTTCTGACACTAACCCAGACAAAAATGGACAGCTTATCCAGCTAATGCACTGGGAACTTTGGCAATCAGATAAATAGCAGCTGTGTTTTTTTTTTTGTTTTTTTTTTTTGTTTTTTTTTTGTTTTTTTTTTTACATCACTTACGTTATAATCACAGACTGCTCAATTCAAAATCACCCTGTGGGTAACCTAAGATCAAAGACTATTAAAATGAAGTCACAATACATTTCAAAAAATGGCCTTCAGTAACATAAACATAAGTCATTTTTTCTTAAGATGAGCAGAGTGTTTTTAAAAAACCATTAGAAGGCATTTGTGAGTGAATCTTGCATAAGAATTCCCTCTCAATTCTCTTGAAAGGTAAGTGAGACAGGCAGCTAAACTAGTTTCCACTTAGGTATAGATTTGATTATTCTGGTTAGCTCAGAAGAGATCTGATGATTCTAATGGATTCTTAAACAGCCCTAAGTGGTTCTCACACTTGGCCATGACAGTCACATCTGATTGAATCATGTGCATATGGAAAAGGAATCAAGTCGTGGATGAAAACCCAACAGGCAATGTCTCACAATTTTGCTTCTCAACATTCCAAAGGTCTGCCACACCAGCTGCTGTTACACCCCAGGGTGCCTTTATGTCCCTTTATGTTAACTTCCTATAGTTTGCCATTCTTCTCTAATATCTCTATACTACCTTTCGGTGGAAACACTGTATAATCACTTAGGACTATTTTCTATTGTCTGAAACTTTTCATGAAAGTCTTTTGGGACTGCTGCACAGAGCCTACTACATCTCAGCAAAAAGCCCTAAAATGTAAAGAGGAGGGAAATGAGCTTGTAAATGCAGTCTGGAGAGGTCAGACTAAATATTTTGTTAAAGGCAGTCTCGGGAGTAATATTTGTTCATGAGGCAGACTTGAACATTTCCGCTAAGAATCAATAGTGGACCCATTTGCGCTGCGCTTAGTGTTCAAAGCGTTTCTGTGCATTTATCCCACCTTGTGCACTTTCTCTCTATAAATAAATATTGGTGGCTGTCTGCGTTTGAAAATGCTGCTGCCGGCCGTGTTGTTATCCTTGCCCAAGAGTGGAGCTAAAAGACCAATGTATCACTATCCATCTTTTATTCCCTGAATTCAGGCAAAGATTTTCCTGGTGTTGTAGGTTCCAATTAATACTCTGCTTCTCTGCCTTTTGCTCCAGTCTGCCTGATCCTCTCCAGCCTTTTCTCAGAACAAGCCACCCCATGTCTGCTATCTAAACCTGTAGGCAATGTCTGCAGATTTTGTTTCCCAACATTCCAAAACTCCACTTATATTGCGGGACACCTCACAGTTCCTGTATATTAAATCTTCTGCCTGACACCTTTCCAAATGCCATGATTCTAAGCACAAAGCTTGAGGCTGCTGCCTTTATTTCTCTTTCCTATATACTCTGGGCAATGAAACAGTATCCTAGCTTCCAAAGAGAGGGAGTAAGCCGAGTGGGAGGAGCATGGTTTCAATATCAGCATGGCTGTTTACTGGACAAGTTAAGCCTCAGTTATTTTATATGTGAAAAGAGGGTAATAATGCCCAGCTTGAATGAGTTTTACAAAGATTAAAAATAATAAATGGAAAAGGCCTGGCCCACCTTGGGCAGGCTATAATGTAGCTATTATTCAATTCTGGTAAAAAACAAAAGCAAAAACAAAAAAACAGCCAGTTCTAGGAGCAGATATCACATACTTAGCAAGCTGGAATAACAATCACTCTGTAGACTCCAGACAATTTAGCAGGGAGCTTGAAGCCATGCTCACTCTGTCCATTCACATTTGAAGAACTGGCTGGCCCTTTCTTACTGGTTTTGGCATTTCTCTCCATCTTTCAGTGTATCCCTGGATAGTGTGCTGGCTGGTAGCAGAAAGTCAGCGGCAGATTTATGACAGGGTGTTGCTGAGGGAAATCGTTGACTGGGGCAAGCTGGAATATGACCCTTTTCTCCTTCAAGTTTATCATCAATCAGAGGTGCTCTGCCAGCTCTATAAAGAGGATCCTAACTCTTTTTGCCCTTACACTTAAAGATTAGGTAGCAATCAGCAGTTTCTGCTCAGTAAGTTCCCAAGAACCTTCCAGCATCTGGAGAAGGGCAGGCACCCAGTAGGCATTCAGTGAACAATTAATTGCTGTAAGGAAGAATGAATGAATGACTTAATGTGATACCTTACATCCTAATGAAAGAATTTCTTCCAGATCTGGAAGCATTGGTATGCCATAAGTCCCTCTTTATAGTCTTCCATGTTTGAACATAACTCTGTAAGATAATATTGGAACTCATCTAGCCCCATTTCACTCAGTTGATAGTAAGTTACTATCAATACTTACATGAATGATGGCACCTGAGTAAATGTCAAGACAGTCAAATTTCATACCGAATTGAGGCCTTAGTGGTTTGCCCTTATCTATCTTTCCCGCACACCTTCAGTGTCGGCCAAGTAGCAAAGCTCACATCCACTTTCCCACATTTCATCCTAAAGGCACATTGTGTTTCCCATGTGCCTTTAAGGAATCATTCTTGATCTCAGCCATAAAATTGGAAAGCTGCATAACTGACAAGATGATCCCTGAAGGCAGCTGAAACGTAGGGTAGATTGAAACCGACAGTTAATTTGTGGCAGTAAAAAATAATGATATCATCATAAAACAAGTTTAAGATCAGACTGGGCTCAAACACTCTGCACCCACAGGATATATAGATGGGTATTGTTAAGCTTAAATAACAAGGCAAAACAAAACTGAACCTCCCAGTTTCACCCAGCCTGCTCCATTTGCTTTTCTATGGTACGCTACCACCATCTGCTGGCTGCCACTAAGAAAATGCCTAGCATTTTATAAGTCCTGGAATATTCCATTCTGCAGGCTACTCTTAGAGCCTGTTGTTAATTGCTATGCACAAGAAAACATATTTCTAGCTTCACAGTCTCAGTGAAATGGTCCAAGTAAATCAGCTCTTCCTAGAACACCAAGCAAATGAAAGAGCCCAGGAGACTGGAGCCCGTGTACTGCCATGTCTGAAAGCTGCAGCTTGCGGGTGCGTTTGCCCTAGAACATTCTCTTTTTTTCCAGAGCTCTGCCTTTACATGCATTCACTTTCCGACTTCCTCCTCTCCAGCTGCCTTCTCTACCAGACATCCTACACAGCACTGCAGTGCTAGGCAAAGCAGCAGCTCACGGCTAAAAACAGCCCCTTCCTAGGGATCTTAAAGGAAGAAAACCACTGACACTTGTCTTCTTCAAGAAAAGCAAAGCCCCAGTGGAATTTAGCAAGGAAGGAAAGGATACTGTTGCTTCTCTAAACTCTGAGAGCAATATTTTAGCATGATGTCCTCAGGGTTAAATGCCTTGCATTGTGCCTGGATTCCCTAGCACAGCAATAAGTACTTCTTCAGAGCGAGAAAGTGTACAATCCTCATAAGCAAATAAAATCTAAGCACTCTTCCTATTTTATCTTGGGTGTGCAGTCTTATTTTTGACCCTCTGTTACTAACACCCCAAGCCTCTAACTTCCCAAGTATCCTGGGGATAAAGAAAGCTTTGCAAAAATAATCCTTCTTCACCACGACATTTTTTTTTCCCCTTCTGCTTCCTGCAATTAAAAATTTTTATTCAATGAACATGTAATAATTGTATAATAAAACAATTTATTAAAAATCCTTCAAATCTGTGTCTTTTTTGAGAGTTCTATGTTCCAATTTTTTAATGATCATAGTATCAAATATCTAGTATCAATTTGGCACTGACAGTAATGCATCATAAGATGTTTTCTCTGATACAGAAGGAACAAGTGACACAATCTAGCTCTGACATGCACCTGTATGAGCCAGGCTATCCCTGTAACAATATGCACAAAACATGCTGGGCTGGATTTGTTTCTTCCTGAACAGTTTAGCCTTGCATCTATCTAAACAATTAGCCTCCACTCCTGAACATCCTGAGATGTGAACTTGAGTTCAAAGACACATAAAAATTTCGTCCTGATGCTGCAATTTCAGAAGCATGCCATTTACAGGTTAGTGATTTCCATGTAACAAAATAAACCCCAACAGAGCAATGCAGGCTTGAATAAAGTTTCCATTTAAGTTATTTTCTTTTATACGAATGACCAGTGAATGTATTTTTAAATGTCTATGGTTATCAAAATAAGTAACATAAAACTGCCATAAAATAAAATAACAATGAATAGTTTTCCCATATCAAGTAGCAAGGAATTTTTAACAACTAATAATACCCAGTGTGGTTAAGGGACAAGAAAATTTACCCTATACAACACTGGCAGGTGTGTAATTTGAAGCAATCCCTTCGGAGAGTAATTTGACATTTTTCAAAAGCCTTTTTAAAAAAAATGCATGTACCCTGAGATTTATACATTCCAGCACTATGAATGTATTCTTTTATATAAAAAAAATTCATGGCTGATGAAAAGATTTGCATACATCACATCCTTGTTGTATATAATAAGGGGAATTGTGGGCACCCAGATGTGGTAGGCTGAATAATGGTCATGAAAAGATGCCCATATCCCCAATCCCCAGGACCTGTGACTGCATTCCTTACATGGTTAAAGCAACTTTAGAGATGTGGTTAAGTTAAGGATTTTAAAATGAGTAGATTCTTCTGGATCATCTGACCAGGCTCAATGTAATCAGAAGGGTCCTTATAAGAGGAAGACAGATGGGCCAGAGTCATAAAACAGAATGTGATGCCTGAATCAGAAGTTGGAGTGGCCCTCTCTGAAGATGGAACTAGGGAGGAAGACGACCTCCAAGAGGCTGGAAAAGGCAAGGTAATGGATTTTCCCACAGAACCTCAAAAGAACATAGCTGTGCCACACCTTGCTTTTAGGACTTCTGTCCTCCAGAACTGTAAGATAATACATTTGTGTTGTTTCAGGCCACTAAATTTGTGGTAATTTGTTACAGCAGCAATAGAAAACTAATACATCAGATATCGAGCAAAAGAGAAGTTGGTCAATTTAGGGTTCCAAAAGCCTTATAGCTGAGGATCTGAGCTATAAAATAAGTTTTCTTTTTGTTTTTATCCAGTGTTTTTATTCTGATAACTAAAAAATGTATACAGATATTCTGGACCATAATGGTAAACCATCTTCTAGCTAACTAGCATGCTGATTTCAATGTCCGAGTTTGTATTTGTATTTACAGTCACATTAATGAAGACTGACATCCTAGAGTGCTCTAAGAACCCAGAAATCACAGCAGTTGGGAGGCAGTGGTGGGAGGACAGTGGTTGGGAGGACAGCAGTGGGAGAACAGCCTTATTGTCACTTGATACTTCATTGTCAATGTCACATTCACCATGTGGGTAGCTATCGTTGTACTACAAACAATAAGTTTAGTAGTAAACAACTTTTGGTTAAACTTTTTTTTCTGTATTGTATTTTGAGATGCACCATTAAATTGATTGACCCATGAAAATAATGAATCACTGGTTTAAAATGAGTTTGTTATGTAGAAGAAAAAAACAATGAAGATGGTATTGATGATGACTCAAATGATAGTCCATAAGATTCAAAATCAAATAAATCATGCTGACAAAGAAAATATAAAACTTTCATCATCCCACTTTTAAACATCAACTGTCACATTAAATGACTGTTAGTAGTTTTAATTGTATTGATTTTATATCTAAACTTAAATGTAAATTTGTATTGGTTTGATAGTTGTAGACAAGCTAACATCATGCAGAATTTATCCTAATTTTCTATTTCTATATCGAGGAGTAATATCATAAAAATAGTATGACAATCCTGAAGGGAGCATAGGAATTTATTTTTTCTTTGAAACGGATTCAGTATTTTCTCAAGTCTGAGAAACATAGAGTTAATTAATTATGGTAACTTCTTCTGATGGAATAATACACAATCATAAGAAATGGTGTAGTAGAATAATATTTAATGAAATGAGGAAATGATCAGGCTGCATTGATAAAACTAAAAAGTGGTTACAAAACTATTATTGTGAGATCCCAGTGGGGAAAATGGAAGCAGAAAATAATTTCTAAACATAGAAAAATGAGTAGTATATACAACTAAATCCTTCCTGGTATTTTTGAAAATTTCTACAACAAAAGCTATTTTCTTAATAAGAAAATAGAACTTTGAGTAATAAATCTGGGGCAAACACACTATTTTCTCTTGGCTTTGGCTCTAGCACGTGTTTGAAAACTGAATGACACGTTTTTCAATGACTAGAAGACAACTTTGCTGAACACGATAACCTATGCTCTCCTACAGGAAGAGCAGGGCTTCACTGCAAAGACTAAAGAAATCCACCATTTGTCCCCAGAACAATTGTGGGAAATTAAACTTAGAAAAAATATATATATACACATACGTATATATATATATATATATTATATATATTATATATATATATATATATAATCCATTATCTGATCGAAAAAAATTATATATATATTCCATTCTCAAGGTAATCTGTTTATTCAATGTTTAGGTGGTGTAATTACTGCTAAATTCTTTTCCTTGTGAGAGATTTAAGAGATCCTTTTCATTCACTGGGCTGCCCCACTTCTTTTCCATTAGCCGATATTTTAAATTCATGACCTTTTGAGTAACCATGTATCTGTTCTCATATTTTTAAGTTGAATTCTAAAAATCTTTACTGTAAGTTTAAGTTATTGCAGAGGATGTATTTACCAACCTATTTTCTATTGCTAACACGCTTTAAATATATGTCGAAACCTTGGAGCTGAAAATTTACCTCATTAAATTTATAGGAAATGTCCACCATAGAACTAAGTGACAAAGTTTGTCTTCACTGTCAAACTAATCAACAAATCAGACTTACTCCCTATCAGTAAATGCTCAACTTCCTTGTTTATTTTAAAGAAAGATGTTAAATCACATCTTGTAAATAACTTCCTCACCTTTAGATTCAAATTTGTAGAACGCAGAAAGACATGAGTTTGTTGCTGGAATGATAAGAAAATTAGATGCAGGGTACTTTGGTAAATCTCACCAGCACTTTCTGTGCTTCTCTCTCACAAGACCTGCCTCCCTTAGGAGTGATGCAATCTCAAGTATCTCTGCTAGGTACCTTGGGAAGACTGGAGATGGGTGAGAGCATGGCTGCCTTCTGTAGAATAGAGAAGAGTGGCTGTGAAAGGGGCGGGGGGAAGAGCAACCCCAGCACAGACATACTCACAGGCAGATCAGTTTTAACAAAGTTCACACATAGAAGCTGAGGATCCGGAAATGGATTCCCTTAGCGGTATCCATGACTTTGTAGCTCCTGGAAAGTCTCCTATACCTCCAGGTTCATATGGATGATTGTTTGAAAACTTCTGTTTTAAAGCCAAGCAAAATTAAAAAAGAAAGCTTCTATCCAACTAAAACTAGAAATGGATGTATTAACTCCGAAAACTAGCCTTGATACCAGAGAACAAAATACTCATGTGAATATATAGGGTCACTTCTTTTAATGAGTTTCGAGTTTTGTCTCATATAAGATGCATCTTTTGCAGATAGGTCATGCAGACAAAGTTGCCACAATCATAAAATCACATGTCTCTGAATTACCCAGAATTTCAGTGATGATAAACTCTCTTCTCCAGGACTTGGGCAATTCAGACTTTTGGATGTATACGTAAATTATTTGGCCTTGCTCCCCTTTTGTCTTCCCCCCATTTCTACTCTTGAATTTTCATCACATATATAAGGCCTTCATTAGGCTATAATCTACAGACTAATAATTATTACGATTAAATTTAACTCAGTCCACACGCAAATATTTTCAGTGAATACTCCAGACAGGCTCAGTGTTAGATTGTAATAAACATCGCTCCTTAATACCCAAGAAGTAGAGAAAATAACGATCTGGATAAAATCGTAAATAGTACCGTGGTATTTCAAAACAGAATCTCACTCCATTTGAACTTGGTGTTATAACAAACTATTCCCATTCAGTAAATCTGTCTGATGTTAGCCTATCTTTGAAAAACTTGTCTTCCCCCATCCCTTTGTATAATAGAAGCAGAGAGTAGCAGTGTGCTTGCTGGAATCCCCCCAGCAGCCCAGCTAGCATCAAGACGGTTCTCTTTGTACCCACTTCCCTGCCTATGATCTTAATTACTCTTGCCAACCCTTCTGTGGTCCAATCATAATGACCTTCACTTCCCCAACTCTAGGAACTCTCATAAAATGGCCCTTTTCGAGACTGTGCCTCTCCTTCCAACTCTCCCACTAAACTCCATTCACCCTTCAGATCCTAGGACACACACAAGAGGCCCCTGTTCTTGCAGGGGCTCTTGCAGCTCCTTGTACTTCTTCCTCACAATACTTTTCACAGTTTGTATTCATCTTTGTTTCTGTGATACTTGTAATGTCTGCTTCTCCCATTAGCCTCCAAGCTCCATGAGTTCAGGGTATGTGAATGTTTTCCTCCCGCTTGCACACTTAGCAACTAGCATGGGACCTAGAACCTAGGAGAAGTAATATAATTTTTTTGTTAACAGTGTGAACTGTAACCCTGCTTGAAAAGCACCACATCTGTATCACCAAAGTATACTCAGAAGGACAGTTCTGTGAGTGTGGTTGCCAGCCCCAACCCTTGCCTTGCCATGTCCAGGGAGCCTATGAGGTATGCAATATTCCAAAAGACATTTGCAGACTCTTCTCTAGTTAATAGGGAGCCAAAGAGATAAAAACTGAGAACCGTGTAATCCACACTACAACTGCACTCTTCTGCCCTCAGGAGACGTCAATGTCCTTTCCTTCAGTCAGCCCTCTCCAGTGGGGGCTGGAGCTTCATCTTTTTATTCACCCCTGCATCACCAGCACCCAGAAGGTTGCCTGTCACATATTATTTGCTCAATAAATATTTATAGAATAAATCAATGAATCAACCAAGCTTTGACCTAAGCCTCCCTTTTAGTGCCAATTCCCCTGGAACTGCCCAAGGAGCATAAGAGGTTGGCATCTATGCACTATTTCCACGTTAAACTCTCTTTTTTTAAATCATCACCTATTTTTTTCTCCTAAACTCATTGATTTCCACAAACTGCCATTTCACTCTGAGTGGCTGACAGCAACATAAGTTAAATTGACTAAGATAGTTCTCATAGGCCAAAAAAGCAAAGATGAAAGAATTGTCCCCCTATTCTCAGAACAAATGTGCCTGTGAAAGATTTGACTTTTGAGCTCCAAATCCAACTCTAGTTATCTAAACAATTCCACAAGTACAAAATGCCATATTTACATATGCAAAGCAAGAATGAGGACATTAGAACTCTTAATTTATTCACACAATTGAATATTGAAACAACTGCATATTCAGATACTATTTTTTTCCCAAATTTACATCTTGAAAGAAGCCTTATAATATCCTTCTTTACATAGCATCACAGCCCTCAAAAATCTTATCTCCAAACAAGTGATATTTTAGGAACTGAAGTTTTTAGGTAAATATGTGGAATGTTTGCAAATTGAGATTCCATAAGCAAGGTTGTTAACTTATAGGCCTCTGTTGAAAATGAGGTCCTTGGTTTGCAAACACTTTGTTTTAATGCTTAGGTGAGGAAGCGGAGGGAGGATGCATTGATGGCTTAATGACTTTTTCTTCCTAGGTGGACTCACTTAGAATGAGAGTGATTATTTAGAAATCCATTTCATTCTAAGCAAATGTCTTTACCCTGGGAAAATAAAACAGAGCAAATGCTGGCTAGCTCCTAAGCAATTGTTGCCATTTTATTCAGTTTTCTTCCTTATTACTCCCAATAGTTTAAATAAATACCTATAATAGTCACCATCCACTTTGTAGTCCGATATAAAACTTACCCCATTCATAAAAGTGTATTCTAATGAAATTATAACTTTTCTTCAGTCTTTCTAGGTCAATACTTAATGTTCTCCTTTTCTAATTTTATACAGTTCACAGAAGAGTTAAGGTCCAACTCTATCCTGGAATGACCCGTTTTCCACTAGGCTGTCCTCCTGCTGTTTGAGGGTGAGCATCATTCCTAGGGGAATGTTTCCCAGGAAGTCACCCCTCAGCCCATAAAAGCCCTTAGTAAATTCTCTAACCTGTCGATCCAGGACACATTAAATGGAATTATCTGTAAAGGGAGTTAGAGGGAATGAAGCAGTGATTGAGAAACATACAATAAATGGAAAAATTAAAATATAACAACTAAGATTAAAATATAATAACTAACAGTATGCTTGGAACTTTAAGTTCATTTCTTTTCCCCAGTTTCACTCTTTCCTGTGTATCTAAGAATCAAGGCTTCTTTCATTTCATTGAGACTGGCTTAAAAGCTGAAAACTTCCCTACTAGTTATCTAGGGAATCTAGGAAACTAGCTAATCGAAATATTTCGCAACCTTTTTTAACTGGTTGCATTAACTTATCCTTGTTCATGACTAGCTCACGAAAATACAAAGTGTTGTGTCGCATACAAGGCAATATTCAACATGGGTATGGGGGAGGGGGAGGAAGAAGGCCCTTTTTACCTGGTCTGCCCACTCCAGATACAGGAATTTTCTGCAGTTGTCAAGTGTGTCCACTTTGTTAAAATATCTAGCTATAAAAATACTGAGAGGTTCATTCTCACAACCCTTTAGCAAGACAATGAAGACAATGAAAGGATCTATTTGGGAATCACTAAACCTATTCCATGGAGTAAGAATCATAGATGAGTTACCATGCAGCTGATTATAGATAATATATTTAAAATGATATCATGGTTCTAATATTAATTTTAAGTTCTCCCTTACTAGGAATTAGCAGACATTTGAACAGTGGTACTAAATGAAACATCCGTCCATCCTCAAAATATCTTCTTGTATTCTGAAGATTGTGCTAGTCGCCCTCTGAGGCCTCATCCTGAGATGGCCACTATCCCGCATGAGTCCTAATTGCATAAAATTGTCACTCTAAATGTTTTTGAAGAAGATTATTTTTCTCCAATGAGCTCTGCTAAATTCTGGGCCTTCAGCCAGTTACTTATTTCCGGGATGAATGACGTCACCTGCAGCCCTCTGTACCTGTGTCTACAGGACTCTCACCTAGTTCATTGGACTTTGCCATTTTCCTCTTTCTGGGTTCTGTCACACTGGCCCACTGAGGTAAGTGCAGGAGGCGGTGCGTGTCTGGAAGTGGGTGGGGATTATTAACTCGGTTCTTTTAAGGGTTTGGTAAAAACTGAAAATACATCCCAACTGGTTGAAAACATGAATTCTACTATTTACCCCTGCCTTTTAAATCAGTATTTCTCCATTTAGTACAGTCATTCTATTACACAAATCTATCCTAGGGAAACAATGCAAAATGTAAAATATAAAAGATGCTTTATGTCCAAAGATACTAATAGGAGCATTACTTTAGTAGAAAAAATAAAAATTCTTTAGAATTCTACATAGTCAAAAAGAGAATGATTAAGTAATCTGTGAGGCATTCATTACAAGTTCATTTGCAAAATGTTTAAAATAACATGTAGATGCATATGATATTACATTATGGATAAAAAATGCAATTCTGCATATGTACACATTAGTTTCCTATTGCTGCTGTGACAAATTGCCACAAACTTAGTGACTTAAACAATATCAACTTATTGTCTTACAGTTCTGGAGGTCAGAGTTTGAAATGGGTCTCACTGGACTAAAATCAAGAAGTCAGCAGACCTGTATATCTTCTAGGAGCTTTAGGGGGAAATTCCCTTCCCTGCCTTCTCCAGCTTCTAGAGGCTGTCTACATCCCTTGGCTAAGGCCTGCTTCTCCAGCAACAGCAGGTGGGTCCTTCTCGACTGCCGTCTCTCTGGTTCTCCCTCTGTGCTTCCCTTTTCCACTTTTAAGGACGGTTGTGATTATAAGGACAGTTGTGATTACTTAAAACCACCTGGCTAATCCAGAATAATCTCCCAATTTTAAGGTCAGCTGATTAATCCATCTTCAGTCTTCATTCCCCTTTCTTTGGATTAGAATGTGGAACTCTTTGGGAGGCCATTATTCTGCCTACATACATTGTGTAAGAGAACAAAACCAAACAATCAAACTAAACTAAAAACAAAAACCAACAATGATAAAACCAAGCATAGAAAATCTGAATGAAAACATACCAAAACCTTAACATTGATTAGTACAGTTGTAGGTTATTTTTTTTTTATTCCATCTACTTTTCCATGATTTCCATTTTTAAAATTTTTCATGGTGTATTATTTTCCAAATAATAAAATTATTACTTTAATAATGGAAAAAATAAATCTTATTAAAAAACTAATCCCTGTGGCTACAGTAGCCTGTAATTTTACTCTTTAATCTTTCCACATGAATTTCTCACTTGCAAGTAGTGAACTAGTTAAAAGAGGGAATAATACATGAAAGTAGTTATTGATTATTATAATCTCCCTCAAAATATAGTAACATCAACCTCATTGACTGAGAAAGCTGAGAATTGCTTGTCGACTTGTAGTTATATGTCCTATTTCCCCAATTAGATAGTACACAATTTAAGAGCAAGTATGAGTCATATTTTTAATTGTCAAATTGTTAAGAGAATGTTTAAAAGAGGGTGTAATCATCACCCTTATACAAATATAAAAAGAAAATATGGCAGAGATTTTATTTAACTTGTTAATTAATGAGGGGAACTGTATGATGTTACAACCCGTTCAAAGGAGAATTCAACCTACGACACATATATCCTCAGATAAGGAAATCTGAAATAAATTACAACTAGATGCAAAACTGGTCTCTTCACAAAGCAATAATTAATTTCATTCTACCAGACACAATTAATTTACATTTCTATGAACAAGAATCATTTGCATTATTATCAATTTTCTACAACTTAGAGAGTGGCAAAATAGCTCCCAGACAATGGAAGTCAGAGATAACCCAGAAGGTTGTTCCCGACAGATCACATTGGAGTCTTTTTTTTTCTTTTTCTTTTTGCCCATTTCAGTCTTTCACAAATTTTCCTTACAGTCTCCCTCACGAGGTGTCTTGTGTGTTGTGGGCATTCACTATAAATTTGGGGTTTGAATGATTGATGAAAGATCAACTTATCTCACTAATTGTATTTGGAATACCAATTACCATACTGTTTTTTTTCTTTGTCAAAGGCCCCTAGTTCTTTGTACTTCTTCCCTAGCTATGCTTTAGGTATAAGGAGAGGAATGTTTCTGGCCTCTGGGTTTAGCTGATCTTTATTAGAGCAATATTGCAGAAGGAGGAGACAGCAAGTGCCTGATCCTGAATTATATCACTACTTTGGTACAATTACGACAAGATGTGATTCCCGGCCTCATGAGATTCGCAGTCATAGACTCTTTCCCAATCTTGAGGATGAACTCTTGCAGCCCCAAAAGAAAAAAAAAACACTGCAGAGATAGCCAGGTACCTGTCAGCAGTCCAGTCTGGGTTATGCATCTAGATTTCAGTAAGATTTCCCTCAGGTCCACCACCAAAGTTAAAATAAGCTATATGTTTTTCAAAAAGTTTAAAGATTTTTTGAAAATTTTTATATTTAAAGAATCCTTCCCTTCCTATAATCTCAGCAGAGATTTGTAAAAGCAGATGAACTTTTCCTTCAGAAGATAGAGAAATTAAACAGTTTAAGAATGCTTAGTCTAAAGCCATGATGTTTTCCAGATGGATAAAGATTAAGTGCAATTAGAATTCCAACTGAAGTCATCAAAAAATGAACACTAAAAGGAAATAAAAATCTATGAAGGATTCCAGTTACTCACACCAGAAACTTTAACAATATTTTCCCCCCAAAAAGGCTGTGCATCAAAAAAAAAAATCAAGACAATATTATAACCAGTATTAAAGTCAACTCTAGTACCCAACTGCCCAGAAAACCAGACCAAACCAAAGAAAACAAGATGCCACACATCTTGCAAATTAAAGCCCTGAACAATTTAAAGTGCCAAATGATCTACTCACATTAAAAATAAATTAAAAAACCTCTGTAGCCATTTAAAATTGCCCCTCAACCAAAGCAATTTTGTGATTTGAAAGAATACTTAATTGAGAAAAGGGTTGGCATTGCACCAACAATCAGGCAACATCTTGGCACCCATTCAGACAGCATCCACCACTAAACAGTCATAGTAATTCTTCTCATTACAGTGTTTGCATGCACATAAATCAGATTCAGGTGAATTTATACTGTGCCGCGAACTGTCAAACGCAGAGCAGCCAGCAGATTTTCTTAAGTGATAGAGGATTCATGCCTTTGAACAGCACATAACTCTCAGGGCTATTGGACAACCTTCCAGATGTGCCTTCCTCAGTATTCTCCCATTTCCATAAACTGATTACTTGATGCATGACATTTTAAACTTTTGATTTTTATCTGTTGCCTGATTTTAATTCTAAGTGAACCTTAAAACTTAGATCAGGAGGAAGGAACCGCATGCGTACTTTGTAAATGGGATCTAATTTTTTTTTTCCTAAGACCTAAGAACCTCTGGTGCAGAGGCAGCATGTCACCATGTTCTCTTAGAGTGCCGCCACTTTGACACTTGAAGCTGCAGTGTCTGTACAGCATTTGAGCTTTTTTTTTCTTCCTGCTAAGCCTACAATTTCCTGGTGCACTTCAAGCACACTGAAAAAGATAGCCCCCTGACTGCTTGCATTTCAAGTCTATGCTTCACCTAGGATCTAAGCAGCTGCCACATTAAATAGGAAACCCATGGGTCAAAATCCGAACTGAGAGGGAAAAGGTAACAAGCAGACCTGAGCCAGGGGTAATTTATGATTAAGTTAATGAAATTATAATTAGGCTTATAAAGCCCTGAAGTATTTCCTGCAATGGCTTGTCATGGAGCCTTTATTCGGGGAAAGTCAGTGTGTTAGATCTGGGTCATGTAGCATATTGTCGCATAGATTCGTACTGATATTTCCTCTTCCAGTCAAGCAAACTTTGAAAGGCAGAAAGGTAATATGAAGCATTGGAGAAAGAAAGAAAAAAAAAGCAGCAATCTGTTCAGATCCAATGTGATATTTGCTCAGGGGACTTTTGAGTAATTGTTCAATTTCTCCAGATTTGCAAAACAGATTGTTACCAGCCTAAATAATGTCTAATAAATTCACGGAAGAATGTTTCTGGTTTGTTGTCCAGGTCCTTTTAAGAATGGAATTGTCATTAGAATTAAGAACAACTCAGAGCTAAAATTAGAATGTTATTCAAAGTAAGGGCCCCTACTTAATTAAGCTTGCCTATTCTCTGGCATTGAGCACCGCCCTCCGCAGAGGCTGAAGGAGACAAGACCACTTAGCAAGTTGCCCGCGTGACTGGGAGCGAGTGTCCATTAATTCAGACATGTATAGCTCAGGTCTGCACCTGCAATGGGAAGAATTGCTGTGTTAATGGAGGTAGCCCGAGCAATCTATTCTGAAGTGTTCTAGCTAGAAAATATATCTCAAGAGAGAGCAATAGAAAGGACTGTGCTTATTAAAAAAATAAGACAAGAGGCAAAGAGAAGGCCATGTTCAGACTCACTTTCACACTTTTAGATTTAATTAGCTTATTAGGATAAAATCATATTCAGAAGACAAGAGCTTAAAAAAATCTCTGGGGGCCAGCTTTCACAGCCATATTACTCCAATTTGGACCTTCCTTGACTCAATTTACTGACATCCCATTACCTTCGTAATTATCCAAACAATTTCTGCAAGTCCTAGGCAAGCATGATGGGACTGAAAAACTGACATTTGAGATCTCAGGGTCTCAGGTCCTTTGCTACTCTGGCCCATCTCCAGCTGCTTTTCTTTGATCCTTTCACTGGAAAAGAATGCCAAGGTTATTCACTCCTTCCTATGTCTTGACTCTGCCTATAGTTCCAAGGTATTTACTCCACATACCTCTGCTCATTAAACTAACAGTTTGTTGTTATTGCTGTTATTGTTTCTGGCTCTCTCTTTTACTCTCAACATAATTCTAATGGATTATTTAATTAAATTTGTTAAGTATCCTTTGAGGAAAGTACTATTCATAGCCACATTTTACAGTTGAGAAAACTGAGACATAGAGTCAGCTATCATTTTCCAGGGCCATATAGGATCCTGGATTTAAGCTGAGGTTTCTGTGACTTTAAATCCCTCATTCTTAACCCTTCTACTGACACTCCACGACACTCTATGCCATGTCTCCTTCTCTCAATTTTCTATGAATTTGGGATGCCTACATGACTATTGAACAATATATAGTTTTATAAACCTCCCAGAAAAAAATAAGTAGTGTCAGCATCTGATTTGCTCAATATATTTATAACAAGAATAATGACAAATGAAGATGATACAGACATGTATGGAAAAGACAAATTGTTCTATATTGCAGGATGTGTTCATCAGTAAGCACGATTAAACTGTCCTCACCTAAAATAATGCTTCTCACTCCCTCTTAAGTCATGCCCACTCTTCCCCAACTGTTCCAATACCAGAAAGAGAAACTCCAGCTTAATAAACTCACAGTTTCCCTAGAAAAAAAAATTCCTATGAAAACACAGCACAGAAATCAAAGAAAACACATGCTATTTTTTAGGTCCAAATTGGTCTATTTTAAGCCATGTGGGCAGGTGTTCATCTGAAGTCAGTGCCTTAAAAAATCCAGAATAAAAATGTTAAAAAAAACCATAGCATAGGACAATACAAACAGTGAATCTTGATGTATACTATGGACTATAATAATACCATTTTCATCAATTGTAACAAAGTACCATGCTAATGAAAATGTTAATAATAGGGTAAACTGTGGGGTGGGGGTATATGGGAACTCTGTACTTTCTGCCTCATTTTTCTGTAAACCTACAATTGTTCTAATTTAAAAAGTGAAAATATATAGATATGTATATACATAACATAAGCTGGAGATGAGTACTACTTCAATTGTGATTGAAAATGATAATCATTATTAGTCATTTAATAATCTAGATTTAGATCGATATAGTCAGACAGGTATCCTTGAGCCAGGCTAAGAAACCTAGAGCATGTTCAGTTTGGTATTTTATTTTTGTTATGTGGTTTTTCATTTTTAAGCTATTTTGAGTAGAGCGGAGGATCACTGGCTAATTACTATGTAACTGATGTAAAATAAAGGACGAAAAAAAGAAACAATTATTCCTGGATAATATTTTAAATCTCAATTCTACCACTTTGTTGACAATCGTACCTCAAGAAAGACATCTTAGCCTCATTTTAAAGATGAAGGGACAGAGACTTGGACAGTTTAAGTAATTTTCCCAATGTTACCCAGACAGGGGTTGAGTAAAGATTCCACTCCTGTGCCTCACCACACTCTCTCTCACCCCATCTTCTGCACCTACTAGCACCTCTCCCAGGAAAGCTCATAATGCCCTCTCTCCATCTCTTTATCAGTGTGAATAATTCTTACCAGTCTTTCAGGACTCAACTTAGATGTTTTCTTTTGTAGGAAGCCTCCCTGGAACCCCAAGTTGAAGTGGGTACCTCTCATATTCGTTCCCATACCAGCTCCTATCTCAGAACTTTCCATAGTGTCATATAGCTGCCTATTTTCTTGGAGGTCTTTTCCTCCCACCCCTAACCACCGACTGTCAGCATCTTGATTACTAGGAACTATGGTTTATTCAGTATCCTATCTCCAGGATGTAGCACCCTGCCTAGCACATCAGAGGCACACCACTGTTTATTGACGAATAAAGAATCAACAGGTTACGTGGATGATCCTAGACTCGGAAGCCCAAGTACCCTGCTGCCACGGCGTAAGTGCCTTCTTGACCTATAGCACACTGCCTCTCAGATCAAGTGTGTGGCAGCACAGATCACAGGGCCCAGTAGGATTCAACTGCATTCAGTAAGTGTTTTCAACAGTTAAATCCAGGTAGAGCCCCCAAGGGTCTAAGCCAGTGATTTCCTGGCTTTCTCATATTTCATGAGCTTTCTCATATTTCAAATCAATTAAAACTTTGTCAATACACAACAGTTTAGCCCACTATTGAAAGCATGATTATTTCCTCATTATTTAAGTGGAGAAAAAGGATGAATTATATGAGTCTTACTTAACAGTAGCACAATTGCAATGCCATTTTATAAAATTCAATCTAGGTAGATATAACTAATGACTGGAGTATACTAAACAAATCAAAATTAGGGGATCCTTTTCTTTTCTTTTCTTTTCTTTTTTTTTATTTTAAAGAAATTCCAGTGCTTTGTAAGGCCAGAGGTGAGAATAAACAAGGAAAGAGTGTCATTTTCTTCTGCCTTGAGAAATGCCACCACAGGTGAAGTGTTGATTGAGAAGCCACATGAGTAATTGAAAGAGTGGGGAAGAAAGCATTGTCTGCCAGGAGAATTAGTCATGATACTGAGAAGGAGACAGGAAAAATGATGAGAAAACATTAAGATGGGTAAGTCTTGGTCTTCGGCCCTCTGGAATTTTCCCTCTATCCACATTCCCTTGAGTACATAATTGGAAGAGAATCCAACTGTTTCTATACAAAGGGAGAATAAGACCCTCCAAAGTTGTCCTCATCTTAATCCCTGGAACCTCAGGATATGTTACTCTGTGTGTCAAAAATGACTTTGTAGGTGTGATTAGGTTAAGAATCTTGAGATCGGGAGAATACCCAGATTTTCCGAGAGAGTCCAATGTAATTACAAGAGTTCTTATGAGTGAAAGAAGCAGCAGAAGAGTCAGAACCAGAGATTTGAAGATGCTACACTGCTAGCTTTGAAGAAGAGGAAAGGGCTATGAGCAAAGGAATGCAGGTAGGCTCTAGTAGCTGAAAAGGCAAGGAACTTATTTTAGACTTGTGACGTACAGAACCATAAGATACTAAATTTGTGTTGTTTTTTACACAACTAACCCTGTGGTCATTTGTTGCAGCAGCAATAGGAAACTAATATACCTCCCGAATTTGCTTCCTGATACTGAGCCTCAATGTCCTAGACTCCTCTAGTTCAGTTTTCTGATGGCAACCCAATGCAAAATGTTCAAAACTAAACTCATCATCCTCACCCTAACTATCCAACTTGGGTCTATTACCCTGACTTTATTCTAGGTTCTGAATTTAGGTGTCTGACAGTCTTCCACTTCTTTCTCCTCTCTCCCACGTGTCTCCATTCTTGCCATTTCCACTTGGTATTTTGCCAACTAACACTTTTTTCTACTTACTTTGTCATGAAGCTAATTAAGACATTTGTTACCTCATAGTCAGAGAAAAGCAAGCTCCTAGTTGTTCTCCTATCTCCAGATTTTCTCAATTCTATTCCATTTTGCGTCTCATTTCCAGACTAATAGTACTAAAACAATACTTTCATCATTTCACTGTCCTGCTTAAGAATTTAAATTGTTTACCCTTAAATTCCACATAAGAACCAGAAGACTTTCTAAGTTCATCTATTTGTCACTCCCACCTCAACCAATCTGACTTCATTTCCCACTATTTCCCTAAAAAAAGGCTTTACTCCAAGCAAGCATGACCAGTAAGTACCCCATGCACATGCAGTACTCGAGCTTTATATCCTGACCTAGCACTGGACAGAAAGTAGTCTTAAGAGAAATCTTTCATTTTGATCAAATATGATCACACAAACAAGAGAGCAGCATTTATGTTTTCATAGTCATACATCATTCTAAAAAGAATTTAAAGTGGCTCATGTAGGAAAAATAAATAATGAAAGAAGAAGAAAAGGCAAGACATAGAAAGGGAGAGAGAAGAGAATAGGTGGAGGAAATCTTGACTCCGGTCATCAGATATGTAAAAGGGACTTTACAACAGAGAGCAAGTCTTGGTCAGATTAGCTGATCCAAGAATCCTTCAAATCTGAAAACATGTGATGTCTGTAAAGAAAAGCAGGAAGACTTGTAGAGAGACGGAGTGACACAGTCCTTCCTATAGTATTCCAAAATGTTGCTCTGCTTCACCTTGCCTCAAACTCTACCTAACATACAACCACAATTTTCACCAACCCCATATCCAGGAAGTGCCTACCATACAAGTGACAGTGCTCCATCTCTCTGCTGGAGTGCAGAATCAGGTTCTGGGGTTCCAGTCATTCCTTAAGATAAAGGTAAGAGTTGTTTCATGGAAGGGCCAGCTGACCTAGTTAAGATCATATTTCATCCTGTGGAAGTTGGTGAGAGAATAAAATATGTCACCAAAGCTCAGTTAGAGAAACTCTCTAAAAGGCCAAACTCTTAGAAGCCAATAAAGGAGAACAGTTCACTTTCTAGTGACAGCTTGTCATTTTCCAAGAGAAATGTCTCTGCTTAGGCAGTCTCAGGACACCAGATGCCAAGTCTGTTCTGACATGCCTTACAACTCTAAAGTCACTCAGTTCTGGGTTTTGGAAAGTTATATTTGTAGAGACATATATTCTACTGTCATCTTTATAATATTTTGTTATTTATGAAAGTCTTCCAGAGTGTTTAATTTCTCAAGGCAAGTATAGAAACAACTGACCATTCCCAAGGGTCACTCCCAGACACAGGATCACTGCAATAGACACCCCACGGTCTCTAGGGGCAGTATCCGACGGCATGCCACAATTCTGGGCACCAAGCCACAGGGAGTGCCTGGTGAGGACTTGCCCACCAGACCATCAACCAACTCAGACTATGCTTTAACTTGGGCCTACTTCTCTTTCCATTTTAGCCAATGGCAATCTGTACTTCCTGAAGCCAAGCAATGATATGAATTTTGATTTCTATCTCAACCTTAAAATTTTAAATGCTTTCATTGTACAACTTCTGCCTTTCTCCTACTCCTCCTTTCCTTCTTTTTTCTTGTAGGAGAATAAAAGTTGCTCAAACCATGCTTACCTCTTTTCATCCCGGAAGACAGAGTTTAGATGACCTCAAATGATAGTAACTCAGCACTATCAGCATTCAAAATTTCAGGGTTCTTATCCTCTTTCAAAGAACCCAGGAAGTGGTCCATCTGGGTCCAAGGTGAGGTGCAAGTTGCACTGCTCTTGTGACTGCTATCCAGGCAAACTTCTTTAATAAATAAGACCACTCATAAAGAATACTACTGACATTCTATAAACTATATCAAATCATGTTTGGAAAACACGATCCATCCTATTAAGATCCATTCCTAATTAGAGTAATTTTCAGAAGAGCTCTCTCCATCTTGTAAGAAAATTGAAATCAGAGAAAATGATTCATTATCTGAATCCCATTTCAGAGATATTCATTCTTGAGAGTATATTGCTGATTGCTTCTATCTCAATCTCAATTTTAACTGTTGGGATTAAAGCCTTGGGGAACACCAGGACAACAGAAATAATCACTTCAGAAGAATAACATTCACTCATAGATGAAACATCCGAAACTAGGACAGTGAGTGGTTTTGGTATGAAATAGGAGGAGATGTGCTGCAACCAGGCTGAAGGAGACAGAATACAGAAATCAGCAGGACTCAGATGTGTAACCTTCTGTGTAACTATATCCACAGATCTGTAAACAGTCATGGTTAAAATGACCAAGTAAAAGGGTTGTAAAAGATGCACCCTTAGCTAAATATCTCACAAAAGCACGACTCTCAGGGTTGGACTGTGCAATTGGGTCATAAAAAGTTAAGGAGTATAAAATGCAGTGGTTTTAACTTAGCTGTGGAATGGTCCTTTAAATTCTGATATGTCTCTCTAGAGAACTGTTCTAGTCCTCAACGAATTCCCAATTTTTTAAAAATGATCTCACACAATTATTGTTTGATTTCATCATGCCAGCCCATCACAAAAAAATGCTGTGTGGCACAAACCTTGTCCCTTTTTTAGTTAGAGTAATTTAAAATTGGTTTTATTCCATGAACCTAGGGAAATATTCACAGCATCCTTTCAGGCAACTGCCTTAATTTTTAAAAAATTGAGGAGACAAAAAAAGAAATACTTGATCTAATCCCAGATGTAGGTTTTGTAAACGTAGAACCTAAAGAGGTGCTCTTTTTTAGCACACAACTTGATGTCACCGATGACTAGGTGTGATGAACAAGTTCATGCGTCAACTTGGCTAGGTTACGGTGTCCAGTTGTTTGGTCAAACAAACCCTGACCTGGTTGTTACCAGGATATTTCATGGATTTAAATTATCAGTAAGTTGATTGCATCTATGGTTGATTACATCTACAATCAACTGAGGAGATTGTCTTCAGCAATGAGAGAAGTCACACCCAGTCAGCTGAAGGCCTTAAAAGGAGAACTGATGATTTCAGCAGTCAGAAGGGAGAATTTCCATCTCTATTTTAGTCAGCCCGCTTCTCCTGGGGAATTCACCAGGAACCTTCATCACAGTTCCCAGCTTGGGGCCTGCCCTATGAAATTTGGACTTGCCCATCCCCACTGTTGCAAGAGCCAATTCCTATTTAAAAATCTCATAATATTTACATTATACATATAATATATACATTTCCTGTCAATTCCGTTTCCCTAGAGAACCCTGACTAATAGGATTTTGGTATCAGGAGTGGGATGCTGCTATTGCAAAAATCAAGGTTTTGGCCTTGGATAATGGGTATAGGCTGGAAAAATAATGAGCTAGAAAAAGCCTAGATTGCTTTGAAGAGACTGTTGGTAGAAAATATAGATGCTAAGGGTAATTCCAATAAGGATTTAGAAGAAAATGATGAATGTGTTATTGGAAACTGGAAGAAAGGCTAGCCTTTGTTAAAGTGGCAGAAAATTTGGTGAAATTGAGTTCTGATGTCAGATGGAAGACAGAACTTGAAAGCAATGAATTTGGATATTTAGCTGAGGAGATTTCCAAGCTAAATGTGGAAAGTTAGCTTGGTTTCTCCTTGCAGCTTATAGTAAAATTAGAGAGGAAAGGGATAAGCTGAGAACTGAACTCCTGGGCACAAAGAAACCAGAAATGTATGGTTTAGAAAATTCTGAGCCTATCCAGGCAGTGTTCTCTGAGACCTGACTTCAGGGAAAGTCAAGATTGGAAATGCAGTTATAAGATCTGTGTATGGCTCTATTGTCCAATGGTTTGGAACTCTGTGAAGTGCATGCAAGGCCGATAAGCTTTTTGCCTAATGTTTATGAATGGAACCACTGCCAGCCTAGACTGAAAGGGACAGAGTAGGAACAAATTGAAGGAAGAATGGCTTCAAGGGCAGAACCATGGAATCCAACGTTTGGACCAAAGACATCTCCTTGGGCCATGACAGTGGACCCTACTATGTGTGTGCAAATGGCAAGTCTGTTCCGGCACTTGGAGAGGATGGGCCTTCCACCCCATTGTTCAGGAAGACTGCTGCCGTGCAGTTGCTTGGAAAGGGTGGAGCCTGTGTCCTGGCATTTGCAGAGAGCCTGGTCACCATCCTGATGCTTGGAAAGGGTGGAGCCTTCACTCCAGTGTCTGGGGAGAGCATGGCCACTGAGCAAGCACTTGGAAGGGGTGGAGATGCCACTTCATCAGATGCAGAGGTAAAACATCATTCCACAGATAACTCTCAGACCTTGAAATCTAAGGGAGTATAACCTGCTGAGTTTCAGAATTGTCTAGGACTTGTGACCCGTTTTCCTTCCAATTTCTCTTATGGGAATGGGAATGCTTATCCTACTCCTGTCCCTCCATTGTGTATTAGAAGCAGATAACTTGTTCTCTAGGTTCCACAGACAGAGGGGAACTGTGCCTCAGGACATACCACACCCATGACTGATTTTGATGAGACTGTATTTAGTATGCTTATGAAATGGCTTAAGGCTTTGGGAGGTTGTGATGAAATGAATGTACTTTGCATATAGAAACAGTCTGTCTTTCTGGGGTCCAGAAGGTGGAATGTGGTGATTTAAAGCTGTATATGTGCATCAGAAAAACATGTCCTTAAATCTAATCCATTTCTGTTGTTGTGAATCCATTGTAAGTAGAACATTTTGATGAGGTAATGGGTCTTACTCCTATTGCTGGAGTCCTTGATAAGAGTATGAAATTCACACACAGAAACAAAAAAAAAAAAAAAAAAAAAAAAAAAAAAAACCCAGAGATGCAGACAGAAGCTGAACATCAACAGAACCCAGAAGAAAAGGGAGAGACAAGGAGATGCTGCCATGTGCCCTGTCATGTGACAAACTCAGCATCATCCAACCCCAAAATGCCACAGTCTTCAGGAGAAAGCGTTGCCTTGACAATGCCTTGATCTGGACGTTCTCTTAACTCTCTGCTCAAAACCATTAGCAAAATAAGTTCACACTGTTTAAACCTAACCATTGCATGGCATTTACTTGAGCAGCCCAGGAAACTAAAACACTAGGATTGATTTTGTTACCCAGAATTTCCACCCTATACCCACACTATGTACTAGACAGATACTCAGTATAACAGAATTGCAGCCTGTCTATAACAATGTATAGGAACTGAGTCTGAAACTCACATGAGTATAAGTAGGATGAGTAAGGCAACTACAAGTCTTTCCAAATACATTTGAAATGTCAATTGTTAGTCAAGAATTTCATGGTGAGCTGTATTCTTTTCAGGATTTAAGTCATTTTCCTGAGTGCAGTAAGTAGGGTACTTAGAAGGTCCCAGCTATATGAATACTTTTAGGAGACAGGGCAACATCTTCCAAACTTTCCTTCAAAGTGCAACAGTCTCTCTCAGATATGACAGGTGTTTTTAAAAAATGGTTTCAATGGTCATAGAAGTTTGGGAAATTCTCATTTTACTTCAGGACTTCTCAGAGCATTTGCTATGCTAATATGTGTTGAGACTCTCTAAGAGAAAGACATAGTAAATAGCCTTCTCCAGATTTACTTGACCAAGGAATCTTTTCACAGAATGTTGATTCTGTGAAAATTCATTATTGTGAATTTTTTCAGCACATTATTTTAAACACATATTGGAAATGTTGTTTACTTGGGAATAATTCTTATGTTTTTTAATTGGACATACACAATACTTATGTGGGGTCCCTAGTACTCCAAGGAATGTGGTTTGAAAACCATTGAATTCATGTGACATGGCAAAGCCCACAGGGGAATAGTTACAGAGTAAGAGCAAAAAGATGGTTGTTCTGAAGTAGTCCTGTTACCTTTGATTTTGCCATCTAAACTCCAGAAATGGCATCAGGTGTTTTGCTATGCCAATTCTCAAAACTCCTAGCAGTCATCAGAAGTAGCAAAATTGAACCAAGTGACAACAACTTTATTCTCTAACACCACTCAGGGGCATCTCTCAGGATCCTTTCATGGCTTGTTCTTCAAATTTTATGCAATTGTATATTTTTGGTGCCTTGATTATCTGGCTGTACACTTAATTTTCAGTTTTGTTTCAGAGGCTTGTCATTTCATCATTCAGAGCTATTCCAGCTGCCAAGATGCTAACAAATCCAGCTGCTTTGTCTCTTCTAATCAATTTCCTTAAAGTTTCCATGTTCTGTTTCAATTAGCAGCCTATTCTTTGGACTTGATATTACCTACTGCAGATGAAAAATCAAATTACCAATTGCACTGTCCTTGACATTAAAACCCTTCCTTCTTTACCACATCGGTTCTATTTAACACATTTACCCGCTCATAAGTTAAATTATACTTTACCATGCTGTGAAGTAAGGGGTTCAAATGTTATACGAGGAATAGATCCATACTGGGATGTTCGTCTTGACATTCAGTTAATCCTTGTGCCCTCATTCAGAATTCAAACTTCTTTCATCTAAGTCTTTTCACCATTGTGAATTTTTTCAGCACATTACTTTAAACACCTATTCGGAATGTTATTTACTAGGGCATAATCCTTATGTATTTTTTAATTGGTCAGACACAATACCTATATTGTTTGCAATTCTTGACTTTGAAACTGTTGAAGAGAAACCAAGTGGCCAAAGTCATCATTACTGATTTTATTACCACCTAAACCCAAGCAATCATGAAGCAGCCATTTGAATGCTGTTCTTCTTTGAGTGGATCTAACACCTTTTCTCTACCTTTCTTCTCCTTCTTCATCTCATAAAAATCAGTCTATGCTTACTTATTTTATTTGGATTAAAATGCAAAGAATTTTTGTTTTGTTACAAAATGCAGAAATAATGAAAAATTTTGACTGTCCTTTCCCATGCTTAGTGTCACAACTGACAGCAAGGAGTTTTAGTAGCCTAAAGCCATACAGCAATTGTGCTGTGGAATATATTTTTAACTTTAATGACAATCTGTAATTGCCTGCAGCCTGCCTTATTTCTGACCCTGCTGATTTCTTAAGGACTTGTGACAACACAGCTCCAACTTAGCCTCTAATCTGACTCATGCCCCCTTTTATGTGTTTTTTAAAAAATTTTTCAGGGTTATCAGGTCTCAAAGTAAAGTAGTCAGAGTCTACAGCTCTGCTTTCTTCTTCAGGGCATTCCAAGGAATTAGAATTTCTTTCTAGCCTGCAAGCTTTCATAACTGTCTGTCTTCCTGTGGCTGGGAGTGGTGAAGATTTGAAAAGCACCAGCTTTGCTACAAATTAAACTACCCGATTCTGGTCCTGAAATCCCCTTTAGCTTTAATCTTTTAGAGACATTTGAAATTTTCAAAATACCTCTTGTCGGTATAAGTTCTTTTTCCCTCAAGACAACTGTATTTGGATGTTACTTAAAGGATGTTGTAATTATTCCATTCTTAGAAACACTACAATTATTAAATGTTGATAATGAACATACGTATATCCATTTATTTAACAAATATTTACTGAACACCAACTATGTGCTAAGCACTGTCTTAGAAGGTACTGGAATACAGACATAGCTACTCCCTTCTGAAGAAGCTTACAGTGTAGAGGGGGGATAAATATTCACAAGGTAAACATGGTTGCTAGAGACAAAACACACTAACTAACGAACAAAGAATCATAATAGAGCAAGAGGGAGCGTGGCATGGTGGTAAAGAGGATGGGCTCTGGAGTCAGATCCCCTGGGTCAAATCCTGCTCCATCATTTCTTAGCCATGACTTTGAGCAAGCTTCTTAACCTCTCTGCCTCATTTGTTTCATCCATAAATTGAGAGCAATAATAGCTCTACCTTAAAGGTTTCTCGTGAAGATTTAAAAAGTTAATATTGTAAAGCACTTGAAACAGTGTCTGGAACATAAGTGATACAGGAGTATTTGTAAAATTTAAAGTAAATAACGGCTAGTAGGAAAAGACTATGATCTGGGAAGTATGTATTACTTAAGACAGCTCATTGGAGGGGTGCCTAAGCTAATCTGGAAGAAGCAATGTTTAAATTGAGAACTGAAAGAACAGGAGTAGCCACTGCAAAGGTAAAGAAAAAGGAACAGAATGGTGTCTGTCTGGCTAGAACATAAAATGGCCATTAAAAACAATTTTAAAATGTCAAGGTAACAGTTTAGGGACCAACTTAAAAAAATCTGGACTTAAATCCCAGAGAGCCAGAGGTCAAGAAGGTATATAATAATAAAATATAGAAGGTTATAAATGTCATGGATTAAATGAAATAAGATCCCAAATACTAAAATTCAGCAGATTCCTTAAATGCTTGAAAGAATAAACATAGAACCAATAAAGGAAGTGATGTTACTTATATGATTATAAATTTATGAAGCTAATTTCCCAATTGAAGTGACACTGATTAAAAATAAACTGTGGCTTCTTGGAAAAATCTATGATATTCTGGAGATAGATCCCTATTTTTAAAACTAGACATTCTACCCTAACACAAAAAATAAAACCCTCTGGGCTAGTTGGAGCAACGACACATTCTTAAGAGAGCAGCAGCTCTTTTTTTTTAATGCCAAGATAAGAAATAATTTATTATAAAGAAAAGAAAATTTTCTCATTCAAAACACAGAAATCCATACAATTTTGCCATGACCAATATATATGAACTGTACAAATTTACACCAGTGCATAATTTACCAAATAAAAGATGAATAACAAAGTTCACAAAATAGATGGTGGTTTGTAGAAAAGACTTTTACCCAATGTGCTGATTTGAATGTATTATGTCCCCCAAAATGCCATTATCTTTGATGCAATCTTGCATGGGCAGATGTATTAGCATTGATTAGATTGGAATCCTTTGAGTGTTTCCATAGAGTTGTGACTCAATCAATTGTGAGTGAAACGTTTGGTTGGGTAATTTACATGGAAGTGTTACCCCACCCATTCACTGTGGATCACTGGAGTACTTTAAAAAGAGCTGCACAAGCCTGGATGCTTGCTGCAGATGAAAGACAGTTTGAAGATGGCCGTTGAAAGCAGACTTTTGCTCCAGAGAAGCTAAGAGAGGACAAACACCCCAAGAGCGACTGAGAGTGTCATTTTGGAGAGAAGCTGAAGCCCAGAGAGGAACGTCCTGGGAGAAAGCCATTTTGAAACCAGAACCCTGGAGAAGATGCCAGCCATGTGCCTTCCCAGCTAACAGAGGTTTTCCGGACACCATTGGCCATCCTCCAGTGAAGGTACCCTATTGCTAATTACTTACCTTGGACACTTTATGGCCTTAAGACTGGAACTGTGTAACCAAATAAACCCCCTTTATAAAAGCCAATCCATTTCTAGTATTTTGCATAACAAGCAGCATTAGCAAATAGGAACACCCAACTAAGTACAAGGAAAGTTACAAACCAGACATCCATTTTCTAAAAATAAGAAGTGTACTGAGTCTTAGAAAACCACAAGCTAGGAAATATACAGAGAGCTGGCAGGTGCTAATACCACAGTTGAAACTGTGTCTTTTTAAGAGTCTTTTTAAAAGCCTGATGCTGGTAGATTCTGATCACTTGATACTTTCCAGGCCAAAAACACAATACAAGGTATGACCATTTCCCCAAGTCCTGCTTACTAGTTTCTTATGTACACTGACACAAATATAAGTGCTAGGTAAAAGTCTTGGCATAAAATTTCTGGTACTACTGTATTTAAAACATTGAGTTTTCCTATTGAGCTGCCAAGAAGGTTAACAATAACAATTTTCAAGTCTAATAGTGCATATTCCTCTGCAAGAGCTACAGCAGAGAAAGATTCTTTGAAATACAAATTTGCATTGAAGGGATTGATGTAAAAATTAGTTATGATGTCTAGGAGAAAAGGAAACCACTCTAGGATTTCATTCCCTAACAAATAAAGTGATTGTTTACTTGGACTCATAGGCTATTAAATCATTGAACGGTACTGTCCAAACTATGGTGCTGTCACATTATTAGTATTATTATTATTATATCACCATTTTTTCTTGTGTCAGATCTCCACAGCTGTGACACAGTTTAAATTCTATAGTCCATCCCCAAAAGGAGCCCTCCCACCACAAAAATCAAATTTATCCATGCACTATAAGATGGTCAGTCCACAGACTATACCTTACCCTGCTGCAGTCATCATATTGTAGTTTTTGGAAGGGCTTGTTCTGCCCCCTCTTAGAGATGTTTCTGTTGTCTACCATTTGCACGTTGGTGCTGTTTTGGGCTGGCGAGCCTTCATACCACACACAGAGGGCGCCATCCTCTCCAATTCTGTAGGAGCTTGGTAGGGGTCAACCCAAAGCGTGAATTCGCTTGGGAGAAGCCTGAGCAGCTCCTGACTGCTGAGTCCAATCGGCGGTGCTGCCTGTCCAAACAGAGGATCCGTATTTTGGTTGATGCGAATACAACAGTAACCGAATCCTTTGCATGGCTTTTCTGGGAACCAGCGATGTTTATAATGTTCTGCCAGCAGCTACTGCACGCTGTGGCTAAAGGTCTGCAGCTGTCGCTCGCTCGTGAGCTCTTTGGTGCAGAGGAACTTGGAGATGTCGCTTCTCAGGGTGGCAACCCGGGTGTAGAAGGGACGCAACTGAATGGGGGCGGCCCGGGACTAAGGGGTTTGGCGGAGCTTGGCGTCGCGGTTCCAAGGGCTTCCTCACACGGTAGAGAGCTGAGTGGCAAAAAGGGCAAGAGGGGCCAATAGCTACCTCTTTTTTTTTTTTTTTTTTTTTTTTTTGCCTCCTTCCTTTTTAGTAAAAAAAAATGTTCCAGACAGCAGGCGCGAGAAGAGAAAAAGTGGTGAGCCACCGCCGGCTGGTCATTCGCGGTGACTTTCCCGCCACTTCATCCTCCAACTCCATAGACTCCCAAGCAAGCTCCCAAGGGTTGCATTTCCAGCTCTGAGGGGCAGCTCTTCTAATCATATTATTAGCAGGTTCCAGGAACTGAATGCAACTTTGTGGTTGGTATATATGGTTCACACTATCTATATGAAGATGAATTTCAATAGCTTAAATGTTGCCCTTCCATTCAGTTCCTAAAATAGACTTCGTGTTCTACCCTGGGATATTATTATCTTTCCATTATGCCCATTTTTGTAAGTTAAAAAAAAAATTAATACCAGCAATTTCATATGGTTAAACCTGGTATCTATTATGAAAATGTTTATAGTGTGTTGTGCTGCTTTTTGCTGAAAGGCAAACCACCAAGGCAGCAAGTGGTCTCCCAGCCCTCGCAGGTGAGTAATGCAGACCATACCATTTCATAGTGAATGTTTCTTTATGGACATACTCCAGCTACTGGAAAAATTTGTCTCCTTATAGGAAGCCAAATGTGCCTCTTTATAAATTCTATCCATTAATACCAGTTCTTCTCTCAAAAGCTACCAAGAGCCAGTGATCTTCCTCTCCCACCAGATAGTCCTCGCCGTCCCACACATTCTCTAGTCTTCCCAGCTGCATGTCCTCAGCAAATTTGATTAGCATGCCTCCCATAATTTAACTCCAATCCATTAAACAGCACTCTAGATACAGTATGTTAGTTTACTGAGATTCCACCTACACCTAGAGGCACTCAGTCTATAACCAAGTTTCCTCTAACTTCTTAGTCTTAAGATACCATACACACTTTGCATGTTTATCGGGGGGGGGGAAAAAAAACTTTATTTTTTTGAAGGAAAGGCATTATAATTTTAGTGCCACAATTCTGTGCTGACATTAAGTATATATCATTCCCTTATGCAGATGATGGCATGGTGATTTGTATCTTTGTGGTGTAGGCTTTTAGCTGTAAGCAACATTCAAGTGTTGCTAGACAGATGGTGATTGAACAATCAAGACTTTAAAAAGTATTTCACATAAGTACCCTGGAAGTAATTGGTTCAACAGCTCCATAATGTGAAGATGGGCATTTCTAAAATTTTTTTGGTTCCCTTTCATTGTCACAGGATGGTGGCAGTGGCTACAACTTTGTCCTTCCATGAAAGCAGAAAGCAGAAAGGAATGAAGTGGAGGGGAGAAAGAAAAAACAATGCCTTGTTTGCCCTGATGACTTCTTAACAGGGAGGGTAAACTTTCCCAGATGGCTCTTACAGCTAATGGACCAAAATGGAATACATGTCTATACCTGTTGTAGTTTCCTTGACTGTTCAAGCAAATACCATGCAATGGGTTGGCTTAAACCTTGGGAATATATTAGCTCATGGTTTTGAGGCTAGGAAAAGGTCCAAATCAAGGTATCATCAAAGTGTTGTAGGGCTAGCCGCCGGTGATCATTTGTCCTGGGCTCCCCTGTCACACAGCAATGCACATAGCGGCCTCTCCTGGCCTCTCTTTCTCTTCTCTGCCAGCTTTCTTTCTCTCTGTCTGAATTTCCTTCTGATTATAAAGGACCCCAGTAATAGGATTAAGACCCATCCTGATTGGGCTGGGCCACACCTTAACTGAAGTAACCTCATCAAAAGTTCCTTCTTACAATGGGTTCACACCCACAGGAATGGATTAAGTTTAAGAGCATGTTTTTCTGGGGTACATAGTTCCAAAACACCATAATACCCTACAATATTGGTTCTCAGAGTCCCTGAGCCATCGGCAGCGGCAGGACCATCCCCTCGAAATTTGTTAAAAATGCAAATATCAGGCCCCAACTCAAACCTACTGAATAAGAAACTCCCAAGTTAGGGCCCAGCAATCCATGTTGTCACAAGCCCTCCACATGAATCTGATGCATGTTAAAGTTTGGGAACCACTGCCCCAGTTATTGGCAAAGGAGAACCAAATCACAATAACTGGCTTAGACCAATCACTATTCCTCCGTCTGAACGGGGCACATTGTGGCCTGAATTGCAAATGGGCTTCTGACAGCAAGGAAAAGAGGGGGAGAGGTTCCATGACAAGTGGGATGGAGGAAAAAGGAGGAGGAGGAGTATAAAGAGCATGAGGAGGGGGGAGGAAGTAGCAGCAGGAATAAGGAGGCCTCAGTCACCATGGAAATGGGGATTAGAAGTAGATCTCAACTCAAGATGAGCCTCTTGCTTTGAGAAGCATCTACAATTATTGATTTTTGCAGATTAGAGAAAGCCAACACAATTAATGAAAAACTGCAGGAAATCAGTGTTCTAATGAAAAATATGCTTGATTATTCTACTTCAAATGTAATTTAAGAGTGTGACAAGTACTATACCACAGCACATTTGCCAAGAAGTGATACACACTGCAAAAATCAGCAGTTAATTAGAACTTCAGTAAGTTCCACATTTCGCAGGGAGTGTGAGGTGGGGTAAAGTTTATCAGCATCATTTAGCAAAATGCAGATTAGTGGTTCAGTGGTTTTCTATCCTTTCTACTCTTTTTTACTTTTTTTTTTTTTTTAGAGAAGTTATGGGTTTACAGAATAATCGAGCAGAAAATACAAATCTCCCATATAGGCGCCCCCCAACACACAGACAGACACACGCACGCACACACACACACACACACACACACACACACACACACACACACACAGTTTCCTCTGTTATTAACATGAATTAGTGTTGTACCTGTTAGGAAAATCACAGACACCTGTTAAAGGGCCATTGCCCAGACCTCACCAACCCCCACCTCCTTCTATGGTGAAGTCACGAACACATCTTAGTGACCATCCTCCAGCCTTCTGCTACCACCACCGCATTTTCTATTCCACAGCCCAGAAAAGATGCTCAGTCTAATGAAAAGGCCCAGCCAGACATTAAAAACAGAAACCAGGAAGCAGCAGCCTGAGATGCTCATCAGAACAGGAATTCTCAATGGCAGGGCCATTCCCCACCCTGAGGTAGATAAAAACTTTACTCAAACAGTATAGATTTGTCACTCTTCTCCTGTGGGAAGAGGGGTGTGTGGAGCTGCCATCTACCCATCCCCTTGGGAGCAGTTTTCAGCCATCCTGGAAGATGGGCTGTGATGGGACTCTTCCTCTGTTGTATTGCACTCTTTGTGCTGTGTGACAGAGACATTATTTGCCCTTTCTGGACTCTTTATAGGGTGCAAGAAATAAAGGGATCATTTGCTGAAAGTATCTGTTGTGCCCCGAACCTGTGTTCCCATGTTGTAGCAAATTACTCCACGGTACCTTTGTTACAATCAATGAAACAATATTATTATAATTTGAATACAAAATAACTACAGTCCATCATTTATATTAGGGTTCACCATTTGTGTTTTACAGTCCTATGTTTTTTTTTTTAATTTTTATTCTAGTACCATATATACAACTTAAAATTTTCCCCTAACAACATTCACATATATAATTCAGTGCTGTTAATCACATTCACAATTTTGTGCTACCATCACCACCATCCATTACCAAAATGTTATAACCAACCCAAATAGAAACTCTGTACAATTTAAACATTAACTCCCCATTCCATAGCCCCAGCCCAGCCCCTGGAAGCATACATTCTGACTCTATGAGTTTGCTTATTCTAATTATTTCATACCAGTGACAGCATACAATATTTGTCCATTTTTGTCTGGCTTTTTTCACTCAACATGATGTCCTCAAGGGTGATCCGTGTTGTCCCACTTCATGAAGTATCAGAACTTCATTCCTTTTCATGGCTGAATAATATTTCATGATATGTATATGCCACATTTTGTTTATCCATTCATTAGTTGATGGACACTTGGGTTGCTTCTATATTCTGGAAATGATGCATAATGTTGCTATGTACATCAGTATACAAATATCTGTTTAAGTCCCTGCTTTCAGTTCTTTGGGGCATATACCTAGAAATGGGATTGCTGGGTCATACTGGTAAGTCTATACTTCATTTTCTGAAGAACTGCCAAACTTTTTCACAGCAGCTACACCGTTTTACATTCCCAGCATTCATTTCTCTAACAGCTAATGATGTTGAGCACCTTTGCATGTGCTTTTTGACCATTTGTATATCATCTTTGGAGAAATATTTTAACAAGTCTTTTGCCCATTTTTAAATTGGATTGTTTGTCTTTTTGTTGTTGAGGTATAGGATTTCTTTATATGTTCTGAATGTTAAACCCTTAAAGATATGTGGTTTCCAAATATTTTCTCCCTTTCTGTAGGTTGTCTTTTTACTTTCATGAAGTCTTTTGATGCACAAAAGTTTTTAATTTTGATGAAATCCCATTTATCTATTTTTTCTTTTGTTGCCCATGCTTTGGTGTAAAGTCCAAGAAACCATTGCTTAACATAATGTGCTGGTTTGAATCTATTATGTCCCCCACAAAAGCCATGTTCTTTAATGCAGTCTTGTGGGGGCAGAATTATTAGTCTTCTGATTAGGGTGGAAACTTTTGATTGAATGTTCCCATGGAGATGTGACTCACCCAGCTGTGGGTAAGACCAGATCATTTCCATGGAAGTGTGGACCTGCCCATTCAGGCTGGGTCTTAATTAGATCACTGGAGTCCTTTAAGAGAGCTCACAGACAGAAGGAGCTGAGAGAAGCTGAGAGAGACAATTTGGAGAGAAGCTAAGAGCTGACACAGACCCAGACACTTGGAGATACTGGGAGATACTGACAGAAGGATGTTTGGAGATGCTAAGCTGAGAGATGAAGCCCAGAGTTTGCCCCAGAGAAACTAAGAGAATGCCCCCAGGAGAACCAAGCAGAGAGCTAAGAGAAGCTAAGAGAGACAGAAGCCCAGAGACATTTTGGAGAAAGCCATTTTGAAACCAGAACCCAGGAGCAAAGGACCAGCAGATGCCATCTACATGCTTTCCTAGTTAACAGGGGTGTTCCAGACACCATCAGCCTTTCTTCAGTGAAGGCATCCTCTTGTTGATGGCTTAGCTTGGACACTTTTCTGGCCTTAAGACTGTAACTTTGTAATGAAATAAATCACCTTTATAAAAGCCAATCCTTTTCTGGTATTTTGCATAACAGCAGCTCTAGCAAACTGGAATACATAAGGTACTGACGACTAGGAATTTTATATTTTGGTTCTTATATTAGATCTTTGATCCATTTTGAGTTAATTTTTGTATATGGAGTGAGGTGGGTGTCCATCTTCATTCTTCTAAATATGGATGTCCAGTTTTCTCAGTATCATTTATTAGAGACTGTTCTTTCTCAATTGAGTGGACTTGGCACCCTTGACAAAAAGCAGTTGGTCATAGATGTGAGAGTTTATTTCTGAACTCTGAACTCAATTCCATTGGTCTATATGTCTGTCCTGTACCAGTACCTTGCTCTTTTGCTCTCTGTAGCTTTGTAATAAGTTTTAAAATTGGAAAGCATGAGTCCTCTAAATTCATTCTTCCTTTTCAAGATGGTTTTGACTATTTAAGGATCCTTATCCTTCCATATAAATTTGATGATTGGCTTTTCCATTTCTGCAAAGAAGGTTGTAGGAATTTTGACTGTAATTGCATTGAGCCTATAAATCACATTGGGTAGAATTGACATCTAAATATTTAATTCTTCTAATCCACAAACACTGAGTGCCCTTCCATTGTTTGTCTTCTTTGATTTTGCTTAATAATGTTTTGTAGTTTTCTATGTACAAGTCCTTTACATCCTTGTTTAAATTTATTCCTGAATACTTTATTCTATGCTGCTATTATAAATGGATTTTTTTTAAATTTCCTCTTCATATTGTTCATTTGTAGTGTAAAGAAACACTAGTGATATTTGTGTGTTGATATTGTACACCACCACTTTGCTGATTTTTTTTACTATCTCAAGCAGCTTTGTAGATTTTTCAGGATTTTCCAAATAAGGATCATGTTACAAATAGGGAAAGTTTTGTTTCTTCTTTTCCAATTTGGATGTCTTTTATTTCTTTTACTTGCTTAATTTCTCTGGCTAGAATAACAGTGGTAACAGTGGGCATCCTTGCCTTGTTCTTCATCTTGGAGGGAAAGCTTGCAGTCTTTCACCATTAAATATGGTGTTACTTGTGGGTTTTTCATATATGCCCTTCATCATATTGAGGAAGTCCTTCTATTCCTCATTTTTAAAGTGTTTTTAAAATGTTCAGCTTCACTAGCTATTAGAGAGATGCAAATTAAGACCACAATGAAATACCATCTCACACCAATTAGAATGGCTGCCATTAAACAAACAGGAAACTACAAATGCTGGAGAGGATGTGGAGAAATTGGAACTCTTATTCATTGTTGGTGGGACTGTATAATGGTTCAGCCACTCTGGAAGTCAGTCTGGCAGTTCCTTAGAAAATTAGATATGGAGTTACCCTTCGATCCAGTGATTGCACTTCTCGGTATATACCCGGAAGATCTGAAAGCAGTGACATGAACAGATATCTGCACACCAATATTCATAGCAGCATTATGCACAATTGCCAAGAGATGGAAACAACCCAAATGTCCTTCAACAGATGAGGAGATGAATAAAATGTGGTATATACACACAATGGAATACTACACAGCAGTAAGAAGGAACGATGTCATGAAACATGTGACAACATGGATGAAACTTGAAGACATAATGCTGAGCAAAATAAGCCAGGCACAAAAAGAGAAATATATGTTACCACTAATGTGAACTTTGAAAAATGTAAAACAAACGGTTTATAAAGTAGAATGTAGGGGAACTAGTGATAGAGAGCAATTAAGGAAGGGGGATAGATAACCCAATAAGAACAGATAAGGTATCATGGGTAAATTTAACGTTCTGTGAATGCCCAGGAATGACTATGGTCTGTTAATTTCTGATGGGTATAGTAGGAACAAGTTCACAGAAATGTTGCTATATTAGGTTACTTTCTTGGGTAGAGTAAGAACATGGTGGAAGTAAAGTAGTTATCTTAGGTTAGTTGTCTTTTTCTTACTCCCTTGTTATGGTCTGTTTGAAATGTTTTTTTATTGTATGTTTTTTTAAATTTTTTTCTTTTTTATATATTTGATTAAAAAAAAGTTAATTAAAAAAAATGAAAAAATATGCAGAGTCCCCTTGAGGAGCTGGTGGAGAAAACAGGGGTGTTGGGCTTCCCCACCTTGATGGTTGCTAATGTGCTCACAGACAGAGGGGACTGGTGGTTTGATGGGTTGAGCCCTCTGCCACAGGACTTGCCCTTGGGAAGACTGTTGCTGCAAAGGAGAGGCTAGGCCTCTCTATATTTGTCCCTAAGAGCCTCCTCCCGAATACCCCTTTGTTGCCCACATGTGGCCCTCTCTCTCTAACTAAGCCAATTTGGCAGGTGAAATCACTGCCCTCCCCCCTACATGGGATCAGACACCCAGGGGAGTGAATCTCCCTGGCAACATGGAATATTACTCCTAGGGAGAAATGTAGACCCGGCATTGTGGGATGGAGAACATCTTCTTGACCAAAAGGGAGATGTGAAAGGAAATGAAATAAGCTACAGTGGCAGAGAAATTCCAAAAGGAGCCAAGAGGTCACTCTGGTGGGCACTCTTACACACAATATAGACAACCCTTTTTAGGTTCTAGTGAATTGGAGTAGCTAGCAGTAAATACCTGAAACTATCAAACTACAACCCAGAACCCATGAATCTTGAAGATGATTGTATAAAAATGTAGCTTATGAAGGGTGACAATGGGATTGGGAAAGCCATATGGACCACATTTCCCTTTATCTAGTTTATGGATGGATGAGTAGAAAAATGGGAGAAGGAAACAAACAAACAAAGGCACCCAGTGTTCTTCTTTAATTGTTCTTTTTCAGTTAATTATTATTCTATTTATTTTTGTGTGTGTGGTAATGAAGTTGTCAGGGATTGATTTTGGTGATGAATGCACAACTATGTAATGGTACTGTGAACAATCGAATGTACACTTTGTTTTGTATGACTGCATGGTATGTGAATATATCTCAATAAAATGAATTAAAAAAATAAAGTGTTTTTATCAAGAATGGGTTCTGGATATTTTCAAATGCCTTTTCTGCTTCAATTAAGATGATCATGTGATTTTTCCCTTTGTTCCATTAATACGGTGTATTATATTAATTGATTTTCCATACTGAATTACCCTTGCATACTCAGGAAAAAAAACTCTTGACCATGGTGTATAATTTGCTTAATGTACTGTTGGATTCAATTTGCTACTATGTCCTTAGAGATTTTTGCATCTATATTAACTTATTTTTTTTAATTCTCTACTTCATTTATCTCTTTCTAATCTTTGTTATTTCCTTCTTTCTGATTGCTTTGGGTTTAGTTTGCTCTTATTTTTCTAGTTCCTCCAGGGCAAGTTCTGTTAGGACAAGCAAGAGACAAGTTTCCTGATTCAGTCTTTCAGGCCGCCACTTGATAGGTTGGCAGCAACATACAGGCACCCCAGTATGCACATCGGGGTTACTCTGCTCTGTTCAGAACAGGGCTAGGGACCCACAGTGGGAGTGTAGGCTGACTTCACACTGCCCTGGGGAGGGGATAAGGAGAGGCCGACAAGGGCTCCATGACTTTCTCCTACCATTTTTAAAGCTATCTTCTTGATGCGGCACTCTCCTTGTTGGTGCAACACTTTAACTGTTTCCTGGAGTTTGAGTAAGATAGCTCTGCCAGTTTTTGCTAGTTGTTCAACACTTCTCTGGGAGAACGGTGTCTTGGAGCATCTTACACTGCCATCTTCGATGACCAGAAACATCTTTCCTACTCTTGAAGAGATTGTTTTATTTCTGCAAAACAATATTAGAAACTGCACAAAGCTTTGTTTCCAACCATTTATATCTATGCTGTCCAGTTTGGTAACTTCTAGGCAAGTGTGGTTATTGAGCACTTGAAATGCAGCTAATCCAAACTTGAGATATACATAAGTATAAAACACACACTGGGTTTCAAAGACTTAGTGCAGCATAAGAATGTAAAATATCTCATTAACAATTTTTTTATTGACAACACATTGAAATGATAATATTGTGATATAATGGTTTAAAGAAAATACATTATTAAAGTTAATTTCACTCTTTTAAACTTTTTTAATGTAGCAACTAGAACATTTAAAATTACATACACAGTTTGGATTATGTTTCTATTAAACAGCACTGATATTTTATATCTTTCATATAATTTTACCATTGTAACCTTAGTAACAAGTTTGAACTCATGAAACATTTTTCATATACCAACCAAGCAAGTCAAAAAATAGGTAGAATTTGTAGTTGCTTATGTTCCTGTGAGGTAGGATCTGAGAGATTCTGGCTGGAAAAACATTCTATCCACAAGTTTTATTACATCCAAGAGTTAATGTCTTTGTATGAAACACATTTTCCCCAAGTACCCTCACTCCTGCAATATTAATATGCAGTCAGCATTGTGAACCACTAACATAAGGGGAATTAGTTTCTCCTCTCACATTCCGCTAAAGCAGGAGGGGTCTGGAAAAGGAGATGGGAACTGGCACCAGACAAGAAAGGGAGGTTATCTGAAAAAGGAGAAATAAGCAGAAAAAAAAGAACAGAAAACAAAGGACATTGAAAGCCAACCCATCTCATCACAGTTTTGCCAAGGTATAGTTCCACCTCTAATCAATGATTTGATTGTTACTGGTGATTTGAAAATACTTTTTTTGTATTATTGCAATATTTTACAAAGTAAATGTGCAATAAATATTTTAATGAATTAATTCTTGTTGCTTATCTGATAATAAAACATCTTTTAGCTAATGAATATTGATTCTTGCCAGTTTTGTGGTCTGCCAGTTCCTCATCCATAGTCCACTCAGTAATCATCCAAGAGGGAGTGACCTCATTCTTATTTGGGGTTTAATGCTGCAAACACCAAGATTTCAGGAAAACATATTTTTCTCTACCTTTTAGAAAATACTTGCTAATTTGACACAGCATATTCACTTTAGAGAACTTCCATGAAGCTTTGTGTTCAGTTTTGTTTACCACGTTGTAAGTGGTAAATTGCATACTTTCCTTTTTCTGGCATCATTGAATTCTGACACTCCATGGGTAATTGGTATTGTTGTTTTGATACCTGGGCTGTTGACATGTGTGGCAATTCCTTTAAACAGTAGCTCACCTGCGGGTACTGGTAATCCTACACAACCTTCAAAGGCTGTCAGAAGGTACTTTCTTCAAATTTTATCATTTCATGAACAAATGTGAAATTTTTGGTAAAGTCGTGGTTTCTTTATATTTATTATTCTGGAAGTCATTCCCAGCTTGACAAGCTAGAATATACATTTGCTATGAATGTTTTCTTTCAGTTCATTTAAGCACGATGCTGATGACAGCAGCCAAAATATTTCCTCACTAGAGGAAAACAATTTATTGTGAAGTACATTTTATTGATTTCGTAGAAAACTTTTCAGATCAAGAAAATACAGGAGTCCCTTACATCAAACAGCATATGCCCCCTTATAATCACAATCCTTAACTAGGCAAATGCTTTAAAGAAGCAATTGAATCTAGTTGCATGATTTTGTAGTTATCTTAGTCATTCCCAAATCATTAAACAAAAGCACAAGGCACAACTGACAGTTTTGTCCCTTATCCAACAAATTTGACAGGTGGGACCATCTGTCTTCACTAATCCCCAATTCTTTCTTTGGAACCCTTCATCTTTCAAATGAATGGATCTTGCATTCAAGGTTCCTCAAAGGCTTTCAATAGCAGGAAAAACTGGGGGGAAAATATCAAGCTGTTGGCTCTGTCAAGTTTTGTTCCTAAAGGCCAATATTTCATGTCAGCTTTCATCGACAAGAGAAAAATTAGAGAAATGGTAAATCAAAGGACAGCCCATTTAATCATGCACAAGTGGCAAACTGGCTGAAAGGTTTTTAAATAACCCAAGTTATTTGGTAACTAACTCTAAGTCCAGGCCCTCACTTTCATTTTCTACCTTCTCTACATCAAAATGTTACCAAATCTAATTGAGTTACTTCTCTATTCTTCCACAGCCTGTGCTCCCTCAGTTCAGGCTCTGACCCCCACACCTAAATTTCTGTGACAACTGCTGACAGGTCTCCTTGCCTGGGACTTTCTCTCTCTCTAATTTGCTCTCCATACCTATTGCTTCTATTATCTTCAGAAAGCACAATTATGATCACGTAATTTCCTTTCTCAAAAAAGCTTCAAAGGCTCCTGAGTGCTTACAGAACCAAACCCACACTTCCTCACCTGGCTTTCAAGACTGTATTGCTTGGTCCCCACTCAGCAAATAATCAACATCTGTAAAGGGCCTCATCTTCCAGGCACTCATGTAAACATTGAGGTTACAAAAAGGAATGAGAATATTAAACAGTTATTGGTATTAAGTGGGGGAAAAGGAAAGATATAGTTTTCCTTGAAGATCTCATCTTGCTGGTGAGGTAGGCACATAAACAAATATGATGCTACAATTCAGTGAGTGTTCATAACAAAGTTATAAACAACACTTTGGGGACAGCATGACGGGAAAGGCTAGTTTGACTCTTGGCCTTAACTTCCACATGCACTCCACCTTCTTGTCCCAAACACACCTGGGCAGAATCCCTGTCCTTCAGCCATTTGGGACAATCCATAATCCTTAAAGGTACATTGCACTCCTCTACCTCTGCACATTTGCTTATCTGGTCCTATCCATCTGGAGGGCTTTTCCCTCCAAATTCTTCCTGTTGGCATATCCATCCTTCCATCTCTCATCACCTGTAAGTTTCCCTCAGATTTTCCCAGTTGGATTAATCTTCCCCATTTCCCCACAGTGTATTTTGTGTCATTAAACTCATATTGTAACATTTATCTTACTACTTAAGGACAAGAATTGTATCTTTATTCTGTCCTTTATGTCCCCCAAGGTATCCAGTACCTGTTACGTAGATAATCCCCAAGATATATTTGATGATATGCAGCAAATGCTTTAGAATAGGACCTTGACAACATGGTACCTGATGTTTGGTATTGACTGTTTTTGATGAAATTCTACATCATTGTTTTCTCTGTCACATTATGCTTAGTTTCAAATATCCAATAGTGTTTTTTATAGCTTCTCTAACCAGATTGCAAGGCAGTTTTCATTTATCCATCAACACAGTGTTGGGGAAAGATAATGTCTCTTTTCTCTAATGTGTTCTATAACTGCAGATTTCCTTGGCTATGCCTCTCTCTGATGATTCTTGATCCAAATGGCAATGCTGTAACCCATGGTAGACACTGAGCCACAGAGCAACCACATTGCAGAGATTGGTTGGCATTTAAAAAAGGTCTCAAATACTTGCTAATTAAAGGTCTTGGGTAAATTCTAGGTTTGTGAACTGTTACCCTCTTCTGCTTTGGATAGAGATATTCTTGGTTTCCATGACACAGAAACTGTGTCTGTGCAATGACAAAATGGCCATCAATTAAGTTTCTTTAAGACATCAATTCTCAATCTGGAGTAGGGGCGGCGAGCAATCAAAGAGGTGTTTGATCTCACACAGACAATGTAGTTGGCTAATTTGATTTTCTGCTTTTCAACTCAGTATTTTATTATTATGTAGACAGGAAACATTTATTGCCTACCTACAGGTTATGAGGCACCATGTTAAACCTTCTGAATGATATGAGAGGACTAAGACTATGTCTTCAGGCTTCAAGCTTACTAGGTATTTGGGAAGCTAATTATATGAAAAATACAGCTAATCCTTTGTCAGCAGATATTCTGACTACAATTCAAAGAAGCCACAAAGGAGTACCTGACCAACTGATATCTATGCATTATCCATAGTAATGGCTGTATATTCAGTTGATGGGAAAACTACTAAGAATTGGAGTTGTCCAGCAGGATGGTCAAGAAGGCCAATGGGAAGCCTGGTTTAACTGAAGAAGATATTCTTAATTGGGAAACTAATTTTTTTAAAGGACTGAAGATAAGCTTATGTATATAATTTCTCAAAATGAAGTGCCAGGTTCTAAGATCCTAAATCACTTCAAGGTTAAGTCATTCTTTAGACTTACCTGTCTCACTGGATGACTCCCTGTCTTTCCAGAGTTAACTCCCACCACCGTGCTGGGCCAAGGCAGCAGCATCTGTTGCCTGCTTTGCTGCACTAAACTTCAAGAGATTTCTCTAGTTCTCCTTTCTTCTCCTTCCATTCTCCACAGGCTATCCCCACACAGAAGCCATAATGTTCTTTAAAATGTAATTCAGACATCACTCCTCTGCATAAAGCACTCCAGTGGAGTTCCACTGCATTTGGAATAACACCCCAAATAGTCACCACCATCTTAAAGACTCTATGTGATCTTGCCCCTGCCAGTCTCTCTTACCTCAAGTAATACCAATCTCACCGCTGGTCACCGCTCTTCAGCCACACTGGCCTTTCCAGCCATCAAATATGCCCGTTTTATCAACGCCCCTGCAGTTCCATCCCCAGGCCTACACAAGGCTGGATGCTTCCCACTATTCTGGACTCACATTAAACTTCACCTCTTCAAAGTCTTCCCTGACCCACCCACTCTAAAGTAATTTCTGCTCTCAGCCCTGTCATTCATCGTTTCACTACTTTATTTTTAAGATCTCCCATTGTTCAAAATTATCTTATTTGTTTAATTATATGTTATCTGTCCCTGTCTATTAATATACATGCTCTCTTGAGCCTGGGGGCACAGTCCGTCTTATTCAGCCCTGCATCTCCAATGTCTAGAGCAGCCCCAGGCATGTAATAGTTACTCATTGCATAAAGTGTGTGCTTTACGCCCTGTTCACCAAACCGCAAAACACATTTTCTCCTTAAAAATGTCCCCTACCCTTCTCCACCACTCTATGTTTACTCTTAGCTGAAACTTACCTCTGCCAATTTCTCTTGTTGTTTAAATTCTACCTGCTCTTCAAGATCCAATTTAAATATCACCTAATTCATAAAAGTTTTGCTAACCCCTCAAATTAATTTTACCTCCTCCCTCCTCCAAGCCTTTATGGTATTCTCCCTATCTTTTTAATATGCCATTCAGTAAATTATGCCATATATTGCAATGATCCATTGTCTTATCCCCACTATAAAATTTTAAGCTACTTAGGGCTAGGACTGTCTCTCATTCATCTTTGTATCCTTAGCATCTAGGAGAGTGGCTTGCCTTATATGAAGTAGACACTCAATAAAGTTTTGATAATCAATAAATTGAATGAACAACTAATGTATCTATGCATTTCCACTCCTGGAGATACGACCCTATGAGAAATGAAAAAGGCACCCAAACTTCAAGGTCCTTTTTAAGCAGATGGGCACTCCTCAGTAATTTTTTGGAAGACTGAAAGTAGGAATAATTCCCTTCCAGTTTTTCTATCACTGCTCTTAACCAACTTACTTATTACTTTAAGTGTCTTATAAGTCAGCAAATTTTGTATTCCAGTTCCAATAATTAAATTCTTTTTTAAAAAATTACTAGGTGACTTATTGAAATGTCATTTAAAAAATAAACTTGCAGAACTGCCTCAGAGGATGGGGCCAATAGCAACCCACTGAACTAAATCAATTGAGCTATATTGAAGTAGTTAGTCAAAGATACTCATTTTTATCTTGGCACTAGAACAAAAATATGGACATAATATCCAGACGGCAAGTAAACAACATTATTGTCATTTTCAAGTTGAAAAAAATATGATTTAATTTCTGCAAAATATATGACAAATATGGGAGTGGGAGAGGAGTTATTTTATAAGACAACTTTAACCTCAAACCATAGTCTACATGTTACAGAAAACGTGAAGTGAACCCCACCCCAATCAAGATGGGGCGTGAAATGCTTCAGGTCTCCATCCTCCCACAGACATTTTGAACAACCAAAATGAGCTGGCAAAAACATCTTTCTCAGAGCTAAAAGAAAAAAAAAAAAAAAAAAAAAAAACAGTTAAAGGGCTGCAGTAAAGGGTGAGCACTGAATCAAGGAAAAGGACTATTTAAAAGCAGTAGGATCTCCTGGCACCCTCACTGGCCCCTCTCCCATCACTCATTGGCTCAAAGTGGGGGTGACCCATGCGCCAAGTGCAGATCCCCAGTCCCAGTTCCAGAGTGAACCAAGTAACTCTCATGCACATATTAGGAGCCTGTATGTCTGGCCCAATCTGTCTGGTGGTGGCCTGAGGTACTTGTTGCCCTAGAACTTGTCTTGCGTATAGAAAGCAGCTCACTGAGCTATCCTACAGAATGCTGTGAGGGAGTAGTCAAGTCTTCCTGGGGTAGTAGATTGCTGACTGTAGGACATACAGTGTAGTTCCTGGGACCATGAGGAAACTGTTTCCTAAGGAAGAGGGGACATTCATATTGTGTAAATGAGGGAATTCTTAAGGCCACACATGCATGCCCAGGACAAGATGCATGCACAGAAAGGATCAGGAAGGCCCTATGCTTTGGCCTGGGGCTTTTCTCTGAATCCACTGCATGGCTAGACTGTGAAAGAGAGCACTTGCACAGGTCAATCTGCAAAGATGGGGAAAGTGGTTTTGTTTTGTTTTTTCCTTCTTTTTCTTTTCCTTTTTTTTTTTTTTTTCCTTAACTGGCATTCAAGAAAAACTCTGTAATAACATTAACTGGATATAAGCTTAAGGAACAGAAATTTCAGAATCTAAATTCCAGTGATAACACATTAAAATATCAAAATGACCAGGTTTCAACAAGAGATTATAAAACATACAAAGAAACAAGAAGCAATGACAAAGGCAAAGGAGAAAATTAATGCATTAGACACTATCAATGAGGAGGACTGGACTTTTAAAAATAGTCCTAAATATGGTCAAAAAGCTAAAGGAAAACATGAACAAAGAACTGAAGGAAATCAGGAAAATGATAGATGAACATAAACAGACTATCAATAGAGAGATGGAAAGTTTGAAAAGGAACCAAATAGAGCTGAAGACCACAGTAATAGAAATTAAAAATTTCCTAAAGGGGTTCAACAGCAGATTGGAGCTGGCAGAAGAAAGAATCAGTGAAATTCAAGAAAAGAGAATTGAAATCATTCAATCAAAAAAGGAAGAATGAGAACAGTGAACAGAGCCTGAGGAACCTGTGGACCCCATCAAGCATACTAATACATTCATTGTGGGAGTCCCATAAGAAGAAGAAAGGGAGAGAGGAGCAGAGAGAATATTCAAAGAAATAATGACTGAAACTTCCCAAATTTAATGAAAGACATAAATATAAATTCCAGTACTATTTTATTTTGGTTTGTAACTTTATTTTTACTTCCTACAGAATATCAAAGGCAAAGTTTTAAAATATAAGATAAATAGTGGTTTTAGACTCAATGAATGAACATAATTTCGGACAAGAACTACATAAAGGTGGGGGGACTGAGGGGTATAGGAACATAGTATATGTCTACTTTTAAGCTTCAGTTGGTTTTCAAATGTGCCTGTTTAGATGTATTATGTCCCCAAAACACCATGTTCTTTTATGCAATCTTGTGGGGGCAGACATATCAGTGTGGATTGTGTTGGAATCCTTTGATTGAGTGTTTCCATGGATATGTGACTCAATCAACTGTAGGTGAGACATTTGATTAAATTATTTCCATGGAGATATGGACCCCGCCCATTCAGGATAGGTCTTGATTTAATCACAGGAGCCCTGTAAAAGCTCACAGACAGAAGGACCAGAGAGCAGCTGAGAGAGATATTTTGGAGATGGCCATTGAAAGCAGACTTTTGCTAACACTTCAGAGATGCTAGCCCAGAGTTTGCTCTGGAGAAGCTAAGAGAGGACAAAACACCCCAAGAGCAACATTTTGAAGAACGCACAGTTGCTGAGAGAGGAGCTAGAACACAACCTAGGATCAGCAGACACCAACCACATGCCTTCCCAGCTAACAGAGGTTTGTTGGACACCACTGGCCTTCACTCAGTGAAGGTATACTTGTGCTGATTCCTTAATTTGGACATTTTCATGGCCTTCAGACTGTAAATTTGAAACCAAATAAACCACCTTTATAAAAGGCAATCCGGGCAAGATGGTGGATTGGTGAGGTGTATGTTTTAGTTACTCCTCCAGGGAAGTAGGTAGAAAGCCAGGAACTGCGTGGACTGGACACCGCAGAGCTATTTGACTTCAAATACTTCATACATACTTCATACAACACTCATGAGCTTGTGGAACTGCTGAGATCAGTGAAATCTGTAAGTTTTTGTGGCCAGGGGACCCGTGCCCCTCCCTGCCAGGCTCAGTCCCATGGGAGGAGGGGCTGTCAGCTCTGGGAACGAGAAGGGAGAACTGCAGTGGCGGCTCTTATCGGAAACTCATTCTACTGATCTGAACTCCAATCATAGATAGACTGAGAACAGACACCAGAGAATCTGGGAACAGCCAGCCTGGCAGAGAGGAGATAGGGATAGAAAAAACAGCAAGAAAAACCCAAAAATAAAAGCTGAGGCTTTTTGTAGTTCTGGTGAACATAGAAAGGGGAAGGGCACAGCTCAAGCCCTGAGGTTCATATGCAAATCCTGAAGAAAAATCAATCTCTCTGCCCCCTGGACCTTTCCTTAATGGCCCTAATTGCTTTGTCTCTTAGCATTTCAATAACCCATTAGATCTTCGAGGAGGGCCCTTTTTTTTTTTAATCCTTTTTTCTTTTTCTAAAACAATTACTCTAAGAAGCCCAATACAGAAAGCTTCAAAGACTTGCAATTTGGGCAGGTCAAGACAAGAGCAGAACTAAGAGAGCTCTGAGACAAAAGGCAATAAACCAGTGGCTGAGAAAATTCACTAAACACCACAACTTCCCAAGAAAAGGGGGGCATCCTCTCACCGGCCCCATAGCCCAGAGCTGCCCCAGACAACCAAGTGTGACGGAAGTGCTTCCAATAACATGCACACAGCACAAAATTGGGCATGGAAATTAGCCTTCCCTGCACCCTCAGCTGGTTGTCCCAGAGTTGCAAAGGCAGACCAGTGTGAATTAACAAGCCCCATTCAGCCATCATTTCAGCAGACTGGGAGCCACCCTACACAGCCCTGCAGCCCAGAACTTCCCTGGGGGGATGGCACTCACCTGTGACATAGCACAGTCATCCCTCAGCAGAGGACCTGGGGGTGCATGGCCTGGAAGAGGGACCCACTCACAAATCTCAGGGGCCATAGGCCAATACCAAGAACTTGTGGGTCAGGGGCAGAGACAAACTGTGGCAGGACTGAACTGAAGGATTAGACTAGTGCAGCAGCTTTAAAACTCTAGGATCACCAGGAAGATTTGATTATTAAAGCCGCCCTCCCTCCCTAACTACCCAGACACACACCCCATATACAGGGCAGGCAACACCAACTACACATGCAAGCTTGGTACACCAATTGGACCCACAAGACTCACTTCCCCACTCACCACAAAGACAAAGTGGAGGGAGAACTGGCTTGAGAGGAACAGGTGGCTTGTGGACGCCACCTGCTGGTTAGTTATAGAAAGTGTACTCCATGAAGCTGTAGATCTGACAAATTAGAGATAAGGATTTCAATTGGTCTACAAATCCTAAAAGAACCCTATCAAGTTAAGCAAATGCCAAGAGGCCAAAAACAACAGAAAATTTTAAAGCATATGAAAAAACCAGATGATATGGATAACCCAAGCCCAAGCACCCAAATCAAAAGTTCAGAGGAGACACAGTACCTGGAGCAATTAATCAAAGAACTACAGATGAACAATGAGACCATGGCATGGGATATAAAGGACACGAAGAGCATGGCACAGGATATAAAGGACATCAAGAAGACCCTAGAAGAGCATAAAGAAGACGTTGCAAGAGTAAATAAAAAAATACATGATCTTATGGAAATTAAAGAAACTGTTGACCAAATTAAAAAGATTCTGGACACTCAAAGTACAAGACTAGAGGAAGTTGAACAACAAATCAGTGACGTGGAAGATGACAGAACAGAAAATGAAAGCAGAAAAGAAAGAATGGGTAAAAAAATCAAAAAAATCGAAGTGGACCTCAGGGATATGATAGATGATACAAAACGTCCAAATATAAGACTCATTGGTGTTCCAGAAGGGGAAGAGAAGGGTAAACGTCTAGGAAGAATATTCAAAGAAATTGTTGGGGAAACCTTCCCAAATCTTCTAAACACCATGAATACACAACTCATAAATGCCCAGTGAACTCCAAATAGAATAAATCCAAATAAACCCACTCCGAGACATATTCTTATCACACTGTCAAATACAGAAGAGAAGGAGCAATTTCTGAAAGCAGCAAGAGAAAAGCAATTCACCACATACAGAGGAAACAGCATAAGACTAAGTAGTGACTACTCAGCGGCCACCATAAAGGCAAGAAGGCAGTGGCATGACATATTTAAAATTCTGAGTGAGAAAAATTTCCAACCAAGAATATTTTATCCAGCAAAGCTCTCCTTCAAATTTGAGGGAGAGCTTAAATTTTTCACAAACAAATGCTGAGAGAATTTGCTAACAAGAGACCTGCCCTACTGGAGATACTAAAGGGAGCCCTACAGACAGAGAAACAAAGAAAAGAGAGAAAGACATGGAGAAAGGCTCAGTACTAAAAAGAGTCAGTATGGGTACATTAAAGGATATTAATAGAGAAAGGGAAAAAATATATATGACAAACATAAACCAAAGGAGGAGATGGCTGATTCAAGAAATGCCTTCACAGTTATAACGTTGAATGTAAATGGATTAAACTTCCCAATTAAAAGATATAGATTCGCAGAATGGATCAAAAAAAAATGAACCATCAATATGTTGCATACAAGAGACTCATCTTTGACACAGGGACACAAAGAAATTGAAAGTGAAAGGATGGAAAAAAATATTTCATGCAAGCTACAGCCAAAAGAAAGCAGGTGTAGCAATATTAATCTCAGATAAAATAGACTTTAAATGCAGGGATGTTATGAGAGACAAAGAAGGTCACCACATACTAATAAAAGGGGCAATTCAACAAGAAGAAATAACAATCATAAATGTTTATGTACCCAGTCAAGGTGCCACAAAATACGTGAGAGAAACACTAGCGAAACTAAAGGAAGAAATTAATCTTTCCACAATAATTGTGGGAGACTTCAACACATCACTCTCTCCTATAGATAGATCAACCAGACAGAAGACCAATATGGAAATTGAAAACCTAAACAATCTGATAAATGAATTGGATTTAACAGACATATATAGAACATTACATCCCAAATCACCAGGATACACATTCTTCTCTAGTGCTCACAGAACTTTCTCCAGAACAGATCATATGCTGGGACATAAAACAAGGCTCAATAAATTTAAAAAGATTGAAATTGTTCAAAGCACATTCTCTGACCACAATGGAATACAATTAGAAGTCAATAACCATCAGAGACTTAGAAAATTCACAAATACCTGGAGGTTAAACAACACACTCCTAAACAATCAGTGGGTTAAAGAAGAAATTGCTAAATATATAGAGATGAATGAAAATGAGAAAACAACATACCAAAACCTGTGGGATGCAGCAAAAGTGGTACTGAGGGGGAATTTTACAGCATTAAATGCATATATTGAAAAGGAAGAAAGAGCCAAAATCAAAGAACTAATGGATCAACTGAAGAAGCTAGAAAATGAACAGCAAACCAATCCTAAACCAAGTAGAAGAAAAGAAATAACAAGGATTAAAGCCGAAATAAATGACATAGAGAACAAAAAACAATAGAGAGGATAAATAACACCAAAAGTTGGTTCTTTGAGAAGATCAACAAGATTGTCAAGCCCCTAGCTAGACTGACAAAATCAAAAAGAGAGGAGACCCAGATAAACAAAATAATGAATGAGAAAGGTGACATTACTGCAGATCCTGAAGAAATTAAAAAAAATTTAAGAGGATACTATGAACAACTGTATGGCAACAAACTGGATAATGTAGAGGAAATGGACAATATCCTGGAAACATATGAACAACTTAGACTGACTAGAGAACAAACAGAAGACCTCAACCAACCAATCACAAGCAAAGAGATCCAATCAGTCATCAAAAATCTTCCCACAAATAAATGCCCAGGGCCAGACGGCTTCACAGGGGAATTCTACCAAACTTTCCAAAAAGAACTGACACCAATCTTACTTAAACTCTTTCAAAACATCGAAGAAAATGGAACACTACCTAATTCATTTTATGAAGCTAACATCAATCTAATACCAAAACCAGGCAAAGATGCTACAAAAAAGGAAAACTACCGGCCAATCTCCCTAATGAATATAGATGCAAAAATCCTCAACAAAATACTTGCAAATTGAATCCAAAGACACATTAAAAAAAATCATACACCATGACCAAGTGGGGTTCATTCCAGGCATGTAAGGATGGTTCAACATAAGAAAATCAATCAATGTATTACAGCACATTAACAAATCAAAAGGGAAAAATCAAATGATCATCTCAATAGATGCTGAAAAAGCATTTGACAAAATCCAACATCCATTTTTGATAAAAACACTTCAAAAGGTAGGAATTGAAGGAAACTTCTTCAGTATGATAAATAGCATATATGAAAAACCCACAGCCAGCATAGTACTCAATGGTGAGAGACTGAAAGCCTTCCCTCTAAGATCAGGAACAAGACAAGGATGCCCGCTGTCACCACTGTTATTCACCATTGTGCTGGAAGTGCTAGCCAGGGCAATCTGGCAAGACAAAGAAATAAAAGGCATCCAAATTGGAAAGGAAGAAGTAAAAATGTCGTTGTTTGCAGATGATGTGATCTTATATCTGGAAAACCCTGAGAAATCGACAATACAGCTACTAGAGCTAATAAACAAATTTAGCAAAGTAGTGGGATACAAGAGGAATGCATGTAAGTCAGTAATGTTTCTATATGCTAGAAATGAACAAACTGAAGAGACACTCAAGAAAAAGATTCCATTCTCAATAGCAACTAAAAAAATCAAATACCTAGAAATAAACTTAACCAAAGATGTAAAAGACCTATACAAAGAAAACTACATAACTACTAAAAGAAATAGAAGGGGACCTTAAAAGATGGAAAAATATTCCATGTTCATGGATAGGAAGGCTAAATGTCATTAAGATGTCAACTCTACCCAAACTCAACTACAGATTCAATGCAATCCCAATCAAATTTCCAGCAACCTACTTTGCAGACTTGGAAAAGCTAGTAATCAAATTTATTTGGAAAGGGAAGATGCCTTGAATTGCTAAAGACACTCTAAAAAAGAAAAACAAAGTGGGTGGACTTACACTCCCTGATTTTGAAGCTTATTATAAAGCCACAGTTGTCAAAACAGCATGGTACTGGCACAAAGATAGACATATAGATCAATGGAATTGAACTGAGAATTTGGAGATAGACCCCGAGATCTATGGCTGACTGATGTTTGATAAGGCCCCCTAAGTCACTGAACTGGGTCATAATGGTCTTTTCAACAAATGGGGCTGGGAGAGTTGGATATCCAAATCCAAAAGAATGAAAGAGGACTCCTACCTCACACCCTACACAAAAATTAACTCAAAATGGACCAAAGATCTCAATATAACAGACAGTACCATAAAACTCCTAGAAGATAATGTAGGGAAACATCAAGACCTTGTATTAGGTGGCCACTTCCTAGACTTTACACCCAAGGCACAAGCAACGAAAGAGAAAATAGATAAATGGGAACTCCTCAAGCTTAGAAGTTTCTGTACCTCAAAGGAATTTCTCAAAAAGGTAAAGAGGCAGCCAAATCAATGGGAAAAAATTTTTGGAAACCATGTATCTGGCAAAAGACTGATATCTTGCATATATAAAGAAATCCTACAACTCAATTACGATAGTACAGACAGCCCAATTTTTAAATGGGAAAAATATAAGAAAAGACAGTTCTCTGAAGAGGAAATACAAATGGCCAAGAAACACATGAAAAAATGTTCAGCTTCACTAGCTATTAGAGAGATGCAAATTAAGACCACAATGAAATACCATCTCACACCAATTAGAATGGCTGCCATTAAGCAAACAGGAAACTACAAATGCTGGAGAGGATGTGGAGAAATTGGAGCTCTTATTCATTGTTGGTGGGACTATATAATGGTTCAGCCACTCTGGAAGTCAGTCTGGCAGTTCCTTAGGAAACTAGATATAGAGTTACCCTCGACCCAGTGATTGCACTTCTCAGTATATACCCAGAAGATCTGAAAGCAGTGACACGAACAGATATCTGCATACCAGTGTTCATAGCAGCATTATGCACAATTGCCAAGAGATGGAAACAACCCAAATGTCCTTTAACAGATGAGTAGATAAATAAAATGTGGTATATACACGTGATGGAATACTACACGGCAGTAAGAAGGAACAATGTTGTGAAACATATGACAACATGGATGAACCTTGAAGACATAATGCTGAGCGAAATAAGCCAGGCACAAAAAGAGAAATATTATATGATACCACTAACATGAACTTTGAAAAATGTAAAACAAATGGTTTATAATGTAGAATGTAGGGGAACTTACGATAGAGAGCAGTTAAGGAAGGGGGAATGATAATCCAAGAAGAATAGGTAAGCTATCATGGGTAAATTTAACGTTCTGGGAATGCCCAGGAATGACTATGGTCTGTTAATTTCTGATGGGTATAGTAGGAACAACTTCACAGAAATGTTGCTATATTAGGTTACTTTATTGGGGTAGAGTAGGAACATGGTGGAAGTAAAGTAGTTATCTTAGATTAGTTGTCTTTTTCTTACCCCCTTGTTATGGTCTCTTTGAAATGTTCTTTTATTGTATGTTTTTTTAAATTTTTTATACAGTTGATTTAAAAAAAAGTTTTTTTTAAAAAAAAAAAGGAAAAAAATATGCAGAGCCCCCTGGAGGAGCTGGTGGAGATTGCAGGGGTATTGGCCTGGCCCACTGCGAGGGTTGCTAACATGCCCACAGACATAGGGGACTGGTGATTTGATGGGTTGAGCCTTCTACCACAGGATTTGCCCTTGGGAAGACTGTTGCTGCAAAGGAGAGGCTAGGCCTCCCTATAATTGTGACTAAGAGCCTCCTCCCGAATGCCTCTTTGTTGCTCAGATGTGGCCCTCTCTCTCTAGCTAAGCCAACTTGAAAGGTGAAATCATTGCCCTCCCCCCATATGGGATCAGACACCCAGGGGAGTGAATCTCCCTGGCAATGTGGAATATGACTCCCGGGGAGGAAAGTAGACCTGGCATTGTGGGATGGAGAACATCTTGACCAAAAGGGGGAAATGAAAGGAAATGAAATAAGTTTCAGTGGCAGAGAGATTCCAAAAGGAGCTGAGAGGTGAATCTGGTGGGCACTCTTACACACAATTTAGACAACCTTTTTTAGGTTCTAATGAATTGGGGTAGCTGGTGGTAGGTACCTGAAACTATCAAACTACAACCCAGAACCCATGAATCTTGAAGATGATTGTATAAAAATGTAGCTTGTGAGGGGTGACAATGGGATTGGGAAAGCCATAAGGACCACACTCCCCTTTGTCTAGTTTATGGATGGACGAGTAGAAAAATGAGGGAAGGAAACAAACAAACAGACAGACAGAGGCACCCAGTGTTCTTTTCTACTTTAATTGCTCTTTTTCACTTTCTATTATTCTTGTTATTTTTGTGTGTGTGGTAATGAAGGTGTCAGGGATTGATTTTGGTGATGAATGTACAACTATGTAATGGTACTGTGAACAATCGAATGTACTATTTGTTTTGTATGACTGCGTGGTATGTGAATATATCTCAGTAAAATGAATATTTAAAAAAAAGCCAATCCATTTCTAGTATTTTGCATAATGGCAGCATTAGCAAACTGGAACACCAAGCAAACAAGATTGCTGTAGATTTAGGATGTTAAATTTAAGCCCCATGGTAACTACAAAGAAAATATAAAAGAATATGCAAGCTCATAGAGACAGAAATTAGGATACAGGTTGTCATGTATGGGGGCAGAGGGAAATGGGGAGTTAATGCATAATGTGTATAGGGTTTCTGGCTAAGGAGATGGGAAAGTTTTAGTAATGGAAGGTGGTGAAGGTCCAAAAATATTGTGGACATGATTAATCCCATTTGTATTAGTCAGGATTCTCCAGATAAACAGGAATGACAGTTTATACACACACACACACACACACACACGTATGTATATATGTATGTATGTATTATATATATTATATTTATAATGTAAATATTAGGAGATTTATTATAGGAATTGGCTCATGTGACAGTGGAAATTGGCAAGTCTGAATTCTGTAAGGCAAGCCACAAGCTAGGAATACCAATGAAGGTTTTGATGAATTCCACAGGAGAAGTTGGCTGGCTGAAGTAGAGACAAATTCTTCTGTCTAACTGCTGAAAACATCAGTTCTCCCTTTAAGTCCCTTGACTGATTGGATGAGACTTCTCTCATTGTGGGAGACAATCTCCATTGTTGATCATGGATATAACCAGCCACAGACACAATCAACTTACTGATGACTTAAAACTACAAAATATCTTCACAGTAACGATCAGGCCAGTGCTTCCTTGACCAAACAACTGGACAACATAACCTAGCCAAATTGACATATGAATTTAACTATCACATCATTGAATGGTATGCTTGGGAGTGGTTGAGATGGCAACGTTTATGTTGGATATATTTTCCCTAAATTAAAAATAAAAAGGTGGAGCAACTAAAGAGACAATGACAATTAAATGCAATACATGATCCTGAATGGGATCTAACCAGGGAGGAGAAAAAGCTCAAAGGGACATTTTTGGGACATATGAAAAAATTGGAATATAGACTGTAAGCTTTATAACAATGTTAAATTTCTTGAGCTTGATAGCTGTACTTAAGGTGTTACATAAGTGAAGATCCTTATTATCAAGAAATGTACATGGCAGTAATAAGCATTAAAGAAGCATTATGCATACAGCTTACACTCAATGTTCAGAAAATGGACTGATAAATAGATAGATGGACATAAAAATAGATGGACAGATAGAATGATGCAGAAAATGTAGCAAAATGTTAAAATTGGTGGATCTGGGTAACTGGAAGGGTAAGAGTGTTTTGGAGTTTTCTGTATAGGGTTTGTATTAATTTTATAACTATCCTGTATGTTTGAAATTATTTGAAAATAAAAAGTTTTTTAAAAACATGATGAAGAATCAGTCTCTGATACTTTTGTATTTATTATTTAATAATAATAACTAAATTACAATGTGCCAGGCATGAGTCTAAGTTCTTTACATATATTAACTCACTTAAACAGCACAACCCAGTAACCTAGATATTATTGTCATTAGCATTATTATCTTTATTTTTATAAATATTTGAGTATTAGCACCATACATATATTATGAGGGCCAGACTGACCAGATTCACACGCCAGCTGTACCATGGGCCAGCTGTGTGATCTTGGGCAAGGGCCAATTTTTCCAAAATATCTCATTCACCTAAAGCAAGCCCATGCTCCTTTCATAGGCAGGGTAATGGATTTGCTAAACCCATAGAAGAAAGTCCTCGGCAGATTTCCACAGATGGGGAAAATGTCTTTCTTTTGTGACTCATGAACCCATAGGAACTACACTGGACAGTGAACTTGAGGACCTTGGGTCACTTCAGAACGTTCCGGAGCCAGCTGAGCAGCTGTATTCCCCAGTTTTCCCCTCAATCTTACTCTGACAGATGTCCCATCAGCATAGGAAGTGTCAGTTAAATTGGTGCAGAGCCCAGTGAAATCACTCTTTTCTGGAAGAACTTTTTCCAGAGTGGAGAGCAAAATTAAGCATAAAAAGAGAAGTTTCTAGAAAAAGAACACTATGCTATGTTTAAGAGAAATTACATTTCCACTTGAAGAACGTCTCTTTGGCAGCCATAGAGAACATGCTGTGCTACTCAGATGTTGGTTTCAGTATGGTGGATCTGTAACCCTGTACAGGAGTAACCGTGAAGGAGAGGCCTTGGGCCTTCAGAGGTGGTTCTGCAGAGAAGAACACAATCGGGCCAGTTCAGGGTCTCCCTAGGTCCCATCTCATTCTTCCTCATCAGCCCATCTCCGTTTTCACCCAGGCATGCCTGCACACTCCGACCTCTGCTCTGATTACTTTGATTTCCAACCACCCACTCCTTGTTTCTAACTTCAATCCACCAGTTCCTCATTTCCCTCTCTCCTCCTCAGCATAAGCAAGGGCAGTCTTTTAAATCACATTTTGGCATCTACATTTTTTTTCCTCTTTTCTCTGATCAGAAACAAAAATGGTTTCCTGTGTTGTTTTCCCCAGCACCCTTACTGCTGCTTTAAAAAAATAAAAGCCTATATAACCAAATTTTCCCTGTAAAGTTTTCAACCATATGTAAATCAGCACTCCAAAAAATATGATCTTAAAGTTAAGGGTTTAATAAAAAATAGATAGCTACCTTGAACTTTAGACTAAATTTTATTATTCTGACAAAAACATGCAAATTCAAAATAATAACTCAAGAGAAAAGAAAAATGAAAAAGCCAGTATTTTTTTCAAATATTCCAGAGAACCTCATATCAAAGTCACTTTTGATTTATAAATATCAAAGACATACAGATTCCATTTATTGAAGGGCCAAACAGCAGTACTGACAAAACTATCTAGTTATTCTTTAGAACAGATTAAGTCTAGATTTTAAACATTCTACTATCTCATGTTTGTCATGAATAGTCAATTCCTTTGCTCTTGGATATTATATACAAATTAATATTGAATAGCACTTTTTCACCGCCTTGAGCATATTGTTCTGAGGCTAGACTGCATCTAGTTTTATTTACCATGATTTCTAAGGTATCTATTTTGTTCAATTTGATTAATGTATTTGGTTCAATACAGATAATATATTTCAGAGAAAGACTAAAATGGACTACTGTACTTAAATCTCTTTCTCTATATAACTTCTTTCTGCCTTTCCCTGCATATCTTCATACATAACCTGATGTCTATAGTATATTTTTAAGAAAACCTTTCTAACATTATTATTGCTATGGTTGGTATTAGTGTTCGCTTGACCCTGTTTCCTTCTGTCAACCAACACATGCTTTTCTATTTGTCACCCAACTAATCCAACAAGTTATATCTATTGGCTTTAATTCCCACATAACCCCACCACCACTACCATCGTAGTTTCTGCATCTTGAATTTCTTCTCCACCAATCTCCAAAACTATGTTTTAGTTCACAGGACTCTGTCAGCAGCCATCTGCTCTTCTCTGTGTGCATCTGTCCTTCTGATGGACTCATCCAGGTCCATGGGTTCGGGGCAGCCTGCCTCTTTATTCCCCACCCCACTGCTCATGAGTATCACATTTCCAACCAGCTACAGCAGCCCTCCAAGTGGATGTCTAGCCACAGCCTCAAACTCAGGAAGTTCAAAATTGAATGCCTAATATGTCTTCTCAAATGGGATCTTTTTTCAGCCATCCAATTTCAAATATTTAAGAATCAAAACTGAGAGATGTCTTTAACTTTTCCCTGTCTCTCTCTGATAATCCCATCTGTTATCCTCAGAATCATTGGCATTTCAGAAGTCACTAAGTTCATACCCTTAACATATTTTATACGCAAACTACTATGGCTTTGTGCAGTTTGGATATATTATGCTCCCCAAAAATGGCCATGATATTTTAATCCAGTCTTCAGGTGGAAACTGTTGATTGAGTATTTCCATGGAGATGTGACTCACCCAACTGTGGGTGATAACTTTGATTAAATTATTTCCACGGAGGTGTTACTCTGTTTATTCAGGGTGGGCTTTAATTAAATCTCTGGAGTCCTATAAGAAATCTCACAAACAGAAGGAGTTCAGAGCAGATGAGAGAGACTTTTGGAGAGCTGACAGAAATGCTCAGAGATGTTTGGAGTTGCTGACAGAAAGATGTTTGGAGATGCTAACAGCAGCTGAGAGACAAGCTGAAACAATCCGGAAATAGCAGATGCCAACCACATGCCTTCCCAGCTGACAGACGTATTCCAGACACCATTGGCCTTCCTTCATTGAAGGTGTCCTGTTGTTGATGCTATGGTTTGAACTGTAAATTTGTAGCCAAATAAACCCCCTTTATAAAAGCCCATCCATTTCTGGTATTTTGCATAACAGCAGCATTAGCAAACTGGAATAAGCTTCCTTCCTGATTTTCAGGCTGAGGTATCTCCTGTCCAATCCAACCTGAATACTGTTGCTAGCCTAATCATGTGAAAAGGACATTTTTATTGGGTCCCTCCCTATTAAGAACCCTCAGTGCCTCCCTACTGTTTACTGTATTAAGGCACCAACACTGGTGGCTTTTAAAGATTCTCCATAACCTGATACACCCTGACCATTATCAACCCACTCTCCCCTCCTCCATAATTTACTCTTTCATCTCTGTCAACCCCGTCCACACAAACTTCCAAACCTTAGTGGTTATAGATTTGTAAAAAAAAAAAAAAACCTGCTTCTTCTCTGTTTATTCCAGATTCTGACTATGTTCTTTTTTCTTTGCATGGCTACTACCTCTTAGCTCGCTTTTGCAAGAAAATGCTGACAATGTCCCAGCTTCCATTGTATATCCTGTGTTGGCCCTAGCACAGTGCTTCACACATGGCATTCATGGCAGGCCTTCCAAAAAGGCTTTATAATCAAGGAACAGGTTAATTAACACAGCTTGTCCTCACAAGAATGTGGGATCTGGGCACCCTCCAGGGTAAAATTTTCCAGAGAGCACACAATTTCTTCCTAGCTCTACAACCACTAACACCCAGTGATTGTCAATCAAAATAAACTTTGCATTTTGCATTCATGGCCCTCCCTGATACTGTTTTACCAACTTTCCATGCTGGTATCCCAATAAATCACCTACGTCTATCCTTTACCTTAACTCTTCAGGTCTACTCAAAGTGTTCCTTTTATCCCCTTTGAAACAAGTTAAATATTCTTATCAAAACATTAGAAAGAGTTCAACAAAAGAAACCTAATAAAATCTGAAAGAAGGAAATAACAAAAATAAAGGCCAATATAACCAAATTAGTAAACAGAATTATATTAGAATTATAAAATGAATCTAAGAAAAAACATCCTCCCCACCAAAAAAACAAAAATGAACCCAAGAGCTGATTCTTCGGGCAAAAAAAAAATTCTAAAAAAACTGATGAAAAACAGTTTAAGCACATGTAACTAAATATAAGAATATAACAGATAAGAATGTTTCACAATTATTTTAAAGTATTTTGTATAACTCTATATCAGCCCTTTCCAACCAGTTCCAGGAAAGAATTAAGCCCTAAGACATCCATTGCATGTAATGAATTAGCTTGTTTCCTCTGAACCTAGAATCATACTAGATTGTCTACCTTGGGAGAATTGAAAACATAGTCATGCAAATCATTTTTTGGAGGCCTAATTCCTTGGAAGTCTCAGTGAAAGTGGCAATTTTTGAAAAATATAAATTACTGAAAACGACTCAGAAAGAAAAAATCTGATTAGAAAATCATAAAAGGAATTGAGTAACTTCAAAAAAATTACCTCCAAAAAATGATCAGAAGCAGCTAGTGTTGTAGATGAGTTCTTTCAAATCCCCATGTAATATACTTCAGGAAACAGAAAAAAAAAAAAACTGTAAAGCACTTAACATATTTTAGGCAGTTAAACACCACCCTGACATCAAAATTTAATGGAGAAAAGAAAAATTGAAACCATCACCTAGTCTCATTTGCAAATATAATTCAATAATCCTAATAAGCAAACAGTCCAGTCAACTAAATTCAATGGTACAATGTAAAGAATGTCTAATAATAAAAACAAAGTTTATCCCAGAAATACAAAATGGGTTTATTACTCAGAAAATGATGTATCTACTATATTAATTCAATAAATCCAGTTACATAAAAACTCAAATAATCTCAATCCATGCTAGAAAACTAGAAAGAGAATACTTCTTTTACATGAAAAATAAGGCCTATTGTTCTAGTTTGCTAAAGCTGCCAGAATGCAAAACACCAGAAATGGATTGGCTTTTATAAAGGGAGTTTATTTGGTTACACAGTTACAGTCTTAAGGCCATAAAGTGTCCAAGGTAAGGCATCAACAAATGGGTACCTTCACTGGAGGATGGCCAATGGTGTCCGGAGAACCTCTGTTAGCTGGGAAGGCACGTGGCTGGCATCTGCTCCAGAGTTCTGGTTTCAAAATGGCTTTCTCCCAGGATGTTCCTCTCTAGGCTTCAGCTTCTCTCCAAAATGTCACTCTCAGTTGCTCTTGGGGTGTTTGTCCTCTCTTAGCTTCTCTGGAGCAAAAGTTGGCTTTCAAAGGCCGTCTCCAAAATGTCTCTGTAAGCTGAAGCTCCTCTCTCAGTTCCAGTGTGTTCTCCAAAATGTCCCTTTTGGCTGTAGCAAGCTCGCTCCTTCTGTCTGAGCTTATATACTGCTCCAGTAATCAAGACCACACTGAATGGGCAGGGCACGCCTCCATGGAAATTATCTCATCAGAGTTATCACCCACAGTTGGGTGGGGCACATCTCCATGGAAACACTCAAGGAATTACAATCTAATCAGCACTGATACAGCTGCCCACACAAGATTACATCAAAGATAATGGCATTTGGGGGGACAAAAGACATTCAAACTGGCACACCTGTCTTAAAACTATAGCCAGCACCAATCTGAAAAGTGAAATACTTGAGACATTAACATCTAAAGTATAAATAAGAAGACATACCCTGTCACCACTAACATTCAACACGTTTCTGAAAGGTATGCACAATGCTTTAAAATATGAGACCAAAGGAAGAGGTAAACTCTTGGGATGTAGGAGATAAAATCACCAGCATTTGCATGTGGCATGATTATATACTTTTAGAAAGCAAAGTAAATCAACTGAAAAACTCATAATTAGTAAATATTCAGTCAAGTAAAAAAATAGGTATATAAAAATAGATAGCTTTCCAATACATCAAATGTAATTAGTTAGTAGATAGCATGGAATAACATATTCATCCCAATAGCAACAAACATAAAATGCTTAAAAATAATCTTATCAAATCACAGCTGAGATTACTTGAATAGAACTAAGAACTAATATAGAAACATATTTTTTTTTAAATTTCATAAATGGAAAAATATACCAGTTCTTCCTGAGAAGGGTTTATATTAAAAATATGACATCCTTTCCAAATTAATTTATAGATTTACTACAATTTCAAATTCAAACACTAATGAAATTATGTTGATTTGTCTAAATGATTCTGAGGTTCATGTGGAGAAATAAAATATTGAAGCCAACTTAGAAAAATGTTAAAGAAAGAGTAATGAATGAGGACACAGCCTGCCAGATATAAAAACTTTTATGAAACTAAAATAATTTAGATGGTGTGGTAATTGCACAAGGCTTGACAGATTAATGGGACAGATGAGATGTCCCTGAAATAGGACTAAAAATATATAAAAACTTAATGAAGAATGATAAATGAAAAATCACATAACATAAAAACTCTAGAAGTAACTGTAGTGAATATAAAACTGATTTAAAAGCAATAAAATATATCACAAAGGAAAAGAAACATAGATTTGACTGCATCATTTTTCAAATTTGTGTATCATGGAAATAAAGCTTATCTAATGTATCATCAATAATATTTTAAAAGGTACGAAGAAAACTCTGTATCAGAAAATACTATAAAATATTAAAAAGCACACTGCAACCTAGGAGAAATATTTGCAACGTGTAAGACAAGTTAATGATTATGGTTTTCAAAAGTGTGTATGCACATCAAAAATAGGAACATACTCTGTATTAGCTTTCTATTGCTGCTGTAACAAATTACCACAAATTTAGTGGCTTAAAACAGCACAAATTTGATCTCTTACACTGTGCTTTTAATATTTTATGGAAGTCCAAAAATCAGTCTCACTGGACTAAAGTCAAGATGTCAGTGGACTGCTTCCTTCTGGAGGCGTTAGAGGAGAACCCGTTTCCTTGCCTTGCTACTTTCCAGGAGCTGCCTGCATTCATTGCCTCATGGCCCCTTCCCGAATCTTCAAATCCAGCAGAGTAGCATCTTCTCTGACCTCTTCTTTCATTGCCTCCTTTTCTAACCCACCCTCCTGCCTCTCTCTTACAAGGACCCTTGTGATTACATTAGCCCACTGGATAATCCAGAATAATCTCCCTATCTCAAGGTCCTTAATTTAATCACATCTGCAAAGTCCCTTTATCCATGCACAATAGCATATTCATATACCTGGGAGTGAAGCATTATCCAGCCTACCAGACATCAATAAAAAACTTGATAAAGAAGCAGAGATAATACACAAAATAAGAAAAATAAATAGTCAATAAACACTAGACACATTCAATCCTGCTGGAATTCTAACAACTGGAAAAATAAAACAATAGTGAGATAATTCTTTTTGCCTAATGAATTGATAAAGATTTTCTAGTTGTGAACACACTATCCTAGCAAGAGTACAGTTTCCCAACCATTCCAGAGAATAATTTTATGATATATGTCAGGAACCTTAGAAAGTTTGTGTCATTTAATCCTATAATTTTATCTTGGGGGATTTTTCTTAAGGAATTTAGCTTAGAGAGGGATTCAGAATGTATACCAAGTCTATTAGACACAGTATTTTTAAAGAGTAATAAATTCCAATCTATGTCCAACAATAATGTATTGGCTAAATAAATTGTGATAAAGCTATATGATTGAATATTATGCAGTCACTAAATTAGATCTTCAAAGATTTTAATAATATGGGGAAATGCTCACAATATACTGCTGAGGACAAAAATAAACAAATAGGATATAAAACTGCATATAATATAAAATATATGCAAATAGGATGCTAACAATGATTAACTCAGAGTCATGGGATTATGGGTTATTTTTATTTTCTTCATTATACTTTTTATATTTCCTAAATTTTTAATAATAAATATTATTGCTATTATAATGATTAGAAAAGTAATTTTCAAATTCCAAAATGAGGGACAATAAATGTTGGCCATTGAGCCTTAGAATTCTAAACAGAACGGAAAACACAGGATTATACACCCCCCAAATGGCAGCTCCCACACATTGGTCGGATGCACATTTTTCCTTTTAGAAGCAAAGCCAGCCAGCACCACCATGCGCAGATCTGTATCTCACAGTTATGCACCGTTGCCAGTAGAAGATCTACACAAAACAAGTTCAAGCAAAGAACCCAGATCCTAAGTAGAAACAGGCTTCCCTCCGTGCAATAGGGCCTAGAAAGGATTATGGGCACATTGTAGAGCCCTCCAGAGTCAGAAGGGAAGAATTAAGCAATATGAGTTCTAATTAACTTCTAACATAGGAAGAAGAAACTAATTGGAATGGTGAAAGAATATGCCAGATAAACACATCAGACACAGTACAATTCACAATGCAACTTATTTCTACTCAGGAAGAAAAAAATTAAAATTTTGTTACAGACTCCTAGAAGCAATACCCATTTCAATGCATGAGTTAGGGCTACCTGATGCTAAATTTGTCAATAAGCTAACAGAAAGTTAGATCCATGCCAGCAGGGATTTTTTTTTTTTTTTTTTTTTGCCCCATGTTGTTCATTGCTATAGCTCCATCACCTAAAACAGTCCCTGGCCCCTAGTAGGTACTGATTAGATAATTGTTAAATTAAGATTGGCTCCATAGAATAGAATTATTATCAGCCTTACATGCTATCTTGAGGTTCGTTGACTTACCGCTTTCACAGGATTTGCCCTCATAACCAAGTAGAACCAGCATGGAGGAATTAATGAGCACGTACTGTACACTGGAACGGATGCTACTTTAGGGGAAATTGTAACTCAGAGTCAAGAAGAGAACTTAAACATCTTAAAATTCAGGCCCTTCCTTACAACATGGGAGAAATAACATCTTGGAATTAAAGTGAATTGTCCAAGCACTCGCCTCTAACTGAGAGCAGAACCTGTCACAGCCACCTGGTAGGTGCCCCTCTCGTCTTCCCTCCCCACACTGACAGCCTCACATGCGGCCAGGTGGGTGACAGAGCAGGAGGGGGCAGGTTTCATGGCACCCGCCATACGGTTCCCACCTCTCTCTTTCCACAAACATGACCACCCACCATCTTGCCCCACACTGTCTACAGCTAGCACCTGCCATTTCCATATTGCTAACTCTTCATCTGAACCTGAGTGGCATTACCATTCCCAAGACTGATGGCAGAGATCCTTTTCCCAGCCAGTTGCCAATTGAATCTGAGGTCAACTGAAGAAACACCATTTCTGGGGGCACTGAATATCTTAAGCCCGGTAAATTTCCTGCTCCTTGTAATTGTGCTGTTCATCCTTGAAATCTCTGTATTTGACATTTTGCCATTGTCGGCTCATTAAATAAATTACTTATTAAAATAAAAGAGCATCCCTGCAGTAAATGCCTGGCCCGCTGACATCCAGCTGAGGAAAGATGCCGAAAGATTTTCAGCTTTGTCTGATTGTACCGAGTCGGCTTCTACAGAGCAGCCCCCAAACAGCTTCTACAGAGACTGGGCACCCACAGAAACAGGGCACGGGGTGCATGGCAAGTCGACCTCGGCTTTCAGTGAAGGAAGACATTTTTATAAATTGGGAACCAAAGACATAAAATTATCCCATTGTAGGCCACTTACTGTTCTTAATGAAAATCTGCAACTTATAGATTATCTTTTTTATTTACAAGAAAAAGAGCTAGGCCGATAAATTGCAGAGGTCTCTCACGGAACAGTTGACAATCGCCCACCAAAGGCAGACACACAGGACATCACTGTCATGAACAAATCTGAAGGCGGAAGAAAGGCTTGGATTCCCTCTCCTCTCACCTCAAAAATGTTTCCCCAAAACTAAAATTCAAGTATCAAGCATAATAGATGAAATATGAGATGTTCCTGCCCTCTTTTGCTTTTTCCTCTGGAATATAAAGCAGCAAATATAGATTTCTGTGATTCTGTGCAAGGAAGATTGGAGTAGATAAGGTCTTAAAGAGCTAGGAAAATGATAAATATTTTCATGGACTGCTGAGTCTCACTAATTGGTACTTTAATGAAACTTGAGCTTTCTCTTCGTAACTTCCAAACACCATTTTAATCATTACAACTTGAGTGGGCAGTTTTTTAACAAAAGAATGTGGAATCCAAAAGAATTTTTTTTTTATTTTTTCAAACAGAAGATCCAGTAATAAAATTGGTAATAGCTCCTAATAGAGAAAGGGCTATTGTTTTTCCCTGCTGCCTTCAGATGAATTAATAAGGAAAATTTCTTTCCAAAGTTCATTCAAAATAAAATTAACACCAATTGAACATTAAGTACTAAGGAAACGCCCGCTGGAACTTTCACACTTCTCTCCCACCATCCACATCCTACTCATTCCTCTGTTAACATACCAGGCGGAAAGATGTCTCTTCCTATTGTACCTAAACAAATCAGTGTACAGGGAAGTGATTTATCATTCATGAAAAGCAATCAGTTTGCTTGGAGCTGACAGCTGTTCCCAAATGCAGCTGAGAAACAGACCTTTGGCAATGTGTAAAATTTGGAATGAAATCATATTACTGTACTTCAGCTAGCAACAAAATAGGCGGACAGTGAGCTTAATAAACAAAATACCATACAGCCCAAAATATATTAGCTAGTCTACATTTATGGACAAAATGGTCATTTTTACCATTTTTCCTGTTACTTTCAGTCAAATAAAATAACTAGTAAAAGTAAAATACATTTTTTATATTTTTTGTTTGTTTTAGATTTAGGCAAATATTTGGTAAAGACTTTTTTTTTTTTCACATGACTCATTATGGGAAATGGACTGGGAAAAAAGCTGATGAGATATGAACAGAGGTTAAAGAAGGGATGCAGCTTTTACTAGAAAAGGAAGAATTCCAGTACATTCTGGCTTCTGTGCCATAATTCATTTCCCGCGTTAAGAATGCTTTCCCATATCTCTCTGCTTGTCTAATCCCTAACTGTCCTTTCAAACAAGATGTAGATCCTCATCTAACCTCCAAAATGCTACAATTCTGAGGCAATTTTTCTGACAGCTCCAGCCCTATATGCCCTCACCTTGTAGCTTTCTTGTTTTTTGTACTCATCCCCTTTCCTTGGCATCCCCTCATCATCTTGACCTTCTTTCTTTCCATGCTCCTCCCATCCAATGACATTGAAAGCATTGACCTACCCAAAGCAAGGTAAGTTTTTTTTCAGATCTCCACATTTCTTCAAACACTGATTCCTTGGCAAATAAATAAATGCCCTTTAACCCTTCTTTATAGCCAATCATACTCAGTCTTTAAGACCTAGTTCTAATGTCCATTTCTTCATTCATTTAATAAACATTTAGTGACTTCTACGATGATACCTGTCCTGAACTAGTAGTTAAGGGTAAAGATACAAACACACAGCCTCTCTCATGGTATTCATATATCATTTTCACTAAAGAGTAGAGGATGATATTGACTGTATTTTAAATCTTCAACTTCTGTATGAGACCAAAGGTAGAAATGCTTATTTGATAGGAAATCTTTATTTTCTGTAGCACACTATATAATTTAACTTGTATGGTCAGTTTATTTGAACACGATAATAACATGGAAACTTGAATAAGGAGTGAGATCTGGTTTGCTTGTATAGGTTGGTGTGAGGCCCCAGTACATCCCAGAGTAATTTGGGCAGAGGATAAAAAAAGTATTTGAAAAGCCCCCTTGAGGGACTGGGGAAAAACGTTAAATTTTTTAACATTTAAAATAAAATAATATTAAATTTACACACCTGGGGCATTCTTCATATCCTTGCAAGCATTGGGGACTACCAATTTAGTAGGTCGAGCCCTCGATCTTGGGGCTTGCCCTTATGAAGCTTCTTACTGCAAAGGAGAGGCTAAGCCTACTTATAATTATGCCTAGGAGTCATCCCCAGAGAACCTCTTTTGTTGCTCAGTTGTGCCTCTCTCTCTAAGTCAACTTGGGTAGTGGACTCGCTGCCCTTCCCCCCTGCATGGAACATGACTCTCAGGGGTGTGGATCTCCCTGGCAACATGGGACATGATTCCCAGGAATGAGTCTAGACCCAGCATTGTGAGATTGAGAAAGCCTTCTTGACCAAAAGGTGGGAGAGAAATGAAACAAAGTAAAGTTTCAGAGGCTCAGAGATTTCAAATGGAGTAAAGAGGTCATTCTGGAGGTTATTCTTATGCATTACATAGATATCCTTTTTTAGTTTTTGGTGTGTTGTAATGGCTAGAAGAAAATACCTGAAACTGTTGAACTGCAACCCGGTAGCCTCGATTCTTGAAGACAAATGTGTAAGTATATAGCTTATATGGTGTGACCATGTGATTGTAGAAAACCTTGTGGCTCACACTCCATTTATGCAGTGTATAGAAAGATGAGCAGAAAAATGGGGACAAAAAAAGTAAATGAATAATAGGGGGGATGGGCTGTTTGGGGTACTCTTTTATTTCTATTTTTATTTTCATTTTTGGAGTAATGAGAATGTTCAAAAATTGACTGTGGTAATAAATACACAAGTATATGATGATACTTTGAATAACTGATTGTAGACTTTGGATAACTCTATGGTATGTGACTATATCTCAATAAAATTGCAGAGGAGACCATCGCACCGCCGCCCTTTCAGCAGTGGCCGCGCAGCACGACGCCGAGACCCGGAAGGACGTGCAGTGTAAAAAGGAAGGAGAAAGCATCCTTACGTTCCCAAGTTGCGAGGCCGATAATTCACCACATCCGGCTCTTGGCAGTTTTTAATCGCAGCCCCTGCTTTGCAGCCAAGGTGTACAGCAACGTGCACATCAAGTCATTAAAAAGCATGCCTTCGGAGGCGGGGCAAGATGGCAGACTGGTGAGCTGTATGTTTTAGTTACTCCTCCAGGAAAGTAGGTAAAAAGCCAGGAACTGCGTGGACTGGACACCACAGAGCAATCTGTCTTTGGGCATACTTCATACAACACTCATGAAAACGTGGAACTGCTGAGATCAGCGAAATCTGTAAGTTTTTGCGGCCAGGGGACCCGCGCCCCTCCCTGCCAGGCTCAGTCCCGGGGGAGGAGGGGCTGTCAGCTCCGGGAAGGAGAAGGGAGAACTGCAGTGGCTGCTCTTATCGGAAACTCATTCTACTGATTCAAACTCCAACCATAGATAGACTGAGACCAGACACCAGAGACTCTGAGAGCAGCCAGCCCAGCAGAGAGGAGACAGGCATAGAAAAAAAACAACACGAAAAACTCCAAAATAAAAGCAGAGGATTTTTGGAGTTCTGGTGAACACAGAAAGGGGAAGGGCGGAGATCAGGCCTTGAGGCGCATATGCAAATCCCGAAGCAAAGCTGATCTCTCTGCCCTGTGCACCTTTCCTTAATGGCCCTGGTTGCTTTGTCTATTAGCATTTCAATAACCCATTAGATCTCTGAGGAGGGCCGTTTTTTTTTTTTTTTTTTTAAATCCTTTTTGCTTTTTCTAAAACAATTACTCTAAGAAGCTCAATACAGAAAGCTTCAAAGAATTGAAATTTGGGCACCTCAAGTCAAGAGCAGAACTAAGAGAGCTCTGAGACAAAAGGCAATAATCCAGTGGCTGAGAAAATTCACTAAACAACACAACTTCCCAAGAAAAGGGGGGTGTCCGCTCACAGCCACCATCCTGGTGGACAGGAAACACTCCTGCCCATCGCCAGCCCATAGCCCAGAGCTGCCCCAGACAACCCAGTGTGACGGAAGTGCTTCAAATAACAGGCACACACCACAAAACTGGGCGTGGACATTAGCCTTCCCTGCAACCTCAGCTGAATGTCCCAGAGCTGGGAAGGTGGAGCAGTGTGAATTAACACAGCCCCATTCAGCCATCATTTGAGCAGACTGGGAGCCTCCCAACACAGCCCAGCAGCCCAGAACTGCCCTGGGGGGACGGCACTCACCTGTGACATAGCACAGTCATCCCTCAACAGAGGACCCGGGGTGCACAGCCTGGAAGAGGGGCCCACTTGCAAGTCTCAGGAGCCATAAGCCAATACCAAAGACTTGTGGGTCAGTGGCAGAGACAAACTGTGGCAGGACTGAACTGAAGGATTAGACTATTGCAGCAGCTTTAAAACTCTAGGATCATCAGGGAGATTTGATTGTTAGGGCCACCCCCCCTCCCCGACTGCCCAGAAACACGCCCCACATACAGGGCAGGCAACACCAACTACACACGCAAGCTTGGTACACCAATTGGGCCCCACAAGACTCACTCCCCCACTCACCAAAAAGGCTAAGCAGGGGAGAACTGGCTTGTGGAGAACAGGTGGCTCGTGGACGCCACCTGCTGGTTAGTTAGAGAAAGTGTACTCCACGAAGCTGTAGATCTGATAAATTAGAGATAAGGACTTCAACTGGTCTACAAACCCTAAAAGAACCCTATCAAGTTCAGCAAATGCCACGAGGCCAAAAACAACAGAAAATTATAAAGCATATGAAAAAACCAGACGATATGGATAACCCAAGCCCAAGCACCCAAATCAAAATACCAGAAGAGACACAGCACCTAGAGCAGCTACTCAAAGAACTAAAGATGAACAATGAGACCATAGTACGGGATATGAAGGAAATCAAGAAGACCCTAGAAGAGCATAAAGAAGACATTGCAAGACTAAATAAAAAAATGGATGATCTTATGGAAATTAAAGAAACTGTTGACCAAATTAAAAAGATTCTGGACACTCATAGTACAAGACTAGAGGAAGTTGAACAACGAATCAGTGACCTGGAAGATGACAGAATGGAAAATGAAAGCATAAAAGAAAGAATGGGGAAAAAAAATTGAAAAACTCGAAATGGACCTCAGGGATATGATAGATAATATGAAACGTCCAAATATAAGACTCATTGGTGTCCCAGAAGGGGAAGAAAAGGGTAAAGGTCTAGGAAGAGTATTCAAAGAAATTGTTGGGGAAAACTTCCCAAATCTTCTAAACAACATAAATACACAAATCATAAATGCTCAGCGAACTCCAAATAGAATAAATCCAAAAAAAACCCACTCCGAGACATATACTGATCACACTGTCAAACATAGAAGAGAAGGAGCAAGTTCTGAAAGCAGCAAGAGAAAAGCAATTCACCACATACAAAGGAAACAGCATAAGACTAAGTAGTGACTACTCAGCAGCCACCATGGAGGCAAGAAGGCAGTGGCACGATATATTTAAAATTCTGAGTGAGAGGAATTTCCAGCCAAGAATACTTTATCCAGCAAAGCTCTCCTTCAAATTTGAGGGAGAGCTTAAATTTTTCACAGACAAAGAAATGCTGAGAGAATTTGCTAACAAGAGACCTGCCCTACTGGAGATACTAAAGGGAGCCCTACAGACAGAGAAACAAAGACAGGACAGGGAGACTTGGAGAAAGGTTCAGTACTAAAGAGATTCGGTATGGGTACAATAAAGGATATTAATAGAGAGAGGGAAAAATATGGCAAACATAATCCAAAGGATAAGATGGCCGATTCAAGAAATGCCTTCACGGTTTTAACGTTGAATGTAAATGGATTAAACTCCCCAATTAAAAGATATAGATTCGCAGAATGGATCAAAAAAAATGAACCATCAATATGTTGCATACAAGAGACTCATCTTAGACACAGGGACACAAAGAAACTGAAAGTGAAAGTATGGAAAAAAATATTTCATGCAAGCTACAGCCAAAAGAAAGCAGATGTAGCAATATTAATCTCAGATAAAATAGACTTCAAATGCAGGGATGTTTTGAGAGACAAAGAAGGCCACTACATACTAATAAAAGGGGCAATTCAGCAAGAAGAAATAACAATCGTAAATGTCTATGCACCCAATCAAGGTGCCACAAAATACATGAGAGAAACATTGGCAAAACTAAAGGAAGCAATTGATGTTTCCACAATAATTGTGGGAGACTTCAACACATCACTCTCTCCTATAGATAGATCAACCAGACAGAAGACCAATAAGGAAATTGAAAACCTAAACAATCTGATAAATGAATTAGATTTAACAGACATCTACAGGACATTACATCCCAAATCACCAGGATACACATACTTTTCTAGTGCTCACGGAACTTTCTCCAGAATAGATCATATGCTGGGACATAAAATAAGCCTCAATAAATTTAAAAAGATAGAAATTATTCAAAGCACATTCTCTGACCACAATGGAATACAATTAGAAGTCAATAACCATCAGAGACTTAGAAATTTCACAAATACCTGGAGGTTAAACAACACACTCCTAAACAATCAGTGGGTTAAAGAAGAAATAGCAAGAGAAATTGCTAAATATATAGAGACGAATGAAAATGAGAACACAACATACCAAAACCTATGGGATGCAGCAAAAGCAGTGCTAAGGGGGAAATTTATAGCACTAAACGCATATATTAAAAAGGAAGAAAGAGCCAAAATCAAAGAACTAATGGATCAACTGAAGAAGCTAGAAAATGAACAGCAAACCAATCCTAAACCAAGTACAAGAAAAGAAATAACAAGGATTAAAGCAGAAATAAATGACATAGAGAACAAAAAAACAATAGAAAGGATAAATATCACCAAAAGTTGGTTCTTTGAGAAGATCAACAAGATTGACAAGCCCCTAGCTAGACTGACAAAATCAAAAAGAGAGAAGACCCATATAAACAAAATAATGAATGAAAAAGGTGACATAACTGCAGATCCTGAAGAAATTAAAAAAATTATAAGAGGATATTATGAACAACTGTATGGCAACAAACTGGATAATGTAGAAGAAATGGACAATTTCCTGGAAACATATGAACAACCTAGACTGACCAGAGAAGAAATAGAAGACCTCAACCAACCCATCACAAGCAAAGAGATCCAATCAGTCATCAAAAATCTTCCCACAAATAAATGCCCAGGGCCAGATGGCTTCACAGGGGAATTCTACCAAACTTTCCAGAAAGAACTGACACCAATCTTACTCAAACTCTTTCAAAACATTGAAAAAAATGGAACACTACCTAACTCATTTTATGAAGCTAACATCAATCTAATACCAAAACCAGGCAAAGATGCTACAAAAAAGGAAAACTACCGGCCAATCTCCCTAATGAATATAGATGCAAAAATCCTCAACAAAATACTTGCAAATCGAATCCAAAGACACATTAAAAAAATCATACACCATGACCAAGTGGGGTTCATTCCAGGCATGCAAGGATGGTTCAACATAAGAAAAACAATCAATGTATTACAACACATTAAAAACTCGAAAGGGAAAAATCAATTGATCATCTCAATAGATGCTGAAAAAGCATTTGACAAAATCCAACATCCCTTTTTGATAAAAACACTTCAAAAGGTAGGAATTGAAGGAAACTTCCTCAACATGATAAAGAGCATATATGAAAAACCCACAGCCAGCATAGTACTCAATGGTGAGAGACTGAAAGCCTTCCCTCTAAGATCAGGAACAAGACAAGGATGCCCGCTGTCACCACTGTTATTCAACATTGTGCTGGAAGTGCTAGCCAGGGCAATCCGGCAAGACAAAGAAATAAAAGGCATCCAAATTGGAAAAGAAGAAGTAAAACTGTCATTGTTTGCAGATGATATGATCTTATATCTAGAAAACCCTGAGAAATCAGCGATACACCTACTAGAGCTAATAAACAAATTTAGCAAAGTAGCGGGATACAAGGTTAATGCACATAAGTCAGTAATGTTTCTATATGCTAGAAATGAACAAACTGAAGAGACACTCAAGAAAAAGATACCATTTTCAATAGCAACTAAAAAAATCAAGTACCTAGGAATCAACTTAACCAAAGATGTAAAAGACCTATACAAAGAAAACTACATAACTCTACTAAAAGAAATAGAAGGGGACCTTAAAAGATGGAAAAATATTCCATGTTCATGGATAGGAAGGCTAAATGTCATTAAGATGTCAATTCTACCCAAACTCATCTACAGATTCAATGCAATCCCAATCAAAATTCCAACAACCTACTTTGCAGACTTGGAAAAGCTAGTGATCAAATTTATTTGGAAAGGGAAGATGCCTCGAATTGCTAAAGACACTCTAAAAAAGAAAAACGAAGTGGGAGGACTTACACTCCCTGACTTTGAAGCTTATTATAAAGCCACAGTTGCCAAAACAGCATGGTACTGGCACAAAGATAGACATATAGATCAATGGAGTCGAATTGAGAATTCAGAGATAGACCCTCAGATCTATGGCCGACTGATCTTTGATAAGGCCCCCAAAGTCACCGAACTGAGCCATAATGGTCTTTTCAACAAATGGGGCTGGGAGAGTTGGATATCCATATCCAAAAGAATGAAAGAGGACCCCTACCTCACCCCCTACACAAAAATTAACTCAAAATGGACCAAAGATCTCAATATAAAAGAAAGTACCATAAAACTCCTAGAAGATAATGTAGGAAAACATCTTCAAGACCTTGTATTAGGAGGCCACTTCCTAGACTTTACACCCAAAGCACAAGCAACAAAAGAGAAAATAGATAAATGGGAACTCCTCAAGCTTAGAAGTTTCTGCACCTCAAAGGAATTTCTCAAAAAGGTAAAGAGGCAGCCAACTCAATGGGAAAAAATTTTTGGAAACCATGTATCTGACAAAAGACTGATATCTTGCATATACAAAGAAATCCTACAACTCAATGACAATAGTACAGACAGCCCAATTATAAAATGGGCAAAAGATATGAAAAGACAGTTGTCTGAAGAGGAAATACAAATGGCCAAGAAACACATGAAAAAATGTTCAGCTTCACTAGCTATTAGAGAGATGCAAATTAAGACCACAATGAGATACCATCTAACACCGGTTAGAATGGCTGCCATTAAACAAACAGGAAACTACAAATGCTGGAGGGGATGTGGAGAAATTGGAACTCTTATTCATTGTTGGTGGGACTGTATAATGGTTCAGCCACTCTGGAAGTCAGTCTGGCAGTTCCTTAGAAAACTAGATATAGAGCTACCATTCGATCCAGCAATTGCACTTCTCGGTATATACCTGGAAGATCGGAAAGCAGTGACACGAACAGATATCTGCACGCCAATGTTCATAGCAGCATTATTCACAATTGCCAAGAGATGGAAACAACCCAAATGTCCTTCAACAGATGAGTGGATAAATAAAATGTGGTATATACACACGATGGAATACTACGCGGGCAGTAAGAAGGAACGATCTGGTGAAACATATGACAACATGGATGAACCTTGAAGACATAATGCTGAGCGAAATAAGCCAGGCACAAAAAGAGAAATATTATATGCTACCACTAATGTGAACTTTGAAAAATGTAAAACAAATGGTTTATAATGTAGAATGTAGGGGAACTAGCAGTAGAGAGCAATTAAGGAAGGGGGAACAATAATCCAAGAAGAACAGATAAGCTATTTAACGTTCTGGGGATGCCCAGAAATGACTATGGTCTGTTAATTTCTGATGGATGTAGTAGGAACAAGTTCACTGAAATGTTGCTATATTATGTAACTTTCTTGGGGTAAAGTAGGAACATGTTGGAAGTTAAGCAGTTATCTTAGGTTAGTTGTCTTTTTCTTACTCCCTTGTTATGGTCTCTTTGAAATGTTCTTTTATTGTATGTTTGTTTTCTTTTTAACTTTTTTTTTCATACAGTTGATTTAAAAAAGAAGGGAAAGTTAAAAAAAAAAAAAAGAAAAAAGACAAACAAGGAAAAAAAAAAAAAAAGATGTAGTGCCCCCCTTGAGGAGCCTGTGGAGAATGCAGGGGTATTTGCCTACCCCACCTCCATGGTTGCTAACATGACCACAGACATAGGGGACTGGTGGTTTGATGGGTTGAGCCCTCTACCATAAGTTTTACCCTTGGGAAGACGGTTGCTGCAAAGGAGAGGCTAGGCCTCCCTGTATTTGTGCCTAAGAGTCTCCTCCTGAATGCCTCTTTGTTGCTCAGATGTGGCCCTCTCTCTCTGGCTAAGTCAACTTGAAAGGTGAAATCTCTGCCCTCCCCCCTACGTGGGATCAGACACCCAGGGAAGTGAATCTCCCTGGCAACGTGGAATATGACTCCCGGGGAGGAATGTAGACCTGGCATCGTGGGATGGAGAACATCTTCTTGACCAAAAGGGGGATGTGAAAGGAAATGAAATAAGCTTCAGTGGCAGAGAGATTCCAAAACGAGCCGAGAGATCACTCTGGTGGGCACTCTTACGCACACTTTAGACAACCTTTTTTAGGTTCTAAAGAATTGGGGTAGCTGGTGGTGGATACCTGAAACTATTAAACTACAACCCAGAACCCATGAATCTCGAAGACAGTTGTATAAAAATGTAGCTTATGAGGGGTGACAGTGGGATTGGGAATGCCATAAGGACCAAACTCCACTTTGTCTAGTTTATGGATGGATGTGTAGAAAAGTAGGGGAAGCAAACAAACAGACAAAGGTACCCAGTGTTCTTTTTTACTTCAATTGCTCTTTTTCACTCTAATTATTATTCTTGTTATTTTTGTGTGTGTGCTAATGAAGGTGTCAGGGATTGATTTAGGTGATGAATGTACAACTATGTAATGGTACTGTAAACAATCGAAAGTACAATTTGTTTTGTATGACTGCGTGGTATGTGAATATATCTCAATAAAATGATGATTAAAAAAAAAATTGCAAGGGAAAAAAAAAGGAAGAACCAACTCACTAACTAACCCATTCTGAAAGTCACTGTGTCCTATGGCCCCCAACTATTTCACCAGTCTCATCATGTGTCACTCCACACTTCCTTTCTTGGGCTTCAGCCATAGCAGCTTCCTTTCATTCTCTCAAACTGATCCCTCCAACCTCAAGACTTCTATGCATACCATTTCTTTCAATCACCCAATCATCTTTTAGTAACTCCTGCTCTACTTTACTTCTCAGCCCCCATATTCTGTTCTCATGGACATCTTCTTCAAGCCTTGACTAGGCCATTTCCCTTACTAGGTACTCTTACAGCACCATATGTCTCCTTCAGAGCAGTAATCACAAGGGTAACTTTACAGTTACTTGCATACTTCTTTGTATAATGCCCACTTCTTTCATGAGGCTATAAGCTGCATTTAGCATAAACTCTGTGTCAGTTGGCCAGTAATTCCCTGCCATCTGTGATGGTGTCTGTATATGGTAAACATTCAACAGATTTTTGTGGAATAAATGACAAAAGGAATGAATGTGTGAACAGAGTCCAGTGGAGTAAGACAACAATGAAGCCATTGATTATAATGGAATACATGAGAGTGGATGTGATATAGGACCCCTAAAGAGAACTTGATTTAATAGGAGGCTATTGGTTATTTCCATGGAAACAATTTCTTTAGACCATCAGTCAGTGAAACCAGATTGAAGTTAGTCAAGGAGTGTATAGGAAACAAAGTAGTGGAGACATTGATGAGGACTTCCCTTTCAAGTTTAGTCCAAGAGTGTCTAGAGGGAAGATCTAGACTTGATAGGATAATAGGTTTTATGAGAGACTGAAAAATATTCATGTGCTGATGGAGAAGCATTAGAACCATGAAGAGAATGGGTAATTGGTTGATCTAGATCCCTGAGGGTCGGAAGGAGATGGGAAGTGGAGCCGAGGTTTGGAGGAATTATCCTTATCAGGGAAATCTCTCTTTAATTAGGAAGGAGACTGGGATGTTAAAACATGTAGGGAGGGATGGCAAGATGGAAGCATAGAGAGGAGTGGAATTTAGTTAGTCCCCTGGAACAACTAATGAACAACCAGGAACAACTAGTAAATAATCTGGAATAACTGCTGGAGGACAACCGTGACTATCCACATATCGTACACCAACCTGGACTGGGAGGAATGCCTGAGATTGCAGCATAAAATCTGTAAGTAAAACTGGGGAAGTGTGCCAGGAGCCCCCTCCCCCCACAGCAGGCTTAGCTGCAAAACCTCGCTGTGGTAGAGAGCAGCACTCTCTCAGCAAGTGAATATAGCTGAACCAAGCTCCAATTGGGGGTTTTAATTAACAAATGTGGACTGTTGAATACAAGCTACAAACCCCCAACAAGCAGACTTTTAGTGATGACTGACCTTAAAGAACCAGAAGACTCATCGGTCCCAGCAGGGGGAGCCCAGAAGACCAGGTGTTACCTCTAGCTGATGAGTGAAACTGGGGGCCATGTACTGGCTCCAAAAGGGGGCTTTCTGTCCCTTTTTCTCTCAACCTGAGGGGCTCAGAAGAGAGAGCCTCAGCCATTTTCAATTCTCAGCACTCTGACCCAGACAGGGGTGGAGATAGCAGAGTCAGAGAGATAATTCAAATGCAAATGATAACTCTCTAGGGGGTGTGTCTTCCCTAGGAGTAAGGCGGCGGGGCCCAGCTTTCCCTTCAGAACCAGACCCCAGAGGCTGGGGGAAAACAGCCAAAACAGAAACTGAATGGGCCACATCTCCTTACAGCAGTTGGGAGTGACATGCTGACAGATGCCACCTGCTGGGCATGTTAGGAAAATCACAGTGGCTAGAGGCTTCACAGGAAAGTCTGTTGTTCTTCTAACATACATCTTGAATATAACCCCATTCTGAGACCTGAACCATTCTTGTTTGGGAGAATCTGACTGGGGTAAACAAGGAAACCAGATGCCTAGACAACAAACTATAGTCTATACTAGGAAAAACAAAAATATGACCCAGTCAAAGGAACAAACTTACACTTCAATCAAGATACAGTTGAGAAGATATTGTTTCACTTTACTGAAACAATCTATTAAAGATTTTCAAAGAAATATGCTAAATCAAATAAAAAAACAAATCAACAAGTTCAGGGAAGGTACAACAAAAGAGATTAAGGCTATAAAGGAAACACTGGGCGAACATAAGTTAGAAATAGAAAGTTTGAAAAAACAACTGGCAGAATCTATGGAAATTAAAGGCACAACATAAGAGATGAAAAACACAGTAGAGACATACAACAGCAGATCTCAAGAGGCAGAAGAAAACTCTCAGGAACTGGAGAACAAGACACCTGAAATTATAGACACAAAAGAACAGATGGGGAAAAGAATGGAAAAATATGAGAAACATCTCAGGGAATTGAATGACAACATGAAACTCATGAATGTATGTATCATGGGTGTCCCAGAGGGAGAAGAGAAGGGAAAAAGAGGAAAAGCAATAATAGAGGAAATAATCAATGAAAACTTCCCATCTCTTATGAAAGACATAAAATTACAGATCCAAGAAGCATAGCATACCCCAAACAGAATAGATATGAATAGGCCTATGCCAAGACAATAATCATCAGATTATCAAATGTCAAAGACAAAGAGAGAATCCTGAAAGCAGCAAGAGAAAAGTGATCCATCACATACAAAGGAAGCTTGATAACACTATGTGCAGATTTCTCATTAGAAACCATGGAGGCAAGAAGGAAGTGGTGTGATGTATTTAAGATACTGAAAGAGAAAAACTGCCAACCAAGAATCCTATATTTGGCAAAACTGTCCTTCAAATATGAGGGAGAGTTTAAAATATTCTTTGACAAACAGGCAATGACAGAGTTTGTGAACAAGATACCTGTTCTACAGAAAACACTAAAGGGAGCACTACAGACAGATAGGAAAAGACAGGAGTGAGAGGCTTGGAACACAATTTTGGGTGATGGTAGCACAGCAATGTAAGTACACTGAACAAATATTACTGTGAGTATGGTTGAAAGAGGAAAGTTGGGAGCATGTGGGACACCAGAAGGAAAGAGGAAAGATAAAGACTGGGACTGTATAACTCAGTGAAACCTAGAGGGCTCAACAATTGTGATAAAATGTACAAATTTTTTTTACATGAGGGAGAATAAATGAATGTCAACCCTGCAAGGTGTTAAAAATGGGGGGGGGGGTATTGGGGAAAAAATACAATCAATGCAAACTAGAGACTATAGTTAACAGAAACATTGTATGATGCTTCCTTTAATGTAACAAAGGCAATATACCAAAGCTAAATGACTTTAAGAGGGGGATATAAGGGAAGGCATGGGACTCTTGGCATTGGTGCTGTTGCCTGAATCTTCTATTCTACTTTAGTCTAATTATATCTTTCCTTTTGTTGCTTTTTAGCTATCATTTTTTCTTTATTTCTTTTTCTTTTGTCTCTCTACCTTCTTTGACTCTTCCTCCTTCTTTGTGGAAGAAATGGAGATGTCCTTATATATAGATAGTGGTGATGGTGGTGAATACATAAATACATGACTATACAGGGAACCATTGATTGTTTACTTAGGATGGAAAGTGTGGTGAGTGAACAAAACTCTCCATAAAAAAAAACAGATTGATGAAAAAAACTTGAGGGCACTACATTGAGTGAAATAAGACAGACACATACGGACAAATATTGCAGGGTCTCACTGATACGAATTAATTATAATATGTAAACTCATAGACATGAAATACAAGTTATCAGGATATAGAAGAAGGTTAAAGAATGGGGAGCAGTTGCTTATTATGAGCAGAATGTTCAACTAGGTTGAACTTAAGTGTTTGGAAATGGACAGAAGTGATGGTAGCACATTATTGTGAGAATAGCTAACAGTGCTGAATGGTATGTGAATGTGGTGGAAAGGGGAAGTTTAGAGTCACGTATGTCACCAGAAGAAAAGTTGGAGGTTAAAAGATGGGAATGTATAAAACAGTGAATCTTGTGGGCATCTCTGTGATTAACTGTACAAATATGAGAATCTCTTTCATGAACTAGAACAAATGTATGACACTATAACTAGAAGTTAATAATAGAGGAAGATATAGAGAAAAATATATACCTATTGCAAATTATGTACTGCAGTTAGTAGTATCTGAACATTCTTTCATCAGTAGTAACAAATATATTATACCAATACCATGAGTCAATAATGGAGGGGGGGTGGTTATGGGTATGGGAGGATTTGAGTTTTCTTTTTTTGTCTGTATTTCTTTTCTGGAATAATGAAAATGTTCTAAAAATTGAAAAAAAAATTGTGATGGATGCACAGCTGTATGATGGTACTGTGGGCAAGTGATTGTGTACTTCTGATCTTTGGATAATTGTATGGTATGTGAACAATCTCAATTAAATTAAAAAAAAACATGTAGGGATGCAACATTTGTTCAACAATATTTATTGAGCATGTAAAATAATTATGATACTTTTCTTTGTTCTTACATTATATTGGTAAATAAAGCAGACAAAAATATCTACCCCGCAAACACTTATATTCCAACAAAGACAGATGTAATATATAAACAAGTTAGAGAGTATGTTACAAAGTAATATTTGCTAATGAAAAAGGCAGAGGGAAGAACAGGATAAAGAAAATAGAATGCATTGCAGAGGGGGTGGAATGGCGTTTAAAATAGGATAAACCTTCTTGAAAATGTGACAATTAAGCAAAGACTTAAAGCCATGCAGGTATATGGCAGAGGAATGATCCAGGTTAAGAGAATAGCTGGTACAAAGGCGGGTACTAAGGTGGGAGCAGGCCTAGCATCTAGAAAGACCAGAAGTTGATGGTGTTTAGTGCTAATGATTTCTAAATTTTCTCTGTGAAGCTAAAGTAGAAGTTATCTGCTGAGAGAGAAGCTGAGGCTGAGCTGAAGACAACAGTGAAAGTCTGTAGTAGCTTCTATAGAGTATAAAAGGGGGTGCGTCTGTGAGATGTGTGCAATGACTTCTGCAGTGTTAAATGAGCACAGAGTTTAGAGTCCATGTATTCGCACTGGGCAACATTTCCATTTCACAGTCCAGTCCCAAGACCAAAGGAGGCACAGAGATGAACTGATCCAAAGTAAGGGATTTAAAAGGCAGATACAAGAAAACAAGGAAGTCCCAAGAAATTGATCAAAGAATGATTCCTGAAATGAGCTGTGGAGTTGGAAAATAAAAGATGCCAGAAATAGAACAGATGCATTGAGAGAAACGGAGAAAACCTTTCTCACTTCCATAAACTCTCCCAGAGAGCTAGCCATTCTCTCTTGTGCTTGCATAGCAGGCTCCATATATATGTTACCACATTAATTATGCCACACTAGATTGTGTTTGTGTGTAAGAACATCTTATTTTCCTTTTGATCTCCTCCACTGCTTTTTCCAACCCCTGATCCATAGAAGGCACTTATAAGTGTCTTTTGTCTTATATAATTAATTAAATAATATACCCTTTGTAGTTCGCTACCACTTTTAATTATTTATCTTTTTGGTGTCTATGCTATCTTCTCTACTATATGATGTAGTTTAAGAGTAGGATTCATGCCTTATACTTCTTTGATTCTCCAGGGGTATGCCTTAGAAATAGAAAAACAACAACAATAATTTTTTGTTATTGTTGTTGAAGGGAAAAAATAATTAAGACAGTAGAGCAAGGTCAGTTTCTGGAGTTCTCGCTCCCTGAAGCAGTCATAAACTTGTAGCTGAGTAATTGTAAAGTTTTGAGAAGAGAGCAGGAAAAAATGATGTAATCAGAGGAACTTCAGTGACAAGTGTTGAAAAAGATGATCCGGGAGATAAATGGCTCCTTGCATCTCCAACATTGCCAAGTGCTTCTAGAAAATTATTTCCCAGGATAGAACCATCCCTGGGGTTAAGAAGGACATTTTACAAAATCATCATAGCTTGCTTGAGCTATCCTTCAGGACAATGATTCTCCAATCGTGGCATGAGTGCCCACAAAAGGATCGAGGGTGACTACGGAGATATGAGAAGTCAGAAGGTAAATATGATGCATTTGTAAATATTACTAGATGTCAAATTAGAGCACATCGTTAACGTTAAAATAAATGCAGATATATTATTGGATAGAATGTAAATTTTGAGAGATTTTAATGATAAAAATGAAACTGTATTAAGGTAAGCCAATATGGCCTCTGTTGCTACACCTGGTGCACAATGTTGGGATCAGACAGCGTTGGGGAGGACAGGGGTGTTCACTTTCCTTAGCTATTCTAAGCATGTCACTAGGTGAATTTGAGAAGTTATTGTCTCAGAGTTACCAACTCCTTGCTGATCTGATTAAATACCAAGTAACTTCTTAAGCCAATTGAATTTCCAAGTGGGTCCTACCAAGAGAGAGAAAATACACTGTGCAGACAGCTCTTTGTGCTCCCAGGTCAGGCATATCCCTTTCAAAAAAAATTGTCCCGCAGGTACAATTCAGTCTCATATGAGCAAAGGCAGTGCAAATCAAATAAACACAAAACTCATTTGCCCTTAAAAAAGTTTGTTTCTGTTTACTTGGAATCCCCTAAAAGCTTTAACTAAAATGTTAATTTCATTGACCCAATGTAGATGCAGCTCCAGATCCACAAATTCACTTAATTGGAAAAGAACTGCTGAATTTCATGCTTCGGCACCGCAACAGTATTAACCTAAGTTTTTGGTAGGTTTTTTTTCTCCTTCCCACATTGATTTGCTAGTTTTGTGTTTATGGTCTTATGGATATGTGCCTTCTATTATAAGCCTTCTCAAATTGAACTTAGCAGCAGGTGCAATATAAATTATAAATTAATATACAATTTGAAAAGTTGGGTCTTTGAGGGGGAGAATAGAAGGGAACATAGAAAGTTCCCTTCCATCTTTACATATTCATGCTCCTAGAATCATACATAGCCATCCTTCAAAACTCTCCCACCCACACCCACCAGGAGAAGAGGATTGGAACAGGTATGAGTACAGAATCTAAAGTTATTTTAACCACTCAGAGAAAATAAGGTATAAAGAAAACAAATTGAGGAAGAGAGAGAAAGGGAGAGATTTACAATGTTATCTTTTACACAATGCTTCAACAAAAACCAAGAGTAAAGAATAAAAGACACTTGGGGGCAAGTTCTTACGAGCTTATAATTAATTTATGTTTGTTCCCAAACTCCTCCTTTCCCCCTAAAATATTGACATCATTAACATTCAATATTCAAACATATATGTGGATTTTATCTAAAGTAAATTAAATTTAGATGAGTTCGTGTTTGTTTCTTTAATCCACTTATGTATCTATTATTTGATCATCAGAACATTAGATAATGATTTCTAAGGATTGGACTGTACAAGTAGGCTTCTTATGAAACTCATGAAGGTTTTTTTTTTTTTACTGTCTTGATTATTTGTATGTTAGTCATTTTAATTGAATTACTTTATTCAATTGCCAAACAAGCCATTTTTATGGAAACAGCTGAAATGTGTTTAAAGGAAACCACAATCAACTTAAAAATTGTTCTCATTGGTTTTAATATGGAAACAATTTAAAGCCAATTTGGTGCTGGTTTAGATATTTTTCAGTCAGCAGGAGAAACTAAATTATTCAACAACGAATACTCAGAAAGTTTTCCCTCTGTACAATTACCTAGGTGAAGCAAGCAAGGCATGCAGCCTAGAGAACTCCCATCCAATTTACACTAAGATTTGGTTCCTGAAAGGCCTCTTCCTTCATGCTTTTTCTCTCTCAAAAGCCCATGGCATATTTTTCAAGGATTTTCGCTGCCAACTTCCTTTCCTTATCCTTAAAGTACACTTCTTAAAGTACTGGTATACTTGCCAGTATTTTTCCTCAATTATCTTTCACTCTTTCAGGTTTACCTAAAGGGACTTACTACCAGGTATCCTTCTTCTTAGACAAGCACAACACAATCCTAACTGCTCCCCCAAGAATCTAGCAAAAGTGCAAGTTGTTTGGAAGGTGCTTGTGTATGTGTTCAATGTAATTTCAGTTACAGCCTTTGGCTTTGATTCTCCACTCTCTACGCAGCACCAAATACAAAGAGACAGGTAGAAAGTACCCATCTAAGCTAACCATCTCTTTGTAATTTCACTTGAATTATTTCAGAGTGGATTTCTACTTTAGTACGCATTTGCATATTTATTATTGGGCCCAGAAGTCAATAGTCTTAACTGCCTCTGAACTCCCTTTACTCATCATCAAGGAAAAAGTAAAACAAAATTAGATTTTGACACAGATGAATTTATTTGTATTTATTACAGCATGATCTGAAATGGACACAAGACAGTCCCTTGATTAGGAATTATAGCTCAAGTACAAAGCCTAACTCCTATTTACATGTAATATGTGCTGTGTGCCACTGTTTAAATCTCATTTAGCCAGTTCTGCCCCCAGCCTGGCTGATCAACTAACCAAAGTACCATGAAAGTCACAGAGAGGAAATGTAGTTGTCCTCCCTTTACTCTATTGTTTTCATGACAAAGATTGGACATGGACACCTTCAAGGGGCTGTGGTCCACAAGGTGTGCAGCCTCCAGGGGTACAATGGAGAAACTGAGCAAAATTGGAAGAGGGAAAAGAAGAGTTTTCTTCATCTCTCTCTCATTCTTCCGTTCCTACACCAATACACATAGCAGATTCTTGTACTGAAAGGGTGCTCAGTAAATGTTGAAGTAGAAAAATAAGCAATCAAGTAAAAGCAGAACAGCCCTTAGACCCTGATAAGAGGGATCCTAACTTTAGAGGACACCACATGTAAAAGAAGTCCCATTCTGACCCTTCTCTGGCTGCATCCCTCCCCATGGGGCCAAGGGGCAAGCCTACCTCTGACCATGATCTGGGAATACAGGGCCTGAGAATTCCCTGCCCAAATGACCCTGAGCCGCTTCCAGTGACTGCATAGGTCTCTTCCCAGGGCCAGCCCTCCCAAGGGTAACCAAACTGGTGTACGCAATTTCAAGAGGTGGCCAAGAGGCAGCTGTTTGGCCACTGGGAGGGAAAGGGGGTGGGGGAGGGAAGGCAGAGCTTGGACCTACAGGCTTCACAGCAAACATGCATGCAAGCCCCCTCCAAGAGCTGGAGAAGCCAGAAGTGGGAGAAGAAGAGAAGGTAGCTGAGTACTGTATACAAGGCATGGACTCTCGCTAACCCACCATATTCTAGCTAGTAACTACGAGCTGTTTAGTAGGCAAGGATTAAGTATTTCATCTTAATATACTGTGCTCAATTCCTAGTAAAGTGTCCAGAATGTTTCAGGTGTTTAATATAAATTTGTTGAATGAACAATCAATCAATAATGAGGAAACCAGGCTAAACTTGATGCAGACATAGTTGTGACCAAACCTAGAATCACAAATCTTACCACTATAACTTGCCACCTCCTTCTTCAGCACTTGGTCCCAATCTCAAGCATGGAAGAAGACATAGAATTGGTAACTAACCAACTGTGCATATCCATAGAACCCTGATGACAGGTCCACCAAGCCTGTCAACAGAGAACCAATTGACCCCCAAGGACACACCCTTAAACCTTAGGCTTCCAAGTAATCAATACAGAAATAGGAAAGCCTGCTTCCAGGCTACTGAAATTGTACCTCTGCAAGATGAAAACCTTGAATTTGTCAAGGACAATGAAGCAGAAGAGGAAGTGCTCAGATTTAAGAATATTTCAAAAGGGAAGTCAAATGGGTCACTGAATATGGTCAATAACAATGGTAATTCAGATTTATTTGTTTAAACTTATTTAAAGATTCTGTTTTGTATACAGGCATAACTGAGTGAGAAAGCACATTAGCTTCTGTGATGGTTTGAAATGATATACCCAAGAAAAACATGCTCTTAAACTTAATCCATTCCTGTAGGTGTGAACCCAATGTAGTAGTACCTTCTGATGAGATTACTTCAGTTAGGATGGGTCTTAATCCTACTATTGGAGTCCTTTATAAGGTAATGAAATTCAGACAGGGAGAGAGAAAGCCACAGAGGGAGCAGCCAAAAGCTGAGTAGAAAAGGAACCCAGAAGAGAAGGGAGAGAACAATAGATGCTGCTGTTTGCCTTGCCATGTAACAAGTTAAGGACTAAGGATTGCCAACAGTCAGCCCCAGAATGCCATAGTCTTTGAAAAGCATCACCTTGATGTTGCCTTGATTTGGACTTTCTTTTAGCCTCAAAACTGTAAGCTAATAAATTCCCATTATTTAACCCAACTCATTTCACAGTATTTGCTTGAGGAGCCAAGGAAACTAAAACATCTTTTTCTCTCCTCTCCTCCTGCACCCCACCTCTATACTTCCATTTAACTACATAGTAGTTTTCAATCATGGTTAGTTTTCAATCATGGTTCTCAGTTTTGGAGGGTTTAAAAAATAGCAATGCCTTGGCCCCACTTGTAGAAATTCTGAATTGAATGATTTGGGTCAGGGCCTGGGAATCTGTATTTCTAAGTGTCTCAGGAAATTCTAATGTGCAATCAAGGATGGGAACTATTGAGCCTAGGGAGTACTGCTGTTTGGCCCATTAACCTGGCAACTGCTCTCCCTACCTGGAGGCAAAAAATATCTAGAAAAGAGTGAAGTTCCTTTAAGAAGGTGAACTTCCAAACCGCAGTCCAAGGGGCTGGCTATTATTACATCACAGAATTTTGGTTTACCAATGTTTTTCCTTGCTTTCACCATTGAAATTTATTCTATCTATGAAGGACTCAAGTCCAAATTTTTCAGTCACCAATTTGTATTTCAGTTTTCTAGAACAGAAACATCCCGCATATTGGGAATCATTTGAGTGTTTAAGGATATTCTCAACTCTTTGAACCATATTCTTGATAATAATTTTTATTAGATATTGAATAATACCATTCTACTCTGTGCATCTCACACTTCAAGGAGTATAAAACTATGCAGGGTGTTTAATAAAATTCACGTTCTAAGCTCATCTCCCAAGTAAATCTGAGAAGGTACTTAAGAGTCTACATTTTTAACAAGTTCCTCCTTGGATGATTCTGCTGTTGGTGATTACTAGGCAACCCTTTAGGGAAATACTACTTTCAGGGAACCCAAGTTTATAGATAATCACCAGACACGGAAGTTATCTTCTCCCTCTACAGCACAATGACATTTTGTAGTACAATGGCATAGCCATTCCAACTCTATAAACCATTGGAAATCTATTACAAATAGCTTGGTTTCCTTTGGCTCTTGATCATGTTAGAGAGTACCACCTGTTTCAGATTCTATGGTGTACTCAAATCAACATTTATGAAATCTTGATAAATCGATTCAACGTTGTTACATTAAATCCTTGAACTGATTGCTTATCCCACTACATTCCATACTACAGAGCATACCACATGATATATTCCTGGTTAATTAATGATAATCACATAAGTTAAACCAAAAATAAATAGATGATTGATTTTTCATCTTTCATTCATACCTTGACAATCATGCAGGTTTCCACCGGCCCTTCTCTTGTCTTTTGTGGCTGTTCTCCAATTGCAGAAGGTAATAAAATCAGTAGGACACAACTTGATCTTCTTAAAGTGATGTGAGTTGCTTCCCAACCTCTTGATTCTTTTAAATTATTGCTAATTAATTGATGATTTTTTCCCCACTGGCTTTCCAGATATCAGTGAAAGCTGACATACCACTTGCTATCTTGTAGAGAATTGTACTTCATGATTTCTCAAAAGCAAATGCTGGCAGCTGTGTAGTGACATCTGCAGTTATCAAGTATTCCCTAGATCCAAATAGCACCTCATAATTTACTCCATTTACTATGTACAACAGTCTCATAAGGTTGGTGATATTATCCCCATTTTATGGGTATAGAGAGCAAGGTTCAGAGGCCTTATATTCCCAAGGCCACTCAATTTCTAAGACAGCTGAGCTGGGACTAGATCCTGGGTGTTCTGAATTATCATCCAATTCTCTTTCCACTGCATTTCACTGCCAGTCATCTGGTTCTACTAGTTCCACTGTGCTGAGACATTCCAGGTACTCTTTAATTACTTCTTTCCCTGTCCTAGTTGGCCTTCTAATCTCCTCTCACAGCTGAGACTTATTCTAGCCAAGCGCTCACATCTGACCATTTCTATAAAAGGCAGAAATGAAAAATATATTAAAAGCTTCTGCCATTTAACTGTCCTCTATCATTACCTTTTCTTTCCCTATCTACCGAGAGATGATATTTTCCTGGTCATCTTCTTTTATCTATTATATTCATCATCTCTAAATATTAGTTGGCCACTACTGTGTGGCTGGCACCATACTAGGTGCTATGGTGGTCACACAACAAAATGACAGTCTCCGACTGCCAAACTTATATTGGCAACAGCTAATAAACAGGAGGGGAAGTAGATGGGGGCAGGAGGAGTTGGGCCAAAATTAACTCAATAGGTGTGTGCTTTGACAGAGACCAGGTGCAGAATGGATGGGAGGGAGGTAGAGGGAAGCAAGTCTGCTCTCCTATTCCCCAAAGCCTGGCTGCTACCCTCTACCAAGTCTAGGAGTGTGTTGCCAATCAAGGACACTCGTAATGGCGGCTGAGATGGGCACTCACTCTGGGCTTCTTGGGAATCAGTTGTCCCTTGAATTCATCAGCTGTCTCTCATCCCTGTGAGAATGTGTATTAATTATAACTATTGTCGGACTATATTTCATGTCCAGTTGTTGAAGTTCATTTGGTAGCAGGATTTCAACATTTGGAGATGATTACAATTTTAGCCCAAAGAAACTATTTGTTTACTCAATAAATATTTATTGTGCACCCGTAATATATGTGGAGTCCCTGTGCTCAAAGTTATAGGAACAGAGATGACAAGACACAGATGTTTCATTCCCTCGTGGAACTGACATTCTGACTGTCTCAAAATTCTAGCTGTCATTTGCTGAGAATCTTCCACATAATCACTTAATCCATTTCTCATTAGGATGTAATGTGGAAATAATACAGACTAGAGAAGTAGAATATTCATTTTAATATTCCAATCCCCAGGCCCCAGAGTTGTATTAATTGGTCTGGAAAGAGGTCGGAGCATTAACCGTTATTTGAAAACTACACTCTGCCCCCCCCACCCCCCGCCACGCCCAATAATTGAATTTGTCCTAGGAGTAGAAACCAGCTCTGCTCCAGCGTTTCCTATACCTTACAGGTCCTAAGAATTATGTGCGGGAAATTATTAAACCTAGGACCCACACTCAGTATATTAGAATAAAAGGGCTGGGGAATCTGTATTTTTAACAGGCATTCCAGGTAACTTTTATGATCAGGCCAATTCGGGAAATATAGATTTTGTCAAAAATGATGTAAAACTTGTCAGTTGAGGCATGAATCAATCCATCACAAATTCTGATTTTCTACTACCCTATGGATTCATTATTTTTAAGTTAAATTTTAAAAATGCATAATTAGTTTTCCAATATTAACAAGCCAGTATTTATCTTTGTAATAAATCTCATGTCACTGTTTAATGAAATATAAGAATGAAATGGAATTAAAATAAATACGGCTCTGTATGTTGTTAACCTTCAAAGGGCCAAATTAAAAATGGAGTTTATCCTGGGAGCATTAACACAGTTACAAATCAGTGTGTTCAAATATGAAAAAAAAAAAAAAAAATTAAGCATTATTTGAAATGTCAGTCTGTGTTTGGATTCAGAACATCTGATTTCTTGCTCATAAACTAACATAAACATTTCTTGTTAAATGAACTTTAGTCATGACTTAAAATATTTGAAGGAAAGCAGTCATCCAGAAAATTAAGGTCAACCAAAAACAGATGGCATCTGTGAATTAAGGTGTTGGAGTCTCTGTTATCCCAAGTAAAAAATAAATAAATAAATAAAATGCAATCTTCATTAGAAGGCAGTCCTTCTGAAATTTATCTCTTATTTGGGAATATATACATATGCAGATATATTTTGTAATAGCCAAGAAACCTTTTAAATGGTAGCAAACCTTTCAAGTTTCCATCCAAGACTTCTATTATTTGACAATAAAGTTCCAAGGAAGCATGGTTTCAAAGAAAATATGTTTTCATGTCACATATCAGTTAAATTATTTTCAGGGCCTGTTATATACGCTGCATTTCCATTTGCATCCATTAGAAATAAAAAGTCTTTTTTGCTTTCTTACTATTGCCTCATACAGAAATTTATTTTCCGCCTACTGCTAATTTTGGAGGAAAACATCCCCCCTTGTAATGCATAAGGAAAAACGATATATTCTCAAGTCTCAGGTGACTAGACTACCTAGACCACCAGGGGAAGTTAGGAAGAGTAAATGACACTTGACAAGGAAACCAAATGGATTTTATGAAGACAAAAATAACAGATACTATTCCAGGACAACAAACACAATGAAGCAAACAGTTGCTGTTGTAGGGCTTTTTTATCACTCATTTCCACTACATCTTTCTTTCAGGTATAATGAACAACCCAGAATTTTTCATTTACAAATGGAGAAAACATCTTTCTAGGGCACTGAAATGTGAAAGGCATGAATAAAGATGAAGAAATGGGCATTTTCATTTTGATTGGAGCTAAGTGGTTTAAAAAATGATAATGGGATTGAAGATGTATTTAATAAAAAATTATGCTGTGAATAATAAAGCAGGTATTGTAAGTCCGACATTAAATCATTTTCTAGAATATCTGAGTTTCTCAGTGAAATATGAGTTCAAATCTAAGAACTAGAAAATACATTAAATTTCTTCTACTCTGAAGGACATTTTTTCTTCTTTATAGAAAAATAAAAGGCAAAACCATGCCCTAAACTAATATTTATGGGTAGTATAGTGTACAGTTTTAAAATTGATTGCTTTTTGCAATGTTTTACAAATATTAATTCATTAATCATTAATAAATTCTTTTGTAGAACATAGCAAGAATGCTATTAAAAGAAGCCAGACCATTGTCCTGCCTTCCAAATGACTTTTCTTGTACTGGGCTATACAGTGAAGAGTTGTACATTTCATGATTATTCATCTTCCTAGGAAGAATTTGGTCTTTTCCTGAAGGACATTTGTTCCAAATACCTGATTTCTAAGTTATAGGATAAATGATTCACATTATGGATTTATTCCAACATAACCACTTTTGCTGACATCTCACTGAAACCTAATGATGTGGAAAGATATTCATGTTACATTATACAGTAAAATAGACATTTATCAAAAAACTACATCAAAATGTACACATATATACCTATAGCTATAGCTATCAACACGTCTGAAAGGAATTGTAGTTGATTCCCATTTTTTTCCAATTTGTACATCTGTATTTTCTAATTTTTCCACAATGAATGTGGCTTCCTATTTTTTTTTAATTTTTTATTGTCACATACAGCTAGGAATAGCCTTAGTCAGGGTGATAAGAGATAAAGAAGTTGATTGTTGAAGTTGTCATGCTTAATTGTATTTAAATAAAGTATTCTTTAATAAACAGAAAATGCTGAGACCACAAAACCGAAGTTAGACTTCTTGTCATCAAAATTTCCAAGGATGTGGCTAGTCTTTCACCCTCTGCTCACTCAACACCCAGGCTCCCTCATCTCCTCACACACATTCCACACTGTCCACTGTACTCTAGATATGTGCTAGAACAACCACCAGACATCTGGGAGTGCCCAAGGCTTACCACGGTTTCCACAACATGGACAAACCAAACCCCGATCTGACCCTCAAGGAGCTTAGAAAAGAAGAGGAGCTGTGTTCCCAAATGGAAGGCCATAAAAACAGTATAGGTTAAGTTCCATCAAAGGAATAAAACCACAGCATCAGAGAACTTTCAAGACCTTCTTCGTGTGCATTTGATTCTGCTCCCCACCCTTCACTTCCTGGAAACCTTCATTGTCTCTTCTTCATGCACCTTCATCCTCTGCCAACCCCTTTCCTTGTTTTCTTCCACTCTCTCCTCTCATTCACATCAACAAATTTCTATCTCTCTTCTTTCAGGGTAAATATGCATAGTCACTACCCCAATTGTCTTCCCTTTTCCTTCTCCTTTATAACATGGCTTGGAACTGCCCTCTCAAATTTAGGCATCTACTTAAAGCTCCTTTAACGATTTTCCTGTGTCCCCATGCATCATTCCAGAGTCAGTCTAAGCAGGCTCGGTCTGAAGAGGCAGTCAGCACCCCATCTCCTGATGTACCCTTCAGCACTTCTCATTGCTTTCCCCAAGGAAGGCCATACAATAAAGCACACAAAACATGAAGTGTTGAGGGGAGAGTGTCAGGAATGGAGGAGAAGGATGATAGGAAAACAATAGTTCTTATGTGGAGTCTGAGTTCTGAATCTGTATCAGATTGTGTCCAAGTCTCTTTGACAGATATAAAACATTCACATATTCACCACCTTTCTTCCTTCGCCAATTTCATAGTCATGGCTTGCTTGCTGCTCACTTCCAGGATCTTCCACATACTGATGGGATATTTGGTGAAGAAAAAAGAGCCAAGAGGGCAAAGAGCAGCAGACCAAAGAATGGAATAGATCTGGGGCTGGAAGTGGGGATTGGGGAGGTAGGGAGTCAGGGAAGGTCAGAGTTGCTGAAGAACAAGCCAAGAAGTCGGATTTTTGGTCAATGGTCTAGGAAAGAGAAAAGAGAGTAGGGGAAGGGGTAGCCATGTGGATAATGAGGATAAAGGGGCTGATTGCCAGGCAATACAATTCCCCTTTGCCATCTCTTTAAAAAAGTTCGGTGAAGACATATAAGAATTTTAAAGGCATTTTACAATTTATTTGGGTTTCTTTTGAATTTGATAGGAGCAAAAAGACCTAGATCTATTCAGGTTTCAGTGTGATTTCTAGATATGTTCAATGCCAAGGTTAGTGAGGGACGGAGGAATGACAAAAGGTGAAAGAGAAAGCTACATACCAAACTAACGGTGTCAGTAAGGACTTTACCTGAATGAAGTCTACAGAGTATGGCGCTTTAATCTCCAATGCTTTAAAAATGCTCTTTATTTAGGCAATAGCTCCCTATTTTCCCTTGATACTTATTGCTGCCAATTTTTCCCTATGAACAAGAAATGTTCTACAGTGTCACACTAATCTGTTTAAAACCCAGAGAACCAGGGAACCATGAAAACTCTGCCCAAAAATCCTTAACCCATGATGAAATAAACAGAAATGTGCATATTGCTATAAACAGGTCCTTTAAAAGCTGTCAATGTTCATTAAAAAATACTAAATGACTGAATAAATATTAGCACAGATTCATTTTTTCATTTTTTTTTAAATTTCAGTGGCATTAAAGACTGCAGAGATAGCAAGAGCTCTGGTTCACTGATGGAAATGATTCATTCTGTCCTAAGTAAACTCCTACATAATCAAGTTCATTATATTTCTGTTTCATTTGGTTAAAAAAAAAATTATTAATAGGCCAAGAATCTAAATTCTGAAAATTAGTTGTTATATATTTACAATATCATATTCTTAAAAATAAGTTCATCCTGGGATTGAAGAATTATGAAAATGCAAATAACATCAAGAGAAAAGAGAGCAATAATTTAAAAAGTTGACACCATGAATCTTTTGGTTCATCTTACTCACCATAGAATTTTGTTCTGCTTTAACCCTAGTTTTGCCCTGATTGGAGGTATTCCAGGTATGGTTCAAGTCAGCTGCACTTTGGCTGAACCATAATTTTAAGACTAATTCCCAATTTTAATAGGATATGTTCCATACACATGCAACCGAAGTTTGCCTTTCTCTGACTCATTAAGCTCATTTGTTACCAGATTTCAGCTTCACGAATCCAGAAATTTCAGTGTCTCTTGCCAAAGGAATTCATATGGGCACCAATCTGTCCAGCAGTTTCTCTGCAGGATGTGTCTGCCGAATACCCTTTGTTCACTGTGAAGTTTTATTGCTCTGGAAGTTGAAGTCCTTCTGAATCATTATGAAAATGTCTGCTGAGTGACCTTCCTTCAGGAACATCTAGGAAAGCTTCCACAATGCCCTACCATTACCAAAAACCAAGGGATTACATATACATACTCTGAGCTTCCTGGGACTTCCATGTTATAACCATAACTACCACATCTTCCTAAATTCTTTCTATCCAGGTGGCTTTAATTCTTCCAACAATAATCTTCATTCTTTCACTATAATTTAGACTCCTCTACCAATCATAGGAAATAGAGAAATATGGTCAGGTCATTTGTCACTTTGATGGAAAAACAAAATTTGATGAGGCAGACCTGTTTATTTTTATTCTACTTAGCACAGTTGGAAAATTCATGATTATATTAGTTCTTCACTTTTTGTGTGCCCTGTTGAACTTTGAAAAACAAAGGTAAAACTTGAGCTTCCTGCAAGTTTCCTACTCAGCCATTTACTTTCCAGGATTCTTCATCAAGCCATTTACTTTACTAGATGGAGTAAGAGATTGGAGCTAGTATCAGAAAGAAGAAAAAGCAAAACTAGGGCCTGGCTCAGTGCACAGCCTCAGAGCAGTTATATTTGGGGGCTAGCAGAGGTGGCTAGAGACAAAAAAGAGATAAAAGTCACACAAGGTTTAGGAGCACAGAGACCACACAAAGTTCCAAAGCCAAATGAATATTATATAACACATTAAGCTTATGGGTTATGGAATATTCCTTTGGGGGAAACTGCTGTGGGCCTGGAGGACCTGAGCTGACAGCTGGGATATGACTGTCCATGCTCCAGCTCCTGGCGGCAATCACCTTGTGCCCCTGCTGATCCTGTTTGAGTGGTTCTTCCCTCCTAGGGACAAGCTTCCTGGGGGGGTTCCTCCTCTTTCCCATAACTTTTCAAAACCCTTTATTCTCAACCTTACATTGAAAGAGGACTTGAGTCTTCTCAGATAAGTCAGGGCTCTATAACCCAAATTCAATTAAATATTGTAGGACCCTCAATTAATATTTGCTGCTGATGAGGATATAGGGTGCTCTAAACCCAGAACTTAGAGGTTGTGAAGGCCCGATCTTGACAACACTATTTTGAGCTGAATAAGTTCATCAATGATTAATGCAACGATAATAGCAAAATCTGTCTGGTGCTTTATATTTTATGAAACACTTTTTCAAAAGTCATTATGTCATTTGAACCACAAAACTCACTAACGTAGTGGGGCAGAAATTCTTGGGGTTTTTTTTGCATTTACAGATTGGGAAATTGAGACTCTGGGAGGTTAGATGACTTGCTCAGGATCAACAGGTTTTAAATGTCGGAGCAGATACCCAGAACCAGGTCTCATGACTCCACGTCTGATATTTATCCCACCATTACATCATGGTGGCCTTTTCCTGTCTTGGGCCCACATGAGAATTAAAATCGCAAGCTAAAGGGCACTAACCATTTTGCTGGCATAACCAAGCAGCTGAATGTCACTGTTGATGCTTTCAGTCTTGTGTCTTTATGTTTGTTTCACAATTGCCTTGTCTTTACACATCTCCTAAATGCCTTTTGTATAGAATAAATGTCAGAAGGAGTGGGTGGTCACTGTCATTTTGCTTCTTAATGATTTGATGGAAGATGCACTAAAGGCCTGTGTATGTTTGATTTGGAAGCCAGCTTGAAACAGTGAGTCACTATAAAGATAAGCATTTAGCCATTATATTCATTCATTTTAGGAAACTACACTATTTTATCATTTACCCTTTCTTCTTTGGAGCTGATAAAGAAATGGATGACTCCTTTGTCTGCTAATTATCATGACTGAGGGAGATAGTGGCTCTCTTTACAGGAATCAGAGCTATAGTTATATGAAGGGAGGAGGCAGATAAACTACCATGATGGCTTGGAGTTCTGTACCCCAGAAAAGCAGGTTCTTAATCCATTCTTGTGGGTGTGAGCCCCTTTTATAAATAGGGCCTTGTGATGAGGTTACTTCAGTTAAGATGTGGCCCAACTGAATCAGATAGATTTTAATCCTATTTCTGGAGGTGTTATAGAGAAGGTCACAGAGAGAGAAGTCACAGCAGAGCAAGAAACTGAAAGTCAACTGAATTTGGAAGAGAAAAAGACATCACCACATCCATTGCATGTGACAGAAAGACTAGGAACCCCAAAGATTACAGGCCAGCCAGAAGATACTGACCCTTGGAGGAAGCAAGCCTTATAGCCTCTGAAACTGTGAGCCAATAAATTCCTGTTGTTAAGCAAACTTATTATATGGCATTTGTTTCAGCAGCTAGAAAACTAAAATAACTACTTACCCTAATCCAAACAAGGCCGTGAAAAAGTCTTCCTTTGTATTTATTTAAGTGAAAAATGTTTGGTCACCCTCTGAGAAAGGCAAGGTAATGCTTTATTTTACATCAAACTTTGTGCACTCAGGGCTCATTTTAATTCCAGCTTCTTCCAGAGCAAAATAAAATGGAATATATTAGGTACGCCCTGAGCAATCCCTCACTAATTCCTATCACTTTAATGCATACCCTTCACTCCTCCAAAACTTTTCTGCTCAAGACTAGATGAAAGGTACCATACTTTAAATATAAGGACTTATCTTTAATGTTAGATAAAGAGAGTCCAGGTTGCCACATAAAATAATTGTAGTTTTAGTGTCTTTGAAAAAGAGAATGAAGAATAAAAACAGTCTTCTACGAATTCAATATGTTAAAAAAATGTGTTTCATTCACCATGATATTATCAATAAACTTCTGAAAAAAGAAACAACACATATGCAGAACGTATTTATGTTTCATCTACATATGGATTCACAACCATCATATTCACATCCACCCAGCCTTGACTCACAAGTTGGGATGACTGATCTAGAGTTTTGCTTCTTAGGCCATCCCATTGTCTGAACAGTTTCAATAGACCAACTTTACAGGTATAGAGTCACATAGGTTGACCTTTAGGGCTCTCAGAGCAAGGGGCATCTGCCTAGTATGGATACATTCATCCCTTCAACAAACATAATTATGTCAGCCACCACAAAAGTCCCCCGACTCCTTTTCATCTCCCACACTCTAAGCCCCTTAGGGCTCCCTACATACCCTATTTTTCCCCCTTTTCCTTCCTTCCACCAGTCCTTAAACTATCCACTGTGCCTTCTGAAATTCATGATGATTATTTGAAAAACCCCTTTTATTAGTTACTGATGCATAAGGAACAACTCCACAATTCAATGGCTTAACACAATAAACATTTATTATCTTTCACAGTTTCTGCAGATTAGAAATTTGAAAATGGCTTGGCTAGATGGTTTTAGTTAAGGATCTCTCATGAGACTACAGTCAAATGTCAGCTAGGGCTTCAGTAATCTGAAGGCTTGACTGGGGATGGAAGATCTATTTCCAAGGTAGTTTACTCATATGCCTGGCAGGTTGGTACTGGTTGTTTAAAGGAGGCTTCTCTCCCTCTCCACATGGGCTTCTCCATGGAGCTGCTTGAGGCACCCACATGCCCTGACATCTAGATTCACCAAGAGCAAGTGATCCAAGAGAACAGGAAGAAGGTCCTATGCCTTTTACGACTGTTCTAGTTTGCTAATGCTGCCAGAATGCAAAACACCAGAAATGGATTGGCTTTTATAAAAGGGGGTTTATTTGGTTACACAGTTACAGTCTTAAGGCCGTAAAGTGTCCAAGGTAACACATCAGCTATCGGGTACCTTCACTGGAGGATGTCCAATGGTGTCCGGAAAACCTCTGTTAGCTGGGAAGGCACATGGCTGGTGTCTGCTCCAAAGTTCTGGTTTCAAAATGGCTTTCTCCCAGGACATTCCTCTCTAGGTTGCAGTTCCTCAAAAATGTCACTCTTAGTTGCACTTGGGGTATTTGTCCTTTCCCAGCTTCTCGGGAGCAAGAGTCTGCTTTCAATGGCCATCTTCAAACTGTCTCTCATCCACAGCTCCTGTGCTTTCTTCAAAGTATCCCTCTTAGCTGTAGCTCCTCTTCAAAATGCCACTCTCAGCTGCACTGAGTTCCTTTCATTTGTCAGCTCATTTATATGGCTCCACTGATCAAGGCCCACCCTGAATGGGTGGGGCCACGCCTCCATGGAAATATCTCATCAGAGTTATCACCTACACTTGAGTGGGGCACATCTCCATGGAAACACTCAAAGAATTCCAATCTAATCAGCACTAAAATGTCTGCTTCACAAGGTTGCATCAAAGAATGTGGCTTTTCCTGGGGGACATAATACATTCAAATTGGCACAATGACCTTGCCTCAAAAGTCACATGCCATCACTTCTGCAGCATTCTATTGCCCACACAGGTCAGCCTTGATTCAGTGATGGTGGGGACTAAAAAGAGGCATACTCACCAGGAGGCCAGGATCGTTAGTGATCATCTTGGGTGGCTGACTGCTACACCCCTATTTTCACAAACCATTCTCTGAACACTCCCTTCATATTAATGCTGTCATCTAAGCCTAACTTTCCCCCTGAGAACACACCTTCAACCTCCCAAGTGGAGACAGCTTTTTCTTTTGTAGCCCTCAGATATTTGGGCCCAGAGATTAGGTAGGTAGCATCATTGCTTCTCACTGCAGCTTTCAGAGAATTCTCCTTCCTCCCCCAAAATCCCAGCTTAGGATCTCACACCATGTTTTAGCTTCCTAAGCTGCTCAAGCAAATATCATGAAATGAGTTGGGTTAAACAATGGGAATTTACTTGCTCATGGTTCAAGGCTGGGAAAAAGTCCAAATCAATGTGTCATCAAAGTGATTTTTTTTTCCAAAGACCATGACATGCTGGGGCTGGTTGCTGGCAATCTGTGGTCCTTAACTTGTCACATGGTGAGGCACATGGCTGTGCCTCTGGTCCCTCCTTTCTCCTCCAGGTTTCACTGATGTTCAGCCTTGTGCTGTCTGTGCCTTTTCTCTCACTCCAGCAAGAGTTAAGACTACTCATGATTGAGCTGGGCCACATCTTAATTGAAGTAACCTCATCAAAAGTCCTACTTATGATGGATTCATATCCACAGGAATGGATTAGCTTTAGGAACATGTTTTTCTAGGGTACATACAACTTCAAACCACCAAACTCCACCCTCTGGAACACAAAATACATGTTTCTTTTTATAAGCAAAATCTGTTCATTCCATCACAATAGCCCCAATATCCTAAACCATTTCAGAAACAATGCTAAGTACAAAGTCTCATCAAAATCGATTATGTATGTCGTCTTTCCTGGGGTACAGTTCCCCTCTGTCTGTGGCCTTGTTAGACCTAGAGAACAAGTTATCTGCTTCCAATATACAATGGAGGAAGGGAGGGGTAGGCATAGGATAAACATTCCCATTCCCTTAGGGAGAATTGGAAAGAAAACAGGGGTCACAGTTTCCAAACAATTCTGAGACACAGCAGGAACACTCTACTAGATTTCAAGGTCTGAGAGTCATCTATGGAAAGATATTTTGTCCTCTGGTCCTGATGAAGGGGCAGTCCCACCCCTTCCAAGTGCTTGCCCAATGGCCATGCTTTCCTTGATCACTGGGATGAAGGATCCACACTCTCTGAGCATTGGGGTGGTGGCCAAACTCTCTGCAATCCCATGAACACAGGCCCCACCCTCTCCAAGCACTGCCATGACAGCCATGCTCTCTGTGAATGCCAGACCACAGAACCCACCATCTCTGGGCACTGGGGTGGCAGCACTCTTCCTGAACAATGGGGTGGAAGACCTACCTTCTCCAAGTGCTGGGGCAGACTCACCCTTTCCACACACATGGGTGAGTGTGCTCTCTTGGCCTTAGGAGATTTCTTTGGTCCAGACCTCAGCTTCCATGGTTCTGCCCTTGAAGCCATTCTTCATTCACTTTGTTCCTTTTCTGTACCTTTAAGTCCAAGTTGGCAATGGTTCCACTCATACCAATCTCACAAAAAAAAAAAAAAAAACTTGTCAGTTTTGCGTGTAGTTCACAGGGGTCCACACCATCAGACAGGAGGATTTTCCACAGATCCTTCCTGGATAACTGCATTTCCAATCCTGACTTGCACAGAAATTAATGACTGGTTACATGTTCAGTTAAACCTCACATTTGAGCACTATTCTCTGGGGACTTCCTTTGTGGATGCTCAGAATTTTCCAAACCATCAATTTCTGGTTTCTTTTTGCATGGGAGTTCAGTTCTTAGCTGATCTCTTTCTTCTCACATGTTACTATAAGCTGCAAGGAAAAGCCAGGCCATACTTTCCACATTTAGTTTGGAAACCTCCTCAGCTAAATACCCAAGTTCATTACTTACAAGTGCTGCCTTCCATCTGACATCAGCACTTGATTTCACCAAGTTCTCTGCCATTTTAAAACAAGGATCACCTTTCCCCCAGTTTCCAGTAACACATTTATCAATTCCTATTAAGACCTCACAAGAAGAACCTTTTGTATCCATATTTCTACCAACAATCTCTCAAATCTATGGCCTTTCCTATCAAGCACCTCACAATCTGTCTAGCCTCTACTCATTACCCAATTCCAAAACTATTTTTCCTTTCCTTTTTTTTTTTGTTTTTGCAATAGCGGCACTCCACTTTCCTGGTACCAAAATCTGTATTAGTCAGGGTTCTCTAGGGAAACAGAACCGACAGGAGCTATATATACATATATACATATATACATACTATGTAAATATTATGAGATTTTTTTATAGGAATTGATTGGCTCATGCAACAGTGGAGATGGGCAAGTCCAAATTCTGTAGGGCAGGCCATAAGCTGGGAACTCCAATGAAGGTTTTTGATGAATTTCCCAGGAGAAGCTGTCTGGCTAAAGGAGAGATGGAAATTCTTCCTCCTGACTGCTTAAATCATCACTTCTCCATTTAAGGCATTCAGCTGATTAGATAAGACTTCTCTCATTGTTGAAGGCAGTCTCCTCAGGTGATTGTAGATGTAATCAGCCATAGATGCAATCAACTTACTGATTATTTAAATCCACGAAATATCCTCAAAGTAACAATCAGGCCAGTGCTTCTTGACCAAAGAACTGGGAACCATAACCTGGCCAAGTTGACACATGTTGCTATCCACTGGTGCTATCATGTGATCCCCTTCATTTATCTAGATTTCAGCTCCTGGATCATAGTCATTCTCTCCAATACTATTCCTGTCCTAACTTCTGTATTTATCTACAAACAAGTAGATTAACATGCCCACAACCTGTTCTCTCAATTCCTTGCACTTCTCCATTGATCTTGTCAACCATTCTACCACAGTCTTTAATTCCCCTAGTCATAGCCCTAGACCTTGTCATTAGCAATAAACACAACCCTTTCTTAACATTAATTTCATGCATCCCACCCTCTTACCACCACCTCCAACCCTCCCAGCTCACTTCCTCTTCAACTCTATCCTCAATTTTCTTTCAAATTCACCAGGACCGGAGGCGGGGCAAGATGGCAGACTGGTGAGCTGTATGTTTTAGTTACTCCTCCAGGAAAGTAGGTAGAAAGCCAGGAACTGCATGGACTGGACACCACAGAGCAATCTGACTTTGGGCATACTTCATACAACACTCATGAAAACGTGGAACTGCTGAGATCAGCGAAATCTGTAAGTTTTTGCGGCCAGGGGACCCGCGCCCCTCCCTGCCAGGCTCAGTCCCGTGGGAGGAGGGGCTGTCAGCTCCGGGAAGGAGAAGGGAGAACTGCAGTGGCAGCCCTTATCGGAAACTCATTCTACTGATCCAAACTCCAAACATAGATAGACTGAGACCAGACACCAGAGAATCTGAGAGCAGCCAGCCCAACAGAGAGGAAACAGGCATAGAAAAAAAACAACACGAAAAACTCCAAAATAAAAGCGGAGGATTTTTGGAGTTCTGGTGAACATAGAAAGGGGAAGGGCCCTGAGGCGCATATGCAAATCCCGAAGAAAAGCTGATCTCTCTCCCCTGTGGACCTTTCCTTAATGGCCCTGGTTGCTTTGTCTCTTAGCATTTCAATAACCCATTAGATTTCTGAGGAGGGCCCTTTTTTTTTTTTTTTAATCCTTTTTTCTTTTTCTAAAACAATTACTCTAAGAAGCCCAATACAGAAAGCTTCAAAGACTTGCAATTTGGGCAGGTCAAGTCAAGAGCAGAACTAGGAGAGCTCTGAGACAAAACGCAATAATCCAGTGGCTGAGAAAATTCACTAAACACCACAACTTCCCAAGAAAAGGGGGGTGTCCACTCACAGCCATCATCCTGATGGACAGGAAACACTCCTGCCCATCGCCAGCCCCATAGCCCAGAACTGCCCCAGACATCCCAGTGTGATGGAAGTGCTTCAAATAACAGGCACACACTACAAAACTGGGCGTGGACATTAGCCTTCCCTGCAACCTCAGCTGATTGTCCCAGAGTTGGGAAGGTAGAACAGTGTGAATTAACAAAGCCCCATTCAGCCATCATTTCAGCAGACTGGGAGCCTCCCTACACAGCCCAGCAGCCCAGAACTGCCCTGGGGGGACGGCACTCACCTGTGACATAGCACAGTCATCCCTCAACAGAGGACCTGGGGTGCACGGCCTGGAAGAGGGGCCCACTTGCAAGTCTCAGGAGCCATACGCCAATACCAAGGACTTGTGGGTCAGTGGCAGAGACAAACTGTGGCAGGACTGAACTGAAGGATTAGACTATTGCAGCAGCTTTAAAACTCTAGGATCACCATGGAGATTTGATTGTTAGAGCCACCCCCCCCTCCCTGACTGCCCAGAAACACGCCCCACATACAGGGCAGGCAACACCAATTACACACGCAAGCTTGGTACACCAATTGGACCCCAGAAGACTCACTCCCCCACTCACCAAAAAGGCTAAGCAGGGGAGAACTGGCTTGTGGAGAACAGGTGGCTCATGGACGCCACCTGCTGGTTAGTTAGAGAAAGTGTACTCCACGAAGCTGTAGATCTGATAAAGTAGAGATAAGGACTTCAATTGGTCTACAAATCCTAAAAGAACCCTATCAAGTTCAGCAAATGCCACGAGGCCAAAAACAACAGAAAATTATAAAGCATATGAAAAAACCAGACGATATGGATAACCCAAGCCCAAGCACCCAAATCAAAAGATCAGAAGAGACACAACACCTAGAGCAGCTACTCAAAGAACTAAAGATGAACAATGAGACCATAGTATGGAAGACAAAGGAAATCAAGAAGACCCTAGAAGAGCATAAAGAAGACATTGCAAGACTAAATAAAAAAATGGATGATCTTATGGAAATTAAAGAAACTGTTGACCAAATTAAAAAGATTCTGGACACTCATAGTACAAGACTAGAGGAAGTTGAACAACGAATCAGTGACCTCAAAGATGACAGAATGGAAAATGAAAGCATAAAAGAAAGAATGGGGAAAAAGATTGAAAAATGGACCTCAGGGATATGATAGATAATATGAAACGTCCAAATATAAGACTCATTGGTGTCCCAGAAGGGGAAGAAAAGGGTAAAGGTCTAGGAAGAGTATTCAAAGAAATTGTTGGGGAAAACTTCCCAAATCTTCTAAACAACGTAAATACACAAATCATAAATGCTCAGCGAACCCCAAATAGAATAAATCCAAATAAACCCACTCCGAGACATATACTGATCACACTGTCAAACACAGAAGAGAAGGAACAAGTTCTGAAAGCAGCAAGAGAAAAGCAATTCACCACATACAAAGGAAACAGCATAAGACTAAGTAGTGACTACTCAGCAGCCACCATGGAGGCGAGAAGGCAGTGGCACGATATATTTAAAATTCTGAGTGAGAAAAATTTCCAGCCAAGAATACTTTATCCAGCAAAGCTCTCCTTCAAATTTGAGGGAGAGCTTAAATTTTTCACAGACAAACAAATGCTGAGAGAATTTGCTAACAAGAGACCTGCCCTACTGGAGATACTAAAGGGAGCCCTACAGACAGAGAAACAAAGAAAGGACAGAGAGACTTGGAGAAAGGTTCAGTACTAAAGAGATTCAGTATGGGTACAATAAAGGATATTAATAGACAGAGGGGAAAAATATGACAAACATAAACCAAAGGATAAGATGGCTGATTCAAGAAATGCCTTCACGGTTATAACGTTGAATGTAAATGGATTAAACTCCCCAATTAAAAGATATAGATTTGCAGAATGGATCAAAAAAAATGAACCATCAATATGTTGCATACAAGAGACTCATCTTAGACACAGGGACACAAAGAAACTGAAAGTGAAAGGATGGAAAAAAATATTTCATGCAAGCTACAGCCAAAAGAAAGCAGGTGTAGCAATATTAATCTCAGATAAAATAGACTTCAAATGCAGGGATGTTTTGAGAGACAAAGAAGGCCACTACATACTAATAAAAGGGGCAATTCAGCAAGAAGAAATAACAATCGTAAATGTCTATGCACCCAATCAAGGTGCCACAAAATACATGAGAGAAACACTGGCAAAACTAAAGGAAGCAATTGATGCTTCCACAATAATTGTGGGAGACTTCAGCACATCACTCTCTCCTATAGACAGATCAACCAGACAGAAGACCAATAAGGAAATTGAAAACCTAAACAATCTGATAAATGAATTAGACTTAACAGACATATACAGGACATTACATCCCAAATCACAAGGATACACATACTTTTCTAGTGCTCATGGAACTTTCTCCAGAATAGATCATATGCTGGGACATAAAACAAGCCTCAATAAATTTAAAAAGATTGAAATTATTCAAAGCACATTCTCTGACCACAATGGAATACAATTAGAAGTCAATAACCATCAGAGACTTAGAAAATTCACAAATACCTGGAGGTTAAACAACACACTCCTAAACAATCAGTGGGTGAAAGAAGAAATAGCAAGAGAAATTGCTAAATATATAGAGACGAATGAAAATGAGAACACAACATACCAAAACCTATGGGATGCAGCAAAAGCAGTGCTAAGGGGGAAATTTATAGCACTAAACGCATATATTAAAAAGGAAGAAAGAGCCAAAATCAAAGAACTAATGGATCAACTGAAGAAGCTAGAAAATGAACAGCAAACCAATCCTAAACCAAGTACAAGAAAAGAAATAACAAGGATTAAAGCAGAAATAAATGACATACAGAACAAAAAAACAATAGAGAGGATAAATATCACCAAAAGTTGGTTCTTTGAGAAGATCAACAAGATTGACAAGCCCCTAGCTAGACTGACAAAATCAAAAAGAGAGAAGACCCATACAAACAAAATAATGAATGAAAAAGGTGACATAACTGCAGATCCTGAAGAAATTAAAAAAATTATAAGAGGATACTATGAACAACTGTATGGCAACAAACTGGATAATGTAGAGGAAATGGACAACTTCCTGGAAACATATGAACAACCTAGACTGACCAGAGAAGAAATAGAAGACCTCAACCAACCCATCACAAGCAAAGAGATCCAATCAGTCATCAAAAATCTTCCCACAAATAAATGCCCAGGGCCAGATGGCTTCACAGGGGAATTCTACCAAACTTTCCAGAAAGAACTGACACCAATCTTACTCAAACTCTTCCAAAACATTGAAGAAAATGGAACACTACCTAACTCATTTTATGAAGCTAACATCAATCTAATGCCAAAACCAGGCAAAGATGCTACAAAAAAGGAAAACTACCGGCCAATCTCCCTAATGAATATAGATGCAAAAATCCTCAACAAAATACTTGCAAATCGAATCCAAAGACACATTAAAAAAATCATACACCATGACCAAGTGGGGTTTATTCCAGGCATGCAAGGATGGTTCAACATAAGAAAATCAATCAATGTATTACAACACATTAACAAGTCAAAAGGGAAAAATCAATTGATCATCTCAATAGATGCTGAAAAAGCATTTGACAAAATCCAACATCCCTTTTTGATAAAAACACTTCAAAAGGTAGGAATTGAAGGAAACTTCCTCAACATGATAAAGAGCATATATGAAAAACCCACAGCCAGCATAGTACTCAATGGTGAGAGACTGAAAGCCTTCCCTCTAAGATCAGGAACAAGACAAGGATGCCCGCTGTCACCACTGTTATTCAACATTGTGCTAGAAGTGCTAGCCAGGGCAATCCGGCAAGACAAAGAAATAAAAGGCATCCAAATTGGAAAAGAAGAAGTAAAACTGTCATTGTTTGCAGATGATATGATCTTATATCTAGAAAACCCTGAGAAATCGACAATACAGCTACTAGAGCTAATAAACAAATTTAGCAAAGTAGCAGGATACAAGGTTAATGCACATAAGTCAGTAATGTTTCTATATGCTAGAAATGAACAAACTGAAGAGACACTCAAGAAAAAGATAAAATTTTCAATAGCAACTAAAAAAATCAAGTACCTAGGAATAAACTTAACCAAAGATGTAAAAGACCTATACAAAGAAAACTACATAACTCTACTAAAAGAAATAGAAGGGGACCTTAAAAGATGGAAAAATATTCCATGTTCATGGATAGGAAGACTAAATGTCATTAAGATGTCAATTCTACCCAAACTCATCTACAGATTCAATGCAATCCCAATCAAAATTCCAACAACCTACTTTGCAGACTTGGAAAAGCTAGTTATCAAATTTATTTGGAAAGGGAAGATGCCTCGAATTGCTAAAGATACTCTAAAAAAGAAAAACGAAGTGGGAGGACTTACACTCCCTGACTTTGAAGCTTATTATAAAGCCACAGTTGCCAAAACAGCATGGTACTGGCACAAAGATAGACATATAGATCAATGGAATCGAATTGAGAATTCAGAGATAGACCCTCAGATCTATGGCCGACTGATCTTTGATAAGGCCCCCAAAGTCACTAAACTGAGTCATAATGGTCTTTTCAACAAACGGGGCTGGGAGAGTTGGATATCCATATCCAAAAGAATGAAAGAGGACCCCTACCTCACCCCCTACACAAAAGTTAACTCAAAATGGACCAAAGATCTCAATATAAAAGAAAGTACCATAAAATTCCTAGAAGATAATGTAGGAAAACATCTTCAAGACCTTGTATTAGGCGGCCACTTCCTAGACTTTACACCCAAAGCACAAGCAACAAAAGAGAAAATAGATAAATGGGAACTCCTCAAGCTTAGAAGTTTCTGCACCTCAAAGGAATTTCTCAAAAAGGTAAAGAGGCAGCCAACTCAATGGGAAAAAATTTTTGGAAACCATGTATCTGACAAAAGACTGATATCTTGCATATATAAAGAAATCCTACAACTCAATGACAATAGTACAGTCGGCCCAATTATAAAATGGGCAAAAGATATGAAAAGACAGTTCTCTGAAGAGGAAATACAAATGGCCAAGAAACACATGAAAAAATGTTCAGCTTCACTAGCTATTAGAGAGATGCAAATTAAGACCACAATGAGATACCATCTAACACCGATTAGAATGGCTGCCATTAAACAAACAGGAAACTACAAATGCTGGAGGGGATGTGGAGAAATTGGAGCTCTTATTCATTGTTGGTGGGACTGTATAATGGTTCAGCCACTCTGGAAGTCAGTCTGGCAGTTCCTTAGAAAACTAGATATAGAGCTACCATTCGATCCAGCGATTGCACTTCTCGGTATATACCCGGAAGATCAGAAAGCAGTGACACGAACAGATATCTGCACGCCAATGTTCATAGCAGCATTATTCACAATTGCCAAGAGATGGAAACAACCCAAATGTCCTTCAACAGATGAGTGGATAAATAAAATGTGGTATATACACACGATGGAATACTACGCGGCAGTAAGAAGGAACGATCTCGTGAAACATATGACAACATGGATGAACCTTGAAGACATAATGCTGAGCGAAATAAGCCAGGCACAAAAAGAGAAATATTATATGCTACCACTAATGTGAACTTTGAAAAATGTAAAACAAATGGTTTATAATGTAGAATGTAGGGGAACTAGCAATAGAGAGCAATTAAGGAAGGGGGAACAATAATCCAAGAAGAACAGATAAGCTATTTAACGTTCTGGGGATGCCCAGGAATGACTATGGTCTGTTAATTTCTGATGGATATAGTAGGAGCAAGTTCACAGAAATGTTGCTATGTTAGGTAACTTTCTTGGGGTAAAGTAGGAACGTGTTGGAAGTTAAGCAGTTATCTTAGGTTAGTTGTCTTTTTCTTACTCCCTTGTTATGGTCTCTTTGAAATGTTCTTTTATTGTATATTTGTTTTCTTTTTAACTTTTTTTTCATACAGTTGATTTAAAAAAGAAGGGAAAGTTAAAAAAAAAAAAAAACAAGGAAAAAAAAAAGATGCAGTGCCCCCTTGAGGAGCCTGTGGAGAATGCAGGGGTATTCGCCTACCCCACCTCCATGGTTGCTAACATGACCACAGACATAGGGGACTGGTGGTTTGATGGGTTGAGCCCTCTACCACAGGTTTTACCCTTGGGAAGACGGTTGCTGCAAAGGAGAGGCTAGGCCTCCCTATGGTTGTGCCTAAGAGCCTCCTCCCGAATGCCTCTTTGTTGCTCAGATGTGGCCCTGTCTCTCTAGCTAAGCCAACTTGAAAGGTGAAATCACTGCCCTCCCCCCTACGTGGGATCAGACACCCAGGGGAGTGAATCTCCCTGGCAACGTGGAATATGACTCCCGGGGAGGAATGCAGACCTGGCATCGTGGGACGGAGAACATCTTCTTTACCAAAAGGGGGATGTGAAAGGAAATGAAATAAGCTTCAGTGGCAGAGAGATTCCAAAAGGAGCCGAGAGGTCACTCTGGTGGGCACTCTTATGCACACTTTAGGCAACCCTTTTTAGGTTCTAAAGAATTGGGGTAGCTGGTGGTGGATACCTGAAACTATCAAACTACAACCCAGAACCCATGAATCTCGAAGACAGTTGTATAAAAATGTAGCTTATGAGGGGTGACAATGGGATTGGGAAAGCCTTAAGGACCACACTCCACTTTGTCTAGTTTATGGATGGATGAGTAGAAAAATAGGGGAAGGAAACAAACAGACAAAGGTACCCAGTGTTCTTTTTTACTTCAATTGCTCTTTTTCACTCTAATTATTATTCTTGTTATTTTTGTGTGTGTGCTAATGAAGGTGTCAGGGATTGATTTGGGTGATGAATGTACCACTATGTAATGGTACTGTAAACAATCCAAAGTACGATTTGTTTTGTATGACTGCGTGGTATGTGAATATATCTCAATAAAATGAAGGTTAAAAAAATAAAATAAAATAAAATAAAATACATGAAGCAAAAACTAAAAAAAAAAAAATTCACCAGGACCTCCAATCTACTGATTCACCACTGTTTCACTTTTTCTCACCCATTGATGTCCTCATCTCCCTTCTCACATAGCCTAAATTTTATGAACAATCTTTATAATCATTTTCTTCCATGTACACTTGACTCTTTGGCTTCTCTTTGGATTTATTGTTCTTATTTATAAGACTATAGTCCTGGTTAAAATCCAACTCTCTGCCTATGCCAAACCTCCACCATACAAATGACTATGACTGGGGGAAACAAACAATTATCCTGAAGGGTTTCATTTCAAATTTATGACCAGATCCTCAAATTCAGGCTTAATGTTACCACAATATCACACTTAATTTCTCCAAAACATTTGCTCTTCCACTCTCCTGGACAACATTTTTATACTTTCACTCTTTTCAAATATGTCAAACTTCCTCCCCATCCTCACACTCATATGATGACCTTATTTTTCACCTTCACTGAGAAAATTGAAGCTATCAGGATAGTACTTCCACAGACTTCCACCACCTTATTTATCCACCTCCCACCATCTGCATCCTTACACTCCACACCTGTTATCCTATCCAAAGCCAACGCCTCCTCTTGTGCCCTAAATCCCATACCCTACCACCTACTCTAGGGTATCATTCCAGCAACTCACCTCTTCTTCTCACATTAATTTTTCAGTCTCTACAGAATCATTTCCATTCAAATACAAATGTCAAGCTGATGTTTCTACCATCTTTAAACACAAATAAAAAATTAACAATAACTTCTCAGCATTCCACTTACCCTACCAGTTACTGTCTCATTTCTCCTCTCCCCTTTGAAGAAAAACTCCTCCAAAGCTACCCACAGCTGCTGTCTGTATTTCTTTTTCTTCATTCCCCATTGAAACCAGTTCAGTCATCCTTTTGCCCCACCACTCAGAACAATGTCAGTACTTTCCACCAAGTTGCCAAATTCCATACCCGGCCCTCCTCTTTCAGCAGCATTTGGCATAGTTGGTCACTCCCTCCTCCTTGATACACTTTCTTCACTTGGCTTCCAGGACACCATATTCTCCTGTTCTCCTCCTTCTCTCCCTGTATGCTCCTTCACAGTCTCCTTTGCCAATTCCTCCTCTTCTCTCTGACCCATTAATGTGGCAATACCCAGGGCTCAGTCCTTGCTTGGCCTCTGTTCTCCTCTCCAGCTACACTGATTCCCTTGGTGATATAGGATAGTATTGCTTAAAATCCCAGCAATGTACTGCTGACCTCCTAAGATATATCTCCAACTCAAACCTCACTTACAAGCCCCAGATTTGTATGTCTGTGGATGTAAAATAAACATCTCAAATGCAACATGCCCAAATCTGAACCCCTGATAATACTGCCAAAACCTGCTCTTCCCTCAGGCTTCTCTATCTCAGTTGAAAGGCACTCCACTTTTCTCATTTATCAAATGAAAAACCCTGGAATCCTTGTCCAGTTTGCTAAAGCTGCCACAATGCAAAATACCAAAAAATGAATTGTCTTTTTTAAAGGGGGTTTTTTAGATTGCAAATTTACAGTCCTAAGGCCATAAAAGTGTCCAAACTAGACACTTTCCTCTCAACAAGAGGAAAGGCCATTGGCATCTGGAACACCTCTGTCAGCTGGGAAGGCACACGGTTGGCATCTGCTGGTCCTTTTTGCTGGGATGCATCGCTTTCAGCTTCTGATTCTAGTGTTCTTCTCTTTAGGGTCTGTGGGTTCTCACTTAACTTCTTCAGGGCAAACTCTGGGCTTCATCTCTTTGCTTAGCATCTCCAAACTTCTGGTTTTAACGGCTAGTCCCAACATGCCTCTGGGCATTTTCTCTCTAAGCATCTCTGAGTTCTCACTTAGCTTCCCAGTAGCAAACTCTGGGCTTCATCTCTTAGCTTAGCATCTCCGAACATCTCTCCATCCGTATCTCCAAGGGTGTGGGTCTGTGTCAGCTCTGAGCTCTCTTAAGGACTCCAGTAAACTAAATAAGACCCACCCTGAATGGGGATGGTCACATCTCCATGGAAAAATCTTATCAAAATGTCCCACCCACAATAAGTCTGCACCCACCAGAGTGGATTAAAAGAGCATAGTCTTTCTTGGGGTACATAAAACAGTTTCAAACCAGCACAATCCTCACTGATTTTTCTCTTTCTTTCAAATCCCATTTCCAATCCAACCACAAATTTTGCTGGCTGTTCTTTCAAAACATATCCTGAATGTGACTGCTTTTCAGCACCTTTTCTGCTGCTGCCCTGGGCCAGGCCATCCTCTCTCACCTGGCTACTGCAATAGCATCTTAACAGTTCCACCACTTTCACCTTGCCCCTTTATGAGAGACTCTCAGCACAGCAGGCAGAGAAATGTATGAAACACTCATATCACTCTTCTGCTCAAAATCCCATTTTTACCCCATGCCACACACAGTAAAGGCCAATGGCCTACAAGGCCTCACAGGACTGACAGCACCTCCTGTACTTCTCTGACACCATCCCTAGCTATTCTCCCCCTGGACCACTCCACTCTAAACACACTGCCCCTTCCTATTCCCAGAACATGGACCAGATAGCCCCCCACCTTAGCACCTATGTTTTATCTCTTCCCTCTGCCTAGATGTTACTTCCAGCTTGGCTAACACCCTCACCTTTCTCATGACTTTGCTCAAATCCCATATCAGCGAGGCTTAGCTCCACCACCTTATTTGTTACAGCGACGCAGGCACACACACACACACATTTACTGCCAACCCCAACTTACGCTACTCCATTTTTTTTCTATTTTCCATGTCATTCATTACCTTCTAAGATAATGGACAATTTACTTACTACCTCCGCCTCCTAAATGCAAAATGAAAGCTCTTTGATGATGGGGATTTTGTGATATTCACTGAATTATCCCAAACCTAGAACTTCATTTAACATATCCAATAAATCACTAATGTCCTCCTAGAATTTAAGTTCCAGAGATTTTTGGTAGAAACCAAGGTTCTGTAGCTAATTAGTGGAAGAACTAAAACATTAACCCAAATATGACTATAAATCCACGGTGTTGCTGTATCTTCAAGAAAAGAACAATCCTTTCTTAAACTCTTGAAACACCAGTCTTACTTTATCAAGTTTTGCCAATTTAATAAGAAAAAATATATTACTCTAATTAAACATGTGATTATTAGCACAAACGTTTTTCAGGCTTCTTTGCCGAATTAACTGCAAATTGATATTGTACACCTCTAAAACTTCCATTTTGTTGCTAAGAATCATTACTTTCTTAGACCTCTTTATTCTCTCCACAACCATCACCAACACTAGCAGATGATTTTCTTTTATAGCCCATTTTACACAAAGAAACAAAGTTTTTATCACTTCAGAAGAGCTCGTGTGCATGATAATGAGTAGAGAACAACACAGCCAAGCTGAAATTCAGATGCTGTGCTTCACCCTTCCCTACTTCTGTAGGGCGTTCCAGCACATCAGTGTTGCAAAGCCTGCAACCAAAATTCATTCCTCAGCAAAACTGCAAATCACTACATGTTAAGTTCCTTGAAAATAGTCAAAACTATAAATGTTTAAGCCTCAACTCCCAATAATCTACTGTAATTGGACTCAATCATTGCAACAGACATTATGAAGTAGGGGATAGGACACAGAAGGAGACAGGAAAAAAGGGATAGAAATGAAAATAGCTAGGGGCTCAGTATTCAGAGTTAGAATTTTCTCCACTTTGGACAACAATCTCCTCTTCCAAGTGGTGGCCATAGGAAAGTAACAAAAGCAGCAATGAGAACCGTCAAAGTAAAAATGTTGAAATGTTACAACTATGACTCTTATGAATATAAAGTGTGCATCAAAAATGTACTTAACTCATTAATGAGGGAAACAGCAGGGTGATAAGGCTGCTTCAAAGAGCATTTGGAGAACTGAGTAGTTACGAAATTGAAGAAGGAATGTTGGAATAAGATTGCTTGATTAGAAAAAACCTGGTTGATATCCTACAGAGAACTAAGACCTTAACCTTGGAAGTTATATTTTCTACTAGACAGAAATCACTTGCATCTCTACCAGACAAAACTTCTGCGCATTAACATGTGGCTTCACACAATCTGAGTCTTAATCAATAGCGAATAGTATGTCAAACAAAGGGCATTCCCCCAAAAGAATTAAATAATCCTGGGGTAAGTCTATTAGACAATGTTGCAGCATAATGCTGAAAGGAAGGGCACAGCCATACCTTTGCCCTACTTACAAATTTATATATATATATATATATATTTATATATATATATATATATATATATATATATATATTTTTTTTTTTTTTTTTTTTTTTTTTTTTTTTAACAGAACTCAAATAAGAAAGCCTTCTCTTTGAGAGCTGCCTTTGGAGAAATGCTTGATTCCAAATTGTCAGTGTGTCTGGTCTGTTTTGAGAGAAAGATCCCTCTCCTAGTTCCAGACTCCAAAAAGATCCCTTCAGCTCCCAGTCTAATGTAGTCATAGAGGATTTTGCTTGGATAATGTATCCTTCCTATAAAACAAGAATGTAATTAATTCATTAATTAGTGATTGACTAAATCTTATATTTCAATCTGACTTGTAAACTCTCTGTATTAAAAGAATTCATAAATTGTATTTTAGAAATGGGAACTACCTTAATGAGGAATCTTGGAGGTTTCTTGGAAAAGTAAAGAGATGTCCAGGAAGGTTAAGCAATTTGCCCAAGGTCACAATGTGAGTCTGAAACTGAGCTGATGCAAAAATTTAAAGTTAAAGCAGAAAATCATAAGCGGCTATAACAGCTGCAGAAATTCCAACTTCTTGTGTCTGGTATATCAATAACAGTGATCTTATAACCCTCAAGTAATGCTGCTGTGACAGAAAGTCAGGCTTTACAGCAAGGAGTTCACTTTTAAGGGCCACGAGGCACTTTTTGACTTTGGTAATTTTCTCTAATAATATGCAGAGGAAAAGAAATAGGCTAACACACCTCAAAAAGAAAAAAAAAAAAAAAAAGCTTAAGACACAGTACTATTTAAATTAGCTAACTTGAAATTATTTTATCTTTCATAATTCTATTTTCTTCTTTTCTAATTTCTTCTTCCAAGTTCATTTTTTTCCAAAGAGAAGTCTGGCTCCTTGAGAAAGAGAAACACCTTTCATTTTAGAAAATAAGGCTCTATTGTTAAAATAAGCAGGTTTCAGAAAATATAGACTATGTTATTAAACCAAAAACAAAAGAAAAAGAAAAAGCAATAGAAGGGAAATTGACTAACAAATAACTTTTGATAGCAGATTAGAATAAACACCTATTCGCATCTTCTTGTTAATTCTCCTTATTGACAAATTGAATTTAACAAGATGAGCCGATAGTGTTGAGAGAGTTTTGCTACTTCCTTTACAGTGTTTATTTCAGTCATGTTAACTATGCTTGGGCAATAGCAGTTTTTTTGTCATGAATTTACAGAACACTGATTCTTCCCTTATCTCGATCCCTCAATCCCCAAGGTGTCTCTGAACAATAACTTGGCAATTTAAAATCCATTCAGATTTACAGTCACTTAAAATATATATGCACACCACATGGCACTTTTACTTTGGCAGAGACAGAAAAACAGTCAGAAAAATAGGATAAACAAAACTAGAATGTTAAAATTCTGGAAAAGTTATGAGTAGTAATACCAAGAAAACACCTTTTTAGTTGTATTCCAAGTTTATCCCACATAGTTCTGTAATTTTCTTAAATCCTAAAGTCAGGCTTAGTCCTTACTACCCAATCTGGGCTCTTCAAAATTACATTTTTACTAAAATTCTCTAAATAGGCTATTCAAAGTGACTGAATAAAAAGCTTCTAAATGAAAACTGGGTCTTATTCAGCTCTCTTCCTTAAAGTTGCTAATAAACATTCACCTTTCAAAACTAAATGAGTCTATCCAAATACTGAACAGATGTTTCAATAAAATTTGCACAGTTTAAGCTGCATTTCTTAATAGTTTTCCTAACACATTCAAATGATTTCATGGTCTGCTTTAGCTAAGTGTGAACCAAAAAGGAGACATGTTATTGGTTTGACACAGTGAGTGACCGGAGTTCGGGTTTGGTGGCACCAACCTCAGGCTACAACATGACAAACTGGAAACTTCTAACAGTGAGGATCCTTTATGTTTGGAGAAACCACTCCTGCAGTGGCCTGAGTCATTCTGAAAACCTCTGCTCCTCTATGCTTAGATAAAAAGACGGTATGAATTATTTTCTGCCATTCCAGGGGATAGAAATATCTAGTCACTAAAAAAATTTCTTTGTTACTAACCAAGTTTTAAGTGTATTTTTCCTCAAAGTTGGGATAACTTCAACATCTCCATTCCCCTAGGGAAAATAAAAACAACAGTTTCTGATTGTTCTTAAAAATATGATCAAAGGATGATTCTGTCCATTTTTTTCTGCAAACAAATTAAAATCGGAATTAAGTCTGTGTGTAGGGAAAGGAAAGAGCTGGAATTCCCTAGTTTACTAAACTCCAGAAACTAGGTTTGTTAACTGGAAGTCACAGAATCAAAATTGTCCTTTGGCCATTGAATCATGTCTCTTTCTGCTGACCTTTTTTTTGGTTGTCCTTTATACCTCCTTAAAATCACTAGAAATTTGTATTTTGAATGATACGTATCATCTTTTAAATAAAATCCCTTACTGGAACTGAGATACAAAGTCACTAAGGTCAGGTTTTGATAGATTGAGCAGACTGTAATGCACTGTTCTTCCTTGTTGCTCCTCGAATTACACCAGGTTAAGTATTTATACAGATTTAAATATGAAAGTGGTGGAAATTAGCTATGATTTTATGCCCAGTGCATGAAGGACCCTAGCTAAATGCTGCTTTAGAAGGTTTTGTTTGTCCACCAGTTTCACAAAGAAGTAATGGGATAGAAAAGGCAAAGAAAAGTGCTTTTTGTTGATAAAGGGGGAAAAAATAGCCCTAAACCAGAGAAGTCAAAGATTATCTAAGCCACAGGAGACATTCTAAAGTCAAGGGAAAATTGTTGCCTTTCGCTTAACTGACAACAGACACCGTATTTTTTCAAATGAATTACATAAAAATATATTTATGTAATGCTAAAAGAATGAAATATTGCTATCTCAGGAGCTAATACAATTTTCCAAGGTGTACATGCCCTTAGAGATTTTAGATTAGTACAAGATATGTGCATTATGAATCTAAGCAATGTAAAAAATGTTGTGCTTAATGGTTAAATTCCACAAATACACTGGGAACATGACATGCCCTAAAGTTACCATTTTTAATGAAAACAAAAACAATCAGAGAATAAAGACTTCAGATAGGGAAAATAAATTCACAATCATGTAGAGGGTCAATGGTGAAGCTCGAAATTGAATTTATAACATATTATATGTCAAGTTAGTCATAAATTCCAGAAGTCCCTAGGTTTCCATTCTATGTTCAATCTTTTTTGTTTTTTTTAAATTGTTGTGCCAATGAATGGAAACATTTTATATGTAAAAAGAAATCATAAATTCATGAGTATAACCTACTACAACAATATTGGCAGCACATGTGTAAGCCATAAAAATGATCATTTAAAACATGTTTAAAATTACTCAAATCCTAGATTTGAAAACATCAAGAAAAACTTATAATCAAATGTGAACATGTAGGATGTGGTAAGAAGCCTTAGCGAGCCATACATACCTTATTTTTCCCCTTCCCAGTCTCCTAGGCTCAGTAAGTCTATGCTGCATTAATCCCTGGGAAAAACTGGTCACTGTGATACCTTTCTGGATCCTTTCATGCTCCCTCAGCCACACCTGACATCTTCACAGCAATAAGGAATGTTCTGCTGCTTGAGATGGGTGAAGCTGCCTGCAAGCTCATCTGTCTGTGCACCCTTCACTGCTGATCCCCCTCCAGCCCCAAGCAAGCCAGGGTCTCCTTGGAGAGGCTGCCAGTCTACACAGGCTACACCCTTGAAAATGAGTCATGTGACTCATGTGGGGTTGTGATCACCCTCCATGTCTAGAAGGATGGGTAAGTTAATCACATAACCAACTCTTTAAAGCTCCTTTTCCCATCTTCAGCCCAGAAAAGAGTTTTCTTAATATATCTTCTCTGTGTGAGGGAGGTAGAGGTGGCAGTATTCTGTCAAACTTATGACTAATGGATAAACTTTACATACAAAGACATTTTAACACTTTTGTCTCTTGATATTCAAAGTAAAGCTTATGGAACTCCAAAAATACTTTTCTCTATCAAAAAAAAAAAAAAAAAAAGCCCCTGCAAAGTAAAGGCATCCACACTTTCTGACTGGTAGCTGTACTGCAGATTTTTCAGTGTATTTAGAAATTCAAATAACTTCTTTTTTCCCTTCCTGACTCTTGTGTCTGACCATTTGTCTTATTTGATCAGGCTGCTATGACAAATGGGCTGGCTTAAACAACAGGAATTTATTGGCTCCTGGTTTTGAGGCTTGGAGAAGTTCACAATCCAGGCATCAGCAAGGCAATGCTTTCTCCCCAAAGTCTGTAGCATTCTGGTGCTGGCTTGCCAGCAATCACTGGAGTTCCTTGGCTTGCATCTCTGCCTCATGTCACATGTAATGTCTTTTCCTTTATCTTCAGGGTTCCACTGACTTCCACCTTCTGGTTTCTCCCTATGCCTTTCTCTTTATAAGACCTCCAATATTCCGGTTAAGACCCACCGTGGTCCAGATCACCACACCTTAACTAAAAGTAGTAGCATCTTCAAAAGATTCCTATTTGCAATGGGTTCACACCCACAGACATGAGAATTAAGATTAAGATCATGTCTAATTTGGGGTATGTAATTCAGCCTACCATGACATTCTTGGAGCAAATGAATACATCATTAGGCAATAGGAGACACTGAATCAGTGAGGAAGTAGATAGTTCGTGGTGGAGCAAACTAAAGGAAGCAAAACTCAAATTTACTCTGCTACACAGAATAGTCTGCTCTAATCTTCATAAAAACTCAGCAATTCAGGCCACCTAATTCATTTCTGAACAAAAGAACCAGAAAGGGTTGTTTGTACCAAGATTTGCATTGGGAGATGGTGCAAAGCAGGCCACAGCTGACTTGCATAAGGTGACGACAGTCAATAAATGGTTTCATTGGTTTGATTCAGGAAAGAAAGTGGTAAGGAATATGTTACCATTTGCTAACAAAGGGCTCTGGAGTAATGGTCTCCAAAGAGGGAGCACACATTGCAGGGGTCCTAGAAAAAAATACATTGGATATAATTTTTCTATTTTTATTTTACTAAAGAAAAATAATAAAGTACTTAAGCTTTACAAGTAGTTCATATACCAGTTGGCCCTGGCACCCTGTCTCATTCTGTACGTCAAATGGTCATGTGCACATGAAGTTCTTAAGGTGTCTTGAAGGAAGAGTGGGGATTTCATGAGATCAACAGGGATGGCCCCACTTGTTCTTTTGCCTTCAACACATTGTAATATATTGTAGTTAACCCATGCCTGGTAGAGCAGCCAGAATTCATCTGAAATTAAATTCGCTGATGCATCTTTTTAATAAGGAAATCAGCCCCTGCAAATTAATGTACCACCACGTATCACTAGTTAGAGAAAGCAAGTTAAGGTCTCAACAAGTGGATTAATGCTCAATATTTTGTGGATTAGCACTGTGACCACTTGCAATTGTATTATATTACCTAGCTGTAACTAAATTGGCCCTCAAATGTTGGGCAAGTGACTTGCAAGAGTTTCCACAAAGCAAACATGGTTCAAAAATGATATTAATAATGCAACCAAAAGTAAATAAGAAAATGACAGCAGTGACACATCTTGTAAAGAGCTCTCACCCAGCCACAGACAGGTAAAAGCAATGACAGTCTAATCCAGAGACCCCAAACTTTCTCAATTCACAAGGCTTCTGGTGTCCCAGTAATTTTTTCACAGCACCCCTAGATAATTTTTTTTTTACACCAGGAGTTTTGTTTGTTAAGTAAAGTCCAAACAATTTAATAAATATTGTGATGGTTCAGTTCATGTATCAGCTTGTCCAGATTACGACATTTAGTTGTTTGGTCAACCAAGCTTACCTGATTGGTACTGTGAGAGTATTTCATATACATTTCTATACATGTCAGTAGATTGCAGCTATGGCTGATTGTATCAACAATCAACAAAGGAGCTTGCCCTCCACAATGAGGGGAATATCCTCTTCCAATCAGCTGTAAGTCTTAAAGCCAGAACTGAAGATTTCAGAAGTAAGAAAACATCTCTACTCCAGCCAGCCAGCTTCTCCTTAGGAATTCAATTTCACCTTCATCAGAGTTTCCAACTTGCAGCCTGTCCTATAGAATTCGGACTTGCCAATGCCCACAGTCCTGTGAGTCCATTACTATAAAAGTAAAATCTCTTTAAAAAATTATTAATAAATCCGTCAGTTCTGTTTCTCTGGAGAACCCTGACTAATAAAAATATTTATTTCCTAACAATTTCTTAGTAGTTTGAAAAAATAATACACAGAAATTGAAATATATATATATTTAGTTCATTCTTAAATGACTATGATTACTTACTAATAGGATATATGCACTTGTTAGGAACTATATAGCTTTTCAAATCTTGGAATCAGACTGTTCACACCATTCTGTGTCAAATTGATTTTCGGGAGATACTTGCCTTCCATCCCAGCAACCACCAAAAACATATAGCATCATTGAAAATAAAGCATTACCTAATGTTGAAAATGTGAACTACCTTGTGCTGGTTGTCCATATCCTGTCCAACAGATGTTGAGTATTGTTTTCATTCAAAAATTTAAAATATCCTGCTCTGCCCCTGTGAGTTCACTGCAGCAACCTTGGAAAAATACCTGAGTCCAAGTCTGAGGCAGAAAACACACAAGATAAGCCTAAAATATCTTCTCATACCAGATAGGCAAAAAAAAAAAAAAAAAAAAAAAAAACCTCTTAAAGACTATTAGAGTCATAGTAAAAGAACTCTGGAGCCAACTTGAAGAGGATCTCAGTCAAATATGGGACAATTTGAGCATAATGAGAATAATAACTTCAATGCTTGAAATACATCAATATGTTTAACTCCATGTGTTCATAATGATGCTTTTAAAAAATCTTACTTGGTCATCCTGTAGAGATATTAACTTGTTATTTTGAAATCTAGTAAATAAAGGGAAGTAATCTAGCATTTGTCCTGCCTTTCATCTTTGAACTAGAGCACTGGGTAACCAAATAGTAGAGAAGGGGAGTTTTTCTGTATAGAAGTATTTCATCTAGCTGATAAATGAAGAAGGAAAGATAATATCCAAACATTACCACTTTACAACCTCTAATGAATTATAGAACCTAGACATTATCAATGGCTGCTGCCATCATAAAAAAAGAGATACATTCAGACACTACATTCCTGCTGACAGAAGAACATAACACTTACGAAGTAGGCTTGTCCCAAAGAATCAAACCATGAATCCCATCAACCTTGGAGATCCAACCACCTATTTGTAAGAAAGATGGAGGAAAGTGAGAGCATGTTAATGACACCATGGAATTAGCAAGCCCAGACTTTTGGAAACTCTAAAACCTAATTTCTTTAACAAATAAATTGCAGGTAAAAAAAAAAAAAAAAAAAAGATAGAAGGGGAAAAAAGGAAACACTATGGGAATTTAGACTCTGGTAAAAGTAGCCTTTCAAATCAATAGGGAAAAAAGGGATCATTTAATAAATGGTATTAGGATTACTGGCAACTATTTGAAAAAATAAAGCTAGGTCATTTATACTGAAATAAACCCCAGAAAATAAAAGATTTAAATATTTTAAGAAATGAATGCTCTAGAAATATGCATAGGTAATTTGTTTTTCATAATATCAGCATGGGGAAGCCCTTTCTGGCAAGACTCAAAATCTAAAATCCATAACAGAAAATTATGATAAGTTTAACTACATACAAATTTTAAGATTTTGTAGAGAACAGCATCAAAAGATAACAGATTGGAGAAAAACATTGCTAACACATGTAACAGACAATGAGCTAATTTCTTCAACACTTAAAGAACTCTTAAAAATCAGTGTGTAAAAGATAAACAAAGAAAATTAAAAATGGACAAAAACATGGAACATCAGCTCCCAGAAAAATAAATACGCAGAGAGTAATCGAAGCTTTGTTTCTAATAGCCAAATCTTGGAAATAAATATTCATCAATGACAAAAAAAATAGAGAGAGGAAACATATAGATTGCAATAATATTAAAACACATACTAATCAATCACAATACATGGACATTATTTAGCTCATGACTGAAACAAAAATCTTTTTTTTGAAAAAAGAATGATATTTAGGAAACGATTGGAAATTGGAACACTGACTGAATGTAGGATGAATGTAAACAATTAGGGTTAAGTTTTGAGCCTGATAATGGTACGTTTTTTAAGAAGTCCTTATCATTTAGAGAGTCATACTGAAATATTTATGCATGAAATTTTATGACGCTGAGATGTCTTTCAAAATAAATAAGGGAGAGAGAGGTATAGATGGAGCAGGAATGTCCATGAGTTGCTAGGGTTGGATATATGTAGGTTTATAAAATTATTCTATCTACTTTATTGTATGTTCAAAATACTCATAATAAAATGGGTTTTATAATTATGTAAACAAATCAGAACCAAAGGGAAAAGAGCACAGACTGATTTTCAAGAGTAGCTGCTTCACAGTCATCTGCCTAGACTCAAATTTTAACTCTATAGAGCTAAACTCTAAGTTTTCTGATATGTAAAGTAGAGATAAGAATAATATCTACTTCATCATATTGTCTCAAAGATGACATTGAGGAGGAGGCGGGGCAAGATGGCAGACTGGTGAGCTGTATGTTTTAGTTACTCCTCCAGGAAAGTAGGTAAAAAGCCAGGAACTGCGTGGACTGGACACCACAGAGCAATCTGTCTTTGGGCAAACTTCATACAACACTCATGAAAACGTGGAACTGCTGAGATCACCGAAATCTGTAAGTTTTTGCGGCCAGGGGACACGCGCCCCTCCCTGCCAGGCTCAGTCCCGGGGGAGGAGGGGCTGTCAGCTCCAGGAAGGAGAAGGGAGAATTGCAGTGGCTGCTCTCATCGGAAACTCATTCTACTGATTCATACTCCAACCATAGATAGACTGAGGCCAGACACCAGAGACTCTGAGAGCAGCCAGCCCAGCAGAGAGGAGACGGGCATAGAAGGAAAACAACACGAGAAGCTCCAAAGTAAAAGCAGAGGATTTTTGGAGTTCTGGTGAACACAGAAAGGGGAAGGGCGGAGATCAGGCCTTGAGGCGCATATGCAAATCCCGAAGCAAGGCTGATCTCTCTGCCCAGGGCACCTTTCCTTAATGGCCCTGGTTGCTTTGTCTATTAGCATTTCAATAACCCATTAGATCTCTGAGGAGGGCCGTTTTTTTTTTTTTTTTTTTTTTTTTTTTTTTTTTTTTTTTTTAAATCCTTTTTGCTTTTTCTAAAACAATTACTCTAAGAAGCTCAATACAGAAAGCTTCAAAGAATTGAAATTTGGGCACGTCAAGTCAAGAGCAGAAATAAGAGAGCTCTGAGACAAAAGGCAATAATCCAGTGGCTGAGAAAATTCACTAAACAACACAACTTCCCAAGAAAAGGGGGGTGTCCGCTCACAGCCACCATCCTGGTGGACAGGAAACACTCCTGCCCATCGCCAGCCCCATAGCCCAGAGCTGCCCCAGACAACCCAGTGTGACGGAAGTGCTTCAAATAACAGGCACACACCACAAAACTGGGCGTGGACATTAGCCTTCCCTGCAACCTCAGCTGAATGTCCCAGAGCTGGGAAGGGGGAGCAGTGTGAATTAACAGAGCCCCATTCAGCCATCATTTGAGCAGACTGGGAGCCTCCCAACACAGCCCAGCAGCCCAGAACTGCCCTGGGGGGACGGCACTCACCTGTGACATAGCACAGTCATCCCTCAACAGAGGACCCGGGGTGCACAGCCTGGAAGAGGGGCCCACTTGCAAGTCTCAGGAGCCATACGCCAATACCAAAGACTTGTGGGTCAGTGGCAGAGACAAACTGTGGCAGGACTGAACTGAAGGATTAGACTATTGCAGCAGCTTTAAAACTCTAGGATCATCAGGGAGATTTGATTGTTAGGGCCACCCCCCCTCCCCGACTGCCCAGAAACACGCCCCACATACAGGGCAGGCAACACCAACTACACACGCAAGCTTGGGACACCAATTGGGCCCCACAAGACTCACTCCCCCACTCACCAAAAAGGCTAAGCAGGGGAGATCTGGCTTGTGGAGAACAGGTGGCTCGTGGACGCCACCTGCTGGTTAGTTAGAGAAAGTGTACTCCACGAAGCTGTAGATCTGATAAATTAGAGATAAGGACTTCAACTGGTCTACAAACCCTAAAAGAACCCTATCAAGGACAGCAAATGCCACGAGGCCAAAAACAACAGAAAATTATAAAGCATATGAAAAAACCAGACGATATGGATAACCCAAGCCCAAGCACCCAAATCAAAAGACCAGAAGAGACACACCTAGAGCAGCTACTCAAAGAACTAAAGATGAACAATGAGACCCTAGTACGGGATATGAAGGAAATCAAGAAGACCCTAGAAGAGCATAAAGAAGACATTGCAAGACTAAATAAAAAAATGGATGATCTTATGGAAATTAAAGAAACTGTTGACCAAATTAAAAAGATTCTGGACACTCATAGTACAAGACTAGAGGAAGTTGAACAACGAATCAGTGACCTGGAAGATGACAGAATGGAAAATGAAAGCATAAAAGAAAGAATGGGGAAAAAAATTGAAAAACTCGAAATGGACCTCAGAGATATGATAGATAATATGAAGCGTCCGAATATAAGACTCATTGGTGTCCCAGAAGGGGAAGAAAAGGGTAAAGGTCTAGGAAGAATATTCAAAGAAATTGTTGGGGAAAACTTCCCAAATCTTCTAAACAACATAAATACACAAATCATAAATGCTCAGCGAACTCCAAATAGAATAAATCCAAAAAAACCCACTCCGAGACATATACTGATCACACTGTCAAACATAGAAGAGAAGGAGCAAGTTCTGAAAGCAGCAAGAGAAAAGCAATTCACCACATACAAAGGAAACAGCATAAGACTAAGTAGTGACTACTCAGCAGCCACCATGGAGGCGAGAAGGCAATGGCACGATATATTTAAAATTCTGAGAGAGAGGAATTTCCAGCCAAGAATACTTTATCCAGCAAAGCTCTCCTTCAAATTTGAGGGAGAGCTTAAATTTTTCACAGACAAAGAAATGCTGAGAGAATTTGCTAACAAGAGACCTGCCCTACTGGAGATACTAAAGGGAGCCCTACAGACAGAGAAACAAAGACAGGACAGAGAGACTTGGAGAAAGGTTCAGTACTAAAGAGATTCGGTATGGGTACAATAAAGGATATTAATAGAGAGAGGGAAAAATATGGCAAACATAATCCAAAGGATAAGATGGCCGATTCAAGAAATGCCTTCACGGTTTTAACGTTGAATGTAAATGGATTAAACTCCCCAATTAAAAGATATAGATTCGCAGAATGGATCAAAAAAAATGAACCATCAATATGTTGCATACAAGAGACTCATCTTAGACACAGGGACACAAAGAAATTGAAAGTGAAAGGATGGAAAAAAATATTTCATGCAAGCTACAGCCAAAAGAAAGCAGGTGTAGCAATATTAATCTCAGATAAAATAGACTTCAAATGCAGGGATGTTTTGAGAGACAAAGAAGGCCACTACATACTAATAAAAGGGGCAATTCAGCAAGAAGAAATAACAATCGTAAATGTCTATGCACCCAATCAAGGTGCCACAAAATACATGAGAGAAACATTGGCAAAACTAAAGGAAGCAATTGATGTTTCCACAATAATTGTGGGAGACTTCAACACATCACTCTCTCCTATAGATAGATCAACCAGACAGAAGACCAATAAGGAAATTGAAAACCTAAACAATCTGATAAATGAATTAGATTTAACAGACATCTACAGGACATTACATCCCAAATCACCAGGATACACATACTTTTCTAGTGCTCACGGAACTTTCTCCAGAATAGATCATATGCTGGGACATAAAACAAGCCTCAATAAATTTAAAAAGATTGAAATCATTCAAAGCACATTCTCTGACCACAATGGAATACAATTAGAAGTCAATAACCATCAGAGACTTAGAAAATTCACAAATACCTGGAGGTTAAACAACACACTCCTAAACAATCAGTGGGTTAAAGAAGAAATAGCAAGAGAAATTGCTAAATATATAGAGACGAATGAAAATGAGAACACAACATACCAAAACCTATGGGATGCAGCAAAAGCAGTGCTAAGGGGGAAATTTATAGCACTAAACGCATATATTAAAAAGGAAGAAAGAGCCAAAATCAAAGAACTAATGGATCAACTGAAGAAGCTAGAAAATGAACAGCAAACCAATCCTAAACCAAGTAGAAGAAAAGAAATAACAAGGATTAAAGCAGAAATAAATGACATAGAGAACAAAAAAACAATAGAAAGGATAAATATCACCAAAAGTTGGTTCTTTGAGAAGATCAACAAGATTGACAAGCCCCTAGCTAGACTGACAAAATCAAAAAGAGAGAAGACCCATATAAACAAAATAATGAATGAAAAAGGTGACATAACTGCAGATCCTGAAGAAATTAAAAAAATTATAAGAGGATATTATGAACAACTGTATGGCAACAAACTGGATAATGTAGAAGAAATGGACAATTTCCTGGAAACATATGAACAACCTAGACTGACCAGAGAAGAAATAGAAGACCTCAACCAACCCATCACAAGCAAAGAGATCCAATCAGTCATCAAAAATCTTCCCACAAATAAATGCCCAGGGCCAGATGGCTTCACAGGGGAATTCTACCAAACTTTTCAGAAAGAACTGACACCAATCTTACTCAAACTCTTTCAAAACATTGAAAAAAATGGAACACTACCTAACTCATTTTATGAAGCTAACATCAATCTAATACCAAAACCAGGCAAAGATGCTACAAAAAAGGAAAACTACCGGCCAATCTCCCTAATGAATATAGATGCAAAAATCCTCAACAAAATACTTGCAAATCGAATCCAAAGACACATTAAAAAAATCATACACCATGACCAAGTGGGGTTCATTCCAGGCATGCAAGGATGGTTCAACATCAGAAAAACAATCAATGTATTACAACACATTAAAAACTCGAAAGGGAAAAATCAATTGATCATCTCAATAGATGCTGAAAAAGCATTTGACAAAATCCAACATCCCTTTTTGATAAAAACACTTCAAAAGGTAGGAATTGAAGGAAACTTCCTCAACATGATAAAGAGCATATATGAAAAACCCACAGCCAGCATAGTACTCAATGGTGAGAGACTGAAAGCCTTCCCTCTAAGATCAGGAACAAGACAAGGATGCCCGCTGTCACCACTGTTATTCAACATTGTGCTGGAAGTGCTAGCCAGGGCAATCCGGCAAGACAAAGAAATAAAAGGCATCCAAATTGGAAAAGAAGAAGTAAAACTGTCATTGTTTGCAGATGATATGATCTTATATCTAGAAAACCCTGAGAAATCAACGATACACCTACTAGAGCTAATAAACAAATTTAGCAAAGTAGCGGGATACAAGATTAATGCACATAAGTCAGTAATGTTTCTATGTGCTAGAAATGAACAAACTGAAGAGACACTCAAGAAAAAGATACCATTTTCAATAGCAACTAAAAAAATCAAGTACCTAGGAATCAACTTAACCAAAGATGTAAAAGACCTATACAAAGAAAACTACATAACTCTACTAAAAGAAATAGAAGGGGACCTTAAAAGATGGAAAAATATTCCATGTTCATGGATAGGAAGGCTAAATGTCATTAAGATGTCAATTCTACCCAAACTCATCTACAGATTCAATGCAATCCCAATCAAAATTCCAACAACCTACTTTGCAGACTTGGAAAAGCTAGTTATCAAATTTATTTGGAAAGGGAAGATGCCTCGAATTGCTAAAGACACTCTAAAAAAGAAAAACGAAGTGGGAGGACTTACACTCCCTGACTTTGAAGCTTATTATAAAGCCACAGTTGCCAAGACAGCATGGTACTGGCACAAAGATAGACATATAGATCAATGGAATCGAATTGAGAATTCAGAGATAGACCCTCAGATCTATGGCCGACTGATCTTTGATAAGGCCCCCAAAGTCACCGAACTGAGCCATAATGGTCTTTTCAACAAATGGGGCTGGGAGAGTTGGATATCCATATCCAAAAGAATGAAAGAGGACCCCTACCTCACCCCCTACACAAAAATTAACTCAAAATGGACCAAAGATCTCAATATAAAAGAAAGTACCATAAAACTCCTAGAAGATAATGTAGGAAAACATCTTCAAGACCTTGTATTAGGAGGCCACTTCCTAGACTTTACACCCAAAGCACAAGCAACAAAAGAGAAAATAGATAAATGGGAACTCCTCAAGCTTAGAAGTTTCTGCACCTCAAAGGAATTTCTCAAAAAGGTAAAGAGGCAGCCAACTCAATGGGAAAAAATTTTTGGAAACCATGTATCTGACAAAAGACTGATATCTTGCATATACAAAGAAATCCTACAACTCAATGACAATAGTACAGACAGCCCAATTATAAAATGGGCAAAAGATATGAAAAGACAGTTCTCTGAAGAGGAAATACAAATGACCAAGAAACATATGAAAAAATGTTCAGCTTCACTAGCTATTAGAGAGATGCAAATTAAGACCACAATGAGATACCATCTAACACCGGTTAGAATGGCTGCCATTAAACAAACAGGAAACTACAAATGCTGGAGGGGATGTGGAGAAATTGGAACTCTTATTCATTGTTGGTGGGACTGTATAATGGTTCAGCCACTCTGGAAGTCAGTCTGGCAGTTCCTTAGAAAACTAGATATAGAGCTACCATTCGATCCAGCGATTGCACTCCTCGGTATATACCCGGAAGATCGGAAAGCAGTGACACGAACAGATATCTGCACGCCAATGTTCATAGCAGCATTATTCACAATTGCCAAGAGATGGAAACAACCCAAATGTCCTTCAACAGATGAGTGGATAAATAAAATGTGGTATATACACACGATGGAATACTACGCGGCAGTAAGAAGGAACGATCTGGTGAAACATATGACAACATGGATGAACCTTGAAGACATAATGCTGAGCGAAATAAGCCAGGCACAAAAAGAGAAATATTATATGCTACCACTAATGTGAACTTTGAAAAATGTAAAACAAATGGTTTATAATGTAGAATGTAGGGGAACTAGCAGTAGAGAGCAATTAAGGAAGGGGGAACAATAATCCAGGAAGAACAGATAAGCTATTTAACGTTCTGGGGATGCCCAGAAATGACTATGGTCTGTTAATTTCTGATGGTTGTAGTAGGAACAAGTTCACTGAAATGTTGCTATATTATGTAACTTTCTTGGGGTAAAGTAGGAACATGTTGGAAGTTAAGCAGTTATCTTAGGTTAGTTGTCTTTTTCTTACTCCCTTGCTATGGTCTCTTTGAAATGCTCTTTTATTGTATGTTTGTTTTCTTTTTAACTTTTTTTTTTCATACAGGTGATTTGAAAAAAGAAGGGAAAGTTAAAAAAAAAAAAAAAGAAAAAAGACAAACAAGGGGAAAAAAAAAAAAAAAAGATGTAGTGCCCCCTTGAGGAGCCTGTGGAGAATGCAGGGGTATTCGCCTACCCCACCTCCATGGTTGCTAACATGACCACAGACTTAGGGGACTGGTGGTTTGATGGGTTGAGCCCTCTACCATAAGTTTTACCCTTGGGAAGACGGTTGCTGCAAAGGAGAGGCTAGGCCTCCCTGTATTTGTGCCTAAGAGTCTCCTCCTGAATGCCTCTTTGTTGCTCAGATGTGGCCCTCTCTCTCTGGCTAAGCCAACTTGAAAGGTGAAATCACTGCCCTCCCCCCTACGTGGGATCAGACACCCAGGGAAGTGAATCTCCCTGGCAACGTGGAATATGACTCCCAGGGAGGAATGTAGACCTGGCACCGTGGGACGGAGAACATCTTCTTGACCAAAAGGGGGATGTGAAAGGAAATGAAATAAGCTTCAGTGGCAGAGAGATTCCAAAAGGAGCCGAGAGGTCACTCTGGTGGGCACTCTTATGCACACTTTAGACAACCCTTTTTAGGTTCTAAAGAATTGGGGTAGCTGGTGGTGGATACCTGAAACTATCAAACTACAACCCAGAACCCATGAATCTCGAAGACAGTTGTATAAAAATGTAGCTTATGAGGGGTGACAATGGGATTGGGAAAGCCATAAGGACCAAACACCACTTTGTCTAGTTTATGGATGGATGTGTAGAAAAGTAGGGGAGGGGAACAGACAGACAAAGGTACCCAGTGTTCTTTTTTACTTCAATTGCTCTTTTTCACTCTAATTATTATTCTTGTTATTTTTGTGTGTATGCTAATGAAGGTGTCAGGGATTGATTTAGGTGATGAATGTACAACTATGTAATGGTACTGTAAACAATCGAAAGTACAATTTGTTTTGTATGACTGCGTGGTATGTGAATATATCTCAATAAAATGATGATTTAAAAAAAAAAAAAAAAAAAAAAAAAAAAAAGATGACATTGAGATAAAAACCAGAAATTGGCAGACATAATGCACTGACTTTGATTTCAGAAAATCATGACATAAATGTAATTCCTTTTATGATAGACTGTTGGTTTCAAATTCTTCCCATGGCATTCCTTTCACTACAAGCGGACTATCAGAATCTCAGGGCAAGAGATGATGTTTCAAAAACTCCATACATGGGAACATGCTCCTGCAAGCCATTACTGAAGCAATTTCATGTAGAGTCCCACATGGTAAAAAGCCAACAGTCAAGACCAACTTGCCAGTCACGTGAGTGAGCCATCTTAAAAATGGATCTTCCAGCCCAAATTAGACCTTCAGGTGGCTGCTGCCCCAGTCAACAGCCAACTCAACCTCATGAGAAACCTGGAGCCAGAACCGCCCCGCCAAGCCATTCCCAAATTCATGACCTGCAGAAATAATACATGCTGTGAGAGTTAATAAATGTAACTGTTATTTAAAGCCACTAAAGTGTCAGGTAGTTGTTGTATAACAATAGGTAACTAATACACATATGAAGATATAAGAACATTAAATTTCATGGGTAAAGATAAATTCAACTATAAAATGCTACTCTGGTTTGCATAATTCTCAGAAAAAGGTTCTGGAATGAACTTCAGGGAAGTTCCTCTACAAAATCAGTGCTGTGATGGCTGATGTAGACCAATTAATACAGCAGACAAAGTGTTAGCTCACAAAAAAGTGAGTTTGCTTTCTTGGGATGTATTATCCACTTGTTTGAAAATAGAGTATGTTCCTGATATGTAAATATTTGATTTTTTAAAACTACATAATTATAAAGCATGAGATTTACCATAGACTGTCAGCAATAAACTGTTCATGACGTGTATTTTTCGTTCATGGTCAAGCTTTTTTTCCTCAAGTGATCCTGGTATTTTTGTTGGAGCCATCTGGCAATACTATTTCCAAACAGACATTTGAAGTTTCAGTATGGAACTTTGCATGGGGCTATGCAAATAAGGTCAGTGATAGTTAGAGCTATAAACTATAATTGATGAAAACTTCAGTTGAACAGAAGGTCCTCTATTTGCCAAGCACTATGCGCTAGGTACTAGAGATAGAAAAATCAGTCAAGTGTGGATTTTATGCAAACTCAAGAGTCTGAGAACTCTTTTCCATGTATTAAAAGCATTGATACAAGGAAATGATCAATTCAAGAAGGATGAATTGAAGAACAAGGTGAAAGTCATGGGCCACAAAGCACTAAAATGACTGAAGAATAGTCCAAGGGCCAGCCAAGGGTTACATGACTTCTCTGCTGAAGAGGGATTGGAAGTTCAGTTAACATCAGCATCACAATGCAATGACTATCAGGTTTAGATTTAATCTAATATAACCATCATACTAATTGTTGAGTAACCCAACAATTAACTTCATTCCATGGGATGGGTGCTATCATTCTTGGTGTTTTTGTTTGTCATCTAAATGTGCTTGGGAAATATTTGTACAGATATAAATATATTGTTGTGCTGTAGTTACGTTTTTAAACCTTTCTTTAAAAAAAAAAAAAAAAAAAAAAGAAGTGTTTAGTAGATATGCATACCCTAAACCCACTAATTCCACTTCTGTGGTGGTTAATTTTATGTGTCAGCTTGGCTAGGTTATGGTGTCCAGTTGTTTGGTCAAACACTGAACTAGTTGTTGCTATGGAGGTATTTTGTAGAGAGGATTAGCATCTACAAAGCAGCTGACTAAGTAAAGGAGATTATTCCCAATAATGTGAGTGGTTCCATCCAATCACTTGGAGGACTTAAGAACAAAGAACTGAGGGTTCCAGGGAGATTCAGCCTCAAGCCATCATCATCAAATCTTACCAGAATTTCCAGCCTACTAGCCTGCCTACAGATCTCAGACTTGGCAGCTCCCACAATTGCATGAGCCAATTCCTTAAAATAAATCTCTTTATATTTATGTATGATATATATACATTCATGTATTCTGTTGTTTCTGTGGAGAACTTGGACTGATACACTTTCTAAGGAGATACCCTAGAGAAAAATCTTGCACATATGCCCAAGAATACATGCATAGGATGCTCTTTGCTATATTTTTTTTATAACAGGTAAAATTTGGAAACATTAATAAGGGAATAAAGGATGGTTTCTTCTTAAAGTAGACTATTATCATTGCTCTTCATTTTTGGGTTTGCCAGGTTGATCTTGCTAGTTTATTTTTGAGATATCTTTTGATTTAATTTGTCAAGCTCTAGGGGAAAATTCATTGGTATTTTTATTGTTCTTGCCTTAAATTTTATATATTAACTGGAGAGAACCATCATTTCCATGAGAGAAAGCCATCTTATCCAAGAGCATAAAAAGTCCTTCCACTTGTTTAAGTTTGTTACTTTTTTTTTCTTTCCTTTGGTGCCATCCTTCTCTCACACTCAGTTGGTGTAGATGAGTCAGATTCCTGACAACAATTTTACATGCTAGGATCTGACCTTGCTTATCAAGTACCCTGAAGACAATACATTTATATTCCTTGTTTAAGACAGGTCAAGTTGAATTCTTATTTTTGCAACTGAAAGAGGTAATATAACTAATATAATACGTCTTGTTATTATGAAATTTCATGGGGAACGTGATTCCATTATCAAAAAGTCATCTCTGTCTTCTAACTTGGTTAGTCATTCTCATTTCACCACATAATGGATCAAAAACTTGAGGTAGGAGAAAAACATGGTGGTAAATGTCCATGCCCTTTGCTCCATAGAGAAAGCTCAGATAAGCAGTACACACACATAACTTTTTCTGAAAACTCTTTTGACACTATAGCTGGACAAGAAGATCTTTGCTTGGGAACATGCAATTAAACTTACAGTGTGATTTCATCACAGGAAGAAATAGCCTTTCCGAGCCTGGTCCTTTCCAGCCACGAGGCACTGTTCCATATGTATAAGACTCCTGATAACCGTGGGTCTGACATGTCCTTTTTTTTCTGAACATAAAGATCAGCCTGCTAGTTATTGCTTGACAAAGCAAAGATACACTTTGTAACTGATTAAATGCATATAAAGGACAGAAGGTATGAACATGGAGCTACTGTTTCTAAGCAGTTTAAATATGTGCAATCAAAAGTAACAAGATATCTTTAATATACCTATCCTCATTTCACATATTTTGCTTTATTACTTTAACCACAAAACACAAAGAGCTCAGCAATACAACACACCCAGCAAATGTGCAGCACATCCTTTCACAGCAGGGGCCTCAGCATCTCACAGCATGTGGCTCTGCCTCTCAGTGATGTGAAAAGCCTGTGGCAGGCTGACTTTTCAGCTGATGCGGCAGCCTTCTTATATTCTGGATAGCAATTTCTATACTGCGATTTTCTCACATGGATTTCAGAATTGGTTAATATGAATTTGGCATAACCAACCCATCTGAAATTGATGAAGAAATGGCACTTCTATCCCTGGAAACAGAAAGTAAATTTGTAAATGTATTTGAGGATTTTGCTTTAAATATTATGCTACATGTTCAAGCTATATTGTGTCTGTTGGCAATTAATAGGCTTGGTTCTCCTCCTTCATTTCTAGCTTATATAACTTATACCATCCCAAAAATGTATCAAAATCTCTAGAAAACTGTAAATCATTATTCACTTCCATTCCTTCCTCATATCTTTAATTATTAAGCACTGGATGCTCAATTGCTTGAATGCTGCACTAGAATTCATTCTTTATTCTATTCCTCCTCCTTTATTTTTCTTCCTTTTCCATTCCCTCCCTCTTTTCCTTCTTTCCTAATGTAGAAAGTCCTTTTTTTGGCCCTGGATTAATTTTCTGTATGTATATGAATATTTATTTTGGCGACAGAGTTAAATTAACATAAGTTGTGTGTACTGAGGGATTTAGGATGTCTTCTTAGATCTGGAAGTAGGGCAGGCTAGCCAGGAGTCTATTTGCAGCAGGAAAAATAATTTCCTGAGAAAGAACTCATTCTAAGTGAAGAAAGAGTCAATGTGCACATTTTGGTTATGGGCAGTGGGAGGCAAAGTCCTAGACAAGAGTGAATAAATGCTAAAACAGGTTGGAGGAGCAGGGTGGTTGGCATAGATGCCACCAGCCTCAGTAGCATCAGAAGATGGCACCCTTAGTACACATATGCGTGCTCTCATGGCTCTGGCTGCCCTTAGCTCAGACTTAGGGACAGACCCAGCTGGCCCACTACCACCTCTGGCAGGAAAGTACATAGGGCAATGGGGCCCTGAACAAGGAAAACTGACCATCATTAGTGGACACTCCCGGAGCATTAACATTTGAGGTTTTGGCAGTCACCACACCCAGGGACTAGAGGTGAAGATGTTCTCGTTCTCATCACTAGCAGCTGAGAAGGACAGGAACTGTGCTTGTCTTACTAATCATTATTATCCCAGCCTTTAGCCTGGTAACTGGCAGATAGTAGGTATACAATAAATATTTGCTGAATGAATAAACACTAGAATATATCTATATCACTACATATATTATTCATCTATGAAAGTAAACCCCAGAGGTCTTTACAAATGTATGATGGGAATGTTTGTGAACACTTAAAATTCCAATCAAAGTAATTGAGAGCTGTCTCCAGGAGGCAGAACTGGCATTTGATTGTAAGTAGAATCCTAATCAAGTATATCAGACTCACGATTGGAGGAAAAGCCACATGAATGGAAAATGATCACCCACAGAAGCAGGGGAAAAAAACAGGATCCCAGAGGAAGAAAATGTTGACAAATAACCAGACAAGTGTTGTCCAGAGGAAAAGGAATTCTGACTGAACACTAGCCTTTTGAGTTTTGGGCAACACCATCCCTAAAGTACCTCAACTTGCTGTAGCTGGTAGAAACTTCTTAGAATCAGATCACTCCTAACCTTTGGATTCCTTATGCATCAATCTTCTGCCAATCCAAGCATTCTCATCTCTTGACAGTTGTACTGATCTCTAAAATTTCACAAATTGGCCCATAGGAGAAAAGGCGCTGAGTGCTCGGTTAATGCCAGTCAGCCCTGAAGGATGGTCCTTGTCTCAGTGTGCTGGCAAATGAGATATTAGAGCCTCAGGGCTTAGGACTAGCCAGGCCCTGAATGGTGGCTGAACTCCTGAGGCGAGTGCCACAAGCTGTGGAAAGTGGCTGGTGACTAGCTAGCCTTCCAAAGCAATTTCTCTGCCTTCCCTGTGCCTTTACCAACATCACCAGTCTCCCCAAAGAGGCAGAGCAGGTAAGGAGGAAAATGACCGACCAATGGTAACCAATGGTTTGTAATGAACCCAAGAAATACACCCAGGAGTCCCCCAGAAATGCATAAGAAATCATAAGAACTCCAGATTTTCTACATGCATATACAAGCAGAACCAAAGATTCATGGGTCTGTCACTATGACTCTGTACTTTGTTGAGCCAGTGTCTCTGGGATGCTTTGTTTATACCCTATTTATCAGAAATCTAATAAAATCAGAAGCCACTCACTATTTGTTTCTGTGCATCTCACCAAGTCACTGATTGCCTCCAAATTACCAAGTTCATCTTGTTCATTACTTTGGTGCCTCTGAAGCATTGTAGATCATTATCTCTTCCAGAAAATTTTTTTCTCATTAGGTGCAGTAACAATATTCTACTTCACTTCCTCTCCCTCTGGTGGCTCCCTCACTAGCTCCAATTTCTCCACTTGATTCTAACTGGAGTTTCAGTTACAGACCTCTACTCTCTGTTTTCTCCCAGAAAGCCTGACCCATTCTGCCTACTCCAACCATCATGCTAAACAATATTTATTTATTTTGTGACTCCTGTGTAGCATGTTACTATATCCTTCTATATGACTCAAGCCCAGCCCTGACTGGTGTCCTGAACTTTAGACTCATGGAACTACTGAACATCTGTGGTTGATGGCCTACCATCACCTCTAACAAAGCACAGAAAAACATTTGTACTTTTCATTGCAAGTAACAGGATACACAAATCAAAATAGCCTAAACATAGAGGGAAATTATTTACATGAGCCCAGAGATAAGTAAATTTCAGGATTCTGGCTCATTTTCTCTGCAATTGCCTCAGCAATGCCTTCTTCCCTGTGTTGCATGACTTTTTTATGGTAGCAAAATGATTGCCACATTCCAGGACCCAAATGCATATCACAGATTTCAAAAGAAGAGAGAGCATCGCTTGCACAGTCATGGAACAAAAGTGTAGGACCTCATTCTGACTAAATAACGTAGGTCAGCACCTACCTCTGTACAGTCTCCGTGGTCAAAGGAATGCTATGATCTGTTGGTTTAAATAGTGGTTGCAGGCTCATTCCCAAATCAGTTCCTGTTGTAGGGGAGACAGGATTAGTATTACCAGTTTAGGGCAAGCAAGGTGTTTCTCTAGAGCAAGGGGATGGTTAAGTCCATCTAGAGTCTGCTGCACAGTAGAAGAAGTATGGAATGGATGCTGGAGACGTGGAAGGTGTTTTGGTTTCCCCACTGCTAAAATAATTACCATACAATGGGCTGACTTGACAACAGGAATTTATTGGCTCATGATTTCAGAGGCTAGGAGGCTTGCTTCCTCCTAGGGCCCAGATCTTCTGACCAGCCAGCTATCTCTGGGATTCCTTGGCCTTTTGGTCATATGGCACAGCACATGGTTGCATCCTCTCCTTTCTTTTCCAGGTTTTGTTGACTACCTGTGGCTCCTGTGTCTTCTCTCTCTGTCTAACTTTCATTCTACTTATAAAGGATCCCATTAATCCAGATTAAACCCCAACCTGATTTAATTGGAGTGCACCTTAGCTGAAGAAACATCTTGAAGACATCTGATTGACAATGGGTCTTTTCTAGTTTGCTAATGCTGCTGGAATGCAAAACACCAGAAATGGATTGGCTTTTATAAAGTGGGTTTATTGGTTACATAGTCACAGTCTGAAGGCCATAAAGTGTCCAAGGTAAGGCATTAACAATCAGGTACCTTCAGTGAAGGATGGCCAATGGCATCCAGAAAACCTCTGTTAGCTGGGAAGGCATGTGGCTGGCATCTGCTTTGGAGTTCTGGTTTCAAAATGGCTTTCTCCCAGGACATTCCTCTCTAGGCTGCAGCTCCTCTTCAAAATGTCACTCTCGGTTGCTCTTGGGGTATTTCTCCTCTCTTAGCTTCTCCAGAGCAAAAGTCTGCTTTCAACGGCCATCTTCAAACTATCTCTCATCTGCAGCTCCTCTCTCAGCTCCTGTGCATTCTTTGAAGTGTCCCTCTTGGCTACAGCAAGCTCCATCCTTCTGTCTGAGCTTATATAGTAGTCCAGTGAACTAATCAAGGCCCATGCTGAATGAGTGGGGCCACACCTCCATAGAAATTATCCAATCAGAGTTATCACCTACAGTTGGACAGGTTGCATCTCCATGAAAACACTCAAAGAATTACAATCTATTCAACACTAATACGTCTGCCCACACAAGACTGCATCAAAGATAACGGCATTTTGGGGGACACAATACATTCAAACTGGCACAGGGCCCATACCCACCAGAATGTGGACCAAGACAAAAAACATGTCCAAACTGGGGCACACAATTCAATTCATCATAGAGGCAGCCAGCAATATTTTCTATTTGGAATCCAAATAGAAAAAAATGAATTCCCTATAGCCAAGTTTTTCAGACAGCTGCAGTTTCACTCTTTGTGCACTTTAACCAGTTTGGATAATATAGTTCAAAAATGTATTCTTCATTGCTACAACTTTTAAAAGAAGAATACCAAACAAAATTTAACTATTTAATGACGATTTGAGGTCACCACTCTACAAATCTATAATTGTACATGCTTTATAGTAACCAATCCTAGGAATTATTTAGCTGTGCATGGCTGTTGCCCATTAAATGACTCCAAAGTGCAATGCACTTTAACAAATTTTATCTACTTTTTATGACTTTTCTTTCTCTACCCTTTCTCTGAATTTCTGTGTCTAATTGACAGTGGAATTAGGAACCAGAAAATGGAGCTTTTAAAATTGCATATAAATTAAAAGTTAAAAAATGAAATTGCGTAGAAGGAAATATACCAAAATGCAAACTATGGTTACCTCTGAGTAGGGACATTAACAATGCTTGTGTTCTGTTTTGTTTGCTTGCTTTTTCTTTTTTTGGCTTCCTCATTATATTTCTTTCTATGGTTATTAAGAGTAATTGCACACACACACACACACACAAGCAAACTGAATACAATAAATAGGATGTGGGTGGAATCTGACAGTTCCCCTAGTGGAAAAGTATCTGGACTATTAATTCTTATAGCCCATGAGGAGCTCTCTCAGAAAATTGGAGGCCTTTCTGTTGATTTCCTGGTTGACTGGTATGCTCTGACTCAGGGAGGGTACACACTCAAAGATAAGAGTTCATGAAAAGCCAGAACATACCAGGGGGAAGGTCAGCTACTGTTTTAGTTTCCTAGGCTGCTAAAGCAAATACCATATAGTGGGTTGGCTTAAACAATGGGAATTTATTATTCTTTTGAGGCTAAAAGAAAGTCCAAATCAAGGCATCATCAAGACACTGCTTTCTTCCCAAAGACTGTGACATACTGGGGCTGGCTGCCAGAGATCCTTGGCTCCTCTGTCACATGGCAAGGCACATGACAGCATCTCCTGATCTCTCCCTTCTCTTCCAGGTTCAGCTTCTTGCCCCCTTGGCTTTTTTCTCTCTCTGTCTGAATTTCTTTCTCTTATAAAGGAATCTAGTGATAGGAGTAAGACTCATCCTGATTGAGGTGGGTCACACCTTGACTGAAGTGACTTCATCAAATGGGTTTACACCCACAAGAATGGATTAAATTTAAGAACACCATAGCTACTTACATACCATAAGGCCTTACCAAGGAGCCATAACTTGGTAGGTCACGACCAGGCAGTGACAGGCCCTCAGACTTACAGACCAAAAGCCAGTCAGGCCTGTGCCCTAACTTGGACAGATTATGAGGATGATGACTCAATACAATGGAATCTCCTAAGTATCAGGTATTCACCTTAACCAGCATACCAACTTCATGATGTATAATGGAAAGGGGCCTGCTACTCACAAGGCATTTTTTTTTTCAATGTAGAGGCCATAAGGGGAGTCAAATTATAATTGGAAGGTTGATTTGGTAAGCATAAAATTAGGACAAACTGTGAAGTGGCACTGGGTTAAAACAGCCTGATGCCAACATCCATCAACACACTGGGCCATTATATGCCAATCACACTAGATTGCCTGCAGCCTAAGCCACTGCACCTTTCCCCTGAACAGTGCTTGTTGGGCACTGCCAAACTTTTTCTCCAAGATTCACCCATTTTCTTTGTTTTATTGCTAAACTACCCCCTTTGTAATGAGCCATTCTTTCTTTAGATATGTGAACACAATAACAGGCTATGGATAAAAGTTATTATTCTTAAAGTTACTTTGCTCACTTCTCTTTATAAGTAAGGCTCTGGAAGAGCAGTTTTCATGTTCTGGAGATATCTATGGTTATTTCTCTACTACTTGTAAGAGAGCTAAAATTCAAATAGGAAGATTTCAAATAAATGTAAAACCAAACTCCTCATCTTCCCCATAGCTCCTCCACCAAGGCAAACCAGTTCCTTAAACTAAACTAATTTCTCTCCCTCTCTCTCTCTCTCTCTTTTAAATTGTGTGCTCACAATATATAGAGTATATTGACTCTGTACTCTCCTTTGGTGCCCCATAGTCTCTGGGTGGCCCCGTCTTGTTTTACTCCTCCTTCTGAATATCTCTCCTGTCCATTTTCTTTGCACTCCCATTTTCCCACTTGTGTACAACCTGAATTATCACAGTAGCCCCATAACTGAATCCTTTTCTTCCCTTCTACCCTCGTCTGCATACTACTGCCCTATTTATCTTCTAGAAACTTTCATGTGCTGGTATTCAAAGCCCTCTCTAATGTGCCTTCCTGTTCCATTTTGGCTTTACCTTTCATGACCCCCTCAACATAAGCCCTGTTTCAGCCTTTGGATACTCACTGTGGACAAATGAAAAAATCAAATACAAAGTAGTGCTTAAGTTTGGTAATGCAAGCCTAGAGGGAGGAAGTCTTAGCAATTAACAGATACAGTATATAGATTTTCATTTTATAGCTCATTCAACTTTTTCTTCTTAAATTTCCTGTTTTCTTCCCCACAAATATGTACACACATTCATAGTACTGTGGCTAGTTATCAGGTAATCCATAAGGATCTGTTACTTCAGTCATGGATTTGAAAGAGACCTAGTCTTGTCCAGTATAAGTCATAATCCAATGAGAGCATCAGACTGGCATCACATAATTCATATCGACTTGTGACCCACAATCACTGGGAAATATCCTGAAATAGAAATGTCTCTGACATTTAACATGATAGAAACTCTGCTTATTCTCCATGCAGGGTGTGACCTTGAGCAACATAATATGATTAGCCAGATCTGGCGACCTTTCAATAAGGATCCAACACAAAGTGACTTGAGCAATAAAAGGAATATATAGGCTTGTGTAACTCAAAAGTCCAGGCATGCACCTTGGCAGGTGATCTCGCTGCACTCCCACCTACATGGGACCTGACTTGCAAGGGTGTAAATCTCCCTGGCAGTGCAGGATATGACTCCCAGGGATGAATCTGCACCTGGCATCATGGGATTGAGAACATCTTCTTGAACAGAAAGGGGATGCTAAATGAAACGAAATAAAGCTTCAGTGGCTGAGAGATTTCAAGTGGAGTCAAGAGGTCACTCTGGTGGACATTCTTATGCACTATATAGATAATATTTTTTAGGTTTTAATATATTGGAATAGCTAGAAGTGAATACCTAAAACTACCGAACTCCAACCCAGTAGCCCTGATTCTTGAAGACAATCGTATAACAATGTAGCTTAGAAGGGGTGACAGTGTGATTGTGAAAACCTTGTGAATTGCACTCCCTTTAGCCAGTGTATGGATGGATGAGTAGAAAAATGGGGACAAAAACTAAATGAAAAGTAGGGTGGGATGTGGGGGTGATTTGGGTGTACTTTTTATATTTTTATTTTTTATTCTGATTCTGATTCTTTCTGGTGTAAGGAAAATGTTCAAAAATAGATTGGGGTGATGAATGCACAACTATAAGATGGTACTGTGAACAGTTGATTGTACACCATAGATGATTGTATGGTATGTGAATATATCTCAATAAAACTGAATTAAAAAAAAAAAAGTCCAGGCATGGTTTCATCCAATTCTTCAAATGTGCTCACCAGGATATGTCTCCACATCTCAGTTCTGCTTTTCTCCATACTTCATGCTCCAGCAGATTCTTTCCAAACAGGAGCAAATATGGCCATCAGCAACTTCAGGCTTAGCAACCCCAGCAAAAAAGACAGTTGCTTCCAATCACTATGGCAGGGGCGATATGGTGTTTTGATTGGTCAGGACTGTCTGTACACTCCTGCTCCCTTCTGAAGCCAGAGGATGGGGCCAGCCTCACCAAACCACATGGATCAAGAATAAGGAAAGATGGTTCTCCAAGGAAAATCAAGGTGCTGTTATCAGAAGAAGGGAGAATAGATACGAATTGAACATGTGAATACTAGAGGCATTTTCTTACATCCATGGGCATGCCTATTACCTCTTACTATAACAGATTCATCATTAAGCCCAAATCTTAAAAATAAAAATTTAAGATGAACTTTTGGCAATGTGTATCAAAATCTTTAATAGACATTCTCCTTAACCCAGCAGTTCTAGTTCTAGGAATAATAACAACAGCTCTGTTATTAAGTGCTTTATTATGTTTCCAACACGGGCCTAAACACTTTGCATATGATATTTTATTTAATGCATAACAACCCTAGGATGCAAGTGATATTAACTCCATTTTAAAGCTCTAGAAACTAATCTAAGAGAGGTTAAGCAACGTATATAAGGTTGAACAGCTAAAATAAACAACAACAGAATTCAGCCTTCAAAGTCTTGCCCACTATTAGTTACCTCCCTCAGAAGTCTCTGTGGCATATAGTCTCATATTTACCCTAAGGAAAAATAAGACAGATGGGAGAAGATATATGTCCAAGGATGTTATTTATAAGTATTTGTTCACAGAACTCAAGTGTGAAATAAAGTATCAATAAATTATGTCAACCTACATATGTCCCCTCATTATCAGTAAATATATACTAAGTTCCTACTTTATACAATGAAAAAAGATTAATGACTTTTTTGTAAGGCTGTGAAATTACAAGTTTGTTCAAACCTGCTGCCTAAGCTAGGAAAGCATCCACAGTCAAGGTTAATCAAACACAGTAAGGCCTTGTGCATTGTTTTATACCTATCTCTGTCAGTTTATTGTTTAGGGAAACACTGAATAGTTAATCTGTACACCACTCCAAATATATTTTTAAATGTATTGGCTGTCAACTATCAGACTGGAGGGAGCTTCAGGTTAAATTAGATGCTCAACACTGGAACATTCCATCAGATGGGAAAGCGAGTGGCCTGAGAGCCCAGAAAGTTGCTGCTTTTAACCTCTGCTCCCAAATCTGAGACGCTTCCATTAGCACTCAGAAACCAACGTTTTGCCCTAGACCCCAACTTAGGGCGAAAGAGGCTGTAGGACAGAAGTATTCCTGAAATTAATAAAGGCATTTGAACACTACTAGTAAGGACAGCTGGAGAAGCATGCATCCTGGTTGAGCCTTCTGGGGATGAGGCTTCTGGTGGTGAGGAGTGCAAAGTGTATATGTGACTAATTCATTATTGTTAATTTTTTAAAAGATGGATAATAATGTAAACAAGGTCAGGTTCTTACTAGATGTCAGATTTTTTTTTTTTAACCTCTTGTAGTACATAGAAAAGGCAATTAGTTAATAATCAGGCTCTTTTTCATCATGTCTCCATTTCTTCTTTTCTTCAGGAATGTATCCTCAGCAAATACATCTCTAAAACACTCCTGAAGAGTACATGAAAGAGAGGTTCATTGGCACAAGAATAATTATTTATTCTTGTGCACTTTTAATTTGCATGATCCTCCTATCTTTCTCCCCTTTGTAATGGTCTTTGATATTTTTTTCTCCAAATGACGTGGGTTGGGAGAAAGAATTAAGCAAGCATCAAAGTTCTGGTTCCTGTGTTCTCAGCTATAATATTAATCTTTAAGATTTTCTCTCCCATTTATTAAATCTCAGTGACTCATCCAACTGACACATAAATTCACATCAAAGTTAATTAGAATCTCAGTAGTCTAATGTTTGTCTCTTCCTTTATTAATTCCTGGAAGCTTGAAGAAAGGCTCTGTGTGTGACTGTGGAAAGAAAAAATAGAGAAGATAGTAGACATGGCCAGTGCTTAACTGGCTGTGTTTGCATGAAAAGTTCCAGAATTGGCCCCAGCCCCCTTGGTGCAGAAAGAACCAGCCTTGTCATGCAGCCCAGCTGAAGCCCGGGTCAGCCTCCTCTGCAGCTGAGGCCAGCCTTGACCCCAACCAGAAAGAGGAAGCAAGGAGGTAAGGAGGAAACAAAAAGAACAGAACCTGCTTACCCACTTCTTTTTCTTTTCCTCTCCCATAATCAGGAAAAGCAGCCAGTTATTCCTGTAAATGGACTTTCTCTCCTTCCTTGCTGAAAAGTTAAAAAAAAAAAATCATTGCAAAATGTCTTTTGGAAGCAGAAAAAAATGTGCAGGAAGCAAGGTGGGTGTAAGGTGGAAATTATTATACAGCAAGACATTTTTACATTTGGTTTTCTCAAAGTGTACCTGGACACAAATTGTAGGAAAGTACATGAGTAGGACAGGGGATTCAATCTAATACACTTATTGGCGAGAAACTGACAGCAGCAGCTCCAGTACCCAAGATTTTATTGCATATTGATTTTGTTTTTGGAGGTTTGCTTGGAAACCACATAAAACAAGGGAAAAACTAATTTTCTTCCCAAACTTGTTCTTGAAATGTGATAGGGAATCTTTCAATGTATTTTCTTGTTTAAAAAAAAAAAATAGTTGTATTATTAACATTCTAAAGCCTAAAGAAAATGCTATAGGAAAGCCAACACAACTAGAGGTTTAAATCACCTGCAGATAAGACAAGTTAGAGTTTTAGAGCAAAATACATTTATTTTACTTTAATACATTTCAAACTACTTTTTGTAAAGTTTTATAATTTCATGCTCCATGTAAGGAAATAATTTAAAGCCCCAGAAAAACCTAAAGCCAAAAAAGTTAAAATTGAGTTTAACCCACACTAGGGACTGATGTGGGCCCTCCAGCTCCATGCCCTGTCCTGGGAGTTCTGAGAGCCCCCACACCCTGGAGGACCACCACTTCCCCTCAGCACCTGCTCCTCTTGCTCCCTCTATGAAACGCTGAGCTCAGCATCATCTCTGCTTCTCCAACAGGCCCAGTCCTTGGATGAGTCCTAGGGGAGGGCAGGTGGGTAAGGAATTTCCCTCCTTTGGCCTGAACAGTGTTTGACCCTAGGAGCAACGTTTCTTGTGGCCTAATATGTTGCACAGTTTAGTGCATCAGCACTTTCCCTTTATCTCTGTAACCCTCTCCTTCCCTGGGGTCTGGCCAGCACTGAAGGCCAAGGACAGATTTTGGGAACAGTGACTGCCTTGTACTCAAAGCCTCCACTCCTCCTTGATGACTAAGGCTCTGTTCTGTGTTAAGCTCCACATGCCTACCTCCTTCCCTCCCAGGAGTTTCTCTCCCTTTTCTTTTCCCTTCCCTCTAACCCAAAGCCTGTGTGTTGGGCAGTCTTACCAGCTTGCCCAGCAAGACCAGATGCCTCTGAGCTCCAGCGAAGGGCCCAGCTTGAGTTCTTTTCCCAAGAGGTTTTTCTGCCTCCAATCAACAAATATACCCAGGCAAACTTGAACACCCAGAAGTGTTGATGGGCTGAAGGAAGGGTCCAGAGCAAAAACAGGGAATGCAATGGGCAGAATCAAGAGCACTTTCAGGCTTGCTGACAGCAGCCACAATATTGCTTTGGAGCAATGGGTGCTTCATGCCATTTACGTAGCAAGACTAAAAAATTGGAGAGGGAGTGGACACTGATGATTTGAACATGGTCTGTCTTGATAAACCATTTATAATGTTTACCCAGTCCCATAAGAACAGGGAAAACCAGACTTGTGCTTCAAAATTTACACAGTCCAGTTCACATACTTGTGGCAGCTCTATCACTTCTACCTGCTACTACATATGCCCTTTGAAATACTAAGAAGGGTTGCTTTCTGCCATCCTTTGACTCTTCCTTCCCCAGGTGCTGTATTTAAGCTTTACCTCTACTTTTTAATGCTCTCCCAACCTGCTCTTCAGGAGCTACTTTGTTTTCCATGAAACCAAGTGATAAACACTGAATTTTGACATGCTTTCTGTGCAACACTGATTCACCACTGTCTTAGTTTGCCAGGCTGCTATGACAAATTCCACAAACTGGTTGGCTTAAACAAAAGAATGTATTGTCTCATGGGCTGCAGGGGTCAGAAGTCCAACATCAAGGAGTTGGCTCAGTTGGCTTGTTCCCAGAGTTTGTAGTGTTCTGGCAATCATCCATCACATGGAGATCTCTCTTTCCTAGTGTCTTCTCCTCTGGTTTCCAACTGACTTCTGGCTTCTTCTGGTTTCTGGCTATTACTGACTGTGTCCAAACTTCCTTGGCCTTATAAAGTCTCCAGTGACATGGATTAAGGTCCACCCCAATTCAATTTGGCCTCATCTAAACAGGATCTGCAAAGATCCCATTCACAAATGAGTCCAGACCTTAACTGATAATAACAACTTCAAAGGTCCTATTTGCGAACAGGTTCACACCCACAGGACCAGGAGTTAGGAATTGAACATGTCTTCTATGGGGGACATGCTTGAATCCACCATGTTTAAAGAAGGCATTTGCTTTGATCCTAATATATGTAATTTAAATCATAAAGAGCAATTGTGTTTTATGAAGGGGTCTGGTGTAGAGCCAGCATATAGAAGAAAACTAAGCCTATACTAAATTGATTTGAAATTCCATTAAACTAGTTTGGAATGTATAGTTTTGTGTATTCACTCTTGTATACTAATATAAATCGCTTACAAATTTTTCCACTTGGCATAATAATTTTCAATATTTTAAATTCTACCAGAAAAAGAGAGTAAGAGAAGTGGGTGTTCCTTATTGAGTTCTGGATAAGGGAGTTGGTTTGCCTTTACAGTGCATGTTCTGTAGAAAATACAAGTCTTTGCAGGCTAGAATCCCACCAGGCAGCAAGATGCTGCACTCTGGAGACCAGGCAAGAACCGAGACGACTGGGGAGCACCAGTTGGCGGTGTTACAGTGGATGCACTGCTAAACTGAATATTTTTGTTTTCTCTCTGACTTCTGTCTTTTTATTGTTTGTTATTGTTGTTGTTGGCTTGTTTGTTTGCTATGCCAAGCACTTTTAGATGAATCCCCATAAATTAAATGTGCATAAAATGTAACTTCACTGTAGAGGAAAAATAATATACCAGACTGATTACTCAGCAAGATTTACTTACTCATCTGTTCAATCCAAATACGAAGTTTGAGTTCTTTTACCAGGAGATCGCATCCTTCTGATGCCGCTGCTACCCCAAGGACAGATTCCACACAGTCAAGCACATATGCATGCTTGTGTATGCACTTATAAACATGCACAAACACACATGCACACATGCACACACACACACCAAGACCAAGAGGGCAATTGATGAAATATCTCCCTCCAAAACTTCTGATGCTTACTCAGTTTCCCCCCAGTTACTGTTAAACCCCGTTGGCTTCTACAGTACCCACTTTACCCCTGACCATGCGGCAGATTATAGTTCAGCAGTAGATGTCTCTCCTACTTCCCTGAACCTCTGCAGATTCCCACTTGAAGAGCACAATACTCCTGTTAGCACTGAGGTCCCAGCAGAACTCAGTCTGCACTCTGCCTCCACTCGGGGCCTCTGCTGTGCATTCTGGCCTCTGCTGCCCTGGTTGCTGCCAATGCTTTTGTGGTCACCACCTTTCTGCATCTGACACTGCTGGCAGAACCTCCAGTATTATTGCATCTGCTGAGGGAGCTAGTGCTACTGCTGTCTCCTTCCCTGAGAAATACAAGAAACAAAGAGGAAAAGAGCAGCACTCTTAGGTACTAGGCAGCTCTCTCCTTTGCGGTCTGAGTTCCTGGTAAATATGGAGTCTCAAACATACTATCTCGTGAGTGAGGGCAGGAGTCCTCAGTTCCAGTTTGATGATGGGGAAACCATTCATAAGAGGTAATAATCACAACAATAACAACAACAGTAATAATAACACATCATACATAGAATGTCCCAGGCACTCCTGTAAGTGCTTTATCCACGTTGACTCATTTAAGGCAATTGTTCTACTGGCCCGTTTCAATGTTGACAGCAAGTTTCTCCTATACTGGCCTCTTAGCCCCAGCATCAAACTTCCCAGTAGGAGGGAAATCCCTTTCTCTCCCACAATCAGTCAGAGTGACAGTTCTGTCTTCTCAGTAAGGGCACAATCAGATCAATCCCTGGCTTCCTGTATCAGTCCTGGATTGCCAGGTTATAGCATTGAGCTTTAGCCTCCTCGGGACAGATAATGTGTCAATTTACATTTTTAAATTTTTTAAATAATTAAAATTAGCAAGTAAAGTGAAAACATATATGATCAAAATTTATAAAAAGTAGAGAGAAGAGTATACTAAACCCTTTTATACTAGTCACCCAGCTTCAACAATTACTGACCCATGAGATGTCTTGTTCCATCCATACCCCCATCCACAGGATCATTTTGAAGCAAATAACAGACAAATATTATTTCACCCATAAATATTTCAGTATGTGGGCCAAATCCACTCTTCTTTGACCCAATTTGTGATACTGGAGCTGGACTCCATAAAACACTTCTTGGCCAGCTGTCAAGATGCTAAACTTTGTCAGTAGAGGGCACCAGACGGACACTAGAAGAAGAAGGGGTATCTCTTCCTGGTTCTGCTGTGCTCTGGGTCTCCCCTGCTTGTTCTAGAAGTGTGAAGTCACCAGCAGCTCATGGGACACACTGTGGGATCCACCTCCCAGCAAGTTTCATCAGCACCCAAGTGAGTGGCTTCTCAGTGAGTTCTGTTGGACCTCAGCCAGCTTTCCAGTGAGTCTCATGAGTGCTCCAGCTGGTGCCAGCACCCCCAAGGGAGACCTCCCCCAGCCTGCACCACCTCAGTGAACTTCCCCACCATCCAGTGGGCCACGGACATGCTCTCTCCAAGGAGATCGGTTTCCACCCCTGAGGCATTAGGAGGGTTACTCCAGATTTGTTCCTTCCTTGGGTGTTCTGTCTCAGACCTAGAGGAAGTGGCTCCTCCTTATATCTCCTGTTACTCTATTCTTTAGAGTTTACTTTACCCCTTAGTAGTTAACCTCCCATTACTAATTAATACTTCTTTATATTAAACTGTCCCTATGCAAAGTACTCTGTGGTTTCTGTATCCTGACTGGACCCTGACTGATAAAGAATATAACTCAAAAAATAAAGACTCCTTCTTAACATAGCCACAAAACCATATTACACCTAAGAAATCAATAATTTCTTAGTAGCATTAATACCTAATCACTGTTCAGATTTCCAAAATTGTCTAATAAATGCTTTTATCCAGTGGTTTCTTTTTAAATCAAAATGCATCTAAGGCGCACACATTGCATGTGACTGATGTTTCTGTGTCTTTTCCACAACCACAGTCACACCCCTTTTTTATCCTCGCAATTTATTAATTGAAGACTCAGGACTGGTTCTCTGCAGAGTTTCCCACATTGCATCCCCGTAGTGTCACTTACCTTATTCCTCTGTACCCTATACTTCCTGTAAACTGTTAATTAGATCTAGAGAACTGAAGAGTCAAATTCAATTTTTAGAAGGAATACTAGTGTTAGGAACTTCCTACTGTGTCATATCAGGAGGCACATAATATATGGTTGTCTATTTTTTTGTGATTAATCAAAAGGGTCTTGAATTTTCAGTTAGATACATCTACTAAGAAGTTTCTCATTAACTTTTCCAAAATGAATTCAGAAGACATTGTTGATCATTTCATTATTTCCTTAAGTTTTTGTCCATGTCTTCCTTTAGCTTTGGAGCATATTTAGGACCCCTTTTAAAAAGTCTTTGTCAAGTATATCCCAGGTCTAGTACGTCTCATTGATGATTCCTAATGCTTTAACCTTCTCCTTTGCTTGGATCATCACTTCTTGTTTCTTTTTATGCTTTGTAACCTTTTGTTGAAATCTGGACATTTTGACATTTTAACGTTTTATCCCTGGAATTAGTCTCTCAGGCATCTATTCCTTAAGCTTGTATCCAACTAGTGTTATGACAGAGCTTTCCTTGAATGCCAGGAGCTAACAAAAAAAAAAAAAAAAGAAAAAAAAGGAAGGGGAAAAAATCACTTTTCCTAGTCATTGTGGATTGACCTGTGCAGTGCTGTCCTTCAGAACTTATCCATACAAGTTTAGAGACTAGCTTGATGCCGAAGTGCAGAGGCCTCCCTTTTCCTTTCTGTGTATGCATCTTGTCTTGGGCATGTGTGTATAGCTCTAGGAATTCCCCCATTTACACTGATACAAAAACAGTTTCCTCGCAGTCCTGGACATGGAACTGTATGTCCTACAGCAAGCAGTCCCTTGCCCCAGAAGCACAACTTGACTGTTCTCCCACAGTGTTCTGTAGGATTGCTCTGTGCCTTCTACATGACAGGCAAGTTCTGGGACAGCATGTCCCTCAGGTCACCACCAGACGTAATGGGCCAGACATACATGCTCCCAATATGTGCATGAGGGTTACTCTGCTCCCTCTGAAACCAAGACCAGGGATCCAGACTGGTAGCACAGGCCGGCTCTGTGCTGAGAGGTGAGAGGATGGGGGAAGAGCCAGCCAGGGCATCCAGAGATCCTTCCACTTTTAAGTAGCCTTCTTCTTGATTCCAGCACTTGCTTCATATCACTGTAATCCTTCAAGTGTTTTCTGGAGCTTTGAAAAAGACATTTCTGCCAGTTCTTGTTGGTTGTGCAAAGCTTCTGTCTAGAGCACTGAAGCATCTCACTCCACCATCTTGACCAGGGGGGGCCTGGTGATCATTTCTTAGATCTATTATTTCATTGGAGGTAACAAAATGGTGATATTCTAATGCTCATTCCTTCTTTATTAGCTGGAATTCCTTATAAAGAATAACTATCCCATATCAACTATTTGGTAAACTTCAGGTATGGTTTGTACAGGAGAGGAAGTATAAAAGCTAGAGTGTATCTGTTATTAAACAGTTTTCAGAACAGTGAGCTCCCTAATATCCTGCAAAGATGTTTTTTGTTTTGTGATTTTAAACTAATGGATTTTACTATGAATTTCATTTTATACAAATTATTTAATACACAAAATTGTCATCTTTGGCAAGCAAGAACATGTACAAATTGCCTCCTGAATCTTTTTTAAATGATTCTATACTCTTCAGTAGCTTATTTCCTTCAGTTTCAACAAGATGGTCCCAACTCATCTTGGACATTTCCCTCATTTCTCCAAGGAGCCCTATTCCTTTCTTGGGAAATGACATTTGGAGACTACAGTCTTCAGGCTAGGGATGTACATTATTGCTTTTCAAAGAACAGGGATAGAAAATGTTTTTGGTTTTTTTTTTTTTAGGGAAATGCATTATGATTTCATAGTGATGTTTTCAATTCAAATTTATAATTATAGCCATAATTTATAATTTTACTTAGCATCTTTGATTTTATACTTGTGTATCTTTTCTTGACTCCTAATGCCATTAACAAAACTGCATATTTTATCATACAAAATATCTATAATAAATTTAGAATATCATTCTTATTATCAATATTAATATTTATTCCCTGGTTCTTTTTTACCTTACGATATCCCCACTAGGAATGTATAGACAAATTACTGCATTTCAAAAAATATTTGAAATAATTCTTCTCTGTATGGTTGAGCCACCAACACAATTTATTTCATTTTGCTTTTGCTTTGATATATAAGTATTTTTATTGTGATTTTATATATGCATATGTTTACCATATGTATATGGTCAGTGTATATATATATATACACACACACACATAAATATATGAGAGAACATTTACATAGTTCTAACATTATAACTACAAAGTACATTCAGATAAGTCTAGCCTCCATCTGTGCCCCTCCCTTTCCCTATAAAAAAAAATCATTTCTATTAGTGCTTTGTTAATTCTTCCATTTTCTAAAATAAAAGCAAAAATACATACTTGTAGCCTCCCTTCTTAAATAAAAGGCAGCATACTAAACATACTGTTCTATACCTTGCTTTTCTCACTTAGTATATCATGAAGATCACTTCATACAAGTATGTACAGATATTTCTGATCCCTATTGCAGCTGCTTGGTACTCCACTTGGCGAATGCACTGTGGTTCATTCAACCATTCCTGAAGTGATGGACATCTGAGCTGTTTCCAGTCTTTTGCTATTACAGGAAATGCTTCAGAGAACATGTCTTTTCATATTTTTGCCAGTGTATCTTTAGCATTTTTTAACAGTTAGAGTTTGCTATATATAGCACACCACCCCAAAATTTAGTGTTTTAAAACAGTGATCATTTATTCGCTCCAGATTCTGCAGGTCAGCAATTTTGGCAGGGCTCAGCCCTGTCTTTCTGCTAGTCCCACTCATGTGACTAAAGTCAGCTGGCATCTCGGCTGGAGCTGCATAGTCTAAGATAGACTCATTCACATGTCTGGAGGTTGGCAGGCTGTCAGCCAAGATGCCTCAAGTGGCCTCATTCTCAGCAGGCCAGCTAGCACGTGTTCACATGGTAATCTTGGGCTCCAAGCCCCTCATGAGCAAGCCCCTCGCACAGACACTTTTCAATCTTGCGGGTTGCATCAGGTTTGCTGTTGTCGGAGGGGTCAAAGTAAGTCTCCAGGACATGCAGTGTCACAGAGGAAGAGGGGAATACTCAGAGACATGTAAACAGGGAGGGGAATTAGAGGAGCCATTTGCAAACAATCTACGTCAGAGATAGATTCCCAGAAGCAGGATTGTTGGGTCACAGGGCAAATGCAAATATAAAATTGCCAAACCCCGCTCCAAAGGGATTATAGTTTTGCATTCCTTCCAACTATGTAAAAGTGCCTGTTTCCCCACAGTGACACTAATAGAGCATGCTGTAAACATATTTTTGCCACTTTAAAAGTGAAAAATAGTGTCTCAAAGGTATTTTTGAGTGAGGTTGAGCATCTTTTCATATGCTACAAGCCATGTGGATTTTTTTTCTGTGAACTGTATCTCTTGTCCATTTTTTCATAGGGTGGTTCTCTACTTTTAGAAGCAATTTACATATTAGGAATATTTGTCCTTTCTCAGTGATATGTTACAAATATTTTCCCCAGTTTATCATTTGTCTTTTTACTTTTTCTTTACCAGGCTAATGCAGTGAAATTTATCAATCTTTCCTTTAATGCTTCTGGATTTTTAACCATTGTTAGAGTTTTCCCCGTTTTTCCAAAATTTGTGTGTGGATGTGTGTGTTGCATGTGTCTCTCCAGCTATCCCAAAATCCAATGGACCGTATTTTCCCTATTGATTTGGTATACCACCTCTATTGAAGACTAAATTTATTTAACCAAATAAGTCTATATTTGGTTAACATTTAAAATGGGACTAATCCCAGGAAAAAACATGAATTAGTAAAATTTTGAATTTCTGTTCTCCCTTTTCTCTCTGCCTATAGCTGAATCTACACTCTCTTTTAAATCAACTCAAATCCATCTCCTTTATGAAGCCCCTGTCCAGCTAGTCAGTGTGCTGGTTTGGATGTATTATGTCCCCCAAAATGCCATTATCTTTGATGCAGTCTTGTGTGGCAGGAAACGTAATGGTGTTGATTGGGTTGGAGACTTTTGATTGGATATTTCCGTGTAGATGTGATCACTCAACTGTGGGTGAGATCTTTCACTGGATAATTTCCATGGAGGTGTGGCCCTGCCCATTCAGTATGGGCCTTGATTAGTTTACTATAACACTATATGAGCTCAGACAGAAGGAGCAAGCTTGCTACAGCCAAGAGGGACACTTTGAAGAATGCACAGAAGCTGAGAGAGTAGCTGCAGATGAGAGACAGTTTGAAGATGGCCATTGAAAGCAGACTCTTGCTCCGGAGAAGCTGAGAGGACAAATACCCCAAGAGCAACTAAGAGTGACATTTTTGAGGAACTGCAGCCTAGAGAGGAAGGCCCTGGGAGAAAGCCATTTTTGAAACCAGAACTTTGGAGCAGATGCCAGCCATGTGACTTCTCAGCTAACAGAGGTTTTCTGGACACCACTGGCCATCCTCCAGTGAAGGTACCCAATTGTTGACGACTTACCTTGGACACTTAATGGCCTTAAGACTGTAACTTTGTAAACAAATAAACCCCCTTTATAAAAACTGATCCATTTCTGTTGTTCTGCATTCTGGCAGCATTAGCAAACTATAACAGTCAGCAAGTCTCAAAAGTCTCAATATTGCTTAGCAGTTAAAAGCATAGGTTTTGGTGTGTGGGACTTTGTCACTTCCTAGTTGTATGATCTCAGGCAAATTACTCAATCGTTCTAAACTTTAGTTTCTATCTGTAACGTGAGGCTGGCAAGACCTCCCTCCCAGGATTAAAGAGATTAAATGAGATAATATATGTAAGTCACTAGCATAGTGCCTGCTACATAGTTAAGTGCTCAATAAATCATGACTACCCCATGTAAGAAATGTTAAGAGTGGATCCTTAACACCAAGTGATAAAAAGGAAAAGAAATCTGAGATGTACAAGACTGGGTAGCATGGAGCTCAATACAGAAACAGCTTGGCAGGCAGGGATACTGTGTGTGCGCAGGGCTCGGGTAGGTAGCATGGAGTGGAGAGCTCGACAGATACAGAAGGCATTGTAGATCACTGTAGGAACTTAGGCTAAGAACTTTGGCTATTACTAGGAGAACCCCAAAAAGAGTTTGGAGCAGAGGAATGGCATGGTCTGATGTTTAATAGGATCACATACATTTCCACTAGCAACAGAGCTTTTTCTGCACACACGTGCGCTAGGAAAGTACACAAAATTATAGTTTCATTCAGGGATGTTTCCCTATAGGTCAAAAGAGCAGTGTGGGGTCTTTGCTTGGCACAGGAACTTATACACTCTGGGTATGCCAATTCTGAATCTGACCTATAAGAAGAAAAGGCAAAACCCTAAGAAGGCACTTGTGGTCAGCTCATACCTTAAGAAAATCCGAGTTCTTGAGTATAAAAATCTGCTGAAAAGATGAGCACCTGACCTGAAAACAATGAAGTCCATGTATCACCTCCTCTCCTGGCACTCCATCCCCAAAGAAGGGCTTCCTATTCCTGCTCTGCCAGACCCCCACTTTCCCTGGGGCTGCTCGAGGCAGAGGAATGTGGGTCCCAGGCAGCCACCTCCTCCCAGTCTCAGACCTACAGCCTCAGCCGCCAGCCTGTGCCATCAGAAAACATGGCTTTTTTTAATGTCGATTGCAATAACTCATATAAATTGCTTAGTATTTTAGTCAGATTTTACAGGACTATTGTCTAAATAATGTAATGGTGAAAAGACTGATATTTATGCTAAGAACAGCCTGACCACAAGCCCCTGTTCAGCTGGTTTCCATTTTGCCAGTTACTGCTTTAAAACTCAAGGAAGCCAAGTGTAAATATTGAGAAAAAAAATGACTAGCTTATTAAGGGCAAAGCAGGAATTAAGTTGGAACAAGCAGAGAATAAAAAATGCCGAAGTCTTAGAATTACACTTCTGCGCAATGTTAGGGGCTGGGTTTGACCATGCTCTGACATGGTTGGAGTTAGAGTTACACACCTTGGCAAGGATATCTAGAGATGACCTTGGCACATATGGAGCTTTTCCCTTTAGTTAAACTAATAATGGTTTTTAAAGTGTCAGAAGAGTAGCTGCTGCTGGGGCCATGGAGATGGGGATTGACTCAGGAAGGGACATCACGGAAGTTTCTGGAGTGAGTGATACTGATTTTCTGTATCTTGATAGGGGTTTGCGTTGCATAGGTATAAGCATCTGCTAAAACTCACAAATGTACACCTAAGATTAGTGCATTTCATTGTATGTGAAACTTACATTTAAAAAGGCAAATTATACACTTGTGAATATGTACGCTATTTATGAAGAAGCATACTTACGTCTTCAATTTCCTTAAAATGCTTTAAAATGGTTAATGCATAAAAGAATGGATAGATGATAAACGTGTGATAAAACCTGTAAAATGTAATATAAAACTAGACAGTGGGTGTACTAAAATTCAACATTGCTGCCTATTTGAAAATTTTCAGGATATGTTGGAAAAAATTACCCAATGCCTGAGTTATCAGCCTGCAAATTATTTTGCACTTCCAAGAACAGAGCAATCCTGAGGGCTGCCACCGGGAATTTAGAATTCCTTCTAGTTGTGCCCTCTGCCTTCCCCTTGACCACTGACTTCTTCTACGGCATGAACCTGGCCCACATGTCCTCCCTCTTCCAATGTCCCTTCATAACCATGCTCTCACTGTCTGGGCAATGGTGAATGGAAAAAAAGCACAGGGCACTTCAGTCATGAGCCATCTTTGTGATGAAGAGTCAACTCTACATGCTGTCATGGTAAAATGTCAGACTGTAAAAACTTGACTTTTTAAAAAAACTTAATTGTAGTAATTCATACAAATTATTTATTTTGGTCAGATTTTAAATTAAAGGTTTTGTGAAATGACCAATATTTGCCTCGTCTCTGTTGTTTATGAAGGACTTCCCAGATAGGTAGCAGACACTTCACATATATAGGCTCACATAGTTCTTATAACACCGTGAGTATAGTCCCATTAGTCTCAATTTGTATTGTGGTTCATGGTCACAGAGCCAGTAAATAGTGGATGCAGGATTCAAACCAAGATCTCCGCGGTTCAAAAACCATGTTCTCCAAAGCATACTGACATTTAAAATAGCTTATGTTCTACAAAGCTCAAATAACTATAAAAACAGCATTCCTTTGGCCAGGATTTTAAAAAATACTCACTGGGGAAAGTAATAAAATTTATAAGGGCAGGTTCGTATTCTATTTCAACTGTTTTTACCCAAACACCACCTACCAGAAGGTATTTTTAACAGTTACATTTCCCACCAGCAATATTGACAATTAAACAAATGTAATAACACAAAACTTGGCAAGCTTTCCCACATTTTCTTTGGCTATAGGGGCAGTTCATGGTTTAATAAATCTGCTTAACTGTGGCAAAGTTATTTTTGATGTCACAGGGTTCATGAATTAAAATTAAACAAACGAACCAACTACCCCTTAATGTTCTCCCATATCGTGCTTAAACCAGCAGACAAAAATTCTTATTGAAGGAAACTTTCACGTTTAACTGATTCCTGAGCTACAGAAACTATAATCACCAGTAGATGGCATTAGTTGTGCTATCTACTGTTTTCACTGGTTTTTATCAAAGTAGTCCAGCAATTTGGAACAGAGGTCTTAGGCTCCTACATGGCTATAAATATTTTAAACTAAAGACCAGCCCATACAACCACATGGCAAGCAAATGCCTTTGCATGTAAGTATTTATTGTCGCTGCCTCCCTGCACAGAAACAGATTGGGATGTACAGCTGGACGATGAAGGGTAGGTTCTGTAGGCATTCCTGGAAATGCTTGTCATGCTACCATCCCCATTACTTCTCAATTTGACCAGCCTCCCTCCAGCCCTTCCTTCTCGCATTAAAGCAGGGAATTGAATTCTTTGGGGACTGGAGGTGAGGGTAAGGCAGAAGATACTACAAATGTCTGCTGAGACAAGCAAAAATATTCTAAATTTTTCAACAAAAATTTAATGTGAAAAATATTTTTACTTTAAGCTTTATAAGCCCAGGTGAAGCCATGTCACTCCACTATAGATATCTGACCTTACCATTGACATAATTTGAATTCCAATTGGCCCTAATTCAAAATTTGCAGTGCTCACATCCAGAAACCATACCTGACAGTTCAACCTGTTCTGCTGGGTACAATCCTTTTTACTGCTTTTAAGTACCATTTTCTCCATGTCTTATAATCTACAATTTTGTATTCTCTAACCTTAAAAAGGTAAAAGAAACTGAAGTGTATATATACATATCTTTGATTTATTTCAGTGTAGTAAGGCCTCTGTGGAGATATCAAAAGCAGGAGACAGGAACCCCCATGTTGTCTGTTTAAAATGCAGATACCCCAGACCTATACAAGTTGGCTTCTGGTAGAGCAGAGAATAATCTGTACAAGTCCCTGGGGAGTCCCGTGGAGGTGGTTTATAAACCATTCTTTGATTGCAGTTTTATTTTTGAACCAAGACACTGAACTCTCTCTTCTATGTCAGAGCATAAATTTTGAGTTGTGGTTGAAAATGATTAACACAAAATACTGGTTTTTAAAAACATGACCATTGTCCTTCGTTTGAGGTTGTTAGGCAACTGGTATGGTGCAATGATGTGTAGTGTGGTATGGCAAGAGGCACAAGAGACTTGAGCTCTACCATAATTGAATTAATCATCCAAGCCTTGGGTTGGCATGTTCTCAAAATGTGGGGAAACACATATAACTGTGGATGACCTACCAGGAAAGTTAAAAAAGGCTTAAATGAAATTATCTACCATTCAAACTTTCTCTGAAAACAGTCGAATGTTTTCTTCACAGCACACTGGTTATCTCAGTGTGAAAAAGCTCTCATTAATATTAAGAGTATTTTGCTGGGGGAAAATGCTAACTAAATGGCTCCTTAGCAAGTTTGGACTTGACTTTCTCTAAACTGATGTGTGCTTTGAGGAACATCTTTAGACCCTTGGCCGAGAAACCTGTAATAATTTGGTTACAGTATCTGAACCCAAAACCCTGGGGCATTCCCAGTTAAGCAAATTTGAAGGCATTTGGAGAGAATCTGAACATACCTGAAAAGTAAATACATTGTTTTTCTAGCCTCTCTCACAAAGCCTGATACCATCCTATCCACAACAGTGCTATTTTCCAAAGGTCACAATTAGATTTCCTCAGAAGTATACCAGAACTGTTAATCATTACAACTACTTTGTGAAATGTGGGACTGCTTAATTACTCTAATTCCAATAGGAACCTCCATGGATTTTCACACCGTGGCCAAGTACACCTGCTTTGCCCCTCTCAAACTACCCTATATGATTGTAACCATTTATGTCTACCAGAAACGTTCATCAGCAGGGGATAAAACAGAGTAGACAGATTACAAAATGTGTGTGTGTGTGGGAGGGGGGGCTGTTGAGGTAGGAATGGGGCAATGAATACCAATAAACTAGATGTAAGAAAGAAAACCGTTATTTTAGTTTGGAAAAGTGGTCCATATTGATTCTTTCAAGTGGATTCAGGATTGTTGTCTCTAGAATCTTTCCAAATACTAAATAACAGGGATAGTCATATGGAGCCTAAAATTGCTTGGAGCAAACAAGCTATTTGTTAATGACACCGGAAAAGTGAAGTCATTTAAGTAACTAAGCTGAATTTAAATCTATATAAACTGAAAACAGCTGCCATTTTGTCTATAAAACACTCCCTAATTTATATCATTTGAGAAAACTTCTTAGGGCCACTTAACCACCTCCCCATACTTTAAAAGTTCTCATTTCTTAAAGCTTTAAATTTTTACTAGCCTTTGTTTTTAGCCTGATACCACAGCATTATTACCCAACCCAGCAAATTAAATATAAAATGTTAAATGATAAAAATAAAGGTGACAAATCTTCAGGGTACACTCAAGTTGAACTGTCCTCAAATTTAAAACAAAATTACCAGGACTACAGGGACAAAGCAAAAGATGTGACATACTATAGGAAAAGACTGAGTAAAACCTGAATGTTTAAATGCCTATGAGAAAGCATACTGCACCCTTCACTGTACTTACTATCTGGCCCTATAGATTTCATCTTTCAGTGTCTGTAGTGTAACAATCCCCACCCCCACCTCCCAAACCTTCCCAGGCATGAGGGGCAAGCTGGTCTGATCCTACTTAGAGTCACTGTTTTACAGAAATGATTTGGGGACCAATTCTTGTAGTGTGTTTCTAGAGTAAATGGTTTGTTTTTTCAGTAGGTGTTGTTTGAACTTATTTCAAAGCTGACAGCCGAAAGCACTGGGTAGGAGGAAGGCAGAAAACTCCACCTCTTAACTTCTTGATGAGAGTGCTTGTCCAAGTAGACTGGTAAAGCAAATATTCATTATGGATTGTAATTCGCTTTGCTTTGGTTTTTGAGGGTTCCCTTAAGAAAAAAGAAATCTGTTAATAAATGATAAAACACACAAAACAACAAAGTTAAATTACTGAAGCAAATGTCTCTTAATTATAAAAGTAAAAGCTTAGGTCTTTCTGTACTTAATCTCAACATGTTAATTTTAAGCATGACAATACTTCTACACCTAATCCTAAATTTTTTTCTATTCTGATATTATAGGTATAACAAAAACAACAAACATTCGTGTGCTTATTAGGTGCCAGACATTCTAAAATGTAAAATCTTAACAACCCTACAAAGGGGGCCAATTACTTGTTTTACAGTTGAGGAATCTAAAACTTACAGAAATGTTGAGTATAACTTGTCCAGCATCACAGGTGAGGAGAGAAAGCCACGATTAGAAACCCAGCAACCCACACCTGACGGTATTTTTGATTTTCCAAAACTCCAAAATTCTTTCTTTTAATGTCACTTTCAAGGCTCTTTTTCCCACAAACAACTTAAGTGTTCTTGCTCCTACCCCCACTTAGATTAACAAAAAACAAAATCAAAGCAGGAAATTACATACTCATAGAACATACATACTATATTTAAAATTTGGTAATAAATATACTCAAATATACTGTCTCCCAATCCTTAGGTAACTTCTTTTGAGGTTTTCTGAAATGTGAATGTCCTAAGAAAATGAGTCACAAAGCAAACAAAGCCAAATTAACTGCAATTATAGATATATGAATATAGATATATGAATAAAGAAAAAACTTCCTTCTAAAAGGTATAAGCCCCAGTTAATAAAGTACTGCAGACCATCAATAAGCTCTCTTCCTTAACACTCCCTACACAGTTCCTATCTAATAAGTAGCACGTACTCAATTATTTGTTAAATGGACTGAATTAGAGCAAACAATCTGGCACAAATTTTTATATTCAAACACTATGCAGTTTTCAGAAAACAAGATCTACTTAAATTATCTTGTGATTTGAGGTAGGGGAAAAACAATAAGGCAACAAATGCAGAGCTAAGGAACTGCCAAGTTGAGTCATTGTTACAACTAGTAGTAAAATGTACTGGGCTCTCCATTATGAGTCATTGAAAGCAAAAATTAGGTAGGTTTGTTAACATTAATGCAAGTTTTATTTAAAAGATAATATTTAAGAAGAGGTAAATTCTAACAAACGAAAATTTTACCAGTAATCCACCCTACAGAAAAGGTGAAACTGGGTACCATTTACAAGACACAAATTCCACCTTTACATTTCTGCATAAAGCTGTACTCACTTCTTTGAGAGAGCCATTTCTTAACTTCTACTAATAAGGCTATGTGAGTTGTGTTCAGAAACATTGACAGCAAACACATAATCTGCACACACAAAAAGTACCTAGGATTTTTACTCCAGGTTGAACACAGTTCTAAGTGCCTAGGACCATATAACTTCAGGACTGCGTATTTCCTCATGAATTCAATTTGAATCATCTTCACTATACTGTTTACCTACCATAATTATTTTGTACAAATAATTAGATTGATGCTTATCATGACTTTATAACTCCCTCAAATTATACCTAATATTTAACATGGTAGTCTGAAAAATAAATATTCAAGACATCAGTTTTAAATTTTCCTTCGACGTAATCCACAAAGTTGGTAACAAATGTTAAGCGCACTACCCCAAAATAAATGTTATCTTTCTTCTAAAAATTACTTGTTACAATACAGATCACATTCTACTCCATAATTCAGATAAACAATCTGTCTTTTGGTAAAAAAGCAAGAGTACAGGATGATTTATTTTTTGGAAACTCTTAATGGCAGTCAATCAATGAAGAAGTCAATCATTCCTGGAGTCACAAACACTCAAAAATTGCTGTTAGCATTGCCAATTTTTTTGCCTGTTTTTTTTTTGGTGGTTATTGCTTTACTTGACAAGTTCTAAATTTAAGACAAAAGAACATCTCCCACTAAGTCTTATTTTAAATATTACAAAATGTATACAGAAGATAGACTCACAGAGGCTATAAAGCTGATGTCTTAAGTAACTCACCCATGAAATGGGTGCAAGTTTTTTAGAAGATATCCAACGATCTTTTTGCTCTAAAAATGAATGCCCCTACTTTTCAGAGTGTTCCCATTTTCCATAGGAGACTTGAGCAGCTTAACAAACTTTTCTTAACAAACCAAATATGTAAAAGGAAACAAAAGAGACATACTTTTCACAGTTAACAATAAATAAAAGTGCAATAAGTGTTCAAGTAGGGCACGTAGTTTAAAAAACTACATGTGCAAATTTGGCATAGGTCATCTTTTAAAGGCTCTTCGAGGGTCCCTGCCATTACTCATTGTGTTCATAACTGTTTGATTATTAGTTGTTCCTGGTAACTGTGTGTTTATAGGTCCTCGGCCACTGCTTCTACCAGCATATGAAAATTGGTATCCTCTTGACTCAGGGCCTGTTTGAACACCATTTCCTACAAAAAACAAACAAACAAAAAAAAAATTAATCACTATTTTCAGTTACTGACCTATAGATATACACTTATTTGAGGTTCTATTACATACTATTAATGCTTACAAACAATATTAGGGAAAGCAAACACCTTTGCTTTTAAACTATTGAAAATTCAACGTGGGTTCTAGGTTTTTTCCAAACATATGATTACTATAACTATATTGCCTTGATGTGGTATTAATAGAGAAAGGAAAAAAGACCATCTTGGGCAGCAAAATTAGAAATGGAGTAGGAAAAAAGCATACATACACACTGCCTACCCTATAAGGGAAAAGAGAAAAAGGCAAAATAGTGTTATGAGTACTGGCATTTGGCTCAAATACGGCTCATAATGTTTCAAAAGAGACAATGTAATTCTAACTGTTTTTAGAAAAAGAAAGCAAAGTTTCTCAAGCAATATAATGATCAGCTGTGCTAAAACACATAGCCATCAGGTCAAATAAAATTTCAGTCATCCTAATGAACTCCAACCACAAATGACTGCCTCAGTTATTTAATAAAGACTTAAAAGAAACTTAACATGGCTGCAAAAACCATCAACATGACATCTGCGGGGTAAAGGCTAATCTTCTACAAAGACAGCTTCCAGCAGTATGTGAAAAATTACCGTAAGCTATTAATCTGAAGATCAAGAGGCTTTTGTTGCACCAAAACAATCAATAATTCTGCATCTATTATAATTGCTAGCTTACTGAAATTTTGTTTTTAAAAAAATCAATGGAAAAATAACATGTAACTTTTTCACATACAACTTAGATTTTTCAGTATTAGCCCATATTCACCATGTATCCCCAGTACCTGATTCAAAAATTTAAATAAAGAATATGCTGAATCAATTAGCTTAAGGGCGTATCTGCTTTCTAAAAAAAACAGATATTTGGGAATTCCCAGTTTAGTTTCCTTTTAGTAATAATTTTTGCCTAAAGACAATTATTTTTCTTCTAAATCTTTCCTTCATTCTTATGCATGATTACAAATATGCCAGAAAAAAAAAAAAAAATCTTACCCACTGGTCCAAATGTACCTGTACCCATATTACTATTCATGGAATTATTCTTCTGTTCACTGTGAGCCTAAAGAGTAATTTTTAAAATTTAACCAAATGAACATTTTAAAAAATCACATTCATAGCATTATTACTAGATATTATATCTATTCTTAATATTTTTAAATTTTTAACTTTTAAAGATTTGTCCAAGTCCATTCAATGTTAAAATATTCATTGTTTCCCATACCTTTTATAGCTGCTGTTACATGCTATTATATTTCCTGATAGTACTCCCCACCCCTCCAGTGCCAAATGGCACATATATTTAATATATGAAACTACAGATACATATACATTGTCATAAAACATATACAAGCAAAATGATTTTAAAAATATGCTTTCTAAAACTGTCATTACACCAAGAGTATCAAAATTGGTAAAGTACCCATAGAATTACAGTACACAGTCAGAATTAGCCTTATATTAATTACCCCTTTGTTCTGCTGTCCGCGATAATCTGGATTGGGTTCACTGAAATTTGGCACTTCTGAATAAACCATACAAAATCTGAAAGAAAATCAAGTTAAAGGTCAAGTTAAATGGCTTCTGCAATAAGGTAATCAACCTTTCTTTATATAACAAGCATAATATAAAGGAATGAAGAAGTTAAGGGGCAAATGGATTAACTAAAAAGCAACAGGCTAACTCACTCTATTTAAATACAACCAAAACTTCCTAATGCTTATCTCTCATAAAAACATCAAACATTTGATTGCCTACAATATATAAAATATTGTTTTGTATTTTAATTCTTTTCCAGCAATGCAAAAAATAAATCATGTCAAAGATCAAGGAACCAGAAGCACAACTTTGTCCTGTTTTTCCACAGATGCTATTACTACTGAGCCATGTAAAGGGTTCCAGTGGTTTTTCCAGTAGTGGTGATGGATTTGCACTGATCCATTCACACACTCTCATGCAGTCCCTCTTTTGACCAATCACTGTGAATCTGCAAAGATAATCATTCAAGGTTAAGAGTGGATTCTGTGGCCACAAATAAAGATAACTGGCTATATCAAGCCAACAGTTTTTTACCCGTGCTTCTTGTAAGCTGATTGTATGGTTTGTACCAACATTACACATAAGCATTTTCTTAGCTCCCCAAAAAGCAACTGAAACCAGTTTTGGTAAATCCTAGACTGACCTTGACAAAGAGCAGTCATTAACAACTGAGTGACCTCCAGTGGTTCCTGACATAACTAATCTCCAGTATTCAGCAACTCCTCTCTAAAGTCAAGATTGGGACAGGATCCTGAACCTTTCAGTAGCAGCGATGCTGACGACTTTTATAACTTATCTCATACCACTAAATACAAACATACATGAATCTGACTTTTCCTCCTAGTGAAGGCAAAGTTTACCAGTTTCTGATCTTTAAAAACTGCCAAGATCGCTCTTTTTTCCTTTCCATTATTAACAAAGCATTTGCCAAAGTTATCTCATCCCTTCAGCGTGGGAGAGTTTTCCTTTTTTCTTCCTTGGTGCCATTTGTGGCTTCCTCTCTTTAAATATCCTCCAATTTCATAGGCATTTAAGTGGATGTCTGAGCATTAACCAAACAGAATGGACTAACCATTTGGCTCACTGCCCACACCACACTTGATGAGTATGACCCAAGAGTCTAGGCTAGCGTGGAGGCTGAATTACCTTTACACCCCTAGAGAGGATGGTTCCTCCAGGCCAGGGTGGAGATCATTACCAGGGTAGTAGTGTACGGAAGCTCGCATTGCGGCTGCTTGCACCGTACCTAGACTGTGGATAAATAGAGGACTTCAATTTTCATTGCTACAAGTCCTTTTAACACGAGTAAGCATTCATCCATAAACAGAGAAAATAAAATTTTAAACTTATGGCCTGAAACTCATACCTAGCTTCCTATCTGGCAAATCACTAGAAGAAAGAACCTAATTCAAATGGCATTTGGGAAATCTGAAAGATACATGTTCCTAAAGCCTACAGAAATGGTCCCACTGGGGCTGGTTTCAAGTGCAGCTTTGTATGGCTCTTTGCAGGGAAAAACTGACATTCTAAACCATAAGAAACAGTATTGATAGCTGTTCAACTAGTTATTTTTTCAGCTAAGCTGCTGAAGTTATCCAGTTTACCAGTCAAAAAAGCCAAGGAAGAATAGCTTATACCTACCAGTTATTCTGTAGATATTATTTGTAGTTTATTCAATTATATGAAACACATTTTAATACTTACTCCCCAATTTTCTGAAGTTCACCACCCCTTCCAGTATAAAGTGTCAGACACCCTTTCCACATGGATGCATACCTAGAGAGAAAAGAAATAGCTGTTCTTTAGAAATATGTGTATTTTCTTCTACATAATTCAAGTAAATCTTTAATTTCCACTGTTTTTGTTGCTGTTTTTTTTGTATTTGGGTGGAGGTAGAGAACAAGCCCTGTCTGTCTACCACAGTAAGCCAAACACAGTAAATCTAACTGGCTACTTAGTAAGAAACAATACAAAGAAAAGTGTACTGCCATATTTTGACCCAAGTATCTCAACTATAACTAATCCTAAAAAATAAAGGAATAATCTTTCTGAAAAGCACTGGCTGTACCCCAGATCACATCTTTAGTCAATCAACAAAGGAAGAATTTTCAATTGCAGAAATTTAAGCAGAAATTCAACTTCGGCCACAGGATATATAAAATCAACAGATTAGTGTTTACCTTTAGACTCATTTACTTGGTCTAATCAGATATTGTCAACAGTTTTTCCTCAGCCTCCATACGATACAGGGTTCACAAGCTACTGAAGATTTGGCAGAATTTAATCAAGGTGCTTCCAAAACAAGAAAAAAACTAAGGTACCAAATCTTACAACTACCTGCCTTTCAGAATTGCAATATTTAGCACGAACTTGGCCAAAGAATTGTTTACTCTGAAAACATCAGACAGCATCACTAAATAAAATAATCCTAAACCAAATCTAAGAAAATGTAAATTAATTAAAATTATAAAATCACTCCAGGGTTTGGTTTAACGGTTCCTTATAGGACTACTAGGCCAACTTCATGACTTAAAAATGACAAGTATGAACTAAATATTGCTTAGCCAATCATAGTTACAGTTCATCTTTTAAAATAGGTTAATAAAAATTTGCTATTTCCAAAAATTAAGTCCCCTTCACTTTAAGGGTTATTTATTATGATTCCATTCACCACTCTGAGGTTATACAAAGTATGACTTAAGAGACAGTGCATTAACCTTTTGCCTTACTAAAATAAAAATTAGTGTATACTTTAAGAAACAATTTGAACAGTTACTACAATTAAAATGTCAACATTCACTTGTTTCAGGAATAAGATCAATAAGATCAAGTTTGCAGGATTTTCTGATAAAACATGTCAATATTCAAATTACCATTATTTAAACGTCAGGTATGCCTTTCTTCAAAAGCTACTCTTCTTGGATTCAACCAGTATGTAAGGGTCTAACAATGAGCTGGACCCCAAGCTGGGTGTGCTATTTTAGCAAGGAACGAATTATTCCCATTTTACAGAAGAGGAAGTTGAAGATAAGAGGTATGCGACTTCTTAAGGTCATGCTGAAGTCAGTAAGTAGTAGAGCTTCTTTAGTGTCCAATTCTTCAAACTGTACTCCTTAAAATTCTATAGATGCTATACCTACTGAATTTAATTTTTCTACAAATTTGTCTCTGGAACCATCTATTATTTTCTGAAACTACAGAATATGAAATACTTGAAATGAGTGTATAGTCTTTTAATTACTGGATGCAAGATATTTTGGAAGCCAAAACTTTAATTATGCCAAATAAATCTTCACCACATCCACCCACATAAGAATTCTCTTTTGTGTAAGTTAAAGATGTGGATATTTAAATGGCATACTGTCATAATGAGCCAGTGTATGAGGATAAAATGTCTAAGTCCTGACTCTTACTTCGGCCTTGATGATACAAGTCACTTCCTGCAGATGTTGTAAGGCCTCTAAGATAATATCAAAAGGCTTGAAATTCCAACATTCAGCATGCTCTAACACTACTTTGAGTTCCTATTTATTACGGCAACATCCATCTCCACCCACATCTCGGATAGTTATGACCCATAAATTATTATAACTATATTGATAATAATAAAAGCTTCCAAATTCTATTTTCAAGACCATTTTCTGCTCTTTCATTTTCCTAAGATGAATTTTCGGTAACTTTTTAAAGGCAGTCTACTAACCAAAAAAAGTTTGTGCAAAATTATTTCTTAGAGCCACCCATCTGTCAACTGATTCTTCGATGAACACATCACAGATGTCTTTCTGCCAAACACTTTCTGTGTATCATTTTGGTTTTTGTACATCGACTTTACAGCAGGTCAAGAAATCATTTTCTATAATAGGCCTTCCAGATACAAACTTTCCATCTTAATTTTTACACCCGAGTACAAATTACTTGACATAACAGAGAAACTGCTAAATTTCCTAACTACAATTTTATGTCCACACCGTCCAAATAACACACGTGCAACTAACATGTTGGCTGGATTTCAACATTAAAAAGGGAAGGGGAGGTGAAAAAGAATTGAGAGACAAGTGTACCTGAATTAAATAACGAAAAAGTACTGGCTACATCAATCTCCTAAAAAGGTTAAATGGCTCCCAGAATAGTATTTTATAATATATAATTAAGCTGTAAACTAGGTAGCTGGTGGGGAGGCGGGGCGGTGAATACCCGTCTGAAACAGCTTTAATGGCTAGGGTGTCCACCATTCAAATTTAATACTGAAGGATCTCACAACTCCTCGGAGTGGCCCACAGAAAGAAACCACACGGAACTTAAGAACTTAACGATCTGCCGGAAATCAACTAATCCCCATTCCGTAGACTGTTACTTTGGAAGCACTTTCCCCCACTTTTATGCACACCTACCCTCTGGTCAACCGAATAATATCCCCTGGCTGTATAAGACCACCGATCTCATCCCACACGGAAATGGTGATGCTGCCCGTTTTATCTGCCACTTTGCACGATCTCACTTCATGGCCGTCCTTGGTTTTGGTCACGCGTCCTGTGAAAATTTAAACATCGAAAGGGGAAGGGGTTGTATTAGATAATGAGGACTCTTCCAAAAAGGTTCTCTAACTCTTCCTCGGGATTTTGATGCATGTGGAAGGCAGGAAGCTGGACGAGGCTGAGCCCCCGGTTCTCGCCGCAGGTGGGATCCGAGCCCGGATCAGGGCCACCCGGGCCACGTGGGAGGGGGGATGGGAGGGGTAAGGGAGGCGGAGGGGGGAAGCCCCCGGCTCGAGGCGGCGCCCTCTTCCCCCGCACCGCGGCGCACAGCGGGTGGCGGAGCTGACTGCGGGCCACCCCACTTACCTATCTCCAGCACAATAAAGACGACATTTAAGTTTTTCAGTCCGGGCTTAATATCTTTTATAAAAAGAGGTGGGTCGTTGACCCCATTCATATTGAGGCAGGTGCGGCTACGGCTGCGGAGACGCGGGTGGGCAGAGAGCGGGACAAAGCCTCCCACCCTCCCGAACCAGGGGCAAGGGCGGAGGGGCGACCTTGGGCGGGGATGGCGAGAGAAGGTGCAGAAAGCGGTTAGTCAGGGACCGGGGAAACCAGCCCAGGTGGCACTGAGCCTTAAAAATAGGGGGAAAAAAACGCTCACAAGTTTAAAGAAAAAAAGACGAGCCACTCCCCACACCAATCCCGCTCCCAACGGGGCGGAAGGAAGGCAAGCGTGAGAACTGCCCCCTTCTTTGTATAAAAGAAAAAAAAGCAGAGGAGGAATGCCTAAGTCCCGCTCACACACGCGGGCGCGCGCCCACCCTGTCCCGGGCTCCGGGAAAGGACAGGCTGTGACAGCGGAACGAGAGCAAAACACAAGCAACCGCACACCCTGTGCCCCAAACAGCGACTGCCGAACGCGCCCGAGCGCCGGCAAGACCCTCCGGCCGCCCCGCCCCTTGTGACGTCACACGGCGTCGGCACGCCCGTCGCCCCTCCTGCCCGGCGTGGGGGAGGGGAAGCGAAGGGGCGGGAATAAACCGGAGACGCCCGCGCAGCCTTCGTGGTTCCGCCCCGGAGTTGTCAGCGCAGCCTGACAGCCTTCCAATCAGCTCTCGGCCCTTCCTCTCCGCCCCGCCTCTCGCCCCATTCCGCCTTCGGGGCGCAGTGCGGGTTTTGCTGTTTCTTATTTCCTCTGGTGGCGGTTGCCTTACAACTTCAGGGTATTCCTGCTTTTTCTACGCCTGCCCTTTAGTCCGGTGGTGACGAGGAACGGTTGTTTGGTTTAGGATCCTGTGGGTATGTTAAAAAGTGTGTAGTCGAGTAAGAACCGAGTTCAGACAATGGTGGCTGGTCGGAACGAAGGAAAAACAGACAGGGATGAGGAAGGGGTCCTTGACTGCAAAGCTGGAAGGACTTGGAGATCAGTTCAACCGCCTCATTTTAGGTATATTTAAACTGAGATCCAGAAATGTGAGGTAGTTTGCCGAAGGTCACCTAGCAACTCAGTGAGCAAGCAGGACTTAAAAACAACTTGTCCGACCTGGCCTTGCATTTTTCATTCCATAATCCTAAGCAGATAGACAGTTAAATTTCTTTGCAAGCTTACCCCTCCTTTCTCAAGTTAGACCCCTTCCCCATTTTTGCTTTTCTTCTCTATTTTGCACTTGCTTTTATACATCCAAAAATCATATGGGGGGTGGGGTGGAGGACTGAAACATTATAAACTGAAAAAAAAGGAATAAAGTTTTCTTTATGTCATGTAGAGACAAACCTGAGCTCGAACTACTCACTAACTGTGTGACCTTTAGGACAGATGGTTAAGCTTTCAGGTCATAGTTGAACCATCGGATGAAATGAGGGATCACAGGTAAATGGTCCAACTAGCGTCTAGCACGTAGTAATTACTCAATGAATATTTCCCCTTGCCAATTTTCTATGCTTAGAGAAACGAAAAATCAATAATAGCCTAAGCTGTGATTACTTAATCCTTTTATCACCCTATTTTGTTAGTGCTATTTTTAATTCCCATTTTACAAGTAATGAAACTCACAAGAGGCCACACAGCTAGAGAATGGCCATACAGGGTTTTTAATCTAGGCAATCTTGATCCTAGAGCCCTCCAGCTCTAAAGGTAATTTTTAAACTTAAATTGCAGCAGTGGAATTGTAAGAGTTGAAAACAGACTAAAGAAATTAAGTAGTAGCAGCAGGATATATCTGTAGGGCTTTAAAGAATCATCTGGTCAATTGTTTGTGGTAGTAACAAATGTTGGGAAGAGTGTCAGATAATTTGCATGTCAGAAGCCTTAATTATTCCGTGATCCTTTCTGAATATATTTAGATCAACCACCACTTCCCAAACATCTGCAGGCATGCAGGGTAGATCTATTACATCCTTAGAAAAGAGTTTCAAAAATAATCACAACATTGTCAGGAGAGTCAAGACATTCTTAAGGAAGCAGAAGCTTCCATTTCGTGAACAAGTGAGGCCCCAAATGCCAAAGACACTGATGTAATGCTGGAAAGTGGTACGGAGTCATGTGATGAGCTTGGTTTCAACATCAAATAAATGATGAAACATGCCAGTTAATGTCAGAACCAGCATGTGACCTCAAGACAGTCAAGGGCTACCAATCCAGGCACCCTTTACATGAGCTCTGATCCTACCATGGTTATCTGCCACTTCAATTGGATTGCCCTGATAGCTGTATTCTTTAACTCAAGCAAAAACCATTAACACAGAAGCAATGTTTAAATCAGACACTTGTTTTTAAGGTTTGGAGATACCTTCAGAGGATTAATAGTAGACAGAAAACCAATTGAAAATGTTGAGCAGAGTTGTGGCCAAGAGGTTGGGTAAAGAAAGAAAACTTAAATCACTTGCCCCCAGAAAGGGGATTAGGTAGGGGTGCTCAGACTAATTATAATAATATCATATAGAGTGGAACCAGACAGGAGAAACGAAGCCCCACTGAAACAGAGGCATGGTGCTCAGAGTAGTGGCCCAGTTCTTCCCTTCCCCCTCAGCACAGAACTCAGAGGAAGCGTCTCCTACTTCCTTCCCTACCAACTCAGCAGTTCTCGGAAAGGAAATGGCAACCACGTGCTTTCTCATTAACTGAAAGTAAAGACAGCCTTGAGAAAAATAATGGTGTGGTCAGGGCAGGAACTCTTCCACCCAGGCTAGCTGGTTTCAACTACCCTCAAATCACCTCCCAGGAAGGTTGTTAGAAAGAGAAAGGGTTGTCAAGAAGTACAACCATGCCACCCACCCAGATCATCTTTCCTAATTTTACTATTTAGCGAAACAAAGAGATTCGTCGCACTGTGCCACACAACCCATCCAGTTAGGTCATAATGATTATATTGCTACTGCTTTAATATATTCACAAGCTTACTTCATGGTCTTTCTTCCAAAGCTGTTGTTCTTCCAGGCCTTCCTCATTTTTCATAGCCGAACCTAAAATTATTCTGAGATAATGGACTCTTCTACTTTTATGCCCAGACCTCAACACCACTACTGCTGGTAAAGATGTTGCTTTGTGAGAATCCAGTATAATATTGAAGGGCATCCATTAGAATCCAATAAATAGTGTTCTGTTTATCTGGGTCCTCATGAATAAAGGTCTTCCTGTGAGTTTTGCCCACCACCCAGTAATCATGCTCACCCCTAGGTTCTGTTTTCTGGGATTACCAAGATCATTTTCACTTTTTTTCTTTTTTTTTTTTTTCGTTCTTACATTATCCGTCTATTTAAAGCTATTAAAATAAAACAGTTTGCCAAGTACTGTTTGAAACTAACATTGTTTTACAGTGAAACTAACATTGTTTTACGGTGAAACTAACAAAAAAAAATCAACAAGAACAGCAGTGTTCTTACATTACAGAGATTATTCATTTTGCAACATAATTGGCAAGGAAAAAAGGTCTTGTTTTTTAAAAACTTCTTTAAAAAGATTGAACTTAAAGACTCATAAGTAATATTTAGTAATGTTTGCAACAATAGCCACACAAATCATCCCTATAATGGTAAATGCTAACACGCATTGAGCATTTGCTATGTGCCAGGCATTTGATACTTCTAAGCACTTTATACTTAATCATTTATTACTGGCTAATTAATACATGTGAAGTGATTGTCCTCATTTTATAATAGCTAATGAAACTGGGTTTTAGAACCAGCTCTTTTTGCTTCAGAGCCCTGTTGGTTAACATGTTCTAGTTGGCCCCACAAGGCATATGTAATAGTTTCTAATAGACACCTGACACATATTGAAGTGGAGGGCTCTATAACTCTTTGTTGAATTCTGATTTACAATTTTGGTTTCTCTCTATAAAAACAGGAAATACCATTCTCATTTTATAGCATTATCAAGCTCACACACATGCTCTCCTTTCAAACACACATCAATAAATCAGTAGGAGGAAAACAGTAAATGCTTCTATACAAATCCCTACTTGGAAGCATTTCCCGTAAGAACACAGTGTCCCAATTGGAAGAATGATTATAAATAATGTGCTCCACCCCCATCATTTTGTATCTGAAAAAAATAGAGGCCCAAAGATTTTAAATATTATCAGCTATAGCCCCTAATGAATTAATGGGTCTCAGTAAAATCCATCAGTGGATGCCAGCATCCCAAAATGAGGGATAACCAGTCTAAATCACTTAAATCAGAATCCCCAAAAGTGGGATTCAGGCATCAAAATATTTTAAAACTCCTCAGGCAATTACAATGTTCAACCAAGTTTGAGAAGCATGGCAGGAAAAAAGATTATTTTCAGAATAATTTTCTTTGTTTTCCACATGCCTGTTAATTCTCTGGAATAGTGTTTCCTTTATACTAGTTTGGGAAATCCTATGTTGAGATACATTTTTAGGAATGAAATTACTGAGTATATATTTGAGACTTCTGATATGTATTGTCATGTAATAAGAATTTATGTTAGGATTTTTGAATAGATTTATTCTCCATTGCCTTTTGTATATGTTTTAAGTGTAATTCATTAATTTATTCAACAAATATTTGTTGAACGACTGCTATGCACCAGCAGTGGGGATGCCTCACTAAAAACAATGCAAACAAAAATGCCTGACTTCATGGAGCGTATGTTCTAATGGCAGTAGACAGAAAATTAACAAAATAAATCAGTACTAAGGTAAAAAAAAAAATAAAGGAAGGGAGGGAATAGGGATTTGGTGGGAGGGGCTGCAGAGATTGGTCAAGGAAGGTCCTATTAAGAAGGTGATATTTGAGCAAACATAAAAAGGAAGGGAGAGAGCAAGCCAGGTGGGTATCTGGGGTATGGCATTCCAAGCAGAGTGAAAGTGATTGAAAGGTCCCAAGCATGCCTGGCTTGTTCCAGGAACAGCAAAAAGGCTGCTGTGGCGGAAGCAGAGGGAGCAAGGAAAGAGTCGTAGTAGATGAAGAGGAGGAAGGGACATATCGTCTGTGAGGACTGTGCAGACGTTGGCTTTTACTCTGATTGAGACAGAAAGCCGTTGGAGTTATTTGAGCAAAGACTGGACATGCTAATCTGATTTAAAAGGATCCCTCTGAATGCTGCTTTGAGAACAAAAGGAGCAAGGGTGGAAGCAGGAGACTATTGCAATAATCCACATGAGATGTGCTGGTGGTATGTACCAGGGTAGTAACCAAGATGATGGTAAAATGTGATCAGCATCTGAATCTACTTTGAAGATAGAGCCAACAGGTTCGCCAAATGGTTGGATGTAGAGCATGAGAGAATGAAATGAGTAAAATATGATTTCCAAATTCTTTTTGTTTGTTTGTTTGAGCAACTGGAAAGATGGAGTTATTGACTGAAATGGGGAAGACTACAAATGCAGCAGTTTGGAGGGATGAGGAAAGATTGGGAGTTCCAATTTAGACAGGACAAGACAAGCCAGTGAGGCAGGAAGAGTGGTGTCCTGGATGCCACGTGAATCAAGTATTTCTGGGCAGAGGGAGTGATTATGTGTCCATGGCTGCTGTGAGATGAAGACTGAGGATTGGCCATTGGGTTTAGCAAAAATGAAGGCCAGTGGTGACCTTGACAAGAGCAGTTGCAGTGCAGTGGCTGGGCAAACACCTGAATGGATTGTGTTCGATAGACAATGGAAGTTCAGAAATTGCAAATGTCAGAGCAAGGATATAGGGCTCCTTCTAAGGGTGTTTGCTGCAAAGAAGAGCAGAGAAATGGGCCAATAATTTCAGGGGGGAGTGGGACAAAGATATTTTTAACATATAAGAAATACCATTAAAACTGTAAGCTGAGGGAAATGATGAGGGAAATGATTCATAGTCCCTCTCCTTATGAATTGCTGAAGATAAGTTTTTTGGAGCAGGCAAGAGGGAATACCAGTGAAGGGGTTGATGGGAGCTTAGACAGTACTTCTAGAACAGGAGGGGAGCCATAGTATTCAGATGTTAATGTATGGATTGATGTGGTGGTAGTGTGTAGTATTCTCCTGATTGCTTCTGTTTTCTGAGTGAAACAAGCAAGATCATCAGTTCAGAGTGAGGAGGATGGGGAGGAGATACTGGAAGTTTAAAGAGTGAAAAGAGGGTGTGAAGTAGTTCTTCATGAACATGGAAGAATGAATGAACTGGAGAGATGTGGTACAATTTCAGAATGAGACTGAAGTGTCACTTGAAGGTAGTGACTGTAAATTTATAGTTAGACCAGTGCACATGATTTTGTGTTTTTCTTCAGCCGTCTTCATCTTTGAGAGTTTAGGCAAATACTAGACTCAGAGTTGGATTTAACCAGAATTGCAGTTTTGACAAATTATAGCAGCCCTGTTTTTTGCAGTGTAGGTTGTTCAAATCTTTCCCAGTTTGTGATTTGTCCTTTCCATTTATCTGTATTTTTGAAGCACAGAAACTTTATATATTTATGTGGGCAAATCTATTGCCTTTTCCTATAATTTTTTTCATTGCTTTTCTACTTTAGAAAGTCCTTCCTCATAAAGGTATAATATAAGCTTTCTTCTATAGTTTCTCTGATTTTTTTATGGTTGAATTTTCAGCTCTTTAATCTACCTGTATGTATGCTATGATGCAAAGCTCTCATCAAAAAGTTCCTTGATTTTCCCAGCATTATTTCTTGAAGAAACAATTCCTTAACCTTGGATTTGTGAGTTCTTTAAAATATACGGTATTATCTTATGCCTTGGTTTGCTAAACTTGCCGGAATGCAGTACTACCAGAAATCAGTTGGCTTTTACAATGGGGATTTATTAACTTACAAATTTCCAGTTCTAAGGCCAAGAAAATATCCAAATTAAGGTTTCAACGGGATGATACCTTCTCTAAAGAAAGGCCACTGGCATCTGGGACACCTCTGTCACATGGAAAGGCACATGGCCGATGTCTGCTGGTCCTTGTCTTACAGGTTTCATTACTTTCAGCTTCTGGCTTCAGTGGCTTCCTCTCTCAGCTCCTCCAGGAGCTTTTTCTCTATATGATTCTCAATTGAAATAACTTAACCAAAAGGTCCCACCTACAACAGATCTACACCCACAGGAATGGATTAAAAGAACATGGCCTTTCCTGGGGTACATAACAGCTCCAAACCACCATATCTTACTATATGTTTATATTTTATATGCCGTAGCTCCAGCCTAGCTCTTCTGTCTATTCTCTGATTTTTCTGTCTATTCTCAGTACTTAACGTGATTGAAGTATTGTGTATTTATAATTTGTCAGCATCTGATAGGGCAAATACCAATGGCAAATCCCGTTTTTATAAATATTCTTTACATAACTTGCTTACTTATTTTTCTTGAAATTTTGTCGTGGTTCAATAAAAGATCCTCTCAGGTTTTGGTTGAAACTTAAATAAGCCTAAACATTAATTTGGGAAATATCGATTTCTACATAATATTCAAGGTTCCCATCCAGTAACCATGCTGTGCTCCTCTATTCTAGTCTTCTTCTAAATTTTACTGGATTGGTTACTCGTTCATCTTTTTTATACATTAAATCTCCTTGAGATCATGATTCTGCTTTAATTTTCATTTTACCAAAGTGATTCCTCAAGCATGTTCCCCAGGAAAGAAAGTGGAAGGTAACTTTTTGATACTGTCTATATCCAAAAATGTCTTATTTTTTCCTCACATATATATGATAATTTGGGCTGGCATAGAATTTTTAGACTGTAGTCCATTTCTCTTTACATTTGTCACTAAGTCTAATGGATAGACTGCTCTTGGAACACTGATTTTAGAAGAAAAAAATTGAAAACAACCTCCATGTCATAAAAGGGAGGGATTTATTAAATAAGTTAGGGTATCTTTACTAGGGAAGTCTATGTAGCTTTTGTTTTAAAGAGGTTAAAAAAAGTCCCTTTTTAAAAAAGAAGTTGCATAACAATATGTACACTATGATTGGAGTTTTGTAAAATTGGAAACCTATGTAGATATATATTGGTATATCTATTTCCCTATTATGTATATAGAAGAACACATGCCAAATATTACTAAATTATTATGGGATTAAGATTAATTTGGGGATTGGGAAACTTCCACTTTTTATTTTATATACTCTAAATTATTTGAAATTTTAAAAATGTTAAAGTGTTAATATTTTTTTTACATCCAATTTATTTGCTCAGCTTTTAATTCACTTGACACTACTAAACACTTTTTCCTGTAAAAATACTAGGTTAGGTGCACCTCCTATATATTCCCATAACAACTGTACTTATTCCAATTAGAGGCCTTTTCACTGTAATTTATAATTGCCTCTCTATTTGTCTATTTCTTCCAAGTAGACTGAAGACTCAGGTACTTTTCCTATGCCATCATTTTATCTTAACACTTTACAAAGTACAAGTTCAATAACTATTTGTTGAAAATGTATGTAAGGTTTTAAAGGAAATGTGTATTATCTAGTTGTACAAAAAGTAAAAGAGGCGGTGTTCAGAAAGTAGAAAAGGGAAGCGAGATGGGCAGGGTGGAAAGTCCTGGAGGTGAACAGTGCCCATTGGGTGAGAGCAGCCAAACCACCGTGGGAAGGGTTTCCTTAACTACAGTCCAAATAGGTCAAAGAGAACAAGGCAGAGACCTGTGGGAGAAACCATGCAAGAGCAATAAAAAGGTAATAGTCTCTCTCCATCTAGGGGAATTCCACACTTAGATAAGAGGAGATGATGTAAATTCTTTCTTTGGTGTTTGAGTGCCTCAGATATCCACATGGGTGGGCCAAATAGGAGTCAGTATAGAACTTCAGAAGGGACAGCTGGAAGGCCACATCACTGTGAAAGCAAGAGGAATCTAAAACTTACTTTTTATGGTAAAGTCTAAGCTGCCCAAAAAAAGAAACACCTATATCTATCTATCTATCTATCTATCTATCTATCTATCTATCTATCGATAGATCTATCTATTTGGGGGAGGGGGGGGCTTAAATAAGATGAGAGTTCATTTTTCTCATATTATAATCCCAAGGTGAGTGGTCCAGGTTTGTGGGTAGCCTCTGTTCCACAAGGTCACTCAAGGACCCAGATTCCCTCCATTTACTGCTTCACCGTTCTCTAAGATGATATCTTCACCCTCAGGGTCAAGATTGGGTTGTGGGCACATTAGTGTTCCAATCCCTGGGAAGGAAAAAGCATTAACTCCAAGACAAGTAGCTTTTTAAAGGTGGAAATGATCCAGAAATAGCAAGTTACTTCAATCCACGTCCCTTTGTCCAAAACTTAGATACACAATCACATCTAGCCTCCAAAAAGACTGAGGTTATAGTCTCTAGTTAAGTGACCATGTACCCAGTGTAATCTCTGTTCCTATGGAGGAAGGGAGTATGGATTTTGGAGGAAAACTAGAAGTATAAAGAGATTTTGTGTGTTCATAATCTAACCAGTAAAAATTGACTTGAAACTCTAGCAGCCACCAAATGCTGATCTGAGATGGCTCATGGGTGTGCAATGCAAAAACCGACAATGGCAAGAATTTAAAGCAAAATGTACTCAGTTGAAAGTATTTTCCTTAATTCTGAGATGATGTCCTTACTATTTTTTGCATTAAAATATATTTTTAATGATATGGTGATGATAATAGATAACATTGTAAATATGCCCTTTTTTAAAAGTAAAATGGAACATTGCCACACTACATCAGTATTCCCATCCCCTGTGTGTGTGTGTGCATTGAAATTTTACTGATTCTTGAAAGCCTGTTATCTGGGAACTACTGTTTCATGTGGCAAGCAAGCACAGAGGCTCAGCAGAGAGACCAATAGTTAGGTCTGTTACTATCCCTACTCCTCCTTCAACATTGATGATGGCATCTAATTCCCAGGATAGGTTTCCTAACTCTTCCCCTCGACCCACCATCATCTTCCTCTCTGTAGCAGGTTAGGCCCCCTCCTCTAGCCCCACACCATTCTTTACATGGTTCCGCTGTAAAAGTTATCATGTTGCATTGTATTAATAGTTAATGTCTCTGTCCTCCTACTAGAACAGAAGAACCTCAAGAATAAGGACCACGCTTTTCTTCTCTTATCTCCAGTATTCATTGAAGGGTTGGTTCTTTTTCAACATGAAAACAAATTTATTGTTTTTGCTGATTATAAAAGTAATCTATGTTTTCTTTTAAACCAAATTTCACAGAAATGCGTAAGTAGAAAGTTAAAGTTTCTTATCATCTCACCCCTCATGGTAGTAGCTCGTAACAAATTGGGATAATCAATGCTTCTAGAATGAATCATGAGTGAGCAATGTTGTAATCACCGTATTATACCTGAAAAAAGTACAGTACTGAGAGGCCAGGCAACTTTTTCAAGGTCATAAAACCAGTTAATGAAGGGAGGACCATAATCCACTTCTACCGATTTCTCATCCAATATTCTCCTACTATCCTATGCTACTACCCCCTTTTTAATAGTTATTGTAATTATTGAATAAACATGTGTTCCTCATTTTTTAATGTCAAAGAGAGTAAGCAGAAGACTTTATATTTCTTTTTAAAAATCACCAAACTTGATTAAGTTGCTTTTCATTTACATTTTCCCTTGTCTTGGACTCTCTCTGCAGCAAGAAACAGAAATGCACTCAGATTGTTTTTAAGGTATCTGTTACTGTCTGCTAAACCTTGCCAAAACTTGGAGGCTTAAAACAGCAACAATTTCATTTCAAGATTTTGTGGCCTGGCCATCTGAAAGTGTCTTCTGATGGTCTTGCTGGGATCACTCTTCTGACTCAAGTCATTCAATGGCTCACCTGGGGCTGAAGGGTCTGAGAAGGCCTCACTCACATGTCTGGCAGTTGGTGCTGACTGGTGTCCTCTACAAGGTTTTGTATGCTCTCGTAGGCTATGCTGGACATCACAGCTTGGTGATATTAGGGTTCTAAGAGAATGAGAGTGGAAGCCAAAAGGTATCTTAAGGCTTAGGCTCTGAAACTAGCATGGTGACACTTTTATTGCATTCTATTGGTCAAATCCAGTTACAAGGACAACCCAGATTCAAGGGGATGGAGAGAGAGCCTCTGTTTCTTGATGGGAGGAATGGTAAATCAAATTGCAAAGAAGAATATGGACAATGGAGGCATGATTCATTGGGGAGGATTGCTATAATGTGTTTCCACAGGTGACATGTTCCACATGCTAACAGTCTGCCTGCTGACCACACTGTCATGCCCATGGCTTCCTTTAAACAATGTCTATAGTTCATGCTTTGTAATTTGTAAGTCTGTCACCTGTCTTCAAGAAGACAGACTGGAGATTTGTGCTTGTATTAGTCAGGATTAGGGCCAACTTCAAGTGAGAGAAAACCATAAATGGACTGGGCTTAAACAAGATAGAGTTTTATTTCTGGTTCTTGTCAAATTCCAAAGGTAGGTGTTCCAGAACTGGTGAGCTCCACATTTTAGGCACCTTCTGTTTTGTTGCTCCATTGACAACTACCTGCTAGTCCCAAAGTCTTCTTGTGGTCCAAGATGACTGGCTGCCAAAGCTCCAAGCATTACATTCCATTTTGCCCATCAGTAAGGAGAAAAGGAAGGGAAAGCAGAATCCACTCCAATTAAGGATACTTCCTGGAAGTTGCACATCTGACTTCCATTTCTATCCCATTGGCCTGCATGTAGTCACATAGTAGACCTATCGCAAGGGGGATTGGGAAATGTACTCTGTATTTCTGGTGGCCATGCACCCAGCCAAAAACCGAGGATCCTATTACTATGGAAGAATGAGCGAGTAGCTATCAGTGGACCAGCAGCAGTCTCTGCCACAGTGCTAACGGCTCTGTAAGCTCTCTATGGGCTTATAATGTGGTCTGGTATGAGAAATATGCCTAACAGGTATGCTATATTTATTAATTCATTAATTCTCCAAAGTATTTATTGAGGCCTTCCATGTATCGAAACGCTATTCTAGCTGCTGGGAATAGTGCAGTGAACAAAACAAATTCCCTTCTCTGCCTTCGTTGAGTTATACTCAAGTTAGGAAAGATAGGCAATAAACCAACAAACAACTTAATAAAATGTTAGATATTTGTAAGTGCTATGAATAATATAGATAAAGGGATCAACTGTATGTAGATAGGAGGGGGAGAGTTATTTGAGATAAGTGACATATGGGCAGAGACACACATGATATGAAGGATCAAGCCATGCTGTTATCTGGGACAAAAGTACAGGCAGAGGAACCACAGTGCAAAGGTTGTGAGGCAGGAGCATACTCGGGATGTCTGAGGAACAGCAAGGAATCTGGCCTAACTAGATTGGTGGTAGGGGTGAGGAGCGTGGATGATAGGAGATGAAGAGTCAGATCATGACAAGGACCATGTGCTGGACTGTGAAAAACTGATCCCACAAGATAGTCTTTCTTGAAGATTCCAAATGTAAAGTTGTGTCAGGGTCCCCAAGACCACCTCCAGCTTCAGTGATTCACTAGGACAACTTATGGGCCTCAGCATATCATCATAATCATGTATTCATGGCTATGATTTATCACAAGGACAGGAAACAGTGCAAAATCAGCAAAGGGAAAAGGCACATTGGTGAAGTCCAGAGGAAGCACAAGAAGTCACACGGGATGTACTTAATTCCTCTAGCAACAAATTGTAGCATATAGAGAGTGTTGTCTACCAGGGATATTCACTAGTGATTCAGTGCCTGGGGTTTTTATTATGGGCTGGTCACATAGGCATCCTGTTCCTGGCATATACTAAAATTCCAGACTCTTGAAGGAAAACAGGCATTCAGCATATACCATATTATTTGTACAGTTTAGGCATAGCAAGCCTTCCGAAAATCTAGATTCCCAGACACTAGCCAAAGGCCAACCTTGCAAGGGCCAACTGCCATTAATATTGTAACAGCAGTACTGAGCCTGCCATTAACTCTTTTCTGCACAAAAACACACAGAGAGGGATGCATGAAGCAGAGCAGAGGAAAAGCCAGGAAAAGAGAGACTAAACAGGCTCCATGGGTTAGTAGAAGCAATGAATATATAGACTCTATGAGGCAGAGAAACTGAGAAGTAGAGAGAGGGCAATAGTAACAACAGGAGGCAGAAGTGAAGAAGAAAGAAGCCAAATCAAGTGAATGGATGGGGTATCTTGTGCTGGAAGAAAGAATACCCTTCTATCTGAGGACAACCCAAATATTGATTCAGGACATTTGAGTTGCTGTTTGATCCTGGAGACCAATGAACAACATCCTGGTTGTTTATGAGGCCTGATCCATTAAAATGATTTCCTGTACTTGCCTCCTAATTTCCTCTTGCATCCTTGTAACAGATTCTATTGACCCAATATCTAAGGCATGCTTCTGCTACTTGAAACCTGAAAACACCTCTCTAATACCCCTGGGCTTTCACCATTCAAAACATAGGCTTTATAGAGGAAAACTAGTATGGTGGCCAATTGGATATGGAACTAAAATTTGTAGTAGGGTATAAAAGCTTCTCCCACCTTCCTACTGTGAACCCTTGCTCCAGCCATATGAAACTACTCACAGTCACACTCAACTTTCATGCTTCTTTTGACTTGGTTCACTCTGTATCAAATTCCTGGTCTTTTCCTCCTCAAAAAAACCCTGAAGAGCTTTAATACCCAGCTCAAATGTCATTTGCATTCTCTGTGAAACCTTTCTGACCACTTCTTTTCCCACACTCTTGTCCCTTCCCTCTAGAATGAATTCTTCCCTCTTCACTGCTCTCACATCTCTTGGTAAACTATTTCTATCATGGCACTTATATATTGTAATCAACTATTTATATGTCTGTCTCAAACAAACTATACTCCTAGCACTTAGCACATACTTTCACAAATGGTAACTCTTTGATCAGTGTGTATTGGGTTAATTAATGAATGAAAGAAATGCAAAAATTAATTCAAAGTAGATAAAAGACCTCAATATAAGAGACAGCACAGTAAAATTCTTAGAAGATAATATAGGAAAACATCTTGAAGGCCTAGATTTGGAGGTCACTTCTTAGACCTCATATGAAAAGCACAAGCAACAAAGAAAAAAATACATAAATGAGAACTCCTCGAAATCAAAAGCTTCTGTGCCTCAAAAGACTTTGTCAAAAAGGTAAAGAGGCAGCCAACTCAATGGGAGAAAATATCTGGAAACCATCTGTCTGATAAGAGACTGGTATCCTGCATACATAAAGAAATCCTGCAATTCAACAACAATAGTGCAAACAGCCCAATTATAAAATGGGCAAAAGGTATGAAAAGGCATTTTTCCAAAGAGGAGATACAAATGGCTAAAAAACACATGAAAAAATGTTCATCTTCACTAGCTATCAGGGAAATGCAAATCAAAACTACAATGAGATACCATCTCACACCAATAAGAATGGCTGCCATTAAACAAACAGGAAACAAATAAATGCTGGAGATGATGTGGAGAAATTAGAACTCTTATTCATTGCTGGTGGGAATGTATAATGGTACAGCCACTGTGGGAGACAGTTTGGCGGTTTCTCAGAAAACTAGCTATCAAATTACCCTACAATCCGGCAATTCCATTTCTTGGTATATCCCCAGAAGATCTGAAAGCAGTGATATGAACACACATTTGTCAACTGGTGTTCATAGTGGCATTGTTCACAAACAATCCAAGTGTCCTTTAATAGACAAGTAGATAAAATGTGGTATATACATACCATGGAATACTATTCAGCAGTAAGAAGGAACAAAGTCTTGAAACATATGGCAACATGAATGAATCTTGAAAATATAATGCTGAGTAAAATGAGTCAGACACATAAAGAGGGATATTGTATGTTACCACTACTATGAATTCCCTGAACAATGTAAAATTAATGTTTTATAATGTAGCATATTTGGGACCTAGTGATAGACAGAGGCTAGTGAAGGGGGAATGATTATCTAATATGTTCAGATATGTTAATGAGGGTGAATTCAAAGGTATGAGAATGGATGGGGTGATGATTTTTTATTAATGGGATTATGAGTATCAGGGCTGCATTGAAGGTAAATAGAATAGAAAGGGGTTGTTTAAAGGCATTTATCCCACAGATCAGCACTACGAAATAGAGATAGGTGATTTCATGATAAATTTCTAAGGTATGACACTGTTACAGAGAGTTGAAAACAGAATGGTATATGGGAAACATCTACCTCTTGCATACTAGAGACTATAATTAATATAATTAATAACTAATAATAATAATAACTTACTAGGACCACACAAATACTAGGCACAAATAATTAGGGGCTAAAAAGAGCTATGGGGGTGTTTTGGGTTACAAGAATTGTTTAAAATGGAAAGTGGTGAGGATTATACAACTAAGTGATGATAATGCGAGATAGATATGAATTATCATGGACAGAACATATGCTATGTGAATTTAGGAAACACTACTTTATAAGTCAAGCCCTCAATCTTAAGTCTTTCTCTTATGAAACTTATGGTTGTGAAGGGGAGGCTAAGCCTACCTACAATTATGCCTAGGAGTCACCTACAGAGAACCTCTTTAAAAAAGAAAAAAAGAAGAAAAAGAAAGAATGAACCAAAAAACATATACAAGTGAGTCACATATTGAAGATTTCTGACCCCAGCAACTGGACAAGTCTCCTTGACAAAGACACCCAATTCTCATATTTGAAACAATAATACCTCTCATCTATTGGGTACTTACTATTTCCCAAGATTAGATTACTTTTAAACTACACTATTGCTTTGAAGATATTGTTACTTTATAAATGTTAAATGGCCATATCAGCATTGATTCAAATAATTTATCTAGTGAGGAAGCAAATTCATTTTTATTTTTATTTTAATATTATGGGAGAACTTACTTATTACCCAACCAAAAAAGTCTTCCCGAATGCTCAATATAAAGTAAGTAAAAACACAAAATCACTCTTCTACTACTACTGCCACATATGTGTATGTGTAAATATATACATATATCTTTTTTAATTAAAGTTTTCAAAGGATGATACTTTCAGGTAGTATTGATTTCACAGCCCATTATTTATGGCGCTGAAAGTGAATTCTCTAAGCAATTTTATAATTAAACCAATTCTAAAAAGTTTAAACATGTCAGAGTAAACAGCAACTGAAATCTTTCTTACTCTTTCCACAAGACCTCTTTTGAGTAGTGGCCCTTTAAATTCTGTTAGTATATTTTAGAGCTTTCCTTACTCCCCTGAGAGTTATCAGAATCATGCCTTTGGTTAAATACTTGTATGAGGTGGTTGTGGTGGCTGTTGTTTTTGAAATGCAAGAGGTTGCAAGAAATAAACAAAATGGATTGCCAGAAACTAAGGGCAGGTTAAAAAAAACACACTGTCTGAAACTGAAGCTAATTAGAATTATTTTTGAGTTTCTAAGATTAGTCATCTGAGAGAAGATTTGCAAATGTGTGTTGCGGAGGTTGGAGAGCATTTATCAATTCTCATATGTGTGTAGAGAGGAGGATATTGTGAGGGGTTGGAGAAGGAAACATTTTTTTAGCATTTTTTTGTGTGTCAGCCATTTCACATACATTCTCCTTTAATAATTACATATTCCATATTCCACAGATGGGAAAATGAAACTCAGAGAGGAAAGCTCCATGACACACACTTCTGCAGAGCACAAGTGAAATTCCATCCAAGTTTCTCTGACTCCAAAGGCTGTGTCTCTGCCATTCAACATAGGAGACCAAATTATCACATCACAAGACGCAAATAGCTCTAATTAAATGTAACATATCCTGAATATCATCCAGAAAATGTAGAGATATGATGGCAAATTTAAAAAAAAGAACAAGGGTCATCAAATTATGACCCATGGCCAAATCTGGTCCCAAACCTGTATATGTAAATACAATTTTATTGGAGCAGAGACAGGCCCATTCATTCCATGTTGCCTATAGATGCTCTCAAGCCACCAGGGCAGAGTTGAATAGTGTGACAGAGATCACATGGTCTGCAGAGCCCAAAATATTTACTACCTGACCCTTGACAGAAAAAATTTGTTGGCCCTTGGGATAGAACCTTTGTCAATCAATATCTAGTTTTGTCCAAAGGGGAGAGGTTCAATGTCTAGCAGGCCCTGAAGACCAGTACCTTTATTAGGTGCAAAGGGGATTAGTTGCCCTGAGCTGTTTACCACTAATGAATCTCACTACAATACTCTTCTCTAAGTACTGTGATAACTGAAAACACTAAAATTTGGAGTAATTCACAGAAAATTTTGGAACAGAATTTTTTCAGTTCAAGTTAATTAGTTTTGCCTTCTGAGCCAATCATTTAACCTCCAAAATATCATGGAAGAAGCAACTCTGGGTGAATAGCAAAAAAATTAAAATAATGAACAAAGTTGAAAGTTGTTATTTATAAAAAGGGACAAAACAGAAAACTGAAAAGCTTTGAAAAAGTAAAGATTTCATGAAAATAAAGGGAAATTGATGAAAATGAACACTCCTATTTTTAGTCTTTTGTTTAAAATAAACCTTTTATTTTAGAGCACTTCTAGATTTATAGAGAAATTGCCAAGCTAATACAGAGAATTTCCTTCTATCTCACACCCAGTGTCCTCTATTATTAGTATCTTACATTAATTAGTATGGTACATTTGTTACAATTAATGAACCAATATTGGTATGTTATTATTAACTAAAGCACATAGTTTATCCAGATTTTGTTAGTTTTTACCTAATATCTTTTTATGTTTCAGGATCCCATCCAGGATACCACTTACATCTCATCATTATGTCTCCTAAGGCCTCTCGTATCTGTGACAGTTTCTCGGACTTTTCTTATTTTTGATGACCTTGGCAGTTTTGAGGAGTACTGGTGAGGCATTTTGTAGAATCCTTGTATTGGGATCTGTCTGATGTTTTCTCATGATTAGACTGGGGTTGTGAATTTGGGGGAGGAAGACCACAAAGGTCTAGTGCAATTTTCATCACATCATATTGAGGGTACTGTTGGGGACTGAATCATGCACCCCACAAAAGACATGCTCAAATCTTTATGCACATTCCTGTAAGTGTGAACCCATGTGTAAATATGACCTTCTGAAATGTTATTATTATTGAAGGTATGGCCAAATCAAATCAAGGGGGGTCTTAATCCATATTACTGCAGGCCTTGTAAAGAAGAAATTTGGACAAAGTCGGAAAAAGACGCAGGAAGGAGCTGGCAGTCAGAGATAGAAGTCAGAGAGGAGAAAGCGAGAGATCCATGTGAAGATGATTGTTTGAGTAATCTTTTCTTGATGGACATTTATTTCCAATGTTTATTATTAGAAATGCTGCAGTGAATATGTTGGTGCATACATCATTTCACACATATAGAATGATGTTGGTACAATAAAGTACTTCATTCCATCTTTTACCAAAATTTCACCTGAACAATTTTTGCACCGGCTGGGAGTAGTCATTGAAACACTTTAATCTTTTGTTTGCTTAATATAGAAGAACCATTCATGTCATAGACCGAAACTACCTCCAAATTATATATTCCACCCACTAATTTAAGCCAAAGCTCTATTGCTTTTCTAAGAACACTCACTTTGTTAGATCTTCACTTACATTACCAGAACTAGCAATTGGGGGACACATAAAAAATAATAATACCACTTACTGCATGTGAAACTATAAGTTGAGAACAATACCACCAAGTTGAGATGCACATACCAAGTGGTTGCCTGGCCTCAATCACTAATTTAGCAACTGTCTCACCGGCTTCAGCTTCTGTTCAAATCAACTAACATCACAGTAAAATCGTCAGTTTCATGGTCCTTCTTGGGACACTTGTGTACATTTAAAACTTTGTAAACCTTTCTTGTCAGAGCTCTTTAAATCGTAATTCCCAGGATATTTCAGCTGCCTCCCATTAGCAAGGATTAGGAAAACTAAATGCATTCTTTTCTAGCTACCAGTCCAGAGCAGAAGCCAATGAATGAACTCTGAGCAAATCCCAAACATTTAGAGAACTGAATGTACACTATATGATTCCCTGGACCCTATCAATGAATGCTCAATCCATGCCCTCAGGAGCTGAGTGATGGGATACATGATAATAAAATTATAATAAAAATACCAGCTATACTAGTTAACATTTACTGAGCATCCACTGTGCCAGGCACTTTCCTGAGAGCTTTACATAGATTGCTTTCTTAACTTTCCGTCAATTGCAGATTCGCAGCTCATTGTGCAAGAAGTCCACCCTGTCCCCTCCCATCCCCTCCCTCAAAGTAAAGTCTATACCAGACTCTCAGTTGTCCGAAGAGCTACTGAAATGAAAATGTCCCTGCCATAGGAAACATGGTAAGCTGAACTAGTCTGTATACACCACTGTGACTGATTTTATTGTATTCTTCAGGACAAAATTTTAATGGTGAGAAAGAGCTATGCAGATGTGTTGCAGGGGCACTAAAGGCAAACTTGAGACATGAGAAAAGCTTGGTTTACCTCAATATAGAACCTGGAATTTAATCACCACCATCATCCCTCTTCTAATTTTAAATCCACCTTAAGTATGCGTGGGAAAACAAAGGCCAGGTATGGATCTTTCCTCTCTGCAGTATACTGATAATTAACTTTAATTAATGGCTCATTAAGAATAAGCATGCTCAAGGATCACTAACTTCTAAACAATGCATTAGACCATCTTCAGAAGTTGCTAATGGATACATATGAAAGGTGTTTGGGAGTATGCCTTTTTAAATACAATAAACGCTAAGAACAGTTTCCTAGAAATTTACTTTTCAAAAAAATTTCTCGAGATTTGATGCTGGGTCATTATGCATAGCCTGAGAGTTATCACTCACAAAGGCATTATTTATCAAGGCCTAAAACAACTCAGACTGAAGAAGACCTCTTACTAATTGCTGCAGGGGATTGGCAAGTGGAGTGCAATGCCTGACAAGTGGGTCACGCAGCTCGTTACACACAGTTTAGCCGAGAGTCAAGCAAGAAGACAATCTCATTCTACTTCTTTGACCTGTATCCAGTTTGAAATGCTGACACTGGCAGCTTCTTGGTTTTTGCACCTTCTGAGCTCCCACAGGGGGCTGGGCTATATCGTTTATGACTTCCGGCTGGCTGAGTGCAGCTGACTGAGTGAATGTCCGGGGCCATGGAAGAAGAAAATCCTGTCCGGTGTCCCACTTTAGCCACTGGATAGAGGCTCTAACTGGAAGCACACAACTGGGCTGCAATTACCATGCCCTCTCCATTATTTCCAGAGAGTTACCCAGGAACATTATTGGAAATGAGCTGTCTGGTCCAATCACCTCCCATTTTCTCAGGAAATTTAGGGCCCTGTGAATTTCACAAACTTTGCAGTTTCTTGGGAAATCCAAATTTCCCACTTAGCTTCAATTAGATTCCTAAGTGATTGCAAAAGTGAAAATAAAAACCAAAGCCATTTTGTTCCTCGGTATTCATGAATCAAACAGGAAGTGAAAATTGCACTTTATAATTGACTTTACAATCATACAGTCTTTTTGGTACTTACTGGAATCCACAGTCCCTATATGGAAGAAATAAACGTTGATAATGATTCAGGCTTAATCTTGTCATATGTGTTTGTACTTCATGGAATGTAAGAGCTGGTAAGAACTTAAAGTTCTACTCCAAAACTTCATGGCACAGATTTGAGACCAGAGAGATTAAATCAATCACTGACAGCCCTTTGGCTCATATGGTAGAAAGAACACAGATCTCACAATGAGAAGACTTGAACTTGAATCCTAACCCTGCCACTTCCTAGTTGAGGCTTCCAGACAAGTCAATGAACCTCAGTTTCTATATTGGCAAACTGGACTAATTTTTATTCCTCGAACAGGCTGCGAATGTTGCTTTGAGAGGGGAAGAACAGTGAGATGCCACTAGGAACTTGGAAATACATTGGCTCTTACAGAATTAAACTAATAAAATTCACATATAATAGAGGAAAAAGCTACTTTTAGAAACAAATTATAAAACTGTAAATTTATGACTGAAGAATTGTTTTTAAAATGTCTGTTTTGTCCTGATTAAAAAGTACTACTTATTTTTCCTCTTCTTTGTTTGTTGCAGAAGAAATGGAAATGTCATATAGATTGCAGTGGTAAATGCATAACCATGCGACTATACCAGGAACCATTGATTGTTTACTTAGGATGGATCGTACAGTGTGTGAATAAAACTGTTTAAAAAATAAACAGAAAGGTACAAGTGCTGGAGAAAATGTGGAGAGAGGGATGTACTTATTCACCGTTGGGAGGAAAGTAGAACAGTGCAGCCCATTTGGAGGGCAGTGTGGTGGTTCCACAGGAGGTTAAGTGTAAGGTTGCCATATGATCCTGAAACCCCTTTATTAGGTATAGTTTGGAAGAATTGAAAACAGGGACACAAATGGACATTTGCACACTGGTATTTATGGCAGCAGTATTCATGATTTGCAGTGGACGGAAATGGTCTAAGGGTATACTGATGAACAGAAGGGCGAACTGTGGTGCATGCATACAATAGAATATTGAGCAGTTAAAAGAAGGAATGAAGTTGTGAGGCATATAATTAGATGAATGAAACTTGAGGACAGTATGTTGAGTGAAATAAGCCAGAAACAAAAAGACTAATATTACAACTTCTCACTCATATGGACTAAGTAAACTGTGCAAACTCTGAGAAGTGAATTTGAGAGCATAGGCTATCAGGAGAAGGATTACTGTTAAGGTTTCTAGAGTGTAAGCTCTTACAGCAGTTACATCTATTCCTGAGTTGTTATGGTTATTTCTAAATTCTGAGATGCTGGGCTCTTTGTATACAACCTGGTTGTTCCTTCTGGTATCTGTGTGACACCTGAGACTCAGATATAGGGTTCTGCAGTTCTGAAAGTCAGTATTACCCCATACAGCAACTGTTAAAAAAGCTGAAAAAGAGATCAGACTTCAGTTAAAGATATGAAGGAAGCTGATTTAGTTAGGACTAAGGCAAATCAGACTAAAGGGTAAAGGACAATATTCATGGTGTTTTAAAACTTCAACTTCCGTGTGAGACCAAAGGAAAAGATGTTTATTTGGTGCAAAATTTATATCTTCTGTAGCACACTAATTTAACTTGTATGATCAGTTTATTTGAACATCATAATTACATGGAACCTTGAATAGGAAGTGAGATCTTGTTGGTTTGCACAGATTAATGTGATGCCCCGACTCATCCCAGAGTAATTTGGAAGAGAATAAATCTGTATTTGCAAAGCCCCCTGAAGGACTGGGAAAAAATGTGGAAATATTAAACTTCCCCACCTGGGGAATTCCTGATATTCTCATAAGCATTGGGGACTACCAATTTATTAGGCCAAGCCCTTGATCTTGGGGCTTGCCCTTATGAAATGTATTCTGGCAAAGGAGAAGCTAAAAGCCTACTTATAATTATGCCTAAGACTCACCCCCAGAGAACATCTTTTGCTGCTCAGATGTGGCCTCTCTCTCTAATCTAAATCTATAGGTAAACTCACTGCCCTCTGCACTACGTGGGACATGACTCCCAGAGGTGTAAGTCTCCCTGGCAATGTGGGATATGACTCCCGGAGATGAGCCTGGCCCTGGCATCAAGGGATTGAGAAAGCCTTCTTGGACCAAAAAGGGGAAGAGAAATGAAACAAAATAGAGTTTCAGTGGCTGAGAGATTTCAAATAGAGTCAAGAGGTCATTCTGTAGGCTATCCTTATGCATAGATATTCCCTTTTAGCTTTTAGTGTATTGGAATAGCTAGAAGGAAATACCTGAAATTGTTGAACTGTAATCCAGTAGCCTTGACCCTTGAAGATGATTTTATAACTATATAGCTCTTAGGGTTTGACTGTGTAATTGTGAAAACCTTGCGACTGGCACTCCCTTTATCCAGTGTATGGACAGATGAGTAAGAAAACAAAGTCAAAAAATAAATAATAGCGGGAGGATAAGGGGTAAAACTTGTTTTGGGTGTTCTTTTTTCATTTTTATTTTTATTCTTATTTTTATTTTTCTTGGAGTAATGAAAATGTTCAAAAATTGAAAGTGGTGATGAATGCACAACTATGTGATGATACTGTGAACCATTGATTGTACACTTTGGATGAGTATCTGGGGTATGTCAATATATCTCAATAAAATGCATGAAAAAGAATAAATAAGCCAATGAATTTTTTTTTAAAAAGTACTACTTGTCCAATGTATAAAAAGAAAAAAATCCAGACAATATAGAAGAAAGTGAGAATCACTCATAACTTTTGGTGAATACATCATACACATGCAGATAGGATCATGCCATATCTGCTTTTGCCACTTAACAAGATATTGGTAAAATCTTTTGATACGTATGAGAGCACTCAGAATTCCAAGCAAAAAGAATTGGATACAATCTCTGGAAGGTCCCTAAGATCTCTGGGAAATCCAGTAATCCAGGGAAAGACTGAGTGAATGAAAGAGTGTTGATAGACAAGAAGCAATGCAGAGGAAGCCCCAAAATGCCAGAATGTAGACCAGGCACAGTGCTAAGGCTTTACAGGCTTTATTTAATCTAATCCTCTCAACTACCCTAGACAACAGGTACCATTATTATTCCCAGTTTTCAGATGAAGAAACTGACACTCAAAAAAGTTAACTTACACCATATAATACAATAAGTAAGTGTTAGGAATTGGATCTGTACCCAAGCACTGCACTTTCAGAGAATGATGTGCTTAATTTATTATTTTGTGGAATATCTATTTTAGGCACTATCTATTGTTAGCTCATTCTAGAAGGTGGGGACTGGGCTCTCTTTCTCTTTCATTCCCACTCCAACCATGAGCATGGGTCCGCTCTGCCCATCCTCCCAATAAGGTCATACTCATGATTTTCTTTGTGTCAAATATTCAATATTTACATTATTGTGAATACACAAATGCTATTCACAGGTCAAACCTAAAGAGCACGGTAACTTTTTCATTCATGCACAATCTCCTATTTTCCCTGGAATTATTGTCTTGATTATTTTATTGTTTATTTAGTTTTCTTTGTACTTATTACTAATTTAAACTCTCTGCCAATTGTATAAATCTTCTTTTGATACATTCAAATGCATTAAGGGCTCTAACAATTTCATCTTCTCAAGGAAATCTTATTCTCTCTGCTCTGAATCATGTGCTCTCCAGCATTAGCTACAGAGAGGAGAGTGAGGCTGGGCATCCTCTTTGCTGCTTCCTGATTTTTACTTTCTCCTCTTTCTTGGTTTGCTCCCTTGTTTTGGTGAAGGACACAATTCAGTAGCTCCCTGAAAAGAGTGTGAAGGAAGCCAATTTGTTTAGATCTTCTGTATCTGAGAATATCTTTATTCTATACTTGATACTTTTATACTTTTGCAGGGTATAGAAGTCTATTTTTCCAACACATTGCTGTATCATCTTCTAGCTTCAGGTGTTGCTATTGAGAAGACAGCTGACCCTCTGATTCTTGATTCGGTATATTAAATACATTTTGTTTTTATTTCTGGAAATTTGTAATCACATCTCTTGGTCCCTCCTGTTCTGAAATTTTTGTATATTCTGCAATACAAATTCTTTGAATGCTTACTATGTGCCAGGCACTATTGTAAGTGCTGGGGCTATATCAATGAAAGTTTTAAGTTTTATTATGATACATATGATCAATTAGCTGTCTATTTTTACCCATTGCTCTGGGCACTTGACAGGCCCTTCAATCTGGAAAATCAGATTATAGGATATTTCCAATTTTTTTTCTTTGATGATTTTCTGTATTTTGTTCTCTCTCTGTTAGTATTCCTATTATTTAGATGTTGGACCTCCTGGCGTGGTCTTCTAATTTTCATATCTTTTGTCCCATATATAAATATGCCAGTCTTTTTGCCTTGCTTTCTGGGAAATTGCTTAACTTTCTCTTTTAGTCCTTATATTGAATTTTTCATTTGTAATGTCTAAGATTCTTTTGAGCTCCCTGGCGATTCCTTTTTTAGGTAGTCTGCTATCATTTCCTATCTTTTCTTATTACTCTAAGGATACTTAGATTGTTGTTTTTCATTTTTGTGGGTTTTTTTTTTTTTTTTTCATTTTCTATTGGCATAGTTCATTACCTTCAAATTGTTTCCTTCTGTTTGTTTTGGTTTCTGTCTTTCATTAAGAGGCTTTCTTCTAGTATCTGGAGACCCTTCGTTGTTTTGTCTTAAGAATGGGGCATCAGAAGGAGATGCTCTGTGTGCCTGAGGGTAACTCTCCACTGGGGTTTGTTACAGGATAATCTGACACCAGCCCTGACAGGAGGCTCTTGCCCAGTGTTCTGGGAGCCATGTGGAGAAAGAAGATCGAGAAAACCTCAACACACAATTTGTAAATCTACACTTAATCCTGTCTTCAATATAAAATAGGCCCCTTCCTTACTGGTAACCCCAACCCAGAGTCCCTCTGTTTGTTCTTGTCAGGAAATAAGCCTTCAGTTTTATACTGAGTTGGCGAGAGGCAGTCTCCCACCTGAAAGGAATAGGAGTGGGAAACTGGGGATCTACCAGCTTCTTATAAAGACCATTGACCATAGTCCCTGTTTAAGTGCCACCCATATTCCCAATTGCTAAAACACCTATTGCACCAATTTTGGAGAGCTCTGTAGTTGGGTTTGCTAGCATCAAGTTTAAATTCAAATTTGGGGGTGCCCTAAAGTCAGTTGTCCCTCATCTATGTGCATTCCAGCTTTTGCAGTTTTATTGCTGCTGTCTCCTCTCTCATTGCCTTTTTCCTTTTGCATTTATGTCTTGTTAAAAATAATTTTATTATTCTCTGGGTTTGGGTCTAAAGGGGAGGGATTTGAATGCTTATGTGCAATCTGACATCTTTAACTGGACTGCTGCAGTCATAAGCTATTATCAATATGTTATACAGAAGTTGGCAATGTTTGTTCTCACCATTCTAGAGAAACAAATACTAAATCTAACAAAACAAATGCAGCTGTAAAATATATACAATAATCACAGTTTGGACAAAGTATACATCAGGACTCTCCATGCTCCCAGAACCCTTTCAACTGTGTGAAACTCAACATTTCCCGGAAGAAATTAAAATCTAGCACCAAACCAGGTTATCTTTACAATGTTCACCATATCAGTAAATCGTACCTCATCCTTTCAATTACTCAAATTGGAAACTTAGGAGTCATCCTGACACCTCCATCTTCCTCGGCCCCCATATCTACCCATCACCAAGTCCTGCCTGAAAATATCCGTGACAGAAGGCCACTTCTTTCTATCTCTCCTTTGAAGTCTCTAGTTCAAGTTACCAATGCATCTCACATGGACTGTACAATTGTCTCCTAACTGGTCTGCCTGCAAACTCTCCAGCCCCTTACCAGTCCATTCCCCACACTGCAGTCATAGTTACTTTTGCAAAATGCAAGTCAGAGCATGTTCTACACAGTCCTGCTTAAAACCTTTGGTGGTTTCCCATTACTCTTGAGATAAGGATGACAATCCTTAGCAAGGCCTGTAAGGGCCTGCAGGGACTTGCCCATCTCCTTCTCTGGCCTTTCCTAGTAGTACCCTCTCATTGCTGCCAGCACCCCAGCCATGCTGCCTTGCTTTTTGATCCTTCTCTCTGATGATCCCTCCTCTCACAGGCCCATCAGACAACATAGCTCTTGCCCACAGCTGCTCCCAGCAGCCCCACTGCCTCCCTTCACTCGGCCCTGGTTACCACCTCCTCATTCCTTACTACTCATTCTTGCATCACTTTCTTACAGAAGCCTTGTGAGGTCAGTCTTCTTTTTAATACACCTGCACAGAAACATACTTCATTTCTTTATAGGACTTATCTCATTTATTAATTATGCCCTCATTTTTTGGTATGATTTTTTGTATTAATACCTGTCTCTGCCACTACAGTGTAAGCACCATGAGAGAAAAGAACATGTATGTCTGTTATTTCTTACCACTGTATTCTCAGGGCCTGGTTAATTGCTGATTGTATTTTTAAGGGTTGATTTAAAAAGAAGAAATAATATGTACTTGGCTGAAATCTTTCTCAAATTCAGAAGATATTCACTATACTGTATATAATACAATTCCTTTGATTCAAAGTCATTGTAATGAAAAACATGCTGTAATAAAGTAAATTCCTTAGTTTTTCAAGGTGGAAAGGAATATTAACCACTATGGTAAATGGCCTTAGACCAATCAGAAAAAACAGTGAGACAATTTTGAAATTTTCATAAGAGAGTTTGATATTTTTTTTAATGCTCAATGGAAGACTGAGATATGGGTACAATTTCCATCTTAAATATAGAAAATATTTAATAACAATTGTTTTTATTATTATCTTTATTGAATACTAGCTATGTATCAGTAGTAATGCAAATGCTTTGAATGCATTAGCCCATTTAATCTTCACAGCAATCTTCTAAGGGAGCTAACTAGTCCTATTTCCATTTTACCAATGAGGAAATTCAGGCCCAAAGAGATTAAGAAGTCATGGGTCCAAGTGGTTGAGCTAGGTTTCACTCCCCAAGCAGTGTTGCTCCATAGCCTGTGTGTGATTAATCCCTTTAATGAGAAAGGGATGAGCTGTTCTTTTCAATAAGCCAGGAGTTTAACCAAGGAAAAATAACCTTAAATTTGGGAGAGACTTCATTTGTACACAAGGAAGTACCATTCAGAAGCATTTAATTCTGGAATAAGATGCTTTAAAAAAAAAAATTGGTTGAATGTCTATTCTGATAAACTTGCAAAACTAGAATAGGTGAGTTTATAGACCAGAAAGGTCAGTTAGTCGTTAATGTATTTAAAGGCAAGGCCTGAACCGATAATCTTCTGAGGTCCTCTTCAGAAAGTTTTATTCCCCAGTTATCCTTTGCCTCCACCCTTTTCGCAGGTTGGAAGTTTGCCTAATGTAATCAACTTTGTATTATCCCAGGGTAGCATAGCCAGGGCAAATCTTGCTTTATTGAATTTGGTAGTCACTTTGCTTAGCTACTTGCTGTGTTAACATCTTGGCATTCTCTTCATCCACAGTCAGCACCTACTCAGTTTAATTACTTGCTTTGTTGACACTATGCTCTTTTCAGGGTAATACTTTGAAATCCAAAATTTAACCATCTCCTGTAGGACCACTCCTTCCCCCCAAAATTATGAGATTATAAATGATGCTAAGGAGGAAGAAAAAGGTGAAGAATTTAAAGAAATTAACATGATTGTCATGAGGATTTTGATGACCTCAAAGAAGATGGGAAAAGGATGAAAGAAGACACTATGATTCATGAATCAGAAAGGCAAGAGCTTATAACATAGTATTAGGAAGACCATCTTTCAGAATTATCTTGAGGCTTGCTAAAAATACACTAAAATGATATTTTTAAACACATAAAGAGCCCAATTTTGTGGGGTGAATGCTATGTGTATTGGCAGCTGCTCTGTAGACAAAGCACACTGGCACTGGCCCACATCTGTTCCCTGGACTCTCCATGGAGCCTCCGCCAACTCATCTTTCCAGGGAAGCCTTTACCCTCCCAGCCCCTGGCGAGGCTGGGTCTCACTGCCCACATTCAGGAACTGGTCATGCCCAGGGTTTGTCTCTACAAAAAAAATCCATGTACAAGACTCAAGCAGGACTCAAGATGGCTCACCCTTGCTTTCGGGGAAAACTTGGTCCAAAGGCAATAAAACTTAAAATCTGTGTGCTCAGTCTCACCAAACCCCATATATCTGCCTGTCTTATCAAAAAAAAAACTTCCTCTAATCCTCTCCTGAATGGTTAGAAGAAGATGGTAAACATAGGATGAATTGTGTAGTATCTGTTCAGACTCTAGGCAAATTTCCTGCAGGCTTGTCTCTACAAAAAAAACCCATAGAAGGAAGTTTAATCTAGTTTGTGTAAATTGAGGCCAATAGGGACACCTCTGTGCATCACTCAACGCATGGGCATCTGTAATGTTTTAATAAAAGAGAGCACTTGATATGTATAACCAGTTAGCAATTTTGATTGTCTTCATAGGACAGTACAAGTGACCCAAATTAATTAAGGATTCTCCTGTATGTCAATGTGATCGACATTATCCTTCCCAAAATACACTAAAATTCTATTTTGATAACATTTATCACCTCTGGAATTACTAGTCCAATGTTTGACTCGTTTCTGAATTCACCACAGGCTGTCTCTGTACAGCAGCATGAATGGAGCCCTCTGGAGCTCTGCAAGGCCATGTCCTGCTCCTCCCATTTCACAGCCCCAATCCTTCCCCCAGATTATAATCTTTTAGGAGACCACAGGGATTATGTTTGTCTTTTCACGATTGCATTCCCCGTATTTAACAGAATCCTTGTCACAAAGTAAATGCTCAATGAATAAGTGGATGAATGAAATAATAAATTAATTCCTTAGGTATAAGTGTTTTCTTACTTTCTCCAGGATCCTGGAAATATCAGGTAGTCCCCTTGTTCCCAAACCTGACTGCACTTCCCAATCACCTCGGGGACTTTTTAAAAAGCAGGGATTGTTCCCCACCTCCCAACCTTCTAAAACTCCTGCCAGTAATTAGAGCAGTGGCTACAAAGCTCATGCAAATGACTGTGATGTGCTGCCAAGTTTAAGAAGCAGTGATTTAACCTTTTGACTCAGTTTCCTCATCTGGAGACAGGGAAAACAAAGCTGACTTTGCTACCTCATGGGATGCCATTAAGATAAAATGCATTAAACTGCGTTGTAAACTGTAAAGTACTCTAGCAAGGAAGGGGTTGTGTATTACTAGGAAAGGTGGGACAAGAATGAGGGTGGCCAGATAGACCTGCCAGAAAGAACAAACAAAATTATACAACTCAAGCACTTCTATTGTAGCACATTTGACTCGTCAAATTCTAAGATTTGAACAGGATCTGAATAATGTTTTCTGAATCAATCAACTCCACACCTCTGCCATAAATCTCCCACATCACATATGCCACAAACTTGACTTTCTGCTAAACTTGGAAACAAATCACTCACTTCATGTGAAAAGTATGAGGAAGTTATTGGAAAGACAGAGTAGTTTGGGGAAAGACCATTGGTTCATTCTTAACTTTATTTCTCCACTTGCTTAACTGGTCATAATTGGTCATTTCAATCTCATGCAAGGTGATACTTGTGGGTTTTTAATCCCCAGTCTTGCATCAATACAATCATCAGTACTACCAGTGTGCAACCCAGATTCCCTGGATTCCTTTTATTGCTTCTGTGTGCCTATCCCCCAGCTTTTGCACACTCGGCTCCTAACCTAACTTACCTGCAACATCCTTTGGAAAATTACCCTTGAGCCACAGAAGCCCCTTAGGCAGGATGTGGAGATCCAGAAGGAAAGCCAGGGGATGGGGGGGATAGATAGGGGAACTGATAGTCCATCCTCTACCCCCAGGGCAGCCAGCAGCCACCCCTCCCCGCATTAGTATAGGAGTATAAAAGCCTAGATCACTTGCCTTGAGGCGGATCAACCTGCAGTTATTTATACTCCAGAGCTCCCTGAGGGATTACTCTGAGATGAGACTTCACCTGAAATCCTACCCTTTCCTGGCTTTTTCTCCTTCCCTGTACTATTTCCTCTACTCCCTTACTGGTTTGTCTTTTAGGAAGTCCTTGATAATCACTTGCCCACAAATCATCTCAGCATCTTCCTCATAACTTCCTCATCTTTCTCAGCTACCAATGTCATAACTTTAAAAAAAAGTGTTTTTTTTTTTTTCATTTGCATTTGTCTGATTGCTGAGATGGAGTGTATGGCCATGGTAGTTGTCAGCTGGATTTCTTCTTTTGTAATCTACTCAAGTCCTTTGCCCTTTTTATTTTTTTTAGGTATAGTTTATAGATAGAGAAGGCAACAAATCTTAAGCTTACAGCTCAAGTTTTTGTATATGCACACAGCCATTGTTTTAGTTTTCCAGCTGCTAAAATAGGGACACCTCTGTTTATCACCCAACCCATGGGCTTCTGTAATATTTTAATAAAAGAGAGCTTGATATATATAACCAATACAATATTTGGCTTAAACCATGGGAATTTTCTGACTCAAGGTTTTAAGGCTAGAAGAAGTCCAACACTGAGCTGTCAGCAAGGCAATCCTTTCTCCCTGCAGACTGTGTCATTCTGGGACTTGCTGCAGGTGATCCTAGATCCTTGGCTTTTCTGTCATGTGGCAATGCATGCGGCTGCATCTTTCTCTTCTGGGTTCCATTGACTTCCAGGTTCCGGCTGCTCCAAGTGGCTTTCTCCCTCCATCTGGCTTTCACTCTACCTATAAAGGTGCTGATGGGTATGAGTTTCAAGGCTGAGATTTAGCAGAAGCTTGGCTCCCCAAATCAAGAAGCACGATACTGGGAGAGAGTTATCCAAAGGGGAAGTAGGAAAAGTAACTGGTATGTGGGCAGTGCCCTTTCTTTCATCAGATCAGATTACCTGTCTTCCAATCTGCACTCCTACTTTGTGCTAAACGGTCTGCAATGAAGGGCAAGACCCAAAGATTCCAGGCATGCCAGTGCTGGCATGTAAATCAGATTAACTAAGGCGGGACTGCTACAAAGCTCTTTGGGGCAGCAATCTGAAGTTACGTGCTCCATCACTTTCTCAGCAATGTAACTGTCTGTTCTCCATCTATCTAACCACTGCATTTATCTCTCAATTTGTTCTTGATTTAGGCAAAGAGGAGTGTTGTAGGTTGACCCCTAAAATATCCAACAACAGCTTTATCAGAATACAATCTCATTCTTTCCATCCTTCAATAGTACTTTTCTCTCCAAGCTTCATTCTCAGGAAGATTATCCTAGTATTTGGCAAAGATGGCAAAAGGAAATTCCAGGCTTATGGTGATCTTGCAGCTTGCAAACTCTGTGAAAAGAGAGTGATTCTTTTATGACAACTCTAGCAAAAATCATGGGGAAGGCTCTCAAGGGCTCGTCTCGGGTCGTGTGTCTTGTCTCAGGTCAGGAATGGAGCAGCCTGCTTGGTCATGCCCGGTTACCTGACCATTCCAGTTGCTGAGGAATGGGTCAGCTTCACCTGAACCATATAGGAGAATAATGGGGGAAGGGGCTACCCTCAATTAGTCTCAGTAGATTGCCAAAGGCTTTTTTTTTTCTTTTTAATTTTTATTGGGATTATTCAGATAACATACAATCTGAATAATCTGATGATCTGAAGTGTACAATCAGTTGCCCCTGGTACCCTCATACAGCTGTGCATCCATCACCGCACTTAATTTTTGTTCAATTTTTAGAAACCTTTCATTACTCCAGACAAGAAATAAAGTGAAAGATGACAACAGAAAAAAAAAAAAAAAAGGAAGAAAAGGAAACTCAAATCCTCCCATATCCCTAACCAACCCACCTCAGTTGTTGACTCGTAGTGTTGGTATAGTACATTTGTTAGTGTTTATGAAAGAACATTGAAATACTACTAACTGTAGTATAGCGTTTGCAATAGGTGTGTATTTCTTCCCTATATGCCCCTCTATTATTAACTTCTAGTTGTATTGTCATACATTTGTTCTGGTTCATGAAAGAGTTTTCTACTATTTGTACATTTAATCATGGACATTGCCCACCATAGGATTCAGTTTTCTACATTCCCATCTTTTGACCTCCAACTTTCCTTCTGGTGACATGTATGACTCTGAGCTTCCCCTTTCCACCTCATTCACGCACCATTCGGCACTGTTGGTTATTCTCACATCTTGCTACCAATGCCTCTGTTCATTTCCAAACATTTAAATTCATCCTAGTTGAACATTCTGCTCATACTAAGCAACTGCTCCCCATTCTTAAGCCTCGTCCTATATTTTGGTACCTTATATTTCATGTCTATGAGTTTACATATTATAATTAGTTCTTATCAGTGAGACCCTGCAATATTTGTCCTTATGTGTCTGGCTTATTTCACTCAGTATATTGCCCTTGAGGTTTTGTCATCAACTTATTTTTTTTTTAAGATGGTTTTGTTTGCACACTATACATTCCATCCTAAGTAATGATCGATAGTTCTCTGTATGGTCACATATTTACGTGTTTACCACCTTCACCACTATCTATATAAAGGCATCTACATTTCTTCCACAAGGCAGGAGGGAGAGTCAAAGAAGGTAGAGAGGCAAAAGAAAGAGGAAAAAAACAATGATAGATAGGAAGTAGCAAAAGGAAAAGTAATCTTAAATCAAAGTAGAGTAAAGAGTCAGACAACACCACCAATGTCAAGTGTCTAACATGCCTCCCCTATACCCCCCTCTTATCTGCATTTACGTTGGTATATCACCTTTGTTACATTAAAGGAAGCATAATACAATGATTCTATTAGTTACAGTCTCTAGTTTACATTGATTGCATCCCTCCCCCAATGCCTCCCCATTTTTAACACCTTGCAAGGTTGACATTTGTTTGTTCTCCCTTGTAAAAGAACATATTTGTACATTTTATCACAATTGTTGAACACTCTAGATTTCACCAAGTTACACAGTCCCAGTCTTTATCTTTCCTCCTTTCTTCTGGTATCTCACATGCTCCCAACCTTCCTCTCTCAACTGTATTCATAGTTATCTTTGTTCAGTGTACTTACATTGCTGTGCTACCATCTCCCAAAATTGTGTTCCAAACCACACACTTCTGTCTTCTCCTGTCACTCTGTAGTGCTCCCTTTAGTATTTCCTGTAGGGTGGGTGTCTTGTTCACAAAGTCTCTCATTGTCTGTTTGTTGGAAAATATTTTGAGCTCTCCCTCATATTTGAAGGACAGCTTTGCTGGATATAGGATTCTTGGTTGGCAGTTTTTCTCTTTCAGTATCTTAAATATATCACACCACTTCCTTCTTGCCTCCATGGTTTCTGCTGAGAGATCCGCACATAGTCTTATTAAGTTTCCTTTGTATGTGATGGATTGCTTTTCTCTTGCTGCTTTCAGGATTCTCTCTTTGTCTTTGACATTTGATAATCTGGTTATTAAGTGTCTTGGCGTAGGCCTATTCCGATCTATTCTCTTTGGGGTACACTGTGCTTCTTGGATCTGTAATTTTATGTCTTTCATAAGAGATGGGAAATTTTCATTGATTATTTCCTCTGTTATTGCCTCTGCCCCTTTTACCTTCTCTTCTCCTTCTGGGACACCAATGATATGTACATTCTTGTACTTTGTTTCATCCTTAAGTTCCCTGAGACGTTGCATATATTTTTTCCTTCTTTTCCCCATCTGCTCCTTTGCGCGTGGGCTTTCAGGTGTTTTGTTCTCAGGTTCTTGAGTGTTTTCTTTTGCCTCTTGAGATCTGCTGTTGTATGTTTCCATTGTGTCTTTCGTCTCTTGTGTTGTGCCTTTCATTTCCATAGATTCTACTAGTTGTTTTTTTTGAACTTTTGATTTCTGCCTTATGCATGCCCACTGTTTTCTTTACAGCCTCTTTCTCTTTTGTGAAATATTCTCTAAACTTTTTGAATTGATTTAGCATTAGTTGTTTAAATTCCTGTATCTCAGTTGAAGTGTATGTTTGTTCCTTTGACTGGGCCATAGCTTTGTTTTTCTTAGTGTAGGTTGTAGTTTTCTGTTGTCTAGGCATCTGACCTCCTAGGCCACCCCAATCAGGTTTTCCCAGATGAGAACACAGAAGGTCACAGAAGGAGGAAATATTCAGTATCTGGTTTTCCTGATGGTTTTTCTTAGAGGATTGACACACCTGTGCTTTTCTGCCTGGCAGGTGCACCTGTCAGCCTGTCACTGGCTGGTCTAAGAAGGTGTGACCTGTGGCTCTCCTCCCCCAGGCTTTAGGTTCTGGTTCCGGAAAGGCAGGCAGTAGAGCTGGGCCCCTCCCTTTCCTCTTGGGAAGCTATGCCCCCTCCAGAGAGATCATCTGCATATCAGTAAGTTCTTTGTTTCTCTGACTCTGCTGATCAAAGTGTTTTGATTTTAAAATGCCTGAGGCTGTCTTTACTGCAAAGTGCTGCAGGCTGAAAACAGCTGAGGTTTTCGCCACAGAGAGAGAAAGGGACAGAAAAGCTCCCAGATTCACTGGTCAGCCAGAGATAGCACCCAATCCTCTGGGCTCCCCATCCTGAGACAGATATGTCCCCCGACTCTCCCAAGGTCAGTTGTCACCAGAAGCCTCTGTCTGCTTGTTGAGGATTCGCTGTCTGTATTGAGCAGTTAACATTAAAACCCCAGTTGGAGCTGGGCTGAGAGAGTGCTGCTTTCTAGCACCACAAGGCTTCTGTGAGGGAGGGGCTCTCGGCTCTCGGATCTCAGCGTGGGTCCACAGTTTTACTTACAGATTTCATGCTGCGATCTCAGGTATTCCTCCCAATTCAGGTTGGTGGATGATGAGTGGACAGTCATGTTTGTCTCCCCATAGTTATTCCAGGTTATTTACTAGCTTTTTGGTCATTTATGAATTGTTCCGCAGGGGCTAACAGTCTTCCACTCCTCTCTATGCCACCATCTTAGCTCCTCTCAATTGCCAAAGGCTTTGAGGCCTGAAAATCATTTTTTTTTTTTTCTTATTAGTGGTGGTCAACCCTAGCAGAAGCCACTAGTGCCATTTTTGGCATTGTCTAGACATTGTGAAGGCAACTATCTAACTGAATAAGTTGAATTATACAAATGAATATGCAGTGTAAAAAAAATCTAAAAATCAATTTAAATCAGATTTTGTTTTAATCAACCTTAAAAACCAAGTAAACATTTCAGGAAAATGAAAAAAAGAAACATTAATTGATTAGAACCTTGAATTGGAGGACACTGTAGTGTTAGACTAAACCTAATTTCAATAATTTGAGTTGCCTGAATAAGTTAACTTTAAAATCAGTTCTCAATATTTTCTCTTCTGTGGCAAACAGGTGAGACACTTCATGAACATATGTAATTTCAAACCATTCTCTCTCTGTTTGCTGTGATTCCAGCTTTCTCTCTTCTTCTAAACAACCTATTAGAATGCAGGTAAGAGAATCTTAAGTCCCCTCTATTTAAAATCTTAGAAAACTTCAGTATATCTATTTTAAGTGACTATGCAGTGGTTAAGGCTTTGGCATCAGAACAGATCCCTGTTTGAATTGTGATCTAGCCACTTCTTAACTCTGTTTCCCCAGGCAAATTGCATCCCTGAGCCTCATTTTCTCCATCTGTAAAATGGGTGTAATAATTGTACCTATGGTGTCGTGAAAAATAAATGCAGAGCATTTAGCACAATCCAATGAAATAGTAGCAATTAATTAATTAATTAAAATTTACCAGTGACACAATCTCACTATGGATGACAAAACCATAGAGTAAAGGAAAGAAATGCCATTGTAAACCACTAATATAAATGGTCTTAAACTTCATTCTTAGTAAAATTCTTTAATTCTATATGTTTCCCTCTTATAGTACTCAGATCAATAAATCATTTACCATTCATTTAAAAAAAATTAAGTACCTGCTATGGATAAGACACATACATATTTGATGGCAGTTAAATAAAAAGGTATTTGTTTTACCCCTGTTTTATTTAGGTTTTACTTTCATATCACTTAAGTTTCAGGGTTCTCAAATGAAGGGTGATTTTTAAACCAACTTAATACTCTGATGGGTGGGGACCTGCACAGACCAGCTCATCTTCCCATCTGAGCCTTCTTAGGATGTGGACATGGGACTTCTGGTAGCCCTGGTGGAGCCTGCAGCAGATTGGGCCAGCCCAATCCATAGGCTGGGAGGTATGTGGATTCAGAAAAGCCCTGAATCCATCTTGACACCGAGTTGCCCATGCCTTGTGTAGTTGGTACACAAGCCTCCCTCAATTTTAGTCCCTGTGTCAGCCTATTATAGCAATTAGCTGGTTTTCTGTGTATGATTGCAAGCTTGGGTTGAGTGATTTCTCATGGAGACGCTAAATCAACTAGTACAGTTTGCATATGCACAAAGACTTAGAACCTGTTTTGCATGGTGTAAGTTTTAATGTTTGTGATCTTTCCAGCCATTTTCATCTACAAGCTGTTGGCCTGAGAATTATTTACATTTTAATTAGGAGTGCTTAACCCCCTCTACTAGGAGAGTGAAGTAGCTTATTTACTTCCTACTGGCAGGCTTCTGAGGAAACAGCTTAGCCAGGCTTGCTGAGCCATTGAACCAAAATAAAGTAACTTACAGAAAAGCAACAGGATGTCCTCATTTGCCAGCTTTGCTTCTCCTTGCTGGGGCTTCTCTTGGGGAGCAAAACTGAAATGAGCTGCCTCAATTTCTAGTCTCCTTTTTCTTTAGGAGAAGCAAACTTCTAATAGATTTTATTTGCATGTATGTATAACACTCATTTATTGAGCATAGCAAGGGAGTGGGTGTCTCTGTGTGCATTTTCAACTAAGCCTCTGTGCCGGTTTGAATGTATTATGTCCCCCCAAATGCCATTATCTTTGATGTAGTCTTGTTGGGCAGAGGTATCAGTGTTGATTAGATTGTAATTCTTTGAGTGTTTCCATGGAGATGTGCCCCTCCCAGCTGTGGCTGATGACTCTGATTGGATAATTTCCATGGAGGTGTTACCCCATCCATTCAGGGTGGGTCTAAATTAAATCACTGGAGCCATATAAATGAGCTGACAAACTGAAGGAACTCAGTGCAGCTGAGACTGACATTTTGAAGAGAAGCTACAGCCAAGAGGGACACTTTGAAGAATGCACAGAAGCTGAGAGATTAGCTACAGATGAGAGACAGTTTGAAGATAGCTGTTGAAAGGAGACTCTTGTTCCAGAGAAGCTAAGAGAGGACAAACAACCCAAGAGCAACTAAGAGTGACATTTTTGAGGAACTGCAGCCTAGAGAGGAACATCCTTGGAGAAAACCATTTTGAAACCAGAACTTTGGAGCAGACACCAGCCATGTGCCTTCCCAGCTAACAGAGGTTTTTCAGACTCCATTGGCCATTCTCCAGTGAAGGTACCTGATTGCTGATATGTTACCTTGGATACTTTATGGCCTTAAGACTGTAACTGTGTGTCACAGCCCGTGAGGGCCATGCCAGTCTAAAGGCCAAAGAAGACAACGAGCATTTTCTGATACATGAACTTTTATTCAGGGCTTACTTACAGGGTGAGAAGTCGTGGAGAGATCATGACGGCTCTCAAGCCAGGGAGGCATCACGTTTGCAGGGAAGACAACCAAGCGATGCCAAAAAGGGCAGAAAGCCTTTTATAAGGGTTTAAGACAAAGGCCTTCCTAAGGGTGGGGGGAGGATAGATGCAGGAACAGGTCATTCTGACCTGGGGGGTGGTGCAGGAAGGACTGGAATAACACTTAAACAATTACATTTTGCTCTTTTTATGAGACTAAGAGCCTCTCACTTCCTGCCTGCTTGCATAAAGTTACATTTTAAGGTCAATTTACCCTTTTTTTTCTTTACTGGCTTAGAGAGACAATAGGTTAAACATTTAGCTGCCTAGGTCATGCAGACTGCTATGCACCAAAGATCTGCGGGCCTGTTTTGCTCAGGCCACAGGTTGCCACACTGTGTAACCAAATAAACCCCTTTATAAAAGCCGATCCATTTCTGGTGTTTTGCATTCTGGCAGCATTAGCAAACTAGAACACTTACCCCTTTAATCATTTAACCTTTGCTTTGTTTATGAAGAAATATTTTAAAATATTATTCAGCCTCATTGCCCTTCTAAAACAATACACTAAATGGAAAGCAAACTTCCCTTGATGACACATGGCTGCCCCATGGATTAGTCACTGAGTTGTACTCTTATACACAGAAGGCTCCCGAGGTGGTAAGACTTGTTGGACCCAATGTTCAATAACCCCACATTGCTGTGTCTTGAGTTCTGTCTCTGCCTTCGTGTCTTTTCTTTCCTGTTGGTTGCCTACCTCTAGTAGCCCCTTTCTCCACTTCCAATATGCTGTTTCTAATCTACCATGGACTAAGAAATCAGATAAGCCTGTTTCCTAGAACTAAAGGTCTGACATAATGTTTTGAGAGCAAAGTGCATAGGCTTCAGTGCATGCTTGCCTAATATTTAGGATGCTTTGGCTGCAAATAATTGAAAATCCTGACTCATCCTGGCCTAAGCAACATGAAAATTTACTATCTCACATAAGAAGAAGGCTCAACATAGAACAGGGCCCAGGCACAGTACTTCAGGCCTCCTGTTTTACTCATGGGTGGTTCTACCAGCTCGGCCGTCCTCCATGGCTGGCTTTGTCCTCTAGCTGGTGGCACCATGGATGGCGCAGTTCTAGAGGCCCATCCAGACCCAGCAATGTTCCAGGGAAGGAGAAAGGATATCTCTTCCTGTATCTCTCTTTTAGGAGAAATAAACCTTTTCCTCAGGCTTCCCAGCAGAATTCCTCCTGTTGGCAAGAATCGCCCATTCCTACACCAATTGCTGATGAGGGAACTAGAAGTCTCATAACTGGCTTGTACTAATTAGCATCAACCCTGAACCAAATTGGAACACTCTTTGGAAAAAGAAGAGGGAAAAGTGGCCACAGGAAGGGAACCAAAGTGCACACTAGAAATTGAAATTAATGAATCTGTTGCCTTATGATTTTTTAAAATAATTTTCTGGGTTTGCAACTGTGTCTATAACTAGTCCAGGTATGGAACAGATCAGTTTAGAAAATTGAGATGCTTTAAAATAAAATCAAATGGTAATCAGAGACACTGAATGAAAACCAACTTTGGGCTGCATGGATCCACCAATGGAGACAAAGTTTGGTGGTTGCTTCTATGTGAATATTACAGCACTTGAATAATTTGACCTACATTAAAAGGCTAAGGTGTTTATTGTGAGGAAATGCTCAGAGGAAGGAGCTGTTGATAGAGAAGGGTGGTGGAGGTAGCAGTAATTTTCCATGAAGGCCAAATACCCTTCAAATGACTGAAGGTCCATGAAAAGGAAAATACACCAAGTGACAGGAAGACAGGGACCAATACTTTCTTCTTGGAACACATTAGGAAGGAGGACTTAAGACACACCACTTTCTAGGATATAAGCAGCGATGGATAGCTTAGGCACATTTGTTTATATCTTTTGCTTCTTTTTTGCAGCTCTGGAAAACTTCTCCCTATATGAGGATCTCAAAGAAGCATTTATTCAATTAACATAGAATCTGGACATAGGATGGATCTTCTAGATCATTTCATCTTATAGAATTCAGGATTTCAAGAAGGAATCACCTCTTCCTGGAGGTTGTCCCTGACTCATGTCACCGTCTCCAAGTGTGATAGGTTGTCCCTTCTCTGTGCTTCTTGGTGTTCATATGCACACTCCCAACCTCATACTTAACACCTTAGATGACAATCTTTGATTTTCTTTTACCTTTCCCCCCAAATTCTGAGTTTCTTGACAAAGGAACCAGATTCTACTTATTTTTGTATCCACAGGGTCATGGTGCTTAAGGAATATCTGTCAGAAGGATGGATGAATAGATTAGCTGCAAATTAATCACTTCCTTCTGCCTGAAGTAAGCTGCTGAGTTAGAAATAGAACCCTAGACTCCAGGGCTATTTGCAATCCAAGAATCTGCTGGGTTGACACAGGTAGATTTTTTGTTTGGGATTTTTTTAGAAGAACTTCCCTAAAACTATGCTATGCAGATTGAGCTTAGGGACATGGAGGAAAAAGGACCCTGAAATCACAGAATCAGGATATGCAGTGTTTTGGAATGACCATGTGGCTCAAAAAGACTTCTGTTAGGGAACAGAGTCCTGATTCTTCCCTTCTCCAACATATCTTTGGTTACCAATCATTCAGGTGACTGAGCCCTAAGCCTGTCCCCTATGCCCCATTCCAATTTGTACAAAAGGCATGATGCTGTGAATGTGCTAATAAAAATCTACTAGAAACCACCATCACCCAGTTTACTTTTGTTACTTCCCTGCAACTCATGACCTTGAAGAATGAAAATTTCTTATTGTGAAGTATCAGGGTCACTTCAGTTTTAATCTAGAACATAGCACACTCTTTCCTTGTGCTGGAACCAGATAGAATGTCTTATTCAGTTACAGCCAAAGCAGGGGATCACCCCTGACATTCATTATGGGTCAACCAGTTGCCTAAAGTGAGTAAAGGGGGAAGGGCTTATGCTCGTTCCAGTTTCCATTTGACCGAACTTCTACTAGAGCCACATATCTGGTAGAGCATTCATCCCTCAGCTCAGAATGTAATTCTTGCTCAACTCTAGAAGATTAGGGTGACCCATTATATTATATGATAAGCATGTCCCAGAAGGTAGAATGGCCCCAGGACTGATGAAAGCCACCTTTTGCATCACATTTCAGGACTTTGAGAATTATCATCACATGAAGCCCTGAAGAGAAGTATCGAGATGTTCCAAATTTCAATGGCAGGTACAGGTACCAGATAATTCGACTGAAAACAATTTGGCTAAGTGAAATGTCACCAACTACAATTTGACCAAATATGAAGCATTAAAATGTATTTCATTTAAAAGTAATTTGTCAGTAGGACCATTGGTATACAAAGCGTTTATATGGAAATGAGCAACCACAATCACTGGCTTTTGAGTGTTAGTAATTTTAATGTGTATATCCATGAGGTAACTTTGCAGATGTCTATGTATCATAAGCATTTCTCTGTGACCGTTATAAATTTTCCCTTTTTTATTTTGCTAATTACTGCTCTTTGTTTCTCATAATATTGAAAAGATAGAAAAACAAATTGTTCAACAATAGTGAATACTTGGAACAATCTAACTGACCAACAAAAGTGGTCATTTCCATTAAAACTGTGAATTTCTTTATTTTTTCTCCCATGCTTTATTATTTGTTTCTTTTGGTAATTTCCCTTAGATATAAAAGCAACATTACTCAATACAAAAAAAAAAAAAATTAGAGGCATAGAGAAGTGTGGAATTTAGTTAGTCCTTTAGAGCAACTAGTAAATAGCTAGGAACAACTAGTAAATAGTCTGGAACAACTGCTGGGGGACAACCGTGACTGTCCACACATCATACAGCAGCCTGGAATGGGTGGAATGGCTGAGATTGCAGCATAAAACTTGTAAGTGAAAACTGTGGAACTGCACCAGGAGTCCCGTCCCACCCCCACAGCAGGCTAAGCTGCAAAACCTCACTGTGGGAGAAAGCAGCAGTCCCAGTCAGAAGCAAGCAGATATAGTTCAACCTAGCTCCAATGATGGTTTTAATTAACAAATGTGGAGCTGAATACGAGCTATAAACACAGACAAACCGCTATCAAGCAGCAAAGTACTCTGAGGTTGCTCCCAGTGGAGAGTAGGTGGGGCTGACAGAAAAAAAATACAGAGGCTTTTGGAAACAGCTGTGCCTAGAATGCTCATAAAAGCCTGTGCCCCAAGAAAAGGAGCATAGAAGACTATCTGGCCAACAGGTGAAACTGGGGGGCCGGAGACTGGCTCTGAAAAGGGGCTTTCTTTCTCCTTTTTCTCTCTCTCAACCTGAGTGGCTCAGTGGAGAAAGCTTTAGGCATTTTCAGCTCTCAGTGCTCTGACCCAGAGGGGTGGAGTTAACAGAGTTGGAGAGACAAAGGAGTAATTCAAATGCAGAAGATAACTCCCTAGGGGGTGTATCTTCCCTAAGAGGAGAGAGATGGGGCCCAGATCAAGTGCCCACCCTCCCTTCAGAACTCAGACCCCAGGGCCTGGGGGAAAACAGTCAAACCAGAAACAACTTAAGTTGAGAATTAAAGGGGACACACCTCTTTACACCAGTGGGGAGCAACAGGCTGACAGGCACCACCTGCTGGGCAGGTTGGGAAAAGCACAGTGGCTACAGGCCTCACAGGAAAGTCTGCCAATCTTCTAAGACACACCCACAGGGAAACCTGATACTTGTTATTTCCCCCTTCTGAGACCTGAGCCCATTCTGGCCTGGGAAAGTCTGAGTGGGGTAATCAAGGAAACCAGATGCTAGACAACAGAAAACTACAAATCACATTAGGAAAAATGAAGGTACGGCCCAGTCAAAGGAACAAACTTACACTTCAACTGAGATACAGGAACTGAAACAACCAACCATTAATCAAACAAATCTCCTAAAACATTCCAAAAATCAAATCAATGATTTGAGGGAAGATATGGCAAAAGAGACAAAGGATATAAAGAAAATATCAGGCAAATATAAGGAAGAACTCGAAAGTTTGAAAAAACAACTGGTAGGACCTATGGAAATGAAAGGCACAACACAAGAGATGAAAAACACAATGGAAACATACAACAGCAGATTTCAAGAGGCAAGAGAAAACATTCAGGAATTGGAGAACAAGACACTGAAATCCTACACACAAAAGAACAGATAGGGAAAAGAATGGAAAAATATGAGCAATGGCTCCAGGAATTGAATGACAACATGAAGCACATGAATGTACATGTCATGGGTGTCCCAGAAGGAAAAGAGAAGGGAAAAGGGGCAGAAGCAATACTGGAGGAAATAATCACTGAAAATTTCCCATCTCTTATGAAAGACATAAAATTACAGATCCAAGAAGCACAACATACCCCAATAGATCTGAAAGACCTATTCCAAGACACTTAATAATCAGATCATCAAACATCAAAGACAAAGAGAGAATCCTGAAAGAAGCAAGAGAAAAGTGATCCATCACATACAAGGGAAGCTTGATAAGCCTATGTGTGGATTTCTCAGTAGAAACCATAGAGGCAAGAAGGAAGTGGTGTGATACATTTGAGATACTGAAAGAGAAAAATCGCCAACCAAGAATTTTATATCCAGCAAAATTGTCCTTCAAATATGAGGGAGAGTTTGAAATATTCTGTGATAAATAGACAATGAGAGTTTGTGAACAAGATACCTGCTCTACAGGAAATACTAAAGGGAACACTGCAGACAGGAAAAGACAGGAGTGAGAGGTTTGGAGCACAATTTCGTGGGCAATAGTAGCACAACAATGTGGTACACTGAACAAAGATGACTGTGAGTATGGTTAAAAGTGGAAGATTAGGGGCATGTGGGACACCAGAAGGAAAGAGGAAAGGTGAAGACTGGGACTGTTTAGCTTAGTGAAACCTAGAGTGGTCACGATTATGATAAAATGTACAAATATGTTTCTATATGAGGGAGAACAAATGAATGTTAACCTTGCAAGGTGTTGAAAAGGGGGTGATGTTGGGGAAAAAATACAATGAATGGAAACTAGAGACTATAGTTAACAAAAACATTGTATCATGCTTCCTTTAATGTAACAAAGGCAATATACCAAAGCTGAGTGCCTGTAAGAGGGGGATATAAGGGAGGGGTATGGAATTCTTAGCATTGGTGATGTTGTCTGACTCTTTTATTGTACTTTATTTTTATCTTTTCTCTTGTTGCTTTTTAGCTGTCACTTTTTTTTTCTTTTTCTTTTTCTTTTGTCTCTACCTTTTTTCACTCTTCCTCTTTCTTTGTGGAAGAAATGGAAATGTCCTACATAGATAGAGGTGGTGGTGGTGAATGCATAATTATGTGATTATACAGGGAACCATATATTGTTTACTTAGGATGGCATGTATGGTGGGTGAACAAAACCATCTTAAAAAAAATATGTTGATGGATGAACCTTGAGGACATTACATTGAGTGAAATAAGTCAGACACATAAGGACAAATATTGTATGATCTCACTGATAGAAACTAATTGTAATACGTAAACTCATAGACATGAAATATAGGTTACCAGGATATAGAATTAGGCTAAAGAATGGGGAGCAGTTGCTTAATATGAGCAGACCGTTTAACTAGGTTGAACTTAAGCATTTGGAAATGGACAGAAATGATGGTAGCATGTTATTGTGAGGATAAATAACAGTGCTGAATGGTGTGTGAATGTGGTGGAAAGGGGAAGTGTGAAGTCACATATGTCACCAGAAGGAAAGTTGGAGGTTAAAACATGGGAATGTATAACACAGTGAATCTTGTGGTGGACAATGTCAGTGATTAACTGTACAAATATTGGAAATTTCTTTCATGAACTAGAACAAATGTATTATACCATAACTAGAAGTTAATAATAGAGGGGAATATGGAAAAAATGTACCTATTGCAAATTATATACTACAGTTAGTAATATTTTAACATTCTTTCATAAACAGTAACAAATGTACTATATCAATACTATGAGTCAATTATGTGGGGGGTAGGGTTAGGGGTATGGGAAGATTTGAGTTTTCTTTTTTATTTTTATTTCTTTTCTGGAGTAATCAAAATGTTCTCAAATTGAAGAAAAACATTAATTGTGGTGATGAACGCATAACTATATAATGATACCATGAACAAATGATTGTACACTTTGGATGATTGTATGGTATGTGAATAATCTCGATAAAATTGAATTTTAAAAAAATTAGAAAATACAGACATGCAAAAAAGGACATTATAAACATTCATAAACTCACCTAGCCATTTGAAACCTTGATACCTTGAGTTATTTCCTTCCAGGTACTTTTTGATGTGCTCATATGCATGCGCACACATGCACACACACACATACATCTAACTCCTACAAAAAAGGATCATGAATATTGATTCATAACATTAATATAACCTATATTTAAGCAAGACACAGATTGTTAGATCTTTATGTAATTTCAACTAATACTCTATTGATGAAAAAAATTAGGAATTTTTATAAATATAAATAGAAAAAAATCTGAAAAGTAGACACAAACACTTAAAACTACATAGAGGGTTGTGAAATCACTCCATAATTAATACAAATTACTAACATTAAAAAAAATGAGTTTCCAAAAATTTACAATTTTAACTAAATTGTCCTATGATCTGTTTTCTTTGGACTATATTATATTATTTTGTCCCTATTTCTTTGTGACCAAATCACTTTTGAGCAAATTACTAGAAGGTGCAGGGTCAGCTCAGTTTTAAGCTAGGTCACCTTCCAAAATCAAAGCTTCCTGAGATGTCTGTTTCACTTATTTCTAAACCATTTGTTCTGAGGCACATCACTTCTGGATATTTAAATTAATGACTCACCCATGAGGCTTGTTCCAACCAGAATTTTAGGTGACTTTCACAAACATATTCCAAGAACAAAATTAAAAATAAGGGAAGATTGGTGAAGGGTACATAGAAACTCTCTGATCTATTTTTGCAACTTTTCTGTAATTCCAAAATTAGTTCAAAATTAAAAGTTAAAGAAATAACCTGAAATATAGACAGAGTAGAGAGAAACTCTCCCCTAAATTAAAAGAAATCAAACCAGACACACACACATACACACACACACACAGATAAAAATAAGTAGTGGTAAGATGAGAACAATATGAAAATTAGTACACTGAAGGCATGCTGGAGGGTTTTACATAATTACTATAGTTGAGCTATGCAAAAGTAAAAAAGAAATGTGATGGTTATAAGAATCATATTATCATCTGTAGAAATGTACTGGTTAAAGAGAAGAAGCAAAAGGTTCCCTGTGCTCATGTCTAAAAAATTTTTTCTGTGGGTTTTCCTAAAATGAAGCTAAAATGATACAGGAGTTAACATTTTCAACAACCCCCTTACTCTAAATAAATAGTGTCCTGTAGAAGCAGGAGTAGGGTAATGGATTGATAGGGGAAGGAAGTGCAAATCAGTTAGATTTCTTTAATATAGTCATTTGAAATATTGGAAATATGCTTTAAGCAATTTTTCTCTTTAAAAAGAAAAAAGACAATTTGGGGGAGGAGTTGGGTAAAGAAGGTTTTGGGCAAAATTAGCCTACCTACCTTGTCAGGAAAGCTTAAAAACAAATCAGATGCTAGACAAGATAAGCAGAGGTGACATATAGGTCAAGAGTTCACAGCTATTATCCAAGGCTGAAAAGTAAGACTCAAGGCAGATAAGTTTTCAGAACAAAAGAAGCACAGTGTTCCTTTAAAATATGCACCACCTCTCATGCTGGCAACCCCTCCCCGCCCTCCCCCCCCCCCGCATTGTTTATTTGTGTGCTTCTTAATTTTAGTCAGTTAAAAAACAGAAGGCAGGCCCAGCCAGTCCCAAGCAAAAAGAGAAAGGAGCATAAATTGGGTTGCCTATTGTAACTCTCTCCTCCCCTTCCTTAAAAGTATGTTGCAACCAGCCTGTAAGAAAGGGATGGAAGCTTTTAGCCCTGCATTCCTGAGGCCCAGCCAGGGCTGGAGGAGGTGAACTTAGAATACAACCCTGGAGAAAAATGAGGACACAGGGCAGTGTGGAGCCCCGGATCCGAGGCAGACTCCAAGGGGGCAGCAACCAATGGGGAACAGGTGGTCTTACACGAGATCCCGTGGGCCTTCTTTCCTGGGCTTAGTTTTACTCATGTGACTTCCCCTGATGAGTGAGGGGTAGAGAAGGAAACTGTTCCCACTTGGGACAATCAGTGTCTTCATTCTCTCTCCCCTTTCACCCCAAGAGATCTAATCCTCACTATTCACTTACCTTCTGGTATGAAGGAAATTTTAAACCCAAACTGACCCTTCATGAGGCTGCTAGCTGTCTATCTCGGACTTTATTGGGACTGGGAGGGAGGGGCATTGTTTAGGGAACCAGGCTTCCTAATGACCACCCAAAGACTTAAAGCTCAGCCAAGCTGAGCACAGGTCTCCTAGCCCACCTGGGTTCCTCTGTCCTCACCCTCCTCTTTCTCTTTCTCTGTGCTCCAAGACGTAAAGCATGCAGGATCCAGTCTTATTGCACCTTCTCCAGGCTGGCCCTTGCCCATGCTTTGGTCTCTTCACCTCACCCTGTCCACTGCAAGCATTGCAGTATTGTCTTCTTATTCTGGACTCGCTGTCCACAAGTGTTGGCAAGAGTGTTTCAGCAGTCTCCAGACACATGGTCCTGGTTCTTTTGGGAGTAGTCGGGGTGCAGCTGCATAGGAGGAAAATAGGAAGTGACCCAAAGAGCCTCAGCCTTTGGCCTTGGCCAGTAAGGGGAGTGGGGAGTAGGGAGGTGGAGAGGAAGAGTGGACAGGAAATCCTACAAGCTGCTGATCACGGATTGTGATGTGCCCTTCCCTCACAACAGATTTGGATAAGGAAGCTGAGGTCCCAAGTGACTTGTTCAAGATCACTCACTTATTTATTGCCAAAGTCAAGACTAGAATCCAGGCCACAGAAATATCACCCAATTGATGTTGCTGCTTCCATTATGCCACATAGAGATGGAAAGAAAACTGATCTTTCCAGAAATGCCCATGCTAGTATATGTATGGGAAAGATATTAAGAAAACTTTACATTGAAACTATTTATAGATACTGTGAAACTAACAAAGAAAGTCCAAATAGACTTTTTACAAAAGCTTGCCTTGTCCATGTAAAATAATAATAATATTAATTAGGGGCTTATCCATAGAAGGCAATACATAACTCTCATTTACTAGTTTGAAATATTGATTACATATTTTCATAGTAACAATCAAATAAAATCCGGTGGAATTTCACTGCTAGTTCTGCTTTCCTTCCTGTTGATAAACTTGGTCAACTTGCTATATCCATCAGGTTGGGGAAGGTTTTATGAGGAAACCAATACTGTTTTTCCATTTAAAAATTGAATCACAACATCTATGTACAGACACCAGTGCCTAGAAAAGGAGCTATTTTTTAAATAGTGCATCAAGTCTGCAAGCCATTTCATCAGTCGCCTCCCTTACCTAAGAAAGTATTCTGATCCTAACCAAATGATTGGATTATCCGCTCCGATTAACCAAATGTTTAGTACCTAAGTGTTATTTTTTGTATAAGACTGGAAGAGATGCTGCTGTCCAGGAGATTACCATCTAGAAGGAGGATTAGATAGGACAGACCAGCTATCACAGAGGAATGCAGGTCAAGTAAGGTGAGCAGGTCAAGTAAGGTGAGTGGGCAAGAACCGTAGGGGCAAGTGGTATGTGAATGCAAAGCAAGAGGGAAAACAAACACTTACTGAACAGAAATTGTCCTTGAATAAATCAGAGATTTAAGAAAAGCAGCTGTGAAGGTAGATGCCTGAGATGAGCCTTGAAGCATGGGAAGAACTGATTGTAAAAGGATCCTGGGCTTTGCTCCTGGGCATAAATATTTAGAAAGTACAAGAATTTAAGAAGAAAATAATTTTAAATATTATGCAAAAGATTTTAAGTCCTTCCTTCTAATAAAAACACTTCTTCACTTCTCTCCCTCCCCCACTGTGATGAATTTGTCTCAGTTCCCCACACCACTCCCTTTCCCAGACATTTTTGGCAGCCTTCTGGGATGAGACCAGAGGTGAAGGAATCCCGCCAGCCTGTAGGAACCACCCTGTCCCCTCCCCCACAGCCTAAATTGTACCTTCATTTGTGCTTGTCCTCAGAACAAAGTTACTTAGGGCTTCCTTTCCTCAAACAAATATTTATTGAGCATCTACTGTGTTCCAGGCATGCCCAGGCAACAGTAATAGGAGAATGAATACATGGTAAAACAAAAATCAAGCACACATAAAGGAGTCAAAAGACGAAAATGAAAAGCAGGACCACATGGCAGAGGAGCTAGAGGACCTTGAGGTACTGCTGGAAGCAAATTAATCCTCCCAGATTATACTCTCAGATTCATTATTTTCTAAATACACGAAATGAGAACAGTGTGTACTTTCTAATTTTTGCCGGTTTGCCAGTTTGATAAGCAAAAAACGGTGTATTATTTGCCCCCCTGGGGCTGGAATAATATCACAGGCTCCTTGCCAAAGTTCCCGCTCTCTGACTCCTGGTTGGAACCTTGTGGGCAGCACCATCTTATATTTGGCTGTTCTGGATCAAGCTCCACTCCAGGACATCCTTCAAAGGGCAACATCAAAAGACCAAATTAAAAGCAGAAAGTTGCCTATGGGTTTCCTATTTTGTTTTGGACTGAAGAGGGGAAACATCTTTTGCAAGGAAGAGATTAGTGGTCAAAGAAATGATCTCATCCTTTGAAGTAAGACTAGCTCCAGTTTAACAAGGAGCGTTTGTCTCCTACGATCAAGATAACGCACCCCCATGCATGCAACAGAGTTTTCCCAGCGTGGATATGAGAGGAGCATGGTTCCCTCACAGGGCCAACTATGGGAAAGCCCGGGGTGGTAGGTAGAGGACAGGAGTAAGCCTTGTCCTTCCTTCCCTGCAGACTCTGTGACTGTCTGCCCGCAGCTGAAGAAAACTCTGACAACGCATCTGTGGATTTGTTGGGTCTGGCCTAGGCCCTGCCTCCTTCAGCAACATATTAAGCCACTGCCCTTACTTACTAGTAAAAGGAAAAGACACAGGTCACTAGGTGATAATGCAGCCCCGGCCCGAGGAAATTTGTAAACAGGCAAGGAAAGCCAACAGCTAAATAGAATTAGCAAAGGCCTTTATTTGTTGAGCTATAATTTACATACCACAAAATTCAACCATTTTAAGAGTTTAATTTAATGATTTTTTTTGTAAATTGACAGTTATGCAAACATTTCCATCGATCCAAAATGTTCCTCATGCCCATTTGTAGTTTATCCTTGTTCCTGCCCTTGACCCCAAATTAGCACTAATTTGCTCTTTGTCTTTTTAAAATTTGTCTTTTCGGACATTTCATATAAACAGAATCATACCATAAGTATATGGTCTTCTGTCTGGCATCTTGCACTTAGCATAATGTTTTTGAGGCTCTTCAACATTGCAGCATTTATTGGTACTTCTTTGCCTTTTATTGGTGCAAGTACTCCACTGTATGCATATAACATATTTTGTTTTTTCATTTCACTAGCTGATATACATTTGAATTGTTCCCAATTCGGGGCAATTATGAATAAAGTTGCTATGATCATTCACGTGCATGTCTTTGTAAGGGCTTATATTTCCATTTCTCTAGGGTAGATACCTAACAGTGTAATTGCTGGGTCATAAGGTAAGTTTATGTTTAACTTTTTAAGAAAATGACAAACTGTTTTCCGAAGTGGTTCCCACCAACGATGCATGAGAGTTCCAATTTCTTCGTATCCTAGCTAATGCTTGCTATTGTCTGTGTTTTTTATCATCATCATTTCAGTGGATTTATTAAGATTCATATTTTTCCCACTCCTCGAGTGTCAGAAACCAGCATGGCTAAACCTAAGATTTGGGTCATAACTGACTAAGGCTTCTAGGACTCTGGTAATTTGGGGAAGAGCTTGGTTGAGGGAGTGGGATGCGTGAACACATGCTTGTCACAACAAGGAAGGGGCAGAGAAGACCAGATACCTCTATTGTCAACATTTATTGTCTAAGGGAAGAAAACCAGTTCTTCTGAGGACAAAAGTTAGGATCAGAAATGACTTAAACTTGTTCATGCAAGGTTTAATGACCATTTATGAGTACCTGTTGGGGGTGGGAGGTGAGGAGTATTTCTTATATACTATAAGAAATCAGAGTTCATTTATTTAACATAACAAATATTTTGTCAGCTATCTCTTGTGAACAAAACATCATGTTGGAACACAGAAAGCGTAAAACAAAATCCCTGATTAAAGAAGTTTGAAGTCTGCTCATTCTGCCATATGGAACTGGGGGAAAGGAGATGGCAGGGGGGAGGCAGGGGCAGGGGGGAGGGGGAATTGCGCAGTATCCTCTCTTTGATAAAAATTGCTGAGTCACAGATGCTTCAGCATGTGCCTAAGAAGTTAGTGTGTGTGTAGGGGTGTGTGTGTGCGTGTGCATGCAAAGTAGGAAGTTGAGCAAATGCTTGGAAAACATTAATTTGGGGCTTAATGAGCATAACCCCAAAGTCAACCTGCACCCAGTACCCAATCTGAGAGTTTCAAACTGCCCTCATGTTAGTGATCCTTTAAGAAACTTCAGAGTGGAGCCATTTTTATGACTCATTATCCATGACTCAGGGTTTGTCACATTCTGGTGCAGTTAGTTGAAGAGGCCTGGAAGGAGGCAAACCTGGAAAGGGAGATAGCATTGTAAATATGTAACACAGGCTTGTGAGAGGGAGGAAGGATTCAGCTGTTTACCCATTCCTTACAGAATAGCATTTTTCACCATCCCTGAACTGTAAGCCACAGGTGTACCAGAACCTTCTAAAGCCTGATCAGCTAGCCAGAGCCAATTGTGTGCATCTCTTCTCAATTCTGCAGTCAGTGACATCTAGGACCAGTAAACACTAGGAATCCCCTCACTGCTCCCCACCCCAGAACCAGTTGTTAAACTTTTATCAGCCCACCACCTCTGTAAGCTGTACAAGACTCTACCAAGGCATTCTGGGTATTCTTTCCTTCTGCATAAGGAAGGGCTTTGAGGGTCACTTTGGAGGCAGGTGCAACAAACTAATGATTTAACAAGGAGAAAATAAAGAATAGGTGTAGTTAAGCATCTTTTCTCAGTTGAGGAATGAAAACAGTAGAGTGCCTGAGGATTTGATCCAGGCACTAAAATTTACAATGGGGGTGGCCATTGGGGATCAAGCACACAATCTTGTAAGACGGATAAAACAGCTTCATGAGCAGCTACGATGTGAGACAGAAGGTAGGCAAAGCAGGAAATGCAACCTGAGGAGATGATCCGCAGGAGGGTGAGGCTGAGCACACAGCACCTTCAGGGGTTGAGAGACGCCCAGGCTGCTTCCATCTTTGAGGCTCCTGGTATATGAAAACATGGAGAAATGCCAAAACGGGGTTATAAATTTGTGGTATCTTTTAAATGTTTCCACAAAACATATTACTATCTTTAACCCACAAATGCACAAAATAAAACACTGTATAATTGCATTATTCATAAAAACATTATAGAAGTTATTAAAATATTAATTCACTCTGCCCTGCAGGGGGTGTGGTTTAAATTAAAAGTTGTTTGATGAACATCTCCTTGGAAAACTGTTAGCGAATCTCAGCGGCTGCTTGTTTAACCTCACTGGGAGGTAAGCCAGTGACAGGAAAGGCCTGGCCCTCTGAGCCTTTCTTTTATATGTTTAGGATTATAGGGAAGCCTTCATGACTTCCAAGCAGGACCTAGTCTGTCATATAAAGAAAGAAGCATTTACCCGGCAGAATTGGGAAACTTCAATTTTGCATAGATGAATCTCTCTAATAACCAAACTTAACCTCTTTTAAATGTCCAAACAATTTTAACTAAATGTAATAGAAAAATTTCCACAGCCTTCCATGTACAGATTTTCAAAACTGACATAACGTATTGTTGACAATTGAGGAGCACTGTTACTATCTGGTCTCATTGAGTCATGTGGTAATTGACAATACAGTGTTGCCCTTTTAAGGTTTTTCTGCTGCCTGGGTGGGGTGCTGGAGGCACTTCCTGCTGCGGTCGGCACATCTGCCCAGAGTGCTAGGCCTTCTGGTTGGTGGTTACTCTAAGCACAGGTCTGCTGCAGCTTGGGGAATCAGATCAGCAGCTTGTTTACATATGTTACGAAGCGTCTGTAAAGTGAGAGTGTGACCTGCGACATCTGATTTTAACAGGCTCCAAAATCAGCTTTTTGCATAGACTGCTTAGCTCTGGGCTGTGTTTGAGAGCTTTGTTGTTGCTGGACATCTGGCATCTCAATGAGGAGTTGTTATTTGTGTCCTGCTTGTACTCCTGGAGCTATCCTAAAAGCCCCCCTCACCAACTCCATATCTCAGGACAACTCTCTCTTACCATTGCTAACATTAAGCTTCTCTAGGTAAAGAAGTGTTAACTCAATGAGGAGAAAGAAAGAAATGACGGCACTTGGCAAGTAGAAGAAAACTGATCCTCCATGTATGCAAGAATAAAGAAGAATTTAAGGAGAAGCTTATTTCACCTAAAGGAAGATGGATTCTGAGTTATGGAGTTGAGATCCAAGAACTGTGCCAGGAGCCATTGTCAACTCTTTCTTAAATATGTCAGTCCAATTTGCTACCGAGACCAAAAAAAGGGGCATAAGCTGAGAGTTTTTACACACAAAGCATAAAAGTAACCATTAAGACACACTTGGACAAAAGCCACAGTGAGAGATGGATGAGTGTGTGAAATTCTGATTTCAATAACTTAGACATCAAAGAAAAGGAAAAGGCTATGAGAAAGACAGTGAAAATCTGAAGGGAAAGAAGGGGCTTGGAAATTAGGACAGATGAGACCAGGAAAAAAAAATGAAAAGGAACAGAATCTCATATTTTTAGAATTATGAACATAAAGAGCTTCTTCTTCAAACCCCGGAATACCTACCAGACCTAATGAAAGCCCTTCACATTTGAAAAGATTGTTTTAGGATAAATAAAAGGAAATAAACCTTTGCCTAACAGGTAATAGACAACATTCCCCCCATTGTCGACATGGATCAAAATAAATAATGAGATTTGCAGCAGATTTATATCAACATATTGGTGGTTGGATAATAGTTACTGTCAGTGTTTGGAAAATTGCTAATCAGCCGAGGCTGGCTCCAGGGAGGGCAAACTCCCTAATTCACCATTGGGCCTAGAGCCCTTGCCTGAGATACTGCAGCTCTGTTCTTACCTGGCACAAAATAAAGTCATCCCGAAGTCTGGGTGGGCTAGAGGACACACAGGATAGGGAAGTCCCAAGTCTTTACATATCTTCAAAAGAATTTTATCTATTTCTTTGCTAGTCCCCAAATTTTCTTCTCTTCTTAGAAGTGACGGCAGTTTCTAAGAATACATAAACAGCAAAAATATGTTTTTTCAATCTGTTCTTAGAAATTAAAATAGAAAAAAACGTAAGCCAATTAAGAGCCATTTGAAGTCAGTACTCTGGGAAAGCACTGCTCCGGTTTCCACATCATGCCTGGCAGGTGTGCTCAGGTAGAATCTCCTTGGCTCAAGGACTGTTATCACTGAACTCCAAGATGGTCCTGTACCAAACCCAAAAAGAAGGGAGCAGGCCCAAATGTGGCAGGGCCCAGCCCTGGGGCAACTAACTGGCATTATTGACATGTTAGCTCCAGATCTGAGCACTGCAAGCAGGGATATAGAGCCAGGAAGATTCCAAAAATCCTGACAAACTGGAAAAGCAGTTTCCTGGTGAGTATGACCAGATGTCCATCAGCTGACCACTTAACCTCACCTGATTTTACCTCTTTGGTGACTAGAATAGCAGGAACTTTAGCCATGTAGTTCATCGACCTCTAAGCTCTAATTACAGTTTACCATGAGCTTTATTATCTGCCCAGACAACTACTCTGGGAATGCAAAAGTGCTCATTCACAGTGCTGCTCTAATTATTTTGTTGGTGTTAGTATTATTCCTTTTTTATAATAATGCTTGCAGATTCAGAACATGATTGACTCTAAGGGTTTGTTTTCTGTTTTTTGAAAGCAGGGGTTATTTATTTGTAATATGCACTCCTTCCCTTCTGATAATGGTGTGGACGATGTATGCTTTGATTGTTCTTGCAGCAGGGATGATGCACCCCAAATGCCCAGCAGAATGCTGTTGAGCTGAACAGTCAGTAGCAGGGGAGGAGATGTCGTCATTGGGCCATGACTGAGGTGTTCTCTGTGTACATGTGTTGATCAGCATCGAAATCAAATCCAGACTTTGATTCCCAAGGCTTTTTATCTCAGGCTCTATAACCTGAGATTTGAGTGACAGAATGAAAAAAATTGGCCAGGGGTTGAAGCTAAGTGTTTTAACTTTCAGATTCATTAAATTCAGAACCTGAAAGATACACAACCACAACCATACCCACACACACAGTCCCAAATGCCACACTATGCCCAGCTGTCAGACAACTCATTCTACACGTATAGCAAAGAGTAGAACTTTGACTTATCTCAGTTCTCAAACTTAAGTCACATAAACACAAAATCTCTGAGTTTGGAGGAAACTTAGAAGTCTATCTGGTCGAGCTTTCTACACAACATATGGAATCCTTTGATATTACCAACAAGTGGTCCTTCAGTCTTTGTGAGAATACCTCCAGACAGGAGGTAGATTTGTTTACCCTGGAACTAATCAAACTTCAGCTTCAGGGCCTCACACTTACAAGGGCCTTTTCCAAGCCTTGTGCTTAAAATTGTATCCATCATTTGCCATTTTTTTCTTAAAAGGGTCCCCCAAATGTATATACTTAAGGAACCGCAAAATCTGCATCCTCCCCAGCCTCCAGAGATGGGGAAAATACCACCCCATAGAGTAATCCAAAGTGCTTCCATACATTGAAATTAAATCTGCCTCCCTACAAGCATGGCCCAAACATCAGAAAATTGTTTCCAATAGCATAGTGATATTTTTGAGATTGGATATATTCATTGGGTGAGCACAGAATTTAAAAGGGGTATTTGAAAATTCTACATTTAGATGCAAAACCTATTGCTCTCTTTTGCTCCCCACCCCCACCCCATACCTTTACCCAGACCGTTTCCTCTTCTTGGATACTGTCACCTGCTTTTGCCTAATTATCTCCTACTTTGCTTTCAGATCTCAATTCACACCTCCTTGAGAATATCCTCCCTATATTTGACCAGGTCAAACCTTCGTGTATAAAGTGTCATTGCACTATGCCTCTTCATGGCACATCTCACATTGTAATTTTATACCTATTTGCATGCTTATTTGATATTGGGAGCTGGATGAGCTCCCCCATCAGACTGAAAGATGTATGAAGCCCTGACATTACCTCCTTTGCCTCATCTCTGCAACCCCAAGGCTCAGTACAGAACCTGGCACCGAGAAGACCCTCAATTCAATACCTATTTGTAATATATAATGAGGATTAACAGGAGTTGTTAGGAAAGATGCTCTGGATTTACTTTAACCAACAGTTCAATAAGAACCCAAATCAATGTTATAAGGAATCACCATTTAGGTCATTATAAAGTCATTTTCTGGTAATTATTTGCTGTCCAACAATAGACTAAGCTGTCTTAAAAAGTAGAGTATGTCTCTTCATAAGTGCTTTGCCTGCTGCTAGGGATGCTGAAGAGGGAGCACCCATAAAGGATAAGAATTGGACTATGATCAGTTAAATCATTTGATTTGTCTTAACTAGAAACCTTGTAAGTCTATGGCCTATTGAGATATAGCTTTTATTAATGACATCTATGATCTGCAAACAATTAGTGTTGTATTTAACAATCAAGAAATTAAGTACAACTAAGTAGTTTCTGTAAGGAATTTAGGCTCAGTATAGATAGAAACCAACACACAGGAGTATATATAAGTAAATTAAAAAGTGACCAATAAAAATAACTTAATTCAAGAATGAATAAAGATTCTTACCAAGATGGAGTAACAGGGAGTGTCTAACCTCCCACCGAAACAACCAGAAAACAAGACAAAACATGTGAAACAATGGTATTCAAAACATTGAATAACAAGCAGCACAGCGTCTGTGACCCCTGAGAGAAGAGAAACAAATAAGGTTGTCCACATGACTCACCTCTTACTTCCTGAAGGCAGTTTCTAGGCTGTAGCACAGGGAGGCAAAACCCACACAGAATCTGGCAGTCTTGCTGCGTAGAGAAGACAGAGATCAGAGTTCAGGGAGGCTATGGTAGCTAGGATTTGTGGCTCAGAGGACCAGAAGAGAGGAAGCTGCACAGAGAGAGACAGAGCTCCTCAGATCTACGGAAAGGTCCATTCAGGTCTTTGTTTGAGGACTGACCTCCACCTGCATCAGACAAAACCACTAAAGGCTGGCAAAAGAACCATCGGATGGTTGCTAACATGACCACGGACATAGGGGACTGGTGGTTTGATGGGTTGAGCCCTCTACCATAGGTTTTACCCTTGGGAAGATGGTTGCTGCAGAGGAGAGGCTAGGCCTCCCTATAATTGTGCCTAAGAGCCTCCTCCCAAGTGCCTCGTTGCTCAGATGTGGCCCTCTCTCTCTAGCTAAGCCAACTTGAAAGGTGAAATCACTGCCCTCCCCCCTATGTGGGATCAGACACCCAGGGGAGAAAATCTCCCTGGCAACATGGAATATGACTCCCGGGGAGGAATGTGGACCTAGCATCGTGGGACGGAGAACATCTTCTTGACCAAAAGAGGGATGTGAAAGGAAATGAAATGGGCTTCAGTGGCAGAGAGATTCCAAAAGGAGCCGAGAGGTCACTCTGGTGGGCACTCTTACACACAATTTAGACAACCCTTTTTAGGTTCTGAAGAGTTGGGGTAGCTGGTGGTGGATACCTGAAACTATCAAACTACAACCCAGAACCCATGAATCTCAAAGACAATTGTATAAAAATGTTGCTTATGAGGGGTGACAATGGGATTGGGAAAGCCATAAGGACCACGCTCCCCTTTGTCTAGTTTATGGATGGATGAGCAGAAAAATAGGGGAAGGAAACAAACAAACAAACAGACAAAGGCACCCAGTATTCTTTTTTACTTCAATTGCTCTTTTTCACTTTAATTATTATTCTCGTTATTTTTGTGTGTGTGCTAATGAAGGTGTCAGGGATTGATTTAGGTGATGAATGTACAACTATCTAATGGTACTGTGAACAATTGAATATACGATTTGTTTTGTATGACTGCGTGGTATGTGAATATATCTCAATAAAATGAAGATATTAAAAAAAAAAAGAACCATCAGAATGAATCAGTAGGAAAAACTGGAGGACTCATGCAGGGCTGGGAAATAGTTCATGTTCCTTTCAGCCAGTGTGGAAAGGCCTCTTAATACAAAGGATCCCAGATAGAACAGGAGTTGGCATACTCTGGTCCAGAGGCCAAATCCCACAGACTGTTTCTGAACAGTTTGCAAGTGAAGAAGAATTTTTAAATATTCAAAAGATTGTGAAAACAAAGAAAAGTATGCAACAGAAACTGAAAGTGGCCTGTAAAACCTAAAATATTTACTATCTGGCCCTTTACAAAAAGAGTTTGCCAACCCTTGAAATAATCTTGAGAAAGTATCCACTTAGTAGTGGAAATAAATTAGCCTTAAGCTAAAAACTGCTCTGGACCCTCCCTAGCAAACAAAGCAGACCTTAGAAGGATCAACTAATTCCTAGTAATTTCCCTAGGAATGAGCAAAACCCAACACTACTTAATGAAATACAACACAATACAGACACCCAAAAATACAAAACTCAGTCTGGAGTCCAATAAAAAATTGCCAAGCATGCAAAGAAATAGAAACATATTGCCCTATATTGCTCATCTATTGTTGTATAACTGTCTACCCTGAAACTTGGTGTCTTCAAACAATATTCATTTATTATTATCTATGATTTCTGTGGGTCAGGAATTCAGACAGGGCACAATGGGAAATGCTACACATTGTTTGGAGTCTAAGCAGGAAGACTTGAAAATTGGGAGCTGGAATTGTCTGAAGGATAATTCATTTACATATTTGGCAGTTGATGTTGGCCGTTGTCTGGGAACATAGCTGGACTGTCAGCCAAAACACCCACACACTGGCAGAAGCAGTTACAAAAGTATTGTGGGATTTATAGCACACATAGAAGTCAAATGTATGATTAATAAAATTACAACAGACCAGATACTGACAGAACAAAACAATAATGGAGGTATTGATATAATTAAAACCCTCCCCAGCAACAAAATTCCACATCCAAATGATTTCACTGCTGAATTGTATCAAAAACATTTAGGGAGAAATAATACCAATTCTACACAAACCCTTCCAGGAAATAGAAGACGTGAGAACACTTCCCATCTCATTCTCTGAGGCCAGCATTATGCTTATACCAAAACCAGAAAAAAAAAAAAAATAGTACAAGGAAACTACAGAACAGTACCCCTCATGAACAAGAATGCAAAAGATATTACAAAAACCCTAGAAAGCAATATCCTTCATGAACATAAGCATAGAAATCATGTACACAGATGCAAAATATTAGCAAATTATACTCAGAAATGTATTAAAATGCATAAGTGATGACCTAGAGGGGTTTATTCCAGAAATATGAGGCTGTTTTAATATTTAAAGATCAATCAATGTAATTCACTACTAAATTTTAAAAAATCCATCTGATCATATTGATAGCTGAAGAAGAAGCATTTGACAAAACTCAACCCTTACATGAAAAAAATCTTTCAGCAAACTAGAAATAGAGGGGAATTTCCTTAACCTGGTAAAGGGTACCTATGAAAACTCTAGACTGAACATATTACTTACTCATGAAAGACAGAAAGATTTCCCTCTAAGATTAGGAAAAAGGCAAAAATGTCCATATCTCCACTTCTGTTCAATACTTCTGGAGGTCCTAGCATGTGCAATAAGTCAAGAAAAAGAAAAGGCATACAGGTTGGAAAGTAAATCTGCCTTTGTTTGCCGTTGTCTGTGTAAAAAATCCTAAAAAATCTTCTAAAAAAGCTGTGAGCCACATAAGTGTCTTTTGAGGATCACAGGATATAAGATAGATATTAAAAATTCTAATACATTTCTACATACTAGCAATGAATAATTGGAAATTGAAATAAAAAGGAATACCATTTACAATACAACAAAAAATGAAATTGAAATTAAAAAGGAATACCATTTACAATATAATAAAAAATATATACAATACTGTGGTGGCTTGGAGTTATGTTCCCCAGAACAACATGTGCTTAAACTTAATTCATTTCTATGGGTGTGAACCCAATATAAATGGGACCTTTTGTTGAAGTTGCTTCAGTTAGGGTGTGACCAACTGAATCAGAATGGGCCCTAATCCTATTACTGAAGGTCTTATAGGGGAGGAAGAGAAGACAGAAAGCCACAGGGACAGCCAAATGCTAAAAGTCAATGGAACCAAGTAAAGAAGCTGGGGGGCAGGGGGGCTACCATGTATATTGCCATATGACAGAAAAGTCAAGGAACAAGGATCAAAGGCAGCCAGCCCCGGAACACTACAGGCTTCTGGGAGAAAGCATCTCCTTGATGACACCTTTATATTGGACTTCTCCTAGCCTCAAAACTGTGAGTCAATAAATTCCCATTGTTCAACCAAGCCATTGCCTGGTATCTGGTTTGGCAACCAGGAAACTAAAATAAATACTTATGGTTAAATATAATAAAATAGTTGGAAAGCCTGTAAACAGAAAACTACAACACATTTGTGAGAGAAATTCAAGTAAACCTAAAAAAATACAAAAGTATACCATGTTCATGTTTGTGGATAAAAAAACTCAATATTGTTAAATTTTCAAGTTTTCCCATATTGTTTACTGACTCAATATAATCCCAATTGAAATTCCAGCAGGCTATTTTTAAAACTTGACAAACTTGTTCCAAAATTCATATGGATGTGCAAAAGATATAGAATAGACAAAACAATGTTGAAAAAGAAGAACAAAATTGGAGATTTCCTAGCTGATTTGAGGGCTTACTATAAAGCTACAGTAATCATGACATAATGATACTGTGGGATGTTAGATATATCAATCAATGGAACAGAATAGATAGCCCAGAAATAGACCCACAGATATATGGTCTGTTGATTTTAGACAGAGCTGCCAAAGTCATTCAATGGGTAAAGAATAGTTATTTCAATAAATTATATTGGAACATCAAAATCCACATGCAAAAAAAAAAGGTGAGCCTTAATCCTTACCTCACACCATATACAAAAACTTAAAATTGTTATTAGACTTAAATGTAAGAGCTAAAACTAAATCTTTGTGATCTTAGGTTGGATTAAAAACCATGAAATACAAAATTAAAAATTGATTAACCAGACTTTATCAAACTTAAAAATTGCTCTTCAAACGACACTATTAAGAATATGAAAAGGCAAAGGCAAACCATAGACTTGAAAGAAAATATTTGAAAAATATATACCGAAGGACTTGTATCTAGAATAAATAAAGAACTCTTACATCTCAATAATAAGAAGAAAAATAACCCAATTAAAATAGCAAAAGATTTGAATCACCACCAAAGGAGATATACAAATAACCCATAAACACATGAAAAGATGTTCAACATCAAAAAATAATAGAGAAATGCAAATTAAACCACAATAAGATACCACTACATACTCACTGGAATAGTTTAAATTAGACAAACTATGATCTGGAGCAACTCTCATACCTTGCTACTTGGAAGCAAAAATAGCACAGCAACTGGAAAACAGTCGACAGTTTCTTATAAAGTTTATCATACACTTACCATAAGACTCAGCAACTGACTCCTAGGTATTTATCCTAGAGAAATGAAAATTTATCTCCACATAAAGAATTGTATTCAAATGTTCATAGAAACTTTCTTTATAATAGCCTCAAACTGTAAGCTGGAAACCACCAAAATGTCCATCAATTGGTGAATAGATAAACAATTGTGAAATACCTACACAATTGAATATGATAAGTAATAGAAAGAAAATAACTACAGACGCACAAAACAGGGTGGATGACTCTCGAAAGTAAACAAAGCCAGGCCCAAAAAAGTATATACTATCTGATTCCATTTATGTGAAATTCTAGGAAAGAAAAAAAAATAGTGACAGAAAACAGATCAGGGGTTGCCAGAGACTGTGAATGGGGGAAGAGTGTTGATGATAAAAGGGCAGAAAGGATCTTTTTGGGGTGATGGAAATATTCTATATCAGTGATTCTCAAACTTTAGCATGCATCAAAATCAACCATAGGGCTTGAAATATAGATTGCTGAGTTCCACACTTGCATTTCTGACAAGTCCCGAAGTGATGCTGATGCTTCTGGTCCAGGAAACACACTTTGAGAAACACTGTTCTGTAGCATGATTTTGGTAGTGGTAACATTTATTACAACTCATTGAATTGAACACTTAAAATTTGGTGACTATTATTGTATATAAATTATATCTCAATAATGCTGATTAAAACAGAATGCATAAAGGCCATGAATTATGAGTCTATGTTGATGATGTTAGTTTTTTTTTATTATTGAGATTGTTCACAAACCATACAATTATCCAAAGATCCAAAGTGTACAATCAATTGCCCACAGTACCATCATACAGCTGTGAATCCATCACCACAATTAATTTTTTTAAAATTTTTAGCACACTTTCATTACTCCAGAAAAGAAAGAAAGACAAAAAAAAGGAAACTCAAATCCTCCCATACCGCTAACTTCCCCCCCTCCATTATTGATTCATAGTATTGGTATAGTGCATCGTTACTGTTGATGAAAGAATGTTAAAATTCTACTAACTGTAGTATATAGTTCACAATAGGTATATTTTTTTTCCTATATGCCCCTCTATCATTAACTTCTAGTTATAGTGTCATACATTTTCTCTAGCTCATGAGAGAGAAAAACATTTCTAATATTTGTACAGTTAATCAAGAACATTGTCCACCACAAGATTCACTGTTTTATACATTCCCATCTTTTACCTTCCAACTTTCCTTCTGGTGACATATGTGACTCTGAGCTTACCCTTTCCACCACATTCACAGACCATTCAGCACTGTTAGTCATTCTCACAACATGCTATCATCATCTCTATCCACCTGCAAATGTTTAAGTTCACCCTAGTTGAACATTCTGCTCATAATAAGCAACTGCTCCCCATTCTTTAGCCCCGTTCTGTATCCTGGTAACTTATATTTCATGTCGATGAGTTTACATATTAAAACTAGTTCTTATCAGTGAAGTTCTGCAATATTTGTCCTTATGTGTCTGTCTTATTTCACTCAACATAGTGCCCTCAAGATTTCTTCATCAACCTATTTTTTAAGACAGTTTTGTTCACACACCATACATTCAATTCTAAGTAAAAAAACAATGGTTCCCTGTATAGTCACATATTTATGTATTCACCACCATCACCACTATCTATATAAGGACATCTCCTTATATATTTCTTCCAAAAAGCAGGAGGAAGAGTCAAAGAAGGTTGAGAGACAAAGAAAAAAAAGAAAGAGAAAAAAAAGACATGACAGCTAGGAAGTGACAAAAGGAAAGATAGCATTAAACCAAAGTAGAGCAAACAGTCAGACAATATCCTCAATGCCAAGAGTCCCATACCCCTCCCTATGTCCCCCTCTTATAGGCATTTAGCTTTGGTATATTGCCCTTGTTACATTAAAGGAAGCATCATACAATGTTTCTGTTAACTATAGTCTCTAGTTTGCATTGATTGTATTTTTCCCCCAATCCCACTCTTATTTTTAACACCTTGCAATGTTGACATTCATTTGTTTTCCCTCATGTGAACACGTATTTGTACCTTTTCTCACAATTGTTGAGCACTCTAGGCTTCACTGAGTTATACAGTCCCAGTCTTTATCTTTCCTCTTTCCTTCTGGTGTCCCACATGCTCCTAACCTTCCTCTTTCAACCATACTCACAGTCCTCTTTGTTCACTGTATTTACACTGCTGTGCTCCTATCTCCCAAAATTGTGTTCCAAACCTCTCACTCCTGTCTTTTCCTTTATGTCTGTAGTGCTCCCTTTAGTGTTTACTGTAGAGCAGGTATCTTGTTCCCAAACTCTCTCATTGTCTGTTTGTCAGAGAATATTTTAAGCTCTCCCTCATATTTGAAGGACAGTTTTGCCAGATATAGGATTCTTAGTTGGTGGCTTTTCTCTTCAGTATCTTAAATCTATCACCCCACTTCCTTCTTGCCTCCATGGTTTCTATTGAGAAATCTGCATATAGTCTTATCAAGCTTCCTTTGTATGTGATGGATCACTTTTCTCTTGCTGCTTTCAGGATTCTGTCTTTACCTTTGACATTTGATAATCTGATTTTTAAGTGTCTTGGTGTAGGCCTATTCAGATCTATTCTGTTTGGGGTACATTGCACTTCTTGGATCTGTAATTTTATGTCTTTCATAAGAGATGGGAAATTTTCATTGATTATTTCCTCTATTATTGCTTCTGCCTCTTTTACCTTCTCTTCTCCTTCTGGGACACCCATGACATGTACATTCCTGAATTTCATGCTGTCATTCAATTCCCAGAGATGCTGCTCATATTTTTCCATTCTTTTCTCTATCTGTTCTTTCGTGTGTAGGCTTTCAGGTGCCTTGTTCTCCAGTTCCTGAGTGTTTTCATTTGCCTCTTGAGATCTGCTGTTGTGTCTTTCATCTCTTGTGTTTGCCTTTCATTTCCATAGATTCTGCCAGTTGTTTTTTCAAACTTTTGATTTCTACCTTATGTACATCCAGTGTTTTCATTATATACTTCATCTCTTTTGCTGTATCTTCCCTAAAATTTTTGAATTCATTTAGCATTAATTCTTTCAATTCCTGTATCTCAGTTGAAGTTTAAGTTTTTTCTTTAACTAGGCCATAACTTGGTTTTTCTTAGTGTAGGTTGTAGTTTTTTGCTGTCTACACATCTGGTTTCCTTGGTTACCCCAATCAGGTTTGCCCAGACCAGAATAGGCTCTGGTCTTGGAAGGAGGCAATAGTATCAGGTCTCCCTGAGGGTGTGTCTTAGAAGATTGGTACACCCTGTGAGGCCTCAAGCCACTGTGCTTTTCCATCCAGCAGGTGGCACCTATCAGCCTGTCACTCCAGACTGGTGTAAGGAGGTGTGGCCCATGGCTGTTTTCCCTGAGGCTCTGAGGTCTTGTTCTGAATGGAAGGCGGGTAGCAGAGCTTGGCACCACCTCTTTCCTCTTAGGGAAGATACACCCTCTGGAGAGATATTATTTGCATTCGAATAGTCTCTCTAACTTTGCTGTCTCCACCCTTGTCTGGGTCAGAGTGCTGGAAACTGAAAATGGCTGAGGCTTTCTCCACCAAGTGGTAAAAAGGACAGAAAGCCCCCCTTCAGTGCCAATCTGCGGTCACCCTCAGTTGCACCTATTGGCCAGAGATAACACCTGGTCCTCTGGGCTCTCCCTCCCTCCTGGAGAGGTCCTCCAGCTCTACAAGGTCAGTTGTCACCAAAAGCCTCTGTCTGCTTGTTGGGAATTCATAGCTTGTATTGTGCAGTCAACATTTGTTAATTAAAACCTCAGTTGGAGCTGGGATGAGATATATTCACTTGTTCAGAGAGTGCTGCTCTCTAGGACAGCAAGGCTTTGCAGTTTGGGCTGCCATGGGGAAGGTCTCAGCTCAGGTCCACAGTTTTTACTTGCAGATTTTATGCTGTGATCTCATGCATTCCTTCCAATCCAGGTTGGTGTATGATGTGTGGACAGTCATGTTTGTCCCCCAGGAGTTATTCCAGATTATTTACTACTTGTTCCTGGTTGCTTATTAGTTGTTCCAGGGGGGCTGACTAGCTTCCATTCCTCTCTGTGCTGCCACCTTCTCGATGACGTTAGTTTTGCTAGTTTTTCAGTCTGTTTGTTCGTTTGATAAGAAGAGGAATTAGTAGAATATATAAGGATTAGGTTCTCATACAAGGTCTAATGAGGCCAGAAGATTAAATCCTCAGACTTCTGGGCACCACCTGTCCAAGATCATAACCCACTTTCAGGAATACTGCATGTAATATTTATGCTTAGACTATTCCATTGTCTAACTCCTTTAGAATTTTCTAGTGATTGTGTAGCCATACCTATTTTATAGCAAATGTGCTTGAGAACAATGAAAGAATATACCTGATGCTGAGTCAGGAAACTTGGATTCTAGCCAGCCTTCTAATCTTGATTTATGTTTTGACCTTGAGCAAAATCAATGAATATCAGTCTCCTTACCTATAAAATGGTGATAATAACACCAGCTTTCCATAGATTCTGTTTCTGGCACCCCTTATATAATTAGTTTTCCCCCATGAATTTAGTTACCAAGTTATCAAATATTATTAGATAATATATCATGAAGCAGACAGCCTTCACACTAAAAATGTATAATTTGGCTAGACTGCTGTGAGTAAAGTACCCTATAGCTTTGCAACATGTGAACAGTAGATATCTTCTCAAATTTTATGTCCTCATTTACATAAGAAATCTATAAGGGGTTTCCATTACCTGAGCTTAATAGTGAAAACCAACCACTAAATTCATTTCCAATGGTGTGGTTCAGATTGTGCAAGGGATAGACTAGGTTTGATCCTGCTCATGGGGCAAGGATATCGAAGGCATAACCTCCAAGCTTCTGACCACCTCTCTACAAGCCTCAAGCCTGTTATTCAAACAGGGTTGTTATAAAGGGACAGATGAAATCCAGACTTGTAGGGGAGGCTTCTGATAATAATATGCACCATTTATTGAGTACTTTATGGTGTGCCAGGCACTGTGCTAAGAGCTTTATGTGTGGTTTCTCATTTAATTCTTTAAAATATTAATTACCATCCTCCCCTTTGCCCCAACATTTTATGCCTTTTTGACATGAGGAAATTGAAGCTTAAAGAGGTTAAGTAATTTGCTCAAGGCCACACAGGTGGTAAATTGAGCCAGAATTAAAACCAAAGTCCATCTGCCACATCTCTCGCAGGTGACACCCACATCACAGTGCCACCACTACTTCTATAGAAGTCAAATTCAATATAAATGTGTTAAATCACAGATTAACAAATAATATTGAAATAATATTTTAAATCCTTAAGTGAATATTTGCACATATATTTGGAAAATTATTTGGGCACAAATCATGCCCAAATTGTACAAGTCTAAATGGCCCTATACTTAGGATGTCTACATTCATATTTCTTATGGGACTTATTAGATAATCATAGTATAGAATATACAAAATATTACCAAAACAAGAAATTAGGTAATAAGCTTGAAGGAGGAATTATAAATTATAGGGTCATTGCAAAGATTTAGTTGCTTTATGGAATGGCATAAAATTAGAAACAAAACACACGAATAGTACAGCTATTAACGGTTTTCAAGATGCCTAATTCTAAGCCCCAAATAGAGATTTTCTTCATTTGTGTTTATAACAGGGCAATTTCTGTAGTGAATATTTGGCATATTTATAAGTCCATCTGTGCTTCATCAACATCATCATTATAGTTGTGCTCATCAACATCAAGGAAATTGAGAACCAATTTTTTTTTAATTTTAGGAAATAATTATGGAGGCACTGTAAAAAATAAAAGTTCATTTACAAATAGTTCTGCTTTCAGTAAAAGCATAGGGGGAAAATCACCTAGGTGTTTAGAAAGGGCACGGGGATTTCAAGAAGTTATAGTTGAGCAAGGCAAGCAGGAAGCCAGAACCACAAACTAGAAATGAGGTTACGGCAGCAAAAGGTGACGTCTAGCTGACCTGTTTTCAATGGTTATGATAAGTCAGCAAAACTGGACATTGATGATGTCTGGGAAGTGAGAAGAAGGGGCCATGAGCACTATGCAGCAGACTGTGCCTTGTTCACCAGTGATACCCTTGTGCCTACTACAGTGCTGGGTACAAAATAATAAATACCTAAGCAAGTAATTACAAAAAAAAAAACCAGACTGTAATGTGACAGACTGCCCAAATGGACCAATCCCTTTAAAGATATTAATTGAATAAGGACCCCAGAATATAGAATTCTGTTTCAAGACTGGCTTATCTTGTCTCTTCCCAATTGCTAACAGCTTGTGATAAGAAGAAAAGAAAGACCTGGAAAATAATTATATACAAGAATCAAAACAGGCAAATTTCAAATTTTCCCTGGCATGAAAGATTCTCCATGATCTGGCTCCTACTTACTTTTCTAGATTTATCTATCAATTAATTCTACCTTCTGAGAATCTGCCACTCCAGTCAAATTGACTGAATACTATATTTTCTTTATTTAACTTGGCCCCTCCACACACATACCTTTTTAAATATCACAGAAATCAAGACATGTTTTACAATTAATGCATTTGGATTTGATGAAATAGGTGGCCCCCTTTTAGACAAGCCCATTGTCTCATGTCGTAGAGATTTGGCTCAACCTATTTTTCCTTCCTCTCTTTCCAGAACCAATTCAAATCCAAAACCGCCTTAAAAGTCTTCCTGATCAGCCCCTCCAAATATGGCTTATTTTCTTCTCACCTAAAATGGTACTGAAGTGTACATTTATATATTCTGTACTACTTAATATTGTTATATGGGTCCCTGTCTTATTTCTCGTTACAGAATATAATGAGCATGTGGAGGGCAAAAACTGTCTCTTACAATTTTTCATTTTCCATAGCAATTAGCACATATTTTCCTCATTTTGATGATCAATAAATATTACTTGAGATACTAAGAAAAATTATGATTATATACAATTAGGCTTGAAGAATACAGCTTATTTTTAAAAGAATGAGAATGAAACTATGTGCAAGAGTAAAGGTGGTATATGGGAACCCTATTTGCTCAATTTTTCTGTGAAGTTAAAACTGCTCTAAAAAAAAAAAACAAAGTCTATCAATTAAAAAAAAAAGAAGAATGAGTGATACATCTATAACAATATGAGGTGTCCATGGCACATCGTCAAGAGGAACAAGAAAGCAAGCTGCAAAACAGTATGATTGTATTTTTGCGAAATCAACTACAACAAATTCTTCCCTAAACATACAGGCCATGAATGTTTAAATATATATAGAAAATGATTCGGAAGAATCCAGGCCTATTGGTTAACAGGAATTATCTGGGAAGTGGGATTCAGGCGATGAAATTATGAAAGTTTACAACAGGAGACCTGTCCTTCCTGCTTGTTCACTTCAAAATAGGCATGCACAAATCTATATTATTTGGCTTTTGTTTTTTTAATTCAACAAAGTACAGGAATTAATTTTGCAGTGAGTAGTAGGGAAGCATAAAAGAGAAGGGCTGGCTGTCTTTCAGGTATGTGGCTTATGGTGAAGGGGAAAGAGAAAGCCCAGAATTCAATACATAGAAGGATCTGAGAGATGAGATATGAGGCCAAAAAATAAGATCAATTCAGAAAACTATAGAAGAAAATCAATAGTTTTCTGAACCCATGTGTAACAGAATTCTGGAAGGTTATACACTGGTTGATTTACAACCCACTATCACACAAAACAAAGTGGAAAGTTCAGAGCAATGGGCCATTGGTGGGCAGGTAGTTATTTGAACAGAAAAGCCTCCTGCTTAGGTTAAGGTGTAACAGAAGCAAGATTTCTATTCAAGAGACACCTCTCCAGTGGGTTCCTCTCCTAGAAGAGTGGCCCTGTTAGAAGCAAATTGCTGGTAGAGAAAATTACCCATTTCTGTGCAATCTAGTGACAGCATAGATGTTAACTAAATACATGGCCAAGTGAGATATTTGTACCTTTACCACTAGTAACAACATGACTTCTTCTGCCTTCTTTTTCTTTTTTGACTGCTTTGCCATGTACGAGGCACTGTGCTGAGTGTTTTACAAGGTTTATTTTATTCGTGCCTCCCAATTACCCTACGATAGTATTTTCTCTGTTTCACAGATGGAGAAACTAAGGTTTAGAGAAGATAAGCAAGTAGTAGAGCCAGGATTTGAACTCCAGAACTCTGTTAACTGATGCCAAGTCTCTTACTTTTTGTGTCTTCACAAATATGTCAGCCACATGGTCATCCCTGTCATAGCTAGACCACCCATAGTTATGGCATTATTCCTTATTTTGCTTTCTTGTCCCACTATTGTACAAAGGTCTCACAGAAGATCAATTGCCCATATTTGTGCCAACATAAAACACAAGAATCACCATAACACTACATCTCAGATCAGTTTTTCCACCCCTTCAGCTTGTTTTTGTTACAAACATAAAAGAATATTCTGCTAGAAGGTAAAGTATTTTCCTTTACTTACTTGTAACTTCAGTACTTCTTAATTCACCCATTTTCTTTTCTGAACAATGTGTATTTTTAGCCTCATTCAGTATAGAGAGAAAAGAGTGCCAATCATTGCATCAAACAGTGCAAATTTATAATCCCTCATCCATGATTTTGAAATCCAAAGAGATTTCATAAATGAAAGACTTTTCATAACTCATCTGGCATCAAAATCGGACCAGACTTAAACTGATTTAGCAGCAAAACTGCCCTGAGCTAACTAGAGGCTCTTTTAGTCTTCATTCACCACAGTCAATGATCTTGATTACAATGATCTTCATTGTCCACCCATTTAACTGAGGAAATATCTATTTGTTTTATTACAGACCTCAGACCCATCTGTGGGCTTTATGTATGACATGGTATATGCACCTTATTACCTATCTAAAATCCAGAAAGCCATAAATTACAAAACACTTCTTTCAGATAAGTAACTTCAGACCTGCATTTCCTTTCTTTTACTGCCCCTCTGCCCCGTTAAAAAGCCTGAATAAGCGTTTTCCCAAGTTCAATAGATTTAGTGAACTTCCATGACCATGTTATGCAAACGATTTATGACTTTAGAAAATTCAAGTGTTATAGGGGAAATGCACTCCCCACCTTTTTTCCCCCCAACTTTATTTGTATATGGAAGCCTTTACAGTCCCTTGCTGATTATTCCTATTGATGGCGAGCCTCTAAAACATTTTCCTCCAAAGGATTAACATTTTTTTTCTCAAGGTCTAAACGTGAGAGACAGCTTTCTCAGGCTATTGGCTGTTTATTTGATTGACTTTTTTTGGAATATTAAAGTAGCTAATAATCCCAGGTGGAAACAGATTAACTAGAACCAGATCACAATATAAGGACATCCAGACAAGCCTTACATTTCTGAATGATCTAGGATTGTTTCAATCTGAAGTTTCTGGGTATATTTACATAGACAAAGAGTTTGTTTCCTTAGCCATCTGCCACATGATTTTCTGACATTCTGGAATGCTTTCAGTACCTTAGGAGTGAAACCACAGCATCTGAACATCCATTAATTCTGGCACTTCAGAAATTTAAAAATGGCCACAAAATTATCATTTGTTAAGTGAAAATTTTCCACGATAGGTGCAGAGTCATGAAGCTTAATTCTAAGAGCCAAGGAAAGATTCCCGAATGAAGGGGAAGGAAAAGCACCCCTTATTTAAGGCACTTCCTTGCTTTTCTGTGGTAAGTCAGTTGCCATGACAGTAGACTCATTCAGAGAAAATCTACCTAAGTGCTTAAAATAGCCCCAGGGTACTTTTCCCTTATGAATCAGATTCTGCAATTATAGGTAAGGAATTATTAAGTGATACAGTATTTGTATAAGAATTATTTCAGCAGTCAATAACCGGAGTATTTGATTGCTGAGGGATTTTTAAATTTTAGCACAGAAAAAGGAAATTCTCTTGTATATGACATATAGGTACAGTGTATATGTTTCTTATTTTAAAAGACCCATTCAAGTTCAAGTTTAAATAATTGTGACTTGAAGTCCATGCTTTAAAAGCATTAATTAACCCTTATGTCATCTGCCTGGCAAAAATTTATATGCCCATTTTAAAGGGGACTGATTAAAGTAGTCAAGTATATTTCCACCTAAAATTAAATTATGTTCATTCAAAGTAATTGCTGTCTAAGATGATTGCTTTTCTCTATGTATTCTAGACCATTCTCAAGATCTGGATTGATTAGCACACCTGTCCTCTGTTTTTACACAATGTGTGTTGGACCAGCAATGGGATTGAGGTGGGAAATAATGCACGGGGAGGGCAATGGCTCCCTTCAACAAATGGGAGAGGGGGACCACCAGGCAGGGTTCTCATGGGTTGTCCCTTGCTCTTTGAGCTGCCATCATTGTTGGCGAGCATCCAGGTCACCTCTCCCACAGCTGCCCTTTCCAAAGCAGTCCATGGCTGTTCTCACTCTGAATCCTTCTGCAGAGTTTCCCTCATCAGCCGTTCCCGAGCACAGACCTCACCCTGCTGCCAAGAGCAATAAATGGCTTGTCAGAGTTGATGGGCATGTGGCTGTTACCAAATGGAAACTGAAAACCAGAGAATTTTATCTCCATGACCAGTGCTATTTGAGAAAGCAGAAAGAAAGCAGAAGACTTTTAGTGATAGTCCTCAAAGGGTAATTGGAGATTGCAGAGAAAACCCCTTAAGAAAATCTGAGTAATAGACTAGGTCTGGGGAATTCTGAAAAGAGAAGACATGCTATAGACTTTTCTACTTTGTGCTTTTCTTGTTAAGCAGCTATACACCTTATGTGTACACCACCTATTTCACTAAATGGGAACTTCATTCAAGTTCTCCCATTCTGTAACATTTATTTATTTGTTTTTCTACTTTCACTTAACCTTTTCTCTCTTTCTTAGTAAACATGGCTGTGACAATACAGGAAATTCATTGAACACTTACTATGAGCCAGCATCATGCTTACTCTGCTTGGCTCTGCCCTCAGGGAGCTTGCATTTTGGAGGATCTGAAATATCCTGAGGAGCAAAGCCTTTATAAGCAAGTCATCTGTGTAATGGTGCTTTGAAGGTTTGGCATTTGTTGGAGAAGAATAAGGATATGTTGATCTATATGAGAATTTATGATCAAATATCAGAATGAAATCCTGTAACAGACTTTGGCATAATGCCAAATTTGAGTTATGGATAAATGCTCTTGGCATAATACTGGAAGAGCTATAAAAGATGAATCTAAGGCAGTGACTAAAATGATACAGACACAACTGGTTGAAAATTTTAAACATTTAAAAATTTTTAATTAAAAAAACAAAACAAATAGTTGTTTCCCTGTATGCTGTTACTGGAATTTAGCCAAACCCATAGGTTAAGCAATTAGTCATTTCAATCAAAGTGATTAAACCAGTTGGTCATTTATGCCACAATTAAAAGTTTGCAAGTGGGGACTGCCATTTTGCCTGACTGTCTGATAGCTGCCTAATTTCTATTAGTAGTCCTCAGTCCCTGCCTCCCATCCCATTCTCTTCCCACCCCCATCTTCCCCTTTCCTGGGAGTGACTTTTCAGATCCTACACACACTTCACTCTGAGGGGATTTCATAGCTTCCCTCTGTGAGCCCCTGTTGGACCAACTTCAGATGCTATATTACTGGGTTCTTTCGAAGATCTAGGCCCATTTTTTGTTCTCTGCTCAAAACTATAAACCCCTTTGGATCTGTGACCTATAACTGCTTTGACTTGATCTGGCCCTTCTACCCCATACCTGCCAAGGACAGATTCCCTGATTTAAGAAATCAAAAGGAATGACACTCTGATACATGCTACATAGATGAACCTTGAAGACATCATGCTGAGCGAAATAAGACAGACACAAAAGGACAAATAGTGTAAAATCTCACTGTTATGCAATTATTAGAATAAACAAATTTGGAGAGTCAGAAACTAGACTTTAGGTTACCAGGGGCCAGGGTGGGACTAGAGAATGGGGAGTTAATGCTTAAATTGCAGAGTTTCTGTTAGCGTGATGGAAAAGTTTTCATAATGTTTGGTGGTGATGGTAGTACAATATTATGAATGTAATTAACAGCACTGAATTATATATTTGAATATGGTTAAAGGGAAATTTTTATGTTATATTAGAATAAAATTAAAAAAATAAAACAGGACTGTACAACACAAACAGGGAACCCTAATGAAAACCATGGACAGTTGTGCAATTATAATAATGATATTCTTGCATTAGTTCTAACATATGTACCACACTAATGCAGTTGTTAATAATAGGGGGTATATGGGAACTCTGTATTTTCTGTGTGATTTTTCTGTAAACCCACATCTTCTCTAATTAAAAAAAGAATGAAATCAGATCCACTAAACAAACTATCTGACTCTGCCTTTCATGCTTCTGTGGGTACAGGCTAAATGCATTTGCTAATACAGTTGTCAAGAAATTGCATTTGGGACCTGGACTGAGAAACAGGTGTCAAGATTTCAGATGTAGCCCTGTATGTCCAAACCTAGATTAGCAAGGCCAAAAAGTTCAATATCCAATCAGGGGTCCACTGGCCTTTCAGTTCCTAGATGAGATTTGAGAAAAATAAATAGATTTGGAGAACTGTCTGGACTCTAGTCTTGAATAACCACAACAGCCCTTTTTAATCATTTATAGCAAATAGATATAAATCTAAACCAATTTGCAGCCAGCAAGTGAAATATTATCTCAAGTTTGCTGGAAGGTGTGCAGGCTGTGAAGTTATGGGACACAGTGATCCACAGACAGAGAGTCCAAGTTCGGCCCTCAGAGGCCAGCAAGCAGCCAGGCCAGCAGTGCCATCTGACCCCCAAGAGGGAGGGAAACTGGCCCTCAGGGGCAGTAAAGAACTGGACCCTTCAGCATGATGTCTCCAGGAAACAGTGGTCAAAAAGATTTGCTTAAGCTGCTCATGCCAGTGGAGAACCTCACTACAAAAGGGTTTGTTTTTTTTTTTATTCTAGATTTGTACACCACTTTAACCCAGCATAACAAATAACATACAAGATTTGCACAATTGGGTATCTAGAAAAATGACATGTAGAAAGCAAATTGAATCCAAACACCTCTAATTCCGTGAGTTTCATCATCTTATGGTCCAGAGGATATAAAATCCTAAACACAAGCATCAACTATTATCAATTTCTGTGTATGCCTTTCTAATTTTTCCCCATGGACATATATTTACACATGCATGGCACTGTTATCTATGAAGTGAAACACTCAAAGCAACCTAAATGTCCAAAAATAGTAAAATCTTCACCTACATGATGTTATATACAATTGCTGGAATATTTTGCAACCATTCCAAATGATCCTTACAAATACTATTTTAGCAATGTGGAAAAAGAATTAGGGTATACATTTAAGTGAAAAGGTCAGGATACAAAATAACTTGTGTGTAATGACATAGCCCAAGTAAGAATAATGCACATGAGGAGAAAACTGGAAGGGTATACACAGAACTGGTAACAGTTGTTTTAGGGTAATATGACTATAGGTCATTTCCTCCTTATATTTCAAAATTTTCATGGTTGTTTCTATATGGAAATTAAGTATATCATACCTACACATGAGTGCCTTCTCCAGGACAGTTCAGGACTTTGCTAAGCCTTGGATTCTATTATGGCTCTGGCCAATGAAATGTAAAATACCAGTATTCAATACCAATTGTGGTATAGCTATTCAACAGCACAATTGGCTTCACTGAAGTAATTTTGTCCCTTCCCTCAAGTAGATGCTTTCAAAGTCAGTATGTGGTTTGCCATGGTGTCCTTTTAATCTGCTACACCTACTGGCAATACCCCAAATAGAGGCTTTACTCTCAGCTTCCATTCAAGATTAAAGATGGAACTGAGTAGAGCTACAGCCAACCCACAATGCACTGTAATGAACTCCTCCTCTTATTATTATAATCTTCTGAGATTTGGGGGCCGATTGTTACCACAACATAACCTAGCCTATCTTGATTAGGTTTGAATCCCTGCTTAGTCATTTCCTAGATATTTGATCTTGGACAAGTTACTTTATTTCTCCTAACTTTAGTTTCTTTTTTATAAAAGAGAGGTAATATGTGGAATTCCTGGCACATGCTCAAAATTGCCAAATATAATTATTTGTTAATACTAAGAATTAGAGCATTCACTTCTGTAGGGGATTTTCTTCTTCTCATTTATCCCAGTGATTTTCAGAAAAACTAGTCCTGCTATCCAGAAGAGTAAGAATATGATGAACATTTTTACTAAGGTAAAGTTATAGACTCAAAGTTACAGTATATATACTGATAATCTGCAAATAGAACAAGAAATTCATCCTAAAGATATAAATGTTAGCCTTGGAACAATTTCTTTTTTTAAGAAACAAAAAAGATTAATCCAAACTTTCATATGGGAAAAATGTTTTTTCACACTAAATACCAAAATGTGGTATACTATTCAACAGTACAGTTGGCTTCACTGAAGTAATTTTGTTCCTTCAGTGAGCAATCTATTATTGAAGATAGTTAAACAATAGATATTGAAATAGATAATTTTTTCTATTCCATTGTGGAAAACTTTGTGTTCCCTGCACCCGTTCCCACAACGGGGTGTATTCTTTAGCAAGAGAGAGAGAGAGAGGAAAAGAGAAGGAGAATATAGTCAAACAAATTCAATTTAAGAGGAAAAATTCCACTTTCTCCTTTAATTGAATTTTTTTGGCTTGTGAATTAGAATCTCTGTAATTAGGGCCCCCAATCCCCTAATTTTTTTTAAGCTTCTCAGACACCCAGATCTTGTTTTCTCAATACCTTTCCCCATTTCCCACTAAAAGAAAGCAGGGGTCCTTGGAGAAATGGCTGATTCTAGGGCTGGGGAAGGGAAAGTATAAGATAAGCTTAGAACATTTTGTTGTGCCATGAAATAAAAAATTGCTCCCAAAATGATAATCGTGTCAAAGGGCACAGAAGCCTGCTAGATTCTTGCTGACCAAATCTGGGAAAATTTGGACATCAAAGTAAATAATAACAGTAATAGATTATAAATGATGGAATAAAATAAGAATCAATCAATCTGTGCTGATAAAATGAAGGAAGAGAGGGAGGCAGGAAGGGAGGTAAGGAGGAAAGGCTCTTAAAATTGAATGCACACTAACACATGTAGAAGCAATGATGGAATTAGAAATCACCAGTTGGACAAGAATCATCAGTAAATGCTAAAACTAGTGGGCAAAAGTTTGGTGAGGAACATAATATTTACATAGTTTCAAAGTATCTTCCCACAATATACTTTTTACTGAAAAAGGGAAAATAGTAACTTTATAGTACAGAAACCTAGCAAACAGTGCTCTAACCAAATGGTCAGTGTTAACATCACCAATAAAGGGAGTAACCTACATCATGTGCCTCCTGATGTGCATTGAGAAATTAAAAGCATTACTCACAAAATATTCTGCCAAAAATGCATAATATGAATCTAATCATGGGAAATATCAAGTCCAAATTGAGAACTATGCTGCAAAATAACCAGCCTGTACTCCTGAAAAAAAATTGAGTCTATGAAAAAACAGTGAAAAGCTGAGGAATTGCTCCAGATTAAAAGAGACTATAGAGATATGACAACAAAATACAACATGAATTTCACTGGATCCTGGACTGTGAAAAAAAAAAAAAAAAACGTCATGAAGGCCTTGTTTGGGATAATTGGTAAAACTTGAATATGGATTGTGGGTTGGATAATAATTTTGTGTTAATGTTACATTTCCAGTTTTTTATAATCATACTGTAGTCATGTTAGAGAATGTCCTTGTTCTTAGAAAATATGCACTGAATTTTAAGGGAAAAGGGACTATCCTGTCTGCAACTTACTCTCAAATGGTTCATAAAAAAAATGTATCTATGCAAATTTGTAGAGAAAGAATGATAAAGCACATTTGGCAAATATTAACAAATAGTATATGAAAGTTCTTTTTCTTTGTATTATTATGCTTTTTTACATTTATTGGTTACCTGAGGTAATCCATATCATTTCTTTCTAAATCTAGTGAAATTTCCATTTTGCATATTTTTAGTATAGGAGACATGCATAAATATCACCGTAACTAATGAGTGATGAATCCCACAGTATTAGGTTTTTGCTACTTATTACATAACAAACAAATCCCCAAATCTTGTTGACTGACGGCTGCAAAAATTCATTTCTCGCTCATGGATCCATGCACCAGCTGGGTGACTGCTTCAGGTTCAAGCCTGCCCTGCATTTCTCTCCTTCCAGGGCCAACATTTATCTAGGACAGATGGCTGCTACCTCAGGGCAGATCACAGATGCTCAATAGCCCCAGCCAAACTCTGCAAACACCTGTAAAGCCTCGCTCACATCACATCTGCTGACATTCCATTGGCCAAAGCACATCATGGCCAAGCCTAAAGACATTAAGGCAAGGGTGCAGACTGTATCTACTTTACCACAAGTTGCTGCAAAGTCACATGCAACAGTATGGTTGTATAATCCTATTACACAGAAGGACTGAAAGCACTTCACAACCACCATTTAGAACAACTTTTCTGATGCAAGTTACCCTCATTATGTTATCTCAGGGCTTGTCAAACATTTTCTGTAAACAGTCAGGTAGCAAATAGTTTAGGCTTTCTGGACCATACAGTCTTTGTCACAACTATTCAACACTACCCTTGCAGCATGAAAGCAACCATAGACAATATTTAAACAAATAAGTATATCTGTGTTCCAATAAAACTGTTTATGGATACTGGAATTTGAATTTAATATAATTTTCATATGTCATAAAATGTTATTGTTCTTTAGATTTTTTTCAATCACTTAAAAATGTAAAAACCATTCTTAGCTTATGCACTGTACAAAAACAGGCGAGTGAGTCAGGTTTGGACCACAGGCCATGGTTTGTTGACTTCTGCAAATCAACCAGCAAAGCCTTTAACATTCATTGATCAAAGAAGACTATACGATAGAAAGAAAAAGCAATAACCAAGGAGTTTACAAGATAGTTGAGGATATAGAAAACAAACATATAAAAACATTTAGGACTCTGAAAAACAATCTAGCAGCACAAGTCCGAAGGCAAGAAAGATAGGATACGTGGTGCTGAAGAGAAGTTATTCAGGCCTAGTAAGTAGGCCAGGATCCTGTGACAAAGTAAGTTTTATAGGTTAGAACATGGGTTCACTGAAGGATTATTCTATTCTTCCTTCATACACAGGAAAATATTTTTTTTAGAAATAGTAAGGGGTTCCACTCTACAGTCTATTTTATTTTATTCCTATAACATTTAAATAAAACTGTTATTGTTGAATTTGTTATTGTTGCAAATGTAATTATAACAATACCAAAATGATGAACATAAAAAGTTCATCATAGACCCCATAGTCCCACCACCCAGAGGTATCCTGTGTTAACAGCTTGATATATATAATTCTAGAGTTTTTTCTATACAGTCACACATGCATTTTATTATTGCTTATTGAAGTGATATTTCAATCTATGTTGTATTTTGCAATTTGCTCTTTTTCATTTAGCAATATATCTTGAACATCTTTCCATGTCAATATGAATACTTTTACCTCATTTTAACTATGTAGAATTCTGTAGCATGGGAATACCATCACTTATTAAGCCCCCTATCAAGGGACATTTAGTTGTTTTAGGTTGTTTTCAATTTTTCCCTATCGTAAGTAATGTTTTGATAAACATCTTTGTAACTAAATCTTTATCTAAATTAACCATTAATTAGCTCTAAGGAAAATTATCCAAAAGTGGAATTTCTGTGTCAAAGTATATAAAACAAGAGTTTTCAAAAGGTTTTTCCTCTTAATGTTATCTGATATTAAAAGCAAGGCAGGGCATGTTAGGCAGTTCAGTCACCAATATGAGAAATATAGTAATTATATGTGTTTTTGTACATATATAATAGGTGGGGAGGGGAGCAGAGAGAAACAGAAGGTGAAGAGAGGGGAAACAAGAATATAGGAAGAGAGAAGAGAGAGAAAGAGATTCTTGCTGATTCTGCAATATCTAAGTATGAGAATCATTCCAAATCCAGTGTAGAATGATGCCCAGAGTTCATAAAATGACTGGTTGCAGTAAGTAACCCCTTTCTGAACCAGTTGTAGTCTTACTGATTTGTAAATGAATGATATGTTCAGAACATATCTAAATTATGTAAAACTTGCTAGTAATTTCTATGGAATATACAAATATCCAGTTATTAATGGGATTAAGAATTTTTAACAAAAATTTATGAATTTAAACTATTTCCTTTTCTCAAAAAATCTTTAGGAGCAGTGGCTCTCAACAGGAGTTACAGGTATCTGTTGCTGTGTAACAAATCATCCCAAAACTTAAAATAATTTATTATTATCTCTCATGGTTCTGTGCATCACCTGGGCTCAGAGGGCAGCTCTCACTTGGGTATTCTGTGCAGTTGCAGTCGAGTGATGGCTTGACTGGGCTGGGTGTCCAAGATGGCTCCCTCACAAGGCTAGCAATTTATGCTAATTGTTGGCTATGAGCTCAACTGAGACTTCCAACTGTGGCTTCTTCTTGTAGCTTGGAACCCTCACAAAATGGTGGCTGCATTCTGAGAAGGAGTGTCCCAGGAGGACATGTCCTCAGAGTGACTATTACCAAAGTTCCAGGTGGAAGCTGCAAGGCTTCTTATGACCTAAATTGGAAGTCCCAGAATAAATCCTCTACTGCATTTGTTGAATTCAGCAAATCACTTAGGCTTGCCCAGAAGCAAGGGGAGAAGAATTAGACTCTACCTCTTGATGGGGGACCAGCAAGTCAGACCGCTGAAGAACATGTGGGAAAGGAGCTATTATGGCCAACTTTGCAGATACAATCTGACAATGTAGAGGAGCTAGCAGGAACCCTCTGAAATTGTGGGCTAATTTTCTTACGTTTACATTTTTCTATGAAGAAAATACTGAATATTCCTCAGATTCTCAAAGGAATCTGTAACAAAAAAAAAAAAAAAAGAAAGAAAGAAAGAAATAGAAACAATCACTGATCTAGGTAGTCAATTTCATAATTAAGTTTATTTTATGCCCTCATATTCCTTCGAATATTTAAGGGTATTTAATCTCTGCCACTAACTTGGGATACTTCAACAACTATGATTCATCAAGAAACACATTCAATTAAAATTTTAAAAAAGAAGTCATAATAATGAAGACAGTGTAAATAACTATAAGTTAAATGAAACTGGATGAAAACATGTATATAAGCATGTTCTGAATTTTAAACAGAGGGGCCTGACTAATGGAGTTTGTAATTTGGTCCACTCTTCCCATTAGAACCACCTATATTTGATACTTAGAGAAAGAAAGCACTCTAATCAAATACTAATATTCTTCACACATCAGGGGGAAATTTCTGTTTAGACCTCTGCAGCACGGTCTTGTACAGCGCAGTAGCTGATTTCCATCATAGAGCATGAGGTTTGATTATTTTTCATCTCAGCATATGTAACTATAACTGTTATTATTGATGATAAAATTATCTGTTTTTTGGCACAGCATTTGACTCTGTCATCCCTGGACTCTATGACTGCCTCAGATAAAACTCTACTTTGAGTAAAAACTAATTCTGGCTGTTTATGCCCCTAAACTTGCTATTAGTGTCATGAATTTGTCCCCTTTTGGATTTCAGTGGAAGTGGGAAGGGGGGAAGCCTCTAGAGCTTTTGGGAAGACAGACACATTCTTCATAAGAGGTTAGTAAGGCACTACATTAGTCAACAAATGAACCACATTCCTTTGCATAGAATACATATGCAAATTCAAGATTTTAGAAATAAAAGCAGGGAATTCTGTTGTTGCTATTGTTGATATCGCTATGTCTCTTAAGTCTCTTTTCATCTGGCATGGTCACTCCCTACTCCCATCCCACCCTCTTGTCAAGCAGTGACTTCTTCAAGAGCCTGGGTCAGTTGTCCCATAAAAATTCTGGATTTGGCTGATTTTTTTTCAACCTGTTTCCAAACCCCTTTATTTCTATAATCTAGCAGCTAGATATGAAGGGTCAACACTTTGGGTATGGATACTTCACAAGTGCTACTGTGTACTTCATATTACATCACATCAGGAAGCAAATAATATGTGCTCTGCTTTTGACAAGGCTAAGGTTCATCAGTGTATTCTGGTGGTAACTGCCTGATGCCCAGTTGTAAAAGTTGTAGGGTGATACTTTGACTCCCTGAGAATATCCACCTTCTCGTTAATATTTTACTTCATAATTTTAGTACCCATTGATGTTTATTGCCTGAATCAATTATTTTATTAGATGTCATAAAATGGTGATTCTTTTAATTCTATCATTCCTTCTCCACCTATTAGCTGAAACACTTCTATGAGAAAAGATTTCCTTTATCACCTAGGGCTATTTAGTAACTTGCAAGTAGAGTTCTAAAAGGCAAAGTAAATGAAGACTTAATTCCTAATTACCAATTTTCAGAGTACAGAGTTGATAGTGATAAATGAGCTGTGTTTGTTTTGTTGCTTTGGCTTTTTGAGTGTCAATATAAATTCATGAACTTTTATTTAATTAATGTGTTTCAACCAATTGCATCCATTATGTTTTGTGATGGTGAACTTGTCCACCTTTTGCCTGCAGACAGCTTTCTGGCTTTCCAGTATAACGAGATGATCCTGTCTCAGTTTATCATTTCCACCCCACACCTGAACGAGCCATTTGCTGGTTCCTCTTAGCAGGAAATAATATCCAGATACCACAACCTGGGTAGTAACTTTCTCATGTTACCAGGTTGTCATTCTGTGGCTAGAGCTGGGAAATGGGTATTTTAATATTTTTAAAGCTTTATGAATTCATATTGATATTTCAAACCAAAATTCAAATATATTTGAATATTTTATAGTTCAAATTCAGATTTCAATTTCAAATTCAAATTTCAAATATTCAAATATTTCAAACTTAATCAAAAGTAAAAACCTACTAGGTTTATTTTTTAATTAAATTCAGTTTTATTGAGATATGCTCACTGTTTTAGTTTGCTAATGCTGCCAGAATGCAAAACACCAGAAATGGATTGGCTTTTATAAAAGGGAGTTTATTTGGTTACACAGTTACAGACTTAATGCCATAAAGTGTCCAAGGTAACACATCAACAATTGGGTATTTTCACTGGAGGATGGCTAATGGTGCCTGGAAAACCTCTGTTAACTGGGAAGCCACATGGCTGGCATCTGCTCCAAGTCCTGGTTTCAAAGTGGCTTTCTCCCAGGATGTTCCTCTCTAGGCCACAGCTGCTCTTCAAAATGTCACTCTCGGGTGCTCTTGGGGCATCCTCTCTTAGCTTCTCCGGAGCACGAGTCTGCTTTCAATGGCCATCTTCAAACTGTCTCTCATCTGCAGCTACTCTCTCAGCTTCCGGGCATTCTTCAAAGTGTCCCTCTTGGCTGTGGCAAGCCCGCTCCTTCTGTCTGAGCTTATATAGTGCTCCAGCAAACTAATCAAGGCCCAAGCTGAATGGGTGGGACACATCTCCACAGAAACTATCCAATCAGAGTCATCATCCACAGTTGGGTGGGGCACATTTCCATGGAAACAACCTAATCCAAGTGTTCCAACTTAATCCCCACTAACATGTCTGTCCCACAAGGTTGCATCAAAGAATATGGCTTTTTCTGGGGGACATAATACAATCAAACTGGCACACTCACATATCATACAATCATCCATGGTATACCATCATGCAGTTATGCATCCATCACCCCTATCTATTTTTGAACATTTTCCTTATACCAGAAAGAATCAGAATAAGAATAAAAAATAAAAGTAAAAAAGAATGCCCAAATCATCCCCTCCCCCATCCCACCCTATTTTTCATTTCGTTTTTGTCCCCATTCTTCTACTCATTCAACCATACACTGGATAAAGGGAGTGTGATCCACAAGGTTTTCACAATCACACTGTCACCCCTTGTAAGCTACATTGTTATACAATTGTCTTCAAGAGTCAAGGCTACTGGGTTGCAGTTTGATAGTTTCAGGTATTTACTTTTCACTATTCCAATACATTAAAACCTAAAAACTGTTATCTATATAATGCGTAAGAATTTCCACCAGAGTGATCTCTCGACTCCATTTGAAATCTTTCAGCCACTAAAACTTTATTTTGTTTCATTTTGCATCCCCCTTTTGGTCAAGAAGATGTTCTCAATCCCACGATGCCAGGTCCAGATTCATCCCCAAGAGTCATATTCTGCATTGCCAGGGAGATTTATACCCCTGGGAGTCAGGTCACGCATGGGGAGGGCAGCGAGTTCACCCACTGAGTTGGCTTGGTTAGAAAGAGAGGGCCACATCTGAGCAACAAAGAGGTACTCAGGGGCAGACTTTTAGGCACAATTGTAAGCAGATTTAGCCTCTCCTTTGCAGTAATGAGCTTCGTAAGGGCAAGTCCCAAGATATAGGGCTCAGCATACCAAGCTGTCAGTCCTCAGTGTTTGTGAGAACATCAGCAACAATCCAGGTGAGTAAGTCCAACACTTCCACACTTTCCCCCAGCTCCTCAGGGGGTCCCTGCATATATGTTTTTATTCTCTGCCCAAATTACTTTGGGATGGGTTGCTACTTCACTCTAACCTATACAAACCTACCATACCTCACTTCCTATTCAAAGGTCCATGTAATTGTGGTGTTTGTACAAACTGACTGTAGAAGTTATATTGCTTAGAAAATACAGATCCTGCACCCAATAAACATCTCTTCCCTTGGTCTCACATGGAAGCTGAAGTTTTAACACACTGTCAGTGTCAACCTTTACCCTTTGGCCTGATTTGCCCTAGTCTTAACCAGATCTGCTTCATTCATCTCTCTAATTGAAGTCTGGGCTCTTTTTCAGCTTTTTTTTTTCTTTTTTTAAGTTGCTATATGTGCTAATACTGACATTCATATCTGCCGAGTTCTAGCTCTGAGTTTCAGGTGACACATAGATACCCAGAGTTCCAGAGACCAATCAAGTTATATACAAAGGGATCAGCATCTCAGAGTTTGGAGCTAGCCATTACAATTCAGGAATAGATATGACTGCTGTAAGAGCTTACAATCTAGGGACCATTACAATAATTGTTCCCCTGATAGGTTTTGCTCTAAGATTCAATTCTGAGTTTACACATTGTAGTTAGTCCATATTGGTGAGGCATTATAGTGTTTGCCTGGCACACTTCACTCAAAATGCTGTCTACAGGATCCATTAACCTCCTTGCGTGTCTCACAGCTTCACTCCTCATAGTTGCTCAATATTCCATTGTATGCATACACCACAGTTCACCATTCTCCTACTAGGTTTTTAAAATTATATACTTGTCTCCTTTCTCTTACAGCGAAAATTGTGGTTCCTAACAACATTAACATAATTACAACATTAATATACTTGTCTATAAGCACAATATATATATAATACTTTCAAAATATTATCATACAATATGCTATAATAAAATAAAATATCTCAATATTACTAACCCACAGAATGAAAGTGCAGATTTTGTTTGTTTTTGTTAGACTATATTGCACTAATGGTGAGTAATAAATCCTATATTCTAAAATACCCAATAGCTTCTCGATCTGATCCTAAGTCAAGGCAAAAAAAAAATCTTTCCCTTGAGGGAAAGCCTGGAAGGAACATATGTCAAGATTGCTTGGTTACCTTAACTCTCCCACCTGAACCCCAAAAAGTGAGGAGGAAAAATTCCAAGCTGAGGAGTGGGTGGGGATGCCATTAGCAGGTCGACACCGTGTAGCCAGACACGCTCTGAGCCCCCCCCCAGGACTGTTCGGTGATGGTGGCAGCGGAGAGATGTGCCTGAAGCAGAGCTGAACAAAGACTAATGAAATACAAGATGTGTGTTTATCTTTGCACAGTGTCTGTGCAGTCACTGCAAGCGTGAGATAAGCAGACACTTCACAGCAGTGATGGAAATGTTTCATAGCAGTTTGGACTTTAAAAGAATAAATCGTATAAATAAAAGTGTATACTCCCCCTCCCACCCCTGGATCATCCAAAACAGTATGTGGCACCAGCCTGACATTTTGGGGTACATCTCAGGCTTGTTGCTATTATTTATCTTGTTCTTATCAAGTTGACATTTAAGTGTCTTATCACCATACATGAGAGAAAAGATCCCATTTCTTTGGGCTGGATTTCTCAACCTGTGATTCAGGAGCACCGGTAAGCTTGATGTTTTAATTGTGAGCTGTACTCAAGTTTCTGCAGGGAGGTAACAACAAGGGAAAAAATGGTGAGGTTGGCAGTCCTTGGGGAGGCAGCAGGTGGGAGGAGAGTGATCAGGAAAAGCAAGGAAAGGCTTTGGTCCTTCTTTAGGTAAACTAAAATCTGTTTTCTCTTCCCCTGAGATATCACTAACTGACAGGAGTCTTGCTTTTTTTCCTTTCTTACGCTTTCATCTTTTTCGCTCAAACACCTCTTTTCAGTGCAGAGTCCATTTCTCCAAGAACCCCCTAGTTAAATGGTCATGAGCCTTAGGACTCCTGCTCCTTTGAACCTCACACAGTCTGCAGCCTGTTGTCATCTTTAAAACCTGCTTAGTTCAATCCATCAACATTAATTACTGGGAGCAATTTGGCCACTTAATTTTTTCATTCTTCTATTCCTCTCTCTAACCCTTAGTATTGCCAAAACATTTGCTTAAAGCAATATTGTCAATCATCTATGTACATAATAAGCATCCCACTGGGAGCTTGTTAGAAATACAGGTCCTCTACCCTTCATTTAAATTCTGATCTAATAAGATCAGATCTAATAGTGGGGGCCTAGTGATTTTGATGGATCTTCAAGGTCTGCATTTTTGTGGAAAAAAAACGATTTAAATATTACACCTTGAAGATGACAAGTGGAGAAAAGAAGTAAAGGGTAGCCCTCAGATCCTATCTGCACTGTCACCCGGGGGGGAAGGCTTGGTGGACATAGCAAAGTTGGCTATTCCTCACATAATGGAATACTCCTAAGCAATGAAAAGGAAGTAGCTGCTAATACACATAACAGAGATGACTCTCAAAAGCATCATGTTGAGTTAAAGAAGCCTGGAACAAAAGAGTATAATAATAATAGAAATCAGGTCAGTGTTACTTGAGGGAATGAGGGGGTGACTCATCGTGAAGGGGCTTTAGAAGACTTTCTGGAATGATTGAAATGTTCTATGACTTAATTGACAAAGGTATGCTGCCCTGGTCCTCCCCACACCTCTGGAATCACAATCTCCCAGAGTGAGGCTCAAGAAAACTGTAGTTTAAAAAACTGTTCAAATAACTCTGATGTTTACCCCTAATTAATGATGCTGCTGCAAAGCTGTCTCAGTTCCCGTGCATCTTTTCAGCTTCTCCAGCCATGGTTTGTGTACACCTGCATCGAATCACCAATGTGAGCACTATTGGTGATATGGGCAATAAGAGTGTGAACACACATAAAATGCAGATCTCCAGGCCCAACCACAGACACACTGGATCACAAATCTTTGAAGACAGGACTCAGGAACTCAGGAATTTACTTTCCTTTCTTTTCTTTCTTTTTTTTTTTTTTTACGAATTCCTGGTAATTTTTCAGCACACAATAATCTGGAAATGACTAGCTTGTGATCTTCCCAAGGAGCTATTTTAAAATTATCTACCACAATCTATTTTCTAAACTATCCCATCACAAAATGTTCCCTGCTGTCTTTTGTCTCTTAATATGTGCCATAGGCTAAATAATGATGACCACTCCCCCAAAACGTACCCACATCTTAATTGCTGGACCTTATGACTATGCTACGTTACATGGCAAAAGGGACTTGGCAGGTGTGATTAAGCTAAGGATCTTGAGATGGGTGATTGTCCTGGATTATCCAGGTGGGTCTTTATAAGAGCGAGGCAGAAGGATCTGAAAAGAGGAGGAGATGTGACAACAGAAACAGGGGATCGAAATCAGAGAGAGATTTGAAGATGTTATGCTTCTGACTTTGAAGATGGAGGAAGGAGCAACAAACCAAGGAATGCAGACAGCCTCTAGAAGCTGGAAAAGCAAGGAAATGGATATTCCCCTAGAATCTCTGGAGGAACTGGCCCTGCTGACACCTTGATTTCAGCTCGGTGAAACCCAGCTCAGACTTCTAACCCAAGTTTATGGTGATTTGTTATAAAAGCAACAAGAAACTAATACAATATGTAAAGGATATAGAAAGAAAGAAGTTTGGGACAAACAGCGCTTTTACTGAAGAAGTTTATGAGAAGAAAGCTTACCGCATTTGGAAATTATACTACATATGAGTTGACATTTAGAATTTCTTTGAGATTTATATTTATTAAACAAGTTCTTTGGCTGGAGGTTATAATTAGACCTATAGTTATAATGATCATAATAAAAAATTACAGAACTTTAAAAATATCAGTTGCTTGACAGCAGTGAGAGTTCCTTTTTGGATTCAATCTTCCCAACATTATCAGAAGATATGGAAGGCCATCTACTGTTTACAACTGATGACATTTCTCATTACACATTTTGCATTTTCACTAGCATTTACTCCAAGATTGCTGACAAGCCTACAAATATTCAACTTGGATGAAGAGACAGGAAAAGCATTCATAATGGACATTGTGGCAACCCATGGCCTGAGCAAAACAGGCCTGCAGCTCTTTGGTGCACAGCAGTCTGCATGACCTAGGCAGCTAAATGTTTAACCTATTGTTTTTCTAAGCCAGTAAAAAGAAAAAAGGTAAATTGACCTTAAAATGTAACTTTATGCAAGCAAGCAGGAAGTGAGAGGCTCTTAGTCTGGCAAAAAGAGCAAAATGTCATTGTTCAAGTGTTATTCTAGTCCTTCCTATACCACCCCCCAGTAACCTGTTCCTCCATCTGTGCTCCCCCCACCCTTAGGAATGTCTTTGTCTTAAACCCTTATAAAAGGCTTTCTGTGCTCTTTGCATTGCTCATTAGTCTTCCCTGCAAATGTGATGCCTGCCCGGCCTGAGAGAGCCGTCATGATATCTCACCCTGTAAGTAAGCCCTGAATGAAAGTTCATGTATCAGAAAATGCTTGTTGGCCTCTGGACTGCCATGGCCCTCACGGGCTGCACAGACATGTTTCATGTGATGCCAGTAGATGCACAGTAACTTATGAGGGAACACAGCACTGGGAAAAAGCCCTCAAAATTCTCTTAAATTACTAGGCTGGTTTTGAAGATAAAGAAGGTAGGTAAACAACTGCCACGTTCTCTCACTCTTTACTTGCTTCACTCTTACCTTGCATCTTTAGGCAGTAGTTCTCAAACTTGAGTGTACATCAGAATCACCACTTCTTAAAACACAGAGGGCTGGACCCCAACCCAGGGTTTCTGACTCAATAGCTTTGTGTGGAGCCCAAGACCTTGCGCTTCTCTCAAGTCCCCTGGTACTGTGGCTGCCTGTCTGGGGGCCACGCTCTGAGAGTTGTGGGTGGGAGCAGTGGCTTTCAACTTGGCTGCACACTGGTGTTACATGGGGACTTGTGTGAGTCCTCATGCCCAAGCCCCTCCCTGGTCGATTAAATCAGAAACCCTGGTGGTGGGAACCAGACATCACAATTTTAAACTCCCAGGGTGATTCCAGTGTGCAGCTAATGTTGGGAACATTATTGAAGATGAGGAGCAGGTAATGTTAGGGAGAAGGGGACAGAAACCTCAACAGCGAGTCGCCAATCCTTTGGTTGTCCCTCGTACCCAAGGCTTTCCTCTCAAGCAAACATTCCTCCTGCTTGAGAGTCTAGGTTTAAAAACAGCATCTGGACCAAAAGAATAAGAATATGATGTCACAGCATATGGTCCAGTCAAAAGTTAATGACATTTCTATTAGATATTTAAAGCCACAGGAATATGATGACATGTTGAAAGTGGTAATACAATTCTAAATACTGTCTTTAAAAATGTAGATTAGTTTAGTATTAAATTCAAGACAAGCTCATAATCTTTCCTTTGACAGAAAGAGTAGAAGATAAGCTATAATTTCTTATATTAAATAAAATAAAAGTTCAGTATATTCATTCTGAAGTAGCCCCCATATTGTCTGTTCTTTGGGCAATGAATGTCCTGTGTCTCATGTTGTAAAATTTCTCTTTCTCACAAACACACCTCCTATTTTTATTGTCATGAATATTTACTGGTTCCAAACATGTCTAATCACCCATTTGTCAGTTATCTCTCAATTCAAATTCAGTTTCCTATGGATATCTATATGACCTGGAATTTGGAATCCCTACCAATGTGCTATTTTTGCTGCTTTTTGAAATTAGTGGCAAGGCAATACTGCTTTCTAGCACACAGCTTTTCCCCTGCTGCTTAACACTAGAGAAACTCTGAAAATAATTGCCTTTTAGGGGAATGATTTTTTTCTGTTGTATGCCCCCAATAGTGGCACTAATTTATTCAGAAATCTCTGACACTTGATCTGATTTATTTACTCATTTTTATCCTAGATTTGACAGATGTTTGTACAGAAAGAGACATGACTTTGGATTTTAGCATCCTATTAACAAATATCATAAAGCCCTTGAGCAAATATGTTTTTAACATATGGAAAGAAACAGCTATTAGAGTCACATTTATCACCCAGGCTATTTGATATTCAAATTCCTTAAATATTCACTTTCTTGTATAAAGGAAACTTAAAAATTCTTTCAGCCTTTACTTCTTGGTGGAAATTTAGCCTCTGAAAATCCTCCTTTCAGTTTTCTTTAGGTGATTGCGAAGAGTAAAACCTAAAGGAATGACCCTTAGTTCAAACAACATCAAACTCTTTTAGACCTCTGCAATAAAAGATCTTTGATCCTATGTGTCGTATCATGCATCTGAATTTTCTCCAGAACACACACCAGATTTTACTTACATTCTATTTATTAATTAACATCAACCCACAACAGATTAAATGAAGATGAATTATAAGATTTAGTTTATCGATGTCAACCAAATTAAAATGTGAAAATGTACACCAAATGGGTTATTTAACATCAGATGAGTTATATACACAGATTTAGCTATTTTCAAACAAGAAGGAAAAACATATCCCTGAGTTTAGTCAAACTAATGTGTATATATACACACATTTAAAAAAGCATGGATCGTATGACTGCATGGTATGTGAATATATCTCAATAAAATGAAGATTTAAAAAAAAAAACATGGAATTTTTAATCTAATTTTTGTATTACTTTAACATAAGCTTATCTCCAGTGTAGATGTCTTTGTTGCTGTTTTCCTGATAATATATGATGGCCAGAAAGAATTGACCTACTTCAGAAAAAGGAAAAGATGGTATCCTCTATCCCTGTTCCCCCATGTTTTTGTAAACATAAATGGGTCCATACCATAAATACTGTAACTACATTTTTGTTGTTGTTGGATAGTTTCCCAAATAAATACATTAAAATTTTCATGGTAAAACCACACCCAAAGGTCATTTCAATGTTTGGATATATCCTAATGTATTTAACAATCCCCTATTGATAGAAATTTAAGTTATTTCAATTATTCAAAATTTTAAACAACTTTCCAAGAAGCAACCTTTATTTAACAATCCCCTATTGATAGAAATTTAAGTTATTTCAATTATTCAAAATTGTAAACAACTTTCCAAGAAACAACTTTGTATCCTGTACCCAATTATTTCCTTAGAATGAATTCCTAGAAGTAGAAATGCTGGGCAAGAGAATATAAGCATTTGAAATATTGATATATATTACTAGATAAGTCTCCAGCAAAGTTATGCCAAATTTTACTCCTACCATGTATTAAACTGCTTGTTTTCCTCTATGTTAACCACAACTGGTTTTCTTGAATGGTTTACTGAGATATAATTTACATATAATAAAATTTACTCATTTTAAATGCAAAATTAAATGATTTTTGGTAAATGTACAGTGCAATCGTTGCCCATGGGTATCCCTAGCACCAGAGAATCACTAATCTACCTTCTGGCCCTATAGATTGGCCTATTTTGGACATTTCATGTAAATGAGCTCATACAATCTGTGGTCTTTTGAGTCTGGCTTCTTTCACTTAGCTATTGTTTTCAAAATTCATCCATGTTATAGCAGGAATCACTGCTTCATTTCTTTTTATGGTTAGACAATATTGCATTGTATGTATATACTACATTTTGTTTATCCATTCATCAGTTGATGGGTACTTGGGTTGCTTCCATCTTTGCGTTATTACAAGTAATGCTGCTGTGAACATTGGTGTACAAATATCTGTCCAAGTTCCTGCTTTAATTCTTTTGCGTATATCTCCTCCTTGCTCATATTTGAAGTGGGAGCAGAAGACTTCCTCCTAAGGGACTAACCAGTTTTTCCAGCCTGCTTCTTACTCACACAGGTTTGGGGGCCGAACGGTGGTTTTAAAGCTTAAGCAGTCAAAAGTTTTTTAGTCCATGTTTATAATTTCACTGGTAAACTGTTTTAATTAGTAAGCTTCTAATCCATTTGCTTCAAGTCAGTTTTACGTGTCAGGAAACCTACCCAAAGTTCCTTCCTAAACATGGTTATTAATCCCGATTTCTTTCTCTGCTTCCTCATCCTCATTCCTCTCTCACGTACTCACAATTTAATATCAGCATCCCTGCAGTCATACAGTTTGAGAGAGAAGACTATGATCTTAATCTGGTCTTTGCCACAGGGCCATACCTTTGAGACATTTTTTATCTTATTTTCTTTTGTTAAGAGTCTAGAAACAGCTTTTCCAACTCTTTGATGCTCCAAATTTCTACTCTCTCTATTTCTTTTTATTTCTGCTTGAAAATCATCCCACTATTTACTGACTCAATTTTTTCTTCTAATACCTTCCTAATCAAAGCCAGTAACAACCAACACATATCACAAAATTCTATTTTCCAATCTCATCCCCTAGAGCGACAGGCTCAGAAAGCACTTGGTCTGCCTCCAGGCTATCTCCAGTGACAGTTTAAATAAATATTTTACCTCTATATAACATGGGTCACTATCTTCCTCTTCTCTGATACTAGTTTCCTCACTACCTGATGCCAACGCTATGTATTTCAGGTTTTTATTAGGTAGAAGTACCTCATGTCTAATATCAGTATTGATATTGGTCAAGATTATCCTAGTCACTAAAATTAAGAAATCCCCAAACCTCAGTAGCTAAACATAATAGAATTTTATTTCTCACTCACATAAGACAAATACAGAGGCCCTTACAGAAGCAGTAGGAATTAAGTGTACTCTGTTACTCAATCCTTCAGGAACAGCCTGATGATGTTCTGCAGTCTTCAATACATGCCTTCCAGGCTCACCATTGACCTAGAGCTAGCACAGAGAGAAGAGAGAAAGGTGAGTATTGAGAGGCAATTATAGGCCAGTCCCAGAAGTAGTACACATCATTTTATCACCCTGCCCACATTCCTTTGGGAAGAATTCATTTTTGTGACTACTCCTAACTGCAAGGGAGACAGAGAAATAATGTCTATCTCTTTGACCAGAAGGAAAATCAAACAAGCTGGACAATCAGCTAGCCAGTCTCTGCCGTGGCATCTTGTAAAATGTTCTGCCTTTTCTTAATAATTCCAGTTCTAAAGACCATCACTAAGAAAATATTCTGAAATACAAAGAAATAATTTAAAGTCATGGAAATAAGAACATTGGAGTCAATTTATGCAATGACATTTTATACAGCAATTAAAATGATTATCAAAATGTTTAATCACATAGGATAATGTTTCTGATATAGTTTTAAGAAAAAGAGTAGGATTTAAATTTGTAAATAAAATATGCCATTTGCATATGTATACTTTTTTTAAAGAGAGTGGTAAAATTACTGAAGAGAAACATGCCAAAATGATAGTACTGGGTGGCGGGATTATAATTGATCACTTTTTTTATGATTCTTACTATCCAAATTGCCCCACTATGTAATACTTTTATAATGAGCAATAAACATTCTTCTAAAACATAATAAATTCATAGCCATATCTATGTCTTCTAGTATTCTAACCACTTCAAATGTTAATATCTTTAATATGGAATTCAGGAAAATAACATAAAAAATAAGGTAGTGTATCTTTATTTTTATTATTTTTAAAATATAAGAAGTCAATATAATCATCATTTAATTGCAAAATCCAGAAAAATACTTTAAGATGGATAAGCCTAATACAATTTCTTCAGAGATAACAATTGTAAGAATGCAAATCTTACTTTTATTTCCCTACCTACAGGTCTCCTTCTTTTTGCTATTTCATTCACAAAAATGTCCAAATCTATTTCTGAAAAATTTATCTTTTAATGCTGCCCCAACTTGTGTCTCTTTCCTTCCCACTCTCTTTTTGCCTCCCTCTCCCTTTCTCTATGATACTATCATATACAGCCCGTAAGGTACATTTCATCTAACCACAGGCAGATGGTGTTTATCATTCATCAAGGTTTTTGGTAGAGGCTTATGTTGTGTAAGTCTACCTTCTTCTGTATTAAGGGGTAGACAGACAAAAAAGACATACACCAAAAATACCAGATAGATTCATTACCACACTGTTGATTTCTCAGAGTATAGAGTAGAGGTGGCCACGTCTCATGAACAGTTTCTATCAACACTTACCTACTCAATTGCAGGCTTTTCATAATTAGGTATTCCCAAATCTCAATTACTTACCTGAAATGAAGCTATTATTCTTACATATGTGGCAGTACTGCAAATCTATGGATGGTCAATATTTAAGTTACAGACTGTTGAGTTTTCTGTTTACATTTGAGTATTATTTTTATATCGGAATGAATAAGACCTGCCTTTCTTAGCCATTTAGAGACAGGACTGCTCCTATGAATTTTTGGTAAATTAACCTCCATAAGTCATTGTATTAGCCAGGGTTCTCAAAAGAAGCAGGACTGACTATATATATACACACATATATATATAAACATTATGATATTTATTATAGGAATTGGCTCATGTTACCATGGGGATTGGCAAATCCAAATTCCTTAGGGCAGGTCACAAGCTGGGTACTCTGATGAAGGTTTTGATGAATTCCCCAGGAGAAGCTGGCTGGCTTAAGTAGAAATACAAATTCTTCTTTCTGATTGCTGAAATCATCAGTTCTCCCTTTAGGGACTTCAGTTGATTGGATAAGACCTTTCTGGTTGCTGAAGGCAATCTCCTTTGTTGATTGTAGATGTAATCAGTTATAGACGCAATCAACTGACTAATCTTCTAAATCTACAAAATCTTCTCAGAGGAACAATCAGGCCACTACTTGCTCGATCAAACAACTGGACGCCATAACTCTTTTGTTTTGCTAAAGCTGCTGCAATGCAATACAACAGAAATAGGTTGGGTTTTACAATGGGGATTTATTAACTTACTGTTTACAGTTCTTAGGATATGAAAATGTCCAAAATAAGGCATCAACAGGATGATACCTGGACTCTGAAGAAAGGCTGCTGGCATCTGCAGCATCTGTCACATGGGAAGGCACATGGCTGGCGTCTGTGGGTCCTTTGCTCCTGGGTTTCCTTGCCTTTAGCTCTGGTCCCAGTGGGTCCTCTCTTAGCTCCTCTGGGGTTTTCTCTCTCTTCTCTTCCGGGAGCTTTTTCTCTCAGCTCTCTGCAAACATCTCTGGGTGTTTCTCTCTGAGTGCTCTCTCCTCTTTCTGTCCTTTACTCTCTCATAAAGGATTATAGAAAAATAGATTTAAGACCCAACTTGAATGGGCGGGGTCACATCTCAATTGAAACAACCTAATCAAAAGCTCCCACTCACAACAGATCTGTACCCACAGGAATAAATTAACAGAACATGGCATTTTCTGGGGTACATAATAGCTTCAAACCAGCACAATAACCTAGCCAAGTTGACACATGAAGTTAACCATCACACTCATTATCTGCGTTCCCAGCCAAATGTGCTCCCCTGGGAATTCATCATTATATACAAAAAGCCTTATGAAAAGAAATCAAGGTATAATGTGAAGCATGGTGTGGTCATGCTTTCCTTAAAAGAGAAAATAGTTTATCCTTAAGGTTTTTTTTTTTTTTTTCTGAATTCATACCCTTCTGCTTCCTTACTCTCACTCTGGTATTTGTACAGATTGTTTTCATTATAAGGTTTACTTGTGGTTTCATTCTATTTCAGAAAGAGGAAGGCAAAACTTTTGAATCCAATATCTTATTAAATTCCTTTACGATTATTTCCATTTATGAATATATTTTTATCTGTTTTCTAACAATGCTTAATGTGCAGTGCTTAATGTAACTATGAATGGTAAGAGCTGTGTGGAGCTACTAGCGCATTTCTGGAATCTAATCTTTTATATTTTTGCTAGGGATTATGCAGAAACTTATAAATATTATTAACTTTGGATTTACCCCATCTTTTCTTTATCTCATATTAAAATATAATCAAAATCGTCCTGTTTCCATTTGGTTGCAAATCCCCTTCTTAAAGCACCTATTCAAAAGTCTCCCTAAATTTAATTTTCTCTGTCTTTCTTATTATATTAAATCCTGATATCTGAAAATTGAACCATATAGTAGTATTACCATGTTCCTTTAAAAATACAGATCAAATCTATTCTTCCCGTGTTTTTGTATTATAAATGTGTTTTTTAAATCCTTGACAGGTTGCAATTAGATTTCTGGTATGCCATTGTATTATACAGTAAATACCATTATTATGGTAGAAATAATTCACTTTGTTTACTGTACTGTTCAGATAGTCTGCTGAGATGCTTCTGATATCAAATGTCATTCCCATTCTTTAATTATAATATTTAATCTTTCCTGGTTTACCGTTCTTTCAGTAGATTATTTTTATTCTAAAATTCAGAAATTGTCTGCGTTTAATAATGCTTAGAATCAAAAATTATTATATTCCATTGCTTTTTTTTCCTATAGAAGAGTGGGAGTAATTTTGCTCTTCCAAAACCCTTTGACCTATAACATACTGGAGCATTCTGTGGAAAAACAATTCAGTTAAATGCATTTCTGAGAGAAGTTGTTAATTTCATTCCAACATTAAAAGTCTCACAAAGACAGGGAGCTTCCTTGTCTAGGGCTATTGTTTTTACACACAGTGTAAGATGAGGCCATAATCTTTATACCATAAGCAAAACCTGAAGCATGTATATAATATGCTTGATAATAAGGTGAGCTTGTAAGCCCTGTGAGAGCAGGAACAGTGGCTATCAGGCTTCTCATTAAATCTCTGAGACATATCACAATACACTGGCACACAGTAGGAGTTCATTAAATATTGATTGAATATTGGATCTTGAGTTCAGTTTTTGTCCCTCTTTCTGTGTGCATGGTTATAGCTTTAGTTAAGGTTCAGTTCAATTTAAGAAAGTGTGTCAGAATGAGTGATGTAGTGTAGTGGGAGAAGATGGACTCCACAGTTTGGACTGGAGCTAACTATGGTTCTGTTCCTGCTGGTTTTTGGGTTTGGGCCAAGTTTTTCTATCCCTCTTAAATCAATTTGCTTTGTCTGTGTAATAGTAAAAATAATGCCTACCTCCCAAATTTGTTATAAGAATTAAAAGTGCCTAGTATGTAATCTGATTTGGGCATTTGTTATTATTAGTTCTGGGGGTAAGCATTGGTAGCTTCATGTATCTTTCAGTGATTGCTACATAACAAACAATCACAGCATCTCAATGGCACAATAAACTCTTCTGTCTCTCTGCAGATCCCCTGGCGTGGCTCTGCTAATCTTGGCTGGGTGACTCTGAGCTACAGGTTGAACCCAGGTCTGCTCCATGTGTCTCTGTCGTCTTTGACCTGGAGGGCCACCTAGGGCATGTTATTCTCATGGTGTCAGCAGAAGTGTAAGAGGGCAAGCCCCACTGTACAAGCACATTTCAAGCCCCTCCTTGTGTCATGCATATTAGCATATATCAGCTAAAGCATGTCCCATGACTAGCCCAAAGTCATAGGGTGGGGAAGCGCATACCTCACATAGGGCAGGGGAAAGTTGGGGAGAGAAAGTGAATGTTTTTAAGAAAGTGAATGTTTTTGAATAATAATCCAATCTAACATGCCTTCAATAACTAGAGGTGAAAGCCATAGGTCTCTTCTCCCATGGCTTCCAGGTAGAATTGTACGATGTAAGTAAGCCTGAGATGGAACTCTGCCACACATACAGGGAAGTAGACAAAAAGCAGCTGTAAAAGCTGTTCTGTAAGCTCAACAAATTCCCAGCTGTCTACCCTTTTAGGTGCTCTGATGGCTCTTTGAATGAAAGGTTTATTCTAGTGGTAGGATTTACCTAACTTTTTAATATGAATCACATGACAAAAATCTTCCAAATCTGATCCTACCGTTCAGAGTCATGAATCAAGGGGTGTGATTCTGAAGTCTATAAATTATTAGATTGCAGGATTCTTATATTCTGTGCATGCAAGGGCAGGCAAGCTTGTACAATATTTTCAGCCAAAACACATGTCTCTATCATCACTGATTTTATCAATAAAAAACAATTTCTAATAAATATATCCATATTTTTAATAGCATAAGAATTAGCGCTATCTCTGGTGTTGATCAGAAACAAAGAAGACAGCTAGCTGAAGTGTTGGAGCAGCATTGCTGGAGTGTGGACCTCTGATTGGCATCTGCTGATGCTGGCTAAGCACGCCTGCAGGGTATTCCTAATCAGGGTACACTAAATGGTAACTAACCACCCTTGGATGTACACTGAAACTAAAATACATATAAATCACTGTCTATGTTGAAATATTTTAAAGTAAATTCCAACAGCACAATACTAGTAGATGTTTAAAAAAAAAAAGTTTATCAAGTGATTTCAATACCAGCCATTCTATGCTCAAAATTTTAAGTCTGCATTAGGCTGTGTCTCTGTGATTCCGAACACATTTAAATGTGAAATAATCATTTCTTGTTTGGCCTAAGCATTTCCAAAACATCATGTTGATCTTCAAGTTGCACTGAATTAATTCTTTTAGGTCTTTCTTGGTCATAAAACCAAGGCTGTAAAATTAGGCTAAAAGTGAATGAAAGTGACAATTTAAAAATCATATGACAATTCATGACCCTCTGATTTTATTCAGTGTTCACTTAAGAACAAAGCAATCAAAATAACATTAAAAGTCTTTATTCTTAAGTCTTTTAACAAAATACACTGAGGTGAGGAAAAATAAATCTCTCTTAGGAACACTCTACAGGATGTCTGGTTGTTTTCCCTAGTTCCTCTAGGTAGAGCGAGGTGTGAAAGCCCCTGAAGATCGCTGCCATCTGAAACTTCAGATGCATAACTGTCCCTGATTATATATTATTTTAAAACAGGAAAGGAAGATGGCAGCTGTCTTTAAATATTTGAGAGCTTGTCAGGCAAAAGAGGGAGAAAAGTCATTCCATGTATCCCAGAGGACAGAACCAGGATCCATCAAGTCTGATGGTTGGCATTTTTGGCTTAATGTGAAGTAACACATGGTAACCATTGGAACAGAATGAAATGGTAAATATCGTCTTAAGTGGAGGTGAGCCAAGCAGCAGCTGGTGACCACTGTCTACCATAAGGTTGAGGGAACAGAATTAGGTTACCTTGAAGGAAATTTTGATAGTAAGATTATGAGTTCATGATTACAAGAGTCGAGTCTTCTCACTGGGTTTGTAACCTCCCCTTGGCCTGTTTCCTCCTCCTTATATGCCTCCCTTCTTCCCATCTGGGCTCCCCATTCTGACTAGGAGCCCCTTCCAATGTTCAATCTCAGACCTAACTCAGATTTGGGAAGCCAAGTGATACTGACTTGATTTCAAGAGAAATCTCAATTCCAAATAATTACCTTTCAGTTCTAACATAAATTTCTTTCGCAGGATAATTCCAACAGAAAGTTGCAGCAAGTTTCCTGTTTTTACTTAGTCTTTTAATTCCTTCACGAGAAATAGGGAGAAATTAAGATTTAGCCAAAGTTGTATGTTAAGTGAGTAGCTAGCATTTCACATTCTTTGCTTGTAGTCTTACCCCAAACTGACACATTTCCCTCATTTATGAAAGCCATTTTCTCTTCCATATGCAAATTTTACTCTTAGAAACATAAAATGTTTCAAGTAGAGAATTTTACCTTTAATTCACATTTACAATACTTTCATGTTCTCTCTTCAATAAATTCTTTCCATTTTTTTGCAATAAAATTGGACACCTTCAAAAGTACCAACTCAATGGTGACTTGATATACAGAACCAACAACACAGTTAAATGACTAGAACTGATCCCGTGTAGTTTCTAAACCAATGAAATATCGTTGTAACTCCCTCAAATAACAGGATTTAGTAAGTGGAATTTTGAAAGCTATTATTTTTCCAGTACTATTACTTGAATTATCAAGTATACTATTTATTTATAAAAGCAAATATCAAATAGGAATTATGCATTAATCCTCCAATTTTTAACTATCAGTTACTTAAGTACCAGAAAGTCTCTTTCTCCTCATATATATACATGACTAAACAACTGGTTTCAGGTGGATGACTGTTGTCAGGTTACAGATGACATATAAATATCTATAACATATATAAATATATATAACATATACTGCATATATATGTATTTGTGAAACTCCCTAGAATATAGTTGATCCTCATTATTCAGATTCTGCATTTGCAAATTTGCCTACTCACTAAAATTTATTTGTAGCACCCAACACTCAGAGCAATGAAAAATTTGAGTTGCCTGACCCACGTGTTCTAAGCTGAGGTCAAAGAAGGCAACACTCTGTCTTCTTATTTCAGCTCTCATGCTATAAACAAGTGTCCTTTTCATTTATGTTTAGTTTCATGTTTTTCACATTTTTGTGCTTCTCCTTTATTTTGTTGTTTAAAATGGTCCCCAGGCATAGTACTGGACTACTTTCCGGTGTTCCTACGCAGTAGAAGGCTGTGATGTGCCTTACAGAGAAAATACATGTGTTAGATAAGCTTTGTTCAGGCATGAGTTACAATGCTTTTGGCTCTGAGTTCAGTGTTAATTAATTAAAACCATATATTTAAATAAGGGCCTGTAAACAGAAATACACATAAAACAAGGCTATGTATTGATCAGTTGACAAAAATGTTGTGACCAGAAGCTTGCAAAAACCTAACTCCCTATTTCCCCATATTTCCCCTAATCCCTCTATTTCCTGACATTTCCTAATTCAGTGTTTGTGATGACTTTATAGAGCATAATTACTGTGAATGACAAGACTCAACTGTACATTCATTCATCTTACTAAGCCTACTGTGTATATAGCCCCACAATCCACTGATAGTGTGTACATTTTAATTCTAGAAACTTCTCTCAGAGGATCCAATCCCTCCAATCAGAGAAGTCATTCAATTCCCATATTTTATGCAGTGTCTAAACAACTGGTTTCAGGTGGATGACTGTCATCAGGTTACAGGTGAAAAGACCACTCAGTTCATCCCTTTACCCAAGTTCTCTGTATCTGCACTTTCCTTGGATCCTGGGGAGCATATTGCTCACAGTCCTTGCAGAGATTTGGACCCAGAGACTTAAGGATTTTGTTGCAAACTTACCCAAACCAATGTGTTCATTTGACAAATGCCTAAGACTCTTAGTCCATGTCAAGGGTTTCCAACTTCCCCAAAACCTCCTCAACAGCTGGTAGGCAAAGATGAAAGTCAGTCTTTGACCAAATTCTGACAAATATTTACACATTTATTATCAAGGAGACACAAAAATAGTCAACCTGATCTGGTAAGTTTGGGGAAGTTCAACTCTCTCCTCAGACATGTCAAGAAAACTTTGTGTAAAAGATTCACTGCCTGGTGGATGCCACAGTATTCTGAAGTGGGGAACAGACAACATTCTGATCAGACAACAGTGCTCTCTGAAGTGTGGGACCCAGGCACAAGGCCTGCTCTAAAGAAATTGGGTGTCTGGGCGTGCCAGGCTCCCATAAGTTTTTGTGTAAGGATGGTGGGACATGACAGTCAATAGAACACCATTAATTCTACCAATGAAAAAGTATTTTCTATATCTCTCAAGCTAATGAACAAGCCCTCAGGTGCAGATTTCCACATCAATATTTGGAGTGATCCATACTTCATGCCTGAAGTGTGGATTCCTGATCAGGAGACTTCAAATGCTAACTAGCTGCTGCTAGGATGTAAATTAAAATTAATTTCGTTCATACAGTATACTGTTTATCCTGAGGTATGTTTAAAGTAAAATTTTACAAGTATGATATAATAATATAAGATCCCAACTCAAGAATGGCTGGAGGCTTTTATCTGTTTTCATGACTGCTAATTGAACAATACTGGCAGCATGAAATATCAAGACCGGGTTAACCTGAGGACATTATGCTGAGTGAAATAAGCCAGAAATGAAAGGACAAATATTGTAAGTCCTCACTAATATAAACTAATTATATTGAGAAAATACCGACAATTGAATTTGAGAGCATAGGTTACTCAGGGATAGAGCAGGGCAGAGATTGGGCAACAACAATGCAGGAGCGCAGAATGTTCAATAAGGCTCATTGTAAAGGTTCCTAGATTGCAAGCTCTTATAGCAGTCACATCTATTCATGAGTTTTTACTGTTGTGTAAGAGATGTTTACCCGATACAAAATTTATATTCTCTGTAGCACGCTATCTAATTTGACCCGTATTGTCAGTTTACTTAAAAAACATAATTACATGGAACCTAGAATAGGGAATGAGATCTTGTTATTCTGTACAGCTTAAGGTAATACCCCAATACATCCCAGAGTACTTTGATCAGAAAATAAAAAAATTATATGCATTGTCCCCTTTAGGGACTGGGAAAAAAATGTGGATATATTAAACTTCCCCACCTGGGGAATTCCTGACACTCTCACAAGCATTAGGGACTCCCAATTCAATAAGTCAAGCCCTTGACCTTGGGGCTTGTCCTTATGAAACTTATTCCTGCAAAGGAGAAGCTAAACCTACTTATAATTATGCCTAAGAGTCACCCCTAAAAAATCTCTTTTGTTGCTCAGATTTGGCCTCTCTCTCAGCCAACTCTACAAGTAAACTCACCACCCACCCCCCTGTATTAGACATGACTCCCAGGATGAGCCTGGCCCTGGCATCATAGGATGAGAATGACTTCTTGACCAAAAGGTGGAAAAGGAATTAAACAAAATAAAGTTTCAGTGGCTAAGAGATTTCAGAGTTGAGAGGTCATTCTGGAGGTTATTCTTATGCATTACATAAATATTCCTTTTTAGTTTTGAGTGTATTAGAATAGCGAGAAGGAAATACCTGAATCTGTTTAACTATAACCCAGTAGACTTGATTCTTGGTGATGATTGTATAACTCTTTAGCTTTTATTGTGTGACTGTGTGATTGTGAAAACCTAGTGACTGACACTCCTTTTATCCATTGTATGGGGAGATGAGTAATAAAATAGAGACAAAAATATATATAAATAATAGGGAGAAGGAATATGGGATATTTTGGGTGTTCCTTTCTATTTTTATTTTTTTCTTTATTTTTGGAGAAATGAAAATGTTCTAAAATTGATTGTGGCAATGAATGCATGACTATAAGATGATACTGTGAGCCACTGATTGTATATTTGGATGGATTCTATGGTATGTGAATATATCTCAATAAAATTGCATTAAAAAAAAGTTTCACCTGTTTAAAGAAAAAAAAAGACTGGTTCATAGGAAGCAAAATGGTAAAGTCGAGTTCCACTTCCTCTCTCTCCCACCTCAAACTCTGTGTCCAAAACTAAATGACCAAGATGCATCTCCTCAGATGTTCCCTCTCTAGGTATCTGCCACCACCTTCTTCCCCTCTGTCCAGGCCAGGGACTTGAGATCCATCCTCACTAGCACTTTTCAGTCAAACAAATCAATATAATCAGTTGGTCAGTGTAGTGGGTTGAATGATGGACCTCAAAAAGATATGTCCACATCCTAACCCTGGAATCTGTGAAAGTGACCCTATGTAGAAAAAGGGTCTTTGCAGACATAATCAAGTTTAGGATCTTGAAATGATATTGTCTTGTATTATCCAGGTGGGCCCCAAATCCAATGTCAAGTATCCTTAAGAGAGAAAGGCAGAGGGAAATTTGGCATAGACAGAGAAGGGAGAAGGAGGAGAAAGCCACATGAAGAGGAGGCAGAGACTGGGGTTATTGAGCCACAAGCCAAGGAACTCCTGGAGCTGTCAGAAACCAGAAGAAGCAAAGCAGGGCTCTCCTCTGGAGGCTTCGGAGAGAACACGGCCCTGCTGACACCTTGATTTTTGGACTTCTGGGCTCCAGAACTGCGAGAAAATAACTTTCTGTCTTTTTAAACCAAGTAACAAGCAAATTATTATGGCAATGCTGGGAAACTAATACAGTCACCAAATCCTCCTGAAACTACCTTTTGAATATCTTTTGAATCCATCCCTTTGTCTCTATCTCACGCCACTGACATAATTCAGACCACCATTGATTTCCACAGATGTTTTGAGGGACAGGAAAAGAGGTTGGTAGATAGCGGCAGAGGCAAACTTCTAACCTCAGTTTTGTTGGGGGCTGGTCTTCTAAACCTACGCTTTGTATCCACTATCTGCCCATGCTGACTGCTCCCAGAAATGGGAAATGGCATCATAACTGATTATCAACATCAACTGACCTCTTAACACACCTTGGCAGTCAGGCAGGCCATGCAGCAGAAATACATGCAGATTAATTTTACCTGAGCTTGAGAGACTACAGATTTTCCCATCTGTCCATTGAAGAGGGAAAAAAATGGCTTCTCTTTCACTAAGTATTTCTGATATTGCTGCAGTGTGCTGGGAAACAGAGACCTCTTATGAATCTAAATATTTCTCCCTTCTCCTTAAATTTAGGAAAAGCTACAGCAGAAAAAGAACTCTAGTGGGATTAACCAGATTAAACCCTGAGCTGACTGATTGGAAGGAGACTTCAGCAAAAGCTTCAGGGCAGGTACAGCAATGTCTCCAGGTGTAACATTGATAAATAGTTGTTTAGTACCTAGAGGACTGTTTTCCAAATTCTTCTGAGCTTTAAAGCCTGCAAAAAAAAAAAAAATTATCACTCCAGTGAGGTGGGCACTCATGGACAGATGTTCCAGCAACTATACCACCTTGCTAAATCTAGAGATTCCAATCTCCTGGGGCTAATTAAGCTATTGATTCCCAAGAACCATTTGGCTTCAGGCAAACTATCTGCTCTCAGACTGAAATCTATTCTAGAGTGAATATTGCAGTATGTTTTCCCATTGGCATAATGCAATTTCAACAGCATTTATTTACCACATAGGTATTTAACAAATACCATATTAATGGGTTACTGATTACTAATTATAGGCAACAGTGCCAAGAATGGAATTCTTAAACCTTCCCCAAGCATCAGAATACTTTTTCAGAATTTCTCTTTGCAGCTGTTTCCTCATTTTTAGATTCCAGCATTTCATCTCTTTTTTCTCAATATGATACATCTCCATCCAGACACTATAATAATAAGACCAAAAACATCACATCATATCAAACTTGGAGGGAGGCGGTGAGAAAATCTGGGGGATCTTTCTATTTGAAGCTTCTTGTGTTTCTCATTAACCAAGAACAGAAATCACAGTGAATGCTTCCATCATAACATATACAAGAAATAGTTAACTGGATGTAAAGAGACAATTTTTATTGTATTTATTTTTGACTGGGTATAGAAATAGGCCATCAAGGAGCATGTATATGTCTATAAATGCAGATATACATTTTGGCAAAATAAAATCATATTGTCATAGAAGTGTGACCATAAAGTACTGAGATTAATATCCTTGTCAGGCTTGAGGAAAATCATTTGTCATATTGTATATGTCTGTATTGTATAATTGTGTTTCAACTGTAGCCACGCATATCATCCCACTGAAATAGCTGAACTCACCTGCACATTGGAGTTCCTTCTCAATTCAGCATTCACCCAGTTAGCTTTATGACGCTCATAAATGCTCCAAAGCCTCAAGCTGCATGAGTACAATGGACATGTCGACAAATAGGTAGATGTACGGTAACAGGGCATGACAAAAACAGCCAGCCTAATTGAGAAGGCAGCCACCACACTCCATCCTGGAGATTGGATTTCAATTGCACTAGAAATGTTTTCTTGTCAAAAGGAAAAAGACGAAGTCCAAAAGTTCTATCACCTGTGTGTCTGACACCTGCATGTCTGACATTCCTTTACCATTTATGGACCAGGCACTTCATACACATTAGCTCTAATTCCTACAGCCACTCACAACTGTGCACATTATCATCACTACCATTTTACAGATGAGGAAACAGACTCAGAAGGGCAAAATGATGCACCTAAAGGCCCACAAGTGATAAGGTGGTGAACCCAGATTAGAACTTCGGTCTGTTTCACCAGGCCCAAGCTCTTCACCTTGTGACCCAACAATAAAGCCCTTCATGTCACAAGTAATGTTAAAATGCAAATGTAAAAAGCACAGGATATTTAAGGCGCAGACTCTGTGTAACTTTCACTATAGATCTAACAAGGAGAGCAATGGAATGCCCACACCTGGTAAAAGTGGAGAGGAAGAGGTTCCAAAGACTAAGAAGTGAGTCTGAGAACCTAGGAACACAGTGTTCTGCCCAAGAAAGCTTTTGCGTTCTCAAAGCCTTCTCTTATTTTGTCTTGTTGACTGAGGCAAATGTCTCCTTTCTTTCTAGGGTGTCACAGGTAGCAAGCACATTTGAGTTACCCAATCTAGCATGAATATTAGGAATATGCCCAAACTATCAAAAATAGATTTAATTTACCTGACAGACTGAATTGTACCCATCTCCCCTTTTCTTTCAACTGATCTGTTACTGCTTACTTTTCCGTAATCTTGATAGCCCTCCTTCACTAACTCTTGTGCTATAGAAGCAACATACTCAGCTCCAGATATCAAGTTGGGGTTCAGGCCTTTCCAACCGAGTTCAAAGTTTCAGAGTTTGGAGGAGGCAACCCAGAGGGCACTGAAATTAAAATAACCAAAGGGAAAAATATACCAAGTTAGGCTTTGTGGCTTCCTCCCTCAAGTGAAATAGGTAAGGTGTGAGAAGATTACTTGAATGACCTTCTGTTGTTATTGCTCCAAAAGGTCAAAGTTTCTCCAACTGTGGTTAAATTTTCAGTATTCTTTGCCTCTGCATGTTCTGCTCAGCCCTGGGTATCTCTATGATTTTGAGAAGGTCACCAAGAGAAAGTGCCAACTCACAAAATTAGGGACAAAAGCCAATAAATGAGAACACCTTTGAAAAGGTTGCATTGAAATGTACTGAAGTCAAGAAATTTCCCTGGGGGGTCCTGGCTTTTTATTGAAGTAGAATAATCCCCCCACACTATGGTTGCCTCCATTTGTTGCTTTTCATATTGGTAATTTGATAACAACAACAACAGAAAAAAAAATGAGAAAGGAAGGTAGAATGGAGGAACAAAGAAGAAAGGAAGGAAAAAAAGATAGGAAGAGAGAGAGAGTTGCAGGAAGGGAGAGAGGAAGAAAACTGGTAAAATAAAATGGCTACCAGCAATGGGTGCTGTCTGGAGTGACCCCTTTCTGAGAAATGACTGGGACTTTCCAAAAAATGAAACAATTGATTACAGGGATGTCAGAGAACTTACAAAAATGCAGTTTAAGTAACACTTAGATACTTAGTAATAAGCCAATTTCAGTACAGTAGAGATAGCCTATCAGAAAGAGGTAAGTAGATTATACTAACCTATGTACATCCATTCCCCATTGTGTAAGATGCTCCTGTGTAACAGGAAACTTAAATGTCAGCCGATCATTGGAACTTCCCACTTGGAAATTCTCTAAGTGTCATTATAAGGAGCTGTGGCCAGACGGTTATTGAGTCTCTCACGCCAGCTTCCTCAATTTGAGCTCTCCCTGCGTAAGCAGTTTCTCTTTCAATCAACCCTTTTAATACGTTAATTTGTATGAGGTAAATGGTTTCTTCTGACGAAAGTAATACGCCTGAAAGGAAGGATTTGCTATCAGCGCCCTCTTCTGGAAATGGTTGGGAATAGCTCAGAATCCCATACCTGCGGCGTTCTCGTTCATTAGGAAGCAAAGTGATTCATGCTTCCAGGCCCGGCTTACACATGTCTGATGTTATTTGGTGTTGGCAGATGTAGTGGAAGGAGTCCTGAACTTAAAATTTTTAAATGTGAATTTACCTTCAGCCTTTGCTCCTACCTTCAGGGACCTTGGACAAATGATTTAAATCGTTTGGCTCTGTATCTTAATTATACTACACCACACATCTGGATTAGAATCACCAGAGATAATTGTTTAAAATACAGAATCCTGGGGCCTACCCTATCATAGGAATCGAATGGCTAGAGGTATGAATCTGAATTTTAAATAATCTCCAAAGAAACTCTTAAGCAGTGTTCTGGCTTCAGTTTTCTCATCTGTATAATGAATTTCTTAGACAAAGTGATCTACAGCTCTAACACTTTATGATTTTATTTTATTTTATTTTTTTAAAAAACGAATGGTCCATCAGCAGATAAATCATTAGCAAATTGTGGTATGCCCATATAATGGACCACTACTCACAATAAAAAGGAATGAATTACTGATACATCCAAAAAGATAGATGAATCTTAAAATAATTATGCTGAATGAAAGAAACCAGACCAAAAAAAAAGAAGAGCACATATTGCATGACTCAGTTTACATAAAATTATATAAAATTGCAGTGACAGAAAGCAGATCAGTTTGTCCGGGGATGAGGGTAAAAAGAGGGAGGGATTACAAAGGGACATTTCAATATACTTTAAATCTGTGCAGTTTAGAGTATGTCAATTACCTTAATAGGTTGAAGAAAAAAAAGAGAGAGGAAGGAAGGGAGGGAGGGAAAAAATAAAGAGACTAGGGACTTGGGGAAGCTTGGCTATCCAAGATTTCCTGTCCAGCTATAGAAGATGACTGAGCTAGAGAATAGGATCAGTGAGCATCTCTGGTCAGTGAGCAGGAAGCATTATAAAATACAGAGGGACACACAGTGTTCTGAATTGCTCCACTTGGAAGGCCACAGAAGTAATCTGGATGCTATAAAAGCAAAGCCTCTGCTGTGGCCTGCACAAGCTGGGAACTGGAGGGCTCTGGCTGGTGCCCAACCCGCTGGCCCTCGTTGCTGATGCCACCGTAGATACTTACTTCAGGTCTCCTGGTCGTGCTGCAGAGCTGGGTAGAGACTGCACCCATCTACACAGTCCAATGACTACCTTGCCCATCACATTCAGCCCAGGCTGGGGTCAGGGCTTTGAGACTGCAGCACCAGAAAGGCAGTGTCCATTTAAGAGTACTTTGCTAGCCCAAAGGAGTCTCAAACTAGGGACATGTTTAGGACTTGCTCCAGCCTCTTCTAGAAGAATCTTCCCAGCTGCAAACCATCACCTGGTATTGCAGTCTCAGTCCACATATATCTGTTTCTTACCTTCCCAAATGGCTTCCACCCACCCCTCCTACAGGGAGAGTCATAAAAAGAAACAGCATCATTTTGGGTGGAGCACGTTCCTTGGCGCAGGCAAGTACAAAGGAATTGCCTACACTCTGAGCTGTGAGCTCTGTTCTCTGCAGGCGTGAAAGAACTTTACCAGAAGCTCTGGCAGAAAGTTAAATTGGATAAAGATCAAAGTTGATAAAATTCCTGGTAAACCCACAGTTGGTCCACTTTAAAGGCAATCACTTCTTTAAAGGCATTCACTTCTGATTAAAATGAAAATTGTCTATAAAAAACCTCCTTGGAACAAAGTTGAATGATGGGACTAGATTAAGAGAGCAGTTCATTATCCTTAAGTGAAAACTGCACAATGTCATCATTCAGAGGCAGTAATGGGGTGGTGATGGTAAAGAGGCAATTAAAGGTCAACCTAAACTTAGCTGACAATTTTAGAGATCCTTCAAGACATTGAAAACAGCATAAAGTCTCCCCAAAATACATACTATCCTCAGAATACCAGATTGGTAATCACATTTTATACATAGGCCCAATTATATCTGAGTAGCAAAGTGCAAATAATTAGAAACAGGTTCTGGCCATGACCTTTAGTTTGCTTTCTCCTAGATGTCTGTTTTTAGAGAAGGCCTTTACTTCCATCCACTTCCTCATCTCCTAATATTTATCTCATTATCAGGTGCAGGTTTCACCTACCCAGTGGAGGAGGCATTTATATTTGCATAATCACCCCTCTTGTTCCTCCCCCTTATCACCATGCCCCATTTCCCAACTCCAGAAACCATCAGCTTTGTAGACTCATATCGACTTTATTGACAAATAATAATTCGTCACTAATTACACAGAAATTGGTAACATTAATTAATGTCATAACATTAATTAGACACTAGATCAGTGCTGTCCCTCTCATTCCATCCCTTTTATTTGTTTCAACAAAGCATGCAGCTGCACTTGCAGCAAAGACTTTCTTAGAAAAGTAGAAATTATAACATTCTAAATTCCAAATGTCTCGGCCACAGATGGTTCTGTAAATCTTGGTGGGTCCCCTTGGTTGGTAAAGAGAATAGGAATCTCAATCAGAAGCTTGTGGCAAACTTTGCTCCAGCTCTCATGTGCTCCTCTGCATTGTACAGATGAGGAAATGCTAATCGCGGGGGTGGAGTATTGCCTGTCTATTTTCAGGCATGTTCATACAACTGCAGCTTTTCCCACTCACAGAAACAAGAACCAGTTGAGCCTATAGGATGATAGACAACGTGGTTCAATTTGGAAGGTTTTATGGGCAAGGTTAACCTTAACTAAATGTAACAGTCCAAATCTCCAAATTCCTATCCCAATGAATTAGAATGACTTTGGGGAGGCCAATTACAATAACTGTGACTCAATTTTTTTTATCAAACACACACTACCAAGTCCCTGTAGGCATATTGAAAGTTGAGAAGAAACACTTTGATTTCCTTAGATGAAAAGGAATCTAAGCAGATTAATAAAACAAAGTAATATAATTCTTAATCGTTGAGATTTCTGAAGGCTGGCAGGTGTAATTAAATAGTCATCACCAAATAAACTGTAAGCCGAGAGTTCAGTGAGCTACATCAAATTGGACATAGTTAACCAAAAGGTTCACCTGAGGAATGAAACTGGGAGACACTCACTCAAGCTTAAAGTGTCCCCATTAGAGCAAGGTGGTAATTATAAACTAGCATTCAAGGAGAGCTCTTCCAAATCAGCTCATTTCTGAAGCCAATTGTTAAGTTATTGCTTCTGACTATTGCCATTGCTGCAATTGCTACTGCAGAGCCAAAGAAGCAACTAATTTTAGCTACATCTTCTTTAACCTATTAGCTTTCCTAGGGAAGACTTTTCTTCAAAGAATCTGAAAGTTGAATCTGCTGATAATAAATGCCTTAGAAGAAAGAAAGAAAAATCCCAGTTAAGAATGGTTTCAAAAACTAACTCGAGAGGCATTGTTAAAAACAGTGGAAAGGAATGTCATACAGATCACAGCTGTGGCTGCCTGCTCTTAAAAGTAGGAATGTGGCAGCAAGAAACTCTTCAGTGGAAAGACAGTGTTACTGGGGATCTTAGAGATGCTGGGTTTGGGAGTAGTCACCCACTTGTCTTAAACCAGCATAAATCCTCTGGGAGCATGGTTGTGGCTTCCCCTTGGGCCCATCACATCCTACACAAAAAAGGCATTGCCCACCTGCATGCACGATGATGCTGTGCTGTTTCTACGGAGGAAGCCTCTTCATTAGTTAAGAACACAGTGAGTGATTTAAACTGACTCCAATGCTTAGGAGCAAGCAAGATTAATCCTCACACATTTTTTGTCATCGCCTTAAAATTAAGGCCTTTTCGGATTGGTCTTGGGATGTGTAGCCCAGAGAAGGTGGTGAAGGAAAAGTTAAGCTTCTTGAGGTTGGATCCCAAGCACAGAGAAGCTGGGTTTGTAGTTCTGGCTAGAAATGGGAGGGTCAGGGCTGGGGTGCACAGAAGTGGGGGAGAAACCTCATTAGAACCAGGAACATGGCCAGGGCTGTAGGGTTGTAGAAATGATGGTATTTCACCCACTTGGACAAAATGGTTGTCTTCATGGCTTTGCTCCTCAGTGTCTAGGATGAGCATCATAGTGTGCAGGATTAGTTGCTGGGTAAATATTCTGGGATTTGTTGGGATCAGGAACAAATATTGCTTCAATACTGGCACCAACAGAAGCCTGGCTCTGCCATGTAACCACAGACCTAGTGATATACTGTAGGCTTCTTTCTTTCATTACTCCCTTTGTGCCACAGACATGTGTTGAGTTTTGGCTCTGCACAAGGACTGTGTGAAGCCATTGGGATGGTAAGATGCCAGAGAAAGAGTCCTTACTCCATAAGCAGATAAGAGAGGTGAATGTGTAAGCTGGTTTGGAAATGACTGAGGAGAGATAAGAGGTGAAGCAATGGAGGAAGAAGGTGGGGACTATACTTCTAATGAACTGAAGAATTAAAGATAAGAGATGAAGGAAATTGAGGTTGAGGGAAGGTTTTCTTGTTTGATTGGATGGTTGGTCCTAGAGGATAAAGTGGACTAGAAGGCAATAATAGCCAGAGGAAAAGTCTCCAGTAGACAAAAAGAGGCCAGATATAAAAATCAGTGGATTAGGTGAGGATGGGCGAATTCAGTGGGAGTAGGTATAGGATAGGTGAGATTAGAGGGTGGATGAGTCTGTAATGGAGTATTTATATCTAATCCTCTGAAATAGGAGGGAGGGAAAAATATGAACAAGGAAGCTCTCGCTAAAAATCAACTTCTAGGCTTATAATTATTTCGTGATTATGTGTCCAGAAGTGCCTAATTAGAAATATCTGATATTGGAAAACCAGAAGTGTGGCTTTTTTTTTTTTTTTTTTTTTTTTTTTTTTTAATCCTATTGGGTATAGGTCAAATAGAGTTTTTACTTGCAGCTTTTATATTCAGGTTTTTATTTTGGTCTATTTCAACCTTGAGTTAACAACTAAAAATATCAGACAAAAAGAGACATAAAAGGAAAAGGCATTCCATTTCACCATTAACTCAGCCTTCCAGGAAATACTGCCACTAAACTTCCACAATAAGCCACTCCACGGCCCCTGCCCTCCAATCTTCACCTCTTGGTGATGCTGAACCAATGAGGGACCCTTGACATTCCCCAAAACAATGGCATTCACAACTGTACAATTGACATTGAGGCCAGTAAAAAATAAATTGCTATCTATTCCTCATTTCACAGCATAGTCCTCTTCCTGAATGGGATCCTCTGAAAAAGAAAGAATTCTGGTCTTTGGTTTTCACAGCTTCAGTTTTACAATGTAGTCTGATCAATGAGGGACGGTGTGGGTTTGCTAAAGCTGACAAAATGCAATATACCAGAAATGGACTGACTTTTAACAATGTGGATTTATTATCTTACAAGCTCACAGTTCTAAGGCTGTGAAAATGTCCAAATTAAGACATCAACAGGATGATAACTTCTCTCCAAAGCCCGGCAGCTGGTGAGCTTGGGCTCCTCCATCAGATAGCAAGGCACATGGCCATGTCTGCAGGGCCTTCTCTCCTGGGTTTCGTTGCCTCCAGCTTCTGGCTTCAGTGGCTTCCACTCTGAGCCTCTGCCTGTTTCTCTCTTTTAGCGTCTGTCTCTCTTAGCTTCTATATGGCTTTTCTCTAAACTTCTCTGGGCTTTTTCCATTTATTACTCTCTTATAAAGGACTTCAATAAAAGGGTTAATACACCTTGAATGAGGTGGGTCACATCTCAATTGAAATAACTTAATCAAAAGGTCCCACCTACAATAGGTCTATACCCACAGGAATGGATTAAAAGAACATAATCTTTTCTGGGGTACATACAGCTTCAAACCATCACCAGGACTATATGATTCAACCACAAATTTAAATGATAAAGCAGCTTAGGATTTTAACTGTGATTAAATTTCTTTCTCTTATTGTATGATAATTACCCTACTTTCATCTCTCCATGTACTATTTTCATCTTGAAAACTTATCAGATCCAAGGTCCTCTATAACTGAAGCTTTGGTTTTGATGTTATCTCCACAAGGAAGAAATGTAAGGATCTATTTTTCCTGAATCATCTTTCCTCTGAATACTATGGAGATTTGATGAATGCTGTGCATTATTTCCCTCCCATGTATCTCACAAAATTCTGCAAATGGCAAGTGACTAATGGCACAAACACCATCTGCCTTTGGCTGGAAGAGCTCAGTCTGGATCTTAACATGAAACATGTGCTTTAGTCCCTGATACTCAATGGATATGTTCGACAGCTTTATGGAACATGCACTGAGTCCTTACTGCAGCTACATCAGGATTCCCTGCACTCGACGACATCGTGTCAAACATTGCCTTCGTTGTGTGTCTTGTACCTACAAGTCTCCCTAGATCTGTCTTCTTTTCTTGCTGAATTTCATTCCAAATTCTTTATCTTCCTCCTTTATATATTAGCATTCTTTGGAAGTAACCAAAGACTTTTAGATATAAAATATAACCTCTGTGAAACAAAGGAAATCGCAAAATTGCATCTCTTGCTCTAATCTTTCAAGGTCCTATATTGTGACAAGATTGTTGGCTAACCAAACAGGGGATGTTGCCCTCTAACGGAGAAAGAGTTTCAGGCACTTAAACTGCTCAGAAGTACCATCCTTAAGGTCATTTAATTTTTGCTTTGATTCCATTTTACCAAACACCAACTTATAAGAAAAACTTCACTTCAAATTATATTCTAACTCTTTATCTTTTCTTATAAACTAGTTCCTCATTTTGGCTTCCCAAATTTTAGAAATTTTATTTCTAACAACTTTTTTTTTCCTTTATAAAATTAATATATGTTAATTGTTCAAAATTCAGGGAAAAAAAATAGGTCAAAGAAGACAGAAATCTCATCACTCAGAAATAATCCCTATTAACATTTTGAACTTTATAATCCTTCTAGATTTTTTTCCTCTACACCCACATATGTAAACGCACACATACACAAACATGTAATTATGGATTGCTTTTGTAACTGGGATTTATAAATGTATGTGTGTGTATTGTTTCCTTTTCCTTTGAAATTTGATCAGAAATAGTTTTCATGTTATTTAATATTCCTTTTTCTTTAACAAAAAATTTTAATGTCTAAATACTGTATGTTTGCTGTAACCAATGAAGCAATCCAAAGGTGTGTAAAGGTAAAGCTAATGATCTTCACACATGCCCATTTTATGCTACCCACCTAAGAGGTAGCCATATATTCAAACAAACTTTTATGTATATATATAGCAATTTGGTTTTTTTTTTAATAGGATCTTGTCTACCCATTAATATGAACTTTACTTTTTTCTGGGTCAATAAATCAAGATTTAATTCATGATTTTAAACTGCTGCATTACTATGATATAACATAGATGTACCCTCATCAGTCAACCATTGACCTACTGATGGGCATTTAATTATTTCCAAAATTTTGCTTTCTATATATGCTTTACTTTCCATAACATAGATTCTCATAAATAGGATTGTTGACCAAAGAGCTGCTACATTTCTAATTTTTAAACACTTTAGAAGTTTTTGTCAAATTTCTTTGCAAAGAGGTTGTAATGATTCATACCTCCATCTGCAGTAGTAGAGAGTGCATGTCCCCTGTATCCTTGCCAACAGTAAATGTTATAGCTCCTTTTCATTTTTGCCAATCTGATGGGTGAAAAATGGTATCTGGGTCTTCCTTTCATTTGCATTTCCCTGACTATTAGTGTAGTTATGCATTTTTATATGTGAATATTCCTCTTAAATACATGTTTAAAGGCTTCAGGTTCTAGCATATTAATATGACATATATATTTATTTATTCAGTCTCCTACTATGAGACGTATGAGTTGTATCTGACTTTTGAAAGTTATTAGGAAATAACAATTAAGATTCATGTGCATTAGTTTGTGCATGTGTCTGTCCAACTATTTCCTTAGACTGAATTTCTAGAACTGGAATCGTGTTCAAAAGCGTTGGTAAGCATAGTGGTTGAGAGTGTCAGTTCTGGAGTCAGATCACTTGGATTGAATCCTAGATTTCTCACTTTCTACTGGCGTGACTTGGAGCAAATTGTTTAGTCTTTCTTTGCCTCGCTTTTTTTTATCTGCAAAATGGAAATGATGATCATACATATCTCACAGAATTGCTGAGAAGCTAAACTTGCATAGTAAGTGCCAAATAACTATTTTCTATCATTATGAACATTTTTAAGACTTTTGATGCATATGCAACAAGATGTTAAAATTGAAGTTTTGACCTGGGCACCAAGAAACAATAGATGTTCCATACCAAAGTTAGCTGCCTGAACAAAATATTCAAAGGATAGACACAAAAACTGGCCCTCCTACCTTAGATCATTTGGCCTGACAAAGGCTCAAAATGGGCTCCGGATGTGGAAGAGGAAACATTTGTGAAGAGTGTTTCTGACTAAGCTGTGCCATAAGGCCCATCACTGGGAGGGAGAGCCATGCCACCTCTCACCTCAAGTTTAGTCACCCCTTCCTTCATCACGTTCCATACTCTGAGAGGCCAGAAGATGCAATTAGCCAAGTAGAAAGAGAAGGGAGGAAGGAGAGAAGATGACCAAAACCATCGCCCCAAAACATCAATGACTCAGCAGGGAAAGAGGAGGTGAAGTCTTACCTGTGAATGAAGACCATAGTTTGGTTAATAGCTTGTTCTGAATATTCTTAATTTCTCAGTCAAGCAGGTTTTGCAAATTAGACCATAGGGCATTATAGTCCCTGAGAGTAATATGAAAAGTCAGGAGGGCCAGCCAAGTTTTCAGGAGGTGGCAGGGGGAATTTTCCACCACCAAATAAATTTTCAAGGGGTGGTGGGAGGCACAAGTAAAGAACTCATCATGCCTGTTCACTGCAAAGTTTCTGCTTAAAACATTGTCTTCTAGAAAGCTCGCCCCAATTTACACTCCAATGAACAGTTTGCAAGGGTCTTTTGCACCATGAAACCTCATGATCTATAATTTGGTTTCCCAAATAGACTTTGATTGTGCAAAGAGAATGAACTGAGTGGCTGACACAGATATATTGCTTGGCAAGTATATTTCCAATAGTAAATAAATAAATCGGCATTTTTAATTTATCCGCCAGGCTCTGAGATTAGTTAATGTGAACACGGCCACCTAGAATGAAGTCACTTCTCTTGAAGATAACAGACAACTCAAGTCCCAACGTGAGTTTCCACACGTGCCCAACTGAGGGCCACCCACAGTCTCTAGTGGCCCACCGGTGCCAGGCAGCCTCCGAGGCCCGTGGGGAAGCCAGCTGGCTGCCAGGTCTGCCTCTCCTTAACACCATTTAAACGGCAACAAGCAGAACAGCAGGCTTTGAGCAGTGAGGACATGAAATGGCCTCTGGGGACCAAGAAACTGGATGTTCATAGAATAGAAGATCCGGTGTCTAATTGTGAAGCAGCTAATCGTAGAGCATCTAATTGAGAGGAAGCATTTGAACAAGGAGGGGAAATAACCCTGACTCCATTCAGCGTAGAATGAGACCTGGGCCTCGCTCCCAACAGCTCCTGCAAACAAAAATAGCAGTTCTGCGGGGCAGCATAAAGGTGCTGGGAATGGGCCTGTGCACAGCACCGTGACAGGCAAGCATGGCATCGGGAAAACACTTCATCTTCCTGTGTATCCCCAGAAGGACTAATAACCAGAGCAAGAGGGAGAGCTGCATTCTTCTTCATTTAGACGCCAGCTCCCACTAATGCTGTGCTCTCCAAGTTTATAGACCAAATACCTGCTTGCACTAAAGCTGCCACATATTATAAACCTCACTGAGGAAGTGAATCCATCACATTCTTGGTCCCTTAAGAATAGTTTCTCCCCGGAGTACATAACCCATTACTGCATATCTTGTAGAAATCAAATGCAGACTCTGTCTTCCAGTAAGGAACAAATCGGCTTTGTAGAAAATGCACAAATAATGAATGATCTTTTGTTTTCCTTTAGCGTCAAGGCTTCTATTTTGTGAAGGTTATTGTTTTGTTCTTTCTCTTTGTTTTAAGGCGTTCCTAAGGCATCGCCCGGCTTGGATTTCAGCCACAGCTAACGAAGGGATGCAATTCCCACCTAGGTCTCTAGGCACAAGCGGGTGTGGTACTGAGGCCAGCTATGATCTACACTGGAAATAAAGTGAGGGTCCCCAAATCCCTTTTATTTATCTTTGTACACTTTTCTGTCTCTCTCTCTCTTTCTCTCATATTGGTTCCCGATCTGATCTTTCCTGTCAAGAGAAAATCTCTGCTATGTCACTAACACTGTCAGTTACTAGACTCTTTTTTTGTGGGGGGTTATTATTCACTACTGTATCCCCCAAACCCAGGGTGTGGCACATGGTAAGCCATCTATGAATATTTGTATGTGAATGACAGAATGAGCTCAATATATTTTTAAAAGGACTTGAAAAAAAAAATACAAAGACTAATTCTAAAGCTGGACGTGCAGGAAATCAGTGCTCACCAAAAGCCTTCTGTGTATCAGGGCGAGGCAAGGTACTTGAAATCTCATTTAATTCCTGCACCCCTCAAATCATCCCACAAGTTCGACAGTTACAGCATTTATCTCGGTTTGACTGTACGGGGACAAGTTGCTGCTAGAAATTGAGTTATTTTTCTAAGAAGTTTATAAACCCAGAGTAGGGATGACTTGTAAGAAATAAGAATACTCAGTATTTTCTTGAGTCAAAAAAAAAAAAAAAACCATTTCTTATATTATGTCTTATCGATATGCCCAGCCAGATATCTCTCTCTCTTTCTATGTATCATCTATTATCCCTTTTTTTAAGGCACAAGTGTAGAGAAGGCAGGTCAAAAGTCATGTTTTTTTCAGGAAAATCTTTTACATGCTTAAAGATCATTTTAAACACCTGGGCTCACTCTGAGCACTTGAAATTTATCCAGAATGGTTAGAAATGGAGTGCTCCAATTAATTAAATATGCTAATATAACCATATAGTAATTTCTAAAGATCAGGAAAGCAGTGCAATACCATTACAAAAATGACTCTGTGTGCCATTTAAAATCTAAAGATTCACAAGTGCCCCAGGTTTCTGCAGCCCCTCAGGGGCACAGCCAAGAATGTCACACATAACTGACATTGTCTTAAGAATGGGCTTTAGCCAAGGTGGGTCCTATTGTGTTTTGATGTGTCCCGGACTCTACACAGCTGTAACTGTCTCTTTCTCTTCAAGGTGAAGGCTGAGGGTGAAGAGATTAGTTTAACTTTCTCCTTGGTTAAACTGTAGATAAACCAGAATTTGTAGCGCTTTACTTCAAGGAACAAAACAAGCCTCGTGTGCAGAAGGCCTTGTTCTGTGGCCAGTCCCTATTCTCTGGCCAAGTCTTGTCAGTTCAATGTCTCGAGACAATTCCCAATCTTCCAACCCCTGGAAAGACATATTTAACTTATATTTAATATATTTAAGAAAAGTTGTTTTTGTTCTCCTAATTTTCCTTCCATTGTTGCATTCAGGAAGCATAATCAGTGCTGAGCTATTAGCATCTCAAATGTAAGACTTCTGGTGTGCACAGCTGGATGGTTGATGCATGGCAATTGTAGCCAGAACCATGCAATCAAGATTGACCATTATCTCTAACTTTTTTTGTGTGGTTGTTTACAAAGATTTTTTAATGCAATTTTATTGAGTTATTTTGACATACCAGGTAATCATCCAAAGTATACAATCAATGGTTCAAGGTATCATCATATAAGTGTGCATTTATCACCACAATCAATTTTTGAACATTTTCATTACTCCAAATAAATAAATAAATAAAATATAAAAATGAAAATAAAAAAGAAACCCAAAACTTCCCATACCCCTTATCCTCTCCCTATTATTTATTTATTTTTTGTCTTTATTTTCTTACTTATTTGTCCATACACTTGAGTCAAAAAAAAAAATCTCTTTCTTATATTATGTCTTATCAATATGCCCAGCCAGATATCTCTCTCTCTCTCTATGTATCATCTATTACCTCTTTTTTTAAGGCAAGGGTGTAAAGATGGCAGGTCAAAAGTCATGTTTTTTTTCAGGAAAATCTTTTATATGCTTACAGATCAGTTGCAAGGTTTTCATAAACATGGTCACACCATAAAAGCTATACAGTAATACAATTATCTTTAAGAATCAAGGTTATTGGATTACAGTTCAAGTTCCAGGTATTTCCTTCTAGCTATTCTAATACACTAAAAACTAAAACAAATATCTATATAATACATAAGAATAACCTCCAGAATGACTTCTTAACTCCATTTGAAATCTCTCAGCCACTGAAACTTTATTTTGTTTCATTTCTCTTCTTCCTTTCGGTCCAAGAAGATTTGCTCAATCCCACAATGCCAGGGCCAGGCTCATCCCCGGAGTCATGTCCCACGTTGCCAGAGAGATTTACATACCTGGGAGCCATTTCCCACATAGTGGGGAGGGCAGTGAGTCCATCTGCCAGGCTGGCTTAGAGAGAGAGGCCACATTAGGGCAACAAAAGAGGTTCTCTGGGGGTGACTCTTAGGCACAATTATAAGTAAGCTAAGCTTCTCCTTTGCAAGATTAAGTTTCATAAGGGCAAGCCCTAAGATTGAGGGCTTGGCCTATTAAATTGGTAGTCCCCAGTGCTTGTGAGAATATCAGGAATTCCCCAGGGAGGAAGTTTAACATTTCCACATTTTCCCCCAGTCCCTCAAGGGCACTCTGCAAATACTTTTTTTTTTTTTTTAGATTTTTTTTTTTTTATTAAATTCGGTTTTATTGAAATACATTCACACACCATACAATCATCCATGATATACAATCCACTGTCCACAGTATGATAACATAGTTATGTGTTCATCACCACAATCTATCTCTGAACATTTTCCTTACATCAGAAAGAACCAGAACAAGAATAAAAAATAAAAGTGAAAAAAAACACCCAAATCATCCCCCCATCCCACCCCATTTGTCCTTTAGTTTTTATCCCCATTCCTCCACTCATCCATACACTAGATAAAGGGGGTGTAATCCACAAGGTCTTCACACTCACACTGACACCCCTTGTAATCTACATTATTATATAATTGTCTTCAGGAGTCCAGACTGCTGGGTTGGAGTTTGGTAGTTTCAGGTATTTACTTCTAGCTATTCCAATACATTAAAGCCTAAGAGGTGTTATCTATATAGTGCATAAGAATGTCCACCAGAGTGACCTCTTGACTCCATTTGGAATCTCTCAGCCACTGAAACAATTTCGTCTCATTTTGCATCCCCCTTTTGGTCAAGAAGATACTCTCAGTCCCACAATGCCAGGTCCACATTCATCCCCGGGAGTCATACTCTGCGTTGCCAGGGAGATTTACACCCCTGGGAGTTGGGTCCCACGTAGGGGGGAGGGCAGCAAGTTCACCTGTCGAGATGGGTCAGTTAGAGAGAGAGAGGGCCACATCTGAGCAACAAAGAGGTACTCAGGGGGAGACTCTTAGGCACCATTACATACAACTTTAGACTCTCCTTTGTGGTAATGAGCTTCATAAGGGCAAGTCCCATGCTTGAGGGCTCAGCACATCAAACCACCAGTCCCAATGTTTGTGACAACATACGCTAGGGGATCAGCATCTCAAAGTTTAGAGATAGGCCTTACAATTCAGGGATAGAGTTAACTCTGCAAATACTTTTTTATTCTCTGTCCAAATTACTCTGGGATGTATCTGGGCATCACACTAACCTGTACAAAAACCAATAAGATCTCACTCCCTATTCAAGTTTCCATGTAATTACGATGTTCGAATAAACTGACCAGACAAGTGAAATCAGTGTGCTACAGAAAATATAAATTTCGCACCAACTAAACATCTCTTCCTTTCAAAGATTTTATCGAAAAAAATATGGTAGGTTTTTGAAAATACTGAAAGAAAGATGTCCAAATCTTACTTCATTACCCACTGGCATTAAAATCTGCTTAATGGGTTTAGTAGCCCATATATCTGGAAGTCATGTAATCTAACCTTTAGGTATGCTTCATTCTAAATTATGTCTAATCCCCTAGATTTCCAGAGAATAAGATTTCATTGGGTTTTTCAATGGATTGTCTCAGCATTTTGCACTCATATATTGCCTGCTAGTCTCTGTGGGATCAAAAGAAATAAAGGTTTGCTTGTTCTTTCTCTAAGTTATTCCATTCTCTCTCTCTGTTTTTTTTTAATTTTTTTTTGTAGTAACATATATACAACATAAAATTTCCCATTTTAACCACTTTCAAGCATACAATTCAGTGGCATTAATTACATTCACAATGTTGTGCTTCCGTCACCACCGTCCATTACCAAAACTACTTTTACCACAAACGGAAACTCTGTGCTCATTAAGCATTAACTCCCCATCCCCATCCCCACCATTATCTCTTACTTTCATGATTCTAGGCCAAAGCATAGTTGAGCCTTGCCCAGCTTAGCTCAAAAAGGGAACTCAATGAGTATAAGAACTCCTTTAAGTATTTGTTTTCAAGGGAATTTCTTAAAACCTGCCTACCATATGAGTCTATAAGTAATTAGATAGCAACTTTAATGATATCAAAAACTCATGTTCAAGTGAATTTAAGGTAATCCCCAAAGTAATTGTTTTCATACTAAGTAACATTAAGTTTTTAGTCTAGATTCTTTTAAGAGAATGTAGAGGGCCATGTGCTAAGAACTTGATCAGCTCAAATGGAAATGTAGCAATGGGGGCTTTCCTTCTTTCTTAATGATTCATTGGTTCCTATTCCAAAATCTGCTTCAATATGCCTTGGCAGAAGATTTGACCTTCTCCATAGTTTCATGCATTTATTTTCATTGCTAGATTTGCCCTCCATTTGAAACTGATTTCTCTCCTTTACCCTTTAAACCTGGAATCAGAGGAGCAAAGCTTTCTATGGACCAATCTTCCTGTGCTTCCCCTGCTGAATATCCGTCTTTGTGTCTTCCGCACACATTAAAATGCTGAGGAAATACCCCACCCTTCCTCAGCCTCAGTCTAGTAAACAAAGGCCTAATGTAAAGGACTGATATAAACTAGTTGACTTCATATGACCTGGTCTCCTCCTCATTTTTGACATCCTACTCATTCAAACATGCACTTTTCTAAATCCTAATGCAAGATTTGGAAATTCAGAGCAATCTTCCTGAAGGCTTGTTTTGAAGACAAGGCTGTTGTGCAGTTTTAAATACTTTATCCCAATTATCTGCTAGATTGGTGCATTTAAAGTATTGGTTGGGGTATTTAATGTTCTGGGGTACAGTCAAGTCTCCTTTTCTAGAGTGTGAATTTATTGTTATTTTTCTTCTTATCCTTTTAATACCTTATCAAGATAACATTTCCCCTTCTCGTCGCTTGCCAACTCCTTCTCTCTTTACCCCATCACATACATGGGTGGATTACATTTTAATCAATTCCCCTTTTCTATACATCCCTTAGAGCAGATCCATAGCATTTGTTTCAATTTCGCATCCATTTGCCAAACCCCACAAAGCTTTGAAAAAGGCCCATCTCCTCTGAGTTTCCTCCTCTGTCAACCCCAGGTAGCCACATCTTGTCAGGCTAATTCGTGATTGCATAATAATGATGCTAGCAGTCACTCCAGGAAGGCTTGTCTGGGAGGCAGCACTGTTCACACAGACGCTATTATTATTTCCATTCTACAGAGGGGCACCTGAGCCAGAGGGGACACTCAACTTGTAAGGGGTCAAAGCAATACGGCACAATGTCACTCAGCTATGAAGTAGGCAAGGCAGGATTTGAACAGAGGCAGTCAGGGCCTGGGAGCCTCATTCTCACCACTACACTATACTGCCTCTCCATTTGTGGAGGGACAAACCAAAGAAGATGGGCTGGTTCATCCATCAGGCCCAAGAAACAATAACATATACTTTCGGGTATTATTCAGATCATTAGAGAGGAAAATACAGCAAATATTTTGTTCTGAGCATTTTTTTAAACTGTAATCATTTAAAAACAACTTTAGCTCTATTGGCAGGAGAATCAGATTTTTGTGCTATAAACAGCAATGGACTGGGGCAAAAATAAAATCTTTAAACATTTTCTTTTTCATAGAAAAATGAGTTTTCTGAAGGCCATAGGTCTTTTCTTGGAGGGTTAAGGGGTCTTTCTTCATGCAGATCGGTTTTCTAGCTGACAGTCTTCTGTAAGCCTTTATGTTCTAAATATTGCTCTACCATCAAGTGTTTTACCATTCTGGGCCCCACACAGTGTTTTATAAAATATTTTGCTTCCAAGAGAGTTGTGAAGATGGGCTCGCAAGATGAAGACAGATATGCTGCTTTTAAAACCTCTCCAGAAGGCTTCACTAATACAGTATAATGTATGAGGAAAAAATAGGCTAATTAACAAAGGCATAAAGGGAATGGAGGTTTCTTTTCCCTGGAAACAGCCATAAAGATACATTTAAAACTATAATTGATTGATATAATTCCTTTTGTTAAAAATAATAAGACAGTATTGAAATAAATTCAATAGAAATTATGTAAGACACAACTAACATTAATTCCAGTGATTTATTATTGGGTAAAATTAAGGAAGCACTAAGAACTGTTGAGCGAAATTAAAAGGATGCTTTCTTCATGAACTTCAGTCAAATGAGAGTGACAAGAAGACATTCCAAGACATACAAACTCTTGGAAAATATACTCTCCATGCACTCTTCCTGAAGAATTTTTAAGGATGTTTTTCAGCAAAACAGAAAAGCAAATCCAATTAAGGAAGAAATCTGTTACCTAACTAACAGGGAGAGTCCACACTTGCAACAATAAACAGTATGTCCAATAAATAGTATGGTGAGGGACCCAAATGATCTTAGCTATATAATAAAGGAGGCAAATTTTCTCCTAACAGTCAAAATGAAGACAGACAAATAGCACTTCAAGAGAACAAATCTGGAACAAGAAAGTCATGGTATGGTTGCAGTGAAACCAAAACATGGCATGATTATAAACCATTTAGAGGAGAGAATCCATTTGACCTTGATGATTGGAGCAGTCTCCTTACAGTGACCTGGGGTTAGTCATGGAGGACGACAGGACTTTCCTTCTAAGTGATTGAACCGCTCAGTTCTGTGCTAAATCCTATTCATATAATATTATCACAACAGCTCTTATTTACAGTTTTATGACAGAATTTAAATTACCAACCTTCACAACATAAAAACAATGGTTTAACCAGTCAATATTGGGGAATTTGTGGGGAAGAGAGGTGCAGGAAGGCATGGGGAGATAATCTCTTCATCTTAGCTTAATAATAAAGCAGTATTATTAATAAGTAGAGATGTAATTGTCATTTAGTTACAAAGGCAACAAGTATGAAGGAACCTCCCACTCATAAATATCCCCACCTATACTCGACACGACCTAAAATCCATCATTTGCTTCAAGTTCATATTGTCTCAGGAGGAAAAGCATTCTGTGCCCTCTCCAGATTGAACACAATCCCCTTTCTAGGTCAGGACGTCACCTCCTGATTATCCCAGATAGTTCAAATTTAGAAATCACCATTGAGCTATTATTTCTTGTGCCTAGCACAAGTAATGAGACATAAAACATAGGGTACTCAAACAACAACCATTGAAATCCTGTTATTTTGGCTGGTAAATCTTTTTTTTTTCCCTGAGAGGTATACAGTGGTCCAACACCAAGCCAAACTTCAAAGCCCAGGTTGGCTGGTGCCCAGTGTTACCAGTCACAAGGAATGGCCTGATACAATGGAACGATCATGAACTTTTGTGGTCTAACAGGTTTTGTATCTTGCATCTCTTACTTCTCTGAGACTTTGGGCAAGTTTCTTAACTTATACCAACATGAGTTTTCCCACCTGTAAACTGGAGGCATTTGTATCCATCTCACAAGGTTGTACTGATGATCGAATGAGATACACATGCAAGGCGTTCAGTAAAATGCCTGCCACATAATAGGAGTCATGAAATGTTACAACTTTCATTCCTTCCCTTCAATAGATTGAATATATTGTATTGAGTATGAAGTGTTATTAATATATGTGTCCTTCTTTCTCCTCGATTTAAACATCTGTGGTTGTCAGTAGAACTTTTAAGAACTGTTCTTTCATGTCTAAATTTCCACGATTCTATAACCAGTACACTAATTAAAGTAGAGCCGTCCTAGTTCAGCAGCGCCTGGGCTATGCCAGAAATTGGTTTGCTGCTTCCACCTAGTGGCTGCAGGGGGAATTTGAGGCAGCATTTCATCGAGGCTTGATTTTCCTGCGTGCTCCGCCCTCTCCACCACTCCCACGCTCTATATTTTGCGAGATCGGGTGAAGGCAGGAAGTCCTTGTTTATTTTCTAAATATCTGGAACAGCGTGGGGGGCGTAATATATCCGGGTTCGTTTCCGTTTGAATTCTAAATCAAGGCCAAGGCTGGCCGTAGACAAAAATGTAAAGCGGGCGAAGACTGATTTTGACGATCTGGAGATTCTTTCCTATTCCTCTTCCCCATACCTTCTTTGACTTGCCTTGTTCTTCCTCAGATTAAAGCCTTTTCAGAAAAGAAAATGTGAGAAAATCCTTCACTTCGGGGTCTAAGTGACTAGTAATGTTTAATGTGACTTTTCTCCTTGTAGTCTTTGCATTTTTAGTTACTTTGTTTTTTAATAGAGGAATTAAACGTGTGGTACAAATTACACAAGCTCTCCTCTCCCCCAACCACCCACTTCCATTGTTTCTTTCTATCTGAGTCTTTGTAGGAAGTAGCTAATGGAGCTAAAAATGGAAGCTGCTTCTTTTGATTGGGACCTCATCCCAGAAGAGTTCCACAGAAGTAGGTTTTTGGTTCCCCCAATCAAAATGTCAAAACATTGCCTAATTATCATTGTCCAGAGGAATGAAGGAAATACCTTCTGACCAGTGGAAGCTGAAGAAGATACTAGAACACCTTTGTGTGGAAGGCCATGGAAAAGATGCCAGATTGCACAGAGAGGGAAGTCAACAGTGCCCGAGGACGGGGATGTCTCCCTCCAGCAAGCAACTAGCATGGATCTGGTTTTAGGTGGAAATGTGGTTTGGTGCTGTCTCCACATTTATATCCATTTGATCAATCTTTTTTTTAAATGCAATTTTATTGAGATATATTCACATAACATACAATCCTTCAAAGCATTTTCTATTTCCATCTTCCAAAAGAAGTTGACAGTTGTTTTTTTTTTCACCCATCCTTTCTAATGACCTCTCTGGATGGCAAACAGATTACTTTTTTTGTTGTTGTTTTTAACTTGATCAGGCATAAGAACAAGGAGAGAACTGTTAGCATTTCTCCGGCTGTGCATTTTGGCAAAACACCAGCTTATGCTGTTTAATTTACAGCAATATGGCTGCAGGCAAGTCGGCCTAATGAGGGAAACTAAAGGTTTAGAGTTAAATGTTAAATTTATCTTAGTCTTTATTTCTTACTGTTCCAGCCAATTAAAAAATGCCTGTGGGTTATTCTTGTGGTAATGTGTCTAGCTTGTGGTGCCTTATGTAAGGCCAGAAAGACTTTTAACCCTAAATTACACACACAGCATCCGCATTTACTTCCTCTTATTTTATTTTGATGGTATAATAACCTCTACTGGTTAGGAACTTGGTATACTGAGAGAGTTCATGTCTGAGGGAGCTTGGCTTAGGTTTTCCTTTGTAGGATTATAAAGCTGGGGCACTGGGTAAGTGGAGCAGCCAGGAGGCAGAGGAAGGTACTATGGTGAAGGATTTTTCTGGTTTATAGCTTTGGCTATTTAAACCCAAGGCCAAGGTTGATTAGTGTTCTAATCAAAGGTTTTTGATGTGTTCACTTCCTTCATACCCGTTCAGTCACTAAAGCACCATAAACTGAACTCTGCCTTTAGTGTTCTGATGTAACAACTTCTGTAAAGGTTGCAATGAATTGAAGATTCAATGTTTTCCTCTCCAAACTTATCTTGTTTAATTCCTTGCCCCGTTTTGGGTGCTCTTGACACCTCCCTACCTTCAAAAATCCCTCTCCCTTGGATTTTTCAACCTCCTCTATTCTGGTTCCCTGCCCCCTGTCTGACTGAGACTTTCTTTTCTTCATTAGCTCCTGTCTCTTAAATGTGGACATGCATAAATTTCTGTCCTTGTGTCTCTTTTAGTCTCAATCCATCTTTTCTGAGGACAAATCATTCAATCCTTTAGTTTTAGCTCTTGCCCATATGTTGTAAACTCTTGACTCCGTATTTCTGGCTCTGACCTTTCCCTAGTCCCAGGCCCACGTGTCCAGCTCAGTCTGTGTCACACTGCATGGCAAACCCAACTAAATAATTGAATCACTTTGCTCTGTAGAACCGTTTCCTTCTTCTGGTGTCCTCAGTCTCTCAGTCCGGAAACCTCTCCCTGACTCCTCACACCCAGTCCTGCCATCACAGAAATAATTCTCATGTCCACCTTCTCTATCTCTACTTCTACCTTTTATGTCTGCACTTTATTATTACTCACTTAGCCTATCCCTATAATTTTCTACCTGGTTCTCTTACTTCAGGATTTTATCCTTCCATTTGTTTTCCACAGTGCTTCTAAAACCTCTAATTAAAATCAAACATTTTCAGGTCCTTCTATTCATCACTGCCTACAGAATAAGCAATTGGAGAACTTTCACAACAGGGCTCATATCTAATGTTTAAAATCATTTCCTTCCATTTCCCTGTGCTCTTGTTATGCCAAACCCTTTCCATTACCCAAAACACCATTTGATGTAGTCATTCAAAAATATCTACCGAACATCAGTTATGTTACAAGCTCTGAACTGCTACCAGGAATATAACAGGGATGCAACAACTTCATCAGCTATCTTTAATCCTGGTTCCATTGTAGGGCTCTACCTTGCATTTCTTTCACTTGTCCTTATCACATGGACAAATTATTTTGATGTATTTTTATCTATCTATAGAAGCTGACTCAAATCTTTTGGCAATAAAGGGAAGTGTGACTAAATCTTTTAAATCTCTTACATTTGTTGGACACCATGTGATTTGATGCCTCAGGGCTCTTGCACATGCTATCCTTCTTTCCCAAAGAACCCTTCATCCGGAGCTTCGCTCTATTCCTGGTCTTTCACTTCCACCTGCTTCCCATCTGCCTACTGGATTCCTGCATGGAGGTGAAGAGCCAGGCAATGGGTTGTGTGAGAATGAAATTAAAGTTCAGCTTTCACACAGGATAGGTATGCCTGGCAGGGTGGGGCAGTTCAGGAATTGGCAGAAGGTTAAAAAAGACAAACTGTAGTCCACAATCAGTCCCCCTGTTTATCCATCCACTATCTACTATCCTTGCAAGGTGGAGACTCAGGGTAGAGGTTCCCAAAGTAGCCTCATAACTTGTTACCAAACTAGCCCAGACTGGCTCTAAAGAGGCCTGGGCATAACTATTATATTCAGGGGTGGAGATTCCCTCCAGCAGTTCCAAATGTTGCAAATTCATGTGGAAACTTATTTCAAATGTTTCCAATTTGCACGGGCTAGTTAGGCTTGTCGAATAGAATGTAACCTCTGGAGTATCCAGTCACTGGAGAAACAGGGGAGGGACTTGCGGTTAGGTGTAGGGAATAAATACTGCTGGGTCTATTGTTCTGGGCGCCAACCCCCCACATTTTGGTTGGGTGCCCGTTCTTGCAACATTGTGAATAAATTCTTTTCTTCTCCACAATTGGGTGAGTGTCTATTCCTTTTAGGAAGAGTGCTTGTTTCAGGTTGCAACTGAGAAGGAGTGTTGTATAAGTAATACTTACTGAGCACTTCTTATACATCAAGCCCTGTGTTGAGTGTGCTAAATGCTTTGTCCCACTAAACCCTCCTAACAACCCTCAGAGAGAGGTTTTCATTGTACCCTTATTTTACAGATGAGGAAACTGAGGCCTAGAGAGGTGAAGTGACTTCCCAGGCAGTTTAATCCCAGTGTTGGCACTTAATCCTGACCCTTGACTGCCTCCCTCTCATAGCCAGTGACAAATAAGTAGAAGTCAAGATTATATTTGTGCTATGAATGCAACCATATAACACATGCACAACAGGGGAGACTGGTAAGAAATACTACAATGGTTACACTAATGGTTGTATGAGGTGGTACAAATATTAGACACCCATGCCAGCTGAAATGCCAGCTTGTCTGTCAATACTATCCTGCTCCCTCTGCTCCAACAGAAAGCTTACCTACACTGGGTTTCCAGGGCACTTTTCACTCATCTCTTCTCTACTATTTATCTCATGACATAATTTTTCTATTTACATTGTTTCACATGTTTGAGAGTTTTGTTTTTTTTCATATCTTTTAACCTCCATTTTTAGCAGAGTGCTTGGTGCATAAAAAGCACCTATATAATAGAATGTAAAATGGTACAGCTGCTGTGGAAGACAGTTTGGTAGTTCCTCGGAAAGCTAAGTTTAGAATTACCATACGACCTGGCAATCCTTCTACTAGGTATATACCCCAAAGGATTGAAAGCAGGGACATGAACAGATATTTGCACACTGATGTTCATAGCAGCATTACAAAAGCAACCTAAGTGTCCATCAACTGATGAATGGGCAAACAAAATGTGGCATATACATACAATGAAATATTATTCATCATTAAAAAGGAATGAAGCTCTGGTTTGTTCTGGTTTGCTAATGCTGCCATTATGCAAAATACCAGAAATGGATTGGCTTTTATAAAGGTGGTTTATTTGGTTGCAAATTTACAGTTCTAAGGCCATTAAAATGTCCAAACTAAGGCATCAACAAGAGGATACCTTCACTGAAGAAAGGCCGATGGCATCTGGAACACCTCTGTCAGTTGGGAAGGCATGTAGCTGGCATCTGCTGCTCCTTTACTCCTGGATTTTGGTTTCAAAATGGCTTTCTCCAAAATGTCTCTGGGCTTGTCTCTCTTTGCTTCTTCAGGTCCTGTGCATCTAAGCATCTGCTGGTCCTCTCTTAGTTTCTCCAGAGCAAACTCTGGGCTAGCATCTCCAAAGGTATCCAAGCATCTCCAAGTGTCAGTATCAGTATCAGCTCTTAGCTTCTCTCCAAAATGTCCCTCTCAGCTGCTCTGAGTTCCTTCTGTCTGTGAGTTCTTTTATAGGACTCCAGTGATTTAATTAAGACTGTTAATTACACTCACAATGTAATTGTGGGATCCACACCTCCATGGAAATAATTTAATCAAAGATCTTGTTCACAGCTGATTGAGTCACATCTTGATGGAAATACTCAACCAAAAGTTTAATGTCTGCCCTCACAAGATTGCATTATAGAACATGGCTTTGGAGGGACATCATATATCCAAACCAGCACATGGTTCATGCAACAGCATGGATGAACCTTGAAGACATTATGTCGAGTAAAATAAGCCAGACACCAAAGGACAAGTATTGTTTGATCTCACTGATATGAAGTAATTAGAATAAGCAAAGTCATAGAGTTAGAATCTAGAATATAGGTCACCAGGGGCTGGGTTGGGGGTAGGGAATAGGGAGTTAATGATTAGTTTGTACAGAATTTCTATTTGGGTAGATTGTAAAGTTTTGGAAATGGATGGTGGTGACAGTAGCACAACATTGTGAGTGTAATTAACAGCACTGAAATATATATGTGAATGTAGCTAAAAGGGGAAATTTTAGGTTGTATGTATGTTACCAGAATAAAAATTAAAAGTTTTGAAAAAAAGCACCTGTATGATGAATGAATGAATGAATGCACTCTATTTTACGCTTGTAGGTCATATGGTTTCTGACAGGACTACTCAACTCTGTCATTGTGATTCAAAAGCAGCCACAGACTACATGCAAATGACTAAGTGTAGGTGTGTTCCAGTAAAACTTTTTAGGGATGGTAAAGTTTAAATTTCATGTAATTCTCACGTGTCATGAAATAGTATTCTTCTTTTGATATTTTTAACCATTCAAAATGTAAAGTGTGAGCTGTACAAAAGTAGGAGGTGAATGGATTTGGCCTGTGGGCCTAGTTTGCTGACCCCTATGCTAAGCCCTTCAAATGACCCCATCGCAGTTCTCAGCCTAGACACTGCTCCACTGTCCCACATGTAAAAACGGTCATGGAGATGAGGTTATGGGGTGCAGCCAGCCACTTGGACTCCTTAGCCTGACAGCACCCTAAGGCAGTCCTGCTGAAGTGGAAGTGAAGTGACTGTCCACTCGACAACATAATGCAACCTGGTAAGTTTCACAAAAACACACCAGGAAGTCATGTTTTTCTGTTTATCAACAAAGTTACCAGTTGATCTCTTAGGAAGAGGATTTGAAAGGTTTGCAAATGGGATTGCCATTTAAAAATGGGGGCAGTGGGCAGACCATGAGTGGTTATTGCAGAACCATGAGGATGTTTGCTTTCAGGAAGGCTGCAACATCCATCAAAAAGCCTGCATCCAAATGCACCAAGTGTGCCAGATAGCTTTTGATCTGTTACAAATAAAGTAATTTAAAATTCCCAAACAAAACAAAACTCCAGAGGATAGTGCCAAGGTAATGGAATTATAGTACTGAAAACAGGTCAATGGAAAGACACCTGCCTCTTACATCGACACAAACAGCTCAGAAGTGCTGGGCTACTGCTCCTCTTAACCTAGAAGTGCTTCTAGAGCTTGATAGAAGGACACTCTTTACATAAAACTTATCTTTCCTGTTGAAAACAGATATTAGCTGCTTCTTGAGGATCTCTGAGAGAGAGATCAGTGGGGGGATTGACCAGACTTTAAAGAGGAGAAAAGAAAAGCCTCGCAATAACAAGCTTTGGCATCTGTTATATGTTAACTGTCCCATATATCCAGTGTTTATCTCACACTCACTAGGGTACTGAAAAGTATAAGAAAGTGAATGTTGACATTTTAGGAATGTTTAGCAAACGGTGTACCAGCAACATCTAAATGGGTCCTGGGACAAGCCTTTCACTTCTTTGTGCTCATTTGTAAAATAAGGTGATTGGAGTAAAGTGTGAGGTTCTGTTTTGGTCTATGATTCTGGGATTTGTGACCTGAATTTCCTCAGACCTCACCAACTTTGGGGTATGAACAGAACACAATATCACTTATGTAGTACCCTGCCAAAAATGTTTAACCCAGATTTAATCATAAGGAAATGATGAGACAAATGATCAAGGAAATGGGACAGTCTACAAAACAACCATCCTGGTTCTTCAAAACTTCCACTATATATGAAAGATAAAATTAAAAAACAAAATTTAAGGCAGGGTGGCTATTCCAGGTTAAAAGAGTCTGAAGAGAGACAATAGCATACAACTACAACTATTGCGATAATTGGAGTAATTTGACTAGTACCTATATATTAGACAACATTAGTATATTAATGTTACATGTTTTGAGTACAATTAATGAGTTTGTGTGTTATGTAAGAGAATGTCCTTGCTCTTAAAAAATGCAAGTGGAAATATTTAGGGGTAAAGTGTCATGCTATCTACAACTTACTTTCAAATGGTACAGGAAAAAAAAAAGCATGCATGGTGTGTGTGTGTATGTGTGTGTAGAAAGAAAAAGAGATAAAGCAAATGTGGCAAAATGTCAGCAACTGGTGAATCCAGCAGAAGCATATAAAAATGTTTATTGTTTGTTGTACTATTGTATCCCCTTTTCTGTGGGTTTGAAATTTTCCAAAAGTAAAAGTTGGAAAAAGGCATGTGCCAGCCTCCCTCTCAGGACACAGTGGAGAAAGGAAAGAAAACCCAGGAAGGCAAGCCAAGTGGGCTGGGGAAAGTGCTGTTTTCTTTGGGAGAGGTTGAGATCTCGACCCACAGCAAAGCCAAGCTAGTCAGAGAGAAATCTGAAGGAAGATTCTTCCAGGCCACACTCTTCTTACTGATGGGACTAGAAAGGGGGGATTATGGGACCTGAAAAGACCTCACAGAGGAAGAGAAGCCCCATTTCCAGAGCTGACAGGAGTGATGCTCCCTGCCACGGGGCAAAGACTCCGGACCAGGCCTTACTAATGTGAGAATTAGATAAGTTTAGGTTTCACACAGGGTGGGGGCAGCTCAGGGGAATGGCAGAGGGTCAAGAAGCCAAGCTATAATCGGTGGCCAGTCCCCCTGTTTATCCGCCCACTGTCCTTGCAAGGTGGTGGTGGTGGAGGTAGAGGTTCCTAAAATAGCTTCATAAGTTGTTACCAAACTAGCTCAGACTGGCTCTGTAGTTAAAGAACAAAGGAAAGAGGTGTGGAGATTTGTTACAAATGTTCCAAGCTTGTGCAAGAGCCTTTTTTTCAAATGTTTCCAATTTGGGCAGGATGCATGTTTCAAATTTGTGCGGGCTAGTTAGGCTCCTCAAACAGAATGTAACCTCTGAAGTATCCAGCCACTGGAGAAACAGGAGGGACTTGCGGTTAGGCGTAGGGAATAAATACTGCTGGGTCTATTGTTCTGGGCACCAACCCCCACATTTTGGTTGGGTGCCTGTTCTTGCAAGATCGTGAATAAATTCTTTTCTTCTTCACAATCGGGTGAGCATTTATTCCTTTTTAGGAATAGTGCTTGTTTCTCACACTAAGACCGTCTTAGAGCTGCAGATCCATAACTGTGGTGTGCACGACATATGCCTGAAGATGAGGGATTTGCTCCAAGTGTCTAGAGAAAATCTGGACAACTTGATCAGGAAAGTCCAGGAGATCAGTGCAGCACATTTGAAGCATCATTGGGTTCACTTTGTGATGACCGAGTTACCAAGGGAGGGGATGTGAGGGAAGAGGAGGAACCCGCTGGGACAGAAATAAGTGGACGCCAGACAAGTCAAATGGGGTCACCTACTAGGAGGGATTCTCCACCTCAGACCGGGGAAGGAATTACATGAGACTGATTTGAGGATTGGTTGCCTTTGGCAGACACGACAATCCTTAACTTAGTTTCTCTCACCCTGGAGGCTTTGCAAGACAAATCACAGAGGAGTACGTCAGGGAAAAAAAAAGTCTGAATCTAAAAACACTGAGCAGGGTTCTCACACATGAGTGTGTGTCAGAATCAATTGTAAAACACAGATTGCTGGGCCCCATCCAAAAGTTTCTGATTCAGTAGGTCCGAGGCAGGAACAGTATTTGCATTCTTCACAAATTCTCCGAGGGTGCTGATGCTGCAGGTCCCCAGTGACACTTTGAAAACAACTGACATAGAGGATCGGAAATGAAAGTATCATCCAGCAAACTTGTGCTAACCCTGCACTAGATAAGATCAAAAAGGGACTAAGCCTTTCCTAAGGTGCGTTAAGAACAGGGCTAAGGGCTGTCTTCCAGAGTGGAAGAAAGGAACAATGGAGCCACAGTGGAGGATGCCTCAAGCTGCAGAAAGAGAAAACCATTACTCCAGGGGCAGAATGGACAAGTGGGGGAAGTTGGCACCCTGAGGGGCATCTGGCTGGGGCCCTGATCTTCAGCAGGGTCCTAGCAGCTCACAAACCTGCTAAGGATGATGGCCTGGCAGAAACCAGAAGAACCGCCCATAGGAGACAGGATGCACGGGCTCACCACAGCCAAAGAGGCTGATGCCGAGGTCACAGCTGTTTCCCAAGACTCGTGGTGACACCTGGACCAGATAAATACCAGCTATGTCACGGGTGAGTAAAATAATACCTCACAGACTTATAATACTCTTTTCATTAAAATAAGCGCTAACATGTATTAAATGTTTACTAAGCGCAGGGCCCTTTGCTGAGAACTTTGTGAACATCACCTCGCGTAATTCTCACCACTTCCACGAACTGCTTTAGACTTATTTTACAGATAAGAAATCTGGTGCTTGGGTGGGTTCGGTGTCTTGCTCAAGGTCACACCTCAAATAAGGATTGAGGTAATAAGTGCTTATTTATTTTTCTTCTGGGGAGAGAAATTTCCACCCAGAAAACAGGAGGAGTGAGGGCATAAACCAGAAGAAAGGAGAAGGGAGGGGCAGCAGGGAAAAACAACAGATGCCCACTGCAAAAGGAAAGCTTTAGCACTCAGGAAAGTCCAGCCGCTCCTTCTGAAATCGCCATATGAGAAAATCTTACAACCTATTTTCATCTTAGTCTTCTAAGTTAGAAATCCCTCCTAATGTAAAGCAAGTAAAGCAGAATTTCTGACTCTCATCTTCCTCTTAATACCTGCTACCTAACCAACTAGACTGAGGTTCCACTCCAGGCCCATTTTCACCACACAGTGCCAAGCTGGACCCTTCAACAGCTGGTGACCGGTCCTCAGTGGATGCGCCGGAAGGGCTGAGGGGTGTGTTTGGGTTGGGAGAGGCCAGCAGGCATCACAAGCATGAATAAAAGCCGGTGGTTCCAGCTTAAAGAGCTTTGATCTGTTTGTAAAGCTGGTAAAAACTGCTCCACGGGAGCCAAAGCCAAATCCAATACTGTAAAGGAGCATTTACTAGAGAATAACTTCCCTCCAGGGTACATATTTGCAAGAGATGTAAAATTGTTAAGCATCTGAGGAAGAAAAAAGCTGGTAATCTTACGACTTAACTAAGAGTCACCCTAATGCCCCAGACCAGATTTAAAATAGCAACACTGCTGTTGGGGATTGAATTTATCCCCCACAAAAGGCATGTTCAGGTCCCAGCCCCTAGTCCTGTGGGTGTGAGCCTATCTGCAAATAGGACCTTTGAAGATGTTATTAGTTAAGGTGTGCCCACACTGAATGGGAGGGTGGGGTGGGGGTTGGGAGCTTAATCCTGTGTAGCTGATATGCTTAGAAGCAAAGGGAACTGGACATGGATAGAGAAGCCACAGGCAGTAGCCAGAAGCTGGAAGTCAACAGAACCAGAAAGAGAAAGAAGACATTGCCATGTGTGTGTTGCCCTGTGACAGAAAAGCCAAGGACAAAGGACACAGGCAGCCGGACCCAGTACACCACAGTCTTCAGGGAGAAAGCATCACCTTGCCAATGCCTCAGTTTTGCACTTCTCCTAGCCTCAAAATCGTGGACTAATAAATCCCTGTTGTTAAAGCCAACCCATTGTATGATATTTGTTTTAGCAGCGGGGAAACCAAAACAACTGCCTTCACCCTCTGCAACTCCCCTAAGTGTTTCCACTGTGAGAACTTGCTCGTTTTTGTCTTCTGTAGACCCTCAATCATTTTGAGCAAAAGCAAAACCACATATTTATATATTAGCTCTAGAAGGGAAATTTTACTTCTTCCATGCCTTTTTTGGATGATACAAAATAGACTAGAAATGCATTCCAACTTTTACAGTTCAATAATACATTATCTTTACTTCTTCCTTTCCAAATTATTTGTATCTCCTTAGAATACTATAGTTCTTGGGTGAAAAATGGGAAAGTCGTCGATAAATGTAAAGGGGTAATTAACAATTGAGTAATAAAGCAATAGGTATGAATGTCTAGGAAGGGGCCCCTTTATCTCTCATGGTACTTTCTCAAAATGAACGTCTTGAAGAGATGTTTCATGGATCAGTGATGAATTTCTTAATTAATGGGTCTCATGACACCTCAAGAGAATCAGGAAGAGACTTCTGCCACTAGAGTTCAATGAAAAGCAAATAGGTAATTAACTCAAAATGAAGAAAAGCAAGTTTGATATTTTGTGTTCTATTTCTGTATCCTCCACTATATTTAGTGTCATGGCTAAAACCTATGTGATGTTTATATATAGTTTTATTTGCAGTAATTTCTCTTTAGTCTATCGTTTGATCACATGCCACGAAAAGCAAGAATTGGAAGCAGGTGGTAGGCTCCAAATTGCTGCAAAAAATGGCATCAAGCTGTGAGGGAAGCAGGCAGAAGGAAGGTGTCATGATAAAAAGGCCCCAAAATCATATTAATAAGGAGCACAACTCATTAGAAAGAGATTGTTGCATTTTAAATATTTTGTTTGCAGTTGCAGGATAAAAATAGGCAGACTGTGAACTACATATGGTTCTTAAAGCCATTAGTTAACTCACTGCATTCAGCTCTTTTGAGTCATTTCAGTAAGTTATAACTTACATTTAAGATGTAACTGATCTGCTAAGACTGCAATGGTTTTGCCTTCTAGGCTAGTGCATTTGAGACATAAACTTTTAAAATTTATTTTAGTGAATCAATGTATATATCTGCATTATAATAATGTGTAAGGCTATTTTTCTTGGAAATTTTGGAAATACATGGTTCTACATAATAAATAAAGCAAACCAAAAGATAAAAAAAAAAAAAAAAGATGTAACTGGTCACTGCTAGCACTTCCATAGAGGGGAGTGTGGAAGATTGAGTTATGTACCTCTCAAAAAAAACATGTTCTTAACCTTAATCCCATTCCTGGGTGTGTGAAACCATTGGACCTCTCCAAGATGTTATTGTTAGTTAAGGTGTGGCCTACTGAATCAGGATGGGTCTATATCTGTTGCTGGAGCCCTTGTGAAGAGAAAGCTGCAGGGAGGAGCAAGAAGCTAGAAGTCAATGGACCCCAGAAGAGAAAGGAGAGGACATTGCCATGTGACAGGAAAACCAAGCAACCCAAGGATTGCCAGCCAGCTAGAGTGCTGCTGACTCTGGAAGGAAGTAAGCCTTCTGGCCTCTAAAACCATGAACCAATTAATTCTTGTTGTTAAGGCAACCCATCGTGCGGTATTTGTCATAGCAGCCTGGAAACTAAGACAGAGAGGGAACTTCCAGTCCCCAGGAAAGCCAGACTTGCTGCCCTTCACTCACTGCTCCCAATAAGTGATGGATCTGATGTGTGAGCTCAGGAGAAGGGATTGATCATGCCCAGCACTGTGCTTTTAGCCTTTAGGGAGTAGCCCATGCTCTGTTGACTCCTACTTGGTCATTCTGTGAGCCTCTGGCCTGAGAGACCAAGTGGGAAAATTTAATTCAACTGAGGAAATATCAGGAAGCCCATCTGGCAACAGATCAAGGCTCTGCTTACTGCTCAACATTATCTGCGAAAAGGCAGGTAGTTCTCCATCAAAGTCTGTTTCCCAAAGAGAAGGACAACGGTGTTATTTATTGCTCCCTCTACCCCAAAAGCTAGGAAAAGCAAACACATCTCTTCCCTTTATAGGCAAAATAATGCTATTTGGTGAAGCTGCTCTTTCTACAGATGGATCAGGAGCTGGCCCACAGCGTATCATGCCCGTGCTGAGAAAGGACATCCCCATCCCTAAGAGCTACACTTCAGTTCAGTCCCTTTACCCATTTGTGCCTTGCTGTGTTGACTTAAAGCATAACTTCTGCCCAGGCTACCTGCCATCACCCAATTTTTGTTTGCCATTCGTCACAGACTTGGATAACCTGTGCTTCTACACCCTTTGTACCCATGTAGATCAGTGCCAAGGAGCTCTTCACATCAGAGAGTTCAATTGTGTTTCAGGAACAGAGCAATGGTGATCCCATGGGTTCCAGCCAACACTGCAAAACAATTCGAGAGACCTGAAATGACCTTGTGAATAGGCACAAGTTGTGTTTGTCTGCCTGATAGGATTCTTCAGTGTCTGTGATAGGGTTTTAGGTGATTGTAGCATACCCAGATAGAATCAAACCTTGCAAAATCTTAAAGAGAAGAATATTTACTTGATCTTCCCACTCTGGGTGCCAGAATCTTGACTGAAATTGTCAGTGGAAGTCCATCTGGTCCCAGGTCTTTGACTCAAGGAGTTAAAATAAAGTGTAAATTATTGAACCCACACTGTTGGATGAGAACCATATATAGATAATTAAAGTGCAACTGCTATGAGTTGAATTGTGTAACTCAAAGAAAGATATGTTCAAGTCCTAAGCTCCATCCCATGAATGTGATCCTGTTTGGAAACAGGATCCTTGAAGATGTTATTAATTAAAATGTGGCCATACAGGATTAGGGAGGACCCTAATCCAGTATGACCGGTGTCCTTATAAGGAGAGGAAATTTGGACATAGATGGACAGGGAGAGCAAACAGCCATGTGACAGAGGCAGAGACTGAATTATGCCAGAAGCCATGATTCCAGCAGGTCACCGCCAGAGCCCTACAGTCTTCAGAGCAAGCACAGCCCTGCCAGCACCTTGATTTGCACTACTAGCCTCTAGAATTGTGAGATGAAACATCTGTTGTTTTAAGCTACCTAGTTAGTGATACTTTATTATGAGAGACATAGAAAGCTAAGACAACAACCACATACAACAATTAATAAATTACATACCTTGGAGTACTATTACTGCATGAAATTCCATTTCTTCTTCTTTCACCGTGAATTGCTGGAACCATGCCCAGATGTGGCTAAAGGAACCACCCCTACTCTGATTTGGCCCAGACAATTTTCTTGTTCCTCCATCACCAGGATCCACAGATCCTCATCTATGTACCTATGCCAGCCCCTAGGCCCAGGCTAGAGGGCTCTCCCTTGGGGTCAGCAAGATAAGCCCCTTCCGTCCATCCTCCAATATGCCCTTCCCCATGGGGCACATCCAGGGCCCAGGCTCCCTCCCAGGTAACTCCCCAAGAACCTCCAGACAGGAGCCTGAATGCCCTGCCCCACCAGCCCTGAGCCCACTTCCAAACTACATGTACTCCTCCAAGCTCTCCTCTCTAGGATGGGATCTTGCACCTGGTGTGTGTACCCCAATGCCAGAGGGGTGTCCAAGGTGTAACTTTGCAAGGGGTGTGGCTGGGGCTACATGCAGACTGAACATGAGTGTACAGGAGGCCATGCTTCCTGGGCTGGAGCCTGCCATGGTAAGATGAAGTGGTAAGTCTTGGGTCCAAGGAGCATGAGAACTCTTGATCCAATCTTGACCTTCTAGGTGTTTATAAAATTACATTTGTTAAGGAAAGGAGAAAGAATATATTTTGCTTATCGATTTGTAACCTGATGAATACCTTTTAAATATTTAGAGCTACGGTATGTGGCCTCCAGTTGTGCTCTCACCCTGGACCCTGCACATGCTGGGAGTGAGCCTGCTGTTCTGGCCCCATGCCCAAGTGTACCTTGTGGCTGCTTCCTAGCATCAGGCCCCTTTTTATTAACTATGGAATATTCTCTGTGTCTGCAGCTGTTCACAGTTCGGATTTTATATACAGTCTTTATCAACTGCATTTGCTTTCCTCTAATGCCCCTAACAAACACCCACTGCTTGTCACTTTTTATGGCTTTTTTATATATTCAACAGTTTAGAGGTTAGTGCTTAGTCTCCTTCTAGGTCCTTTCTGTATTCTGCTCAGTTTCTTTCTTCCTTTTTTTTTTTTTTTTTTTTTTTAGTGGGAACTGCAGTTTCCAAATTAAGTGTAAGCCTCCCAAATCACGGAAACATGCTGTGTAGCATTATCAACTACCCCTGCTGGCCAAAACAGGTGAAGCTTTATGGTTAAACCCCTTTACACTTACTCCCTGACTTCAGCTGCCCATGGGGTGCTGTGGAATGGCAGAGGAGGCTGTGTCTACCTGGACTTGGGGCCCAGGAAGGCAGGAGGGGGGAGTTTAAGGCAAACCTTGTAGGAATTCCTCTAGATGGTGGGGCATTCTAAAAGTATGCCCAAATTTATGATGCACTAAGTGGATTAATTATATTCACAAAAGCAAAAAGCCATGTATCAATTTGCACTAGGGAAATCTTACACATACCAAAGATTATAATCCGCAATGCAGAGCTGAAAGCCCACCCTGAGTGCCGACTCTTCCGCAGCTGACAGAGTGGGGAAGCATGAATCGATAAAGCACTGAAAAACAAAAAAAGATTTGTTCTTGGCAACAACCCTGTGGCTGTGTCATACTCTTGGTGATAAAGATGATTCACTAGGAGATTAAGTTAGAGAGAAGACAATTGTGGAAAGAGGGTTATTGTGGCATTCACAAATTTTGCATTCCCCAGTTCCTGCAAAACCCAGAAAGATGATAGTCATTTCCAAATCTGTATGCAAATTTTTCTCTCTCTGGAAGTATCTGAAAGCAAAATTGGTCCATTGAGTTAATAACTAACCAGGGCACTTCAGTGCATGCTAGTTCTGACATCTAATCAGCAATACAGCTGCATTTAAATACAGAAGACTTAAAGGATTTTAGCTTCTGAAGCAAGGGATTTTCTATATAATCTTGCCTATGAGGTCCTTGAGGTGTGCAGTCAAATGCTGCCAACTGCGATACACAGGAAATTACAGTGTAGTACTTATATATCTGTTTTTCCCCTGTGTATATGTTAGGAGTTTTTCATTATAATTAGCATTTACTAGTGAAAAGCTCATTTCTCAATTTTGCTGTTAATTTGATAGAAACCAAATGTGCAAGGATTTGTGCACTCTCCCCACCTCTTCTCTGCAATTAACTCTCAACCACAAGTGAGGCACTGTGTCACGTGCAGCCCAGAGGTCCTTAAAATGAGTCAGGGGTCTCTACTCATAAGCCTCCAGGGCTGGAGCTCAGGCCAAGATTCTGCTTTTTTGTGATCTCTTTTTTCTCTGAATGGAAAGACTCTAACCAAGCAGAAACCAAAACTTAAAATTATGCTGAAATAAAAATGCTTCTAGGTTGTTGCAGTGTAGATTATGCAAAAAAGAAATCATCAGGGTAAGACAATCAGCTTTCATTAAATAAGCCTAAAATAAGGAGTTGAGGGATTAAAAAAAAGAAAGAAAAAAAGAGAGAGAAAGAAGGAAAAAGAAAAAAGAAAAAGACACACTGAGATGTTGCCTTCTGTGCCCCCTGCTGGTGCCCTAGTAATTATGCTTGTTGGAATATTTAGCATAATTAGTCTTCAGCTGCCCATTTCAGTTTTGCTCAAGATATAAATGTCAGGTCAAAGCCATTAAAAACCATGTTCTTGAGAAACAGATACTCAGAAGGAGAATTGTCCAGGTAGCAAACGCACTGCTAGAAATCACAAATGCCACTGAATATTTGTATTGTTGTGCTGGCTGGATGCACTGATTACCAGAATTCTTTTATCCCATACAAACTCCGGGCTGGTTGATAGCCTCGATAAAATTAATTTTTATGTCAATTAGCCACCCATGCAAGTAAAAACTAAAGTCACAAGGTCTGCCCTGCCCTTCCTTCATGTGAGTTAGTTCCTCTCAAAAGATGGGCCTACGTACTCCAGGTCAGTGTTTCCTATTAAGTGGCAGCCTTCCTCTTAGCCCTGAGCTAAGATAAACCAGGTGTGTGATTTACAGTCCACCATCTCAGATAAAAATAGATTATTTTCACAGCCAGCACCAGTATCACTGGATAAAGTCAACGAGAAACAAGCTCTGATGTCATCAGCTGAGGAGACAGCCCTTAGGCCAGTTCTGGAGGCTGTGGCTTCCCCAGCAGCTCCCCAAGCAGCGTCTACTTGGGGATGGAGACCCAGAGGCCAGATGAAGAGAACAGCCTGGTGAACCTGAACCTCACCCCAGGTAGGGTCTGGAAGAGGCTCACAGAAGCAGGAAGTGCACCTCGGATGGGACACTGGAATTTACAGATGCACAAGAGCTTGAAGGGCCTTTCCTCCTCCTCATTTTATAGGTAAAGAAACTGCAGTAAAGGAGATGAGACTTTTTCAATATCATGCAGTGAGTTGGTGGCTGAGTCGATGTAATGTGAAAGGCTCTTTCTCTCACATGCCACAGTTCATAAAAGAAAGGATGAGGATTGCTCTGACCAGTCTGGCAATCAAGTAAACATGCTTATATTAAAAAAAAAAGAAGAAGAAGAAGAAGAAAATTTTGAAAAATATGCAAATGGAAACTTGGGAATAAGGTGCAAATGTTAGCATGAATGAACACGGCTCAATAAATAGGGGAATGAAACCATATCAAGAGGCAGAGCAGATCAGAAGTATGGTTATCTTGGGAGGTAACGTTTTTCAAACAGAGCTCAACTTTTTGGTTGTCTAATAATTTGCTTAAGTTATTTGGAAGATTCAGTTCCACAAACCTCGTTTAGCATGCAGAGAATTTGCTCATCTTCAGACTAAGACATAATGGGTGATTGAAGGTGGTGACTGAACATAACAGATGCATACTCTCTAGAATTGCCGAGACACACTGCTCAAACTCTGCAAGTGGGGCCCAGGGTCCTCGTCTGGTCACAAACCAATTAAGTTAAGTGCTACTGAAATTGCTTTTTATCATCTAGATAAGAAGCAGTTCATGTGTGAGATACAAGGCTTGACACATAAAAGCTTATTCATAAGCCTGGGCCTAGTGATTTAATAGTCGTACTAAGACCCATGTAACACATTTGTGAGTTGGAAATGAGTTGTCAAAGAATGGGAGGGCTCCGGGGGATCAAGGAAATTAGAATTGTATAAGAGTTCTTCATTCTCCATAAAATTTTTCGAATCACTGACTGCAGCCCTCTGACTAATGAATCCATTGACGACAATGTCTACTTAAATCCAATCTGAACGACTGGGCTGGTGGAAAAGGTGCTGGGCCACATCCCATTGTGAGTTTCAGTCTAAGCTAGACTTGAGTAAATATGCAGTGGTCTATTGTTTCCTCTGTCTACAATCTCTGCTTCCTTTGGGAAACTGTGGGGGACAGTTATGGTCAGATCCCTTCACAGTGCCATATTACCCTGCTCCCCTGGAAATAGGAATGGGATGTCACTCACTTTTCCAACAAATATTTATTGTGTACATTTTCTTAGCACTGGGGCTTCAGCAGTGTGCTAGGCAGGCAAAATCCCGCCATCTGACAGAAGCAGCAGACAATAAGCTCATGGAGCAACAAGTAAATTATATAATTGCTAATAATGATGAATTTCAGAAAGAAAATAAAGCAAGGTGGCAGGTGGAGAGTGCTGTGCAACTCTGAAAAAGCAACACTGGAGCAGAGACCTGAATGATGACAAAGAGCCAGGCATGCAAATCAAATCATTCCCCAGCCACGGTGATTGATCCAGAACTGGGTATGTGACCAATCCAGGCGAATCATGATTTTTTTGTTTTTGAAACCAAAGAAAAGGGTCTTGCCTTTTGGGTGATGGATGGGCTATGTGCCAGTTTGAATGTACTGTGTCCCCCAAATGCCACTATCTTTGATGTAGTCTTGTGGGGCAGACGTTTTGGTGCTGATTAGATTTGCTTGGAATGTGCCCCACCCAACTGTGGGTGATGACTCGGATGAGATATTCCCATGGAGGCGTGGCCCCACCCATTCAGGGTGAGCCTTGATCAGTGGAGCCATATAAATGAGCTGACTCAGGGAGATGGAACTCAGTGCAGTTGTGAGTGACATTTTGAAGAGGAGCAAGCTTGCTAGAGAGGAGCATCCTGGGAGAAAGCCATTTTGAAACCAGAACTTTGGAGTAGACACCAGCCACGTGCCTTCCCAGCTAACAGAGGTTTTCCGGACGCCATTGGCCATCCTCCAGTGAAGGTACCCGATTACTGATGTGTTACCTTGGACACTTTATGGCCTTAAGACTGTAACTGTGTAACCAAATAAACCCTTTTTATAAAAGCCAATCCATCTCTGGTGTTTTGCATTCCGCAGCATTAGCAAACTAGAACAGGCTGCCAGAACTCATCTTCTCCATCCGATGGAGAAAGCCCATCTGCAGTCAGACAGAATGAAGCCAAGAAGAATGAGGGGGAAACTTGTGTCCCTGGATCCAGTCACACCTTAATCAAGACCCACTCTGTGGCAAACATGGAGACTTCCCCTGCAGGTCCCCCTTCATTGTGAGGGGTGTGATTAACTATCAGTCTCCAGCTACTAGCTCCACCACGTCCACCCCAGCCTTCAGACTGAAGTCATACTCCTCTGTCAGCCCCAGCCAATGCTCGAGCAAGGCAATGATGGCCAAGACCACACTCTTCTTGAGTATACCAAGTACAAGGGCCCACCCCAGAGGTCTTCAGATTTTCTCAGTTCATGGCACCTTTAGTGTCTCAGTAATTTTTTCATGGAACCCCCTAAGCCAAAAGAAATGCCTTCCAGCTCCCTTTATTAAACGGTGAGGTGCAAACCATGCTAACAGTAGTAGTTTTTGTGGTGTCTGGCAAATGTTACTGGTTTCCCTGGAAAGTATAAAACATCCTGCACCACCCCTGGATACAGTTTAGGAACCACGGGCCTAGCCATTTCTACCCAGTGCAGGACTCCTCCAAGGGGCAGTCTATGTTCCTGAAGTCCCCACTGGGCTAGCAGAGACATTGTCAGATCAGCTTTGCAGACTGACAGCTCCCTCTGCCCAAGCTTGCTCCTTCCCTTTTCCTTTCACAGGCGTTTCTACCTGTTCTAGTTTGCTAATGCTGCGGAATGCAAAACACCAGAGATGGATTGGCCTTTAGAAAAAGGGGGTTTATTTGACTACACAGTTACAGTCTTCAGGCCATAAAGTGTCCAAGGTAACACATCAGTAATCAGGTACCTTCACTGGAGGATGGCCAATGGCGTCTGGAAAACCTCTGTTAGCTGGGAAGGCATGTGGCTGGCATCTGCTCCAAAGTTCTGGTTTCAAAATGGCTTTCTCCCAGGACATTCCTCTCTAGCAAGCTTGTTCCTCTTCAAAATGTCACTCACAGCTGCACTGAGTTCCTTCTCTTTGAGTCAGCTCATTTATATGGCTCCACTGATCAAGTCCCACCCTGAATGGGTGGGGCCATGCCTCCATGGGAATATCTCATCAGAGTCATTACCCACAGTTGGGTGGGGCACATTCCAAGCAAATCTAATCAGCACCAAAACGTCTGCCCCACAAGACTACACCAAAGATAATGGCGTTTGGGGGACACAATACATTCAAACTGGCACACTACCCAATAAAACTTTTTGCACTCCTAATTCCATCTGCACATCTGCTTCCAGGAGAAACCAGCCTGCAACACACCCCTTGACTTTCAAATTTCTTGAGAAATGAACTCCCTTTTTAAACTTAAATTATTTGGAGTTGGGTTACTTCGTCACATGCAGTCATAACAACCTAACAAACCTAACATACCGCCTAACAAATACACCAAGATAAGTGAATGATTTGGTCCTCTTCCCATGATAGATATAGAAAATAAGTAGAATTAAGAATCCAACTTTCATTACAATTGAGAGAAAATCAAGATGGTTCTAAGGGTTTTTCTTAGGAAATGCCCTAAAATGGAGACCTTCTTATGCCTCTTATATTGAATACAGTCCTCCAAAATTTATGTCCCCCCAGAATCTGTGAACGTGAACTTATTTGGAAATAGCGTCTCTGCAGGTGTAATCAAGTTGAAGTGAGTCATACTAGATTAGGATGCATCCTAAATCCAGTATGACTTATTTGGACACAGAGACACAGACACAAAAGGAAGAAGACCATGAGAAGATGAGGGCAAAGACTGGAAGGATACATCTACAAGCTAAGGCACTCAAGGATTGCCAGCAACCACCACAAACTAGGAAGAGACAAGGAAGGATTCTTCCCTAGGGCTTTCAGACATAGCATGGCCCTTTCAACACCTCCACAACTGCAAGACAATTAATTTCTGTTGTTTTAAGCCTCCCAGTCTGTGGTTATAGCAGCCCCAGGAAACTAATTACACCTCCTAAGTCCATCTTATGTGTTCATTTTGAGCATTGGGGAGAATAGAGAAGCAAGATAGACTGATATATAAGGGCAGTTGTTTAATTGAAGGATAATAGAATGTTTGCCTTTTCAAGGCATTTTCTCCAGTAGTAGAGTTGGTGGGGAGCATAGTCCTGGAACCCCTTGGCCTAGTTGGGTTGTTCAGTGTGTGAGAAGATTGAAATTGGGGATCAATGAAGGGCCAGGAGACTTTTATAATGTTATATAGGTTGCTCTGCTAACAGAGCTTCCCAGGTTTTTCTATAGAAAAGATATTCACTTCTGAATTAGATATTGGAAACAGCATCAGTAGGATAATTTATTTTGAGCAACTTTCTCAGTTGTCACTGTATTATATCCATAGCTCAGTGTTACACTCCAATACTTTATAAGCCTAGGCACTTTCATTAAATCAGCCATCCCTCCCAAAACTAATTGGTTCCATATAACTAACTAATCTGAACTTCCTCTGTTATGTTGTTTCCTTGTGATTAATGCCTTTGGAAACTCTCCGAACCTTGTTCTTTCAACTAAATTGGTATATGAGTTTATTCTCATCAAGCCCAGTCCAGTAACCCTTCTGAAACATCTTTGCTTTTCATTCCCACTCCCCAATCCAGGCTCCCATCACCTCTTTCTTAGAAAGGTGTAAAACCTTGCAATCTTCAGTCCTCCCCTCCGCAATACACTACCTCACTACCACCAGACTTTTTCTTTTACACTGCTTAAAACCCTCTCAAATATTCCTTGGATTGGCATGCCACTTTTGTCACAGTCTGCCTCTCTGTCCTCATGCCAGTGGTTTACCACCACGAATTCAATATTCTAACCACACAGGTTCCCCCCTCTTTTCTAAACAGTCCAAGCCCTGTCTTGCCTAAAGCTCCTTCTCTCATCTGGTACACCCATTTGCCCCTCCTTCACTCACTCTTAACTCTTAAGACCCACTTCCAATGTCACTAGCTTTCTGCAGGCAGAAAAGGTCAATGACTTCATCTGTGCTTCCTCCATGCTTTGCATTTGAGCCACTTCAATTTTATCCTTTAACTTATTGTTTACATGTGTCTCTCCTCTAGAAATCACAAGTCACTCCTGGAGAGGACTGGTTGATCTCTGACTTTATATCACTGTTTCAGGCACAAAGTAGTGGCTCAATAACAGTTTGAGGAGTTAAATTGAATGAGGTTGTATAAATATCATATTTGCTTCAGTAGCTGAAGGTATCAACCTATGAAGGCTGAGAGATACCTGGGACAATATAAGAGAGCTTTATGAACTCTCTTCCTCAGGTCATATTTAATGAACATGTTCCAAAAACCATGGAATTTGATAAACTTACCATATAGGATCTCCTTCTAGTCTAAACTCAAAATTTTAATCAGTCCTGAAAAAAAGTAAGAAAGCTGCAATGTACTCAATTATTCTTTTCTCCTAGAATTCATCTGACTCTTCAAAAAGTTCTACCTATCAATTATATTTTTCTCTCCAAAACTGTTATAAATTGACAGCTACCTTTCTGGTAGTAAAATGAGAATTTGGAAGAATTTCTCCACTCATTGAGAGTTGCATCCTGGACTCTGAATGCAGTTGGTCCCGTCAGTAAGATTAATAAAAAGTAGGTTGGATTTTTTTAATGTATAGGAGGCCCAATTGGATTTCATATTCTAATCATTAGTGGATGAAGCCAAGCTTAAAAATACAACTAGACATGAAGCTATGTCTGAAATGCCTATGATTTCTCTGATATGAAATAATCAGAATAAGCAAATTCATAGTCAGAAACTAGAACATAGGTTATCAGGAGTAAGGATGGGAGTAGGGAACGGGGAGTTAATTCTTAATTGGCACAGAATTAAGTGATAGAAGGGTTTTGCTAATAGATGGTGGTGATGGTAGAACAATGTTGTAAATGTAATTAACACCACAGAATTACTGAATTATGTATTTGAATTATTAAAAGGGATAAACTTTAGGTTATATATGTTAATAGAATAAATTTTTTAAAAAAAACATAGACCTATACAACACAAACAGTTTACCCTAATGTAAACTGTGGACTATGGTTAATAGTACAATTATAATAATATTCTTTCATCAGTTGTAACAAAGGTACCACATGAATGTAAAGTGTTAATAATAGGGAAAACTTCATGTGTGGGAGGTGGTAAATGGGAACACTGGATTTTCTGCAGGACTTTTCTGTAAACCTACAACTTCTCTAATAAAATAATAAAAAATAATAAGAAGCTATGTCTGTGCTCTGTACCGTCTGTCCACAGGCATTTTGTTGCCATGTTTAATACATTCTGCAATAAACACCAAGAAAGTCTAAGATAAAAACACTTAATGAAGGCAAGTCCACCTTAGTACAGAAGAATTTCCAAAGAGAAAAGTGTTTAATTCTGGTCACCAAAGAACTAAACCTGAGATAAAGCTCTTGAAGCATTTTCCTAAATAGATTTCATAGCAATGAGGAAAGGATCAATTTGATTTGGGTTTCCATACATATCAGTTGAACCTCACCTTCCTGGCACTCCCCTTTGTCAACTGGAAGCACAATGTATCCTCTAATGAAGACGGTCCCTGGTGATACGGCAGCTCAACTTGCACTTTCAGTAGTGCTAAATGTTCTTTCAAAGTTAAAAGAAATACAGTAGACAAAGCTCCAGGAAACCCAGCCCCATATTTACCCCCCCTTTGGAGCCTTCCCCACAGGCAGCAGGGAAGAGCTACGGGTATCTCCGTGGCCTTTTTTTAATGCTTCATTCATTTTTCACACTGTTCTAGAAGCAACTCTGGGCTCGAGCTCAGGTGTGTCAGCAGGTGCCCTGGGACTTCACACCTGCCATGAGGGAAGACATAAACACAAGTTAATTAAGTTTATTGTTCAAACAATGTGTTTCTTACTGAGGTTGATTCATTTGCAACTATGTGTTTCTTACTGAGGTTGATTCACTTGCAACTACTTCAGCACAATTTTTTTCTAGAGGTAGCTTGCCAACTTCACTCTGGTGTGAGGACCTCCCGCTTTAGAAATTCATTTCATTTCAGAGACTTCCAGGTCACTGACAGAGGAACACTTAACAGCAACAACAAAAAAAATCTATTGCTAATGGATGACAAGCTGTATTAAGAAAAAACTATGTGGTACTTGTATTTTTTTCAGTCATGAAGTTCCTAAGGGTAACATCAGTAAAGTGAAGCTAGAATAAGTCAAATGTTGAAGATTTGGTATTATGTAGCATTCTTACTCAAAGTCAAGACTGAAAACAGCTTTTGAAAGGCTTTTAGACTCTCTCTGGCATGGAAAATAAATGAAAGTTTCAGTCAGAGGAGGAAAATGTAGGCAAGAGTCACATGTGGAGGGTGTAAAAGCATGCTGCTTTGTTATTACACAAAGGGACCAAAGGACATTTCCCACATTAATTGCTTCTATTTTTACTTTGTATCCCTATTGTGCTTCCATTCATTCTCTCTAACTGATGTTTTGGAAACTTTTTGTCCTTGATCTTCTCTTGTCACATGCCACACCATTTCTGCCTCAGGCCACCTATTTTTTCTCTCTCATCATATCCTGTATTACAGGGCAGCAGAGACGGCCAGCCACCACCCTGAACTGCCCTTCCATGTGGTAGAAATGCTCCTGAGAAGCAGTTAACCAACCAGCCAGGATCCTCATGTCTCAGCCTCCCTTGCAGTAGATTGAAGCCAAGAGGCTGAATTCTTCCCAATGGAACATGAAAGGAAGGATGCACTTGACCTCCAGATCTGACTGGCCCATTATACCTTCTGTGCACTCCTCCAGACTCTTGCTTTCTGCCTCAAGTGGCTGGATGTTGATGTCCATCCGTGGTTTCGTAAGAAGCTAGGTGTTGAAGACGGGAGCACCTCAGTGAACCTGGGCCCATCAATGACTCCTGTTTCTTGCCACCTTCATCCAATCACTGGAATTTGTATAAGCAAGAAATAAACTTCTTTTGTGTTAAATCATAGAGATTTCAGGGGTTACTATTAAAGCAACTAGTGGTAGCTTAATTAATACACAAGGGCATTGAAAGAAATCAAAGCCTTGCTAAAAGAAATTAAGGAAGATCTAAATAAATGGAAGGACATTCCATGTTCATGGATTGGAAGGCTAAGTATCATTAAGATGTCAATCCTATCCAAAGCAATTTATAAATTCAATGCAATCCCAATCAAAATCGTAAGAACCTTCTTTACAGAAATAGAAAAGTCAATCATCAAATTTATTTGGAAGGGTAAAGGGCCCCAAATAGCTAAAGCTCCTTTGATCAAAATGGATCAAAGATCTAAATATAAGAGCCAGAGCTATCAAACTCCTAGAAGAAAATGTAGGGAAGCATCTTCAGGACCTAATGTTAGGCAATGGTTTCTAAGACTTTATACCTAAAACACAAGCAACAAAAGAAAAAAATAGATAAATGGAACCTCATGAAAATTAAAAACTTTTGTGCCTCAAAGGATTTATCATGAAAGTAAAATGACAAACTACACAATGGGTGAAAATACTTGGAAACAACTTATCTGTTACAGGTTTAATATCCAGAATATATAAAGAAATTCTTCAACTTGACAACAAAAAGACAAACAACCCAAACAGTGGTGAATCTAGGTTTGTGAAACCTGAAACTGATAGATTTTGGGGAACCCTTTAAAGAAAAGAATACAAAATTACAAAAGCAAAACTTGGTAGAGGGCTTAGAAAGGGCTCTGACAAATGAAAGACTCTAAAATTTAAGCTTCACTAGCTTTGTGGCAAATCCATGTCCAAGTCGGCATTTTTTTAAATCAGGGTAACTAATTGAAAGAAAGGTAGAAAATGTTCTAGATATAATCCCACTTCCATTCCTAGCTCAGTTAATTATGAATCAGTTGTCTATACCAGATGGAATAACAATCCATCAAAAGTGATTTTGAGTTTCTGTTTTTTGAACTATGTATCATGTTGCATGCTTCTGTTTTTTTTTTTTTTTTTTTAATTAGAGAAGTTGTGGGTTTACAGAACAATTACACATAAGTTTCAGGATTCCCATATACCACCCCACCAACAACATCTTACATTGGTGTGAAACATCTGTTGCGATTGACGGTAGTACATTTTTTATAATTATTCCATTAACTATAGCCCATGGTTTAACTTAAAGTTCACTGTGTAATGTAATTCCATGGACTTTTTAAAATTTTATATTGTGTTACCATATACACAATTTAACATTCCCCATTTTAATCACATTCAGATATATATTTCAGTGCTGTTAATTATATTCACAATGTTGTGCCACCATTCACCACCATCTGTTACCAAAACCTTTCCATCATTCCAAATAGGAAGTCTGTACGTTTTAAGTCTCAACTTTCCATTCCCTATCTCCCCTACCCTGTCCCTGGTAACCTCTATTCTAGATTCTGACTCTATGAGTTTGCTTATTTTAATTACTTTAAAACAGTGAGATCATACAATATTTGTCCTTTTGTATTTGGCTTATTTCACTCAACATGATGTCTTCAAGGTTAATCCATGCTGTCACAGGATCAGAATTTCCTTTTTGTGGCTGAGTAATATTCCATTATATATATATATATACCACATTTTATTTATCCATTCTTTGGTTGATGGACACTTGGGTTGCTTCTATCTTTTGGCAACTGTGAATAATGCCTCTATGAACATTGGTGTGCAAATAGTGCTGTTTTGATTATCTATTTACATCTACTTATGTAAGAGAGGACAACATGATTTTTTTTTAATGAGAACACAATTTTGGATACTGAAACATGAAATAATAATGGTAGACGTCTTTTCATAAACTTAGAAAACTTATTTTATTCCTAGCTGCAAAAAAAATGTTACTCATCTCACTGATTATTAGACCTATAGAAAGACCTCTGTGCCATTATATATATAAATCAGTCAAGGACAGTAATTAGATAATGAACTCATTTGGTCCCTGACCTCTACCCACTTCCAACAAATAAGAATTCATTAAAAGGATACACCTTTTCCCATTTTCTGAGAATTAACAACCTTATGCTGTGTTGACTTGGAAAAACTCAGTTGCCAAATAAGAATTGTCTACAGTGATTAGATTACAACTTAGGGGGCAATTGCCAGAAAAACTTGGTTCATCTTTGCCACCAGGGTTCCTGAGGAGCCTTCACCAGCTAATTGAATCACCTTGAGTTATCCTCAGGAATAAACTTGTAACCCAGTAAGAAAGCAGACGCTTCTGCAAGAGCAAGATAAATGGTGTCCAATTAATCCCCCAGGTCCATCAATTATAGGTCTGAGTTGATATGCAAAAAACTTTTCTTCTAAGATCCCTATGAAAGTGAAGGGCTATCAAGATACTAATTTCCTTGATTATGACTTTCAGTTTAGCTTAGGTAAAGCTACATATTTTACTAAATTACAAACTCTCACAATGTCCAGAAGTTTGGAACAACCTATTCTATATGGTCAGCATATAGAAAACTATTGGTAATCACCACACCTCTGCCCCCACCTCAAATAACCTTGAACCACATTTTCTTTCAGAGTTAACACATGATGAATATGATTATCAACATACAAAAATCACCTTAAAAGACAGGCTACCTCTCTGGTAAAAATAAAAACTGAAACAAACACAAAAGAGCAGATCCCAGAAATTGAATAATTTAGGTTGGGAGTAAAAGAGATTTGGAGTCTACTCAATGTTTAAATAAAGACCATGTAAACTGAAGAGAATGGCCCGTATCTCGAAAGTTCAGAAAGAAAGAAATCCAGGAGTTGAATCACTTCTGTTCACAATGTATACAAATTTTAACTCAAAATCTAGTTGATAGACCTAAATGTATCAGCTAAAACTACAAGACTCTTAGAAGAACACTTATGTGTAAATCTTCATGATCTTAGATTACACAATATTTCTTAGACATGACATGAAAAGCACAAATAATGATGAAAAAGTAGATAAAGTAGACATCATCAAAATTAAAAACTTTTGTGCTTCAAAGAATACCATAAAAACAAAAGTGAAAAGATGATACACAGAATGGGAGAAATTGTTTACAAATAATACATCTGATAAGAGACTTGTATTCAGAATACATTAACAACACTTACAACTGAAAAACAATATAAAAAGAGAAATAACTAAATAATGAATGGAAGATTTAATAGAAATTTCTCCAAAGAAGTTACACAAATGGCCAACAAATACATGAAAAGAAGCTCAACATTATTAGTCATTAGGGAAATGCAAATTAAAACCATGGGGTACCACTTCATGCCCAGTAGGATGGTTAATATAAAAAAGACAGACAATAAGTCTGGAGAGGATGTGGAGAAATAGAGACCATCAAACATTGCTGGTGGGATTGTGAGAGGGTGCAGTTTCCTTTGGAAAATAGTCTGTCAGTTCCTCAAAAGGTTAAACATGCCTAGATATCCATCCAAGAGAAATGAAAACATATCCACATAAACTTGTACATGTATTCTCATAGCATCATTATTCATAATAACTAGAGTGGGAAAAATTCAAATGTCAATCAACTGAAGATCTGATAAACAAAATGTGATATATCTACCTATACAATGGAATATTATGTGGCAATAAGTAGGAATGAAGTACTGGTTCATGCTACAACATGGATAAATCTTGACATTATACTGAGTGAAACAAGCCAGTCATAAAAGATCACATATTGTATGACTCCATTTTTTTTAATTTAATTTTATTGAGATTGTCCACATGTCATACAACTATCCAAAGATCCGAAGTGTATCATCAGTTGCCCACATACTATCATACAGCTGTGCATCCATCACCACAATTATTTTTTTCAATTTTTAGAATATTTTCATTACTCCAGAAAAGAAATAAAAACGAAACAAGGAAACTCAAGTCCTCCCATACCCCTAACCGCCCCCCCTCCATTATTGACTCATAGCATTGCTATAGTACATTTGTTACTGTTGATGGAAGAATGTTAAAATACTACTAACTGCAGCATATACTTTGCAATAGGTACATATTTTTTCCTATACGCCCCTCTATTATTGACTTCTGGTTATAGTGTCATACATTTGTTCTAGTTCATGAAAGCGATTTCTAGCATTTGTACAGTTAATCACAGACATTGCCCACCACAAGATTCACTGTTTTATACATTCCTATCTTAACCTCCAACTCTCCTTCTGGTGACATACATGACTCTGAGCTTCCCCTTTCCACCACATTCACACACCATTCAGCACTATTAGTTAATCTCACAATGTGCTACTGTCACCTCTGCCCATTTCCAAACACTTAAGTTCAACCTAGTTGAACATTCTGCTCATAATAAGCAAGCACTTCCCATCCTTTAGCCTCATTCTATATCCTGGCAACTTATATTTCATGTCTATAAGTTTACATATTATAATTAGTTTATATCAGTGAGACCCTGCAATGTTTGTCCTTATGTGTCTGTCTTATTTCACTCAACATAGTGTTCTCAAGCTTTCTTCATCAACCCGTTTTTTTAAAGACCTTTTTTTCCCACACACCATGCAGTCCATCCTAAGTAAACAATCAATGGTTCCCTGTATAGTCACATATTTATGTATTCACCACCATCACCGCTATCTATATAAGGACATCTCCATTTCTTCCACAAAGAAGGGAGAATAGTCAAAGAAGGTAGAGAGACAAAAGAAAAAGAAAAAACAAAGAGGAAAAAAACACATGACAGCTAGGAAACAACAAAAGGAAAGATAGAATTAAACTAAAGTAGAATAAAGAGTCAGACACCATCATCAATGCCAAGAGTCCCATACCCTTCCCTTATGTCTTCCTCTTGTATGCATTTAGCTTTGGCACATTGCCTTTGTTACATTAAAGGAAGCATAATACGATGTTTCTGTTAACTATAGTCTCTAGTTTGTATAGTTTTCCCCCATACCACCCTATTTTTAACAACTTGCAGAGTTGACATTCATTTGTTCTCCCTCATGTGAAAACATATTTGTACATTTTATCACAATTGTTGAGCACTCTAGGTTTCACTGAGTTATACAGTCCCAGTCTGGATCTTTTCTCTTTGGTTCCGGTGTCCCACATGCTCCTAATCTTCCTCTTTTAACCATACTCAGTCATCTTTGTTCAGTGTACTTACATTGCTGTGCTACTGTCACCCAAAATTGTGTTCCAAACCTTTCATCGATGGAAAATTTTCATCGATTATTTCCTCTATTACTGCTTCTGCCCCCTTTCCCTTCTCTTCTCCTTCTGGGACACCAATGTCATATACATCCTTGATTTTTGTTTTGTCCGTAAGTTCCCGGAGACGTGGCTCATATTTTTCCATTCTTTTCCCTATCTGTTCTTTTGGGTGTAGGATTTCAAGTGTCTTGTTTTCCAGTTCCTAAGTATTTTCTTCTGCCTCTTGAGATCTGCTGTTGTATGTCTCCATTGTGTCTTCCATCTCTTGTGTTGTACTTTTCATTTCCATAGATTCTGCCAGCTGTTTTTTCAAACTTTCAATTTCTACCTTATGTTCGCCCAGTGTTTTCATTATACCCTTCCTCTCTTTTGCCATATCTTCCCTAAACTTGTTGAATTGGTTTAGCATTAGTTGTTTCAATTCCTGTATCTCAGTTGAAGTGTAAGTTTGTTCCTTTGACTGGGCCATATCTTTGTTTTTCTTAGTGTAGGTTGTAGTTTTCTGTTGTCTAGGCATCTGGTTTCCTTGGTTACCCCAATCAGGTTTTCCCAGACTAGAATGGGCTCAGGTCTCAGAAGGGAGAAATATTCAGTATTTGGTTTCCCTGATGGTGTGTCTTAGAAGATTGACACACCCTGTGAGGCCTCAAGCTGCTGTGCTTTTCCTAATCTACTCAGCAGGTGGTGCCTGTCAGCCTGTTGCTCCTGACTGGTATAAGGAGGTGTGGCCCCTTTAGTTTCTATTTTGGATGTTTTCCCCCAGGCTCTGGGGTCTGGTTCTGAGTGGAAGGCCAATAGTAGAGCTGGGCACCACCTCCTTCCTCTTAGGGAAGATACACCCCCTAGGGAGTTATCATCAGCATTTAAATAGGTTCTTTGTCTCTCTGACTCTACTGTCTCCACCCTTGTCTGGGTCAGAGTGCTGCGAACTGAAAAAGGCTGAGGTTTTCTCCACTGAGCTGCTCAGGTTGAGAGAGAGAACAAGGGACAGAAAGTCTCCTTTCAGAGCCAGTCCATGGGTGCCCAATTTCACCTGTCAGCCAGAGGTAACACCCAGTCTTCTGGGCTCCCTCTCCCGGGACAGATGGGTCTTCTGGTTCTTTAAGGTCAGTCATCACTAAAAGCCTCTGTCTGCTTGTTGAGGATTTGTAGCTTGTATTCAGCAGTCCACATTTGTTAATTGAGACCCCAGTTGGAACTGGACTGAGGTATATTCACTTGTTCAGAGAGTGCTGCTTTCTACCACAGTGACATTTTGCTGTTTGGCCTGCCATGGGGGGAGTGGGCTCCCGGCAGATTTCCACATCTTTTACTTACAGATTTTATGCTGCGATCTCAGGCATTCCTCCCAATCCAAGTTTGTGTACAATGTGTGGACAGTCATGGTTGTCCCTCAGCAGTTATTCCCAATTATTTAGTAGTTGTTCTGGTTGTTTATTAGTTGTTCCAGGGGGACTAACTTCCACTCTTCTGTATGCTGCCATCTTGCCACCTCTCCCCCGTACAACTCCATTTTTATGAAATGTTCAAAATAGGCAAATTCACGGAGGCAAGAAGTAGATTAGTGGCTGCCAGGGCTCAAGGGAGCAAGGAATGGGGAGTGACTGCTAATGGGGTATGGGGCTTCTTTTGGAGGTAATGAAAATATACTAAAATTAACTAGTGGTGATGGCTGCACAACTCTGTGAGTATTTTAAAAACATTGAGTTTTACTTGTTTAAAAGGATGAATTTTATGGTATGTATATTATATCTCAAAAAAGCTGCTATTTAAAAACAAATAAACCAAGCAACCCCCTTCTGTTCAGGGAAGAGGGTGGCCTGGTCATGGTTCCTCTTAGCAGGAGTAGTCAGGAGATGGAGGCCATATAGTGTAGTGCCACCAGCCAACAATACCTTCCAAGGAACTCTCTGCTTTGAATCTGAATGTAGTTCTGCTCCCTATTTGGGTGTTCTCACAGAAAATAAATTTCTTATCAGTGGAAATGAGCATTTCCATCACTTTTTCATTCATGCATTTGACAAATATTTTGAGCCTCCTCTGTGAGATGCCCTGAAACATGTACCCAGTAAGGAGCAATGACCAAGACAGACAACGTCCCTGTCCTCGCAGGTCTCAAAGTCTAGTGGGAAGGACCTAAAACAAAGAAGAAATCAAATGAGTAAATAGTGTTCTTCTTCATTATGTATTGTCCCAAAACAACTTCTCTTCCTTCCCAGGCCTCTACCCTGACGCATCTGTGAACTGTGGTCAAAACAGTCACCATATCTATACACCATCATATCTCTATATAATTATACAGATAAATATATATAATTTATTAGTTGAGAGGCTGTCTGTCAGCACTTAGACTGTGCCTGGCCCATAGTAAGTGCTCAGTGATTATCATTATTATTATTACCTTATTATTTCCTAACGAAATATTTGCATCAATAGTGTTGTACCAAATGAATATTTCCTGAGGCCCTAGGTAGGCCTGGTCTCCCCTGGAGGACTGTGAGCTGAAGCACGCTGTTAGTGTCTGGCAAGCCATGGAATCTAATTCATGTTATTCTCCAGAAGTTCGCTAAAGGTAATCAAGCGTAGGCCTCCACATCCTCCCTCTGCCCAGAATGAAGGCCTTGGAAGTTTCCACAGTGGCAGAGAAGCAGCCAGTACAAGACAGCACCTTCCTAAAGAGAGATTCACTCCCCAGGGTACTATGAAGGGGTGCAAGGGGAGAGGGGAAGGAGGGCCATTGCACTGGAGCTTCACATTCAAAACACAGACATTTGGGTCTATAGTCACAAAGATGCAAGATCAAATGTTTATATTAAACTGCAAGTTTTGTAATCATAAATTGGCTTTTTCCCCCTTATACTGAGAAACTAAAAAAAAAAAAAAAAAAAAAAGCCATTATTGCAATACCCAAGTTTCATTCTTTTCTTAAATAAAATTAGCATTCTTTTTTTATTTTGATATAGATGTGTGATTTAGAGCATATTACTTAACAACTCTGAACTTCAGTTTCTTCATTTATAAAAATGGGAGTAAAGCTAATATTGACCCAAGGGAGTTGTTGTGAGGATTAAATGAGATAATGTATATAAGACATTGAATCTGATACATGATTATCTCCAATAATTGTTAGGTGGTGGTAATAGTAGTAATAGTAGTAGCAATAGTAGCAGTAATTTTGAGGTAGTGATTGTAGCAGTAGCATCAGTGGTTAAGCCACATAATTCAGATTCTGAATCTGTTGAGCTGAGTGCCAGACCTCAAACCATAATGACCTCACCAGGCCATAATAGTCAGTCAGCAGGAATTCCTCATAAACAAATTTGTCTAGTCTCTAGCTAGAGTGTTTAACAACTTCTTTACCTGTATTTATTAAAATGAAGCTATTAGTCCTCACAAATTTCAGGGTAATGCTTTTCCTAGGTAGAAGGTTATTAAGGTTAACTATCTATATATTGTCATTTGTTATCATTTGAAACATTTGGATGCTTTGGATTTTGCTATGCCAACTTTCACTCACTCACTCCTAGAACAAATATTTATTGAATGCTTATTACATGCCAGGCACCTTGCTAGAAACTGGGGCTTCGATAATAAGCAAATCCAGACATGCTCCTTGTACTCATGAACCTTTAAAACAGAGTACCCTAGATGTTACCATCAGGGCTGAGTATATCTAGACAGATGACCCATAAGAAGGATTCCTTTTCCAGTTCATAAATCCTCTATGTTCCTCCAAGACATAGTATCAAGTGATGGCTGGTACAAATCACTCTAAAAGGAAACGTCTCATGTTTTGGAGATCACTACACAGGTTTTGCTGGGTGTCATATATCACTGCCCTGTGTGATCAGTTTATGACTGGATACTCTGGGTCACAGGCTCTTAGTGTCATTTAAGAAGTCACCTGGTCCATCCTCACTCCCAGTGTGGGAATGGCCCCATTCATATGTCTGATTAGTGTTCTTCCAGCTTCAGAGAGACATTTGCCTGAAGAAGCACATGGCTCCCAGAAAGGAGCTTTCCCCTGATGGCATCATGCTAATTAGTTGGAATGACTTGCCCTTTGAAAACATGTTGCAATAAAATTATAAATTTTCTTAAGCTAACATTTATCATTTCTCATACGTTGGTCAAATGACCTCACTGGGCTTCCTCATTAAACTCTACTAAACAAATAAAACTAGATCCATGATTGATACACCGACACACTGATAGATGGATGGATAGATAGAATGATATAGCAAATGTGGCAAAATGCTAAAATTGGTGGATCTGGATATCTGAGGGTGTAGAGGTATGCTGGAGTTTCCTGTATGTGGTTTGTATTACTTCTGTAACCATCCTGTAAATTTGTAAGTATTTCAAAATAGGAAGTTTTTGTGTTTTTTTTAAGGAAATTTAAGCAGATTAAGTGGAAAAGAAAAAACTAGATCATGACATTTGAATAATCAACATTCGTTCAGTCATCATTTAGAAGAAAATGGGGGGAAAACCTGTTCAGAAGAATAAACAAAAATAAAAACAATTTAAACCCACAAGTTCAGCTTTCAATCCAAAAGATACTTAAAATAAGTCTTATGTATGTGTTTTGGTTTGCTAAAGCTGACGAAATGCAACATACTAGAAATGGACTGGCTTTTAACAATGGGGATTTATTAGCTTACAGATTTACAGTTCTAAGGCCATGAAAATGTCCCAATTATGGCATCAACAGAATGATACCTTCTCTGAAGACCAGTTACAGGCGAGCTTGGGCTCCTCTGTCAGGAAGCAGGACACAGGGTGACATCTGCTGGCCTTTCTTTCCTGGTTTCGTTGCTTCAGCTCCTTTTAGCTTCTCTGGGGCTTTTTTTTTGTGGGCAACTCTTAATTTTATCTCTTTTCTGTATGTGTTTTATCCTCTTTTAAAGGACTCCAGTAAGAGGATTAAGACCCACCCTGAATAAAATGGGTTGCATTTCAATTGAAATAACCTAATCAGAAGGTCCACCCACGATAGGTTGGCACCCACAGGAATGGACTGAAAGAGCATGGCCTTTTCTGGGGTACATAACAGCTTCAAACCAGCACAGTATGTAAAATAAATTGAAACAAAGACATGATAGAAAAAAATGTTTAATTCTGATTTCAATTCAAATCAAGAAAGAGAAGATGGTGGGAAAAAATGTTCAATTAAAACAATTAGGGAATATTTGTTAGGATTGCAGAATTCCCAAATAATCACAGATCCCTAATTGAGAACCTAATTGCTCTTTATGCCCACAGTAAACCATCCCCAAATTTTGTTTTGTCAAAGATTCTACAGAGTCTTAAGGAAAAAATCTAGGGGAGTGGGTGGGAAATCAAGTCAACTATTCAATACTGAGTGATTTTGCTTTAAACAAATTTTCTTGTGCACTTTTAAAAAGATTCTCTCTATCCTGTTAACACAAATATGCTTTCTATAAGCCTTTAGTTTGTGTTATTAGAAAGCACTTAGTTTTCATGTCATTGAATTTTTTTATCCATATAGTCAAAATCTCCATAAGGCAGATAAGTATAGATCAAACATAAAGATAGTAACTCTTCACAGCTGATCTTGAGTTTTCATTTTAGCATGCAATGTAGACATTTAAACACCAGAGGACAGTGTGTGAAAGAAAACAAAGTTCAATTACTATTCATCTAATTCAATTCATTTACTTAGTGCATCAAAGTAAAATTTTAATTTTAAATGCTTTCCCCCCAAAGACATTTTATGTCGTTTCATGCTTCAGAAATTAAAAGTAGAAGTTGATAGAAATGCGAATCATGAGACCAACTAATCAACTTAATTTGAATCATAATGGAAATTAGAAAGATTAATTTCATAAGCAATCATTAATAATGGAAGCTCTCATGTACGAATAATCAAAGCTTTAAGTATTATATGGTAATTAATTCATTACTATGGGTTACATATTTTAAAATAGCTCAAATCTTCCTTGGTTTGGTTTGCTTATTAATAGCAATCCTGAGGGAAGAAAAGCTAAAAGTTTCCTTTATAAAAGTTTTTAGTACAGTGTTTTTAAATGGGCAAGAAAGATAGCTGAATTAAATTATGCAATAAGCAGGCTTGCTCATTGATAACTACAACCATGGAAGAGGACAGTTGTCAGCCCCTTATAAAAGAGTGGAGATGTGCTCTTGACGAAGAAATGTCCTAAGGCAGAGGATTAATTCTATTATTTTTTTTGCCCAACATTTAGACTAAGATTTTGTGTATGTCCCATTTCATAAAACTGCATTTGATTTGGGGCTTGATGTAGAAAGTGATCTTGTTTGCACTCACCATTTACCACAGCATACAGTAAAAAATTAGCTAGATAGCTAAATTTCTCACTTGCAATTTTCCCATATTCAAATTCATATGCAAAACTTGCAAGTCTGAGTCATCCATGCAAAAATTAAGGCACAAATTTACTAGAAATGTACCTTCAAACATTACCTCTTCTTGTCTCTAGGAATATTTTATTACTGTTATAAAAAATTGAGAAAACTGTCATACAGTTCCTTAGTGATGATGAGATCTATAGACTACAGTGCATTCCTAACTACGTTAAAAGGGCATCCTATATATAAAAACATTAAATAAATAGACTTGACCTTGTTTTTTTCCTTTTCTTCATCCATTTTGCCAAGTTGTATAAGTAATCTGGATTTGCCCTGGTCTCGATTACACTGTTGACTACAAATATTTGACTTATATAATGCTGACCATAATCATTCATCAACCAACAGTTATTTATTGAGTGTCCACTACTCAAGCTTGGTTCTAGCCAACCTTTCTGGTACTGGTGATATCATAATAAATAAGACAGACTAGCTCTCAGAGAGACACAGAATTTTTGCAAGCCTTTGACAAGAACTCTTCTCAGATCTAGTCAGTCTCCTTTGTCAAGATATTCATAAGGTCTTCGTAGGCCAGGTAAGGGACTGTTACTGCAGCAAGAAGCCACCGAGGCTTTTGAACAGGGAAATGGTCTGGCCTGATTTACTCTTTTAAAGTTATCACCCTGTCAGGGAGACAACTTCAGAGCCTGCTGCAGATATATGATGGTGGGTTGGACTAGGATTGTAGCAGTGTTCATTATGGGAAGCGGATAGATTAGGATATATCTGAAGGTTAAACCTGACAGGGACTTCCTGATAGATTGGCCATAGGGTACGAGGGAGAGAGCAGAGTCAAAGATGGCTCCTGGGTCTTTGGCCTGAGAAACATGGTGATAGAGAAGTTTGGATGAAAGCAGGTTTGCTTGGGATAAGGTTTTGTTCTGGCCCTGATGAATTTGAGTTGGTTACTAAATATCCAAGCAAAGTGGTTGACTTGACAGTTGGATATAGGAATCTGGAGCTCAAAGAAATGGTCAGACCTGGATAGCCAGACCTAGATCCTCATGAAACTTATTGACTAATGGTAAGAGACCGATATTAAGCAAATAGTATACAAGAGCTTTTCTGAGCAAGTAAAGAGTGCAATGGGAGAGGAACCATATTTTAATGTCTCATGACATCCTCTCTGAGAGCTGAGGGCTCTCCAAAGACTGTGTGACTTCTTTAGTAACATCATATTTAAAGGTTAAAGATCTTAGATTGCCTATAAAATAATAATTGCTCAGGGAAACAGATCCATAATTATATGCACCTGCTAATTCATAACAGCACCCCGGACCACTTTCCTACCCACTACAAAGATCATCGCTCATAAATATTATATGGAACATATGCTCCCACAATGGATTATGACCAAGAAGCTAAGCCATTATTGTCAGTTCTTTTATTTTTCTCTTGTGTGTAACTGCAGAAGAAAGAGGAAACACCAGCATCAATAAATAAGAAATGATATATATATATGTATATATATATGTATATAGAAGCAGTCTGTATCATATGATTAACTTCTGCCTCCTACACCTCCCAAAATTCCAAGTTAAATACCCAGGTTACTTTTCTACTCTCAATACCCACGATTACCATAAATGAGATCCAACATATTAAGCTTCATTTTCTAATCTCCTTTTTCTTTCTTTGGGACACTTAAGCAAAGCTCTTATTGTAATTTATTTCATAATAGTCACAGATAACAGCACTCAAGTGTGGCAGGAATTCCAAAAGAGAAAAAGTTAAGCCTCATCTGCCACATATTCATTATCATAATTTTAATTTTTTTTCCTCTGGAATAAGAAATTGTGCTTCAGAAAAAAATAAAATAATATTCCAAGTAATGGATCATGCCTCCTCTTTAAACTTCAAACTTGACAATACTGTCTGCCATTTTCAAACTAATTTACTCTACTAAAAGCTCCTCTCCACTCCAAAATTAATGAATGAATTAAAATAAAATACATGAACATGCATGCAGACTAAATGGTATGCATGTATTTTTTAGGTTTAGGTTTATGTTGTCCCTAGAGGCTCTCACAAAAGAACTACTTAAAAAATAACAGTATTAGGCATGTGTTTACCTTTACTGAGTTGATTGAAGCTACTAGTTTGTAGCCTCAGACTCTAGCAATAGCTACTCAGATGCTTTCTAGCTGCTACTCAAATACTTTTTTCATTGATCTATTCATTTCTAAACCATGAAATTTGATAATTTATAATTTCTTGCTTTTCTGTTTCTGTGGATTATACTCCTGTTCTGGACTAGGCCACTTCCTATTTAGACTCTAACCGTACCTTTCTGTTTAATCTCCAGCCTCCAGACCCTTCCTGCTGTAGTCATTCCTAACCAACTTAAACAGATTATGCTCCCTGAAAACACCACTTTATGTCACTCCCCTAGTCAGTGGTTCACCATTGCTTCATGAAGTCCAGGATCCTAAATGTGACACCTGTCTGACGTCTCACTTCTCCCAAACACAGAGTCTGCAGTCCAGTTATACTGAGCTCTTACACACCTTGCTCCTGATGTGCCTTGCTTCAGAAGAGCTTTCCCTTCACGTCTTCGTTGAAATGTTAAGCTTCCTTGAAGGTCCAACTCCAATGCCGTCTTCAAGATGCTCTCCTCTATTACCTTTTAAAAATCTTTTATTCTCTGTAGCTATTAGTAGAGAGTCCACAAATCGCCACCTATTAGTTGTCAAGCACTCTTGCATTATAGATCGTGCTTTGCTTAGTTTTCTTTTTTTAATCCTCCCAACTAGACTGTAGGATCCTTGAAGGCAGCTCTATCCTTTTGTTGGTCACTCTAGACCTAAGTATCTGCACTGTATCTGGTACCCAGTAAGAGCTAAGTAAATATTTGTTCACTTGAATTATAAAGGTTGTCTGAAACTTTAATACAGCATTAATTTTATCCTGATCCAAGAAATAACTGCTTTTAAATTATTTTCCTGGTAACAACAGTCTTCTTATTTCCTCTTTTAACAATTCTCATTAATTAAAAGCATTCTTGTGGCTTATACTTACTTGCGCTTGTGGTCCTATCGTATTTGTTTAATGAAAAAAGAACCATGCTTGGGAGGATTTTAGATGAGCCTCTGACCCCCATGCCTGGTAGGATGCTATTCTTGTCTAGTATGGGACTTGGCTTCAGCTCTGAGAGGAATTTACCTCAGTTTCCTTAAGTATCTCTAACCAACAATGTTATCTATGGCATCCTTTCAAAGCCTTAAATGCATTAGACACAAATTATATAAGATCTGGTCATTTCAGGTCTGCAGAATCCAGTTAATAGACACATAGACCTATGGCAGCCGGGTTTGTAATGTTTAGACCAAGTAACTCATCTAAGTGCCATTCAGACTCTCCAAGAAGGACTTCTAATGTTATATTTGCCGAAAGTGAGACACAGCTTGAGATTCTAGTAATAATCTGCACACTTTCTCCCCTTCTCCTTCTCTTTCTTATACTAATGAGTACAATGCTGCCCCCCCCCACCCCAGTTTTCATTTAATAGTAAGTGACATCAGTGTCCTGCATGAAGCAAAAGTTAAATTGTTTTCCTGTATTCTTGATTTTTCTACAAAGATTGCAGGGTCTATGTGACAACCAAAGATAACAAACTGGGCACTGATTTCAAATTTGTGGATGTTGAAAAGGAGGGATTAAAAAACAGTATTTCAAAAGAATTGAAAGCAGGGACTCCAACAGATGTTTGCATACTGACGTTCATAGTGGCATTATTCACAATTGCCAAAAGACGGAAGCAACCCAAGTGTCCATAAACAGATGAATGGATAAACAAAATGTTGCATACATTGTACATACAAAATACAAACAAAATATACATACAATGGAATATGTTTCAGCTGTAAAAAAGGAATGAAGTCCTGATGCACATGACAACACGGATGACCCTTGAAGACATCATGTTGCGTGGAATAAGCCAGACACAAAAGGACAAATCCTGTTTGATCTCACGGATATGAAATAATTAGAATATGCAAACTAATAGAGTTAGAATCTAGAATATAGGTTACTGGGGGCTATCTTGGGAGTGGGGACTGGGGAGTCAATGATTAATAGTGCAGAATTACCACAGAATTTGGGTTGATTGTAGTTTGAGTAAAGGATGGGGGTTATGGGAGTACAACATTATGAATGTAACTAAGCACTGAATTATATAAGTGAAAGTGGTTGATAGGGGAAATTTTAGGTCATATATGTTATTAGAATTAAAAATTTTAAAAAAGCAGGACTGCACAACACAATGAACCCTACTGTAAATGATGAACCATAGTTAACAGCACAATTATAAAAGTGTTTTTTCATGAATTATAACAAATGTACCACACTAATGCAAGGTGTTAAAAACAGGATGGTATATGGAACTGTGTTTTATATATTTTATACATGATATTTCTGTAAACATAAAACTTCTCTAATAACAACAACAAAAAACTATTAACTGAAAAAAAAAAAAAAAAACAGTATCCACCAGAGAAAAAAAATATTGCATTTGTTTCCAGCCTTGAAAAAGAAGTAGCTATCACTATGGTTATTCTTGAGGAGCTTGACTCAAGGGGGAAAACAACCTCAACAGACTCCCAGAAGAACTCAATAGATTTTTCATCAGTGAGTACAATTTTTGGATTTTCATTTTTTTGTGTGTGTCCATAACCTGCTGAGTGCTCAGCTCCTATTGACTAAAGTGTGCTGCTGACACAGCTGCCACGTTTTCTGTACACAAGGGGGTGGGTGGGAATCCCTGCTAGTGACCGACTCCCACCCCAGGCCATCAGCCCCTCCACCCATGCCCCTTCATAAAACATTCAGAGATTTCTCTGTCCAATTATATGCACGTATACCACAGCACAATAACCCTTCTAGCCAGATGATATCACAAATAACCTTAATAGCACTATGATGATAAATTAGGGACAAGGTATCAGGAGGGGGTTCAGCCAGGGTTGTGCAAAAGGGTTTCGCTAATAGGGCATGACTTGAAGCTGGGAGTGATTGTTACTACGAATAATAGCTCTCATTTATTAAATTCCCACCAGGTGCCAGCTGCTTTATATTAAAGAAGGATGGAAAGTAGCATTTAGTGAGTTGATTCGTATAGGCTAGGCACTGTTATAAATTCTTTACAGCAATTTTCTCATTTATTCCCCACCATCACCAACTACCCTACTAAGTAGGCACTAATTTTTTAGTGCCAGTGGCCATATGAGGAAACTGAAGTGTAGAAAGATTAAACAACTTACCAAGGTCACCCAGGTAAGTAAGTGGTGGAGCTGAGACCTGATGCCTGGAAGCCCAATATCCACACCCACACAGTTAGCCATTGTGTCACATCATCTTCCCTATCCTGCCACTTTTAATCCTCATAACAACTACTCTGAAACCCAGTTCACAGATGAGGAAACTGAGGTTCTGAGATGGGGGTTCAGAATTAATGTAGCTACTGACTGCGGTCCTCCTCGGGCCTGTTCGACTCCAAATCCTAGGGCACACAGCTCTATATCCCCCGAAACCTCAGAATATGTCTGTCCTAGGACAAAACTGTCAAGTCACTGAAGTTTCTTGTCATTCTCTATCTCATTTCTGCGTCCTAACCCTCCCTGACTCATCTTTCCTACAAGCCCCTCAACTCTCCCGTCTTAAACTTCTCTCTCCTTTGTCTCCTTCCCCTGGGGCCTCTATTAGGGAACTAACAGATTATCTCTTGCTCTAATGTAGCCCTTTAGAGTACTGAGTCTGATGACAATGAAAATTCCAGACCCCAAACATAGTCGTTCAGATGGAGTAGAGCTGGATGGGGCCCCAAGATCTGCATTCTCAGTAAGCAAACCCACCCCCACATTCCTCTCCCCTACCCGCCATCCCACCCTCGGTGTGATTCTGTTGCAGGCAGTCCAGCCTGACTTCCTCTGGTCCCGTGGATCACAACTTCCTGGCAACAGGTTTGTAGCATACTGAGGATTTTCTGGTGGGAATTTCAGGCTAGAGTAAGTGAGATATTTTAGGGCAGAACGGCTTTTTTTCGTCTCTCTCTCTCCTGTTATCATACAGGTCAGTCTTATGTATCAATTTTGTTTCAGTAGATTTCAAAGCAAGGGTCTTTCAAATACTCTTGTATTGAATCTAAAGAATTGACCTAAAAAAAAAAAGAAAAGAAAATCTTCAGGCTTATACCTTTTATCTTGTTGTTTTAGTTTCCCAGCTGCTAAAACAAATACCGTACAATGGGTTGGCTTAAACAGTGGTAACTTATTGACTGATGGTTTTGAGCCTGGGAGAAGTTCAAAACTAAGGCATCAGAAAGGTGATGTTTTCTTCCCAAAGATTGTGGCATTACAGGGCTGACTGCCAGTGAGCCTCAGCCTTTGGCTTTTCTGTCACATGGCAATGCACATGATGGCATCTTCTCCTTTCTCTTCCTGGTTCTAGTGACCTCCAGCTTTTGGGTGCTGCCAGTGGCTTCTCCTTTTGGGTCCAATTTCCTTTGCTTATAAATACTTCAGTCAGATTGGATTCAGCTTGGGAACACCTTTAATGACACCTTCAAAGATCCTATTTACAAATGGGTTCACACCCACAGGAGCAGGGGTTGGGACCTGAACATGCCTTTTGTGGGAGACAGGATTCAATTCCAGTATTTGTTAACTGAAATCATGTTCTTTTCCTAATTTCCTCAAGGGTACATCCTGAGGGTAGCAGAGTTTTTAAAGACACACTTTCTTGTCTACCCTAAAAGGTAAGTTTTGAAAGAATTAAACATTTTTCTTTGTATTTCTAGACATTTCCTCCCAATAATATTCAACATGAAAATGCTAAAAATAATAAGAAAATATATAGAATATGAAAAAAAAGGTTTAATTCTTAATGCTAATGGAAGTTTGAACATTAGGTATTTTGGACTGTTAGACACTGTACAAAAGAAAAAAAGACTTAGTAGTTGGCAAGGACAACCTTAATTTCATAAATAAATTAAGCTAGGAGAAACACTAATGGATGCCCTACCTCTTTTATTTTGTTTAAGAGTGCAAGGCTTTCTTGCAAATTTCTTATTAGCAATAAATTCCCTTTGCCACCACAGTGACCTTACAGCTTAAAATGTTCAGTTTTTTTCAGCCAACTTTGGATGTGTTTTGATGGTTTTTGTATGAACTTTTTTCCAATACGCTTCTGGTTGACATTTGCATAGTCATTTACATAATATTATTCCTGATAAAGCTCTGGTTCTCTGAAGAAGAAAATTAGCAATTATTATTTTGCCACAGAGTGAATGATAGCACAGGATGTGAGCCACCAACCTTGTTTAAGAACTTTTGAAACAGGGCATAGAAATAATATGACTACATGCAGTGTTGAAAAAATTACCATGCCATCAAGCAGAGCACAGACTTCTCTTTTAGTGATTAATGGTGTCCAATGAGGGTCTGCAGGGAGGGTGGGTAGGATCTGAGTTGTCAGTTGCTGGAAAGGCAGGGAGAGCAGGCAAATTATTCCGAGCAAAGCATTTAATGAGGGCTTTGTTAGCGTGAGGGGCTGCCATGTTGTATGACAGCTGGCACTTAAGAGTCTTATTATTAAGGCAACATAATTCTGTCCATCTGTGAGCTCAGGAAAGAGGCAAGAATGGCCCACAGTAGCCCAAAGCAATACTTGGCTCTAATGATAATTTTCTCTTATTGAAAAACCCTATATACATACACACTGCACACACCCATACATGCTTGCATTTTTGTTTAGGGATGAGGGAGGATTTTTAAAAAGAATCTCAACACTTCTTTTAAAGGACACCACGTCTTCTCACACCATCCTAGTCCCAGAGAAAAATGTACCCAGCTGCACTTTCTCCCCAGGGTTATGGTGACAGCGCATCAAGTCACATCATTAGCAGGACTGCCACAGACAAAGGGGTGAGGGATGGGGCTTCCAGAAAAAGCTAATCATCGTTGTCTCATACATCTAAAATATTAAACAATCTTAGCATTTTTAGTAGGTTTAAAAGGCCAAGGGTCTCCAACACTGATTTATTTATGAGACAAAAGCAATAATCCCAAACTCTCTAATAAGAATCTTGAAAATAAATTTAAATTTTCTCTTGTAACAGAAGTTACAGACATTTAAACATTTACAAAATACAAATAAGTGAAAAGAAAGAAAGAACCCTGTAATTCCATCACCCAGAGATAAACATTAATATTTTTATAAGGATATCTTTTTGTTCTACATATACAGTATATTCATATATTTTTAAATGGCAGTATCATACCACGATACTAGTTTATAACCTGCTTTTTTCTACATAATGATATTCAGCTACATATTTTCCTTTTCATTCAATATTTTACTTTAAACATGATTTTTAAGGGCTGCCTAATATTCCAATTGTAAAAATATACCATCTTTTATTTAACCAGCCACCTAATGGCAGGCTTTTAGGTTATTTCGAGTGTTTGATTGCTCATTGTTCTGGTTTACTAATGCTGCCAGGATGCAAAACACCAGAAAATGGATTGGCTTTTACAAAAGGGGGTTTATTTGGTTACACAGTTACAGTCTTAAGGCCATAAAGTGTCTGTACTGGTTTGAATGTGTTATGTCCCCTAGAAAAAACCATATTCTTTGATGCAATCTTGTGGGGCAGACATATTAGTGGGGATTAATGTGCCCCGCCCAACTGTAAGTGATAAGTCTGATGAGATAATTTCCTTGGAGGCATGGCCCCACCCATTCAGGGTGGGTCTTGATCAGTGGAGCCATAGAAATGAGCTAATGGGTAGAGGGAACTCGGTGCACATGAGAGACATTTTGAAGACAGCCGTTGAAAGCAGACTCTTGCTCCAGAGAAGCTAAGAGAGGACAAACACCCCAAGTGCATCTAAGAGTGACATTTTTGAGGAACTGCAGCCTAGAGAAGAATGTCCTGGGAGAAAGCCATTTTGAAAACAGAACTTTGGAGCAGATGCCAGCTACGTGCCTTCCCAGCTAACAGAGGTTTTCTGGACACCATTGGCCATCCTCCAGTGAAGGTACCCAATTGCTGATATGTTACCTTGGACACTTCATGGCCTTAAGACTGTAACCGTGTAACCAAATAAACCCACTTAATAAAAGCCAATCCGTTTCTGGTGTTTTGCATTCCAGCAGCATTAACAAACTAAAATAGATGTTGGTACCAGGAGTGGGGTGCTTTTGCTGCTGAGTGTGCAAATACCAAACATGTTAGAACGGCTTTTTAAATGGATATGGGGAAGATTCTGGAAGAATTGGGAGGAGCTTGACAGAAAAGGCCTAAACTGCTTTGAAGAGACTATTTGTGGAAATATGGACTCTAAAGATACTTCTGATGAGGCCTTGAACAGAAATGATGAATATGTTGTTGCGAACTGGAAGAAAGGCGATCCTTGTTTTAAAATGGCAGAGAACTTGGCAAAATTGAGTCCTGGTGTCAGATGGAAGGAAGAATTTGAAAGTGACAACCTGGAATACTTAGCTGAGGAGATCTCCAGACTATGTGTGGAGGATGTACCCTGGCTTCTCCTTGCAGCTTATAGTAAAATGCGAGAGGAGAGAGATAAACTTAGAACTGAACTCTTGGGTTCAAAGAAACCAGAAGCTGATGGCTTATAAAATTATGGGCTTCCAGGGGGTGGAATCCCAGAAGCTACAGCCCAGCGTGAGGATTTAACCAAACTTGGAACCCAAACACTATTTCAATACGGGCCAAGATTGGAGATGGTGTTTTCCAGAAAGGATTTGTGGAAAGTCCTATTGTCTGATGGCTTTGACCCCTGTGTGCTTCATATGAAGCCAACAGAATTTTTGCGAGATCTTTATAGGCAGAGATGCTGCCAGCCTGGACTGGAGGAGACAGACAAGGAACAAACTGAAGGAAAAATTTCTTCAAAGACAGAGCCATGGAGGTTGAGGTCTGGAGTCAAGAGGCCTTGGGCTGGGAGAGTGGAGTGGCCCACATGCATGGAAAGGGTGAGTTTGCTCCAGAGATGGAGGGTGGGCCTTCCACCTCAATGTTCAGGAAGAATTTTGCTACCCCAGGCCCCAAAGAGGGTGGAGCACATTCCCAGGGAATTGGGGAGATCCTGACTGCCACCCCACTGTTTTTAAGGGGTTGAGCATGTGCCCTGGAGATGGAAGAGAATCCGGGTGCTGCCTCGATGTTTGAGGAGGGTGGGGCCGAGAAGGTGGTCTCCCCAATGTGTGGATATGTTGGAGAACTCACCCCAGCATTTAGAGAGGAAAAGGCTGCCACAAAGGCCCTTAGGAGGGGTTAGACTCCCGCTCTCCAAGCCCCAAGGATGCAACATCATTCTGTTAATGACTCTCAGACTTTGAAATTTAATGGAGCTTGTCCTGCGGGTTTTAGGAACTGTTTTGGTCCTGTGAACCCTGTTTTCCTTCCAGTTTCTCCTTATGGCAATGGGAATGTTTATCCTATGAATGTCCCTCCTTTGTATGTTGAAAACACATAACTTGTTCTAAGTTCACAGATCCATAAGTAAAGGAAAAGTATGCCTTAGGACTGAGCACGCCTATAATTGATTTTGATGGGATCTTGTACTTCACTATTGTTACTGAAATGATTTAAGTTTTTGTGATATTGTGATGGGATAAATGTATCTTGTATTTGGAAAGAATATGTTTTTCTGGGGTCCAGGGAGTGGAATGTGCTGGTTTGAATGTATTATGTCCCCCAGAAAAAGCCATATTCTTTGATGCAATCTTGTGGGGCAGAGATATTAGTGGGGATTAAGTTGGAACATTTGGATTAGGTTGTTTGCATGGAAATGCACTCCACCCAACTGCAGGTGATAACTCTGATGAGATAATTTCCATGGAGGCATGGCCCCACCCATTCAGGGTGGGCCTTGATCAGTGGAGCCATAGAAATGAGCTGACAGGCAGAGGGAACTCAGTGCACGTAAGAGACATTTTGAAGACAGCCGCTGAAAGCAGACTTTTGCTCTGGAGAAGCTAAGAGAGAACAAATACCCCAAGTGCAACTAAGAGTGACATTTTTGAGGAACTGCAGCCTAGAGAGGAATGTCCTTGGAGAAAGCCATTTTGAAACCAGAACTTTGGAGCAGATGACAGCCACGTGCCTTCCCAGCTAACAGAGGTTTTCCGGACGCCATTGGCCATTCTCCAGTGAAGGTACCCGATTACTGATGTGTTACCTTGGACACTTGATGGCCTTAAGACTATAACTGTGTAACCAAATAAACCCCCTTTTTAAAAGCCAATCCATTTCTGGTGTTTTGCATTCCGGCAGCATTAGCAAACTAAAAACAGCCGTCTTCAAACTGTCTCTCATCTGCGGCTCCTGTGCTTTCTTCAAGGTGTCCCTCTTGGCAGTAGCAGCTTGCTCCTTCTGTCTGATCTTACACAGTGCTCCAGTATTTAATTCAGACCCACCCTGAATGGGTGGGCCAACACCTCCATGGAAATTATCCAATCCGAGTCATCACCCACAGTTGGATGGGGCACATCTCCATGGAAACACTCAAAGAATTACAATCTAATTAACACTGATAGGTCTGCCCACACAAGATTACATCAAAGATAATGGCGTTTGAGGGGCCATAATACTTTCAAACTGGCACACTCATGCAAACTCTTAAACATAGAAATTATTGGACATACACATGATAATAGTCATAAAGCTTCTAAAAGCTCAGGGCTAGAGGTCATAATCTCCAACAGGTCACAGTCAGAGAAGAGGTCATCTGAAGGAAGGAAAGAGGGGAGCAAGTCATAAGCCCCGGTTCTGAGCTGAGTGCTCAGCTTGACGCTTTGAAGCATGTGTCATCACAGGGCCGTGCAACTGTCTAGGGTTAACATCTGATATTCAGGATCAATATTTTACCTTAAGAAAAAAAAGGAAAACAAAAAATAAGAGCTTACATCTACCAGGATAATTCTATAGCCAATAATTTTTAAAAAATTATACAGACTTTTAATCTGTATCTTAACTCCTACTTCCAAAAGTTGAAGTAAGCCTAACATAAAAGTAAGAGGAAACTAGATTTTGAAGAAAAACAACCACATAAATCTGTTTTAATTGTTCATACTAATTAAACTCAGCTCAACATATTTATTTTGAGGTTTTATCTTATGCAATTTTACTATTTTAAAATTCAAGGGTGCAAGTCTTTGGCTATTTCAGCATTTAGGTATTTATAGGTACACAATAAAAATTAAATACTTGTCCATTCCTACTCAAATGAATTTATAAGGACTATACATCTATCTTCCACTATTATCTGAAGCAGCAAGCCTAGAAAATTTTGTGTGCTTTTGATTCAGAATAGAATATAATGCATAATAAAGTTTTTGAGAATTCTAATTTAGTATATTTTTAAAATGATAGAAAATGCTTATGATACATGAAAAAAAGCAGTTCATAAAACTATAACCAATGTTCTCCCAATTATTTTTCATTATATCAATGTAACCCAGGTATAATTTCTGTGCATTCTAAGGTTTACTTTCTCACAGTCACTTCTGGTGCTGGGTTTCTTTTCCTATTATACTCTGAGTCTCATGTACAAGTCACTACCCATGCTGTTTCTCTTTTCCTCCCTCCGCACTGAACCAGAGGAGGAATTTTGCCATTTTTATTTCCCCAAACACCCACACAAGGCATCAAGGTATGAGGCAAGACTTAGAGGTTTGGGGTGACTCAAGAAGATCATTTATCAGCAACATAACAAGTTCTAATGGAGTGTTAGACATTCTTGTCTGTAAAAGTCTTCTGATTGCCTTGCCACAGGAATTTCTGGTTGAACATTTTTTTTAATTCATGCTGTAGTTCCCTGCCTTGCTGCCCTGCTCATTTCTTATTCCTCTCTTTCCTCGCCTCTTTTCCATTCCCATAACTATGCCCCTGTTCATTTCACATGCAGCGAATTTTGCTGTCCCTTCATTGTTTCCTTCTAAACAAACCCTTGGAGCTTTATTTTCTGAAAACAAGAGCACTTTTCCTAAACAACTACAATTTCATTTTGTCACTTTTCTCACTCTCACTCTGTCACTCACCCCACACACATATAGGTAGTATGGTAAATATTTAAAATTTTTGATCATATAAAATTACTTTTACAGTCACAGAACATATTTTGCAATAAAGACTTTTTAGGCTTTTTTCTTTTTGTTGGTTTGGAAACTGCTAGCAAAGTTGCTTCGGGAATGCCCATCCTTAGACTAAAATACAAAGTGACAGTAATAAACTCTGTCTATTCTTTATAATTTCCTAACGCCAATTAAGTTGATGTTTTATAAGATTTCTTTTTTTTTTTTTTTTACTGTGAGGTGTTTCACCCAAAGTTCTTATAGGTGTTGCATGTGGTGGTTATTTCTGCCAAGTTACGTTCCAAATAGTTGAGAAGGGTTCTATAAATAGGATCCTTAAAAGAAATGGCTTTTTAAAAGAATACACATGCACACATACTCACATATTCCATGCCATATATAGCAGATGATTTTTGGTTCCTAACACAGCAGCCATCACCCCGTCTTCTTAAAAAAATAATGGTAAAGCTCCTATTTAATTCTGGAGACAATCCCTCTCAAGAATACATCTTGAGACTTATGTGACTCAAGAATAAATCTTGGTTGCTCCAAGCCAATCATGGAGGTACAATTCCCTTACCAGTGATTGTTTTAGACATAGGTATATTATCTGGGGGATTTGGGGAAGTTATTCCTTCATTCTCAAACAAAAAACAAAACCAAAAAATCCACAGAACAAATAATCCCTTTTTCTACTGCATGTTTGCATGTCTGCATGTAACACCTGGAGCTGCAGCAGCCATCTTGTAACTATGAGTGCAGCAATCTAGAGGATAAGACTGACAGGATGAGAAGGCAGTGTGAAAACATGGAAAGAACATGAATCCTTGATACTTTACTTTCCTTGGCTGCTCAAGCAAATACTGGGAAATGGGTTGGGTTAAACAATGGGAATTTATTAGCTCATAGTTTTCAAGCTAGGAGAAAGCTCAAATCAAGGCATTACCAAGATGATGCTTTCTACCCAAAAGCTGGCATTCTGAGGCTGGGCTGCCCGTGATCCTTGGTCCTTGGTTCCTCTGTCAAAAGGCAATGCACACGGCGGTCTCTCTTGGCCTCTCTGTTCTCTTCCAGATTCTGTTGATTTTCAGCTTCTTGCTTCCTTGGCTTTCTCTCTGTGTCTGAATTTCATTCTGCTTATAAAGAACCCCAGTATAGGATTAAGATCCTACTGGATTGAGGTCGGACACGCCTTAACTGAAGTAACCTCATCAGAAAGTCCTTCCAATGGATTCACATCCACAGGAATTGATTAAGTTTAGAAACATGGTTTTCTGGGGTGCATACAGCTCCAAACCACCACACTTGATGATGTTATTTTACCTCCGAATTAACCAAACTTGAAGCTGCCTTAGGACATTGTTTTTTCCAAAAGAAAATAAGTTTCTCCCCTTATTTAAGTCAGTTGAGTTGGGTTTTTAGTTTTGTAAACTGAAATCATCCTGATACGCTGTGTTCAAACCTGTTCGGTTTGCTAATGCTGCCGCTGGCAAAACACCAGAGATGGATTGGCTTTTATAAAAGGGGCTTTTGTGGTTACACAGTTACAGTCTTAATGCCATAAAGCATCCAAGGTAAGGCATCAGCAGTAGCACACCTTCACTGGAGAAAGGCCGTTGGCATCCAGAAGACCTCTGTTAGCTGGGAAGGCACGTGGCTGGCTTCTTCTTGCTCCCAGGTTGCATTTCAAAATGGTGTTCTCCAAAATGTCAGTGTCAGCTTCCAAAGGTCGTCTTCAGAATGTGTCTCTCAGCTGCAGCTCCGTCTGGGCCTGTGTGGCTCTTTTTGAAGTACTCCAGTGATCCAGTTAAAACCCACCCCATCAGTGGGGCCAAATCTCCATGGAAACATTAAATCCGAGTTATCACCTACAATTGGGTGGGTCACATCTCTAAGGAAACACTCAATCAAAGGATTCCAACCTAATCAACACAAATACCTCTGCCCCCACAAGATTGCATTAAAGATAATGGCGTTTGGGGGGATGTAATACATCCAAACCAGCACAAGACCCATTGACTAAAACTAAACCCCTTTAAATACAATATTTACAGTAAGTCAGTGTAAGCTGCTATCTCAGGGACTATCATGTAATATGAGGAAAGAAATCTCCAAGCAATGGATGTTCCACAGTTCTATGCAGGTCACTAGTAACATCTGTTTATTCCGTTTCTTCTATGTAGTCCTAAATTCAGTTTAAAGATAGCAGAAATGACATTTTATAGAAAATTGACAAAGATGCATAGTGAATATTTAGCAAAATGACTTATCATGTTTCAAAAGGGCCTCTGTTACCCTACCCTTTCTTATTGTCCAGCTCCAGGGGTTTCCATATCAGCCATGCAGCTTTGTCATGTCACATTCATGCTGGTCTGTAATATCTGTGTCAGGAGCAACCAGCGATTGACAGGGTGGGAGTGGCTGGAGGCAGTTATGGAGCACTGTGGCATAAGGCAACCATCTCCACCTCCTGACATCTCGGAGGGGATTAATGTCTTTTTATTATTAATCATAAGTATTTCATGTTTAAAAAGTTGAATTTAACCTTGCAAATAATTATAAAATATAATCAACCCACATTATCTACAAAGCCCATTATCCTTCAAAATATTATAGGAGTTAAAAACAAACCTACAGATTATTTATATATCCTTCAGCTGATCTTCCAAAAGCCAAAATTAGGGAGAGCCATTTAATTTGTTTCTATTATTCATCTTTCTTCGGTCTCCATTTAGGACCATGGATGTTAATCCAGTTTAAAACTCAGCAATTGGTTGTGTGACTTTAAGCAAGTTACTTAGTATTTTTAAGCTTCAGTTTCCTTGTAAAATTAGACTAATAATTTTATTGCCAAGACCAAGTGTGATAATTTGCATGAAGTGCTTCGCCTAGTGCTTGTCAAGAAACAAACAATCGGTAAATATTAACTATTGCATTACGTTGTTATTGCTAACAATTCTGCAGAGAACTTTAGAGTTTGAGCTAGGAAACAAATTTAGTTTTGTCATGGTCCTTAGGCAAATTCCTTCTTTTCCTTCCTTAACCGTAAATGGATAAGAAATTCAAACTAATTTTTAAGAATCAAGTAATTTTATACTAACGCTAAATCTTTAAGCATCAAATTTTGGTATTATCAAGTGTTACATTAAAAGTTTATTTCAAAACACCTGTTCAGTTCAGAAATTTAAAGCTTTTTCTTTGATAGTTACAATAATGTCCCCTTTTCTGGTGGAAAGAAAGATGACAGCAAGACAAGGTAACAAGAAATTTTATTCTTAATGCTACACAACTGAGAGATAAGATTCCACAAGGGGGAGACAGGTTCATGCTGTATTTCCTCAGGGAAAGTAAGAAAAACCAAAGGAATAAAAGTGATTCTGGTGAAGGACATCTTGAAATTTCCGGGGACATTTTAGGATTTGTCCTCTTTTTTTTTTTTTTTTTTTTTTTAATTGGGTATTATCCTTCTATTCTATAAAAGAAAACAATATCTTAAAACAAATTAGCAAATCTTTGAATGTGAAGATGCCTACATGCTCAAAAATGTTTGCTGGGAGATTCAATTAAAAAAAAAAAAAAGGAGGAGGAGAGGGTACCATTATTTTAAACAAACCCCTGTCTGGGTTAGTGAGCTGCATCCCCAGGGCTAGCACTGCCTCCGCTCACTGCTCTGCGGAGCTTGTTCCCTGGCCTGTTTCCCAGCCCAGCAGCCGTGAGCCGTGGAAGCCCCTTATTTAATTGGTACTGAACGCCTGCAAGTGCCGGACCCGGTGCGTGTCTCCGTCCTCCCCTCCGTTTCCCGTGGCTTCCGCAGGGTCTGGCGCTCTCTCCTCCTCCAGAGCTGACGTCGCAGCCGCGCCCCATCTGTTTCCCCTCACCAAGGGTGAAGACAGTTTTCTCTGGACCCGAGATAGTCCCCATTGCTTCCAACCCTACACTTGGGGTCAGTTTCTTGGCCCTTCGTCTCACCTTTCAATTAGCTATAGTTCCAGAAGAGAGTCCTTTCTAAGAGAGAGCATCCATTGAAATCTGGTTCCCAGGCAGACCCTCGAACAAAGGCCACGAGCATCTCCCAACACGGCCTTTGCTTCTCAAACTTGTTACAGAACACCCTCACCTTTCCAACCATCTCTCTGCCTAAATAACAAGCTTCCGCTTCTCTCATTTCCCGCCCCTGCCCCTCGCCCTTCCTCTTCCGGCTCTCCAGGGCTTGACCCTCACCCATCCTGCCCCCTCCCCCTCACCTCGGGGCCGGAGCCCAGTCAGGGGGACAGGGTGGGCAGCCGGAAGAACTGCCGCTGCTGCTGCTCGGTGGTGCGTTTTCTACCAGACGCCTGGCAGCCTGTGTGACTGTCAGCTGGCAAGGGGAAGAGGAGGAGCAGGAGGAGAAAATGGATACAATGGGACTCCCCAGGAGAGGAGCACTAATCCTAGATCTGGCTCAGCCTGGCCCTGCTTGGCCTGCTTCCCCAAGAGCTATAATTGGCTTTGTTTCTGTGTGCCAGAGTGGGCTTCCCCAACTTGAGAGATGATTCGTTTTTGGTTAGTCACCATAGCTCCCAGAAACCAACACCCTTCAAGCTGCTGCAGTTTATGAGTCTCGGCTGAAGGACACTTTAATTTGTGTCTTTGGAAGGAGATTTCCTGATTCCACCACTTACTACCTGCAGGACGTTGGCTTCAGTTTCACCAAATGTTACGGGGCAGGGGGGGAGTTGAAAACACTTAGTCTGCATACAAGTATCACAGAGTATCACAAGGAATAAATGAGGTCAGACAAGTCAGTGATTTTCAAATTGTGCCCTGAGGAGCCTTCAGGGTCTGGAGGAGATCTCTAAGATCACTGGTAATGTGGAAGGGGGTTCCAGCCATCAGATCTACCCACTGCACACACATGCACTGCAACAAGGAAAGACTTTTGATAGACTTTGATCGTCTCTGGGTTAGAATCATTTTCAAACTGGGCTTCCCTGGGTTTGGATCCATCAGTTTTGCACCTACCCCTCTCCAGCCCTTAACCAGACAGAGAAGCTCCACTTTCACCTGTTTTATACACCATCTTGAGATTCTGAGCAGCATTGTGGGGAGGGAGCAGTCATGGGCCATGATGTCCAAAAGGCACGGGGGCTGTGCGCAAGAACTGGGTGGGTCTGGGGCTGGTTCAGCTGAAGTTGGCTTCATAGACAAGGGCTCAAAATGATTCTCAGTCCAAATGCTTACCACTTAGAAATTGCCTGGGACTGTTTTCTTCCTTAGCTTCTACCAGCTTCAACAAGAAAGAAGCTTGGGCCAGAACATCATGCGCAAGGGAGAAGGAGCACAAGAAGAGGCAGATGCAGAAGGAGGAGGGGTGAGAGGGGTGTGCTCTCTGCTGGTGTGATTTGCCCATGCCGTTGGGTCCTGTGAATGAGAGGCCCCTTAACTGTGAAACACACAACACACAATATTCACAGGGCTATGCATTCCCATGAGTGTTGATAGATCAAAGGGTACGGACTGAGTGTGGCAAAGCTTGTTTGAAAGCTTTCCCCTATTTCCAGATATTCTTATTAAGCCTTTTCTAACTTCCCTGTTATTTATTTTACTCTGATTTAAAATGTTTAATGATGAAATGTTTAAAACATATGGAAAAATACATGAAACTACAACCACTGGGTAAGCTCCTGGATTTTACAAATGCTTACATGTTGTTGTGTTTGCTTCTCTTTTTTTTTTTTAAAAAAAAAAGAAGAAAATCATTACAGATGCAGCTAAACCTTCCCTCCTTGTCCCGTCCATTCCATTCCTCTTTTGCCTCCATAGAGGTAACCGTTCTCTTCTATATCCTTCCTGTACATATTTTTACATTTTATTATAGAAGAATATAGAATATTGTTTCACATGCTGTTTAAATTGGACAAAGGAAATTGTCTTTTGCAACTTGCTTTTTTCACCCATCTTTCTCAGGGAGTTTTATCCACATTGACCTATGTTTTCCATTCATTTTTAAATCCTGTTAGTATTTCATTGTTTGAATCCCCCCTCTGATGGACATTTAGGTTGTGTTCACAAATGTGTCTATACATTTAGGTTGTATAAATTCAACATTACTACAAATGCTGCAGTAAATACCCTGTGCATGCCTATAAGTGTGAAAATTTCTCTGGTTCACATTCCTACTTGTGGAACGTCTGTGTTGTAGGGGATGCACATTTTCCATTTCACTGGGTATTGTCAAGCTGACCTCCAGAGTAGTGGCACAGTTTGAATTCCCACCTTCACTGTAACAGGCTTCTTGTTTCTCCCATTACCCTCACCTAACTTTGGTATTATGTAGGGTTTTTTTTTTCCTAAACCAATGAGTGTGAAAGGATATATTTCATGTGAGTTTAATTTTTGTTTCTCACTAATCAATGAGATTGAGCAAGTTTTTACAAGTTTACTGGGAATTCTGGTTTCTTCTTTTATAAATTGCTTTCTCCCTATACAGTAAATTACCTAAGGAAAAAGGCAGGTTTTATTATTCATTGTCTTATACTTAGTACCTACCTGTCACATAATACGTTATCATAATTATTTGCTGAATGGATGAATGAATGAATTGCCAGGTACTGTCCTAAGAGAAAATATTATTCAAAAATTTTAAGTACAGTAGGTGCTAGAATTATTCCTTACCTTGAGATTCATGGAGGTTAAATAATTTGCCAAGGCTACACAGCTAATAAGTGATGGAACCAAGACTGAAATCCTGTTCTGTCTCTTGCCAGAGCTCACACCTTTAATACTACAATGTCCTGCTTCTCCTCAAAACTCAGGGGGAAGACCAAAGAATTATGAACAAATGTATTAAGGATCCTTAATTCTGTTAACAATCATTTGTGTTAACTTAGCTACTTTATCTTAATTAAATCTTATAAGAAAATGAAAATGTGCTTCAATGTCAGCAAGTACATTTGTTTTGGAAAGAGATTTTATTAATTTGAAGGCCTGGTACAATGGGAAAAAAATAATCTTATTTAAAACCAAAGCTGGTGCCAGCTGCTGCTGCTTCTAGGAGACCATTTCTAGCCCTAGGCCATACTTTGCTCCAGAACTGTAGGCTTACACACCCAACTGCTTATGGAATACCTCTTCTTAAATTTGCCTCTCCAAGAAATTGAACTTCCTCACCTCACCTCCATAATCTGTTCCACCCATAGCCTTTCTGCCCAGTTGATGACAGCACCATCATTCCAGTTGCTGAGAATAAAAACCTTGGCATCTTCTTTACTGTGCTCTTTCTTTCCCATCTCACTTACATTCCCTCGGCTGAGGCTCTGCCTTCGCAATACATGCAAAGCTCAACCACCACTCAGCACCCTCCTGTGTATCATCCTGGTCCTATGCACCATCATCTCTTGCCTGCGTCTCTGCGTTAGTTCTCCCTGCTTCTCCCCTTTCCTCCAACAGTCTATTCTGAATACAGAGGTCAGAGAGATCCTCTTAAAACTCAGATCATGTTACTCAGTTCAAAGCCTTGCAGTGGCTCTCCTTTTCACTCACTCTGAAATCTAAAGTCTTAGCATAGTGGGCATCAGCTAACTTCCCATTTCTTCTCTGAGCTCACTCCTACCACTGTCCCCTCACTCACTCTTCTCCAGCCACCCGGGCCTCCTTGCTGTCCCTTGTGCATGCCAGGTGTGTTCTCGCCTTTGGGCTATTCCTTAGCTGTTCCCTGCACCTTAGGAGCTTCCGGATAGCCACTTGCTCCACTCCCTCTTTCCTTCAAGTCTGCTGAGGTCTCACTTTTTCATCATGACCAAGTGGAGTTTATCCCAGGAGTGCAAGGTTGGTTCAGTACTTGAAAATCAAAAATGTTGTTCACCATATCAAAAGACTAAAGAGGAAAATCTATATGATCATCTCAATAGATACAGAAAAAGCATTTGACAAAATTCAGTATTTATTCATTTAAAACTCTCAGCAAGCTAGGAGTAGAAGAAAACATCTTCAATCTGGTAAAGGACATATACAAAAAAATCTACAGTTTACATCATACTGAATGGTGACAGATTGAATGCTTTCCCCTGAGGGTCAGCACTACAAGCTCTCTCCACTCCTATCGACATCCTCCTGGAGGCTCTAACCAGTACAATAAGGTAAGAAAAAAACAAGTTATAGATTAGAAAGAAAGAAATAAAGCTGTTTCTATTTGCAGATATGATTGTCTGCAAGAAAACCTCTCATAATCTCCAACAATGTTCTAGAAGTAATTTTAGCAAGGTTGCAGGATATAAGATCAATATACAAAAATTAATTACATTTTTATAAACTAGCATTGAACAATTAATTTTTGTTGTTTTAAATGTTGAAATTTTTTAAAATGTACCATTTATAATAGTAATGAAAGACATGAAATACTTAGGTATAAATCTAACAAAATAGGTGGAATATTTATTTACTGTCAACTATAATACACAGATGAAAGAAACCAAAGAAGATCTAAATAAATGGAGAGATTTACTGTGTTTATATATTCAAAGACTCAATATTGTTAAATTATTAATCTCCCCAATGTGATCTAAAGATCCCGTCTAAAACAAAATTACAGCAGAATATTTTGTAGAAATCAACGAACTGATATGAAATTTATATGGGAAAGCAAATAAATTAGAATAGCCAAAACAATTTTGAAAATGAGGAACATGGTTGTTAGACCTATGCAACCTGATTTTAAGATTTGCTATAAAGTGACATTAATCAAGGCAATATGATGTCGGTGAAAGGAGAGATCAAGTGAACAGGATAGAGAATCCAAAATCAGAGCCACACATGTATGATCAATTGATTTTTTGGCAAAATTTCAAAAGAAATTCAATTGAGAAAGGACAGTATTTTCAACAAATTGTGATGGAACAATTAGACGTTCATAAGGAAAAAAAAGAAACTTTGACCATAACTTGTACCATATACAAAAATGGATCATAAATGTAAAATTTTATGAAATTTCTAGAAGAAAATATAGGAGAAAATCTTTGTGATCTTTGGTTAGGCAAAAAAAAAAAAAAAAAATTAGATATAACACTAAAAGCATGAACCATAAAAAAAATTTTGATAAATTGGAATTCACAAAAATGTAAAACTTTTGCTCTTTGAGAGATACAATTAAGGAAATGAAAAGACAAGCCACAGACTGGGAGAAATATTTGCATAATACAGGTCTAATGAAACACTTATACCATAATTTATAAAGAACTCTCAAAACTTAATAAGAAAACAAACCACCCAAGTAAAACAAAATGAGCAAAAGATGGGAGCAGATACTTCACCAAAGAAAATACATGGATGGTACATAAGCACATGAAAAGATGTGCAACATCTTTAGTCATTAATGCAAAGCAAATGCCACAAACATCTATTAGAATAGCATTTTTAAAAATCTGGCAGCACCAACTGTTGATGAAGATGTGGATCAACCAGAAATCTTATACATTACTGGTGGGAATGTAATATGGTACAGCTACTTTTGAAGCCTATTCATCAATGTCTTTTACAAAGTTAAACATGTTAAATAGTTAAACTGGTAAATGAATAAACAAACTGTAGAATTCTATTAGCAATAAGAAGGAAGAAACCACAGATTCATACAACAATATGAATGAATCTTTAATGTATTCTGCTATATAAATGAAACTATCATATATGATTTATTACCCCTTTTTTATGGCATTCTCAAAAAGACCAAACATAGAGGCAGAAAACTGATCAGTGGTAGTCAAGGGCTGGGGTGAGGGGAGTGGAAGACTGGAAAGGAACACAAGGGAATATTTGGGGGGTGATGGATGTGTCCTACATGTTGGTTGTGATGGTAGCTATACAACTGTATAACATTTGTTGAAACCCATAGAACTGCTGAACATTAAAAAGGGTGAATTTTGCCATATGTAAATCATACCTCAATATACCTAACTTTAAAGAGGGGAGGTGGGGGTGGGAATGTGGAAATATTAAACTTTCCCACCTAGGGAATTCCTGATATTCTCACAACAGTAGAGACTCCCAATTTAATAAGTCAAGCCCTTGATCTTGGGGCTTGCCCTTATGAAAATTATTCCTGCAAAGGTGAAGCTAAATCTACTTATAATTATGCATAAGAGTCACCCCCAGAGAACCTCTTTTTGTTGCTCAGATGTGGCCTCTCTCTCTCTCTCTCTCTTTCTCTCAGCCAACTCTGCAGATAAACTCACTACCCTCTCCTGTTTGTGGGACCTGAGTCCCAGGATGAGCCTGGCCCTAGCATAGGGGGATGAAAATGCCTTCTTGACCAAAACGGGGAAAAGAAAGAAAGTTTCAGTGGCTGAGAGATTTTAACTGGAGTTGAGAGGTTATTCTAGAGGTTGTTCTTATGCACTATATAGATTTTCCTTTTTGGTTTCTAGTGTAATGGAATAGCTAGAAGGAAATACCTGAATCTGTTGAACTATAATCCAGTAGACTTGACTCTTGATGATAATTGTGTAACTATATAGCTTTTATCATGTGACCATGTGATCGTGAAAACCTTGTGACACAACCTCCCTTTATCCAGTGTATGAGCAGATAAGTAATAATATAAAGACGAAAAATATATAAATAATAGGAATAATAGGGGGGAAGGGGTATGGAATGTTTTGGGTGTTCTTTTTTATTTTTATTTTTTTCTTTATTTTGGAGTAATGAAAATGTTCTAAAATTATGGCGATGAAAGCACAACTATATAATGACATTGTGAGCCACTGATTGTATACTTTGGATGGATTATATGGTGTGTGAATATATCTCAATAAAATTGCATTAAAAAACAAAAAGAAATGAGAGAGAGAGAAGAGGAGAAAGAAGATAGAGGTAATACATGGCCTTGAGGAGGTTAGAAATTCCCTGTGATGCATTGGCTGCAGAATCTTAGGGGTAATATCCAAATTTCATTCCCATCTTTTACTACCCCAACTCTTAAAAAAATTTTTTTTTACCCTTAAACAGCATAGTGGAGAACTCAGGAGTGATCAAGTTGAATACAGCAGACTTGTCTGCATCACCACTCAGCTAAGGGCCAGTAATAGCACCATGTTATCATGGGAGGAAGACAGAACAGGGGACCAGGCAGGGCCAGGGGACATCAGAGAAGTGGGCTGGTTTAGACTGACCCCGGAGCAGAAATGAGACAAGCTCCCCTTTTCTCCAAGTGTACTAGAGAAGATAATCCTTGAACAGATACAGGCAGACACTTGAATTATGCTATATTTCCCATAAAGCAACCCAGAGACTTCAAATTTTTTCTCTACTACATATGAAGTCATATTAAATTAGCCATTTACAATAGAAGTATAAACATAGCCCTGATTCAAAAATTTGCTCGTTTTTCACAGTTTTTAATTATCACCGCTACAGCACATACATTAAACATTTATTGTATATAAAGTCACAAACATACCAAAATCCATTCTTGCATCTCTTGTTAACAAATATGATGTCAATGCTCTCACTTTAAGAAAAATGAATAGCATCTTTTTATTGTATTTCTAATGACATAAGATTCAACTTGGACAAACGTTCTAATGTTGCTCTTCAGAAATACTCTTTCTTACAAATTATTTAGGTTCAGGAAAGTGTTTGCTTTAGGTCAGTTTTTCACAAATAGATCTCCGTATGATAACTACTAGTACTCTGTAAGCTTTAAAGAAGGAAAGAAAGAAGAGGAAGGGAGTGGGGAGGAGGAGAGGAGAAAGGGAAAGTGAGGGAGGAGACAGAGAAGAGGGATCAAATCAGTTTGGAAAACGTGACACAACGTGCCCCCTTGGTTTTCACAATGCGCATCACCATATTACAGCCTCTCAGGAATCTTCCAGAAAGGAAGCTTATTTAATTGTGTTCTAGCAAACAGGCCCCCTTATGGGCTGGGACCAGATATACTTTGCTCAGTGCTCAGCACAGCTCCTGAGACACTCTGTAACTTTGGTTGAATGAAGCCAGCATTTCCCACACTTTACTTGACCAGAGAATCCTTTCTTCCTAGAACATCTGTTAAACAGCCTGCAACATGAGAAATTACTGATTTAGTTATTTAAAAACATAAAATCAACAAACAAATTTAAAAGAAAAATCTGCATTGCCCAGTAAAGAAGAAAACAGGGGAAATAATACAAAAAAAAATCACTTGATGCCTTAATTGTCAGATGTAGGCACATGCTCTACTGTCTCAAATCCAGCCAAAATGTGATGGGTGAAACAGTTTTAAAATTTGGAAGCTTTTTTCCTGAGGCATCAGGAAGTTCATTCAAGTGATATTCTGAATGTTTACCACTGTCATGTCATGTATTGAAATGATAGGGAAAAATAATAACGTGAGAAGCTACAAGTGCTATGTTTTATAGGCGCTAGAAAAGGCCAGTTAATTGCAGCCTTCTAAAAGTTCATTTTCACACCTCATCTGGTCCCAGAAGGGTCTGGAAATAGGAACTGTCTAAGTAGGTTAAGGAAGCCAGTCTCCAACTATGTGAATCAATTGGATAATGAGGTTACCAAAAATTTCGTAGGACAGCTCAGTTGTTTGGGGGCTGGTGAGGAGCAGGAGAGGGTTGGGGAGGTTGTGTTCATGTAGGAAAGGCTTTGGGTGATGGAAGCACTGTCCCACTGGAAGGCTCAAAGGGATGTATGGCTTTCAGCTCCCCCCTCCCCCCCATCGACTGTCCTGTGTTAGCAGAATTGGGGGCATTCCTTCTTCACCTGAGGAATCTGACAGGGAGCAGCTGACAACATATTTCGCCTGCACACAGTGAGAACCCTTCCTCATTCCTCCTTCCACACGTTAATTTCCTTGGGAATTAAGAAATGCAGAGAAAGGCAAACAAAATTGGACTACCCCAGGCTCACCATTCCTGCAGAGCCATCATAAATCACTCAAAGTTCAGTCAGGGTTGCAGAGTCACTCTGTGAGTTATAGGAGAGCAGGTTTCTTAGATGACTTAGACCTTCCTCAAGTTTAGAAGGAGCTGGGGAAGTGAAGGTGTGAAATTGCAGGGGGGAGAATGGGAAAAGGAGTTACCAACCAGTCAATCTGAGGAGATGACCACCTTCCAGTCACCGAAGTGGGGCTAGGAGGGGGCATTTGTGGAGGAGTCTGTGGAAGTTCTTGCCTCTTGCCCCTCTGTGGGCCCCAGGCCTAGTATCTAGCCTGGGGCTGCTGTTGACCAGCAGGCCAGCAGTCCGGAAACAGACCTGGATGCAGAGCAGAGCGAGGACAAACTGAGTCTGTCTGTCACCATACCTGATTCTGAAAAGACCTTTAGAATATAATGACCACTGCCTCTCTTCCACCTTCCGAATCTCATGCACGTTCCTCCTCTGGCCAACTCTAACCTGATTCATACAGGGAAGGGGACTCTGGAAAACAAGGGTCCCAGTTTAGACAAGTTGGTACAGCACAACCCACAACACAGATTCTGTTTGCTTGGCAGACTGCAACATGAAATATGCATGAAGCCTCTTTAGCCAAAAGGGGAGGCCAGGTCAAGCTCAAGCTTTATAGCCCCACAAGCTCCTCTGATCACTGGTCTTCCTATTCTCTCCAGGATGTCACTGAAGGCATTGCCTTTGCTCAATGTCACTGATTATCAGAACATTGCCAGACCTAAAAAGAAGTGTCACCAAGTGTCATTCACAAGAGAATATTCTATCCTCTCTAATCACTCTTTTTGTGAATATGAGATGGCCCATGGAGGTATTCCTGAAGCTTCTGTATCAAAAACCCTGGACTCAGAGATACCAATGCAGGTTTTTATTAGCAAATTATGTGACCTCAGGTAAGTTACCTCATCTTTCTGCCTTAGTTTTTCTATATCTAATTTGAGAAGGAATGTTCTAGTTCTACCATTCCATAATTCTTCATCTGTGCAAACTTAAACCTTGAAAAGATAGTCTGCCATTTCATGCAGAGAATGAAAATCCTCCAACTTGTGGAAAAGAAAAGTCACTAGTCATCCTTTCTCATTCTGCTTCTGCAGCTGGATGTGGTATAACTTCCACTCCCAACTCTAAATTGCTGCCTGGGCTTAGACTGAAGTCTCTGTGGTTATGAATCAGAGAGTAACTCTTAAAGCCAGGAATGGAAATGAGACCAAAAGAGACAATTTGCCTTCCTTAGCTGACTTCTTACAAACTTCACTAATTTCTTCCAATAACAAAAAAATGGTTATTTGTAGTTTATGGACTATCATGTAGTATTGTTTCTGAAACATATGGCTCTAGAAATGAATTCCTAATCCTCCAATTGGAAAACCCTAGATTTTGTTTTAGTTGTTATTATCAGTTGTTGGATCCCCTGCTCTTTCATGAGACATTAGGTCATAGGAAATGAAGAGCTTAATGGAATACAATCATTGATACAATCTGCTCTTATCTGGGAAGTCTGATGAGGCTATTCATCTTTTTGGCATTCTTCCTCTGTTAAATTTCAAGGTATGGGTTCACAACAAGGCTTTGCAATAGCAGCCTACCCCCAAGAGCCACAAGCATGCTCACCTTAGCTCCTTGCTGCACTTCTACAAGATGCCTAATAAATATACTCATTTATGGTCCTCTCCTGTTGCTTCCATGAGAGGTCAGGAAGGAGGAGGAGTCAGCCCTACTTCACCCAGGTCAGCGGGCACTGCCTCATTTCAAAGTTTGAGAAGAAGCAATTTAGGAACTATATAAAGCTTTGGAGAAGATCCAAGGTGGATAGAAATGGGAACCCAAATGGTTTCTTCTGCAGAGCTAGTAAAATGGGCCACAGGGAATGGGAGGAAGTGGCTGCCTGAGTGTCATTACCAGAATTTGGTCAAGGGAGATAGAGGGTGAGTCTGAGTGTGGGAGTATGATCCTGGGAAACTGAGTGAGTGCATGAGGGCACAGAAGCACAGAAAAGAACTAGGGAGGAGGCCAAGGAGAAGCAAAGACAACAAGGAAGCAGTGCAAGATTTAAAGGTAAAGCAAGAAGCTATGTGATTGGTGTTCTTGCCAGCAGCCTGGGATACTCTGTTTCTTCTGAGCATGTCCCATTGGACAGGGAGAGGAGTGGGAAGGTTTTTCCAGAGGATCAATTTCCTTTCCAACTTCTCAGGGGAGGGGGCATCTGCACTGAGCTTAAAGACTTAGTTGGAGTGCATTAGTGATACCACAAAGACCATGAAGCTTGTGAACTGGACTCCAACTCTGGCCCCACTACTTATAAGATGTATCATCTCTGGCCAAATTGTGCCTCAATTTTCCTCTTCTGTAAAGTTAATTCATTCCACAAATCTTTACTGAGAACTAAAATATACAAGGCAATGCTATGTTGAATAAAATAGGCAGAAATTCCTGCTCCCTGCAGCTTATCCACTAGCAGATGAGAATAAAATAATTATAACCAACTCATGGGATTGTCATGAAAATTAAGGAGCTAATACATGTAAAGCACATAATACAGTGACAGCACATCACAAATGCTTCACAAATGTTAGCTGTTATTTTAATTAGATTGGCAAGAAAGGTGAGGGCATTCTAATCACAGGTGGGATAAGATGTGGTGAGTATGGAAACAACAAGTATGGCCATTTCGGTCAGTGCCTGGGATAAAGATAAAGTTGCACAGTTGGTTTAGGAGCAACTGTTCCCTGACCCATCAGCCACTTCCTACTTATCTTGAGGGGCAGTAGGGTTCAGACACTGGGTTGTAATCTCAGCCCAGCCACTCACTAACTTGCTTACTATGTGACCTTAAGATAAGTAACTTGAGCTCTCCGTGCCTTCATTTTCTCATTTTAAAATGTAGATATCAAGATCTATTTCACAAGGATGATGACAGGATAAAGTGAATTAAAAATGTAAATCTCTTAGAACCCTACCTGTCATAATTTCGGAAGCATTTAACAAATCTAAGCTGCAACTAATTGTCTTCATTATTGTTATTTCTATTATTTTCCTCAATTCTCTGGTTTACCACTCTGTGCAACAGTAACATTTTATTCTTCTTGTTTTTTGCCTTTTCTTCTATCCCCTACATTTCTGCCTTTTCCCTGTATTTGGGTCTCTGGAATGCATCTTTTCTTTCCAAAGGCCTCTCCTCTATTCTAGATTCTTACCGCTTTGTTCCAAGGATACAGCTGAAGTTTTCCAGTTGGCCTCTTTTTCTTAAGCCTTCCTTTATCCCAGTCTGTTTTTCACAAAACTGAGGGAACAATCTTTCTTAAAAAGCATTATCCACATGTTCAGGGATCTACTTTATTACATGTATTAGTCTTCTCCTGACATTCAAAATCATTTCATTAGCTCTGCCAGCCCCAATCAACTGTATAGCGTTAGTTGAAACCCGGAGAACTATTGTACACTAAAGAATCACACAACTAAACACACAACACAATTACCCCACCACAACCACTAAAGTGGTTAGCTCAGGAGCAAAGTCAAAAAAGGCAGCCTATTCTCATGATATTTGACTGCCATGGACAGCAAAATTGTTGATATCAGCCAGGGTCCCATCAGGAAACAGATGGCAGAGTCAAATTGGGTAATTTGAAAACAGTTGACTGAAAGGACTATTTACAAAGCTATGGGCAGGATTTAGGGAAATCAGTAATAGAGAGTATACTTCAGAGTTTGTAATGGTTGGGAGCTGTTATCATCCTTGAAGGGTCGAGGGCAGGGCATGGTTACAACATAGAGAAAGATAGAATTTGACAAGAGTTGTGGCCTCCCTAGAAGGATGCAGCCAACTCATGATGGGCCAGGAAAGAGGGAATCAGAGGAAGAAATACCCGCATCTCACATTCTTTTGTCTTCTGATCTTCTCTGAATCCAACCAGAAACCAGAGAGCAAAGTAGCCCATTGTGACAGTTCCTACAGGTCAACGTTCAGTCGAGAGGCTCAGGTTTACCTTATTCATGTACCACCAGGCAATCCTGGCAGGTGCTAGGAGCCTCCCGCACTCAAGGGCTCTTGGCCAGGGAATTTGCCCAGGCAATTTGCCCAGGCATGAGACAGCTGCATGGGCCCAGAGGATCTGGAGGACTTGTCTTCCCTCTGAGGAGACCTGGCCCATCCCTGTCTCCAATGTGTCCAGTTACTTAGTTTCAATATGAACTAAAAGAACTTGAAAATCACCTGTGCTCTTTAATGTCCTCTCCCAGGAAGGTTGACCTCAGCATAACTGAGCCAGAACACTATACCTAAGCCCGCAGCTTACTCAGGAGGGACAAGAGGGTTGGGCTAATGATGGGGAAGCAGAAGACAGCAGCAAATTTAATTAAAACAAACTCAAATCTTGTTTCTCTCTTTTCTTTTTTTTTTTAAAAGCAAGGCAGAAAAATGTGAAGAGTAGATAGAGGGGAACAAATGGGAAACACCCAGCATAATTGTAATAATAAATACAAATCTATGATGACCCTAGAGTTTAGCAATAAGCAACCTCCACAACAAAATGCATACTATGACCATGACCACTCTGCCTCCAATAGCCATTACACTTCCATCCCCCTAACCCCAACCACAAGGCCAATGTTTGGCCCAAAGGAGCCTTTACACAAATTTAAAAAGTCACCCCATCTTCAAAATATTTTACATTCATATGATGGAAAAGTATTGTAACATGCCGATTTTGTTAGCTGTGACATTTTAAAGTCATCTGCCAGTAAGTTCATTATGAAGATACAAATCTGCTGTGTATAAAATGAGAATGAGGTCCTGCTTCTGCGATGGCAGCATGATGAGCACTGTTGACCACACCCCAGTGAAACAAGCTAAACTGGTGAAAACTATTTTAAAAACAGCCATTTAAAGTCTCTAGAAATTGTCCTAAAGGCATACAAGAAATGAAGAAATATCTATTCAAGGAAATCTATTACAATTTGGGAAAAACAGTAAGAGTCTATAACATTTGAGCTGAGACCTGCTCTACCCTCTCCCCCCAGCTCAGATGGACAGAAGCTCCACTCCACATGGGTCTAGCCAAGAAGACAGGGCTTCTTTTCTCTCAGCTTGCAACCAAGGGTTACCACATCTCACCGGGAGGGGCAGGCCACCAACATTTCTTATCGTCTTCCACACTGAGTTGAAGAGGCTAAATTCCTGGTAAATGAGGCTGAGAGGTCAAGGGTTCTCGTCCTCCATCCAACCCCTACTCATAGGATGGAGGCTGTATCCCAGGCAAGGCAAGCTCAGAATACTGGGGCCCCATTGCTCTTGTTGCAGAGGTTCCACACAAGGAGAGGCAAAGCAAGCAGGTTAGAGGCTCTTGTCCCACCTAGCACCCAGAGGAGTTGCTTAGAGATTTTGCCCAGAGGGAGAGGCATTTCAGAAGAAAAGAGAGCTCTGAAACTCTCCCGCAAAGAAAGTAACTTTATTTGAAACAAACCGTGTGGAAGTTTAGACCTAAGGCATACTTTTGAAAATAATAGCTCCTCTAAACTAGAAGCAACCAGCTAAATTATAGCCCTGCTAGCTCACCAGAGTAAAGCAGGGAAAGACACAGCTAAGAAGAGCCTTCCTGGGGTTGGAACAAACTTCAAAGCCTGGACTCAAGAAAAGTATCCCTGCAAAGGTGCTTAAACTTACTTGGAACAGACTATAGGTACTTTATGCCCTAGAGCACTGTCCAAAAACATTAGACCAATCAACAAATAATCAGTGGAGCCTAACAGCTGGGTGTGATACCAATGAGACAAACAGCTTAATAGAGAGATCAGGGAAATAGGTAGTCAAAGAAAGCCCTGTTATCCCAGGGTGACTGTGTACCTGCCCTCAAAGAGTGACACCAAAGGCTTCACATTGTGGGGAAATCGATCTCACTACAATAGTCTAATCAAGTCATTAAACATAAATAAACAAACAGTAACAACAAGTTCCAGCAGGGGATGTGAGTATCCAGAATTGCCATGGTGTATTATCTAAAATGTCCAGTTTTCAACAAAAATTATGAGACATGAAAAGAATGTGTGGAAAGTGTGACACATTCACAGGAAAAAGAAAACAGGCAAAAGAGACTGCCTGTGAGAGAGCACAGAAGTCATAATCAATAGACAATGACTTCCAAGCAGCTATTTTCAATACATTTAGAGAACTAAAGGAAACTATGCTTAGGGAATTAAAGGAAGCTATGATGACAATATCTTATCAAATAAAGAATATCAATAAAGAGAAAAATTCTTTTTAAAAAAGGAACCAAATGGAAATTCTAGGGATGAAAATTACAATAACCAGAATGAAAAATCCACTAGAGGGGCTCACCAGTAGATTTGAACTGGCAGAAGAAAGAATCAGTGAACTTGAAAATAGATCAATAGAGATTATGCAATTAAAAGTACACAGAGAAAATAAGATGAAGAAAAATGAACAAAGCCTCAGAGAAATGTGGACATCTTTAGGAACACCAGTATATGCAATGGGAATACCAGAAGGAGAGAAGAGAGAGAAAGGTAGAGAAAAAATATTAGAAATAGTAATGTCTGAAAACTATCCAGTGTGATGATCACTTTAAATGTGATGCTTTATGTAGCACATAACCTGCACAGTTGTACACAGCAGTCCTGGGTCCACTACCACCATGACAATCATCATCTCTTCATCCCTTTTTCTACAAGAGAGAGAAATTCTGCTCTTGGCAGGAGGGTCTTCATACGGTCACCTAAACTTGCCTTAGTTATTCTAGACCATACTGACATCTCCTGTTTATAAATTACCCTTCTCGTTTCTTTTTATCAGTACAAATCCATCGTTTCTCTCAAGCCCCCAAGTCTGTCTTTCTTTTTTTTTTTTTTTTTTCTTTTACAAATACTCCATATCCACCAAATATACCCTTACCCTGTCCCCGTCCCCCATCCCCTGGTAATCTCAAGCCTATGCATTTTTATCTAATTGCTTATATTACTTAAATGCTTCTGATAGTTGTTCTATCATTTTATTTAAATATCCAACAAATATTTATTGAATGCCTATTATGTTTCAGGTATCATATTAGGCTCTAGCAAAGAACAAGATGAAGGCCCTGCCCCCATTAGCATACACACAAGTAAATAAACAAATAGCATAATTTAGATAACAAGAAGTGCTATGTAGAATGTAAAGCAGTATGTCAGAGATTACCTAGGGTAGCAGAGCTATTTCAGACAGCATCAGAGAAGGCCTTGCTCATATCTGAGCAGAAATCTGAATGAGGTTGATAAGACTTTCCAGGAAGGGCAAACAGCAGGGGTAAAGGCCTTGAGGCAGGAACATTCAGGATGGGTCTGGAGAAGAGTGAGAAGGACAGTATGATTGGAGGGTAATAAGCCTCCAGGAAAGGGGTGGGAGATGTGTTGGGAGGAGTGGTGGGGGACTCCACCATGTAAGGCCATATTGGTATGCCTTGTTTCTCCTTGGGATATCAGTATGGGAGTGCCAGACACTGGTTCCTTCCCAAAATACCCAAGTCCTGCCTTATCCTGTGCCCAGGCCTGGCCTGTCCAAGGAAAGAAGGATAGTGTCCATACCCAGGCCTCAGAGTCCCTGTTCTTGAAACTGAAGAATGCTAGAGCCAAGGATGAGTGCCAGATTCACTGGGGGAGCAGAAGGAGTGGTAACCATGGGCTAGAGATAAACAATGGTCCATTGAAAATGAGAAGACCCTCGGCAGGCTGATAGCAAGAATAAATTTACTGTAATATTTACTGTACACTTTATCCGTGCCAATCCTTTATGTACACATTGCTATTTAAACATGGATAAACCCTGCAAAGAAAGTATTTTTATCTTATTTTACACAGGAAGAAACTGAGACACAAAGAGGTTAAGTAACTGGCCCATGAGCACCTTATCAGTAGGCTTTGGCTCTGTACCTGAATCTATATGCTCCAAAGCCCAGATTTTTAACCAACCACTACTTCTGCCTTTCTGGAAGCTTAAAGGTTTAACAGGAAGAGAGAAGGAAGAGGAGGAGCTACAGCAAAGGAATTTAATAGGAGGAATCCCTCAATTTCAATGACCTGAACATCTTTTGACAATATAAATAAATTTTATTGCTTATGTGCAGTCCATTCTTCTTGTTCGGCAAAAGTAAGCAATCACATGTGAATTGACTTGAGAGAATAGGGACCAAACCTTAGAGTTTTATTTTTAAATCAACAGAAAATTTTGTTTTCTTCTTACAAAAATATTGCATGTTCATTTTTTTAAACTTAGAAAAACTCAAAGAAGAAACAGAACAAAATAAAAATTGCCTAGAGAATGTTCATTTAGTTTAATTGCTAATAAGACTGTCTAGAATCTCTGAGCCCTCATGGTAAATTCTTAGGAGGGAGAATCTGATTGGTCTAGATCATGTCTCCCCTGATCCAATCACCTGCAGCCAGAGAGGGTTGGGACCAGTTAGTGATATCATAGTTGCAGGGACCCAGCCCTTTGTGTTTTTAGAGAGGGGGGTCATCAAGGACATTGAGGGGATCCATTAAATCTGGTTTCAGAAGGCTCTCTCTGGGGAATGGATTGAGATTGAGAGGTATCAGAGTCAGAGAGGTGAACTGGGGGCTGTTGCAGTAATCTAGGCAAGAACAGACAGCCTCCTGGACTAAGTAGTGGCTGTGGGATGGAGTGCTGAAGGAGGAGCTCAGAGAAAAGTACAAGGTGGCACCAACTGTCTTTGGTGACTGAGTTGAAATGGGAGACCAGAGTGTGCTTTGCGTAAGAGGATATGTGATAGGATTGGTTAAAAAGACCATGAGTTTGAGGTTCTTATGGGACATCTAAGCAGAGGTGTTTAGTAGGCAGTTGTATGGGTCTAAAGCTTAGGGGAGTGATCTGAGTTGGAGTAAGATGGTAGTTAAATCCATGGGTAAAGATAAGATGACCAGGGAAGAAGTGTGGGGTAAAAAAAAATTGCTGATGACAGAAACCAGGGAGAACCATCAACATTTAAAGGACAGGAAAATTTGGGAAGAGACACCCACAATAGAGGCTGAAAGTGATCAGAGAGGTGGGAGAAATGATACGGAGTGCTGCCATGGAAACCAGTATGGAGTGTTGTCATGGAAACCAGTATGGAGAGCTGTCATGGAAACTAGCATGGATAGCTGTCATGGAAGTTGAGAGAAGAGATGATTTGAGAAAGTTAACAGGAAATGCAGCTGAGAGAGCTAATAACACAGGGCCTAGAAAGAGCCTATTCAACCTAGCAACCAGTTAAATTCAGTGGAGGGATAGAAGCTGAAGCCAGACTGCAGGAGTGAATGCACAGTGAGAAAATGCAGATAGCATATGCAGCCTTTCAGGATGCTTGACTATTAAGGGAAGGAGAAAGGATAAAAACTGGAATGAAAAGAGTACAGAGGGAGATGTGTTTGTGTATGTGTGTTTGCATGTGTTTCTGTGTATGTGTAAGAGACAGAGAGAGACAAACATGATTAAATACCTTTAGGAACCACAGCAAAGTGTAAGACACAGGCGATGGAACCCTGGGGGTGAAGCAGGAATGAGGCTGGGTATAGTTAAGTTTGTAGGCGGAAAAGTGGCAGGTTCTCTGCATAGAGGCATCCATTTTCTCAAACAGAGCTGATCACCTGCTGAGAAGAAAGTGGGAGGAGTGTGAACTGGGACACACACAGGCATTCCCCACCAGCACTGATGTTGAAATCCATGAAGTTGTGGTGGCCTCAGTCTGAGCAGCAACATTTTCTTTGTAGGGCTCAGCGGCCTTGGTAGAGAGAAAAAAAATCCACACAATCAGATTGACCGGGTTTGGGGAGGTTTGCTGGGTGTGAGAGATAGAATGTCAAGGAGGAAAGAGGGTGAAGGTAGGAAAGGGCTGATAGGCATGGAGAAAATGGTGTAAGAAGCTGCAAATGAGGTGTAGAGGGGTCCAGGGTGTGAAAGCACAGAAAGGACAGCACTTACGTGATTGGAAATTGTCTAGAGGTGCTCCACGAGGTATATTTGTGTTGAAACAGCTGACAAAGCCTTAACTCTTTGGTGCCTTAGTGGTGGCCTTCTCAGTATTAGACTCCGACTTGTGCAGCCTTATAGATAGGTAAGGCCTCTCCTACCCACAGATTTAATAATGAAATAATAAATGAATAATAAATATTTATGAGCTTTTCAGAACATTTGTGCCAGGGGCTTCTCACATGCATGTCATTTAATTTCCTTGACAATCTTGCTCTTACATTTGGTATTTCCTTATTTACAATAGACATGTGGGCTCAACATTGAATAATTCTACCATGCTATGAGCTTGGCTGATTTTTAAAAATAGCCCCTTCTCTGAAATCAACTCCAAATGGGGTGTTTGCTTCATCTATTGAACATTCTACCAGTGTTCCTAAAACCCTAGTCTGTCTCTAAATAACCCAAAATAGATCAAGCCATCTCACAGAATGTTAATTTTAGTTTCCACAAATTGAAGGAAGGAGAAGAGAAGTGGCCCTAAAGCACAGGGGCACCAGGCAGGGGAGACAGACCAAGGATGGGAAGTATATCAGGGTCCTGAGAGTCTCCAAAAAGCCTAAAGAATCTTGTCTGTGGTGTATCTGGCAGGAAAGTCCCATAGCGCCTAAAATCTTGGTCCTTTTGATCAGTAGCTTTTCTGAAAAGTATCCCTCCCTCCACCCGCCTGACACGTGGAGAATTGAGAAATCTTATTATAGGCCTTAAAAAAATCTCCATGTCCTGGATCATCTGCTTCTGCTGTGCGGGAGATTACATGTGAGTGAGCTTGGCTGGGGGGCAGGCAGCATCAGGCTCTGCCAGGGAGACAGCACTTCAAAAGGGAGGCACTCAATTAAGGAAACAGCCCTTTTTGGTCGTGGCTCCAAATCTCATTTCCAGCACAGGCTCTTCTGGTTAACGATAAGAAGCCAGAGATAAGAGCCTGCTTGTCGCCTGAATGGCTTCCTTCCTGAGGGAGGAGAGAAAAAAAAAGGAAAGAAAAAGATTAGCACAAGCATTGGCTCCTGATATATACAGCCTCCTTTCTGAAAAAATAAATAACCAAGAGCCCTTTGCCCTGTGAGGCTGTTTGGATTTCTATTCTCCCACTGCCCCATTCAGGTTGTGTTTTATTTTTTAAGGTTGGCCCTCTGTGCTGTGGGGCATTGTGTCCATTTTCTATAGAAGGTATTTAATGGATTACGTTGAAAAGAGTCAGCGGTAACCAGACATCCATGAGAGAGGTCTATTTACATGCAGTCACTCCTGCAGTTTTTTAAAAAGCACAGAATTAAAAGAAACAAATTGCTAGAAAAAGCAATCATTAGAGTCCTTTGTCCCTCTTGGATCCACCTCTTTATAACCCTCCATCTGCCAAGGGGGAAGGGATAGAACCTTGGGCAGGTTGGGAACAGCTTCTGGGGTGAAAGGGACAATCAATATTGTTAAAATAAGATATTAGATGTGATATATTCACATGAGTTTATTTGAGTAGTTTACAATTCATGAATTCGGCAACATCCAAACTATAAGTGGAAAGGGGAAGCTTCTGTAGGGAAAATGCAGAAGGAAGTGAGGAAACGTTCTCATTTGCTGACATTAAGTTTCCATTTTACGTGAGGAGGGGTCTTACAAAGTGGGGAGCAGCTATAGATGCGTTGGTTAGCATAGTATACATGTCCATTCTGATAACGTTCTACTGGAACAAAACTGATTTATCTCCAGGTCTTGTTTCTCTACAGTTCTGTAGGGTGCATTCCATTGTTCCATTTTCTCAGAAAGCCCCAGCAGATCAATTGTTTTTGTCCTTTAGAAAATCCTTTCTCAGAAAGTGTTCCCCCTCAGCGATGCCCAATGCAGGTGGTGATTTTATTTTACCTTAGCAATACCAACAAAATATATGAGGCTCCTGGCTCTTACTGCTTTCCATTCTGCTGCTGGTGTTCTCCGAGGGTCTTTTCCCAGTGAGCGCACCAAAACTGCCTCTAACAATTTGATTCAGAAAAACTTTTAAAATTCTTCACAAAAAGCAAGGTGGCCTCATATGAAATGTGATATTTGGCCTAGTACTTAAAATCAGTGGACTGCTGGGCCATACAGGGACTGACAGAGCACTCAGGAAATTTGCATCCTCTCCATGCACCGTGTGCACCTCTCACTCCTTCAGTGAAAGGACTGTGTTACTATTTGTAATATTTTTTGCATCTGCACATTGAAGACCCCATCTTTTGCTTTTCACATACTTTGTGATCTTAAAATGTTTAGCGCTGTTGTTAGAAGGACTGATCCTATTAATGGAGAAAGCTAGTGACAAACACTAGGTCCATGTTTTTTCCAGGTCACATTCATTATAGAAACAGAAGTAGGGTATTTGATTTGATTTACGGAAAATAGACTGCTGGGAAGGAATGCAGAATCAAGGGTCTCATCTCAAATCACTTTTTAAAGTAGAGAGGTTTCAGTATTATTGAATATAAAATTAATAAAAAATTTCAAAAAGCTTTTGTTAAGTTGTGTCAACAGCCTAAAGAAAAATGAAAATCTATTCAATTTAACAAGTATTTATTGACTAACTATGCCAGATGCTTCTGAGAATACAAAGGTAAACTCAACGTGAATCAATATCAAGTCCTACATTTAGGTTCAATCAATTACATAAACTCACAGTCCATGGTACATAGATAAATTAATTCATAGTTCATGTGAAGTCGGCCTCAAAACTCTGATGTGACTGGAAACCAGCTCATGAAGCCCTGGGCTGCATGAATTTAAGCACAATATCCAGGTAAAAGGCAGCATCCCTTCAGAGTCTTCTCTCTGTTGTGACCGCATCTGGAGTGTTGCATTCATTCTGGCCATTACACCACTCTGTGTTTAAAATGGACTTTGACAAAGTCAAATCTGTTCAAAGGAAAGCTTGTGTATGGTAAGAATCTTGGAAAACATAATGTGAAGAGCAGTTGAGGGAATGGAGACTGTTAAATCTTGAGACTTTCAGGTTTAGGGAAGATAATGGTAAATATACTAAAAACTACTGAATTGTACATTTTAAAGTGGTGAATCTTATGGTATGTGAATTATAGCTCAAAGAAAATCCTTACATTAAGTTGCTTGTATTCTAACGGGGGGAGTGTTTCCTTTATCTGTTGCTGCATAACAAACTACCGCAAACTTAGCAGAGGAAGTTTTATTTATGCTCATGGATTCTATAGGACAAGAGTTTAGACAGAACATAGCAGAGATACCTTGTCTCTACTCTGTGTTGTCTGGGGTCTCATTAAGTTGCTAGAAAAGTTTTATGAAGTGATATAGGTGACTCAACTGGCTAGGAGCTGGAATCAACTGGAGGCTTTCTCACTTGCGTATCTGATACCTGGTCTAGGATTACTCAAAGTCTGGGCTTGACTGATACTATCCATCTGGCACCAACATAAGTCTGTTTGATCTGGGCTTCCTCACAGTATGGCTGCGTCAGGGAAGTTGGGCTCCAAAAGCAAGTGTCCCAGTGAATAAGGAAGAAGCTTTATGGCCTTTTATGACCTAGTTTCAGAAGTTACATGGTGTCATTTCCACCATACTCTAATCTTCAAGAAGTCAAATGCCCACCAAGATTCAAGGGATAGGGACACAGACTCAACCTCTCAAGAGAAGAATCAAAGAATTTGAAGTAATGCTTTAAAACTGCCACAGATTGGCAGAAAATAAACTAACAAATATATAAAATGCTATATATAATATGTCTAATTGTAATAAATCCTATAAAGTTTTATAGGGAGTACTGTGGCTTGGGGATTTGGGGGTACAATCCTAAATAAGAAGGACAGAGAAGGCCTTACTGACAAGGTGGCATCTGAGCAAAAGTTTAAGGAGGTAAAAGAACAAACTGTGTAGACACCTGGGGCATGAGCACTCAGGTCAGAAGGAACAGCAGTGCAGCGGCCCTCAGGCAGGAATGAGCCAAACATGTTCAAAGAACACCAGGAAAGACAATGGAGCTGGAGCCAAGTGAGCAAGGGAGAGAGCAGCAGGAGACTGGGTCTAAAGGTAATAAATTGGGAGGTTCAGGTGCTGTAGGGCCTTCAGGGCCGCTGGAAAGGCTCTGGGCTTTATTCGGGTGACATGGGAAGTCGTTGGAAGGTTTTGAGTAGAGGAGTTTGTTGACAGAGGAGCCTAACGTCGACTACATTATTAGTACATATATGGGCTGATGAGGGGAGAATAGAACACAGAGGGCAAGAGTGAAGACAAGACACCAGTTACAAGGCTAATGCAATAGTCCAGAGAAAGACGCTGGTAGCGAGAAGTATGGTATGGGGTGAGGTGGGGAGAAAAGTTGGATTCTGGATATATTTTAAAAATATAGCCAATAGGATTTCCTACTGGGATGAATGTAGAGTTTAAGAGAAAAAAGACAATTCAAGGATAACTCCAAGTTTTTTGACCAGAGCGATTTGTTGAATGGCATGTCATTAACTAAAACGAAGAAGACTACTGGAAGGATGAGTTTTAGGGCAAAAATTGGTTAGTGTTGGATATATAGTCAGTTCCCTATAATGTGATATAAGTGTCCCTAAAAATCACCACAAAATTATGCAATAAAAAATACAGAGCATGTGGGGAAAATGGGGCTAGAGGTACAATACTCAAAACTTTATCAGGGGCACATTAAAAAAAGAAAAGACAGGAACAAATGCAAATGGTAGCACAGTTTTATATGTGTTAAATGGTTAAGAAATAAATAAAAGCTACAATAAATATGGCACATCATCTTGTAAATGACCTGAAGTTTGTTTGTGAAAGAAAGCATTGGGAAGGTTGCAGCATGAGTTATTATTCAGTGGTGAAAGAAGTGTCATCAGAAATAGGACAGAAAGCTGTAGCAACAGATGTGGATGGATGTGGCTCATAGTTCTCAGTTCAGTTTGGCATTGAACAGTAGAGTTTTAAGCGATCTTTCCTAGCCTTTAATGCTGGGGCATGTTTTTCTGCCTTTAAGATATATGTCATTTTTTTCAACAAAATTGAAAATTTGTTCCAATGTATAGCCTTTTTCACTAACTTTTGCACTGCTCGAAATTCTTCTGCAGGTTTTTCATCTGCCCAACCACTGAAGGTTTTAGAAATTGTAGCAATATTTGAAACCACTAAACCAGGCACTAAAACCAAAAGGAGTCACTTCCACATGGTATGGTGATTTTCATTAAGGCCTTTGTATATAGATAGTACTTACTCTTTTGTTATAAGGAATTTTGTTCCTGGCTTTTCATTGTTCAACTATCTTTTCTTTCCTTCTATTTATTTGAGCCTTGTGACTTCACAGCACTTGAAGTTGTTCTACCCATAGACTCCCCCATCCTCCCCGCTAGCATTTTTGGTTATGGTCTGCAATGTGGATTTTTTATGTTTATTGCTCAGGAGATAGCACAATGAGTCCTAGTTGGCACAGCACTGGAAAGTTATGCACATCAGAACTGTGTCCTTGCTAGGATTTGTCAGTTACCATAGAACCATGCAAAGGTAGGACACAGTTCTGAGCCACATGTGTTCCTCTTAATATGGTACTTGCAGGGTGTGCCAGTTTGAATGCATTATGTCCCCAAAACACCATTATCTTTGATGCAATCTTGTGTGGGCATACGTATTAGTGTTGATTAGATTGTAATTCTTTGATTGGGTGTCTCCAATGTAGGTTTGGATAATTTCCATGGAGACATGGCCCCACCCATTCAGCGTGGGCCTTGTTTAGTTTACTAGAGCACTATATAAGCTCAGACAGAAGAAGCAATCTTGCTACAGCCAAGAGGGACACTTTGAAGAATGTACAAGAGCTGAACAGAGGAGCTTCAGCTTACAGAGACATTTTGGAGATGGCCTTTGAAAGCAGACTTTTGCTCTGGAGAAGCTAAGAGAGGACAAACACCCCAGGAGCAACTAAGAGTGACATTTTTGAGGAGCTGAATCCTAGGGAGGAACATCCTGGGAGAAAGCCATTTTGAAACCATAACTCCAGAGCAGATGCCAGCCACATGCCTTCCCAGATAACAGAGGTTTTCCGGATGCCATTGGCCATCCTCCAGTGAAGATACCCAATTGCTGATGGACACTTTATAGCCTTAAGACTATAACTTTGTAACCAAATAAACCTCGTTATAAAAGCCAATCCATTTCTGGTGTCTTGCGTTCTGGCAGCATTAGCAAACTGGAACACAGGCAAAGACTTTCAAAACACCTTATTATTTCAAATTTATCAATACATAAATAATTCTCCTTTTGTTTGCACTGGTTGGCATTTTTGAACTAAGACTTTTAGACATGTTGAGATGTTGAATTTGTGTTTTTTGACATAGAAAAATTCACAAATGCAAAAGAATAGCAAACTACAAGTTTGTAGGTTAATGCACAAGAAGAGGACAGAGTTGACAATTGATTGGCGTTACCATGGAGTTGTGGGGGCAAAAACCTGATTGCAGAGAATTCAGGGGGAAAGAAAGGAGAGAACTGGAGACAACAATGAAGCTAACTCTATCAAAGAATTTTGCAATAAAGGAGAGTAGAGAATTGCAGTAATAACTGGAATGGGATATGAAGTCAAAAGGGATTTTAAAAGGGTTTTTTGTTTTTGTTTAAAATGGGAGAAATTATAGCATTCTTGTGTGCTATAATGGTAAGGGGAAATGTTAAAATTGATGATACCCTGGGGGAGAGGAAATTATTACGGGTTTTTGAGAGAGGATGAATGCTATCCAGTGTCCAAGGAGAGGACTTGGCCATAGATAGGTGTGATGGTTAGGTTCATGTGTCAACTTGGCCAGGTGATGGCACCCAGGTGTCTGGTCAAGCAAGCACTGGCCTAACCATTACTGCAAGGACATTTGTGGCTGGTTAATAAACCAGAAGGCTGGTTTATTAAATTATCAGTCAATTGGCTGCAGCTGTGACTGATTACATCAACGAAGGGCATGGCTTCCACAATGAGAGAATGCAATAAGCTGGATTTAATACAATTAGTTGAAGACTTTTAAGCAAGACAGATGGGGGACCTTCACTTCTTCTTCGGCTAACCAGAGAAAGGTTTCCTGAAGAGTTCATTGACGTTGCCAGTTCGTTTCCTAAGGAGTTCATTGAACATGTTCATTGGAGTTGCCAGTTCGTTGCCTGAGGATTTCCTTGAACATCTTCATTGGAGTTGCCAATTTGCTGCCTGCCCTATGGAATTGGGGCTCATGTATACCCACAGTTGCATGAGACACCTTTATAAATCTTATATTTATAAATATCTCTTGTTGATTCTGTTTCCCTAGAGAATCCTAACTAATACAATAGGAGTGGAGACAGTTCATTCATGGTGGCCAGAGGGATGGTGGGAAACACAGGTACAGGTATAGTAATTAAGAGCATGAGGTGGTAGGAACTTGTGAAAATCCTCTTCTCATAGCTTTCCTTTTCTCAGTGAAGTGAGAAGCAAGTTCATCAACTAAATAAAGATTGGGTAGGAGGAGGGATTAAGGAGAAATATAAAAGTATGAAGCAGTTTTCTAGGATATAGGAATAAACCAGGGAAATATAGCAAGCTGTCTGGGCAGCATTGAGGGGCCCACTGGAGATTGGTGTTCATGAGAGGAAAAAGGAGGTAACGATCATGGAAAAAATGCAGAATAGTACCCAACACATCATAACAGTTGAATCAATGGTAGCCATTTTATTATCAGTAATTAATAGACCCATGCCTTACTCTTAAGAAATCTTAACCAATCTTTTAAATGAGGAGGAGATTTGGTATTTGAACCAATGTAGCATCCTTGTAAGAATTTTTCATTACCATTTCCCATGGTGAGGCCCTACTTAGGATGAATTAGATCAGGGTTTGTATACTAATTTAGTCACTTATTTGAGGGCTTCCACCCATAGTTGTTCAGACTGTTCTGGACACAATGCCAGGGAATGTCATTAACATCCATGCCCCCAAAGCTGAGCTGACATAGCACCCTCCCTCCCTGGTAACAGTGGTGAGACTTGTGGTGGACATACGACCCAATCATTCTTACCCTGCATTGTTATATAGAGTTGAGAAAGAGAGAGAGTTTTCTTTCTTTTGGGTTGCCTAAGCTGGGAGACACTCTGTCCCATTGTCCAGTAGATGCTTTCTGCTGCTTTCTGATGCATCTCCAACTGCTGTTCTCCATTCCTTCTTCAGAACATACTGAACAATGCCCAGAGTGCTTTGAATACTTACTGATTGCTTCAAGGGTATTCTTTTGTCTTCTCACCATCAGTTGAGTTATATACTTACTCAGAGTCAACTATGTTTGTTCCCAAACCGTTTATGACACCTGGTCTTTACCATAATTATATAACATGATTCATGCTATATAAATCAATGCTATCGGAGTATGAACCATGAAAACAAAGCCAAATATTTTTGAATATTTTTTGATAAAAGCAAAGCACTACACAGAAGAAAGCTGCTTTCAATTTAAGTGTGGGCAAGAAAACTTTAAAAGAGAATAAAAATATCTAGATTTAAATACATCCTTAAGTTCCCTTTCCATTACAAAGAAATCAAAACTGAAAATTATAGGTAATATACTATGCAGTGGTTTATGTAAGAGAAACAGCTCAGAACTCTAATCAGAAAGAACTTGGCCCTTCCTCAAAAGACTGGCAAATAAATGTACATTGAAAACTTATTTAGCATTAACAGAAAATACCAATTGGAGTGAAACTGAGTATGCTGAGGCGTATATTGTCATTGTATTAGTTAGGGTTCTCTAGGGAAACAGAATCAACAGGAGATATCTATAAATATAAGAGTTTATAAAAGTGTCTCACTTAACTGTCGGTATGCATGTGTCCAAATTCCATAGGGCAGGGAAAAAATTGGCAACTCCAATGAAGATGTTTGAGGAACTCATCAGGCAGCGAACTGGCAACTTCGATGAACATGTTTGATGAACTCCTCAGGAAACAACTGGCAGCTTTGATGAACTCCTAAGGAAATGCTTTGCTGGTTAGCTGAAGAAAAAGTGAAGGTCTTCTAACTGTCTCGCTTAAAAGTCTTCAACTGATTGAATTAAATCCAGCTGATTGCATTCTCTCATTGTGGAAGACACACCCCTCATTGATGTAATCAGTCATAGCTGCAGCCAACTGACTGATAATTTAATAAACCAGTCTTCTGGCTTATTACCTAGCCACAAACGTCCTAGCAGTAATGGTTAGGCCAGTGCTTGCTTGATCAGACACCTGGGTACCATCACCTGGACAAGTTGACACATGAACCTCACCATCACAGTCACCATCCTGCATTAATTCTGGCCGTTATTAATTTCCACTCTGCCTTGATCTGGTTTTATTTTATGTGTTTCCTTGTTTTAACTCTGGCAGTTGGTGGTCCCTGATTGCCAAGAGCCTCTCCAGTCCCTTTTGTGCCATAACAATTTGGCCTTTCAGTGAATTTCTTTCCTTTCTGTAGTTGATCTTTATAGAACTCTGCCCTTTCTGGTCCCCAGGCTGCCCTCTGTTCTGCTGAGAATTGGCATCCTGGGTCACTTTCCCAGCTCTGCATCCCTAACCTACAATCCAGAAGCAGCAACTTGAAGCTCCTGATACAAGTTCAGAAAGGGCACATTCACTTCCCTTCAAGTTTTGGCTTTTTCCTAATGATCATTTTCCACTTCTAATAAATGCTAATTTACATTTAAAAAAGAAACTTATAATCTAGGTGAGAGGCAGGGCAACATAGTGGCATAGGGAGGTGTGGAATTTAGTTAGTCCCCTAGAACAAGTAGCAAATAGTCAGGAACAACTAGTAAATAAACTGGAGTAAGTGTTAGGAGGACCTGTGACCAGACAACATTATACACCACTCTGGAATGGGTGGAACAGCTGAAATCGCAGCACAGAACTCTAAGTGAAGATCCCCAAACTGCGGAGCTGGTGCTCTTTCCTAAACAGCATGTCAGGTTGATTTGGAACACTTCCCTATGGGAAAAAGAAGCAGTCCCTATTGGGAGCACTGGAATGTAACTCAACCAAGCTCCAATTGCAGTTTTAATTAACAAATTTGGGCTACTAAATACAACCTATGAGCACAGATAAACCCAGAGCAAGCAGGAAAGGAACTCAGAGGTTTCTCCCAGCACAGAGGAGGCAGACTGATGGAAAAGATACATAAATAAATAAAAACAGAAGTTACTGGAGTTGGCTGAGCTCAGAATACTAGAAAAGGGCTGTGTCCCAAGAAAAGGGGCACACATAACAAGGAACCAAGTCTGGTTCTTGCCTGGTGAACTGGAGGGCTGGGGACTGGCTCTGAAAATGGGAACTTCTTCATTTTTTTCTTTTTTTCTCTCATTCTAAGTATCTCATTAGAGAAAGTCTCAGAAATTTTCAGTTGTCAGCACTGGCCCAGACAAGGAGGGAGTTAAGATAATCAGAGTCAAAGGAAAAACTCAAGTGTAGGAGATAACTCTCCAAAGGGATTATTTTCCCTAAGAAAAAGGGGGGGGGGTGGTAGGGCCCAGCTCAACTGGTGGCCCTCCCTCAGAGAACTAAGACCCGAGGGCCGGGGGGGGGGGGGGTTGGGGAACAGAAACAGTTTAAGCTTGGCTTCTGGCACCCTTGGCCCCTGACCTGGACAGGGTTCACTGAGAATTAAAGGTACCACACTTCTTTACACTGGTGGGGAACTGCGGGCTGACAAACACTGCCTGCTGGGCAGGATAGGAAAAGCAGAGAGTCTAGAGGCCTCACAGTAAAGTCTGACCATCTGGTGGGTCTCACCCTCAGGGAAACCTGATACAGATTATACCCTCCTGAGACCAGGGCCCATCTGCTCTGGGGAAATCTGATTGGGGTAATCAAGGAAACCAGATGCCTAGACAAAAAAATTATAAAATTGTACTAGGAAAAGTGAAGACATGGACCAGACAAAGAAACAAATTTCCATTTCAAATGAAATACAGGAGTTGAAACAACAGATTAAAGATCTTGAAACAAATGTGCTAAATCAAATAAAAATCAAATCAATGAATTAAGGGAAGATATGGCAAAAGAGATGAAGGATGTAAAGAAGACATTGGGCAAACATAAGGAAGAAATTGAAAATTTGAATAAACAATTGGCAGAACTTATGGGAATGAAAGGCACAATAGAAGAGATGAAAAGCACAATGGAGACATACAACAGCAGGTTTGAAGAGGCAGAAGTTCATGAATTAGAGGACAAGACATCTTAAATCCCACATACAAAAGAACAGATCGGGAAAAGAATGAAAAAAATATGAGCAGGGGCTCAGGGAATCGAATGAGAACATGAAACACATGAATATATTTGTCATGGGTGTCCCAGAAGGAGAAAAGAAGGGAAAAGGGGCAGAAGCAATAATGGAGGAAATAATCACTGAAAATTTCCCATCTCTTATGAAAGACTTAAAATTGCAGACCAAGAAGCACAGCGTACCCCAAACAGAACAGATCTGAGTAGACTGACTCCAAGACACTTAATAATCAGATTATTAAATGTCAAAGACAAAGAGAGAATTCTGAAAGTAGCAAGAGAAAAGCAATACATTACATACAAAGGAAGCTTGATAAAACTATACGTGGATTTCTCAGTAGAAACCATGGAGGCGAGAAGGCAGTGGTATGATATATTTAAGATACTGAAAGAGAAAAACTGCCAACCAAGAATTCTATATCTGGCAAAACTGTCCTTCAAAAATGAAGGAGAATTTAAAATATTTTCAGACAAACAGACACTGAGAGAGTTTGTGAACAAGATACCTGCTCTGCAAGAAATACTAAAGGGGGCACTACAGGCAGACAGGAAAAGACAGGAGAGAGAGGTTTGGAGAAGAGTGTAGAAATGAAGAATATCAGTAAGGGTAAAAAGAGAGAGAGAGGAAAAAAATAAAAATAAAATAATAAATAACATATAAATTCAAAAGACAAAATGGTAGACAGTAGACATTACATTAAGTGAAATTAGCCAGAAACAAAAGGACAGATACTGTATGGTCTCACTAATATGAACTAATATTGATGAGCAAAATTTAAGAGTTGAGATCACAGTTATCAGGAGATAGCAAGAGGTTAGAGATTGGGCAGTTGATGCTTAAGGAGTACAGAAGGTTCAACAGGATTGACTGTATAGATCCAGAAGTGGAATGGACAGCATAACAGTGTGTGATGGTAACACAATATTGTAAGTACTCTGAACAAAGACGAGTATGAGTAGGTTAAAAGAGGAAAGCTATGGGCATGTATGACACCAGAATGAAAGATAGGAGATAAAGACTGGGATTTTATGACTTAGCAAAATCTAAAGTGATCAATGATGGTGATTAAATGACCAAATATAAGAATGTTTTTAAACGAGGGAGAACAAATGAATATCAACATTGCAAGGTGTTGAAAATTAGATAGTGTAAGGGAAAAATACAATCAATGCAAACCAGAGTCTATAATTAAGGGTGCCATTGCAAGATGCAATGGCAATATACCAAAGCTGAATGTCTTTAAGAGGGGGATATAAGGGAGTGATATGGGGTTTTTGGTGGTGGTGGTATTGTCTGACCCTTTCATTGTATTTCATTTTATTTTTATTTTTCTTCTTTTATATTTTTCTTCTTCATTTTTGTTTTCTCCTTTTCCTCTTTCCTTGCAGAAGAAATAGAAATTTCTTCATATAGATTGTGGTGGTAAATGCATAATTATGTGATTATACCAGGAATCATTGATTGTTCACTTAGGATGGTTATATGGTGTGTGAATAAAACTGTTAAAAATAAATAAACAGAGGGATACAAGTGCTGCAGAAAATGTGGAGGGAGGGATGTAACTATTCCCTGTTTTTAAGGAAGTAGAATGGCACAGCCCAGCTGGAGGGCAGTATAGTGATTCCACAGGAAGCTAACTATGGGATTACCATATGGTCTAGCAACCCCATTATTGGGTACATACTTCGAAGAACTGAGAATAGGGACATGGGCAGACATTGCACACTGTTGTTAATGGCAGCCATATTCACTATTTGCAATGGATGGAGGTGTCCTAAGGGTACATCAACTGATAAATAGAATGGTTAACTGTGGTATACCAAGAGGTGGCAAGAAGAAATGAAGTTGTAAAGTATACACCTAAGTGAATGGACCTTGAGGACAGAATTGAAAAGACACACATTATAATGCCTCACTAATATGGACTAACTATAATGTACAAACTTTGAGAATTGAATCAGAGAGCAAAGGTTATAAGCGGAAGGCTTATGGTAAAGGTCCTGGATTGTAAGCTCTTACAGCAGTCACATCTATTCATGAGGTGTAACGATTGTCTCTAAATTCTGAAACGCCGAGCTGTTTGTGTATAACCTGGTCTGTCCCTGGAACTTCAGGTGTCTGTGTGACACCTGAGACTCAGAGCCAGAGTTTGCCAGCTATGAATGTCAGCATTATCTCATACAGCAAATGTTAAAGAGGGTGAAAAAGAGATCAGACTTCAATTAGAGATATGAATGAAATGGACTTGATTAGAACTAAGGTAATCCAGACTAAAGGGAAAAGGATGATATTGACTGTGTTCTAAAACTCAACTTCTGTGTGAAACCAAAGGAAGAGAGGTTTATTTGGTGCAAAATCTATACTTTCTATAGCATGCTATATAATTTAAATTGTATGGTCAGTTTATTCAAACATCATAATTACATGGAACCTTGAATAGGGGGTGCGACCTGGTTGGTTTGTACAGGTTAGTGTGAAACCCCAATACATCCCAGAGTAATTTGAGAAGAGAATAAAAATGTATTTGCAAAGCCCCCTTGAGGGACTGGGGGAAAATGTGGAAATTTTAAACTTCCCCACCTGGGGAATTCCTGATATTTCCACAAGCATTGGGGACTACCATTGTAGTAGGGCAAGCCTTTGATACTGGGGCTTGCCCTTATGAAGCTTGTTACTGCAAAGGAGAGGCTAAGCCTACTTATAATTGTCCCTAAGTGTCATCCCCAGAGAACTTCTTTTGTTGCTCAGATGTGGCCTCTCTCACTCTAAACCCACTTGGCAGGAAAACCCACTTCCCTCGCCCCTTCATGGGACATGACTCCCAGGGATGAGCCTGGACCTGGCATTGAAGGATTAAGAAAGCATTCTTGACCAAAAGAGGAGAAAAAAAAAAAAGAGAAAAGTTTCAGTGACTAAGAGATTTCAAATAGAGACAAGAGGTCTTTCTGGAGGTTATTCTTATGCATTATATAGATATCCCATTTTAATTTTTAGGATATTAGAATAGCTAGAAGGAAATATCTGAAACTGTTGAACTGCAATCCAATATCCTTGATTCTTGAAGATGATCGTATAACTATATAGCTTATACAATGTGACAGTGTGATTGTGAAAACTTTGTGGCTCACACTCCCTTTATCCAGTGTATGGACAGATGAGTAAAAAAAAGGGGGACAAACAGTAAATGAATAATAAGGGGGAGGGAAGGAAGGAGCATGAGATGTTCTGAGTGTACCTTTTTACTTTTATTTTTATTCTTATTCTTATTTTTATTTTTATCTTTTGGAGTAATGAAAACGTTCAACAAATTGATTGTGCTAATGAATGAATGCACAACTATATGATGATACTGTGATCAATGGATTGTACACTTTGGATGATTTTATGGTATGTGAATATATCTCAATAAAATTGCATAAAAAATCTTATAGTCTAAAATAAAACATTTAAGATATGTATACCATTTTTATGATTTCCTGCTTTAATCAACTTTTAAATTTACCCATCAACTCCCAGTCCTGCTCCTACAGGATAAGAATGATTGTATGGCAGATTTTAAAGCTCTGTTCTCCAGATTCACTAGGAGGCAAATTAGAGTTGGTGGAGGCTTTCAGTAAATGGATGTCACACAGGGCAGGCATCTAGTGAGGAGGAATGCCCTGGGAATACCCAGGAGTCCAGCTTAAATTGGAGGTGGGGGTGGGTTTCCTTGATGCCTTTGTAGATCTTAAATAGGGGAGAAACAGTTTAGGAGATTTAGCTAAAGAAGGAGGATAGGTGCTTTCTATCTTCCAGGTAGCGTATGTAGATAGGGGAGGTGGGACATGCAGATCAACCTAGAATCAGGAATTGCAAGCTGTGAAAGCAAAGAGCAGGATTGGGGGTGAGTGCTGCCCCTAGGGAAGAAGCTGTTTGCTATCTGCCCCATTTTTGGTGCTAATATAGCCTGGGTAGCTCTGGCTCAGGCTGCTACCCAAAGCCAGAGGATGTAAAAAGCCTCAAAGTGAATATTGACCCAGTTTGAAAAAGAACTAGAGATGCTAAGGTTAATCCACACTGTGAAAGATTTTGCCATTAATTTTTAGTGTCTGGGCTATTTTGTTGAACATTATTTTAAATAGGAAAGCAAAATATTCTCTATTTCAGAAAAATTATTCCAAGCATTACTCATGACTGAGATTTTTCTGTACTTAAAGACAAATTCATAAATAATGTCAGTAGGCATAGAAAAGAATTTTAATTCCTCCTTCAAATGACATATAAAAAAGAAACTGCAAACACATAATCATTATCTCCACAGATAAATCAAATAAGTCACTGGTTTTGAAGTCCTCATCATTTTTAATGAAAAGTCAAAGGCCCATCTTATGTATTTTGAGAATTATAATATAAAACTAGATTGATCGCTTTTACAATAAGTCTAACTTGAATTTTTTGGCTAAATTCAAGATTAACTCTCAAGGGTTTTATGACACTTTCTTAGTTTGACTATTACTTGAGTATAACTATACTTAAAACTTAACTCTTGTTTTTCTGAAGACATATACTTGTTGTAAAGCAGAATTAAATAATTTGGGGATCTGAATTTCTTTTATTTCAGCAAGCAATTTATCAATCACTTATCTTCATTTGTTTGGATAGACGTTAACCTGCTGAGCCTTCATGAGCCTTTATTAAAACCTCCTTAGCCACCCTGCTTACTACTTAAGGTTTGATGAAGTCAATTTCCCCATTTACAGAAGATTTTTGCTGTAATAAATATATAGACGGGTCTAGAGGTGTAAGAAAATAGACTCCTCCCTCCAGTGTATTTGTATTGACACCTCAATGGAAACTTGACCATATGGTTCCAAGGGCAAGTGGCAAGTTCGATCCAAGGAAACTTCCCAATGATCTCGAAACTATAATGCAACACATTTGGAGCAGGTAAATTGTACTCTTTCAGTCATTCATTGATTTTCTTCATTCAGCCTTGAACTAAATTGAACATATGTATATATTATGTGGAAGATATGAAGATGAGGTATGACATACTTATCTGGAAAGTTAAGACATAGTAAGAGCTCAATAACATTATTGAAAACAAGTAGCATCAAGGCAATCCATTTCTAATAGCCAGATGAGTGGTGCTGGATAGTGAGTGTTATCTTCCTACTGATAAAGAATCAACTTATAATCCTTATAAGTTGATGGGCAAGATGATATCAAGGAGAAGCTAGGACTTCAGCAAAGTTCTGAAGGATACCCTAGAATCAAGTGTGTAAAAAAGCATGGGGTAAATGTTAGGTAGCATGAAATGGGGGAAAGGGAATGAGCAAGGCTTGGGGATGAAAATGGCCATGAATGTTTAAGGAACAGTGACTTGTTCAGTCTGTCTGGAACAGAGGGTTACGGATAGGAGTAGTTGGTAATTTAGTTGCCCTACATGTGATAGGTGCTTAATATATTTTTGTTGAATTTAATTTAAGGCATGTTGGAGGGGATTCTTAAATGCCAGCCTACAGGTAATGGAAAATTGTTGAAGTCTCTTGAGCAAGAGCATGGCAGGATGAAATTACTTAAGAAATCCCTGCTATAGTCCAAGAGTAACATAAAAAGGACCAGTTAGGCCAATCAGTGCACAGTCCACAGTGATCGATTCAGGAAAGTGGGAATGTGAACTACATTTCTCCAAGCAAAGTGATGCCAAGATTTTGGTATGATGCCTGGGAAAGAAATAGGCCTTCCTTGTGATATAGTTTTGGACAGTGGGATATAAGTTGAAGTTTTAGAGTGGGCTTCCAGGAAAACTTTAAAGGTCACACTCAACAAGCAGGTCCATTTTTGCCCTTTTAACTTTCTCCTTATTTCTCCTAAAAAAAAAAAAAAAGTTCCGGCTGGGGCCATGAAAATGAAGATGGCCTTGTGAGAATTAGATTAAGTTTAGCTTTCATGCAGGGTGGGGGCAGCTCAGGGGAATGGAAGAGGGTCAAGAAGCCAAGCTATAATCGGTGGTCGGTCCTCCTGTTTATCTGCCCACTGTCTTTGCAAGGTGGAGACTGGTGGGGCAGGGGGGGTAGATGTTCCTTAAACAGCTTCATAAGTTGTTACCAAACTAGCTCAGACTGGCTCTGCAGTTCGAGGACAAAGGAAAGAGGGGTGGAGACTTGTTTCAAATGTTCCAAGTTTGCACAGGAGACTTTTTTTTCAAATGTTTCCAATTTGGGCGGGCTGCATGTTTCAAATTTGCGCGGGCTAGTTAGGCTTGTCGAATAGAATGTAAGCTCTGAAATATCCAGCCAATGGAGAAACAGGGGAGGGACTTTCGGTTAGGTGTAGGGAATAAATACTGCTGGGTCTATTGTTCTGCGTGCCAACCCCCACATTTTTGTTGGGCCCGTTCTTGCAAGATCGTGAATAAATTCTTTTCTTCTCCACAATCGGGTGAGCGTTTATTCCTTTTTAGGAATAGTGCTTGTTTCTCACAGCCTGGAGGTGCAAGATGTTGGTTCTGATGACGTTGAGCCCCCAGCAAATATCTACCCACCTCTCTTACTCATTACATGAGAGAACTATTTTGTATCTTGTTAAAGCCACTGTTGTTTGGGTTTTCTGCTACATACAGCCAATTCAATATCTACCTACTTCTTTACCTTTATTTTCCAACCTCTTTTCCCCCATCCTGTTCCCTTATCCTGTCTGCTCTTGCACTTCCTACACCTTCAGTAGCAAATGACTTTCAGCTCATTGAAAAAACTATGGCTTCTTACCCACAAGCCTTTTAATGCTGTCCATTTCCATTTTGTATCCATTCTCACTCTCAAATTCTTCTACTGGATAAATCCTATTCAACCTTTAGGTCTCATCATGGATGGTACTTCTTCCTTATAGATGTCATTTTCCTGCCCTCTCCTACCCCACTTCCACTCCATTTCTAATCTGCATTTAAAGCCTTCCTCTGTGTTCCAAAGCATGTGGAGCTTGCCCTACAGAATATATCACACTATATTGTGGTGGCTAGTTTACTTATCTGTTTGCCCATCAACAGTCAGCTGTGCAAGGGCAGAACTATGCCCTCATTGTATTATAGCTAATTCTGACTACAGTTCCTGGTTCATAGAAGGTTCTCAAAATATTTGCATTCAGTGAATGAATGATAAGATATGCTGAGTTTGAAAAGGTAGCAAAGAGGTTAAACTAGAAATATTCCATTGGCTGATAGATGAAAATGACTATTCATCATTCAAGTTAGAGATAAATACTTGAAAAGTCAAGGGCGCATGGGGATGAAAATAAAGAGCAAAGCTAAAAAGAAATACCCTAGAGATTGTAATATGTGGTCAGTGAGATTTACATAGTCTAAATCCAATCTAGGTGACAATTTAACAGCCCCTTGAATGAAGCTATCATAAGAAGGCTGAAACCTTGTAAACTATATAAGACCCTGTGTAAAGAAAGACAGTTTGAACTGTAGGGAGATGGTCAACACAAATTTCTCAAATCGCAAAGAGTACGAATGTGTCAGTATCTCCAGCACTGCTAAGGGAAACTGGCTGGTGGACTGGACACCCTGTCCCTTTGGTGGGTACATCCCTATCATTAGCCACCAAGCCCATCCACCTGACTTCCCTGCCTTGGCTCAGTACTTCCCAAGGAAACCCCCAATTGCCATCTGAAATCTCAAGCAGACTTTCTCTCTAGAGAGGAGAAAGTGCTGACCCATCAACATAAGTGTGTGTTGTCGTTGTTTTTAACTTGAGTGTCATTTTTTCCTTATCTGTATGGTGGTCTCTTCAGAGCTTGATTAGCCCATGTCAATCCCCAGGATATGATCACTTCTAGACTGTCGGATAAAATGGAGCTTCTTGGTCCAAAGTTCAATTCCCAACCCTAGAAAAAGTGACCACTTAAATGTATCATCAATTTGCGAATATGCCCGAGAGACCAGCCAGCTACCAACTTTGAGATTTCCATATTCTCTTTTCTCTTACTTCAGCAGAAATCATCTTTTAGGGATATTAAAGCCATGAGAATGGATAATCTCCCTAAAGGTAAACTATAGTATATTTACACATGGTAAGAAAATGGAATCCTTTTTAAAAATGTGAACCATATGCCAAAGAAGTTGTCTCTAGGAATAAATGCTACTGAATTAGCACATTACTTTCCATAAGAAAAATAATACATCAAAGGGGCTTTCCTTGAGAAAATGCCATGTTTTTCAATATGCTCAACATATGGGAAAAGCACAGTGATGTAGTGTGATTTATACAACCATGTTAGCTGTCTGGCTTTGGTATTTTCCAGAGAGCCTTGCTGCCTGATAATCTGTTGGAAATCCTGAGAAGCACTGGATCCCACTATTCTCAAGAGAAGATCTTTTACCCAATAGAGTGGAGAACAAAAATGTAGGAACTTAGTTCTTATCTTTTACCGCAGTAATCTGATAGTCAATTCAAAGCATAGGTAGACTTGGCCCACCTTTTTCTTTGGTAATTTAATAGCCAGCTTGCTTTATCATGCCATGGTGTGAAAGAGCCAGCAGTTTCAATGTTTATAGCAGTTTGCTTTCCATTAAAAAAACATTATGGGTGGATAATTTCCCTCTCCTTTATATTCTTTCCCTTTTTCTTTCCTTTATTCAAGGAGGTGGTCAGCTCTGTTCTCATTTCATCCAGGCAGTTTTGCAGCAAGGCTGGAACAAAAGTTGCCTAGAGGAAGATCTGTCTTTGTCTTACAGAAAGAAGGACTCCTTCTCCCTTTTTACTCTCTCTCTCCAGACTAGAAGAGGGTCTCCTGGCCTGCTTGTGTAGACAAAGTAAAGGAGAGAATGAGAGACAGAGAAAGCAAGCGAGAATGAGATATGAAGATAGAAGTAAGTTCTTAGAGACTGAAAGCTAACAGTGGAGGCTCAAGCTGCCCTTTCCAGCAGCTCTGATGGACAATGAGTACACGGTGCATCTGGAATATGGACTATAAGCTGCAGATTAAACAGCCCCATGCCTCAAGTGTAGCATGGAAACAGCAGAGAGCCGGCAGGCCTGTAGGCAATACACAGACTAGAACCATGGGCATCTCAGTGGCAACATATGTGGACAACCAGAGCTGTTTCCTTGCTCTTCCACCTCCCATTCCAGAGGTCTCAGGACTTCATAGTATCCAAGAACTCTGGGAGGATGGGGAGAAGCCCAGGAAAGACTGAGGTCATCAGGACAACTGCCTGTGGTTGTATGGGCTGTGTCTGATGTGTGTCCAACTAAAAAGTGTCTTGCCAAAGGGTGAGGGTGCAGGGTGGGTGAAATCCAATGTGTTCTCTGCTCCCCAAGCCCTGCACCTAAAGGAAAAAGCTTTTTAGTAATTAGTGCATCCAAGGTATGTTTGGTGATTCTACTACCTGGAAGAGGTGTGTTTTTTTTGGAAATTATGTGCTAATGCAGCCCTGGGTGTTGACTATCCCCACTGACTCAGAGTCAGAAATTAATGTGAGTTATAGAAAAGTTATATTCTTCCACACCTGAACTGCGGGTGAGATCCATATCCACTGCATTAATGTTTGCCAGGCCTGCTGATGGACTGATGAGAATGAGCCATTATATGTGAAGAAATTGTTTGAAAACTGGTGAAATGCACACAAGCTTAAGACATTTTTAACATCATTGAGCTTTTTGGCCAGAACACTTCTATTCATGTATGTTACATGCTATCAGCACAAAAAAGACAAAAAAATTTCTCTTGGTTGCACTTTACCTGGAAGTGAGAAGGGCTGAGCCTACAAAATTGCCTGTGTGCTTTATTTATCCCATAGCAACTGACTCAGTGGAACTCTCATTCTAAACCCTTAGACCATTTATTTAACAAAGACAATACATGTTCTGTATGTTATTAAATAAACATTGATGTTTGTGACACTAAAATTAAAAACAGAAAGTACCATGAAACTCCATAAAATAGTTCCCAAAGGACTCAGAAAAGCAAACTTTCACAATGCCAAAATAATCTCCTCTGCTGGAACGCCAGACCAGGTCTGAAATGAAAATATATGTGCAAGTAAAACTGAATGGTTTGCCCTATATTGTCACGGTAAGCTGAACCACATCCACTGGGCTGCACCCAGGGACTTTTATTTTTGCAGTTGAATCCAGTAACAGTTCTATTCTGGCTTCAGAAAGGCCTTTCTCTCTTACCCATTCCTGCCTCATTTTATATTTTAAGCTACAACTAAAATTACTTAGTAGAACATTTTTTTGAGATGTGTGAATTCTTTTAGAAAGCGGTTCTGTAAAATATCTTTTTGGCATCAGTTTTAGTGAGCTCACTTTCCCCTTATTCTTTTGTTTAAAGACGATGGAAACTGGTAGGAGGAAAAACTTAGAGCCTTCAGGACAGCCTGTGACAGGAAGTCCCAAAGGAGCAACCCACAGTTACAGGAAGTGAGGAGCCTTTCTTCCCAGAGACTTCTGCAGCTGTGTGGATCAAGGAGGCCACATTCTTGGACTGACCTCCACTTAATTACCCTGGCCAACAAGGCCCAAACTTTGTCCTCAAAGTTGTAAGCATATTTTCTGATGTCAAAAGAAGTTTTGACTCCTTCAAGAGACCAGCCACTTCTGTGGGCTCCCCGTCTCCCCACACACACCCCAGAGAGCCTTGGTGTCTCCTCTCCTTGAGTAAACCATCTCCTGGGACTGTTCCCAGGCACAGATGGAAGAGCTTGGTACATCCAAAACAGCTAAAAAGAATGAATATTAAACTGAAAGACTGCCAAGTTTCATACATTCTTATAGTCCTTTTTCTGTCTGTCAAAGTTTAATATCTCAAGGGGATCCCAACCAGATTTGATAAAAATTTGTATTAATTAATAATATGAATGTTAACTGGTTAGAGGAAACACAATTACTGGCCTACAGTCTGGAATTATATATATTTTAGTCATTGTGTAGCAGAAATTTTCTAATACCCTGAGACGAAAAAAATGTCACAGCAAGAAATGTTTACTTTTGACCGTTAGAGGGAAATGTAATTTCAAGCCTTTATTATAAGAGAAGTGCCTTTACACAAACAAACAACAACAACATTGCTGAGTTGAGAGAGCAGAATTTTTTCAGTGGTGGGAATGGGGTTCTCATATAAGTACCGCCTTTGTTTCCAACGTTGTGGAGCTCAACTACCAAATGAATTAGGGCCTTTGGGGAAGCCATAAAAACTTATCATTTAAAGGCACATTAATTCTTCTAGGTCACTGTGTGTCCTTAAGTAAATTACTCACCCAAAACATCTAAAGGTGCCTTTGGGGCCTGAAAGAATATATGATTTTTTCAAAGAAAGATTAGATTCCTGGATGGTTGGCCTGCCTGCTCTTATCCCCAGGAAAATCAGGACCAGCATATTTTAAATTCATGTTTAATTCTAGGAGGGGTGCTGTATATCAATGTCATGAACCAGCTTTTGCTGAATGGTAACTATGTGTTTTGCGTAAGAGCTCTATAAAACTAATTCTTCACCCTGAAAGTTTCCTCACATTAGACCAATGTTTATCAACCTTTTTTTTTTAATTATTGTTCTCCTTAGGAGCCTTTTTTAGACATTTTTCCCCCCAAATAGCCCCCATCCCCACCCCTCATGAAATTAAATAACAAGGAACTAGGAATAAGCTTTGTCAGGTAGGGTTGAGCTTTGGAGAGCCATCAACCATTGTCACATTTAAGTTACTACTGCCATTGACGATGGCATGAGTTGGACCAGGGTTTCTCAGCCTTTGGGACCACATAATTCTTTGTTGTGGGGGCTGATCCATTCATAGTAGGGTGTTTTAGCATCCCTGGCATCTACCCACTCGATGTCAGTTACACCCCTCCCCCAAAGTTAGGACAAACAAAGACACTTCCAGACATTGCCGAAATTACCTCCATTTGAAAACCACAGCATTAGACACAATAACACGAAGGATATGTTTCAAAGTACTGGAAAAGACAGAAGAGCATTTTTTAACAAAAGGCAGGAAAGACAATTTTTAAAGTGAGAATCAAGGGGAAGGACAGGGAAAGAAGAGGTGAAAAGCAGAAGACAATAGTGAGAAAAGTGAAGTGTGCCAGGCAGTGTGGGGGCACAGGAAGGGGCATGGCTGGGAAATCAGACCTATTTATTATTTGTCCTGGAGGGCCACAGGTGATCTCACTCTCCCCACGCATTCTGCCTCCGCAGCGCTCTGGGTTCCCAACACATTGAGGGCCTGATGGCAGTTTGTTCATTTATGTTTTATTTATAACTCTGTGGATCAGCTTCTTGACTTGTAATCATTAGCTTTGCTTTTAGTGTTAGATTCTTGGAGAAGTATTGGCAGAGCTTGTCCTGGATTGGGTTGGGTTGCTAGGCAACCAGGCCTCAGTCTATAGCTGCGATTACTGAAGTGAATGCAAACCTCGAGTTCTTGCCAACTTCCTTTTCATAGTCAGTAGCACTCATCCCCAAGTAATTGATTCTCAACAAGATAAGAGATGATCTAAACCAGTAATTCACAAACAGCGTCACCCTTTCTACAATCAGTATAATTGTGCTTTAATCTGTTTGAGGTGTATGAATAAGATTTTATTTGAAGACAGAACTCTTCTATTTACAATAAAAACACTGATCTTTTGGGGGCTGTATGCAACATCCTAGAACCTCATTTTGCATGCAGTGCTGAGAAAGGAGCTCAAGGTATCAGAACAAACACAAAATATTTTACAACTACCTTATATCTTATCCCAAGGATCCTGAGGGTCTGAGGGACACCACTTGAAAACTACCAATCAAGCTGTTTTTTTTTGTTGTTGTTAGGGAGCATGCACACTGATGTCAGATCCACTCAAGGATGGGCATCAATAGCTTAGAGTCACCTGGAACTTTAACAGCTCCGGTTTAGACCAGTATGATCAGATTTCACCTCTACCTGTAAGATCAGGAGGACACTGAGAAAATTTAGTAAATTATAGTATAAATGTGTAAGAAATAAGAACCAGGAGGAAAGGATTAAAGAACGGCAACCTGTTGTCTTGAAAAGGAAAGGCCAAGAGATGATTTAATGCAGAAAAGGGAGGAAGATAGTTAATAATTTAAGTGCTTTCTAGATATCATAAATCTTACAGACATTTATTTTTTTACAATAACCTTGGGTGGAAAGATTACTATTTGTCCCCTAATGCTCATTCTTCTCTTCTTCCATGTTAATAAAAACTTCAGTTGGGCCCACAGCCACCCAATATAACTACTAAATTTTCCAGCCACCTGTTGTATGGCCATTTATCTAAGTTCTGGGTATTGGGATAAATAGCCAGAACTTAGACTTTATTTATGGTAGACTTTAAACCCTTTGTTCTGGTTTGCCAATGCTGCTGGGATGCAAAATACCAGAAATGGGTTGGCTTTTATAAAGGAGGTTTCTTTGGTTGCACAGTTACAGTCTTAAGGCAATAAAATGTCCAAGGTAATGCATCAACAATCGGGTACCTTCACTGGATGATGGCCAATGGTGTCCGAAAAACCTCTGTTAGCTGGGAAAGCATGTGGCTGGTGTCTGCTCTGGAGTTCCAGTTTCAAAATGGCTTTCTCCTAAGACCTTCCTCTCTAGGCCACAGCTCCTATACAGAATGCTACTCTCAGTTGCTCTTGGGGCATTTGTCCTCTCTTACCTTCTCCGGAGTAAGAGTCTGCTTTCAATGGCCATTTTCAAGCTGTCTCTCATCTGCAGCTACTCTCTCAGCATCTGTGCATAGTTCAAAGTGTCCCTCTTGGCTGTAGCAAGCTCGCTCCTCCTGTCTGAGCTTATAGAGTGCTCTAGTGAACTAATCAAGGCCCACGCTGAATGGGTGGCACCACACCTCCACAGAAACTATCCAATCAGAGTCATCATCCACAGTTGGGTGGGGTGCCTCTCCATGGAAACAACCTAATCCAAAGTTCCAACTTAATCAACACTAATATGTCTGCCCCCACAGGATTGCATCAAAGAACATGGCTTTTTGGGGACATAATATATTCAAACTGGACACCCTTCATTCTCTTTTTCTTTCCCTCTTGCTGCTGGCTGGAGAGCGAACATGATAGCTGGAGCAGGAACAATCATCTTGAAACTTGAGGGGAACTTGGAAGTGAAATCTATGAAGGGCAGAGCCACAAGATAAAAGGAGTATGGGTCCCTAATAGCATGGAGTACCAAATCTACTCTGGACTGAACTCCATACTTTTACGTGAGAGATAAACAAACTTCTAACTTGTTTGAACCTTTATTGTTTGGGATTTTTCCTTCACTCCCAACTTTATCTAATCCCAAATAATAAACCTGGAGAATGGCCATTATCCTTCTTTCACAGATGAGAAAACTGAGGTTCGAAAATGTAAAAATAACCCATAGCCATTAAAGTCGTAAGTTCAGAGTGTTTGTTTCAAATCTCAAACCCAGGTATTTTGTGCTTAAATAACCATATAAATTTAGAGCTGGATGTGTCCTTAGATAGAATGAAGCTTGTTATAAAAAAGGATAGATGGGATTCTGGGAAGATGGTGGCATAGAAAGAAGTGGAAGACTTAGTCTCCCCCAGAACAATTCATAAATGAACAAAAAACCTGGAATAACAGCGGGGAGACAAATGTGACTGTACACTCAACATCCACCAACATGAATTGAGAGGAATGCCCGAGATCACAGCATAAAATCTGTAAGTAAAACTGCAGACCTGCACTGAGAGCTGAGAACCTAGAGCCGAGAGCCCCTCCCTCACGGAAGCTGCGCCATGCACTTTCTCAGCCCAGCTCCAAGTGAGGTTTTAATATTAACTGCTCAATACAGACAGCGAATCCTCAACGAGCAGATAGAGGTTTTTGGTGACAACTGACCTTGGGAGAATCGAGGGATATATCTGTCTCAGGATAGGGAGCCCAGAGAATCAGGTGCTATCTCTGGCTGACGGGTGAACCTGGGAGTTTTTCTGTCCCTCGCTCTCTCTCTGTGGAGAAAATCTCAGCTGTTCTCAGCCCACAAGGCGTTGAAGTAAAGACAGCCTCAGACATTCTGCATTCTGAAACGAGCTGAGAGCCCCACGGCACAGCCTGGCGGCCCAGGGCTTCCCTTGAGGGATGGCGCACACTGGTGACATAGCATGGCATTCCCTTGGCTGAGCTCATGGAGGATCATGGCTGGGAGGGGGGACCTGCTCGGAGAACTCAGGGAGGCTACACCAAGTCCGGTGGTTTGTGGGACAGCAAGAGAGAGGGTCTGGGGCTGAACTGAAATGAAGGCTTAGACTCTTGCGGCAGCCTTGAATCTCAGGGAACCTGGGGGATTTGAACAGTAGAACTGCCCTTCCTCCCTGGCCACCTGTACACACACCCCACATTCAGGGCGGATGGCTCCAGCAACACACCCAAACTGAGTTCTCCAACTGAACCCACAAGAATCATTTCCCCACACACTGTGGAAAAAAGGTTGAGAACTGACTTGAGGGATATAGGTGACTCACAGACACCATCTGCTGGTTAGTTAGAGAAAGTGTACATCACCAAACTGTGTCTCTGAAAAATTACTTCGATATCCTTTTTTTTGTTACAACTTGAAAGAACCCTATCAAGCAAAACAAATGCCAAGAGGCCAAAAACAACAGAAAATCTTAATGCATATGATAAAACCAGACGATATGGAGAATTCATCTCCAAACACACAAATCAAGATTTCGGAAGAAACATTGTATCTCGCACAATTAATCAAAGAACTACAATCGAAGAACGAAAACATGGCAAAGGATTTAAAGGACATCAAGAGGACCATGGCCCAGGATATAAGTGCCATAAAGAAGACCCTAGAAGAGCATAAAGAAGACATTGCAAGAGTAACTAAAAAAATAGAAGATCTTATGGAAATAAAAGAAACTGTTGGCCAAATTAAAAAGACTCTGGATATTCACAATATAAGATTAGAGGAAGCTGAACAACATCTCAGTGTCCTAGAAGTCCACAGAACAGAAAATGAAAGAACAAAAGAAAGAATGGAGAAAAAAATTGGAAAAATCAAAATGGATGTCAGGGATACGATAGATAAAATAAAACGTTCAAACTTAAGACTCATTGGTGTCCAAGAAGGGGAAGAGAAGGGTAAAGGTCTAGAAAGAGTATTCAAAGAAATTGTTGGGGAAAACTTCCCCAATCTTCTACACAATATAAATACACAAAGCATAAATGCCCAGCAAACTCCAAATAGAAGAAATCCAAATAAACCCACCCCAAGACATATTCTGATCAGACTGTCAAATACTGAAGAGAAGGAGCAAGTTCTGAAAGCAGCAAGAGAAAAGCAATTCACCACATACAAAGGAAACAACATAAGTCTAAGTAGTGACTACTCAGCGGCCACCATGGAGGTGAGAAGGCAGTGGCATGACATATTTAAAATTCTGAGAGAGAAAAATTTCCAGCCAAGAATACTTTATCCAGCAAAACTCTCCTTCAAATTTGAGGGAGAGCTTAAATTTTTCACAGACAAACAAATGCTGGGAGACTTTGCCAATAAAAGACCTGCCCTACTTCAGATTCTAAAGGGAGCCCTACCAACAGAGAGACAAAGAAAGGAGAAAGAGATATAGAGAATTTTAACCGACATATATAGTACCTTACATCCCAAATCACCAGGACACTTATTTTTCTCTAATGATCACAGATGTTTCTCCAGAAGGGACCATAAGCTGGGACATAAAACAAGCCTCAAGAAATTAAAATTAAAAAAAAATTGAATATGCTCAAAGCACATTCTCCAACCACAATGGAATACAAATAGAAGTCAATTAATTTTTTAACTATAACTCCACTATTTACTTCTTACATGATAAAAAATACACAAACTCTAAGGACAAATCAGTGGTTTTGAACTCAATATAAAATATGTAATTTTAGACAACTATATAAAGGTGGGGGAATGAAGGAGCATAGGAACATAGTTTATGTGCCCTATTGAAGTGAAGGTGGTATCAAAGAAAAACAAGATTGATAGGGATTTAAGAGGTTAATTTTAAGCCCCACAGTAAACACAAAGAAATTATCAGAGAATATAACCATAGAGATGAAAAGCAGAGTTTGGGTTAAGAGAAATGGGAGAAGGGGCAATGGGGAGTTAAGAAAGGAGTGTAGGGTTGCTGTTTGAGGTGAAGGGAAATTTCTAGTAATGGATGGCGGGAAAGAGCATAACATCATTCTAAATGTGATTAATCCCACTAATGGAAGGTTGGGAGGGGGTGGAATGGGAGGATTTAAGCTGTATATATGTTTCCACAACTGAAAAAAGAAAAAAAAAAAAAAGACAGTCTAACTAGATGACAATTGAATGCTAAGGATGAACTTGGATGGGATTGGAGGGTGGAGGACAGGTGGCTTGAAGGGACACAGTTGAGACATAAGGAAAAGGAAATATAGAATGTAAGCATTGTATCATTGTTGAATCTCTTATACTTCTTAGCTGCGCTTAATGGAATTACATAAAAGAATGTTCTTGTTCATGGGAAGTACATAGATGAATTATAGTGTATGTTCAAGGATGTGTGCAGCTACCTCTCATATGTTCAGAAGACAGAGCAATAGATGATGGATGATAGGGAGGGAGGGAAAGAAATAGCCATGTGACAGCATGTTAAAGTTGGTGGATTGAGCTATTGGGGGAGGGGGGTCAGGGTATGATGGAATTCTGTGTATGGGGCTAGTATTGTTTTTGCAACTATTCATGTAACTTTGAATTTATTTCAAAAAAAAAAAAGGATACTATATTACTACTGTCCATTTTGGGAACAAAAGGAACATACATTTATCTTACAGTAAGAAGTGGATTAACCTATCTTATAACCTGATCCCTAATTAGGAGATGTCAAGTCTCATCACTGAATTTTTATCTATAATTTAAGTATAAACTTTCTGATAAAGAGGGATGGTCTGAGTTTATTCAATCTTCTTTGAACAAATGTTCAATGAGCGCCTCCTGATTGCCAGGCACTGTTCTGGGCAATGCGGAGACAGCAATGACAAAATAGATGAAATCTCCTTCCCTTCTAGAGCTCTTTTTTTTTTTTTTTTTTTTTAGTGGAAGCAGACAGACAATAAATGAAATAAGTAAAATAATAATATTTTAATATTTTAGATAGGGGTAAGTGCTATGAAGAAAACTTAAAGCAGGGAAGGGAAATAAGGAATACCAGTGAGGTGGCATGGAGGAGGAGGCTTGCATTTTAAAGAGAATGGTCAGGGAAGGATTCACTGAGAAGGTGGCATTTGAGCCAAGATCTGAAGTGGGTGAAGGAGTAAGCAAGGTGGATATCTGAAGGAAGGGCATTTTAGGCAAAGGGAACAGCCAGGACTCAGGCCCTAAGGCAAGAGTGTACCTGCTGTGGATAGTACAGCAAGGAAGAAAGTATATCTAGAGCAGAGGACAAGATATGGTCAGAGAGATAGTGAGGGGGTCAGATAGTGAAGAGTCTTACTCCAAATGAAGTGGGAAATTAATACAGGGTTATGACCAGAAAAGTGAAATGATCTGACAAATATTAAAAAGACTAACTCAGACTTCTGTGTAGAAAATAGACTGAAGGGACAAGAGTGGGAGTGGAAAGACAAGTTAGGTAGCTATTGCTATACTCTGGGTAAGAAATGATGAGTGGTTCTGGTTCCAGGAATCACTGGGTAACATGTTATTAGACTAAACTTCCTTCAAATAACAATTATAAACTCTGGAGAAAATGTTTTTTATAAATTATTTTAAGGCACTGGGAATTGACCAGAAGCAGGCATGAACGGAGAGAATTCAGCCCTTGAAAGAAGGAAACCACACTGAGTGAGGTTGAGGATTTTCACTGGACAGCAGGCTCCAGTTCACATGATAAGGGGTAGGTGGAACTCACTGAGAAGGCAAGAACAATCTTACTGCCTTGAGAAGTCAGAGAACAGAATTTAGGAACTGCCAGAGCAGTAAAAATTGAGCAAAGAAATATCAGAAAAGAAGATACCAGAATGAGGAGCTCCAAATATACATATAAATTTCATTCAACTCCTTAGATGACTCCTGAAGTCTGTATATATGGGATAGATGTAAATTCCAGTGGAAAATAACTGCTAAATGACCACAAGAATTGACCAGTTAAACTGACAATTTTAACTATTGCTTACAGAGGGGAGGTAGTTTAGAATTTAAGTCTGGCCAAGTTAATTGCTGGTTAGAATAACTAGGTAAGACAATCCAAGATTCTCAACAACTTATCCACAACATGTAGTATAAAATCAAAATTACTAGTCATGAGAAGAAATGGGAAAATGTGCCTTATAGTCAAGAGGAAAAAGAACAAATAGAAACCAACTCCAAAATGACCAGAAGTTGGAATTAACAAAAAGGACTTTAAAGAAACTATAATAAATATGTTCAAGGACTTAAAGGAAAATGTAGTCATAAGGAGTGGAGAATCTCAACAAAGAAATAGAAGCTGTAAAAAAGATGAATGGTCTAGAACAGAAAAGTATGATATCTAAGTGAAAAATTCACTGGATCAGCTTAACAATATACTGGAAATAACAGAAGGATGCTTCAGTGAATGTTAAGATAAATCAGTAGAAATTATTTTATCCAAAGAACATAGAGAAAAACATTATAATGAATAGAGTTTAAGTGACCTGTGGGACAATATCAAATGGTATAACATCTGTGTAATTGGAGTTCTATAAAGAAAAGAGAGAATGGGAGAATGGATCTGCCTTACTAAAAATAGCAGCAAAAGATATTTTTCCAAACTGAATGGAAATGATAACAGATAGAAACTCAGATTAGAGGAGGAATCAAGAGCATTGAAATCAGAAATTTGTGGGTAATAACAAAAGACCACTTATTTATTCTTTTAATTTATTTTAAAAGATACCTCATTTTTAAAGGTTGGAGTATGATATATTGTGGGGTTTATAACATGTATAGGTATGAAATGCATGACAAGGATAGCGCAGACAGGAGGAGGTAAGTGACTATATTGTCGGGAAGTTCTTACATTTTATCTGAAGTGGTACATTATTAACTCTAAGAAGACTGTGGTAAGTTAACGATGCATATGGTAATCATCAAAATAACTCTTTAAAAAAATACAAAGGTTTATAACCAAAGAGCCAAGAAGCAATTGAAAACAATACTAAAACATATCTGATTAACTATCCCCTCCTCAAAACAAAACAAACTAATTTTAAAGTTGCTTCAAAGTCCTAAAAAAAAAAAAAAACAAAAAACAAAACAGGAAAGGTGGAAAAGGTGGAATAGAGAAACAAAACACAGATTAGACAAATTAGGAAACAACTAGCAAAAATAGTTGACCTAAATCTAACCATATCAATAGATACATGTGAAAAGATATAAATAAACTGAACACTCCAATTAAAAGGCAGACATGGTCAGACTGGATAAAAGAGCAGAACATGACAAAACATTTTAAGAAGAGAAAATTGCAAACAATATCTCACATGAAGATAGAAAAATCCTGACAAAATATTTGGAAATCAAATCCAGTAATGCATAAAAATAATAATACTTCATGTCCAAATGGTGTCTGTTCCAGGAATAGCAAATTTGACTGAGAGGTTCTCCCGCTGGATTGGAAGCAGCAAACCACCATGTGGTGAGGCCTACTGAGTCCATGTGGCCAGGAACGGTGAGCAGCTCTAGGAACTCAGAGCAGTCCCCAGAGCCAGCAAGAAAGCAGAGACCCCATTCCTAAAATCACAAGGGACAGAATTCTACCAACAACCAGAGGAGTGTGGAAGAGAACCCTGAGCTCCAGAAAGGATTGCTGGCTGGTTGACACCCCGGTTGACACCTTGACTGCAGCCACGTAAGACCCTGAGCAGAGAGCCCAGCTAAGCCGTGCCCAGACTTCTAAACCATGGAAACTGTGAGGCAAAACATGTGTGTTGTTTCAAGCCGCTAACTTGTGGTAATTTGTTATGCAACAATAGAAATTCATATAGCAACTATGAGAATTAATAAGCAAATTTTGCAAGGCTGCAAGATATGTCAATATTCAAAAATTAATTATATTTTTATATACTATTTGCAAACAATTGAAAGCAAAATTTTAAGAATTCCACTTAGAATTCCCTTAAAAAATGTAAAACTGTTAGAAATATATTTAACAAAACCACGTAACACTTCTACACCAAAAACTACCAAACAAGGCTAGGAGAAATTAAAGAAGACTTAATATATGGAGAAATAGACCATATTCATAGTTTGGAAAGATTATATTATTAAGATGTGAATTCTCTTGCCTGTCATTCTCTTGTCCTCCACGAAGTGCCACACAGACTGTCTCCACCCCCACCCACCTCCACTTTTAGGACTGAGGCGCTCATTTCCCCAGCTGCTTGGAATGTTGGCAGCTGGGACACTCAGCTGAGTCCCTTTTTGGGAATTGCCCTCAACAAAGAGAGTCCCTTATCCAAGATTATGCACCTACCCTGGGGACAGACTTCTTTCAATGACTGGTCAGAGCAGGATAAAAAGTCATAGCCTCTTTGCCTCAAGATAGAACAACTCTGAAGGGCCATCCCAGCTTCAGAGCTCCCTCTGGCATGAGCTGAAGCCCCGGTTGCAACTGCATCACCTTTCAACTTCATCCTCTGTCCCGCGTCCACACCCTTCACAGGTGTTGCTTCTTAGGCCACTCCCCAATAAACCTCCTGCATGTAAATCTTAATATACTTCCTAAATTGACCCATAGATCTAAGTACAAAATTCCCCAGATTTTTTTGTAGAAATAAGCAAGTTAATTATAAAATGAATAGAAAAATGCAAAAGATCTAGAAGAGCCAAAACCATCTTTAAAAATAAGAGCAAAGACAGGTGTGACCTTCTCTTTCTAGCTAAGTCAACTTGGCAGATGAAATCACTGCCCTCCCCCCTACGTGGGATCTGACACCCAGGGGTGTAAACCCCCTGGCAATGTGGGATATGACTCCTGGGGAGGAGTCTAGACCTGGCATTGTGGGATGGAGAACTTCTTCTTGACCAAAAGGGGGATGTGAAAGAAAATGAAGTAAGCTTCAGTGGCAGAGAGATTCCAAAAGGAGCCGAGAGTTCACTCCGGTGGGCACTCTTACGCACAATTTAGACAACCCTTTTTGGGTTTAATGACTTGGAGTGGCTGGCAGTAAATGCCTGAAACTATAAAATTACAACCCAGAACCCTTGAATCTTAGAGACAATTGTGTGATGATGTAGCTTATGAGGGGTGACAATATGTGGATCACACTCCCCTTTGTCCAGTGTGTGAATGGATAAGTAGAAAAATGGGGGCAAAAAAAAAAAAAAGCACCCAGTGTTCTTTTTACTTTAATTGTTCTTTTTCACTTTAATTTTTATCCTTCTTACTTTTGTGTGTGTGGCAATACAAATGTTCAAAAATTAATTTTGATGATGGATGCACAGCTATGTGGTGTTACTGTGAACAGCTGATTGTACGCTTTGTATAACTGCATGGTGTGTGAATATATCTCAATAAAATTGAATTATTAGAAAAAAAATAGGAGCAAAGAGAGAGGACACACAAACATGACTCCAAAACTTACTCTAAAACTTCAAGAATCAAGCAATGTGGTATTGGCATAAGGATAGATAAATAAATCAATAGAACAGAATAGGACAAAATGAGCCTGGAATATCTTATTGTGTCAGAAAATAAAAAAGTGTCTAAAGGACATAGCAGCCAGTTTAAAAAGACTATCACTATGAATGCACAACTATAAGATGGTACTGTGAACAGTTGATCGTACACCATGGATGATTGTATGGTATGTGAATATATCTCAATAAAACTGAATTTAAAACAAAAACAAAAAGACTATCACTGGCCAAATCTGGAACAATGAGCATCAAAATATGTAACAAAAGTAATGGAATATATCACAATGAATAAGGTAAGAGTCCATGACTACACACTGATATAAATAGACACATAATACATAAATTAGGGAGAAAGGAAAGCTCTTCTTTACAGAATGATGACAGGTAATAAATGTAGAAAGAATGGTGGAATTAGAAAATCATCAAGGAAAGCTAAAACTAGTAGTTGAAAATTTAATAAGGAAAAGGTTAATCAGTCTGACAGCATCTCCCCATAGATTATGTAATAAAATAACATCATACTGAAAAACCAGGCAGACAACACTTGAGTCAAGTGATCAAGGTTCAGAATAAGGTGTGTGTATGTATGTATGTACTATGTATGTATATTTTGTGTATGTGTGCATGAAAGAGAGAGTGAGCAAAAGAAGGAAAGAGAGAAGAGATAAAAAATGATAGAACAATTGGAGCAAAATGTAAAACATGGGTTTTGGGGATAAAGTCTTGGCCCCTACAAAAGGCATGCTTAGGTCCCAATGCCTAGTCTTACAGGACCTTTGAAGATGTTATGGGTTAGTGTGCCCAAACCAAATGAGAGTGGGCCTAAATCCGATGTGGCTGAGGTCTTTATAAGCAAAGGAAATTAGACATGGAAGGAGGAAGCCACAGAGAGCAGCCAGAGGATGGAAGTCAACAGAACCCAGAAGGGAAAGGAGAAGATGCTACCACCTGCTTTGCCATATGACAGAAAAGCCAAGGAACTACAAGATATACCAGCCAGCCAGAAGATATCAACCCTGGGAGGAATCAAGCCTTCAGAAGATAACAACCCTGGGAAGAAGCAAGCCTTCTAGCCACTGAAACCTGAATCAATAAATTTCTGTTCTTAAGCCAACCCATTGTATCGCATTTGTTTTAGCAGCCGAGAAACTAAAACAATGGGTGAATCTGGGTAAAATTCACATGGGAGTTCTTTGTCCTATCTGGCAATTTTATATGTTTGAAATCGTATCAAAATGCTTAAAATGGTTAAAAACAGAAAAAGGAAATGATAGCAACTTGAACCATAGTAGTAGTGGAACATGTCATAAGAAATAGATTCTGAATATATTCTGAAATTAGAGCTGGAATGATTTACTGATGTATTGGCTGTGGGGTGTGAAAGACAGGCATCGAGAATGACTCCAAGATTTGGGACCCAAGCCATTGGAAGGAAAAAGTAGCCATTTATTGAAATGGGAAAACTATGGGTGGAGAAAATTTGTGGAAGACAAAAGTCAAGAATTTGGTTTGGGACATCAGTTTGAGATATATATTAGCCATCCAAGTGGAGGTGTTCAGTAGCCAATTGGAATATATATCTGGGGTTTAGGGGAGATATAAATTTGAGAATCATCAGCTAAGTTAAAGCCATGAGATAATGTAAGGAATAGAAGACTGAATTCTGAGACACTCCTGATGATATCTTTCCAGCTCTAATTCTATAAACACTATGTGAATCCATAGTCTAGATTTAGCTGTTCGCATACCCAAGGTATAATTCAATATGTTCCTCTGTCCAATTTATTCACTTAAATTTTAGGAAACAAGAATTTTTTGAGTATCTTCAGTATGCAAGGCACTATCTCCATGTGTCCACAGTGCAAGTATCAAGGTGTCTAAAAAATTCCACCTAGATGATATGAATTAGGATGTAGCATAAATAAGCATGTATCTCATCATGCTGCCTAACTAATTCATAGAAATGTATTGCCCTCATAAATTGCAAAGATGTTTTGGGTAATAATAAATAATGCTTTTGTGAGAGAAAACACATCTCTCTATTTTCTTACTACTTCTGGAAGAACAAGGAACAAAGCCTATCTCTTTCTGTTTACTTATTTTTTAAAAATAAAGCTACTGCTCATGAAAGGTTTCAATAAATTAGAGGAAATTTTAAAAATCCCCTAGACGTGAGTTTTCTGTCAAGTCAACCCTGACCTCTGTGAGGCATTGCGTCCCCAAACTAAGCAGTTAGATGAAAATGGAAAAATTCACTCAATCTTTTGGTTGTTTTGTCTTCTTTTTCTTCATCTTTCCTTTTTACTTTTTGTTGTAAAATAAAACACAGATAAAAACCAGACAAATCAAAGGTCTGGCTTACTGAATTATTATAAGGCAAATATCAACAAAGCCATGAAATAGAACTTTGTCAGTCACCCTGAAATCCCTCCATGGGCTGAACCCAATCACAATCCCTCTCTTTCCCATAAGTAACCACTATCCTGACTTTGATAGTCATTACCTCCTTGCATTATTTTGGAGTTTATTAAACCCAAATGTGAATCCTTACATGTTATAGTTTATCCTTATCCATTAAAAGAGAAAATGTCTTCTACATCTCTTTTAATCCACAGGGTCCCCTCCACCCCTTTGTTTTCTGTGCACTTTTTCTTTTGAAGAACTTGGGCCATTCAATCTATAGATCATCCCATGGTCTGCATTTAGCTGTTTACGTACTCATGGAACAGTTCAATGTGTTCCTCTGTATTTACTGCAAATCGGAAGCTAAATCCAGAAACAGGGGAAGACTCAGTTTCCATTCCCCTGACAAATCTCTAGGTGGGGTTTTGAAGACTGTAGTGGCATATAATATCTCATTGTCTCTCCTTGTGATTTTAAAAGCAATTAAACCTTAATGCCTATATCCACTCGCTGGAGGTTTCCTGTCATCTTTCAAGGGTGATAATTACTTTGAATCTATTATGAAATCATGAATTTAAACATATTTGATAAAGTTCAATCCATTGCAATTATCATTAATTCAAAATTTCCTATCATTGGCCACTGAGAGCCTCTCCCAGTTGTCTCCTGAGTCATTCTGACATAACTCCAGTGGTGTCTAGTAACTTCCTTGCCATCTGGTATGACAAGATGTTACAGGATCATTTTGTTCATTTCCTTCCTTAGACCTAGAATTAGCCATCTATCCAAAGGGGCCTGGGTGCATTACTGGTGATATAAACTTTTGATCTCTTGTTTCAGGTGCTTCTGCCTGATTTCTTCACTATAGATTTAATATTTTCCCTTTATAAATAATATGTGCCTTGTAAGACTATGTAAATATTCTGCTTCTTATCATACTTTTACCTACTAATTTTGGTATCCGTTGATGATTTTTGCTGAAATAATTCTTACTGTTGTTTTGGTCAACATTTTCTTTTACATTTTTTACTTATACTTCCACTTTAAGAAAGTTTTTCCTTCTCCTCCATTTATTTCTTCTTTCAATTATTTATTTATGTCAGTATGGATCCACGCATTCTTATTTTATTTTATGGACTATTATTCATTAGTATTGTCATTTATTTTATTGCACAAATTGTCCCAGATTGGGCCATTGGGAGCTCTTTGAAGTTGGTTTCTATGTCCTTTTTGTTGTTGTTGTTTGAAAATGTGGCTACTTTTATTGATGTATAAAATGCAATCAAAGTAAACAATAAGGCAAATTCTCAGTCCCTCCCCCCCACCCTGCCGCCCATCAGATTGCTGCCCCCAACTTCCTCCCATGTAGACATTCTGGATCTGTCCGTAAGGCCCATCCATAGGGTTTGAACTTTATTCTGTAGATGATGGTGATGGGAGTAATTAAAAAAAAAAAGTCAGGAGTGAGTTGATCAAGTCTGCAAATGAGAAAACATTACTCTGTGATGGTTTGGAGGCTGGAGGCAGGGAGGGCAGCCACATTGTAGCAGGAGTACTGATGTATATTAGGGTTCTCCAGAGAAACAGAACAAACAGGATTGGTTGTGTGTGTGTGTTTGTGTGTGTGTGTGTGTGTGTGTATGCATATAAAATTTATTGTTGGAATTGGCTCACACAACCATGGGTACTGGCAAGTTGGAATTCTGTAGGGCAGGCCACAAGCTGGAAACTCCTATGAAGGTGAAATTGTATTCTCCAGGAGAAACTGGCTAGCTGAATAAGAGGCAGAAATTCTTGTTTTTTTTTTATTTTTTATTTTGTGCTATATAATTTTCTGCATTTAATTTTTACCACAGCCTGATAATGTGGTCAGTCCCTGGTAGGCAGCCTCAAATCCTTTTTGGAACAAGAAGGAGGATCTAAACAGAAATAGTGATGTCTTATACATACACAGTGGTGCCATAACTTGCCCAGGTCATGGGACTAGGAAGTGCCAGCTAGGACGAGGACCTGGAGTTGGATTCCTGGCTCAGGGCTCTTCTAGCTTTGAGCAACTTTTGGGACCTGCTGGAGTTTGGGGGCAGGACCTGGTGAGAAGACAGAGTGGGGAGAGGGGACTCCAAGGTGAAAGTGTAGCTGGAGGGTGAGGTGGTTCCGGAGGAAGGGGTAGGGGGCGGGGCCTGGGCCTTGACAAGGCCACTAAGGCTTCTTTAACACCGCTGGCATCCCCCTTCTCTGTCCCTGCCTTGGGCTTGAGCGCCTTCTGCAAGACCCCTGTCCCTTCCTTGGGTGACCGCGGAGGCTCTGGTCATCAGGTGAACCTCTCTCAAGGCAGAAATTCTTAATTCTGACTGCCAAAGTCCTCAGTTCTGCTTTAGGACCTCTGACTGGATGAGGAGACTCCCCTCATTGCTGAGGGCAATCTCCTTTGTTCATTGCAGACACAGACAAACAGAGATGCAATTGATTATAGAGGTTAATCCATCTACAAAATACCCTCATAGTAACAATCGGGCCTGGGCTTGCTTGACCAAATAACTGGACATCTTAATCTGCAGAAACTGACACATGAAATTGACCACCACAGCTGAGGATAGGAAGGAGTGCTGGTTTGAGAGAAGGAGGTGCTACAGCTTAGATGCTAGGAAGAGAGGTCTGTGACATCACGTAATACAGAGGAAATGTCCATGGAGGGCTCACTTTGCACCACATGCTGTGCCAAACATCGTCTCACTTGTTCTCCAAGAACCCTGTGAGGTAGGTACTGTCAACATGCCCACTTCAGAGATGTGAAAACTGAAGCTTCGGAAGGTGAAGAAACTGTCAAGTTCACACAACTGGTGAGCAGACACAGTAATATTCGAATCCAAGAGCATCAAGTCTGGACCTGTACTTGTAAACTGCTGAGCCATCCTGTCTTTCCTCAGGGAGCAGACGAATGAGTGAGGCCCCTCCCTGCCTTCTTATCTGGCTGCAGAGAACTCCTGATGCAGTGGCACTAACGGAGGGATGTCCACTGTTTTCACACCCACCCTGTCTTGCTGCCTGCTGGAGAGACATTCTTTATCTCTCTGGTCAGTCTGCTGTGGGGAGTGGGGATGGAGAGGTAGCTGGGGGTGGAGGTGGGGAAGGGTCTTATATCCTTTTGACATGTCTTCATTATTTTTGAACACCTTCTTAAATTCTGGTACCACAAGGTGTTCCAAGTTCATCTTGTACTTTCTTTGCTCCAGTGCTGGAATCAGCCATTTCTCCTAGGTATTTTTAAATACATGCAGTAAAATTCAGTCTTTCTGGTCTATAGTTCTATGAGTTTTGACAAATACATAGAATTATGTAAACACCACCAAAATTAAGGTACAGATTAATCACCTCCCCTCAAATTCCTCATACTGTCCTTTGTAGACATACCCTTTTCCCACCCTTAACTTCTGCCAAGCACTGATCTGCCTCCTTCTCCAAGGAACCCTAATTCTTTCTTTTGGAGACTGACGTTTAGAAACCAAAATCTGGGTGCTTGGTGCTCAATGCTATGGTGGTGTCATTGCTTTTAGACCCTTTCAGGGGTCATATGTATGAACTATATATATGTATATTAACCCATGCATGCACACACATTATCTATGTATCTATCTATCTATCTTTCTATCTATCTATCTATCTTTTAAAAACCATGGGATTCCAATCCATACCAACTGGTTGTATTTTAGCCTTTCCCCTTGTCTTGTTTACAACTTCTTTCTCTAACAATGAGAAACACAGCTCATATTATCTACAATATATTTACTTATGGCTTCAGTTCTATTATTATATAACTAGTTTCAGAATTTCAAATCCAGACCCCTATGAGAAACATATTTACTAACTAGATTTGCATTTATGTTCAGTTCTTTATGTCTTTAGTTTTACTGAATCCAGTGAAGATACTGTTTTCCATGGTTACTTGATTTTTTTTAATATTCTTATTTTATTCATTTGTATAACGGTTTCATTTATTAATGTTTATATTCCATTTGGGTTCCTCCAACACCTCGTTAGTAATTATTTGTCAATTTTGTGGGCATGTAAAGGTTATGTGAAACATTATTATGGTTCTAAAAGTCAGAGCTATACAAAAATATATATGCAGAGAAGTGTCACTTCCTTCTCATACCTGCTGCTCCACTGTCCAGGCTTTAGCAATTATTAATTAGACTTCTGTGAACATTCACCAACATTCCCACAATTAAATTATGTTGTAGGAACATAAGTTTTCGATTCTCGATACAGAGAATTTTCAATACAAAGTAGATCTCTCTTTATTAGTTATCTATTACTGCATATCCAATGACTTAAAACAACAAACAATTATTATCTTACATTTTCTGTTGGTCAAGAATTAGAGAGTGGCTCATCTGGGTGGCTCTGGCTTAGGTACTCATGAGATTGCACTCAGGATGATGGTAGGGGATGCAGTCATTAAAAGGGCTTGACTGGGGCTGAAAAATCTTCTTCCAAGATGGCTCACTTCAATGGCTATTGGGAGAAAGTCTCAGTTCCTTGCCACATGGACCTTTCCATTTGCTTCTTGAGTATTCTGACAACATGAAAGATGACTTCCCCATAGTCAGTGATCCAAGAGAGAAAGGACAAAGAGACAGCAACAGCACATATTTATGACCAACTCTCTAGAAACTACACACTGCCATCTAATGCTTTTTTTCTATTCTTTGTAAGTGAGTCACTAAGTTCAGCCCATACTCAAAGCAAAAAGAATTAGAGTTGAACTCTTGAATGGAGGGGTATCAAAGAATATGCAGATATATTTTAAAATGACTATAACCTAAGAGTGTAATTACTGGGTAATATGGTGTATGCTTGATTTTTTAAGAAATTTCCTGTTTCTACACAGAGGCTATGTCATTTTGCATTCCCATCAGCAATGCCTGAGTTCCATTTGCTCCACATCATCACCAGCTCATGATATTGTCAGCTTTTTTTAAATTTTTATTTTAGCCATTCTAATAAGTGTGTATGGTATCTCATTGTGTTATTAATTTCAATTCCCTAATGGCCAGTGGTGTTGAGCAGTTTTCTTCATGTGCTTATTTGCTATCCATACATCTTCTTTGGTGAAGTGTCCAACTTTTTTGCATGATTTTTGTTGCATTTTTGCTTTTTTATTGTTGAGTTTTGAGACTTCTTTATGTATTCTGGATACAAGTCCTTTGTCAGATATGTGATTTCCAAATATTTTCTTCAAGTCTGTGCCTTGTCTTTTCATTTCCATAACAGTGCATTTAGCTGAGCAAAAGGTTTTAATTTTGATTATGTCAAATCTATCAATTTTCTCTTTTATGGATCAGATTTTTGATGTTATAGCTAATAAAACTTGGCCTAACTCAAGGTCACAAAGTTTTCTCCTAGAAATTTCATAGTTTTAGGTTTATGATTAATTTTTATTTAATTTTTTATGAGGTGTGAGGCATAGAGTGAAGTTAATTTTTTGCAAAAGGATATGCACCATTTGTTAAAAAGACTATCCTCTCTTCCCCGAATCATCTTTACACATTTGTAGAAATGAGTTGTCTGTGTGGGTCTATATCTGGATCCTCCATTCCATTCCACTGATCGATTTTTCTATCTTTGCCCCAATACCACACTCTTTTGATGATTATAGCTTTATAATAAACCTTGAAATCAGACAGTATTAGTTCTCCAATTTTGTTCTTCTTTTTCAAAGTTGGTTTGGTTATTCTAGGTCCTTTGTATTACCATATGAATTTTAGAATCAGTTTGTCAATTTCTACCAAAAAAAGCCTGTTGGGATTTTGACTGGGGTTAAATTGAGTTCATAGATCAATTTGGAAGAAATGACACCTTAACACACTTCAATATTAAGACTTCCAACCTTTGAACACAGCATATGTCTCAATTTATTCAGGTCTTTATTTTTTTCTAAGCAATATTTTGTAGTTTGGGTGTACAAATTTTACTTCTTTTGTCAGATTTATCTCTCTAAGTATTTCATATTTTTGACACTTTGAAGGTGGCATTGTTTTTAATTTCAATTTCTGTTTACCTGTTGTAATGTATAGAAATACCAGTGGTATTTTTATGCTTATCTTGTATCCTGAAAACTTGATAAACTCACCTACTCATTCCAGTAACTTTTTGTAAATTCCATTGGATTTTCTTCATAGATGAGCATATTGTCTACATGAAAAAGACAGTTTTATTTCTTTCTTTGCAATTTTGATGCTTTTTATTTTGTTTCCTTGTCTGAAGCACCAGTAAAATGTTGAATAGAAGTAATTTTTTATTCAAAATCTAAATTAATATTAGTTTTATTTTTTAATTTAAAAAAGCTAGCTGGAGCATTGCTAGTTCAGAAAAACAGAAATTATAAAGAAAGCTCCTATGTGTAATGAAAGAGTTATAAGAACAGGGAATCAGCACTTTGTGTCCAGAAAGTTAAACAATTTTCCCAGCTCACTGAATTGTGGGAACTCAGCTTTTCCAGGGAATAAATATGCTATTTTTAACATTTTTATTATACTATTTGTCACAAGCTGTCTCAAGAGAGTATCAAAAATCAGTTTCAAACAGAATCCAACCACAAACACTTCTCCACACGTGACTTGGAACATCTGGCTGACCCAAATCCTCCTCCACATCAGGCGAGTGCCAGCAGTTTGAATTTGAGTCTTTCACTCTTGAAAACCTTTGTCATACTTCCCACGCTGGAAATGAAGCGGGGCGAAAGCCATCTTTAAGGTGCTAGTTCAGCAAGCCTGAGACCTGGGTCTCCATTTCCCCTCCTTTACGACTGCAGGCTCTTTCTGAGGGAGTCATGTGCTGCATCCCATGGATATCACTGACTTAATTGTTTACACGGCATTTTCCCTACTGGTTCAAGATGAAAGCTTTGGTCTAGAAAAAATTCAGCCGGCACCACCAAGCTGAAGAGAGCAAAGTGAGGACAGAATGCGTCAAGCAGGAGGTGGAAATTCTTAAGAGGTACAGGGCTGCTGTGTTGACCCCACCTTCACACAATGAAGAAAAGGCTCAAGACTGGGGAAACGAAGAGAGAAAATGTGCTTTTTCAGTCAGAGGTGCTAAAGCAATGAGAGACACCAGGAAGAACTCCCAGATGAGCTAGTAGGGCATGAGAAGTATGTAAAGGGACCCCAACAAAGGCTTACCTCCTCTTTTAAGCAAGCTCAGTGCTTCTGAAAAGTTAGAAATTGAACATTCAAAATTCACTGAGGTTGCTGACTATCTAAAAAAGCTCCATAGTGAATTCTTTCCTAAAGAGAGGAAATCTTTAATGAGGTGAGAATTGTCCCTAAATTATGTTTCCCAAATACAGTTCCCAATACCAGCTCTCCTTGAAATGAGGGACACCTGTAGAAGATTCTAGTTACACTAAGACATGGCGTCTTCAGAATGGCACCTATTCACATGGCAGTAAATACTTGTTTGGCACTTTGGCTTACCCACATTCAATAGTAAACACACTACACCTCACGTTACACAGTTGTTCACATGAGTATTCACACATGTGGGTTTTCTCAGCAATGTTAACAAGACTCATAAGAAAGTATTTGCCTCAGCGAGAAACAGATTTTGTCTTTAAAAGGGTCATTATCAAAGTATTTGAAAATTTGTAAGCAGAATTGATATGAATAAAATATTTATCCTGATTAAATACATATTTGAATGAATACATGCCATTTTTCTATCATTTTAAATCTTAATATGCTTGTTGCTTTTTGCCACATTCCTAATTCTATACAATTGATAGCAGAGAAGAGAGTGAAATTTTCAACTTGAGTTAGGTCCAATTTGGAGTCATGGCTATCATAACTTTAACTTCAGTCCTTGAACTGCAATGGAAATGTTAACATGTAGCATATATATATAGTTTGTACATAGGGCACAATTTTGATTTTCAGGTTTTTAGAGGGAGTATTATACACATTTTTTTGTTGTTGTTACGCAGACATCATAATATTCCTGTCTGTGAGTATTTGATAGATGAATGAATAAATGAATGAAAATGAAGCAACAATGGAAGAAAAGAAGAGAAATTCTGCAAAAGGAGTATAGTGTTTTCATTGGGAGGAAGTTTTCACAATGTATCTTTTAATTTTGATACCTATAGAGAATTCATGTGACTTGCTGAGGAGTCTTTCCCACCTTTTTTTAGTTGACAAATAGCCTTCCCCATTCACAGAGGCAATGACTGATTTGTTTGCTTTTTCCTTTTGGAGGATGAGAAACCCGAGTTATTGTTCTAGTTTGCTAATGCTGCAGAATGCAAAACACCAGAGATGGATAGGCTTTTATAAAAAGGGGGTTTATTTGGCTACACAGCTACAGTCTTAAGGCCATAAAGCATCCAAGGTAACACATCAGTAATCGGGTACCTTCACTGGAGGATGGCCAATGGTGTCCGGAAAACCTCTGTTAGCTGGGAAGGCACGTGGCTGGCATCTGCTCCAAAGTTCTGGTTTCAAAATGGCTTTCTCCCAGGACATTCCTCTCTAGCAAGCTTGCTCCTCTTCAAAACGTCACTCACAGCTGCACTCCAGTCAGTCTCTTTGAGTCAGCATGTTTTATATGGCTCCACTGATCAAGGCCCACACTGAATGGGTGAGGTCACACCTCCATGGGAGTATCCCACCAAAGTCACCACCCACAGCTGGGTGGGGCACATTCCAAGCAAATCTAACCAGCGCCAAAACGTCTGTCCCACAAGACCACAAAGATAAGGCATTTGGGGGACACAATACATTCAAACCGGCACAGTTATGGAGGTGCTCTGTAATCTCCGTAATCTGGGAAGGAGAAGCAGCACTAACTTCCACGTGGCAGGGCCATTATCAAGTTCTCACTCTTGATAATGATGTTTTGGGGAAAATGAATAGTTGAAATATTTATACCCATTAAGAAAAGAGCCAGATTGCTAACACTTTGCTATGCTCTTTTCACTATTTCATTTGGTTTTGACTGTGCTGAAATCCTCTGTAACCACAGATAGGCTATATTTCAAGAGTTAATTTTTAAGTTCATTTGATAGAGACCATGAATACATTTTCCTGTAAAAAACGATTTTAAATGATGTTCAAAACCTATTCATGTCATGATATGGTTGAACCACCTCATGTGTTCAATGACAAATAGCTAAAAATAATACTATTATAATATTAGTCATTAAGAGAGAAAAATAATAAAGTGAAATAAGAACTACTTCAACTTGCAAGCTGCCACTCAAGGAGAAATTTCAACTAGAGAAAGATGAGAAGATAGAATCTAATGCATATTTTCAAGGATATTAGAGGTCAACCTCTACTGGTTTTTTAATGGTGTCTCTTTTCATTTAAAATGTTTTTTTCTTTTATTTAAGTGAGGATAATTTGATCTACTCATTGATTAGAATGTAAGTTCAAAGAGCGTGGGGGCTTATCAGTTTTGTTTGCTTTTATATCCCCAGTGCCTAAAAAAGTATCTGACATAAAGTAGTTGCTCAATAACTCTCTATTGTATTCATTCATTCATTCAATAATTCAGCAAATATTTATTAAGTACTTATCATGTGCCTAGCATTATGGAGGAGCTGGGAATTTTCTTTTTTTAATGAGAGGAACCAAAACTCCCACCTTCATGGAGTTACCATCTTGTAAGGGAGAGAGAAATTCATCAAAAACTTTCGGCAATGAATGTAAACCTTGAAAGTTAGGTAAGTGTTCTAAAGGACAGAGTTACTTCATCATGATAAGACACACTTTTGCTCAAAGGTGCCATGAACATGAAGAAGGGATGTAATCCTGAGAAAACTGAGAGAGTAAAGGGCAAGAAGGAAGGAGGTTATAAGAGCGTGTACATACAGGAGAGAATAAGATTTCCAGAGAGGCAGTGACCCGAGCAGAGAAAGCCAAAAGACATCTCTAAAGCATGGAGCAGTCACAGACAACATCCCGAGGTGGGGTGGAGTTGAAAGGACGTGTGGGGAAGGCTGACCTCCCAGGGCAAGAAGTGACTCCATCCAGAGGGAGTCAGTGGGAGTGAAACAGTGGGGAGTGGAAAGGCAGAATTCAACTTAATTCATATATACAGGATGTTTTATCACTTAGAAAGTGTCCACATTGCGTCTTTCTGAAAAATTAATTCTACGATTCAGACAAAAAACTTTTGATTTAATAAAATCATTTATGTATTTTATAATTGAGTTCTAGAAGACTAATATGAAGGAAAAATGTAAGGATGTAATTGAACACTCTTCATTAATTTGAGAGTGTTTTAAGGCATCCAGCTCTAACCACCTCTTTGCCATCGAAGCACTGAAATACCCAAACCCCCATCCTTGGCCCTGGTAGCTCTGTCTGGCCTGCCCTTCTTTCCGTAAAGCTTGGCTATCTCTGTCTGCACGCTGCCGTTACTGATTCTCCATCTCTCTCACTCCACTTCCCCACCAATCTGTCAGAATGGTTGAGAGCCACACAGGCCATTCAGACTGACCAGTAGAGAAAAATGGAGTATTTTCTTGATGGAATGTAAGGAAGCTATGTTTTTCCAGTTGTGGGGGAAGGAATTAACGGTGATCTCTAGGGGCCTGGAGTCTGGAATTTTGCTAGGTTGACATGGTGGATACAGTTCAACCCAGCATCATGGAATCTATTTTGTTCTTTTGCTTTTTTGATTTTAACCCAAGTGTTATGCTCTTTGAGGGGCAGGACACATTGTTTTCAAAGAAGGCAGAAAGATGCAGCATCATATTGCAAAACAGTTTCAAAAATACTGCCACTGCTTCCTGATAAGATGCATCATAGCTGAGATCTGCCTGCTTGCAAGATAAGGTTAAAGTTCAAGGAAGTGAGTGCATACCAAGGGTTTTCTGTCCTTTTAAAATGTATGTCATGTATCTATGCATGCACAAAAACACACACACCATCCTAAGAGCTGAGAATTCTGAACACTTTTTATTTTGGAAAACAAATATGGTTTCAAATAATAAAATATATATGATTATTTAAAATATCCATCTGTCAGTCACGAGCACATGGACATTTTACTTACCGTACTGCTAAATCAAGAAAAGCCCCATATCTAAAATTCAAGTGAAAATAAGTATTTTAGATATCTCATAATAAGTGTCAGAAAATAAAAAGAGTAAGAAGCTATATAGTTAACTAACATTTGAGCCCCAAGATTTTAAAGGCAAACAGTAGTAAGCTTTTCCCAACAAATCTTAAATGAAGCATAAATGAAACTCTGCAGATGCAATCATTTCTCTTTTCGGTTCAAAGCACCAGCTGTGTAGGTTCAAGTGCCATGTGGAGCTTAGGCAGCAGTTTGACAGTCTATCTCTACCCTATTAACTGTCATTCACACCAAGTGCTGAAGGACATGTTTAAGATGCTAAAACCACTGTTCTCTTACTCCAACTCCAGTAGTTATAAAAATATTTTCAAAGCTGTTGAGCAGCTACTTTTGTTTACAGAAAACATATCTGACCTTATTATTCTAATTTTCTTCTGTAACAGATTTTATTAGGGAGTATAGAAAAGAAGAGGGAAGCAATAAAGAATGTTACAGACTACTTTTGTTTTCAACCAAACACTATACAGTGTATACTCATCAACAACAAAATCTATCCTCAGTGGAATAATACAACCATGCTTTCCTTTTATAGATGGCATATTCTAAAAGCTTAGCATTTTCATAAATTTTACTTCTCATCATTTTACATTTTAATTTCTGATGACTTATTTTTGGGTTTTTTTATTTTTTTCTAAGTGGAAGTGGCTTCAAACATGTCAGCTCCTCCAGAAGTGGGACACCCTGGGTTGTCACCTCGGAGAGTACTGTGTTTCGTTCTGGGGATTTTACTTTCAGAGGGATGCTGACTACCTGGAGAGCAGAGCTGACAGTGCAGGCTTCACATTACCCAGGGGAAGAAGCCAAGAGTGCCCTGCCTAGAAAGAAGGATAGGATGCTATTTTCATGTTGAAGAGCATGGACTTCTCCAGAGTTGCCTCAGAGGAGAACCAAGGCCCATCAATGGCAGTTAGAAACATTGCAGTCTTCATTCAGTTGTTCCTCAAGTTTTCATCTGTAATGCATTTTACTGTGTGCCATTTTAAGCTGTCAATTTAATTCTAAGTTATGAATTTTCTATGAGAAACTGTGAGCAAGTCCCCTCAGATATCCCAGGATTGTTTCAGGGCCAAACACCAAAGCCAATAATGTGGGCTCAGATGTAGAGCTTTGCATTTGTCCTGAGAAAGTTGGGGGCTGGAGAGAACAAGGGATTACAGAGGTTGAGATGGACTAGAGGAATAAAGCAAAGCGAGTTTTAGTTAACTTAAGGTTTGTCCTTGAAGAACAAAGAGTCAATGTGTGCTACAGATGCCTTGTGTGCATGTGTGTGTGTGTGTGTGTGTGTGTCTGTATCAGGATTTAGATGAGGCAGGATCCAGGAAAAGCTTCCAATCTACTCTAAAATTCTCTCCCTAAAAGATAGAAGATATTAGAAGATATTAGATAGAATCTAAGCAAATCTGTGCAAATACCCTTTATTACTTGTTTATTAGAGGTAGCTGGCATTGACTTACTTTAGCCTCATTAAACTCAATCTGTTTCCCTGACCCTTCTTATTAAAAAAATGGTATGTGTTGCAAGCAGCAGCAATTGTTCTTAAAAAAACAAAAAGCAACAAAACAAAACAAGGCATGAAGTGCCAAGTTCTCATAGGGACATAAATACTTTTGCTTAATACCCAGGCACTATCACCTAAATTTAAAGTAACTTTCCCTAAGAGTGAATATATCTAAAAGCCCTGTGTCTTTTCAGGAACCTGGAGATATCTGGTCTCTCCTGTTCGCTTTGAGACAAACCAGAAGAGTATAACCTGGACTGAAATAGCACTGAATCCAGGAAAGGATAATGTGAAATAACATCCGGCCCTTCCTGACACGAACCATTTTTAATGCACCAGGCTCACTTTTCCCTGGTGAGTCTGTGTTGGCTCTTCCACAAAAATCAAGTCCTTTGGGACTCAAGTAACAACTGGGGAAGATGCAAATGTGTTTCTGAAACGGGTGTTCATGCTGTGGGAGAGTTTATACTTAGGATATTATAGATATAATTTGGTTTTGAAATAAGTTTGGTTTTAACTAGTTTGGAGATAACTCCTATAACAGTGGAAAGAAGGAATGAAGACCAGGAAAACACTTATTTAATTGTTATATCAATGTTACTTTCCTTAGAACAAATCGCAAGAGAGAAAGCTTCTTTCTGAAACATCTGTCTGGGTCTCAAGGACTAATAGCAACCAATCTGCTTGTGCCCACTTTCTGTCAGGGGGATGGTCCCTAAAGTAAGGAAGGCAAGTCCCATTAACAGTTATAAGAAGCTATGGTGGTTGGGAAGGGTAGAGGGGAGTAGAAATTGAATTATTTTAAATAATTATCTTTGGGGGGAAGCAGGCTGGAACACGCAATTGTATAATTTGAGTGAAAAAGTACAACTGAAAATTTCTTATTTATGATTACTGGAATGCTCAGGGAGGGTAGAGAGAAGTTGCATTTCTATCTGCTTTATTTATCAAGCAATTACTATGTGCCAGGCACTGCTAGTTAGCCTCTACATCAGTGTCCTGTCTCCTACACTTTTTTTGGTATTACAACATCTTCCATTAATATCCACCACTGTGAATTCATAAATGAAAACCCAGGAGTTTGGGCATCTTTTCCTAATTCTCCTAGGCAAGTCTGTTGGGGTAGTGGAAAAACCATAATTCATGGATTGTAGTCTCATTCTGCTAGTAACACAAAACTTTGGAAAAATCTTTGGATCTCTTCTGAGCTCTGATTTTCTTTTGCGTAAAGTGAAAGGATTGGAGAATACAGATTGGTAATTCCCAAAGTGTGGGAACATAAAGCAATTTCCCATTACTAGAATGTATCATGTCTCAGCAGAAAATATAATGAAATCCTGATGTGGTTGCCCCAAAGATGAAGTATTCAAAGATGGGATTGATTTGGGAGGAAACTGGCAATCACATGACTAATGGTGACTAGCCAGCTTTCCAGGATGAGTAGAGCAGCCCTGTATCAATTTTCCTAATTAGCCACATGGGCCCATCAGAAACGGTATCTTTGGACTGGGATATAAATGATATGTCTGCATCTATCTGTAGCAAACCACACTTCTGAAATAAACTCTTTCAAACAAACTTTGTCTGTGTGTTGGTGTGGTTTGGGGGCAGTTCAAGATACCACACATGGCATCTTCATCTCTGTTTTTTTCCAAGTGGAAAGAACAAATTGGTGGGTGGATTTCCTTCCTCTTTAATAATGTTCCAGCAACAGCTCCTCAGTGCTTTTCATTTAATGTTACCAGATCCCATTTCTTTTTCAGCTCCAAGTCCAATTTGTGCTAGGAAGTAAAGACAGCTGTTACTAAACAGTCTCAAAGATGATCAGAAAGAGTAGACTCCAACTATTGCCATTTCCTGGATAACTATATTAATTTCTGCCAAATTTGTCCATGATAATACCCAGGCATGAGAACTTTTGCCCACTTATATTCAAATGCTGCAACATAGAGCTCAAGGTAGAAGTCTTCTCTCCTCTTAGTAAATGGCATTTGGCAGCACTAAACTAGTAAAGCCCTTTTTGAATTTGATTCTTAAAAATGCTGGATTGGCCATCTGGACAGAAACAATTCATTTTCATCCACCAGAAAGTATTGGGTAGTTTCATCTAAGGAAAGCAGTTCTGAGCCCTATCCACTAGATATACTCCTATTTTCTAAGAGCTTCTATTTAAAAGCTGCTGCTTTCAAACTTCAGGAAATTCATTTCAGGTCATTTTGGGGACTATATCAAGGATAATGAGTCTTACTGATTACTCTATTTAAATAGACACTATCCCATTCTAGAAGTAAGGATTTAAGAAATAACAGAACAATATTACCAAATAAATTACATTTCTGATTAAACAGACAGTGAATCTGCAATATAGTGTAGCTCAAAGACTATGGTTCCTGAAGAATGGAGGAAAATTTCGGTTTTCTGCTATGCAATGCCTCAACAACTCTTTCCATCTTCCTGCAGTATAGTACAAATTTATCTCCCATCTGACTTACAGGCATGTGAACTTTTCCACTCAATTATTTTTTATATAATATAGAACATATTAAATGTTTTCCTCTGCCTATAATTTGCTCCTCGTGAGAAAAAATGATGCATATGCCTTTAATGCTACTAAAAAAAGTTAATATGCCTTTTTAGTACTGTTCCTCCCTGTCAATTAAAATCCCAACTTCAGGAAAGCTGAGCTTGCAGAGATTATTTTAGAAAGGACAATTCCAAATTTAACTAGTTTAGAAGTGCACACTAGAGAAGAATTGGGTGATTACTGGTAAATGATTTAGAAAAAAAATTGATTTTAATTAATAAAAAAGTGGAGGAGTCCTAGAAGTCAAACAAAGACACAGACCCCACTTTCAGCACCATCTGGCCTCATCTATAAACTACTGTTACTGCACATGATAACCAACTGTACTATTTTCAAATTGGAAAAACCCTCAGATTTCTTATTATCCACCAAAGGAACCAAATCTAAGAGAGGGAAACAGGCAGTCTTACCTAAAAAAGAAATAAATCATTCACATTAACTTATATAAGACAGCAATTTTAGGAAGGCTTTATGGAAATTTAAAATGGAGATGATTAGTAATATGGATAGAAGCCACTGAATCAGTGGAAAACCAAAATGTCACATTACAAGTCATTAATTTATTTCAAGGAAATGTCCAATATTTTCCTCATATGATTCCATTAGGAACTCCCAAGCTTAAATCTCTGTGGCTAAAGGAAAGAGCTGGTTTTATGTTCATATAAAAAAATCTGATGAACTGTCATTATTCAAAATACCTGAAAATGCATATTTATTATTTTTAATACTTTTTCCTCCTCCTACCACAAAAGCTTAACACTAAAACAAGAGTTTATGAACTTTACTTCTTAAAGACTATACCAACTTAAAACAAAAAAAAAAGACAATGCCAACATATTACAAAGCTACAATAATTAACACAGTTTACTATCAACACAGGGATAGACAAAAAAATCAATGTAATAGAGTAGAAAATCTAGAAACAGTACAGCGGGGCAAGAAAGCCTTTTCAAAATAAGATACCGGGTCCATAGGAAATCCATATGGAAAAAACAAAAGAATCTTGTCCTCTGGCCTTATACAACAAAAAGTCTATCCCAGATGGACTGAAGATATAAATGTGAATGGTAAAATGACAACACTTTCAAAAGAAAACATAGGAGAATATCTTCATAAAATTGGGTAAGTAAATATTATTAAACAGGAAACAAAAAATACTAACCGTAAAGAAAAAACCTGATAAACTGCAGTACATTAAAACGGAATTTCTATCCATCAAAAGACACTGGTGAAGTGATTGTATACTTTGAATGGTGTGTATAGTATGTGAATATATCTCAATAAAACTGCATTAAAAAAAGAGTTTGGTAAGAGCATAAATAGGTAATGATGACCTGTGAGAAGAAACATGCTGCATACATATCTGATAAAGAACTCACAGCCAGAATATATAAAGAACTGCAAATAAATTTAAAAAGTGATAGATGACCCCAACAAAAAAAATTTTTCAAATACTTTAACAGGCACTTCACAAAACATGATATCCAAATGACCAGTACTGAAAAGGTGTTCAAGCTCGTTAGGCACGGGGGAAATGTAAATTAAAGCTAAAACTACCCAGAAGGACCAGTATTTAAAAGAGTGACAATACCAAGTATGGTAAGGATGTGGAGACACTACAACCTTCGTACACTGCTGGTAGGATTATAAACTAGTACAATTGCTTGGGAAATCAACATGGCAGATTCTACTAAAGCTGAACATGTATCTACTCTATGACACAACAATTCTCCTTCCAGGTATGTATCCTACAGAAAAGTGACATGCACAAGAATGTACAGACAGGTACAAGAATATCCACAGCAGTGCGATGCATAACAGCCAAAAAACTATCCAACGGCCATCAACAATAAAATGGATTACAAAATTGTAGTATACCCACAAAATGAAGTATTATACAGCTAGGAGAATGAACAAACTTTAGCTACATGCAACAATATGAATTTCACAATTACAATGTTGAGTGGCAGAAAAGTATATACTGCATGATTCCATTTAACAAACGATTCCATTCGCCCTAAACATGGACAAAATTAATATATGGTACTAGAACATAAGATAACAGTTACCTTTGTGGGCAGTTATGACTAGGATGGAGAAGGGGGATTCTGGGTCCTGTTTTGGAAGTGCTTCTTATTTTGGGTGCTAGCTAAATGGGTTATGTTCATTTTGTAAAAATTCATTGAGAGGTACATTTATGATTGTTGCACATTTCTGATGTCTGCTATATGCCACTAAAAAGCATATTTAAAGGAAAGAATACGCCACACCCATTAATCAGTGCTGCATCAACAAAAAGAGAGTGCAGAGGAAAAATAAGAAAGTGGGAGGGGTTGGAAGAAACTATAAAATAAATTATTAAATAAATAAGTGTAATGACAAGGTGGCTCACATACTAACCAGAAACGGCTAATGCCAGGTCTTTGGGTGAATATGGACTTAAACTCTGTTTCTGGGTTTCTCCATAAAACTCTGAGAAGCTGAGTCTATTTTCCTTGGTTACAAAGTTAGATTTTTGTTGAATTTTATGGAACTGAGCAGAAGGGATCTTGGTTGCCACTCCAGTGAACAAAAAAGGTTAATGAAGAAGAGATTAACACCAGATTTGGAAGATGATATTCAAACCAAAGAGAATAAGGCCAACATTCCAAGATTTGGAGAAATCAAACTCAAAAACAATTTTTTTACTGAGTGGCTGTTGGAATTGAAGTTGTTGAGACCAGAAAGCAAGTGCTAGCTCATCAAGACCCCACCTTCCTAGTGTTTAGCTAAGGAAAATCTGAGAATGAAAGAGAACATAATGGAATTATTAAAATGAGATCCAAAGGAGTCACTCCAATGTTAATAAATTTTCAACATAAAATCTTCAAATGGACAATGAAAATGCACAGCTGTTTTTCTCACCAGGAAGAAGAGCAAAACGACTACCCTTTGTTCTCTTCCCTTCCACCCCCTACATCTAATTGTTGTAGTGAATTTGAGTGATGGATGCACTTTTAACCAAAAAATGCCTGACTTAAAAACAAAGGCTCTTGCCACAATGCCTCCTGGCCAAAATTTAATAGAATAGACACAATGAGAAGTCCACCAAATCCTTCCCCTGCAACATATGTCTTTTTATAATGAGTACTTGCTTTTTGAAGATTTCAAAGAGCCTAAGAAATATCTTAAGCTGTTATATGAAAAATAAAATGCAAGAAAAAAATGCCGTTGTCTTTTATATTTAGCCTAAAAAGCTTTTAAACCATGCTCTAATTACCATAATTATAGTCAATTGCATGAACTTGAGAGTTCTCACTCAGCATGTTAATTAAATATGATAAAAAAAGTTCTTTCTCCCAGATTTTGTCTAAATTCCCACTACTGATAATTGTGCCCATGATTCTCATTATTCTTAGCCTTGGTGCTTTGTCACTACAGACTCAGTCCATTGATGATCAAAGGTAATAAAACTTGAACTGAAGTTCTTACATTTGAGTAATGGAACCAAATTATTATTCCAAGGGTGCAAAACACAAAACCATAACTGGTGTACTAGTAGAGAGCAACTATTTCCATGTTCTTTTCTTGACCTGTGGCAGATGGAAGTCAAAGTTAACAGTAATTGTGTCAACCACACTATGCAACTTGGCACTGTCTATGATCTGGTTTTCAGTACCCATCATCTATTTGCTTTTTTCAAGACATCTATTAGTCTAGACCTAGAAGTTACTGCAGGGGCTGGGAAATTGACCAACAGTGGTTAGGAACAAGTTGGGCTGTGTGGTCAGGCCAGGGTGCACAGGAATTCTGGAAAGTGCTAACAACACTAACATACTTCACCACTGGAGGGCTATGAGAGATAAAGGACTATTAGCTACTTGTCTTCTGTAATAAAGCAATACTATCAGTTATCCATGACATCTAGTCGAGTACTGGGGTAGGGGTAGGACAGCCTTGGCAGGTACAGCCAATGGCATGCAGCAGCAGAGAAGCTACAGACACTTTGGTGTGCATCAGAATAACCTGGAAGACTTGTTAAGACACAGATTGCTTTTTGTGAGCAGCTGCACAAAAGCATCACCATTTTTCTTAGTCCTTAAAACTTTGAAGTGCATAAATCACCCTGAGATTCTCTTTAAGAAGCCTATTTTAAAATTTTATTTCCATAGATTCTGATTCAGTTGGTCAGTGGTATAGCTCAGGACTCTGCATGTTTTTATGTTTGTATTTTTTGCTAAGCTTCTCTTGCGACTTTGATGCAGGCTGACTCTTGGTGACATTTTGGGAAACATGGGTCATCTGGGCTGTGGCAGTTCTCTCATTCCTAGAATGGTAAGGCTATCATTGGTCTTTTCCATATGGTGAATGTGAAGGTCTTCCAAAAAGAAAAAGGCTTAGGCTTCTCTGAATGACAGTCAACGCTAAGCTCAGAATTGAGAGCCAGGGTTTAATGTCTGACTTACCTGAAAATTTCTAAATTGCTCTCATTGCCAGTTTGCTACTCATGGAAAAGAAAGGGGGCATCACTACATGCATGTGAAGCAATATAAACTCTCCTTCCGACTGTATTGTTCAAGGATGCTCTCCCCCAGGGGCTGGCCTAGGGAACTCTAAGGAGGCAAAGTTCACCATGGTACATTAGGAAGCCTTCTGGCTGAAGTTCAGCAAACCTTTCCCACCAAGTAAAATTGCAAATCAACTACAATGATTTTCAGGATCAAAATTTATTGAATACTCCAGTGACAGGAAGAAAATCTATTTTACTCCACTGTGTCAGCCGTTAAGTGATGGACAAGTATGCAACAATATTCTCATTTAAAACTATTTTGCAGAGCTTTTGAAAATCCTTGCAGAACACAGACCATGAAGTCTGAAGTTTCTCTAGTGGAGATAGACTTTGGAAAATGTACATTGCAACCACACTGCTATTGATGCTAACTATCACAATGGTCTGCAAATAAGGTATTTGGGGAAATTTAAGAATAAGCCCAGGAATATGGTTCTTCTCCATCTTGGACTGAAAACTTCCATTTAGAAAACAACAAAGATCAAGATGGCACATTAGGAGAGAGCAAAATACTTCTCCATGAAAAACACTAGATAAAAGACAGAAGGTGCTCCAGAATACCAGTTCCAAGGTTGTACCAGCTACATCCACAGTGACTGTGCACTTGGTGAAACTGAGTCTGCATTTGGAAATGAGTGAGTGAGGCTACTGGGGAAACAGCAGCCACGTCGCGGTGGGGAGAAAACTGGGGATGGCATTTGAAGACGGATTAGTTTAAAAACCCCAAAACCCTGTGGGTCTGGAAGCAAGAGCCGTGCAGTTGAGTATGGTGGGAGTGCCTTCCACACCACAGCACCTGCCTCAGTATCTGGCATGGACAACAGTGTTTTGCACACCCGTAGCTAACTGTCCTAGAGCTAGGAAGGTGGAGGTCAGTAGAAGGGGGAAATTACCATGCCCCATACAACCATCTTTTCAGTGAGCTGGGAATGTCCCAGCACAGTGCCGTGGCCAAGAGCTTCCCTTAGGGATTCTGCTCACCTGTGATGTTGCAAAGTCTTCCTCCCTGGAGGCCCGCAGAGGGCACGGCTTGGAGGCGGAGTCCCATAGGGAAGTCCCAAGGCCCCTACACCAATCCCAAGGACTTCTGGGCCTGCAGCAGAGAGACACTGTGGGGAGTCTGAACTGAAGGGTTGCACTCATGCAACAGCTTTAAGTCTCCAGGAATGGCTGGGAGATTTGAGTCTTAAAGGTGCCTTCCCTCCCTACCTGCACAGGGCACACCCCTCCTTCAGGGCTGGCTACACCAACTGCACATTGAAATTTGGTGCACTGACTGGACCCCCACAAGATTCGGACCCCCACTCGCCACATAGATGAAGTTGGGGAGAACTGGCTTGAGGGTAATAGGTGTCTTGGGGGTGCCATCTGCTGGGAAGTCAGAGAAAGTGCACTCCACCAAGCTGTAGCTCTGACAAATTACAGATAATTGTTCAAATAAGCCTCCATATCCTAAAAGACCCCCTAACAAGGTAAGCAAAGGCCCAGAGGCCAAAAACAACAGAAAGGTTTAAAGCATATGAAGAAACCAGAAGATATGGATAACCCAAACCCAAACACCCAAATCAAAAAATCAGAGGAGACACAGTACTTGGAGCAGTTAATCAAAAAAGTAATCACAAACAACAAGATTATGGCAAGGATACAAAGGACATGAAGAAGACCCTAAAAGGGCATAAAGAAGAATTTGCAAGAGTAAATAAAAAATAGATGATCTTATGGAAATAAAAGAAACTGTTGATCAAATTAAAAAGATTCTTGGATACACACAGTACTAGATTAGAGGAAGCTGAGGAAAGAATAAGCAAACTGGAAGAGTGCAGGCTTGAAAGTGAAAGTACAAAAGAATGAATGGAGAAGAAAATAAAAAAAATTTGAAATGGCTCTCAGGGGTATGATGGACAAAATAAAGCACACAAATATAAGAATCATTGGTCTTCCAAAAGGGAAAGAGAAGGGTAAAGGTCTAGGAAGAGTATTCAAAGAAATTGTTTGGGAAAACTTCCCAGCCCTTCTAAACAACATAAACACACAAATCATGGATGCCCAATGAACTCCAAACAGAATAAATCCAAATAAGCAAGTTCTGAAAGCAGCAAGAGAGAAGCAAAACCACATACAAGGGAAACAACATAAGACTAAGTAGTGACTACTCAGCAGCCACCACGGAGGTGAGAAGGCAGTGGTATGACATATTTAAAATTCTGAAAGAGAAAAATTGCCAACTAAGAGTTCTTTATCCAGCAAGGCTCTCCTTCAAATTTGAGGGAGAGCTTAAAATCTTCACAAATGCTGAGAGAATTTGCTAACAAGAGACCTGCCCTATAAGAGATACTAAAGGGAGACCTATCAGCAAAGAAACAAGAAAGGAGAGAGAGGTATGGAGAAGGGTTCAGAATTAAAGAGATTTAGTAAGGGTACATTAAAGGAAATAAGAGAGAGAAGGGGAAAAATATATCTGACAAGCAAAAACCAAAGGATAGGATGGCTGATTCAAGAAATGCCTTCACAGTAATAACACTGAATGTGAATGGATTAAAATCCCCAATTAAAGGTTGGCAGAATGGATTAAAAAATGTGAACCATCAATAAGTTGCATGACACACAGAGACACAAAGAAATTGAAAGTGAAAAGATGGAAAAAAATATTCCATGTAAGCTACAGCCAAACGAAAGCAGGAGTAGCAATATTAATCTCAGATAAAATAGACTTTAAATGCAAGGATGTTATAAGAGACAAAGAAGGTCATTATATACTAATAAAAGGGACAATTCAATAAGAAGAAATAACAATCAGAAATGTCTATGCACCCAATCAAGGTGCCCCAAAATACATGAGATAAACATTGGCAAGACCGAAGGCAGCAATAGACGTTTCCACAATAATTGTGGGAGACTTCAATACATCACTCTCTCCTGTAGAAAGATCAACCAGACAGAGGACCCATAAAGAAATTGAAAACGAATTTGAATTGACATACATATATAGAACATTACATCCCAAATCACCAGGATACACATACTTCTCTAGTGCTCACAGAACTTTCTCCAGAATAGATAATATGCTGGGCCATAAAACCAGCCTCAATAAATCTAAAAAGACTGAAATTATTCAAAGCACATTCTCTGACCAAAATGGAATACAATTAGAAGTCAATAACCATCAGAGACTCAGAAAATTCACAAACATCTGGAGGTTAAACAACACACTCCTAAACAATCAGTGGATTAAAGAAGAAACAGCAAGAGAAATTGCTAAGTATATAGAGATGAATGAAAATGAGAATACAACATATCAAAACTTACGGGATGCAGCAAAGGCAGTATTGAGGGGGAAATTTGTAGCTTTAAATGCATACATCAAAAAGGAATAAAGAGCTAAAATCAAAGAACTAATGGAACAACTGAAGAAGCTAGAAAATGAATAGCAAACTAACCCTAAACCAAGTAGAAGAAAAGAAATAACAAGGATTAAAGCAGAAATAAATGAAATAGAGAACACAAAAAACAATAGAGAGAATAAATAACAACAAAAGTTGGTTCTTTGAGGAGATCAACAAGATTGACAAGCCCTAGCTAGACGGACAAAATCAAAAAGAGAGAAGACCCATATAAACAAAATAATAAATGAGAGAGGTGACATTACTGTGGATCCTGAAGAAATTAAAAAAATTATAAGAGGATACTATGAACAACTGTATGCCAACAAACTAGATAATGTAGACAAAATGGACAATTTCCTGGAAACACATGAACAACCTAGACTGACCAGAGAAGAAATAGAAGGCCTCAACCAACCAATCACAAGCAAAGAGATCAAATCAGTCATCAAAAAGCTTCCCACAAATAAAAGCCCGGGGCCAGATGGCTTCACAGGGGAATTCTACCAAACTTTCCAAAAAGAACTGACACCAATCTTACTTAAACTCTTTCAAAACATTGAAAAAAATGGAACACTACTTAACTCATTTTATGAAGCTAACATCACTCTACATGAAAACCAGGTAAAGATGCTACAAGAAAGGAAAACTACAGGCCAATCTCCGTAATGAACATAGATGCAAAAATTCTCAACAAAATACTTGCAAATCAAATCCAAAGACACATTAAAAAAATCATACACCATGACCAAGTGAGGTTCATTCCAGGCATGCAAGGATGGCTCAACATAAGAAAATCAATCCAGGTAAAACAAAACATTAACAAATCAAAAGGGAAAAATCAAATGATCATCTAAATGGATGCTGAAAAAGAATTCAACAAAATGAAGCATCCTTTTTTTTTTGACAAAAACATTTCAAAAGGTAAGAATGGAAGGAAACTTTTTCAATATGATAAAGGGCATATAAGAAAAACCCACAGCTAGCATAGAACTCAATGGCGAGAGACTGAAAGCCTTCCCTCTAAGATCAGGAATGAGACAAGGATGCCTGCTGTCACCACTATTATTCAACATTGTGCTAGAAGTTCTAGCCAGAGCAAATTGGAAAAGGCATCCAAATTGGAAAGGAAGAAGTAAAACTGTCAGTATTTGCAGATGATATAATCTTGTATCTGGAAAACCCTGAGAAATTGACAACACAGCTATTTGAGCTAATAAACAAATTTAGCAAAGTAGCGGGATACAAGATTAATGCACATAAGTCAGTAAAGTTCCTATACACTAGAAATGACCTAATTGAAGAGACACTCAAGAAAAAGATGCCATTCTCAATAGCAACTAAAAATATCAAGTATCTAGGAATAAGCTTAACCAAGGATGTAAAAGACCTATACATAGAAGACTAGATACTTTACTAAAAGAAATAGAAGTGGACCTAAAAAGATGAAAAAATATTCCTTGTTCATGGATAGGAAGGCTAAATGTCATTAAGATGTCAATTCTACCCAAACTCATCTACAGACTCAACACAATTCCTATCAAAATTCCAACAACCCACTTTACAGACTTGGAAAAGCTAGTTACCAAATTTATTTGGAAGGGGAAGATGCTTCAAATTGCTTAAAACATTCTAAAAAAGAAAAACAAAGCAGGAGGACTTACACACCCTGACTTTGAAGCATATTATAAAGCCCCACCTCACACCCTACACAAAAATCAACTCAAAATGGATTGAAGACCTCAATATAAGAGACAGTACCATAAAACTCCTAGAAGATAATGTAGGGAAACATTTTCAAGACCTTTTATTAGGTAGTCACTTCCTAGAACTTACAGCCAAAGCACAAGCAATGAAAGAAAAAATAGATAAATGGGAACTCCTCAAACTTAAAAGCTTCTATACTTCAAAGGAATTTGTCAAAAAGGTGATGTAGCCAACGCAATGGGAAAAAAATATTTGGAAACCATGTATCTGATAAAAGACTGATATCTTGCATATATAAAGAAATCCTACAACTCAATGACAATAGTGCAGACAGCCCAATTATAAAATGGGCAAAAGATATTAAAAGACAGTTCTCAGAAGAAGAAATACAAATGGCCAAAAAAGCACATGAAAAAATGTTCAGCTTCACTAGCTATTAGGGAGCTGCAAATTAAGACCACAATGAGATATCATCTCACACCAATTAGATTGGCTGCCATTAAACCAACAGGAAACTACAAAAGCTGAAGAGGATGTGGAGAAATTGGAACTCTTATTCATTGTTGGTGGGACTGTATAATGGTACAGCCGCTCTGCTGGTTCCTTAGAAAACTAGATATAGAATCACCCTTCGATCCAGCAATTGTACTTCTTGGTATATACCCGGAAGATCTGAAAGCAATGACATGAACAGATATCTGCACACCAATGTTCATAGCAGCAATATTCATAATTGCCAAGAGATGGAAACAACCTAAATGTCCTTCAACAGATGAGTGTATAAACAAAATGTGGTATATACACATGATGGAATACTATGCAACAGTAAGAAGGAATGATGTCGTGAAACATATGACAACATGGACAAACCTTCAAGACATAATGCTGAGCAAAATAAGCCAGGCACAAAAAGGGAAATATTGTATGTTACCACTAATGTGAACACTGTGAAAAATGTAAGATAAATGGTTTATATTGTAGAATGCAGGAGACCTAGCAATAGACTGCAAATAGTGAAAGGGGAATGATAATCTAATAAGAACAGATATGGAGGGTAAAAATGTTCTGGGAATGCTCAGGAACGAATGTTGAGGGCTATGGTAGGAGCAAGTTCACAGAAATGTAGTTATTTTAGGTTATTTGCTTTTCTTATTCCTTTGTTGGGTTTTGCCCTGTAAGAATTGCATGTTTTGCCCTGGAAGGGTAGTTTATTTTCTTGGGGTAGGGTAGATACATGTTGGAAGAATGTAGTTATTTTAGGTTATTTGTTTTTTCTTACTCGTTTGTTTAGGTTTTGTTTGAAAATTTTTTTATTGTTTGTTTTTTAATTTTTTGATAAAGTTTAAAAATATAAATAGGGAAAAAAAAAACCCAATGATCATCAGAAGAGGACTGGTTAAATACATTATAGCACATCCATGCAAAAGATGACTATACTAATGTAAAAAGAATGAGTACTTCATGCTAGACTGTTAAGTGAAAAAGGTAAGGTAAAGTAGAATTGTGTATAAAATACTAGCTTTTGTCTACCAAAGGGCAGGGGAGATATGCTGGTTTGAAACTGTTAGGGATCCCAGAAGAGCCATGATCTTTTAATCCAATCTTGTGGGGTGGAACCTTTTGACTGTTTCCATGGAGATGTGACCCACTCAACTGTGGGTGAGAACTACGATTATATTATTTCTTTGGAGGTGTGACCTCACCCATTCTGACTGGGTCTTGATTAATTCACTGGAGTACTTAAGGGAACTCAAGAGCCTATGCTGATGCTGATGCTTGGAGATGCAGACAGAAGGATGTTTGGAGATGCTAAGCTAAGAGATGAAGCCCAGCATTTGCCCAGACCCCCCAGATGCTTAGAGAGAAAAGCCCTGGGAGAAAGAAGCAAGGATGCACAGGAGCTGAGAGAGGAGCAAGACAGAAGCCCAAAGACATTTTGGAGAAAGCCACTTTGAAACACAACCCAGGAGCAAAGGACCAGCAGACACCAGCCATGTGCCTTCCCACTGACAGAGGTGTTCTGTATGCCATCAGCTGTTCTTCAGCAAAGGTGTCATCTTACTGATGCCTTAGTCTGGACACTTCTATGGCTTTAGAACTGTAGCTTTCTAACCTAACAAACCCCCTTTATAAAAGCCAATCCATTTCTGGTATTTTGCATAATGGCAGCATTAGCAAACCAGAACAAGAGATGAGACTCTACATAATTTTCTTTTTGCTTTTGCAAGCATATGCATAAAGTAATGCAAAGGCAATTAAAAACTATGGTCAACTTTGGAGTGGCAGGAACTGGGCTGATGGGCAACTGATGGGATGGAGAATTTTTATTGTATACCTTTTAATTTGCTGAATAATGTGAATGTATTACAGATCAAAAGAATTTAAAAAACAAAAAGCCAAAACATTTCTCAGCCCCAAATTTCTATTTACCTATATTGGAAAACATCCATCTAACACTTTCGGCACATGTTGGAGAAGGAAAAGTAAGGAAAGTAATTATATGTTCCATCTACACCAATAAACACAAAGGCTTCTGAGAATTTCTTTATGTGAAGGATTTTTTTAAAGTACAAAAATTAGAAGAAAATCCCCAGAAAATACTTTCAATGAATGTTTCTGATTTATAAAAGTTAAATGAAATTCAGTTACACAGAGAACATGTTTGGATTGTAAAGCCTTTCTGTGTGACAATACGTTGACACACAACATAAGACAATAGCTTGAAATAGAAAAATACAGTTATGATCCAGCAAATGGCACCAAATTAGAACAATTTTATTATTTAACATAATACCAATGTATATACATTATCTTCCTAAATAACAAACAATTTGATTCCAAAGTTTAAAATGTAGTTTCCAAAATGAACCCTTGGTTGTAAATTTGAAGGAAAAAAACCCTGCAAATTAACACAAATTTATTTTTAATCCTTGACGAAAATATGCACCCTATACCAATCACCCCTCTCATAAAAAATGTATATTATAAATAAAACTTTCAAAAAAGATCTTGGATGTTTTATTGCACATTGTACAGAATCTTTGCTATTAAATGTTTAAAATATCTACTCAAATTTGGGTGAAAACAGTTATCTGCAGATATTAGCATATCTAGTATCATATCTGATGTTAACCAGAAACAGGAAAATATAATCTTACTGGACTGCTTCTGTCACTTTTTCTAAAATAAGAATGGCTCTGTTTTCTACTGTTAAAAGCAATTATAAGAGATCTGAACAAATTAAAAGTTGTGTTCAAATGTCAGTTTTCCTACATCAAATAGAAATCACATATGGGGCAATTTAGCCCATCATATATTTCTAATCCTTCCTAGGACCAGCCCATCTTGAAGTATATACTGTTAAAGATCATGCTGCAGGGTTCCTAATAATGCTGTCTACCATTAACAGTTAATGTTTTGATCTCAACATTTTCAAACCCTCTTAGCCCTTAGCTAAACCAGCACACATCAGACAGAATGTAATGGCCTTAAAAACAAAAAAAGTTTCCTAAATAAGTTTTCATACCATCTAGCACAGTGCCTACAAGAATAGGCATTCAATAAATATTTGATGAGTGAATGCACTATTTTTAAGACCATTTCCTAAAATTAGATGTATTAATGATTTATGAGTAATATGTGGATTTATGGCACACAGATCTAATGTGATGACTAAACAAAGAGCAGAACTGGCATAGCACAGACACTGTTAGATTCTACAATCCTGCCCCTTGACAAAATGTGTATACTTTAAGGGTTAAAACTATTCCAATAATAAAAATTGATTAGTCAAATATTTTTATTTTGCCAAGGGACTCTAATAGTATTAGCCTTTGGCAATTCCCAAACATATAATGAACTCCATAAAACAAAACTCAAATTGCACTATTACAAAGAAACAAGTCCATGAAAGCAGAGAGGAGGTGCCAGTTAAGGGACAGCAACTTCAAGGAGACGATTGTTTTTTCGTTTGCACATTGGGACACTCCCGTTGTTCTGGCTTCCCTGAATAAACTTCACACATACTTTGTCCTTTCTGAACTGTACCAGGAATCTAGGAGAAAAGAATAAAACAAATTAAAGGAAAGTGTATACACAATAAATAGCTGACTGTTATCTTACACTAACACTAGCTTTTTTTTGGTAATGGATAATGATCTTGACAAGCATTATAACTCTCCATTAGTGCTTCTGTAAGTAGAACTTTATCATCATATCACTGCATTTCACTTCCAATAGCCATCATTCAGCCCTAAGCACAATGAAGTTCATTAACTACTCATATTTTAGTAAGACACGATGGGCTAAGAATAATTATTTCAATATTTCAAACGAAAAGACCAGCACTTTACAGTTCTCTGGGTGATTAAAAAAAAAAAAATTGGGGGAGGGTGTGCTATTAAATTATCAACAAACTGAGAAAATAAAATAAAGAATTTCAGAAAAGGAAGGCGTCCTAGAGACCCTTTAGACAATGGTTTATCAAACATTAGTTATTCACATATTTCCTACACTATTTTCACCATTATCCACATACTATGTTAATAGTTATTTTTAACCTAAATAAATGTACTCCAAAATAGTTGTGTCCTACGCAATAATATTGATGAAATCATCAATCTGATGAAGCACTTATATTTTTCTAACATAAGTGAAAAAACATATATAAACATTTACATATATATAAAGTTAAAAAAAAATCAGTGTACCACCTAAAACACTCTGTCATCCCATCAGCAGCCTATGTGGTATGCTCTGGGAAACACTATTCTGGTCCAAATCTTTCCTTTCACAGACCAGCAGAGGTCAAATGACAACCAGTCCATGAGATTATTCTTCACATCGTCCTACAACAAACACACCACTAGCTTCCTCCTTTGCTGGGTGCTGTGAGGCGCAGCCTGATAAATAAAGTCTCTGCCCTCCGGGGAGGTATCATGGAGGGGGGAAGGGGGAGTAAGAGTACCATGGCTGGACTGGCACCTGGGTGTTCCCATCTTGAATCCAGTGCTCTTTCTCTCTCCAATGTCACAATCAGCGTCATGTCACAACGTTTTCGGTATGTTTCTCAGGAAAAGGTTTGGTGAGTTACTAGCACCCAACGTGAGCCAACCTCACACCATGTGGTTGGCCACGTGCTCACAGACAGACACAGCAGCAGTAAGATCTACACAGCTCTGCTCTGCACACAAGTGTTTGTGTCAAGGTCTAGAAAGCCCACGCTCTGCAAACATTACCTTGTGGAGCGAACCAAGACATATAAGCTTCTAACTCGTCAGCTGTTTTAAAGAGAGAGAGAGTACCTCTGAGCTTTCAAGTGGGTACTTCCTTTTCAGTTTGAAAGCACTACTAAAAAGAGCTATAGTTACAGATATACATTCACTGATCTGAGATAGGTCTCTGGAATATATGCTTATATCTATGTGCCTTGAAGCAAAAAGGATATTCTCTCAAGTTTAACATAAAAACACACATTTTAAAACTCAAATACTTTCACATTTTCATTTTCAAAGAAAATGCTTGTAGTGTGATAAATGTATAGGAACTTTTTTTCCCAATAACATTAGCATGCATTAACTCAGTCTCCATATTTACAACGCATGATCGCAATGCACACTAGAAATAATAGCTAAAATGTATTGAGAGTTAACCATATATCAGACTGTTCTTAGTAATTTACAAAAATTAACACAATTAATAACCCTGTGAGCTAAGTATTACTATTTATCTCCATTTTACAGAAGAGAAAACTGAAGCATGGTCTACAGTCAGGAAGTATGAACTCATCCTCTGGAAAACATAATAATGTGGAATGTACTGTCATTTCACAGCACTAACATCAGTTGTAGCCACAATAAAAGGTACATAGATTAATTACTTGAATATAAAATAGTCATTAAATAATTGTGACTTAAATGATACACATACACATGTACATATATGCATGTTTATATGCATGTATACAGACACATTTAAAATGCTTAATAGAAACAGTTTTCACTAAATTCAAACTTCATTTTTAGAAATCCTTAAAATGCAATATATTTACAGATTGAACAGTTTGGGAGTTTAAGCACTAGGAGTCAGTCAGTTGAGAACATGCTTCTCAATGAATTCAATTCTCACTTATGCATGGGCAGGTTAAAAGTGCGCTATGGAATAAACAAGACTTTGACCCTCTTCTGGTAAACTGCCATCCAGTTGATTCCTAATGATTACAGGAATTAGGTTTGTTGGAGCAATGGCTTCTACTTCTGAAAAGGTTACACTGAGGAAGGGTTATTCATGAACTGTATGCTGTTTACAATGCTGATTCTATACAGCTGGCAATAAGATGGAACAAAGCCACTTAGGGCTGAAAAATACAGGCACAGATATCCCTACATATGACTTTGAAAAATTTTGTTTAAATTTAAAATATTCTCTGTGGAGATTTATAATCCCTTCTAAGAGCTCTGGGGGTTATGGAACAGAGGCTACCCTGGATTCTAGTTCTCCAGGCTTCCAGTGCTCCCCAGGCCCATGAGGGCCACGCTGTGGAAGTTTCCATTGGCTATTTTATTTTTATGAGACCAACCACTCATTAGGAACCTGGGAAGGAAAGGTGTTATGCACTGGTTGATAATGCCACTGAATGTTTGTTTTCTTCATATGGCCACACTGTGGAAGGCTTATGGCATCCAGAACATCACATACCTCCATGTGCCAAGGCGGGGTCCCTGCTGCCAGCAAGGGTACTATCCCCATCTGCGTTTTCCAGATTGTGTGCCTCTGAACACAAATTCTGAGAGCAACTGTACGGGTTCTGTGGTTGATCACGTTTGGGAAACACAGCAGACCCCATCCCCAAACCCCATCAGGAGAATCACAATATGCAACAGGATTTCAGGGGCTCTGAGAAGTGTTATCATAAAGAAAGACTTAAAATTTCCACTAAAGAACAGTTTTCACAAGACAGCATTATGAGCATCCTGCAAGGAGAGTGTTCCTAGAACACCAGTTTGGGAAATGCCTAAAAGGAGCAATCCTCTGTGGACCATATTTTGGTGGTGATTTCTTCTTCTCTGTAAAGATGATCTTATTAAGCCTAACTTAATAAAGATGACCTTATGGCTGCCTCATCCATATACTAAGAAATGCCTGCTGTCTGGGTGACAAAGAATTAGCGAATCCCATTAGAACAGAAGCCCAGCCTCCTAAACGATGAAAAAACTACAATTAAAGGGGATTTAAAGTTTACTTGGCCCTAAGAGGTTAAAACCTTAATTAACTGGAACCCAACCAGCCAATATCTTTTTTCCCAGTAGTCTTTGTTTCATGAGAAGGAACTAAATGACAGAAAAGTTATTAAGTTGAAACAGCAATTTCCAATGCAGAGTACCCAAGAAGTTCAAACTCCCACCCAATCTGTTAACAATTCTTTTACTGTACAATGAGAATCAAAAATGAGCCTTAAGGCTCTGTATATTCTAACACATCAAAGAGAGTGAGTTTTGCTTATGTGGTGGTTTGAAGCTGTTTTGTATCCCAGAAAAGGCCATGTTTTTTTAATCCACTCCTGTGGGTGCAGACCTATTGCAGGTGGGACCTTTTAATTAGGTTATGTCAATTAAGATGGTCCCACCCATTCAAGGTATATCTTAATCCCCTTACTGGACTCCTTTATAAGATGATAAAGCATGCACAGAAAAAACCGAGAGAGCTGAGAAGCCCCAGAGAAGCTGAGACAAAGGACACACCCACAGAAACTGAGAGAGGAAGCCACTGAAGCCAGAAGCAGGAAGCAGTGAAACCCAGAAGAAAAGGACCAGCAGATGCCAGTCATGTGCCTTCCCAGGTGACAGAGGTGTCCCAGATGCCAGCAGCCTTTCTTCAGAGAAGGTATCCTCCTGTTGACACCTTAATTTGGACATTTTCTTGGCCTTAGAACTGTAAATTTTTAAGCTAATAAATCCCCATTGTAAAAGCAAAACCATTTCTGGTATACGGCATCCCAGCAGCTTTCATAAACCGAAACAGCTTACAAAGGGACAGGAATGGGTATGAATTTATTTTAAAAAGATTGTTAGGAAGACTTAAAATAGAACAGGCTGGCATATCCTTAAGTAGAAAATTAAATCATTTACTGATAATCTGGTTAAGCAATTTGTTTTTACTACATATGCAAAGAAAAGTATAAGCAGATAGTAAATAACCTATAGAAAAGTAATCAAGTATCAATCAACATAGTAAATTCAATCTCACTTTATAGATTTAATAAATGGGAGATGCCTCACCCTGGATGCAAATAATCAGGCTCTCAAATTAGAACCCTAATGGGAAGTAAAAAGGCAAACTTATCTGTCAACATGGAATGCTTATTTTATAACTCTGTGAAAAAAAAACAAGTTATCTCAAACCTAAAACATCTGAAACAGAACTCTGGATTTTATCCCACCCCTGCCACCCTCAATTTCTTCTTTCTCAGTGCCTTTTACTGCAGTAAATGGCACCACCATTTGGGCTCAGGCCCCAAACTTAACACCCAATCTGTTAATAAAAACCTTCTTGCCTTACTCAAATTACACTTAGAATCTGATTCCTTCTCACTACCTCCCACTCACACCCTAGCCTAAGCTTACCCGAGACGGCTCACAGAGTCTCCTAACTAGTTTCTCTGCTTCCAGTCTTGCCTCCCCGTAGTTATTTTCCGCATTGAAGCCAACGAAGTCTTTGAAAAACTTAAACCAGATCATGCCACAGCCTTGCTCAAAGCCTACAATGGCTTTCCATCATCTTCAGCAAAATCTCAACTCCTTAGCTCAGCTACCAAGCCCAGAACCCTGCCTCTTTCTCTTCTCCTGTCCTCACCCCCTCACTCAGTCTACACAAATTTCACTCCCATGTCAGGGTCTTCGCACCTGCTACCCCTTGCCCTGGGAGGGGTCTCCCACAGATTCTTACATGACTTATCAACTTATTTGACTCTAGTCTCAACTCAAATGATATACATCAAAGAAGTCCCTGACCTCCCTATCAAAAATAACATGCCCCTTTTCCCCCATGTACTTGTCACTAACCAAAAGCATATCTCCTGTTTAACATTTTGAGTATATTTTCTCTTCCACTAGAATGTAGCTACATGAAGTCAGGCTTGCTAGTGTCTTTCATTGCTCATCATGTAGAACAATGCCTGGCACATACCTGGGATTTAGTAAACAGTTGTTGCATAAGTGAATGAAATCAGACTACTGAACCAAAATAATACAGCTGAAAGTGAAAAAGTTTTCTAAAAAATACACAAACATACTCATCAGAAATTTCAATATTGAGCTTCTGTTTGGTTTGGCTGAGAGTTGTACGATACAGCTTGGTGGCCATTTCAATCAGGTGGTCGCTGCTGAAGAGAAAGTCTCCTTTACTAGCTGCTTCTGAGCCCTAAAAAGACAAACCAAGAGTCAGACTATCATAATTAAGACAACTTAGGAGGTAAATGTTTACAGGTTAGGTTGAAAACATTTGTAGTTTCTTTGAAACATCAGATACTGGAGTCTACTCTCCCAGGTTAAAAAGTAATGACAAAAGCATTATGTCTTCCAACTTTCTCAGAGCACCCCTGGCCACCCAACTTTGGACCAGAAGCAGCATCAGCATCATCTGGGAGCTTGCTAGAAGAACAGAACCTCAGACCCTATCGCAAGCCCACTGAAGATGAATCTACAACAAGATCCCTGGGTGATATGTTTGCACGCTCATGTTACAGAAGCACTGATTTAACCTATAACCCATTCTGAAATAAATGTTCTGAAAATTCCTGAGTCATTTGGTTAAAAACAAGAAAAACACCAACAGAAGTCTTAGGACAGTAGCTCTCAACTTAGCTACTCAAGGGAATCATCTGGGGAGCTTCAAAAAAACATATGATGCTTGTGCTCCATTCCAAAAAATTCTGATTTAATTGGTCCACGATATGGCCTGGGCATCAGCATTTTTAAAAGTTACTCAAGTTATCATAACATGTAATTTGGGTTGAGAATCACTGCTCTAGGATCTGCTGATATGCCCCCTTTAGGCTAGGATCCACAGTGGGGAAAACAGACTGAGGCAAGCTGACCGGCTTTCTAAGTTTAGAAGCAGCTGATAGTGGCACTCTCAGCTCGATGTGTGCTCCTAAAGACGATTTATATTTGCTAACATTTGTTTATTTAGTTACTGTTATGTGACAGGTACTGGGCTAAACACTTTATATACAGCATGCTATTTAATCCTCATAATGCTACAAAGTAGGTTCTATTATTATCCCTATTTTAATTATGAGGAATGTAAGGTACACACTACAGAAGTTAAAGGACTTGGTGAAAATCACAAAGTTAGTGAGACCAACTCCAGAGCCTCCACTCTCAACACTCCATTCAAGTCAGGAGGTCCTGGTTATTAAGCTTAAAAAATCTTTAGGTCAAAAGTGTTAAGCAGTTGTTTTATAGTCATTGCACTCTTTAATAAAACCCCCAAATCAAAGATGAACAAGAAAATATTTACTGAGTTGGTACATAGAAGAAACAACAGGAGGAAGTGTAATTTAAAACACCTTACAATTTCATGCATTAGACTCAAAATAAGGCACATGGCCCCATCCTGGTGGGTGCAAACAAAAGCTACTTGGTGAAATAATAAAAAGCCCACATTAACGAGTCAATAAAAGTGACTAACTTTATTCAACTATTGAAAAACAAAGCCTGAGATTGTACATATGGATGAACATAATCTGCAATCAGTGAGGACGGTATATAAACTTCAGGTAATAGAATTAGCCAGAGTAGAAAGCTATAAATCAATGGCCGCAAGATTGGACAGGCGCAGAAATCTTTCAAATGGTCAAGTCAATAGTTGAACATTTACCTCTTTTAGGTGGATGGCAAAGAAGCCATCATTTTGTGAGCTCATTGAAACCTTGGTCACATCTACCAGGGGAACTTCTGACTTGATCTGTCCAGACTTTTGGTCAGCAAGAAGGAGATTATTATTTGTTAAGAGGAAAATCCGGGAAGTACTCTAAAACAGAACAAAACAAAACAGGATGTAAATTCAATGATTCACAAATATCCTGTGGTGCACTGAATTGCATTATCCATTTGGACATGTTCTTGGTCTAGATCTGCATCCTGGTGGGTGTGGACCCATTGTAAATGAGATCTCTTCAAGATGACACTTCATTAAGGTGTGGCCCCACTCAATCAGGTTGGGCTTCAATCTGGATTACTGGAGAGCTTTATAAACAGATGAAAGCCACAGAGGGAGCAGCGAGAAGCTGAAAGTCAACAAAACATGGAAGAGAAAAGAGAAGCTAGGAGAGGCCACCATGTGACAGAAAGGCCAAGGACCAACAATCGCCAGCAGCCAGCCCAGAATGCCACAGACTTCTGGGAGAAAGCATCACCTTGATGGTGTCTTAATTTTGGACTTCTCCTAGCCTCAAAACCATTGGCCAATAAATCCCCACTGTTAAAGCCAACCCACTGCATGGTATTTGATTTGGCAGGTAGGAAACTAAAACATAACCCAAAATGACCCATGATTTAAAGCATTAGTTATGCACAGAATTGCGCATTTTATTTCATATCTTTCAACATGCAGACCTTTGTAAACTGAAAACGTACTAAAGAACATAGACAATACATTCTAATTCATAAAAATTTCAGAGAATTAGCTAAATATTGTCTAAACTGAAAAAGAGGGAAATAGCTCCCGTTCACAGTGACTGCTAAGAATATGAAATGAAAATTCTAACATTCAGAAAACTAAGGATGACTGTTCCAACTGATAAGCATTTCTTATCAGTCTTCAAGGTCAGCATTTTTACCTTCCCATTAGCACGGTTAATTTTGTTCACAATTTCAGCAATAATGATCTTTTCTTCAATGGCATCTTTGAGTTTCTTATACTTGGGGTTCTCATTGATTGCCAGGTAGGGACCTTGGAATGGCTGCCCAACACTAAAGGAAAAAAAAATCCTGCATGTTAGACATGGTTCAAATGGAAGCACTACAGGAAAGAGGTAACAGATGAGTCAATTCTTGGGAGTGTCTAAAACTTCATAACCATTTATTTTAATTTATTTTATGTATTTTACACATTACACTTTTACCTGTCCTATTTGGAATGGAACCATAAGCTTATTTTCAAATAAGCTTGATGTGCTCACGGTATTTGGTAGGACTTTTATAAAATCTTATCACATGGAACAATCAGGATGGAAAAACTTCTCAAGAACTAAAGCTAAGACTCGAGTGTGTGGCCTCATGTGAAAGAACTGGCAATTCCTTCAAATCTGTTAATGGAGTTGACAGCTACCCACAAAGGATTTATTAATATCTTTAAACAATGTGTGGCAATGGAAGAAAGCATAATTACGTCACCTGCTTCAAAAAAAAATTTATTTTTCTTGTAAGGAACCCAGGAAATCAATAGGCATTATGTGGAAGAATGAATCTAGAGCAACTAGCTTAGAAGAAAATTATAGGACACTTAATATTACCAAGAAACTAAGGCTATAGATAAGCAAAATATGAAAGAAAAATCAGGTCTACCATCCTAAGATATGCCCCCAAAGAGACAGAAGAGGCCAAGATAACCATTCAGAATCAGAGCAGTTTTCTTTCAAATAAATTAATTCTTGCAAAAGGCATAATCTTGCACACATCACTAAGAGACCAACATCCCTACAGGCTGGTAGGGTGACCCTCTCAGAGCAGCTTCTTCAAAGAAAGAAAAAATGCTGCTTGGAGGGCTCTGAAAGCTTCTTTTTGAGCTAGAAAGTTTTGGTAATTTGCAAACACAATTTTAAATGCTTGAGTTGTGGGTAGAGGAACAGGGAAGAAAAATTCATGTGGGTGGTCAGTGTTACACAGCCCTCATGACATAAAAGGCCAACTCCCATAAGAGGTGCCGCTTTACAAAGTGGTGGGAGGCTGAATTATTCCACTTCTCTCATGGCTGTAGGTTGAGTGTACCACCATCCCTGAAAGCTGCTAAAACCACCCAAAAAGGACTTGGCTTGAAGTTAACTTCGTTATTCCTACTGTTCATATCTAAATGTGTTTTTTAAATTCAATTTGAGATATCCTCACATACCCTACAATCATCCACTGTGTACAATCAACTGTTCACAGTGCCATCATATAGTTGTGCTTACATCACCACAACCAATTTTTGAACATTTTCATTACTCCAAAAAAAAAATAAAAAAATAAAAGTAAAAAAGAACACCCCAAAACATCTCATCCCCCCCATCCCTTCTGTTATTCATTTAGTTTTTGCCCCCATTTTTCTACTCATCTGTCCATACACTGGATAAAGGGAGTGTGAGTCACAAGGTTTTCACAAAAAACATGGTCACACAGTGTAAGCTATATAGTTATATGATCGTCTTCAAGAATCAAGGCTACTGGGTTGCAGTTCAACAGTTTCAGGTATTTCCTTCTAGCTATTCCAATACACTAAAAACTAAAGAGGGATATCTATATAATGCCTAAGAATAACCTCCAGAATGACCTCTCAACTCCCATTTGAAATCTCTCAGTCACTGAAACTTTATTTCATTTCTCTTCCTCAGATGTGTTTTTAATAATAAAAACTGCTAAGAGCCTTTTAATTTGTTTCCTTAAAAACAGAGTATTTTGCCCTTAAGTTTCTGTAGTCATATACAGGGAATGTTGATTAAAAAGGCAGTCAAATCTAGCTAACTGCGGATGCTGATTTAAAATAGTTAAACCTAATGAGCCTGGCAATTCATGATCATATAATCCTCTAAAAGGAAGACTTTTCAAATGTGTGTAAGGACATGGAGAACATAAACATAACATACGTAATACATGTTAATAGACGTTGCATATAATCCATTTTTACTTCTATGCCATTCTTTGGGAGATGCTAAATGTTACTATACATTTGGTTTGAAATTGTACAATTTTTTTTTTTTTTGTAAACGTAAGATGAAAAAGGGATAGGAATTCTGGGGGGAAATAACGAACTTAGGAGACATAAGAAAATTCACAGAAGCAGTCTTTACCAATGACTTCACTTGGTAAACTTGCAACTGGTATTCCTTCTTTTTTCATTTTTTTGAGTACACAGTGCCCACGATGAAGGAACCAAACTTGTGGCAGAGGCCATTAAAGTCACGCCCAATGAGTTAGCAGACCAAAGGGTACCATGGACGAATGCTTAGGAAACACTGAAAAAGTAACAAACTGGCTCACTCTTTTCACTTATCTTACAAATGAGGTACTGACTTGGATTTATAAGGTAGGAGGGATGGAACAGTGATTACAGGATATCACCAACCAAATCTACTAACCAGAATTTACAATGTAAATTTGTCTCAATAACCTATACAATTTTTATTTTAAATGAAAACTTCTAATTATTTAGTGAAGTGTTCAAGTTAATGTCAGTGGAGTAAAACCAACCAAAGCAACCTCATTTCATTTACGTGCGCTATGGAGGCCATTGCTTAAATGTGCTTATGTGTAAATTCAAACCTAGCTCATTATAAAATAATTCTGATTATAAAATAATTCACAAAATTAAAAACTGTCAATATTACTGATAGCAAACTCCACTAAAAATACTTCTAAATATATTTGAGAAACTTTTAAAATATTGAGTTTTATGGGTAAAACAAAGCCACCATACCTAGATGGGTATAAAGCCTTCTTGTCTTTGAAGAGTTCACTGGCTTCTAGTTTCTCTTCATAAATAAGTTTCTGCTGGTCTGTGAACTGGTCCCTGTATTTTTTACACTAAAAGATTGAGAAGAAAAGATAAGTCATTTATTTAAATAACTTACTCATTCTTAAATATGGTAAGCCAATTTAATAGCAACAAGATCAAGAGTGAATGTGTATGAAACATTCATTTCAAAGTCCAAAAGAGGAAAGATGAAACATTTTTCCTTTGTTGAACTTGGGATGCGTCTTCAAAACACACAAGGGCCCAGCTGCCACAGGCCCAGCTAGGAGGACCATTTCCTCTGCTGCTGATGTCAGTCCTCGGAGATCCTCTAGCCCTTCGGCTGCCACAGATTGTCTACAGCAACTCACAGCAAGAAAAACATTGGGCATCCCAGTGCATACATGTACATACATGTAGCCAACAGACACACAAGCTTTATGAAACCAAGCTTATCCTTTCTACACCTGGTCAATCTGCTACTATCTATTCTAGTGTATTTCATTTTTAAATGCTGGCAGTCATGTAACTAAATTAATTTCATGACCCATAAATGCATTATGACCTATCCTTTGAAAGACACTGCCCCCACCCACCATCTGCACCCCGTTCTGCAGTCTGGACAAGGGACCTGAGAAATTCCCCCTTCACCCAGTTCTGACACTTTCCTGAAAGGAGACAGGGGTGGTAGGCGGGAGCAGGACCAGGGTTTTTTAGATGTTGTCTCCAAGAAATTCAATGACTGGTATTGTCGAGAGCCACCAAAATTACTGTATAAAGTAATGTCGGCACTGCTGCCCGCCATCTTCCATGGAAAGGCTACCCTCAGGAATAAACAGTCCTCTCATCCCACCCCGATCCAAGAGATTCAGAAGCCAGGGGACAGCAGAGGCACAGTGGACCTCAGGCATGAGCAGCTCCCCATCATTATTTCTGAAAACAGTTCCTGTGTCAGATGTATTGAGAATTCCTTAGGATCCTTGTAACTTGACCAATAACAGTCATCACCCATTCAAAACAGGAGGCGAACAACTGAGGGTGGTGCTTCTCAACAAGCTGACTCACTCACTAAGTTAGGGAACAGAACTCAGGATCCAATTCCTTATGTTGTGCTGGTACCACTCATTACACTAATTAGTGATGATATCACTCTATACACATGTGATTCTGTTACACAGGAACACGCCTACACTGCTGGGCAGGGAAGAGCTTCTGGACGGTGTACCCGTTGCTCATTCATTTATTGGTATGAGGACTTCAATTTGTTAATCCATTAATTGCATATATTTAGTATTCCTTATTATCAATGAAGTTATTAAAATGAAGTCAGCATCCATACAAGTATCCTCACACTGGGCTGACAGTCTGGTTTATCCTTCTGTGAGAAACACCTAATTTACAAGCTGTGCTCTCATATAAAATTGGTTGACCCAACATAGAATTCAGCCTCCCTTTAACTCAAGTGGAGGAAATTGTAATGTCTTTTGGTGACTCAAAGCCTTTGTTTTCAGTCTATCAAAGTGTGTGTTCACATGTATGCCTGTGTCTTTTTAATAAATCTTCTGAAGTAAACTCATACAATTTGCATGATTTGACTACATGCGGAGATGTTCACATTTTACGATTTATTTCTATCTCCTATAGTAGTCCTTAAAATATAGTTCTTAAGGAGAAGAATAAACAAATAAACCAACAGCTGAACTCTGGGACCAGCTGGAACCCAGAAGGGAAAGACAATTCAACAGTGCCCTCTCTTTCCAAGCACTGACGAGAGCAGACCCATACAGAGAAAGAACATCTAGCTGCTGCAGGATTTCTCAGAAGGCCACATACTGTTCATGCTTCAAAAATATCAAAGTCCTTGAGTAATTCTCCTTGAGATTAGAGGAAGAATGTATTAAAAATCTGCTTTCATGTAACACACCTCAAGCCCTTGGAAAGCATGATAAGGAGTCTGAAAAAATATAACAAAACGTTTTCTACCCTCCACAAGTGAAAAATCCTTTTTAGCTCCTTGTGAGTAGAATCCAAGAATAGGTAAGGTCTCGAAGGCCAATTCTTATCTATTGGAGATAAGGAAGGCATCTTGTTTTTCATGTCCAAGAAGTAGTTTTGTACCTGTATTGAGTTTGACAGAAAATACCTGATCAGTAAAATGCACCAGAAAATATACTGTTTTACATACACCATGCTCAAACAAACGTCTTTAGTGGAATTTAGCAAGTTTTAGTCCATAAAACTTTGGATTTTTATTATACTCCATTAAACAGATGATGAAATGAGGCTCAGGGAAGTTAAAAGTCACTTGCCCAAGGTCCCAAATCTAGGAGGTGGCAGAGCAGGTTGGCTCCAGAGTTTCCATTCTTCCCTGCTCAAAGTCAGCGGAACCCCCGGATCCACCCTGGCAGTTGCACAGCCTTGCTCTAAATTACCCTCTTCCCACTAACTTGTTTGCCAACCTTGCTCTGCCACAGCTCATGGCAGGTTAGCAAGGCAAGGTCCAGACTTTCAGAGGTTACTTTCCCCAAAGCAGGCTCTCCCTGTCAGATAAAACAAAGACTTTATGATTAGTCATATATGGGCCACTAATAACTATGACCAATTCTTCTTGAATTTGGGGGAAGCCGATAAAGGTTATTCTCAGTATCACAGTTCTGATTTAATCTTCACCAAACGTCATATTTTATTGAGTGCATGCTAATAAGGAGTTAATCCGATAAAGCTAATAAGCCATCTTATATCAAGCATAAACAGTTACTTACAATTCTCTGAAGTGTAAACTCATAAATTTTCTTTCCAGCATAGGCTCTGAAGAATTTTCTGTACTCCCTCCGTACCTTTAAAAAGAAAAAGCAAATGACAGTGGTTAATGTGCAGCTAGTAGTTGTCCATGAAGATGACACTCCTCCACTAAGGATCAAAATACGTGGAACAAGTAAATTTACAAGTGTCCTTTTTGGATGTAATAAAATATTTGAAGCAAACTCAGACAGGTGGATTTTAAGTCAGAGAAAAAGAAATTAAGTGCAACGTAATATACCAAGATGTTTTGTTGTTTCAAATCCTCTTAATTTTTAAGCAGCCTGATAGTTTGATGATAAACATTTTATAGGCATTGATGCAAGCTCTTCAGAATATACTTCAGAAAAATTATATAAGGTATCTTTCCTTCAAACTGTTTTTCAAATGCAAAAAAAAAAAGTCTAAAAATCAGTTCCTAAAAGGCTTGCATATGAAGATAGGACTTTTGTACTGCACATTGAGAAGTGAATATGGCTAAAAATAAGAATTTAAAAAGAAGCTTTTAAACTGACATTATCTTCCAGTTAATTGTGGTAATTAATATTAGCTCTACTCCCACCAAATGTTATACATAATTCTATCATAGCACTTAAAATCTCATATCATAGTTTTAATTTTGTATTTTTTTCCTTGTTCCTTTGTCATATTTACTTTACATCCTGATGTCTAACAAAAAACGTGAACTAAATGAGAACAGAACTAAATGAGATATCTGCTGAATGAATGACTCAATGATTGCTATAGCTAAATTTTGGAATTGAGGGAAAATATTTAAAAATTTCTACCATTCAGATATAAGTAGGAAGGGTCAGCACTTCGTAAAATATTAGCCTGTTTTAATAAGTCAGACATTGTGCCCTTTTTCTTTTGTCTTCAGTTTCCTGGGTTTAATGGCACATGTTCAAAACATTTCTGCATTAGGGGTTCTAAGCAACCTACTAACCAAATTGAGTCAGTAGATCAATGTTTTATATGCATATTTAAAAATTAACAACCTCACATAAGAATTCAGATTGCAGGTTTCTCTTACAGTTTTCCTAAGATCTAGCAAGGTGATCCCCATTTCCATGTGACAAGGACTGGGTGGGACCAGAGGAGCTGTCCTTGCCTTTAGAAGTGACAAGAAGGCTACAAACTGCATGAGCCCCCATGGCTCCTACTCCACCTCCCATCGGCTGCTTCCCTCATGTCTACCACCTGCCTGTTCTCTCTGGGCATTTGAGCCCCAGACCCATTCTCTACACATAGCAATGATTAACTATATGGTGACATCCACTCTATACATACTTCTTCCTTTTATCTACACTCTACTTTACCGATTATCATTTCTCCTTTAGCCATGGAGCTGTTAGATTAATACACATTTTGAATCTCAAACTAATACCATAGAGTTAGAAGGGACAAGAGGCAGAAAAACGGAACCCCTGAATGGGCTTTCATTTATCTCTTTCCTGAAATTAGAATAGCTTAGGAAAGCAGACACATTGGAATGAGGTTACATGAAAACATATCCTGAAAAATATACTTGAAGTCCCAATATATTTATTGACCCTCATTTTAACTGAGCTCATTGGAACGTGCTTTCTCATATTCCACAGGACAAGGCATTTGTCCTGAAATATGGCTACCTATGGCAAAAGCCTGGCAAAAAAAAAAAAAAAAAAAAGGCAAGATGACATCCTAAAAGACTGCAGAGCATGAGCAAGCATCAATAGTTTTCCCAGTGTTAACAGGTGCTAGGCTTTATAGAGTTCACCAGGGCAGAAAGAAGTGGTGGAGAAAGTACCTTCAGTCCAAGCCAGTAAGCCCAAATAACAGCAACTGCATGCTTACGCCTAGCCTCCTCCTTCAAGCGTCTCAATTCCCTCCGAGCCTAGAATGTTTTAGATGGTAAATAAAAAAGACAGCCCAATGCAGATAGCATAAATAACCAGAAAAAGATACCCCACCAAACAGAAGAGCCAATTGACGAATAAGGGTTTCAGAATGACAGAGGAACACCAAGCGCACATTTAAACCCAAGGAATCAGTACCAGGCTGGTGCAGTCAGTTGCATTTTCAGTGGAATGAGAGTCTGTTCCAGAATCTGCACAGAACCTGAGGTAATTCACCTCCCCCACCCCTGCATCCATTCATCCCCCTTTTCCTCCCCTACTCTCCCTTCCTCTTTGCTTCCTCTCCACACCAACTCCTGCATCAAAGCCTTAGAATGGGGGTGGCACCTGATGAGACCAGTAGACTCTGCTTTGCTGTTAAGAGTTTATTATCTTGAAAGTATAAAAAGACAACACTTGTGAACAACCATTTAAAAAAAAACTGGGAGGAATAAAGGTTGTTTCTCTGAAACTCAAATAGGAAACTCAAACTTCTTTCAGGTTAAAAATGGGAAGTAATACATAAAAATTGAAATCAAATATCTAAGGCCCCAAAGAGTGAAATATACTGAAGATTGATAGAGGACAAAAAGTGAAGCACCGTATACGTTTAAACATTAATCTGGGGAAAAATTAATCTTAAGCATATGATTTTAAATGAGAGAAGTGGAGTGGCATCAATTTTTTTTCTTTATGTTATAGTTAAATTTTGGAATTGAGGGAAAATATTTAAAAATTTACTACCACCCACATATAAGTGAGAGGGATCAGCACTTAGCAAAATATTAGCCTGTTTGAATAATTCAGACATCGTGTACTTTTTTCTTTTGTTTTCAGTTTCCTGGGTTTAACTGCACATGTTCAAAAGATTTCTGTGTTAGGGGTTATAAGCTAGCAATCTACTAACCAAAATCAGTTTGTAGATCAATGTTTTACATGCATATTTTAAAATTAACAACCCCACATAAGAATTCAGATTGTAAGTTTCTCTTACAGTTTTCCTAAGATCTAGCAAGGTGATCCCCATTTCCATGTGACAAGGACTGGGTGGGACCAGAGGAGCTGTCCTTGCCTTTAGAAGTGACAAGAAGGCTACAAACTGCATGAGCCCCCATGGCTCCTACTCCACCTCCCATCGGCTGCTTCCCTCATCTCTGCCACCTGCCTGTTCTCTCTGGGCATTTGAGCCCCAGACCCATTCTCTACACATAGCAATGATTAATTCTATGGTAACATCCACTTTACAAGTACTTCTTCCTTTTATTTACACTCTGCATTACTGATTATCATTTCTCCTTTAGCCATGGAGTTGTTAGATTCATACACATTTTGAATCTCAAACTAATACCATAAGGTTAGAAGGGACAAGAGGAAGAAAAATGGTACCCATGAATTGGCTTTCATTGATCTCTTTCCTGAAATTAAAATAGCTTAGGAAAGCAGACACGTTAGACATGAAAACATATCCTGAAAAATATACTGGAAGTCCCAATATATTTAGTTGACCCTCATTTTAACTGAGCTCATTGGAACGTGCTTTCCCACATTCCACAGGACAAGGCGTTGGTCCTGAAATACAGCTACATATGGCAAAAGTCTGGTCACAACGTGCTGGCATATAAAATAGCAAGATGACATCCTAAAAGACTTTGCAGAGCATGAGCAAGCATCAGCAGTTTTCCAAGCGTTAATAGGTGCTAGGCTTTATAGAGTTCACCAGGGCAGAAAAAAGTGGTGGAGAAAGTACCTTCAGTCCAAGCCAGTAAGCCCAAATAACAGCAACTGCATGCTTACGCCTAGCCTCCTCCTTCAAGCGTCTCAATTCCCTCCGAGCCTAGAATGTTTTAGATGGTAAATAAAAAAGACAGCCCAATGCAGATAGCATAAATGATCAGAAAAAGATACCCCACCAAACAGAAGAGCCACTTTATGAATAAGGGTTCAGAATGACAGAGGAACACCAAGCGCACAGTCATTTAAACCCAAGGAATCAGTACCAGGCTGGTGCAGTCACTTGCATTTTCAGTGGAATGAGATTCTGTTCCAGAATCCATATATAAACTGAGGTAATTCACTCCCCACCTCCAGCATCCATTCTTTCCCTCCCTCTTTGCTTCCTTCTCCATACTCATTCTTGCAACAAAGCCTTCAAATTGGGGTGGCACCTGATGTACTAATAGACTTTGCTTTGCTATTAGAGTTTATTAACTTGAAAGTATAAAAAGACAACTCTTGTGAATAACCATTTAAAAAAAACTGGGAGGAATAAGGTTTATTTTTCTGAAGCTCAAACGAAAGAACCAAACTTCTTTCCGGTTAAAAATTGGAAGTAGTGCGTAAAAATTGAAATCAAATATCTAAGGCCCCAAAGAGTGAAATATACTGAAGATTGACACAAGACAAAAAGTGAAGCAATGCATAAGTATAAAAATTAATCTTGGGGAAAAATTAATCTTAGGCATGCTATTTTAAATGACAGAAATAGACTGGCATCGATTTTCTCCCTTTACATTACAGTACCAAGACTGGGAAATGGGTTTAGTCAATGGAGAAATCTCAGCAACAATGCTTATAATGGTCCCTTCTGCTTTTGCTTGGACAAACTTCCCTCAGTTTACTATGGGAACTAGATTGCTTGTCACAGACTTTCAGGAAAAACACAAATGAACAACTCTGGTTAGTGTTAGGCAAATTAAACTTTCCATGCAGGCAAAAGCTGACTTTTCTCATTTTTCTCACAAGATAGGCTTCAAATGTTGACAAGGTAGACTTAAAAACATAGGACTACACTGATATTTGTCTTTCCAACTGGAATACACATTTTTAGCAGAGATGACCTTTGATTTTTCTAAGTAACAAAAATATCTAAAATTGTGTCCCTTGGGGTATGTGAAATGTTCACAGAGCCCATTTCTATGCCTGGGGATTAGTGAGAGTATTTCAGGAGGCCTTTGTTTCTGAAAACAAACAGCTGATACTGAAATTCCTGGGATTCTTCCATGGCAATTATAGCTAGCTTTGCATGAACATAGTTTTCTGGTAAATCAGAGATGATAATTATTTTCATATGCAATATTTTATAATAATCAATAGCTGCCACAGTATTTATGGATTAATTTTTTTAAGGCATGCATTAAAGGAAGTTCCATTTGTCAACAGATCCTGGAAGACTGATTCAAGCCCAAACCTCAGCATTCCCAAACCACCATCCCCAGAAAAACACCTTCAGGAACCACCAACATACATTAGGAAAAAAAAGAATGAAAGAACCCAAACATGCACATTTCTTAAATGTTAAAAACAACAACAACAACTACACCAGTGCCTTATTAGTAAGCAATTAGTCTTTTTGCCTACACATGCTTATGTTTCTTGTATGTACTACCTCCACTAATGTCTCCCAGTTTATTAAATCTGGCTGCTAGCATAGGCATCATTGTGAGCCACTATTAACTGCAGTCATCAATCCCCTAATGTTCTCCAGCTAAGGACTGACTGTTGCAGAATTCCAGGATGGAGTGATGGGACATGTGCATCAAATACCTTAGATCCAAGCCAGTAAGCCCAAATAACTGCAATAGCATGTTTTTTCCTAGCCTCCTCCTTCAGCCGCCTCAGTTCCCTCCGGGCCTGTGACGTATTTGAAAAGGGGTTACAGAGAAGTATAAGGCAAGAAAGGTTACTGTTGGTTCCCCATGGAGAAAGAAAAAGAAAGACACAGGTTAGCAAGTAAATGCAAAAGCGTGTGCTGCTACTCCACACCCAAACATTGACAAGAGCGAGAAGCAAATGCGTGCTTAGTAGCTTAGGCCAGCGAGGTATTTCTGCCCCTGAACGGGAGGGTCCGCTGTCCCATACCGCGCCACTCCTGCCCCGGCCCCCCTTGGGGCTCCGGCCTACCTGGGTTCCATGCCAGTAGGCTGCAATGGTCGTGACGGCTTCCTCACAGCGCTTCTGATGCTTCAGTTCCCGCAGGAGTTTACGAGCCTAAGGGGCATTAAGCCCCCCAAAAATAGAAAAGTTAAAAAATCATGGTAACTTGAAAAACTACATGAAGGGATGACAGCCATAATACCCATTCGTAAACAACTGAAAAATAAATAGCCTAAAGAAAGGAAAAGGAGGAGTCGCTTAGCCCAGAACTGACTATGAGAAGGTGGCACACGAAGATGTGGTCAAGCGTTGACAGTGACCACCGTCCCAGACTGGGCTAGCAGCCTCCTACGCCTTGACATGTGACCGGAAAAACCCAACCACCGCACGTGCCAGCGGGTGCACGGTGGACGGAGGGAACTGTCCTCAGACTGTGGTCTGAGGATCCCCAGGGATCCAAGTCCTTTTTATCTTGGTTAGGATCACAGGCACATAACTGCAGCTGTAGATTTTTTTTTTTTTAATAATTGGGAAGTGATGAGTTTGACTATTTGCTACCTTTGATTTAGAATAGTTTATTTAATTATAGATTTACATAAATTAATTTTTTTAACATTTTTTATTGTGAAATATTATATAGAGAAAAGTGATACATTTCAAAGTACAGTTTAACAGGTAGCTATACAGCAAATTTCACAGTATAGTATGGGTTACAGTTCCACAATTTTAGGTATTTCCTTCTGGCCGTTCTAATACACTAGAAACTAAAAAGAAAATATCTATATAATGATTCAGTAGTCATAATCATTTTTATTCTAACTTCTCTGTTACAACTCCTCCCTCTCATTTGATCATTTTCTCAGTCTTCAGGGATATTTGGGCAATGACCATTCTAACTTCTTCCTGTTGAAAAGGGGTGTCGATATTAAGGGAAAGGGAAATGCAACTGGTTGATGTTCTGGGAGAGACTGATATCTCTATATTTCAGAGCTTATCTGGCAGAGGAACAATCCGGAGGTTTTAAGTTTCTGGAAAATAAACTTAATAAGTAAAACTTTATTGACAGAGTCTTAGATAGAGCCCTGGGCTTTGTTTAGAGTTTTCAGGAATACTGTTGGCTGACATTCCATGGCAATTTGTAATATCTGGCTGAAGCATACATAAGAATAACCTCTAGAATGACCTCTCGACTCTATTTGAAATCTCTTAGCCAGTGAAGCTTTATTTTGTTTCATTTATTTTCCCCTTTTGGTCAAGAAGGCATTCTCAATCTTACAATGCCGGGTCCGGGCTCATCCCTGGGAGTCATGTCCCACAAAGGGGGAAGGTAATGTTTTAATGTGCAGAGTTGGTGTAGAGAGAGAGGCCACATCTGTGAGCTGTACTTTTTATTTAAAAATTTTTCTAGAACAAAATTATCTCGCTGCCCCGAACCAGTGGGCTCTTTCCAGTAGTTGCTATGATTCTGTGGGGCCAGGAGGACACCTTGTCTGAGGACTTGGGTCCGACCTCTGAAGTCTCTGTAGACTGTAGAATGTGTCTCAGGGCCCAGCAATAGGGTGAAAGAAGGATCCACAGGCAGCAGTTTCACACACCTCGTGCCTGATCTGTATTTTGCCATTTGCTGTGGGAAGACCAAACCCTTGGGTTGCCCAGAGGCCTACACAGTGGTCAGTCAATGCAGCTGGACCAAGGTCCCTAACCTCTGAAGCAGGTCCAGGCCTGGGAACTACTGTGAAGTAAGCCCTCTGATCCAAACGATGCCACAAAATCTCCTAACAAGCAACTGGTCAGAACAGGCCCTAAGTATCTCTGACCTAGAACAGGGGTCAGTAAATGGCCAGATGATAAATACTTTTGGCTTTGCAAGTCATGTGGTTTCTACCACAACTATCCAACTCTCTTTGCTGTTGTCGTGCTGACACGGCCACACACAACATATAAATAAAGGAATGTGACTGTTCCAATAAAACTTTATGGACACTGAAATCTAAATTTAGTATAATTTTTACATATGAGTGATTATTATACTTTTATTTTGTTTTGTTTTAAATAATGCATTAAAAACATAAAAAACACTCTTAGCTTGCGGGCTGAACAAAAACAGGCAGTTGGGCTGGCTTTGGCCCGCAGACCGTGGTTTACTGACCCCTGAACCAGCCCTTGGCTGGAAGACTTGGAATCAGGTCACCCATTGTGACTCCCTCCAGAACTGGCCAGAGCTCGGGGTCTTTCAGTCCTCATGGGGCCGCCCCGCAGGTGTCACTAGGAAGTTATGGAAGGGCTCTGGGCTTCGGCAGGATCCACAGGTACTGAGGCAATGGTAGGGAGACTGGCTTCCGGACTGCAGCTTCTCTCGCAAACATGGGGGAAGAGGATACTGAAATCATGTTCAGTATTATTTCAAGGGCTTCCTGCTTAGAGGACAAAGCTCTTGAAAAGAAAGCTGGTTAGAAGGAAGCAGCCAAGACTTGGTCACCAGGGCTCCAGCTTATTCCATAATATTTATTCTTTCCATCTGACTGTTTACAGGGTAGGCAGGGGAGGAGCTCCCCCCCCTCCCCACAGCAGGATGCCACCTAGAGGCATCGCTCTTCATGGAGAACCCAAAAACCACAAATAAATAAGGCTTGTGTCTTGCAAACTCACCTTCCAACCCCGGATGTAAGACTGAATTACCAAGGCAGAACTCTTCGTCTTTTGATACCACTTTTGTTGCTGTAAGATAAAAAGGAAAGACGTTAGCGTTCTATTTACATATCTATAATACATTCAGGTGCACTGCAAGGATTGGGAAAGGTGTTTTTGCTCAGTTAGTGCAGTGAACTCTTGATCATCCACACTCCTGGAAACCAATACAAAGAGATACCAAAATCTCAAGCAGTTCAAAATTATTATGGTTAATCCAAGTATGATTCGATGTGCCAAATATAATTACATTATTTCTCAATGGCCCAGATCTACCATTATTAACACCTGTTCTTTATACTGTGCTGTTATACAGGGTCTGACACACAGCAGACACTCTGTAAACCCATATTGAATGAATAAACGCCGAGTACTGCCTTTTTTTTCTGTAAGTTCAATTTTTTTATTAATTTTTTTTTTTTTTAAGATAAGCTATAGGTCTACAGAAATAATATAAACTACAGAGCTCCCATATACCACCCTATTATTAACACCCTGCATTAGTGGTACATTTGTTATAATTCACAAAAGAACATTTTTATAATTGTACTATTAATTACAGTCCATTGTTTACATTAGGCTTCATTGTGTTGTACAGTCCTATGTTTTTTCTTTTGACTTTTATTCTAGTAATATATATATGACCTAAAATTTCCCCTTTTAACCACATTCATATATATAATTCAGCACTGTTAATGATGTATCTGTTTTTGAGCATTCGCGCTTCTTGATGTCATTTCTCACCACATTACTTACTGGGCCTACCTCTAACACCCCCAGTTCTTTTTAGGGTTGCTGTTTTTACTGCCTCAAGCTGGGAAATCCTTTAACAAATTTAAGCATATTGACATCAATCAAATAGACATTTATGCATTGAGTTCCTACTTCACATAAACCACTTTAACAGAACCTAAGTATACAAACTTGAATCTCACTGGATCCCCACCTTCAAAGGTTTGCAATGCACACAAGCCAGCAGTGTAAGGGATAAACAGTGTCCTGGGAGAGATGGAGAGTGCGACAGAGGAGTTCCAAAGGAGCAGAGATTGCTTCCATGTGGGAACGGTTAAAGCAGGGAGGCTCCAAGCAGAAGGCCCTGGGCCTGAGCTTTGGCTCAGGGGCCTTTCCTACTTGTAAGTATGGTGCCTCAAAGAGCTGAGATTGTTGGGACACCACTCCTAGAAAAGTGAGCTGTATTTAGCAATGGAATATACACTGGAACATGGGCATCTCTGATGAAAATGCATAGCATTTCAAATAAAGTACTGAAGTCACCCTGTGAATCTTTCACTTTGGAAGTTCTGGATCCCTTAGCTCCTTTTACTCAGGAGAGAGATGCCTTCCAGGACTCTAGGCTGCATTTTGGAAGACCAGAGGTATCAGTGCGTGATGCCATTAACAAATTGGACAGTAGACAAAAGAGGATGCCAGGGAGAAAGGCAAAGAAACCAGGCAGCATGAACAAGTCACTCACCTTCTCTGGCCTCAGTTTCCTCATCTGTCAAATGAAGATCTGGACAATCTCTAAGATTTCACAGAGTAATATTCCATATATTCCATGCTTGTGTGAACAAACAGTATCTACAAATATCTGACATTACTTCTGACATCCATTTGGTATCTCTATGCTTTTTTTTTTTTTTAATTCTTAAATGGCTTGAGCATAACTATATCTCACTTTAAGATTCATTTCAAGGAGCCTTGAAATATCACAGAATATGGGAGAATTTAAAAATAGTAACTGAAAGTAAGCATTTAGAAAATTTTTGAGTTATGTGGTTAAGGGAAATATTGAGTTTAATTAATTACTGGCTTGAATAACATGTAGTTAACTAAGATGTTTGATTCAAATTCTGAAGCAGGTATTTAACACCAGAGCAAAGTTAGTAATTTTTCTAAAAATCAGGCTGTTTCCATTCTACAAATTAATATTGCTCATAACTCACACCATCATGAATTAATGACATATTCTATGGTGACTTATTTTTATCTTGAGATATATATTGGGAGGGGGTCTGCAAATAGAACTTGTGGTTCTGCATTGCCTTTTCCTTCTCATACCTTCTGATGAAATGGCCCCTCCCAAAAGGTCTTTCTTGACTATCCTATCTAATGTTGTATTCTATCCTGGATTATTCTTTTTCTCAGCTTCCTATATCCTTCCTAGCATTTACTACAATCTACAACTATTCTGATTATTTATTTGCTTAAATGCATTTTATCCCTCACCAGATAGAAACCTCAGGAAGTCAGGAATTAGGTTGTTTTGTTCAACTTGCTGTCCTCAGAGAGGATGCCACAAAATTATTTGTAGAATTCAAGATAGATGAATTCAGTATACTTTCAAACTTGGATTTTTCTTAATGACTTCAAAATAAGAAATGATAAAAAGGGCTCCTTGAGGACTGGCTATTCGTTGGTTCTCCCTTTCTCAGGGAAACAGAAAGTAGAGTATTATGAATTTGTAGAAGAGTCAAATAGCTATGTCCATGGAAGGGAATCCATTGCAACCAGGCTAGGTGATAACAAAGAAACCTCAAAGGGTTGCTTTTGCAGAACACATTATGATTGAATATATCCTTAATGTGGCTGGACAAGTTCATAGCTGGAAGACTTGCTGTGTTGGTTACTCTCTTTTAACTAGAGAAAGCAATTTAAGGTGCTGTGTTAAAATATCAAGCAATGTTTTTTTCAGCTTTATCATTTAAGTATCTCAATTTTCCAAACTTGGAAATAATGCACTAAAATGTATTACATGAGAATGGGTCAGCATAAATTATGCCCTGACTCTATAACTGTCTGATAATTAAACCTCCCAATGGCTGGAAAAGAGGAAGAATGCTCTAAAGATCTGACTCCAAATTTAGTTAATTTTCCAACTCACTCTCTAATGAAAAAAGTTTTTGGAAGCAGTTTCCTTATCACTAAGATTCATTTTATGAGAAACCAACCCAAATTAAAGATAGCTTAGAGGCAAACCTTCATGTTTCTCTCAAACCTGTGGTATGCCTGCAACAAAACATCTACAATCAAGTAAGAAAGGAAATTCCAAATCAATTAAGCAAACATATTAAAAAAAATATTTTTCAGTAATAACAGAATCTTTTCCCATAATTAACAGGACCAGATATTGGAAGACTAAAGGAAATCCAGTCTAACCCAAACCAGAATCCTATTAAAATATGGCATTAGCTTTCTGGATTTAAATGCTGGTACAATAAATTGTGAATTGATTATTTTAGAAATTGACTCTACTAAGGTCAAAGTGTTTAATGACATTGTCTCTCCGAATCTGATGACCAAATTAAAAATGTAAATTCCCTACTACATATATCCATATCAAGTGGAAGGCAGTGTGGTACAATAGCTAAACTTGACCTTTGAAATTGTCCTGGGTCCAAATCCCAGTTCTGCCTCTTAATAGCTGTGTGACCAGGGGCAAAGTACTCAACTGCTCAGTGCCACAGATTTCTCATCTTTAAAAAGGAACACAGGAACACCTATCTCATGACTGTTCTTGGGAGGACTAACTACGTAAAAATTACATACATAGTAAGTACATAATAAATGCTAGCTAATCAGCATCATTATTACAGATTAAAGATGACTGAGCTCTCACCGCGTATCTCCTGTACCAGGCAGCAATCACGATTTGGCTTTTTCTCATTAGCAGGAAGTGTGTGCGGCATTTCCACCCCCGATAGATCTTCTGAATGAGAGTAGCCAAGTCCTCTAACCGTTGCTTCCTCAGGTCTTCTAACTTGAATAACTATTAAGAAATGATAGAGGGACTTATAAGAAATGCTCCCCAAACTCATGGCATACACAAAAGCAACTCTCAAGCATTAAAAATTTGAATAATTATCTTAATTATAGATGACATGGATAATAGCCCATGAAAAACTATTTTGATGAATTCATGAATGACCCACAGTTTGGATTCTAGTGATTCGGAATTTATGACAAATCAGAAGGGCTAAGCTGAGCTTTTATTAATGGAAAGGAGATGCTGGCAAAGTTTATTTCATACAGCAATTAAAACATTTTCGAATTCTCCAAATTTTTGAACTACATGCAGCTGCTATACAAATTATACTTCACACTAATCTTTCATTAATAATAAAGCTCCCTTAAAGTTCTACTAGGAAGAATTTAAATAAGCATTAGGGTTAGGGTTGGGGTTAGGGTTAATCTGAGTACCCTCATGTACCTTTAAATAATAGGGCTATACTTCCTTAAATATATTACATAGTTCTGATATTACAACTACAGATTGACTTTATCTCCAGTTCCTATGAATTAGGAAGATCTTATTTTATCTGAATAGTTGCTTTATGATTTCTTAAGTGCTATATAAGTTATCAGATCAAAGACTTTGCTGGTTTATAAAAAAAATACACGTTCATCCACTGCTTCTTATTTGAACCATCTCCCTGGACATTTAAAATTAAGCTCAAGAGTGTAGAATTCCTGGTAGCATTCTCAGGCAATGTTATGAAGTTAAACATCATTTAAGAACTCGCCTATGTAATTACAGCTTAAGTTTAGAGAGTAAAGGTTTTGATTACATACTGTTCTTGGGTTTCGGATGAATATCTTTGATTTACCAAAGGAGTATTCTTCCACAGGAATCTCTAATTCATTAAGCAGAGCCTCCACACCAGATCTATAAAAATAAAAGCACAAGCAATGAATATTCTGAGTTATGAAAATAGTTTATCTTCTCTTAAACCATGGTATCAGGTTCTCAGTAATATAAAAAAAGTTTCATTTCCAAGTGGAATTGCTTTTTCAGTAAGCATCCATCTATCAAGGAATTTTAATTCCACAAATTAAATCAAACCCAGTAAATACAAATTTGGGTTCAGAACTATGTATTCCAAGAAAATGTGCTATCAAAGCCAATTTCTTGATTTCATTAGTACAGGCAACACTTGCATCAAATATACCAGTAACAACATACCAACCACAGCCAAGAGGGTATGTGGGGAACTCAGGTCTACTTTGAACCCACTCAGTTAATTCTTAAAAATATTTTAGATTTTACTCCTGGCCCTTGGAGTGTGGGTTCTGCCAAAAGAGAGAGAATTAAGACCAGACCAATGAGGTACTAAGAAAGGTAACCTTACACGGTAGGAGCAAGGCTTGGACTTGACTCTGTCCACACCTCTCCACCCTGGACCCCAATTTCAACACGAGTCCTTAAAACAAAATCTCGTGGTGGTGATGGCAGCACAGTACTGTGAATAATGCCACTGAATGGTATGCGTGAGTGGTTGAGATGGGAAATTTTAGGTTGTATCTGTGTTACCATAATTTTTTAAAAAAAGAAGCACCTAAAGTGACAATAATAATTAAATGCAAAACATGATCCTCAGCTAGATCTAACAATGGAGGAGAAAATGCTCAAATAGACAATATTAGGACAACTGAAAAATTTGGAATAGGGACTGAAAGCTTCATACCAATGTTAAATTTCTTCACTCGTAGTTGTACTTAAGGCAGTTACATAAGTGAGTGTCCTTGTTCTCAGGAAATATACATGGAAGTGTTAATTGTTAGAGGTGCATGATATATGCAACCTACTCTCAAATGGATGGATGGATGGATGGATGAATAGAGAAGAAGGAAGGAAGGAAGGAAGGAGGGACGGAGGGAAGGAAGGAAGGAAGGAAAGAAGGAGGGAAGGAGGAAGGGAAGAAGATAGAACAAAGGTGGCAAAATGCTAATAGTAAATCTGGGTAACTAGTTGGGGGGGTACATTGGAGTTCTATGTCTTGCTTCTGTATTACTTTTCAAACTTTCCTGTAAGTTTGAAATTATGTCAAAATTTAAAGTTAAAAAAAAAAAAAAAAAAAAAACTAAATTGTGCCCCACCAACTTGTGCACTAAGTGCCAGGCAAAGAGGAATACATGTTCTGAGTATGATGACACATATTTACCATTATACTCAGGAAATCAGGAGTAGGGATTGAAACAGCACCCAGATCCTACATAATTTGAATTATGAGTCAGAGAGCACACCCTATACTGGAGTTCCTGTATCTTATTACAACGCAGGATGAGCGTCCAATACTGTAGAAGGACATTCCTGTGAAAGGCCAGGTCTAGTAAGAATGAACAAAATTCCAAAGTTCCTGCATAGGCCCACGTCACATGCCATGTTTTGTGTCCCACAGAGCAGGGACAACTTCTCTGACTGGCAAATGCAGAGAAGTCACTGCCCAGGCCAAGGTCTGATTTCTCTTCTGCAGCTGCCCCGCAGGAGGGGTCTGCAGAGGTGGTCCAGTGCCCTGCCTGTAAACAGATGGCTAAATGCAATTCCAAGTGGATGTGTTGAAACCATCTGGCCTCGGGTTCAAGTCATATTCTCCAATACAGTTTTATTCATAGTAAAGCTGACCCCTTGCAACCTTATCTGCTCCTGTATCTATTTCTCAACTGGTTCAGACATGGTCAAAGAGTGGAAATCCCACCCCTGACTCTCTCTGGGCCTAACTCCCCATGTAAAAAGTAAAAAGCTGGTAGTGATACAAAAGCCTCTAACTCTAATGTTCTCAAGTTAATCTCCACCCACTCATTTGCCACAAGCACATTTAAAAAATTCTATTGACTTCAAGTTCCAAATGTGGATTTGATAAGTCCTGTTTTGACCTTATACAAAATTCCGAACTCTAATTAATGAAAAATTAGTACAAAATGGTATTCTTATGGAAGGGAATCCAGAAGTTACACTCAATTTTTCACAGAATTCTAATTTTGTCCTAAAGTATACAAAAAACATTCTATTTTTATGCTTTAAAAATTCATCATTAAATATGGTCAATGAATTTCTTACCTTGCTGGTCCTTTCCAGTGAGGCCATGTTTGTTTACAAAGCATTTTGTATCTCTCTAGGCAAGGCCCATAGGCCTGCCTGAAGGCGTAGCCTGCCCTCCTCACTCGGACATTCTCCAAAAGACCCAGGTACCTGACCTGATGACGAACCAGAGTCTCGCTGAAGATGTATGCAGCTTTTTTATCATTGGGTTTGATACACCTAAAAAATTATAAAGATTTCAGGTTTTAAACCTTGTCTCTTATGGATATATCTGCCCATGTTTGTAAATGTATTTATACAGAATTATTTCATAGTGAAATAATTATTATTTGTGGGAAATCTAGTCATTTCTTTGAAATTATTTCAAATAACTTCAAAACTACCTAAAAATAAATACTACATAATTAGAAAACAAACTAACTAATATGTACCACCACATGGATGAAAATCACAGACATTTTCTTGCATGAAAGAAGCCAGACATAAAAAAGTAGATATTGTATGGTTCCATTTATATGAATTTCAAGCAAAACTAATCTCTGGTTAAAAGTGAGCATTGCCATTATCTCTGGGAGAAGTGGTTGTGGGGATAAATAAGGAAAGGGCACAGGGAACCTTCTGGGAGGATGGAAATGAGTATCTTGATATGGATGGGATTATACAGGTGTATCCATACATAAAAATTCAAGAAGCTATACAATTAAGATTTGTACACTTTGCTGTATGTATGTTACAACTCAATAAAAAACTAAAAAATAAAACACTGTTGTTTCCCTATATCTGTTCTTCTTTTTAGCAGGACACGTTGCTGCCTATGAAGAGACTACATTTCCCAGCTTCCTTCACAAGCAGTGGGGCCATGTGACCAAATTCTGGTCACTAAGATCAGAGTGGAAATAATGTGGGCCACTTCTGGGTTGTGTTCTTGAAAAAGAGGGGGAACTGCTCCCTCCTTGTTCTCCTCCCAGTGCCTGTTGGCTGGGGATGTGGACATGGTGGAGATCAACCTTTGAGCATGCACATGAGGATAACACTCTGGGAATGGCAAAGCCACAATAGAAGGTACTGCCTTATTAGCCTTACATTTAGAAGACACATTTGAAAGAAATTTCAATGTTGTGTAAGCCATTGTTAAATTTAGATCTTATTGCAGCAATCCCTGTATCCTAATATAACTGTTAAACATTCAGTTATGTCTGCCTAGCTACAACTATCAAAAAAATTTCACATACACACACAGTATGCAGACAATTAAATCATATCTAGTTTCTCCTTGATGTTTTTAAAATTTTCCTTTTACATTCATAAAAACGATGTCCACTCAATTGAGAACAACAAAAACAAGTGATAACACAAAGTTTCCTCTGCTTTGTGAAACTAAGATCTTTTCCTAATATATGCTTTAACCTGGTGGCAATAAAACCAGGGGATTTTGCTTATTTATAAGTGTACTAATATCCATGTCATGTAAACAGACTGTAATATAATAAAGAACTTGAGCTGGTCTTTGCCCCCCAGTTCCTGGGAGGTATCACCTAAATCTCTGAATTTCCCATAAGGAAGTGTCTTCTGTTACTCATGGTGGCCAGGGACCATCAAACCTGACAGACAGGTGGGACCAGCCACACCTGTAGGCTTAGGCAGGACACTGGCCACATGAAAAAGACTAACCATGTGATAGGGGGTTAGGGATTTGAGCCATGTCATATCAGCTGAACGCTCAGGGAGGGGAGAGGGGCTGGATTAAGTTCAACCAAGTGAGCACTGATTTCACCAACCAAGATCTTAATGGAACCCCATAAAAATCCTGGGCATTCAAAACTGATACAATTGATAAGACAGTCACTATGCCAGGAGAGTGACACATTCTAACTCCAAGTGGAGGGGACACCTACAGAAGCTTGTGTTTGAGACCCTCCCAGACCTCACCCTTTGTGTCCCTTCTTTTGGCTTCTTATCTGTATCCTTTTACTATTATAAAACTATAATCATAAGATGATGCTTTCAGTGAGTCCTATTGTTCAAGAGAACTGTTGAACTTAGGGTGGTAGTGGGAGCCCCTACTACCTGTAGCCAGTTGGTCAGAAATGTGGATGGCCTGGGCCCCCAAACTTGCAACTGGTATCTGAAGAACAATCTTGTAGACGATTATGCTTAACCTTTAGAATCTGGCCTAAATCTTGGTAGTTGGAGTCAGAACTGAATTGAACTGAATTGAGATACCACAGTATTTGCAGCTGGTGTCAGACGAAGTTTTTGAGCTTCACACACAAATCAAACACAAAAATGTTCTTCACTCTAGTTTTCTCATACCTGAATTTTCAAAGACAACTATAGAATGTGGGTGTGCATGTGTGTATATGAAATCTGACCCATCAGACACGTACCTTCTATTATCTAGTCCCCCAGATACACACATCTCAAACTCTAATCCTAGACGGTCTGAACTGAGTCTTAAGATAGTTCTGTCTAAAATGCCCCAGAGGCAAAAAACCAGACCATACAGTCTTAAGGAGTTCTTCCTATTGCCTTGAAAAAAAATCTATTGTGTTTCAGGTTCAATATTTTCTCAGGACCTACAACTCTCACAGGAAAGAAAGGTGCACATTTCACAACACCAAAGTCATAGATTAAAGCCCCACTTGCTTCAGTGCTGCACTCTAAGTAACAAGAATCCAAAATGAATGCAACAAGAATTTCCTGCAAAGCCCTTTATGTTTTGTTTTTTAACTTGTCACACACATAAATTAAACACAGAAAGTTGAGAACCGCTATGTGCCAACCATGCCGTTTTATTAATTATCTATTCCACCCTCACACGCCTCCACCAAACTCCCCCACCCCTGTTTTTCACCCCTTTTTTGGGAGGGATAAGCGGTTGGGACACTGGAGTGTTTTTAAGCAAACCTCAGATATCCCATTATTTGTCCTGTAAATACCTTAGTTATTCTCAGCTTGGACTGCACTCAGATTTAAGCCAACAGGAGAATGGTCTAGAGCGCCCTCCCGTTTGAAACGTCAAAGAATTTTATGTGCCAGAAATACCTAATGTAGTTGGGGTTCTTTGTCTGTAGATTTTTCATCAGGGTGGCCACGGAAGCCTTGAACTGGGACCCGGCTGTGGGGGGCCTTTTCAGGTTGATCTTGGCAGGGTTCCCCTCGGGGAACAGAGACTTGATGAGGGGCTGGCTGGTCTTCCACATGGCCTGGGACAGGTCGCGGTAGAGGAGGTCATTGTTTTTGTCAACAAATCCCTCCACCTGGTACAGCACCTACGAGCAGCACAGGGAACTCAGTGTCGGCGCACTGCCCACCACGCTGTCAAATGACTTCACAGGAAAGTGCTTCAAGACTACCTACGTTCCAGCTTCTTCCTTCTCCATCAAAACCCCCCAACCTGTGAGTCACACTCGAACACCAAATTAGCCTCCAAGTGCAAATTCCATCTGTCTAAATCACAGAAGAGTTCAAAATAAATTCTATTACCCTTCAGGATTGCAAGAATAGACTCCAAAAATGTTACAACATTTTCAAAGGATTTTCGTGGTTTTTTTTTTTTTTTTTTTTTTTTTTTGCGTTTGAGTGTACTTTTGAGGTTTTACTTTTATTTTTTAGCCCACATGTGCTAATTCTAGTCTTTTAAAAGTAGGCCGGGAATAACTAGAGATAAATTGATATTTGCATAGACATTCAAAACCATCAGAGAAATTGATCAGAAAAGTATTTTAATAATATAGGCAAATGAAAAAACCAAAATTTGAAATTAAAGGTAATTCAGATACTATATACCTTATCTTTACTAAATACATAATTAAGTCTTTTTCCCCTATGAAGTTTGTAATCTTGTTTATAAGAAGGGAGGTATTAACTCTAATAATCTTTTAGGATTCTAAAAATTAATCTGATGTCAAAATTGTTTTTAACATCACCTTTATATACTAAATGACATAAAGTTGATTTCCCCAAATATTAAGCAAATGCAGAAGTGATTTTTAAAAGGGTAGATGTTTCCCCCAGTGTCATTTCAAAATCTCAACCTAAGAATTATTTTTGTTAAATGGCTTGCACTTTTAAAATCTCATTGTCTTTAGTGACTCCTAATTTTTACCGGCAAATCTTTATTAATATTGGTAGCTCTTTATTTTATTGTTACAGGATAGCTTTATGCTATTTGAAACTAATAAAATTGAATTTTTAAATATATCTGGTCATTTGGCCAGTGGTGTAAATGGTTCTTGCACTTGGTTCTCAGAATTAATAAGATTTTACTCAGTGTGGCTCAGACTCTATTTCTATTGAACATTTACTGATTTGGTTATTTAGCAGCTCAACATATCCTCACAAGTTAGCATCGGCTGGAATGCCCAGCTGGGCGGCCGGCCTCCTCTTGGGTAAGGCCAGGATGCTCACAGCTCCCCCATACCTTGCCGGCATAATGCTGAATCCTGAAACAGCTGTGAGGCAGAGACGTGTCGTTGAGGAATCTAGAGCACTTGCTCATCCTGCTCTCAAAGTGCTGGTGGGTGGCGCAGACTTGGTTGAGCTTTTCTAAGAAGGTCTCATCTGTGACGATGCCAGGTCTCAGACACTCTTCATCCAGCATAGCCAGGATGCCATTTGTGTTCTGAGAGAAAGGAAATTAAAGAGTTCCCTTCCTTCCTCATTGCATTGTTTTAGTAATTACTCCTAATTACTCTATTGAACACAATCAACACCGTCACAAGCAAATTCTGCTCAATTAAAACAAAAAGCACAGGAGGAGCAAAACAAAACAAAAAGCTGCAGAAGTCAGCCCACGTCCAACGTGCCCCAGGTGTGTGTGTGTGTGGGCATGTGTCTGTACCAGGCTTTCCCACTCCCTCCTGCACAGAGCAGGGCTCAGGAGTCATCTCAGCCACCTTAACCAGCTGACGGCTGCAATTCCTACTGTTAGCAAAGGGGATGTTAGACCGCAAAGGCTAAAACTGCAACAAATCTAAAAGTCAAAATAGAATGTGGCAATGCAGTCTCCAAAACATGTTGTCATCAATCACAAACACAGACTTCTGAAGTCAATATATTTGATTCATAGCTTGGGAAGGAAATTGGTTTCAGATGTAACCAAAAGTTTATTTTCTAGGAAAAACACTGCTGTGATTTGGGGATGCTGCATTTCATGATCAATGCAATCAAACCATTTTAAGATTACCTGTTTAGATAAAATTCTGCTTCCATATAAGATTTCCAAATTGATGCTCAACATGAGTAGAAATTTGTTCGTTGTGTATTCAGAGCCTTTGATCATATTTATCCCAAGAGCAGTCAGCCCTAAATCAGAAATCAACAATATTCTACTTTCCTAAATAAGAGTGGCTGTGCCTTGGGTTCTCCCTACAGGCCATGTCAATGGATGGCCCATGTCTCCACTCCAGAGGGAAAGATCCCTCTCGCTGAGGATCAACTCCACCCACTTCCACCAAGGCAAGGATCCCATTCCTCTCCACCTCCCCTCACAGGGTCATAACATCCTCTGACCAGCATTTATTTATTCCAGACTAACCCTGAGGGCAGCTGGACTCTCAGGAATCAAGTGTGTTCATAACAGCCCCAGAATAAACATTATTGTTAAGTGATGCTGGAAGGAAACATTTCCTTTATGTAACCAGGATCCTCTGTGAACGTGAGTTCCTTCAGTCATATATGCAAGGGGATTTTTCACTGAGATAATGTAGTTATATTAAGCACATTACCACTGTTGTTTTTTTTTTCTTAAAGGGAAATAATTACATGCAACATTATATTTATGAAGGAAAAGTGCTAGTCGGCAGTTCTGAAAGTTAAAATTCCCATAGCAAATTACCGTGGTCACAACATTTGGAATAGAGTTCTGAATTGCTTAGGTGGAATATCAGTGTTTACATTCTAACATTATTTCAAATTTTTCAAAACAAAGTTTATTTTAAATTGAAAAATAGTGACTTTTTCAATAATTTTAAATGTTCAATTTAATCAAAGATGCAGTTCTCAGGAATATCTTGAATACTGAGGAAAAAATTGGCTAACTATATATTTCCAAAAGAACTTGCTAAAGATGAATTGAGAGTCTGTGATTTCATTCCTAGAACACAACACTCACCTGCCACTGAGAGCTGTTAGGGCTATACGATAATAAGGATTATGCATTGTTTGAAACTACTGTTACCAAGGTCAGGAGAGTTAGTATACCTACGCATAAAAACAGTTTCCTGTTTTCACATACAAATCAGTCTCCCTACATTTAAGTAATTTACAATAAAGTATAGGAAACAATGTAAAAACAAAAATCTTGGATTCGGAAGAAAATTATCCAGTGAATTTTCACACTTTAAGTCTTTTCACTTATACACACTCACACTCAGGTCACAAATTCCATGGCCCTTGTTCCCCTGCACAGTCACACGTGCAATAGCCCCTGCACAATATCCCGTGGTTCTCTGAACCAAGGCTGGGTCTAGACCTGAGCCACTACTGGGGTCCTGCTAAATTCAGCTCCAGAGACTGTCCTCTTATCCTCCTTTATCTGAACTTGAACAGTATGTTAAGCAGTCACTAGAGTTTAGAAATGAAATAAATTACTTTAATTTGGCCAGAAAACTGGAGCAGCTGCTCTGGACAGTACTGGTGTTCCCAGGAGCCACGGCCGGGGCCTGGGACCCAGCCACATGGGAAAGCCTAGTGCATCTAAGGGCCTGGCATCTGACAGCCACGGATGGGCTCCATGACAGGGCAAGAGGATGAGCCTAGGGGTCCCTGAGTAAGATTCAAAAGGTCCAGGTGTCTAGGGCTGTGTTCAAGAACAGTGTATGAACTCTCAGGACTATAAAAAATGTTCCAGAACTCTGCAGTTTCTTAAAGAACAGTGTTAAAATACTAAAGCTTTACCATTGAAGGCAGTAAGATCATTCATAAGTAATGAAATTTGATACTAAAATTTTTTTTTCATACCACTGCACCTACATACTCACATTTTCTATTAGGTCACAAATGATAGTATTATTGAAGTAGTTAATGTGAGTCCATTCTATGTCCTAGAACAAAACAAAACAAAACAAAATTAAATTCCACATCATGATGCCACCACACCACTATTCATAAAATACTTTGCCCATCTCATTAATATTTTACTTCCTCTCTGAATATTTCCTTTATCAAATCAGTGTGCAAATGTCATCTTCTGGTTCCCAAAACTTCCTTAATGCAGCCGTCCACCGCTGACATGATCAGATCAAAACGAATGCCCTTGAGCTGTTCTGAGACTGCCTCCCATCCCACTCTCCCATGTGGGAAATTTCCCATGTACTTCACTGGCCCTGGGCCAAACAGCTACTCAACAGGCCCTTGGGTCAATATTACTTTGTGTATATTTACAATGTTTATAAGGAAATAAGTCAGAAAATGATCCCAAGAATCTAAGGCCTAGATTTTTCTGTTCTTAATTATGTATTACAAGGAAAAATTAATTTTAGGGTCAATCCTATGGAAAAAATTAAATTGAGATTGTTTAGATATTCTTAAACTTACAGTCATAGGGCAGTTAACTATTTCAAGTGTAAAAAGAGCCCAATCTAAAATAAAGTATTTTCAACCTAAGAAAAGACACAAAAACCCATCAGCTGATTCTTACACTAGCTATGGAGCCAAACCTGTAAGGCCAAATGCAATCTTTCTATGTCTACTCACTCTTTGTTCATAAGAGTAAACATTTATTTTTCTTCTGAGAGGAAGAAATTTAATTCATAACAGCAAGCTAGGGATCTTCCTATATACTCTCAGAAGTATTTTAAACAATCTGTACAAACTGTTTTAAGTTACAGATCAAACAAAGTTTGAGCATTCTCTGTGTGATGGGAAGACAGGAAGAGAATGAATCTTTCTTTTAAGATGTTTATGTTCCCAAAAGGTGCCAGACAAGTATAAAGTATTTCTAATGCAAAATGATCATTTTAAAAGAAAGGTGAAATATTTCTGATTTAGTATTAGACAAAATAGGTTGTTTTATTATGTCACTGAGGCTAACAAGCACATTAGAAAAATCTATATTGAGACAAAAGGAGGATTCAGTGCCTTAATGGCTTAAATTGACACTGTAGAAAATAAAGAAAAATAGGTAATATCATGACTAAAATATTAAAGTAAACAAATAAAAAAGAAAAAAAATATATAGACACAATAAAATAATCTGCCCTTTTATTGTTTTGAAATAAATGATCTCATACTTGGGAAAAGACTGTCTATTTAAAAAATGAGGGAGTAAAAACCAAGTTAAGTATTTTAAAATTAAGGATGAAAAGACATTAGAACATTACTTCTGGCTATTTTAAAATTACATTAAATTAAAAAAATTACAGTAAATGAGATCATCCATACAATCACACTTAGTGCAATGCCTGTCATATACTAAGCACTCAACAAGTGTTAGCCATTTTTATAATAAAATTTTAGAACACCAATGCTTTTCAAGATTAAGCAGTATCAGATTATTTTCAAATTTACAAATGGTAATATTGACTTTTTTTGGTATACAGTCGTTTAAGTTTTGGCAAATGCATAGTGTCATGGCATCAGCACCTCAGTCAGCCCCCAAAATTCCCTCAGGCTGCCCCTGTGCGGTCAAACTCTCTCCCCACTCTTATCCCTTGGCCACCACTGACTGTTCTCTGTCTCTACAGCTCTGCCTTTTCCAGAATGATACACAAATGGAATCATATGGTATGTAGCCATTAGAATCTGGCTTCTTTCACTTAGCACAATGCATTTGCTGGTTCATCAATGTTGTATGTATCAATTGTTTGTTCCTTTTTACTGCTGGGAGGTAGTCCATTTTATGGATGTACCACAGTTGTTTATCCATTCATCTCAAACTAGTTTCTGGACATGCTATTATTTAACACAGTAATATTGGAATCCTATCAGACCAGAGTCAGTCAGCTAATATTTATTGAGTACCTACTATGTGCTCGGTGTGTGCTCTGGGCACTAAGAGCATAGTAGCAAAGAAAATTTAAGATAGTTCAGATGTCATACCAAACAAATTTGTTTATACAGATGCAGTATTGCTATACTTCAATACATGTGATTTTAGGGTCATGTTTAAACAGTTTTCTGAAAATTCAATTTTTTAGAAGTATTTGAGCATTACCTCCTGTATATACTCCTCTTGCTCTTCTTTAAGAGTAAGTTCAATGAAGATTTGTTGCAGCTTTTCATTACAATAATTAATAATAAACTGCTCAAAGCTGTTGTCCTGAATAGAAAAAAATAAAAATAGCTTTATAAACCATGCCATTAGCTCTCCCATAGCAATGACACTCTTACATCTCAATCCACGAGAAACATCACACACTGCCTTTCAAGATTTAACTGTGGCCCAGCACACAGCTTCTAGGACAGAGGCTTTGCATATCACAAGCATTCGAAATGATTCAAGAATAAGTGAATGAATGAAGTATACACAAATTATGCAGTATTTGAAAGATGTATATTTTTAGTTGACAAAGAAGCACTGCACACATGGACTTTTTTTTTTTAATTTTTTTAAAAGAAGAGGATATTTTGTCCTGAAGGATCAGAAAATAGTGAGATTCACAATCTCCATCACCTAAGTTCTCATTTTTCTGTCTTCCAGGTCTCTTATTCTCCACTCCACCCCTAACCCGACCCTGAGTCAGATCCCCTTTAAGGCTCTTGTATCCCAGTGCTTTTTAAAAATCATGCTATATGTATGTATGTGTGTATATGTGCTTATATGTACTTCATATCCATCAACCTCACTGGACTGTACACTTCTGAAGGGTGTAGAGGTTGGCCATAACTCTCTTGTCAGCCACTATATTCCTATGTCTTGTAGAACACCCAGCAAGTACCCAACATGTATTTGATGAGTGGATGAATAAATGAAATTCCTGCAAAATGGAGACCCAAAAGAATTAGCACATTGAAATCATCTCCCTACCCCCTAACATTTTATCACTCTTATGATATTTATATTTGAGTTATCTCCTGTGAACTCTCAGTATGAAGATCCAGGCTGAAATCTTTTCTGAATAAGCCGCAGAGCTTAATGCATTGCTGTATAAATTGAGAGTACAAAATGTACCTGTTGAATAAATACACTTCACCAAGACCCACATCTTCCAGGAAGAGGTAAATCTGGCACTAAAATTTATGTTATTTTCACCTCTATCTCCCATCCTGCCAAGAGAGGGAGGCAGTGGGAGTGTGGGAAGGTGGGACTCCATCACTCAGACACTTGGCTCTTCTCCCATCAGTGTGGGGGCCCTGGTCTAATGACCCAAAATGGTGGAACTGAAGCTCTCGGCTCCCTGGGAATACGTATGTACATAACAACTGGCCTTTAAATTCCTCTGGAAATGATGCAAGGAAATCAGTCATAGAGTTTTCTGAAAGGTGACAGAAAAATCAACTCTGGTCCTACCTAAGACAAATTTTAAAATGGAACTTATGATGCCACATTTGACCACATTCTTCCCTGGAAGTCAGCTAAGGATTTCTAACCATCAGCAGGGAACTGAACAGAGGAAATTTTAACTCTAAGTCATAAATGACACGTATACACTACCACGACAGATCTTGATAACATAGTCAAAAATAAAACTTTTATTTTTTTAAACCCTTAAGGTTATTTACTAAAACAGTAAACATTTATTTTCAATACTTTCAACAAATATACAGTTATACATAAAGGGCATTCCCCATTTTCACACAGACTTGTATAAACTATGTGATTTAATTCTCAGGGCCTAGCAATTTTGATTAGGAGCTGAAGTCAGCCCAGATCAGGTACCCTATCATCATCATCATCATCATCATCATCATGCCACTGATATATAACATCTGGTTTTCTCAGTTTGTTAAAATATATTCTTATATACTTATACTTTGTACTACTACCATAAATGAAAATCTTATAAATAAAATTAAAACTTTAAAGGTTTATGAACAGATCTTTGGTTTGTCCCAGAAAACAACAGATTCATGGAGTAAGGCCTTTCTGTTATTTGGCAAGTTTGTGCCCATGGAACTAGTTAAACAAAATTATGCTAAATCTTCAAATGGCTACTTAATGAGGAAAAGGACGGGGGAGCAAGTAGTTTCCTGAGACATGTCATGTGGCTATGAAGATCTGGAGAAGACTTCTAAAACAGGACTACAAAATACACACAAGCAGATTAGAAACCAAAGGCAAAGCTTCACAGTTACAAAACAATTGCAGGATTAAGTTAGAGATAAATTAAATGTGCCCTCGACTTTAAAAAATTCCTGTATGAATCCTCTATTTTGTATCCACACAGTTAATCAACTGCCATTTACTGCAAAATGCACACGGCTAGAGAAGCGGTTAACACAGGAGCATGCAACAGATAGGCACTGCAAACCATTCATACTTACTGCATTCTGGTGCAAAAAGGGACAGATTACACAAAATGCAGTCAGTTCCTGATTAGCAATAAACTTCTAAAAGTAAACACTCATTGATATTTATCCATTATTGCAAGTGACTGCTTTTAACAATTGAGCTCTATTTTCGACTGGCATAAAACTTTAGATCAGGACATGTGTCCCAGCAATTCAAAAGACGGGACATAATACCTACATGGGGAGTATGCATGTGGTTCTGTTAGGTTAGCGCTGTTAAGGTAAAAGCAGATTGACTAAAATCATGATATGCTATACAACTCAACAGAAGCCATAAAGCTTCAGAATCTAAGGCTTCTAAGTCAAAATTCTCAGGAAAAATGAAATGTGTATGGTTCTTATGAAAGGCCCACATACACCCAAAGAAACCCATCAGGGGCAGAGGCAGATCACCAAAACAATGAAGAGACTCAGCAAGATTCAGAAGCACTTCCCCTCTGCCACCCTTGGAATGTACTGTGCCGAGCCCCTCCTTCAAAAACAAACCAGACGTTGAGGAGAGAGTATTCTCCTGGAGATGGTCTAAGAACAGAAATTTGACTCTCCAACTTTATTCTGCTGATAATAAATAAATAAACAAAAATAGAACAGCACAATCATCAGTGCAGAAATCAACTTATTTCCCCAATAGAAATATTTCAGTCTCTACTGCAAACACACCTTCACAGCCTCCAAATTATGTTATGTATTGCCAGGGCACCAATAATTGCTGAAACTGAAGGTTAAAGACATACATTTCTTATGATACAAGCTTTAAGTTATTGACATTCTTCAATTTTTGGAGAAACGGGATTTCACAAATCATTAAAAATAATTTGTAAAAAAAATTGTCACAAACAATTGGCAAAGGAAGTTCATAGAGCTGCAACTTGTTCATGGCCAACACATGACTACATCTCCCCACTTATAAGGTATTAAATAATACCAGGTTTTCAACTTGGGACCCCTTCCCCTTTATAAAATAGCTAAACGGAGTCTAGAAACCATCACATGCACATGAAGGCCTGCAAGCACTTTCTGTTGGACACCTCTTTGGTGAGTCAGCCAGCAATCTCTGGGCCGGCACCTATCCCACGTGTCAGTCCTATGAATCCACAGCTCCAAAGGAGGAAGCAGATGCCTGCACTCCAGATTTCCTCCCCAGCTTCATGCATGGAATTTTCCTCCATTGTCTTACTAACATTTATCCCTAGAAACTGAGGGGTAAAATTGAAACTTTTGGGTGCATCGTCAAACAAGTACACCCAGCACTTTCCATTAGACAATCCCCATGAATGAAGCTCCGAACAACCCTCCACATCCCTAGACTGCTCTAGAAAACACAGATAAAGGGCAAGGTGTCTGGATTCTATGCTGTTTTACATTATATTTACAAACTGCAGATTGTAATAGTGAGGGCTTACCATATATACATGTATCTTAACATGCCCAAATTTAAACCTCTAGGGCTTCTAAAGTTTGAGTCCACCCTAAAGAAAGAGAACACCACACTCCCAATATAGTTCATAGTTAGTTTATATTCATAAGTATCAATCATGAACTTTCCATGTGGAATGATTCTGAAGGATGCATCAAAACTATTGGCCTACATTTGTATATTTTCTCTGGCAATAGAAGAGGCCAATGAAATCTACTACTTCTTAAGGCCAATAGATATTTTTTGATAACTTGTACCCTTTAAAAACAATAAATACTGCAAGGGAAGATGGAAAAATAGAGGAGGCAGTTTTGTCTACTCTGTCTTTGGGATGGTGGGACAGGGAGGAGTTTTCAGGTAAAGATTAGGTATAGGAACAAGCAGGGCAGTTAATACACAAAGACTGACTTAGTCAAGAAAAACGTACTGTCAATTACATATTTAACTGATGTTTCTTATATTTCAGCTCTTTCATTTGAGGTCAGTTTTTGGATATAACAGGTGGGTGAGGTTCCGTATTTATACACAATGAAGTTTCTTGTCTAACCAATGAAATGGTACATTTATATTTATTGGGCTTTGAGTGCAGCATCACTATTTTAAAGGAGTCCAGGATATATTATGTTTTATAAATGTCCTGTCAGCCCTAGCAAAGACTTGTTTTGGAGAAAGTCTCTGGGCAAAAATGCAGCCCCCAATTATAATGCAATTTCTGCAAAAAAATATAATGCACTTAACCACAATCCAGTTGTTTAAAATCACAATGTCAAGAAATGGGCTCCAAATAAAGAATAGCTTATTTTAGAAAGTAAATATATTAAATAAACAAAAAAGAATCCTCAAAATGTAAGAAAAAAATTTACCATTTAATATTCTCCTATGTAGACACTCACAAAATTAAACGACTGGCTTATAAAGGTTTAGAAAACTTAACTTTAATATATAACATCTTTCTTCTAGGTACCTACCCAAATAGGATAAACTTTAAGAAAAACTGTTATAGCGCTCTTCTTAAATATTTTTAAATTCTTAGATTTAAATGTGCAAAATAAGAGAAATGGTATACAAAGAGCCATATTAATTCTTATCATTTTCATCTGTAAATCTAATCTACATTTTCTCTTTCCTCTTTGATTACAAGCTCTCTAGCACATGAAGGACAAAGAAGACGGCAACAGAGAAACTGTTAAAGAAGGTGTCTCCTGGAACTAGAATCCATTTTCTTTCAAAAACAGTTTAGAGAACAAATCCTATAACCATAAGATGGATTTATTAGGTTATATATTGCCTCTTGCCCACCTATTAAATTGTTTTATTTGGAACAATCATTGCATCTGGCCTATCGTACTCCTACTGTATATGGTTCACTTTCAGGGAGGTTAATTGGTAAGGAGTGCAGGATCCAACATAACTAGCACTTTACCTGTGAAGCCAACTCAAGTGTTTGAAAAGGGAAATATTCAGCCATTGCTACCATGCTTTTGTCTACAGGACACTATTGTTTAATTAGAGTTTCCCACTACACAACCTGCCTATTTTAACATCTATCAGATAAAAACTTAAGAGAAAAGCTGAATCGATTTAGACTGCTGAATTTACTTTTGAATTTAATTTCATTTTCTTATGTAAAGAATAGGATTTGTTCTTTTATGGAGATGCCATCAATATTTCTCAGTGATCAAAGATCATGTTTCCAGATATAACAAAGTCCAAACTGAACTATATGGCATTGGAGGGCTTGGGTTTTTTCTTCCTTTGGAAAGCTGGACTTATGTTCTACCAGGATTGGTGGCTAGATTCCTCCCCCCAACCCCTAAACTTTAATTCACTTCACCTTATTTTTGGTATCAAGGTTCCACTAATCTGTATTAGCAAACTGACATCAGATCACATGTGGCCAGCAAGGCAGAACTGATTCATCCAGCTGCTGCTGGAAGGTCATGTGGTCAATCATGTGTCATCGCCCCATGGCTGGACGCATCAGTTTCCCTCTCCTGTGTAGAGACGGACCAAAGTGAATGAAAGGTTTCCACCACCTCAGCTGAAAAAGGTTTTCATGGGAACAGCCAGTGTGGTCATGAGGCGGAATTACAGACATCAAAAAAATGTTCTGGATCTTCACTGTCTAATTTTTAATGTTATGTCCAGGGCCTTCTAAAGCCAGAGCTCTTAATTCAGTCCATTTTAGCTGAACAAAGGCAGAATTATATGTACTCTGTTGGTTCATTTTCACTTACATATACAATATCATAGATGTAGATTCTGGATGCTTTTTCCTTAAGTCATACTCTGATCACTTGTACTTCAGCTTGTGGTAGACTTTTAATGTTCTTAGTTAACGGGTTTCCTAGTGTCAACCCTCTGGGCTTCCTGACATTTCCCCATATTCTAATTTCACTCAGACTCCAGGATAATGTAGGATGGTATCTGGGGTGTGTATGCAAATAAATTAAAAGAAAAAAATCTTTCTAATTCTGTATCACAGAGCAGGTAAAATTAACTGAAAGTATCTGCCAAATCTCAATCCAGACTTCCCCAGAAATAAACTGGAAAGCAGGTTTTTAAAAATAAAGATTTTTAGAAGATTTGTCTGAGAATATTTAGACATGAACAGGAGAAAACAGTTAATTTTATAGAAAAACAAATCTTAATTCTCTCAAGGAACATAAAGAAAAGAAAACAAAGCATCTGCTACACAGAGAAGGAAAATAAATTTTTAACAATTTTTTGACCAATATAAGATTTGCCATAGACATATGCCTGGTTGAATTGGCTTTGGCTGAAAGCTCTGTTTAAAAATGGTTGAAACATGACCTCTGCAGTTTTATTTATATTATATATACACATATTAGATTTAGGTAAAGATGAACAGTAGGTGAGGCAGGATGTTTTACAGGAGCATTTGTGCAGTGGTCAAACAGTGTGAATACCAGATACATTTGGATACATTTGGAATTTAAAAGCTCACTCTGGAGACAACTACCTGCTAGTCTCAATGGTGGCTGCACAATGAAATCAACCTGGGGAGTTCAAAAGTACTGGTGCCAGGGCCCCAACCCCAAAGATTCTGATTTAATTGGTTTGGGTGCAGTCTGGGCATCTGACTTCAAAAGCTCCCCACATGATTCCAATGTGTAGCTAGGTTGAGAACTACAGTACCAGAATATTCCTCTGAAGGAAGGATTCTAAAAAAGCATTTAGAAATATAAAATTGGCATTTTCATAACTTAAAGTCTACAGATTTAACAGTATTGAAAACAGTGATGATATAACCTGCCAACTAAAGGCATGTTGAAAAAGACAACTTTGGATGGATTGTGTGGTATGTGAATATACCTCAATAAAATTTGCAGCTTAAAATAAAAACCCTTGGAGGGTGGGGGAAGGCAGGCTTGGAGAGAAACTTGAATTAACCATACATGAAAAATATTCCTGGATTATGGAAGCATAGTTCATCCAGTGTCAATTTAAAGGATGTTTTCACCAAGAACATTTACTTCTGTTCTGATTAAGTTTGTAGCAAACATACTTTTAAAAAGATAATCTAGTTTCCCAATTAGACCATCCTACCACACAGGATATATTATCAGCACACATTCTTAGGGCCAACACTTCAAACTCCATGTGGGCATGAAACATCTATCTGGTTTATCACTGCTATCTGTCTTATATTAGGCACTCCATAAACACGTGAAATGACTCCCTTACATACACAGAGTCAAACTGCACACAAGATACAACTCAGCTCCCAATGAGCGCTGTGAGGGTCTCTTTTCCCAAGGCTAATTAGAACTTAAGACATAATAGAAGACCAAGCTAAGAATGTACCATCATAACTGCATTATTCTAAAAAAATAAAAAATAAAAAGTCTCCATATATTGTGATACTAACATTCGCTTCTGCCCACTGGTGTAAAGATCAATAAATCTCTTTCTGGCAAAATAATCATCTAATCTAATCAAATCAGCTCTAGTTTCTTTGATGACAAGCAATTGGGTGCTTTGCTTTGTGGAGTCTGCTAAAGGGGCACCGGGATAAGCAGAACACTGAGCTCAAGGACAATCACCGTGGGAGATGGCAGCCAGCACAGGGTCCCCTGACTTGGCAGCCAGCAGTGTCCCCAGACTCGGCAGCCAGCACAGGGTCCCCCGACTTGGCAGCCAGCACAGTGTCCCAGACTCTGCTGCCAGCACAGACACCAGCTCTGGGAAGGCTCCCACGCTGGTCTGGAGGTTGGAGTGATTACACTGGAGGAGAATTAGGCAGAGTCAGCCTCACACAGCATTAGTGTGTTTCTGGTTTCTACATATTGGAGAGAAGCGTAAGGAAATTGCCCTGGCTTTATCCCTAGTTAAAAAGAAAACAAATAAATGAAAATATTAGGAAGTCTGGGTTTGGGTGCTGCATCCACCACTTAGTAGCCACGTAATCTTAGGGGGGTTACTTGACCCTTGAAAACCTCACTTCCACATCTGTAAAATGGGAATAAAACAGTGACTTCATGGGGTTGTTGTGAAAGTTAAATCAGAAAATACACACAACACTTACCACAATGCTTATAGACACTCAGCCCTTAATAATTATTCACCTCTAGCTATTTAGTATTGAACATCAACAAGCAGGGAGATTGTACTGTCACAAACAATGAATGGTACATTTTTTAAAAGGCATCTGGTAGAAAGGCCTGGCTTAGCTGAAAGGAATGGTCTGACCTTGAGACAAAGGCTAATTTGGAGACCCTCGACCTTGGGCAGCTGAAGTTTTGTCCACGATTCTGTGAATCTCATTTTTTGAAACATGTAAATTCTTTGGATGGTCATTCAGTGCAGGGCCTATTACTTACAGGAACTCAGAGGCCATTAATTATTGCGGAGGAGGGGGCAGAATTAAGAAAGGAGGAACCTCATCTACTCATTATTTCCCTGAACTGAACTAAAATACCATTCCAATAGGTTATTTTAAGATAAAATATAGAAAAATATGATTTAATAGAGCAAACCCTTATAAAAAGATAACTATAGTAGTAAACACCCTAAAGTCCAACCACTTTATGCAACTATATTTGCATTTTTATGCAGATCTGGTTATCACAGATTTCAGAGATGCAATCATTATGTTCTTGATCATTTATATTCTATGTTCCCTTTGCATTCTATCATAAACATTACTTTTTTCTAACAAGTCTTACAGATAATAATTATGTATTGAAATTTTAAAAAATTACATGCAGTTTAAAAAACATATGTATAAAATGATGTAAAATGGAAAGCAAGAATGCCTCCATTTCAGATATCCTTCTTCACAGGCAATTACTCTTAACAGTTTTGGGGTGTATTTCCAGAAATTTTAATTTATGTGTAAGTATAGAATGTATTACATATGTATAATAACAATTTACATTTCTATTTTACATAGGTGTGAACATACAATACACACTATTCTGCATCCTTCTTTTTGAGAATAAGTTTTTTAAAGGGTCCTTAAAACGGTTTCTAAATGTCAAATTTAAAAAGAAATAAACAGGAAATTCTAATAAGTGTATAAGTATTAAACACAATTTGTAGCAGGCAAGGAGTCTTTTAAAAAATCTCATTGTGAAATTTGGCAGAAACGATTGCAACCTTCACAGCAGAATTAGTAATGCAAGATGAATGAACGCAACCTGGATGAGACCATACAAATCATCCAATCAGAAGCTCCCTCCCCGAGTCCTGGAGAAGGGAAATGACCAGCTCTGCAGCTCTGGCTGGCCCCCGACCAGCGTCCCATTCCTGGTTTTTTAATGGCACCAACCTGCCTCAAACAACCTGTAAAGGAATGAACAGCCCACAGGCATAATGTTCATGTAGCTTATCAGAACTTTCATAAGAAGACTTTTGAATCTGCAATTTCAAGAGTCAAGTACTGAAACAAGTAGTTCTTTTTCAATGGCACTGTCTCTGAAATGCTGACTCTTGGGACTTAAAACACCTTCACACACAACCAGATTTCATTACACCTGCACAAAAGTTATTTCTGATAAATGTTTTCTACAGAATACAAGGTTTAGTCTCCAAGTGTTCCAACTTTAACAAATGTGCTACAAAATAAAAAAAATCTTACCTCAAAAATTTCAAAGCCATAAATGTCCAAAACACCCATGACCTTCTTTCTCACTTTCGTTTGGGCCTTAAAAAAAAGTTTCACATTAACTGACTGATTTAGGCATGAAATACAGTATTAAACAAAGCATACCAGAACATAGACATAATATTACAAATTAATTGTTTCTGTACTAGAAGAATAACTTTTAGTTTTTTTATTTTGTTTTTTAATTTATGAGATAGGATACTGGGGAATGGAATCTTCCAGAAATTTTAGTAGGTGATTTCAAGAAGGCATTAGTGATGCTTAATTATTAAAAAAAAATGATCACCAAATCTTACAACAGTTAGGGCCTTTCAGAATCACCTAGTCCAATATCCCCATTTTACTGAAGAACATAATAGTACCTAGAGAGGTAAAGGGACTTGTCAGCCAAATGTATACAATTAGTTAGCAGATGAGCCAGAACCAGGACCTGGAATGTTTTCAAAGAGCATTAAAATAGTCATCGGCAAGCTATTTTGTAACACATGTGGTAAAATGAGATAAACAAAATTTCTGACAAATTTCAATCCAATGCGAGGCAAATATTTTTTAAAGAACAATATTTATAAATGATAACCAATTCTCTGATTATAAAATTAAACCCTCTTTAACTTAATGTTTATTGATGAATAACATGTATTGCAACCGATTTACTTGGTAACAGAGAATCAGTACCTTGATGCTTTCATTGATTCGATTCACCAGCCATGAGAACAACCTGCTGTAGAGGTTTTTAGCCAGAGCATCACGGGCATAATAAGCCTATTAGAAAGAAAAGGAAAAACTCAACACCATAATTACCATTTCAGTGAAATTATGTCAGATGCTTTAGAAAATATTCAAAACTCTTTCATTTCAAATTCCTTTTCAGAGTCAGTTTTTACTATACTCTGGAACAGTCAAGCCCTTAAGAGAAGTAGGCAAATTGTTTACACCCAGTTATAATTTTTCAGCTATCCCAGGAAACTAATTTAAAATAATGCAAAAGTTTTCTCCACAAGGATGTCTGTCTCAGTGTTAGGGAACAGAGAAAAATCATAGGCAATTTAGCAGCAATTTACAATAGGGGAACAGTAAAATAAACAGGGAAGGGAAGTTGTACAGTCATCATAGAAAGATGATTACGAAATTGAGGTAATGACATGGAAAATGATTGCTATGTGAAAATAAAAAATTATATAGTTATTATTATTACAACTACATTTTTAAAGCACAAGAAAGGAAACTGAAAGGAAATACATTAAATTGCTTGACTGATTAAAAAAAAACCTTCCACAATGAACTTTTATAACATATAATAAAATCCTTTTATTTGTTTGCTTATTTGTTCACTTTTAAAACTGTACAGAACTAACCAACAAAGTATACAGGAAGATGTATATATCTCTATACTGTGGCTTAGAATCCAAAGGCTGGAGAAAGCTAGGTTTGATTAGGAAAACCTAAGAGCCCTTAAATGGGGTGGATGCACAGAGAGTACAGCAAGTTAACTATTAATTCTCGAAAGATTTAACATGAGCCCTCCTGGGGTGGCTTGGAGAGGGATATCAACAGTCTAAGAAGAACTGGCCTCCGCAGGGGGCAGGAAAAGGTTTTGCTGCTGTTTTTAACACTCCGGCCATACGTGTTATTTTGTTGCTTGTAAGTAGATATTTGGGTATTACTGTTTGGGTATTATTGAGTACAGCATTACATTTTTATTTTATATAGAGCATGACTTGTTAGATTATGCTGAAATTCTTTTTTCACATTTTTTTAAATGAAGTGTGACAAATTTAATGACATGCTCACTTCCCTGGCAACTCATCACAGCTAAAAAAAGAGCCCCCTTTCCCCACAACTTACACCCAAACTTCCTCCCTGTCTTGACAGCTACTCCAATCAGGGTTGGAAAATACATCATGAGGTTAGCAAAAAGTAAAGTTTTACTGTACAATTCTGCATCTTAAAGGGGGGAGGGCAGTGATTCCATAGTAGAAAACGCATGCAAAAAGCTAAAACCCAGAAAGAGGCCAAAATATAATGTAGATACATACCCTTTCTCTTATACCTTTCTTCTCGTTTTTCTTTTCTTGAATAAATGTTGAGAACAGTACCTGGCACACAGTACGTCTATAGATATATTTATATTATGATGTTTTAAGTATTCTTTCCCTCTACGGCTACCTCATGGACCCATGCAATTCTTTCTTAATCCTTTCCTCTTTCTTCTTGTAAATTCAAGTTTTCTCAAAACACAACATATATGTACACAGATCCTTTTTCATCTTAATGTTTCCCAACGTTTTTAGTTGCATGCTATCTGCTTCCAATAATCTACCATTTCAATATGCAATTGAATTAATAGTAAAAACTCATTCTGGTAAACTGCTTTAACTTTTTTTAAAGTACATTCCGAGCCAATATTAAACCTTCTTTGCTTCTATCCAACAAATATTATTCCAGAGGTTGCAAAGTCGAATGCTTCCAAGGACTGTCTGATAAAATGAATAGGAAGTAGTGGTATCTGTAGGAGCTGGAGGATGCATTTCAGGTAAAAGTCACTCAAAATTCAAAACCAAAACAAAACAAAACAAATAAACAAAAACAAACCTTTAGTCAAATAAAGCATGACCATTAAGCTATACCTGGCCCTAGGGGCTGCCAATTTGTCATCCTTGACTTCTTGAGCCAGGTTTATACCACCTAAGCGCCACAATAATATCCTGTAAAGCAACAAGGGCAGGGATTTTTATTTCCATTTAAGAATCCCTAACAAGGAACCCAGAAATGAGGGAAGGCACCAAGTGTCATGAAAGACTATACATTTCTGCAGGTGTGTGAAGCTCCCTGAGGAAAAACCCTGGTGGAGGAATAAGCTTCAGAGACAAATGGTATCAGGTAGAACTTGCTAGGCGAAGTGGAGACACAAGAGATGCTTTGGACATGGTCCTGGGAAAAGCAAACTAACACAAGTGAAACAATCAGGAAAACTGTAGAAGAAAAAAACAGTTGGAAAACTAGAAGAAAAAGGAGTTTGAGAAGGGAGAGTCAGGGACTACATAATCAAGGAAGGCTTCCTGGATGAGGTACAATTAGGTGAAGATAATTTCAACGGGCAGAAGGAACGAGCCAAAAGGCACATGAGTGTGAGTGGCAAGCAGCAGCACAGGCACCAGGTAAAAATAAGCATGGCATTTAGAAAATGAGCAGGGAATAAACTCAGATAAGCAACCAGAGGTGATATTACAGTGGGTCTTGGAAGCCAGGTAAAAAGTATGCCGTAGAAGCTGGATGATAAATTCTGCCTTGAGTCTCCATTATTTCAATATTAGCATCATATCTGGGGAAAGATCTAAATACCTTGGGGGCAATGAGGCATGGGGCAATAAGGATGATACTGGGCCAAATAACTGAAGCTATGAGGAAAAGCTAACATAAGAAATCACTTCCCACTGAAATAAAAACCCTCCAAGCAGTAAGACAAGATCAGCAACACTAGATATTCTAAACACTAACTACATTAAAAAAAAATTCTTGAGTAAGGAGCTGAATACAGAAGATTGCAAACCAAATTCTTTCACGCAAAAAAAAAAAAAAAAGTGGAAAAATTTTACCCAGTGATGCAAAGTGACTCAAATGAGCTTATCAAGTAAGAGGCAGCAAGCCTGATTTCTGTATATGATAATTGAAAAGCAAGAGTAAAACACATAATAAAAAACAGGAATATGTGTGTATTCCTAAATGCAGGTGATTTCATTGCATCACTTTATATGTAACTACCTCTGGGCATTGACAACGTCCAAGCTTGGTGTGACCTCAACATGTGGTCCTCAGACCAGTAACGTCAGCATCACTTCTGAATAGTGAGAAATACAAATTCTTCAGTCCAACCCCAGACCAACAGAATCAAACACTCTGGAGGTGAGACCTGCAGACTGTGTATTCAGGAAGTCCTGTAGGTGATTTGATGCACACTCAAGTTTGAGAACCCTGCTGCAGACATTCCACTCTCTGACTCCAAACTTAACCTTTCCAGCTGCATTCTTCTGAATCCTCTACAGTATTTTAAGCTGTAGCCAAGCTTGATCAATCCTTTTCCAATATATATTCCAAATCTGGGCTTTCTGTTTTCTCATTTAAAAATGCCCTTTCCACACTCTTTTTCTAAATCTTTCAAGACTGGCACAGAAACCATCTTCTTGAGGAAGTATTCCTTAGTACCTGATATTCCTAGAAATAGTCTATACAGATTCTTGATTAATGAAGTCATGGGGACCATCTGACCTTGAAAGAGCAAGGTTGATATGGACAGATGTGATGACCAAAGCAGTAATTTAGGAGGAAGGACAAATAGTTAAAGCAAGAAAAGCCTTGCTATAAATCAAATTTATACACACATGAAGTTCTATTTTACCATAGCTAAAATAACTGATCTAAAATAAGAAACCAATGTTGAAAGAAAGGGAAAGACAAATAGGCATTCTTGGGTTAGTAGGAAAGACCTACTTCAGACGAGCAGAGAGGAAGCCTAACTCCACCCTAGTTTCTTACACATGCTTAAGGCTAATTACAGGGAGGAAGAGACAAGAAAATATAGTTGGATAAACAAAGTAGAGAAAAGTCCTGAATTTAATTCTAGCCCAGATTAGCCACTGACTTGAGGGAAAATGTTCAAGCCATAGAACAAAGGGTTTGGGTTGAAAGAGAGGCTGCCTGGGTGCACATGTATCCACGCATCCATCCATCCACCTACCCATCCATCCATTTATTTAACTTAAACCAAAAGAAACGGAGTGGTCGCTCAATGGTTTTAAGGAAGAAATACGCAGCTCAGATTCGTATCTTAGGATGACTGTGTTGGCCACAATGTAGAAGACAGACGGAGAACAATATGGAAGAGGGATACCAATTAGGCCATTTGAGAGGTGTCAAGGGCCTGAACTACCGCCTCAGTAGTGAGGTAGAGAGGAGGCAGGTAGGAGAGATGTAAAGGGCATAGATATAACTTGGTCACTGACGTGCTATCAAAAAAAAGAAATAGCAGAGATTGAGGATGATTTTCAAGTTTCCAGGATGAAAAATGGGACAAATGCTCGAACACCTTTATGCATAAGTGAGACAAATAAGGCTTGGGAGAAGTTCTGTGACCAGCCCAAGGCCACAACAGCTTGTACCTCCCAGAGCTGGGAGCAGGTCACCTGACTTCTGGTCCATTGTTCTTACTCTATGCCATTTATCACTTACCTTCTCCCAGCAAAATAAAATTTTTTTGAACTTCTCCCTCACCACAAAATAAAGATGATACGCCCCTTGCCTACCACAAAGATCTTTAGAAGGATCCCATGAATAACAAACATAGCAATCACTACAGGAAAAGAATTATATTAAAAGCAACAGGATAATGGGATATCCCTAGGATAAAAGGAGAAGGGAACAATCATAGTATAGCTAGAGGACATATTTAATTAATCACAATATTGCAAAAGAAAACTAAACGTGAATTTAGAGTATATGTTATGGAGTAGTCTAAAACTCTTCATGTTTGAAAAACTTCCCTTGGCTTCCGAAACACCATGCTCTCCTGGTTCTTCTCAACCCACTGGGGCTCTGTCTGTCTCTAATGAGGCTTCCTCCTTCTTGGCCCAGAGTTCTCTCCTAGCTTGTTTTTTCTTATCCATATTATCTCTTCGAGCAATTTTAGCCAATAAAATGACTTTAAATACCACCTATATCCTCACTCCAGACTTACATCTCTAGTTCAGACTTGGATTCTCCTACCACTGTCCACTTGCCATCTCCATTTTGGCTGTCTAGGAAGTATCACAGATGCCATTATCCCCCACCACACCCCAAGACATGTTTTCCCCCAGTCCTCCTCATCCCAGGAAACATCTCAGTTGCCCAAGTCAAAAATCTCAGTGTCATCTTTGACTTCTTTTTTCCTCACAATACGTGCTCAATCCATCAAAATACCCTGTCAGTTCTTCCCCAAAATAAATCCTCCTCTCTTTCTTCACATGAACACCCTCTTCCTAGTCATATCACATTCATCTCTCTACTTCTACTCTTGCCTTTTTACAAACCAGTCACCACACAGCAGCCAAAATCCATTCACCACACAGCAGCTTCTATCTCGCCTATTTTACAAACCATTCACCAAACACCTTGAAAGGCCTCTATCAGATCACATCGCTACCTTCTCTTTGATCGCATTACTTGTGATTTATTTCTTCATCTCTATGCTTCAGATTACTTCAGTTATGCATTTAAGTTACAATTAATCTCAGGTGGGCCTCGGTGATACTCAGCAATCCTATAACCTATCTACTCCCCTATATGACTACTTCACAGCTCACCTCTCTCCATAAAACTCTAATGCCTTGACTAGTCCAATTATTATTATTATTTTTTTTTTTGCCCTTCAGAGAAGTCCATTTACTTCCTCTCTTCTCATTCTCTCTCAAATCCTTTAAAACCATGCCTTTGTCTGCATCACTCTGCCAAAACAGCTCTTGTCAAGGTCACCAATGATCTTCAAATCACTAAATCTAAGGGTCAATTCTCAGCTCTCATCTTCCTTGACCTAACAACATTTAACTATGAGTTTCTCTCACTCTTTCTTGGAGTTCTTTCTTCTCTTTGCCTCTGGGATACTGTTCTCTTTTGGTTTGCTCCTCTTACCTCAACTTCCCAGGTTCCCTCCTTTTCCATCTCCTTTGCTGGTGCTGCCTTATCTTCCCCGTTCTAAATGTGGGATTCCCCCAGGGCTCAGTCAACAGACCTCTGCCTTCTCTGCCCACTCTCCATCCCTAAGTCATCCCAACAGCTTCGTGGCTTTTAATGCCAGCCATATGCTGTTAAGTAGCAATTCTTTATCTCCAACCAAGACTCCCTGAACTCCAGACTTAGACACCCTGCTCAACATCTCCACTTGGATTCTAATTCTCATCTAAAACTTAAAATGACCAGAATCAGACTCCTGATTTCACTCCCTGACCAACTGCCTTCTCCCACTGTCCTATCCAAATCAGGAAATGGAAACTGCGTCTTTCCATTTTGCTTGTGCCAAAATGTCAAAGTCATTCTTGACTCTTCTTTTTCCCTCATACCACAAAATCCAAGCCATTGGCAAATTCTGTTGCTTCTACCTTCAGAGTGATCACTTCTCACTGATGCTACAGCTGGCTCCCGACTGGAGCCCCTACCATCTCTTGCCTGGGTGGTGCATATCTCCTCACAGTCCCTCTGCTTTTATACCCTCCTCCCTTCTCTGGAGTCTCTTCTCACGCCACAACCAGGGGCCCTTTGAAATGCCATCAGATAATGTCACTCTTCTGTTCAAAACCCTCCCATCCTTCCCCACCTCACTTGGCCCCTCCTTTCCCTCCCTCCAGCACTATGGATCCCCCTTTCTAGGATCTACTTTTTCTCATTTTCTGCTACACTTACCACCTGCTAACTTGCTAAATAATTTACTTATTTATTTATTATGTCTATTGTTTACTGTCTGCCATCCACAATTCCCCCTCCCCCTGCTAGAATTTTAAGCTCCAGGAGGGCAGGAATCTTTTTCTGCAATTTATGGCTGTGTCTAGAACAATGTCTGGAATACAGTATGAAAACTAAGATTATAGCGTGCAAATTAATATTTTTGTCTTCATTTATAGAAAAATAGCATAGACTTTCAAAAAACCTTCTGGACTGTATTTCACCCACCTGAGCCACATTCAGTGTAGTCGAAACTTTCTCCTGCTTGGCCTCAACTGTCCGGAAACTGAATGCTCGCTCTAGAACTGACTGATCGATGCCGGTCAACTCACAGATTTCTTTTAACTCTGGTGGGGGGTGGGGGGACACACACAAAATCAGGGCTCATGTTGTTCTAACAATTCATTGTATGATAATCACATTCAAACCAAACCGTGCAAAATGCATACATCAAAAGAGTTAAAACTTAGCCCAAACGTACTTCTGCTCACTTTCACTAGAAAGCTTTTTCAAATCAATGAAAGCAAAAGTTTATTTTCCAGATTAAAAACTGGGCAGAAGTTCAAAGCAAGTTTGCTAAACAAAACTGATTCTCCACTGACATACCATTTTTGTCTTTGATTTTGCTTTCATCTAAACCATTCACTCGAGAGTCGGGCTTGAACTCAATGTTCCCCAGTTTCAACACTGTTGCCACCACCTCCAAGACAGACTGGGCTTCATGATCCAGAAAGCCCACAATCTGCATGGCATTCTAGGGAAACAAAAAAGGCACTGTTGTCTTTCTGTTGTTTTTTTTTATTTTTTAAATGAATCATATTACCAGTTTATTTCTGAAAAAATAAAAAACAAACCTTAAAAGACAGCTTTCAGAAAAGGTGAACCCATTAACAGACCTGACAGCACCAAAGTGGGGTTACATCTTGTTCAGTGGTTAATAGGGTCCCTCCCATGCTATGGCAGAGGGCAACATGCAGGGAAGAAGATAGAAAGAGAAGAGGAGGCTGAGAGCGGAGCTCTGAGCCACTGCCCCAGTTTAACCACAGCAGTTCAGTTTGTATATGCTATTTTTATACTGGGGTTCTGCTGCTAAAAACAAGACCAAACAAAAAACTTTCCCAACCCCCTACAAAGAAAACCTCATTTATTTTACGTATAAGGAAATTAAATGGTTTGCAAAGGTGAAGGGCTAAGTCCAAGGCCCTAAGCCTACAGGAAGCATTCGCTCATTAATAAATTTTTATTGAGTGTCAACTATGTGCCAGGGAAAATGGTAACAGAATTGTTCTTGAACTCAAGTCTTAAAATCATGTTCAGGAATCAACAGACTACTTAGCAGGTTTATACAGCTGTTTAAAACGGTATACTCTGAAAGAGTCTTTCTTTTTAAGAAGAGCTTGGTTTGTTCTTTTTTAGTGACTAGGCTACACAGCATTGGGAATAATGTATGTTTTTTTGTCCTGGAAAATTTCGGACATATACAAAGGTAGAACAGGGAAAGAAGCCCCCACATCCCTTTCATTCACCCTCACCACAATTAATTGGTGCCAATCTTGTTTTATTTCTAATCTGACTTACTCCCCTCCCTACCATCATAGCTGTTTCATTTGGAAGTACATCCCAGTTACCATTTCATGTCATAATGGGAGTAGTTTTGAAAGTGCCACATAAACACTGAAAATAGAATATTATTTTAAATCATTTCTTTTTTAATGAGCATGGAGTGCTAAGCATTCTGATTTGAACATGATAACTCTAAAACTGCATTAAAGTATGGCTTTCTGTCTCACAAACAGTTTGGATTTAACATGATCCCAGGGCAGTTTTCACACCTGGAAATTAAGTACTGAATGTTGGCTATGAAAACATTTGGAATTTAAATACAGTATTTAAAAGAGTCAAATCCCAGGATAATCTAATATGAATGCTCCTTTTGATAAGTGGCAAAAACATGTGCTCTAGTAAAGCATAGCTTTTACAACATAGTGTGATTTTTTGAGCTACAAAATAAAATCAAACCAATAAAAATACAATAAATTCTTGTATAATAATAAATCCTTAGGGAGAGTGAGTTTATACATTAAAGAAAACTCAGAATTATTACCAATTCCAGTTGAGCAATATTATGCCCATTTTAAAGTGCAATAAAAGCACTGCATCTTACCCTAACGGTTCTGAAATTTGCAGCATCATCCATTCCATTAACTGTGGCGGAGTCCAGGCTCAAGTAGTTATACCTGCTGACGTCCCGCTTGAGTTTAAGCTTATCTATTGAATCACATACAAAAATGATGAGTTGCTTCAGTAAATCCAAAATCATCCTTCGTATCTTGTTCCTTTAACTCTTCAGATAAAACAACTTTCATATTATGTATTGAATTAACAGAACAAAAATTAATTCCCAAATATCAAAAATAGAATTTAAAAAAAAAAACCCTTTATTACCGTTGTACATATTTCAAACTCTGCTTTTTTATATTTACTCTTACTGGGTAAGGCACTTTCCATATTTTATAATATGAAATGTCTTGAGTGAATATCTCATTATAGCACTTGATATCTGCTCAGCAATTCCCCTACAAACAGGCATTTGGATTGTCTCCAGTTTCTAATAATAATCATAGGACAGCGATAAATTTCTTCGTACATATTGTTTTTTGGATTCTTTTGAATTATTCCATTGGTAGATATTCCAAAAAGCAGAGTGACAGGGTGAAAGGTTCTGGTCATCCTATGACCCTTATTTTGGATTGTCAATTAGTTCCCCAGGAACAGTGACACCCACAACCTCCAAGTAGACCAGGACCTGAGAACTCTTCCAGCTTTATCCTTTTTAATACCTTTAGCTAATATATGTATGATGGATACCTCACTGCTGTTTTATTTTGCATTTCTTAATTACTAGTGAGGCTGAATATTCCCCCAAGTGTTGTTGACTTTCCATACCTTTTCTTGTGTGAACTACTCATTCAAAACTTTTCACCACTTCACTATTGGCTATTAGATACCATCTTTATGGACTAATATTACTTCCCTAAAATATGTAAGGGTCATATTTTTAGTTGTTGTATCAGTTCCAAATGTTTTCCCCAAGACTTTAAAATCTTCATTTAGCAATTTGTTTATATATAATTGTACTTATCTACTGCTCCCTCCTAATTCACTGTCCAAATGGAACACTGATGCTTATTTTTTTTTTTTAATTTATGATTAGTCTCTCCCCCAGTATTTAGCTTAATTTAGCCCATGTGAGATGCATATCACAGAATCTAGCATAGGGCTATCAAATATATGTCAGGGGATGTGTCAGGAGGAGGGCAAACACACCCCTCCTTCACTTCAGTCAGTCATGGGAGAGTCTTAAGAAGGAAGGGTAGATGCCTATGGGACACTTTTAAAAGAAAGTGCTTTAGAAAATGCTATGGCACTAAAATTTAAAACACAGAAACAGAGACTTACTGAGAAGCTCTTCTGAGGCACCAGCGAGCAGCTGATAGAATACATGAAAGTTTCTTTCACCTCTTGGCTGCTTAACAACACGAGACTTCTCTAAAAGATCTAAAGAGGAAAATAATCAAATGTAATAGAGTATTTCACTTTCAAATCCACTATGCTTCTGTTTCTCCCTTCCCCTTCTTTTTCATTTTCTATTTTGTATTAATAAAATAAAAAACAAACTAAATTTTCAGTTCTACTTTCAGAAAGAAGCACAACTTTAAAATCACCAAATTAAACAAGCCAGATTCTTTATAGACCGTGAATATGCAAAAGAGGCACATTCAACAAGTTGATTAAAGACAATACAGTTTTCACATCGATATTCCCTTGGTTTTATGTAATGCAACATTAAATTCTTCAAAATACAGCATTACATTTGGCAATGTATCTACATCCATATTCTCCTGTTTTGATGTAATGTTAAGGTGACATAAAATTCTTCAAAATATAGCATTACATTTTGCAACGGATCTCAGCAAGGAAATGGAGCCATTCAGTTATCAATCAACTTAATAATTATAATGATAAAAAATAAGTTAACTTCCAGTGGGCAAGATGGTGGTGTAAGACACTCCACAGTGCTATTCCCACACAAAATCTTTGAACAATTAGCAAAAACCAGCCAAACCATCTCCATCAAAACTTTGGATATCAGTTAACGGGTTGCAGTAACTGGGTGAGTGCCAAATCAAGAAAACATAGTTTTAAAATTAGTAGGAAAAGCTCACGATGCCCTTGCTGGCCCTTCCCTCACCCCATCACCCAGGTGGTGTCCAGCTAACCTGTGCTCTTATTGTGTGTCCCGGGCACTGTTCCTGAAGGAGCAGAGTAACCCTATGTGCATTCTGGGGTGCCCTTATGTACTGTGAACCTATCAGGTGGCAGCATGGAAGCCTGAACCAGGAAATGCCTCTCTGGCTCCTGCTCCCAATACTTGCCCTGCAGGCAGAAGCAGTTTGCAGAGAGCTAAAGAAATAAAGAAGTCAAAGTTGCCTGGGGCAAAGGATTACCTGCTTTAAGTCATACAACAGACCACTCTGGAGGGGGAGAGAATCTATTTCACAGGGAAAAGACTTTCTTCCTATAGAAGAAAGAATTCCTAAGGCCAGAAACAAAACACAGGATAAAGAAATAGGCTCACAGTACACTGAAAGGACCCTGCACTGCACTTTCACCTCAGGCTGATCTTCTTAACAGGCTGGCTAAAGTCTGAGGAAGAGCACCAGCCAATGCACAGCAAATTCGCAAGGACCCTGAAAGGTGATATTTGCTTTGGTTTGTTTGTTTTTATTAGCTCCTGGCAATTCTGGAGAACTGTCAAATCACTAGCTGGATACAAACTTAAGGAACAGACAGCGCAGGGACTAAATCCCAGAGTGAACACTTTAAAATATTAAAATGCAGAGTGTGCAACAGAAGATTACAAGACCAAAAAGAAACAGGAAATGACAGCCCATTTAAAGCAACAAGATGAAAATCCAGAAACCATCAATGAAAAAAGACCATATTTTGGACATACAAGGCAAAGACTTAAAAAATTATCCTCAGTATGCTCAAGGAGATGAAGGAAAATACAGAGAAAGAACTACAGGATATCAGGAAAACAATGAATGAACATCTGAGACTCTCAATAAAGAGATAGGAGTTTTTAAAAGGAACCAAACAGAAATACTGCCAGTGAAGACAATGACAACTGAAATGAAAACTTCCCTAGAGACTTTCAACAGCAAACTGGAGCATGCAGAAGAAAGAAGGAGTGAAACTGAAGAAACGGCAATTGAAAAGATTCAGGCAGGAAAGCAGGAAGAAAAAAAGAATGAAAAGAAATGAACAGACCCTGAGGAACCTGTGGGACACCATCAAGCATACTGACATACACATTATGGAAGTCTGAGAAGAAGGAAGAGACAAAGAGGCAGAAGAAATATGCACAGAAATACTGGAAGAAAACTTCTCAAATTTAACAAAAGACATGAACATACACATACAAGCACCTCAATGAACACCATACAGGATAGCTTGAAGAGAACCTCAGACACACAGTAGTCTAACTGTTGACTGCCAAGGACAAGAAGAGAGTTTTGAAAGCTAAAAGAGAAAAATAACATGTTGTGCTAGTAAGAGTAACAATTTCTCATCAGAAACCATGGAGGCAAGAAGGCAATGGGAAAAGGTATTTAAAGTGCTAACAGAAAACAGTCACCAACCAAGAATTTTATATCTAGTAAGACTCTTTCAAAAATGAGGAAAAGATTAAGACATTCCCAAATAAACAAATGTTGAGGGAATTTGTCACCATGAGACCTGTCCTACAAGCAATTCTAAAAGGAGTTCTTAAGATGGAAAGAAAAGGACACCAGATAATAGATGGAAGCAGAAAAAAAAACTATATATATATATATAGTCCTTCACCTGTCAAAGCCTAGAAACCCAGTCTCTTTCTTTAAAAAGCCCTAAGAACCTTGGTGTCCTCTCACTTCACCGTGACACTTTAGTAATGATGACAAATAATTGTTTGGTGGAACATATACAGTCACATTCCAACCAGCACACAGTGGTACTGCAAGACATGAAACCATGTGACAGGGCCACACTGTGCAAGAGCAACACACTGGGCCAGCCTCATGTTTGGCTCTATCTGAACAAACATTTGTAGACAATGGAGAGTGTAGACACTGCAATAGCTGTGAGATTCACAGATAACATCCACCAAGTTAAAGAATCATTCACTTGTGCACAGTGTGGAAAGGAATGTTGGCCCAAATGTACTTGCTGAACCACATCAATATGATCAGTGTATGGCCATATTCAAATCCTAACTATGTGTGTTAGAAAGGAAAGCTGCAAAGGGGAAGTAGAAAGGGAACTTTTCCTGACCTTCCACTACACACTCAGAGCTTTTCATTTGTTATCTTATTCAACACAGTCCTCTGATGTTGGTTTTATAATCTCTTATTTTACAGGTGAGAAAATGAGGCTCACATGATAGAGCCAGAATTCAAAGCTTTGGACAACTAGGGTACCATGCTTATATTCTAATTTTCCAGCAAAAAGAATACAAATTCCCTTAACACTTGGAAATGTTATACTTTATGAAATACATGACTTCATCCAAGCACCTCAATCACAAAATAAGAAACCTTTTGTTACAAAGCAGTTGAAGGTTTTATACCATTTAGAATGTTTACTCTATTACCCTAGAGCCTCCTATTTCGGTTTCTTTGTGACCTTTCTTATAAATTACCAGCTTCCAGGTAGGAAAGTAACCAGGAAAATGTTTGCCCCAAAATAATTACTAATGTTTAAAAACATTCCCTATTTTTTGTGCGTGTGCATGCATCAACATAATCTAACAGCATGAAACTATATTAAATAATTAAAGTACAGAACATAAATTCAATTTACTATAAAGACTCACCACCTGACTATTTAAATTTACTTAAAAGTGCCTCTGAATTCACTCAAACCAGAAAACTGGCACAGATTTCTCTTCTGCTTTAGGCACTTCTGCTACTGCTTGATGGTCTCCTGCTAACGAGATTTAATAAAGAAGAGGTGACGGGTGTCATATATTTAGTACACAAAAGCATTCAAGAGTCTCCAGATGGTCCAATCAGCTACATCCCCCTCTCAAGGTATAAAATTAAGTTATAAGGGACATGATGAACTTATTAAGCCATTCTAAAGGGGAAAGCAAATGAGCAGGGACAGAAAAATTCTGGAATCAGAGCTTCTCCACTTGCCTCACTGTGCCATTGCCACATATTAACATGCAGAAGCTTTCTTAGTTTCAACCATTACCAGCTAGTCCAGAACATGTACCTGTGCCTGTCCTAGGACAATCTTTCCAAGGCATAAGGTGTGAAAAAAGTAAAATGTCCATTTTTATACCTGCTGAAGAAGAATGTCTTTTAATAGTCAAAAGGACTAAAAGACAAATAGTGGTTCCAAAGGAAAAAAAAATCACATTACTTTGGGACATAACAGAGAAAGAAAGGCTAAGATAGTACAATAAAAGATTCTTTTATGTTTAATCTCCCCTCCTGAAGAAGAGAAGTGCTCCAAGTTCCTGATTAATACATAAGAGAGGATCACCTTTGTCTTAGTTTTACCAGTGAGGCCAAAATGACAATGAAAGCTTGGAGCTATAATTCAAAACACCAGCCGACACAGAGACCCTGAGCTTCCTCTGTAATTTCTCATAGAACATTTTCTCATAAGTGTCTGAGTGGCATTTAGGCTTTTCCAATTGATTTATGCCACTTCACAATGCAAAAGTATACATTAAATGATGATTATGTGGTTGTATTCTGAATAATATCAATTTATTTACCTTTTGTTTCTGGATCCCTAAAAAAAAAGTGTCGAACAGCCAGTGAGTGACTGGGCATAACTAATGGCAGTTTCAGCGGAAAATCCTGACATGAAATTATCTTTACTCATACATTGGGCTATGTATTTTAAAATTAATTCTATACTTTTTCTGGAAAAAGGCAATGTAACTCGCAATACTGAAAATTAGGATGTTTCATTAATGATAAAAATTTTGAAGTTGGAAAGTTGTGGCAAAAGTCTCTTTAGAAATCTTTTACCATACATGTGTACTATGAAAGCAGATGTGAATGCTCCCCATAGGGCTCTCTACCAGCCCTGGTGTCATGCAGAAATCCATCTACTTGCAAGTGCCAGTGCTTGAGCAAGTTAACACATCCAGCATTAGTGACATTACAATTCTACTCCCACCCCCACCCTACTGCAGTATGCAAATTTTAATAAATCTGCTTAAAGTTTTAACTCAAAAGTCAGTATCCTGAAATTACAAAATTAGCACTAAACATAGCTGGACATGCTGCATGAAAAGTTCTGAAACGGTTTCCAAGGTTTTTATTTGAAAAACTAACTTGGGCTTCAAATCACTAAGAAAAATTGGCTTATTATCTACACAATAAACCACTGTTTTTCTTTACTAGGAGTTGGTTACTCACATACAGTATATGCATATTTTTGCAACAAATTTTTTTTCTAATAAAAATTTAATGTTTTATCTGGTAACTGAAAACTCATGAATGTATCTGAATCTAAGATTCCAGACCCAACCGTGAAAAAAATTAATACTTTGTCCTTGATATTTCATTATTATACATACTATCCTAAAAAACACAGAATTCCAGATTCATCCCTTAATTCTAAGGTTACTTTAATCTGTCTTCTTCTATATTTATATAGTCTTGTTTCATAATAAACATATAGTCTTCTTTCATGAAAAACATATTTTTGTAAAACAAAGAATATCAAGGTAAAATTAAGACAAAGGAAAGCATCTACTCTTATATAAAGCTATCCATTACAGAATTGCTTTTCTGAAATTTCGGTTTTATTGCTACAGACACTTCACAATCAGTGGATGATTACTTCTGTTTTCTCTAAAAGGTAAAAAATCAAAATGTTAAAAAAACTCAGCCTTGTATTATAAACTAGATAATGTATTGTCTTTGTTGCTGATGAATTGTGACCCTGAAGAAGACGAATTAAAAGCATACACTGTTTGCTGATGATTTATTTGCTAGCTGTTGACAACTGACCTATGCACAGATAGTCCCCCATTCTACTTCAATACATATATATTCCCAGAAAACAAAGCAGATCAGAGTTTCTTTCAGTAAGTATTATAATAGGCAGCTTCACTCCTAATCAATGATTTCAATAAAATCAAAGAAATAGTCTAAAGGGGAAAACAAAACTGTAAATTTCAAACAATTGAAAAGAGTAAAATTATATTCCTTATCCTACAAAACAGCATGAATGTCATTTATAGATTAAACAAATAAGCCATGAGGTAGGTAGTCATCATGTAAAATTAGAAGCCAAATGTATCATAAATTCAAAAGAAATGTAGAAGAAGAGGAAGTCAGAGCAATTCGTTCAGCCCTCTATCTTCCCTGTGAAGGGGGGGTGGCACAGTCTGCTCCTGCTTTATGTTTCCATGTGGAAAGATCTTTCTAGAGTAACTCTCCCAAATCTCTCTTAACCCTTTATTTACTCCTACCCAGAGCAGAAGGAAGGACTTATCTGAGTAGTGAGGTTTGGAGAAAGAAATGGGTATATATATATATATATATATATACATGGCTTGGCCCTTCAGGGTTTCCCACACAGTGCACACATTCAGCTCTACTCCTCAGTGCTGCAAGATAGATGAGGCAATGTCCAGGTGCGAGGCTGCTGGCTGCTTAGTGCTAATTGGACTGTCCAACTGCCAAAAAGCCAGAGAACTACTAGCACATCCACTTGGGTGATAAACCAAAATCCCCTGAGACTTGTAGCACAATGCAGTCTAAATTGCCATCAAGTGCCACAGCTACTATTAGGTGTCTTTGACTATTAATAAAAGCAACAGGTTTCCAAAAGTGTCCCATTCATAACATGACATCCAAAATCCTCAACTAAAAATGAATAAATGTTAAGAGACCAAGAAACATAAACAGACTTGGAGACATATTAATCTCACATCAGTCAACCATCTGGATGTATTCCCATATTTTATCTTCTCTGTGGGAGCAAATGTTTGCCATTTTCTATTTTAGTAGAGTCTCTCTGCTAATGACACTAACCTTAGGGACACAGAGCTTTGAAGCAAGTTCAATACTAAATTTTACAGCATACTTCCTTTAGAAAGAGAGAGCGAGTTACCAGGCTTTGTGTTCCACTTCTGGGTATACAATTGGCTGAGGCGATCTTGTGCCAATTTCAGGGTAATATTTACAGCCAACAATGACCTATGCTAGAAGCAAAATATATTTCCTACAAAACGGCAAACCTAGACTTCTTTTCTAGGATACAAGACACTGAGTCTTAGCTCGAGTTCTTGTGCAGAGAACATGAGTAGTTTTATCCACTCCTTTATACCACTTAAGTCAGCAGGCAGCAACTTTCAGTCACCACCTATGAGTCAGTCTTCAATATAGTATGAAATTTCCTGCTCTTACGCTAATGTATTCCTTTCCTTTCCAAAGCAAAGAATACTCTGAAATACCAAGGTATTTCTAGTACCACAAATTTCAGTATAATTTCATTGTGGGAACATATGGCAACAAACACCACATGAAACCCATTCATTAAGATATATTAATCTTAACTGGAAAAGAACTGAGTATTTAATATTTATTCTCCATGGATACTGTAAGAAGCAGGGAACAGGAGGATATTTCTGTTTCGAAGCTAAACTTCAAAATTTAAAACTGATTTTCTAATTGTTAGAATAAAGTAGTCTTTAATTATTTTCCCAAAGTCCCGAAGAGTAATACTGATTGAATTTTTCCAGAACATTTGGCTGTTAGTTCTATAATCACAACAGCAAACTTACCCTCATTTTTAAAATAGTGTATTATGAATTTTTATAACTACAGTTAATTTTTCTTTTTAAAAGAAAACACTAAAGATTCATGAATTTCTTTCAGAATAAAAAAATAAACATTCCTTAAAATGCTGGCCTTAAATATGAGGCATATCTTTTCCTATACAGCTCTCATAACCTGCCAAGCATTTTGAATAGAGCTGGCCTAACAAGTTTGGCAGGTATTATAATCATTTGCTTTTGGTTACATCATTTATATTTGCTTGAAAGCTTTTGCTCCATATTTGGAATATAAAACCATTTAACCCAAGTAGCACTTCCCATCCAATTTCATTTCATATTAAAACTTTCTCTTCAAGACTTTTCTCTGATAATTATACGTTTTTACAAAAACTAATTCCAACACATGGCACACAAAAGTGCACAGTCAGGCAACTAAAATGGAAAATTCAACTACTAAAAAAACCACAGAATCCTGGAAATAGGAAGAACCATAGAATTTATACAATTCTACTCTTGTTGAATTGTCTGAAAGATGAGTAAACTGGGGCTATGAATTGTGACTAAAAAGCTAAATATATATATGTATATGTGTATATGTATATATATATATGTAGATGTATATACATAAACAGCACAGTTTGCCCAAATTACTTAAAATACTAATTTTCAAATGGCATTCTTCTGGCTCATCAGGAAAATCTCAGGGACCACCTAAAGGTGAAGGGTTTCTGTACTACCCATCTCCTCTCCAATCAGATCAGGTCTCCTTTTACCTGTTTCATACTGAGGAGTTCAGCATAAATTTCATTTGAAGGAAATCTGCTACTTTAACAAGTCTGATAAACATTGCTTTGGATAGTCTAGTCAACTCTGTCATTACTTTTCCTAATCAAACCTACATTTTTTTGTGCTAACAATCCCGACAGCATCATGGAGTGGTGAGGTGGCCAGGAACAGTGGGAGGTTCAGGACTGTGGGCCATAAAAAACAAGAGGGCTCAAGAGGAAAACCAGGATGTGCAGGGCTCCATTCAGAGATGCACAAACCCTGAGTTTTCACCTTACATTTTCCAAACTTAATCAACCACGAAATCAACACGAGTAGAGATATCAGGTTAGAGCCATGCACGTGGTAACTCAGATGCACTGACGATGGAGCCATATCTATAACTGGTACTGATAACCTCATGCAGCACTCTCATGCCTACTTTAGAAAACTCGGGATCTGGGGTTGCACTTCATCCAGTGCTGTTCTTCTTTTCACCTTCAACAGAGAACATTTTGCTTCCACAGCCATGAATTGTAACCAAAGGAGGCCAATAAATCTGTGTTTCTACCTAACATCTGCATCTCATTTCAATTATCTAAATACACTGGAAGACAAAGATTCTCAAAATAAAATCTGAAGGACAGGACCATTCATTTTATTTAATAAATGTTACCCAAAAAAGTGATTAAACTAAGATCAATTATTTGTATCTTCTTTTTAATCACAGCATAAACATTTGGCTGATGAAAATAATCCTTGAGGATCTTTTTATATCCTGGATTGGCTTAAAGATCAACAGAATATAAAATACAGTTGGACTGATACTTCTTTCTTCAACAGAGTTCTAAAAACTTTTTGAAAGGTAAAGATTTTAAGTGACCTTTAAAAAAGATTTATGAATTACGTTATATAATAAAACAACCTGAAGCACAAAGGTTCAAAGGCAATGTATAAGAAAAGGAAGTATATTCTTAATCTTATCTCTTAAAGACACAAATATCTAAAATGCTCTGTTATAAATATGTTTTATTATTCTGAACTTCTCAAAAGAATTCAAGTGAAATACTCACAGTTGCTTATCACTCCACCCAGTGGGTCTCCTTTAAAGTTAAATTCAATGTCCATATATTTGCCCTGCCAAAGAGAGACATTGTGAGTTTTCAAATTCACCTCAAAGTATTCTTCCTAGAGAACAGCATGCTAAGCCTTTATTTTTATGCATTTATTTAAATGTAATTAAGAAAGGCACAGTTTATGTAACCATGACACAAAACAGTATGCCTCCATAAATAATTTAAACTAAATATCCCATTAGTTCAAAGCTAATGTATCCTGTTGCTAATGTAAGAATACATCTTCTCAGCCATCATGTGACTTTTCCATTTCACATGCATGTTTCAAACTTTTCAAGGGCATGTGTATTCAATTCAATAACAGGGGAAAAGATAGGTAGTTCTTGTACGTTGGTTGCGAAGATAAACTATTTCATTTTTGTAAGTAAAGTATGTCTTAAGCTATGGCTAGAAACGCCAGACATTTTCTACAATGCATGAAACGGAGCACTCAAGTTCTGTTTTTATATCTACTTAAATCAAATACTTGATCAAGTCGTGTGACCTGCTCAGAATCAAAGACTGATCTATTACTCTTCTTGGCTTTTTATCTACATTATAAAGCAATACACAATTCAGCTTCCTATTTCACTTTATAGACAGTGTCTTAAATACACAGAAACACATATGAAGTTTCAAATGCTAAGTTTTAAAGAAGTTGTCTATGATTGCCTACTTAAAGAATTAACAACTAACCCTGACAGCTGTTTTGTTTGTTTGGAAAAGGTTGTGTTGATGTAATAAATAAAGTCTTTGGTTTTGTTTCATGTCCTAACTTAGTAACAGTCCAATAGCTGGTTTGTAAATAATTGTCCCTAAGAATTCCTTCAATTCTTTCTAATTCTCAAAATAATGATCATGGGAGAAGAAACATGATCACAAGGACTCAGTCAACAATGCAATTTCTGACTTTATTAGCTTGTGCATCTTTCCTTACCTTCTCCTTTTTCATTGTCATGGGTTACCTGCTTTTTAAGCCATCACTTATTCATTCAGCAATATCTATAAAGCACTTCCTAGATACTGAAGTAGGCATACCAGAAAGCAAGGCAGGGCTCCTGCCCTCCACGAGCTTCTGGTCTAGTGGGGAGTCAAGACAGGTACACGGCATTACAGAGGAGGAAGATAGAGCCTATAGTGGGCCACGATGCGATGGGAGCACAAAGAATGAGGGACAAAGGGACAGCAGGAAAGGTATTCCCAAGAAAGCCCAGCCCAGCCTAAATCCAAAGTTATCAGGAAAAGTTAAGCAAGCAAGGAGATGAGAGAGCAGGAAGAAGCAGGCATCAGAATTGGCATCTGAGAGGATGGTTAGTGGGGAGATGAAGCCGGAGAGGAAAGCTGGAGCATCTCATGGCTTGGAGACAGTCTCCTGACAGCAATGTGATTAAAAATTCCTAAATAAGAGAATGTCATGATGAAGTCTGCCTGTTTGTAAGATCACTCTGGCTATAGCGTGGAAAATGTACTGGAAAGGAGCAAGACCAAATGTACCTTAAAGGAGGTGGCTTCAGTACTTAGGGGAGAAATGTCAGTGGCTTTAATTAATAGCAGGAAAAGAGAAAAGCCAACAGATCTGAGAGCTCTGCAGAGTCACAATAAAAGGTCCTGGGTGGGCACGGGAGGTAAGAAAGGAGGGGGTAAGGGATAAAAAGTGCAGGAAAGTGGCCCAGGCAATGGATTGGATGGTGATGCCTGAAACCAATACTGAAAGCCCCCCAGGTTGTGACCGGGACCTAGCTTTCCAGTCTATGGGCTGTGGCTCTGCTGGGCTGCAGGTGCACTCTGATTTGTCTCCCCAGGCTTCCTCATGCTATAAAGCCAGCTCCTGCTACTCTCCACCCAATTCTAGCATATTTAAACCTTATGGGCCCACTCAGGATCGTTCCTGTCACAGATTCCTCCAGCTTTTCTTTAACGAACACCTGTATGGCTTCATTTCCACCTCTTACGTGGAACTTACTATTTTAAGGCTTATGTCATAAGTATTTTTTAGACATGTCTGATTTTCTTAACTAGCCTATAAGCTTTTTAAATGGAATATATCTGATATCAACAAGTATTTTCTGAGTAGACATTCTGATAATAAATATTTGCCAGGCACTGTTCTAGCTACTGGGGCTACTACTGCATACCCGCTCCAATGGCCCCTACTCTCTATGGTCAACAAACATGTAAGCAAGAGAACTGAATACAACAACTTCACAGACTAGTATGTGCCTGAAGAAAATAAAAACAGGATGGAGTCAGAGTGGCCCAGGAAAGGCCTCACAGACTGACACGTGAGCTGAGACCTAAACAACAGGACACCCATCATGCAAAGATCTGGGGATAGTACTCAACGTGCAGAAGGAACTGCAATTGCAAAAGCTGGAGGCCGGCAGGCATTTGGTATATCTAAGGCTCAGGAAAGTCAAGGCAGAGCGAGTCAGGGTGGGGCAACTTCTGCGGGGCCGGGCAGAGCCTGGGAGGCCCCCAGAAAAGAGACTGTATTATAGTCAAGTGCAATGGGGAAACCCCAAGGGCACCTCAGTAGGGCTGTTGGGGCTGAAGTTTGTAAAGATGAAGGGGAGAAGCCTGAAGACCAGATGTGCCCTCAAACATGGTTTTCAAAAAACGAATACACATTTTGTAGTTTTTTTATCCTTACAGAGCGGTTTGGTAATGAAATTTTCCCAACCCTCTAGTTTCTCTCCTTACACTCCAGTGCCTAGCTCAGCTCTCTGCACGGAGTAGATGCTCAACATATATCTCCCCCTCAGAAAGCTTTGAGTGAGAGCAACTATTTTCAAAGCTTTAAAATGTTTTCCTCAAAAGCAGTGGGTCCCTTTCTCAAGAGAATCTCAAGATGTCAAACAGGTCAATCTGGAGCTGCTGGGCCGGGGGAATTGGGAGGTGCCTCCAGGGAACACAGTTCTACAATGTCAGCTTCCAGAGCACGCACACCTATAGCATGAAGAGTCTGTCAGACTGCTCACTGAAGAGGTCAAAAAGTTCATTCTGGGTGAACCAGTCAGAATAGTCGAAGGAATGCCTGTTTCCCTGGAGTGCCAATGTACAGTACATGGACCACTGTTGGTGCCAATGTACAGTACACGGACCACTGTTGGTGCCAATGTACAGTACACGGACCACTGTTGTATACAGTAGTAGTAACTTTAAATATATTATAGTCCTAGTATAAAAATCTAACATAGATTTGGGTATATCATTAGGTCAACTCACATACTACAAAGCAGAGAAATTCCTAAAAACTGAGCATGAGATGATTTAGCCTATAACCAGGTATTAATCTCATAGACTAATCCTTGTTATAAAAGGATTCCTCTGAAGTAAGTTAATAAGCCACAGCACCCCACAAGCTTTTCAGATTTCAAATATCATTGGGGGGTAGTGACCCTTTAAGCCTTTTTTCTGCATTTGCATGGTCTATATGCTAAATATATTTGCAAAAACAAAAACAAAAAAAATGCATGTGTGTATAATTTACAAACAGCTGAAATAAAATCTTTGTCACATAATGAACTTTAATCTATTGGAATTACTTCTATCTGCTCATACTTCAATTCTAATTCTATTTATGTAATGAGATTAGCCATGTTACCACAACAAGGAAAGGCATGGATCAAATCAGTTATAACTACTTAAGAGGCTAATAAGATGGAAAAAATTCACAGCCTTGGAATTAGAAACCTTAGCTTCCAATTTCTAAGCTATTAAAATTATCTCCACCTGGGGTCATTCTCTTGCCTTAAGCACTGGACAACCCCAATGAGGAAAGAGAAAAAAAGGGACTACCAGCAGATGGGAGAGAGAGGAGACAGGATGGGTCTCTAGTAAGGAGGCATAAAGATAATCAAAAACAGTTACTGGTGGCACAAGTGACGTATATCTGCTGTTTGTTGTGAGAAGGCAGCTCATTATAAAGTAAATGATATTTTATTGTAAAAAAAATCTTAATATTGGTTAAACTATCAGAAACGGGGACAGATTTCCAACAACCACCATCCTGTTCAACAGTTTCTTCCATCTGCCTCCAGGCAGTGTCTGTCTTTTCTAAAGACTGGAGGTGTGAAAGGACAGACAGAGCTGGAGAGGTCCAAATATGCCCAGGGTGTAGGGCACATGCTAGAGGGTGAAAGATGAGGCTGCAAAAGTGGACCAGCTTTCCATTAGCAGCAACTCAACCAAGCTCAAAGCAACAACCAGCTTCAATTTTTTCCTATTCAGTCTTACCCTCCCATCAGTTGCCAAGCCTACTGATACCATCCACCCCATCCTTTCTGGTCCCACTGAATGAAATGGACAAGAAATTTAGAGTACTCAAACTTGACAACCACCTCACCTTTTCTTTTACTTAATTTCTGATTCTTAATTACAATTTCCAAACACCAAAACACAGTTAAGTGAATAGTTATTCTAAAAAACCTCATTTAACTTGCTCATGCAATTTTATGGTAGAAGGAAATGACCAAAGGGGGGGGGGGGGAGAAAGAAAAAGAAAAAGAGAAGAAAAATGTCCTGTCACTTCAAGAACAATGAAAAAAGAAAAAGAAAAAAGTAATCTTTATTGTACTTCCAGTGTCTCAAAAGAGATGGAGTTCTTATTTTAAAACTGTGTATATTAAGAAATTTTAAACATCTACAGGTTGTTTAAACATACATAAGCTAAATATTAGTGTTAACACTTATGCTTATACAAATACTTACAAATCTAGAGGAGTTGTCATTCCTTACAGTTTTGGCATTTCCAAAAGCTAGTAAGAAAGAAACAGATGCATCATTAAAATTGACTGAAAAATCATTTCAAGCAGAAAGGTAAAGCAAATATATTTGACATCTATACATTCTGAAAAATACATTTTGTAGCAATGACATTTCTGACCAAATATTCTAAAAATATATGTAAGAGAATTCTTTAATAAGTTGCTAAAGCTTCCAGGTCTTTATAAGTTCAAAGAAAGAGAGAAAGGGCCATTCCCATGATTCATGGAATTTTTTTCAAGTATTACCATAAACTTAATCTTGTCTAATTCACTCCCAAAGAATAGCAGTCAATTTAGTGGCCAAAAAGCAAGGCTTCTATGCTCTTCCATCATTACCAGCAGAAAATAAGTTTATTTCAGAGACCACTCAGTATCATCAAAGGTCTTATGGAATTTGGTGATGTTTCCAGATCACAGAAATATGGCACAAGAAACTTAAAACTGTTTAGTTAATTTTAAACTAAATCCACTTAAATGTGATTAATTACATAACTCCTATACAGAAATAATAAGAGATTTGCAAAGTAAAGTAGTTTCCAATATGCTAAAAATGCTACATACTTTAATTAGTCTATGTCCATCAGATATAAGTGAAACTTGCCAAAAAATAAAATCAAATTGGCACACAGTGCAAAACATAAGTTTGTTCCAATTTCAGCTGCAAGAGAGGGAATCTCCCACAGGGCTTCCTTTTGAATGAGGTCACAAGAGAGCCACATGGTTGGCACTGCCACAGGCACAGAATGCTCCAGAAGCTTAGCAGATTCACAAACTTTAATGTGCCAACCAATCACCTGAGGATCTTGTAAAAATGCAGGTTCTGATTCAGAGTGTCTGGAGCGGGGCATGAGAGTTCTGCATTTCTAACAAGCCTCCAGGTGAGGCTATTACTGGGCTCCACTGATCAGACACACTTCAGTTAGCAAGGACTTCAGAGAACATGATGATGTGGTGAGCAGAAGTGAGTCTAGAATAAAATGCCAGGCATCAAATCCCTGTGAGCCTCTGTAATTTCTTTAAATTATACAGGGAGAAGATTAGAACAACAGGGGCTCAATGAGAACTAAGGGCTAAAAGCTGGTCCAAGTTTTGAAAGCATAAAACAAGGAAGGAGAGGAGGTGTGTGTTTAAGTATGAATTAACTAATATTAAGTAGCCAAAACTTGATGAGTTATATTTCACATTAGCTGGCTTATTTGTGTTTTGGATAAAATTTGGCTCAAGCCCAATTAAGATAAAATTTACAAAGTCAACACATGGAAAGTTCTTTGCATTAGAGATTTGGTCTGGGATGCGTATGACACCAAATTCTCTCTCAGAAGAAAATAAGCTGAGATGCTATGCTGAATGAGGAAACCAGCAGACTGGAAACACTCAGACACATGCCTGCTGAAGAGGTTCAAACCCTTATCCCATGCCCACCATCAGCTAAAAGGCTTTAATAAATGCCACCTTGATAACAGCGAGTGTTGACCCAGCTGTCAAGAAAACCATGGCATTAGCGTTTTCAGAGGCTAGTACTTCACGGTGGGTGTGAACATGCAGCATTGATCAGTTAAGTAATTTGCACAGCCTCAAAGTCCAGCTAGATATGCTGATGCAAATAAAGGACAGTCTGTTGTGGCTTGAAGGTCACAGGCATATGAAGAAATTGCTTCAAAAAAAAAAAAAAAACTTTATTCAGGTCACTGTTTTCAAGCCATAAACTATCTTTTCATCTAACAAATCTCAGTTGCATATTACTAAACACTAACGTCTTTTATTGTGAGCCACAGAATCAAAAACAAGTGTTCCATTATAGAACAGTTGAGACACATTCCTCAATTGTTTTTCTAAGTTCTTTGTTCTAAATGTTCATTTACAGTAGCAGCTCTAGTTAAAAAGTAAAGCATTCCCATAAAAGATAATACATGCCCACAGTAGACATTTCTTCCATTTCCTGCACTGGAGCCTAGTTTCAAATACCACCAAATAAAGAGCCAGATTCTAATCACAGATGCAAGCTATAGCATTCCACAGTGCTGTTCCTTTACATCACAGCATTTTTAAAATAAGCTTACACAGAAATATAGCACATGTACAGCATCCTAATTTAAAAGTAAGACAGCAAACAAAAAGTCAAAGATTGGAACAATAAAATGAAGATATAGCACTTTCCATAATAGTTTCTGTTACTTAAGGTTTTGAATGGAAAAGAAAGATCGTTTACAATGTGTAGATGATTTGGCATTTGTTTCTCAGAACTTTAAAGTATTTGTATGACTATTATGTCACTCTCTGGGGGTAAAGATGCATGGAGCCTCCTTGGAATAAAATGGGGAAACTGAGGCAGGGATGTGCATGTCAAGGTCAGAGCACTTGCTCAGGGGTCAGGAGCTCTCCCGGGCATCCCTGACAAGGAAGGGGAGGCTGGGCCTGACTGTCAGAGACCACAAGCAGGGTTCTGTCCCTCCCACATGGCCCTGTGCTCTACCCACCCCAGAGCAGCTCCGCTTCAATCTGCGTTGAATGTTGACCTTCCATGACTTCGACCAAAAGGTCAGACCAAACTATTCATTAGCCCAATGATTCTAATCAGGCACAATTTTGAATTCCTGAGGGGATATCTGGCAATATCTGGAAACATGATTGTTGCAACTGGGGAGGAGGGAGGGCTAAGGGCATCCAGTTGGTGGAGGCCAGAATGCTGCTAAACATCTGACAATGCACAGGAAAGCACAAGGAATTATCCAGCCCACAATGTCAACAGTGCCCAAGTCAAATAACTCTACTTTACCCCACAACTGAGCTAACTGACAATAAGGACTCCCTTACAATGTGAAGGTGACTTTAATGACTCTCCATCAATGGGGAAAGGATTTGATTTACTGTTTACAGTGTCAGAATGGTTTATATGATGGTTTATGCCATTCCCCTTGGCATTAAGGGGACCCGTCTCTGGCTGTTTTCTCATAGCCAACCACAGAACTTGTGAGCTCTACAGTCAGGTTTAGGCTGCTTTCTGTGGCCCTGAAAAATCTGGTCCTTAGGTGTTTCTCTGGCACATCCTTGGTTTTCCTGACAACAGAAATAACTAGTCACAGGTTTTATCCTGAACGGTAAAATAGCAAGCATTATGCTCAAGTTGCTCTTTGCCACCATGTTTTTCCCAGTTATCAAATCAAATGTGAATACCAACTGATTATCTTTAAAATAACATTCAAGTAATTTAAATAAACACTGAAAGAGGAAAAAAGTGATTGTAAGGGGGTAAAGCTCCTTTCACATGATGAGTAAACTGTTCCCTCCTTTAACCACTTGAAGCCAAGAGTTCCTGGGATAGATTTTTGCCCTGCAGGACTCAGCCAGAATTCTCTTCCCTCCTCTTCCCCCCAGCACACCAGGTACTAGAAGTGCCCTGAAAATTGGACCTCCTGTTTGAGTCACCGACCTAATGTACACAGAAAATCCTACCTTCCAGGACAGGGTTGGACTGTAAAAGCTGTTCTTTGACTTGATTAACTTCTGCTCCTTTTCCACAAACAGCTGCTATATAGGACATAACAAGCTTACTGGCCTCTGTGGAGGAAAACAAGGCATGTTAATCAATGAATTATAAATTTAAAAACTCTTTGGGGAAGGGAGAATACTTTGGGTGGGGACGACCTTCTAGTAGTGTTTTCAAATACCTTTATTCCTGGGAGTAAATAATGTTTCAGAAACTTAAAAATAAAATTACACCTTTTATTCAATGCAAACTCATTAAGTCAAATCATAATAGGGGACTGTGCTTGAGGTTATTGCTGGGCTGCTGAAAAAATTGCTAGGTAATACAGTTAACAAAATTGGAGAAATATCTTCTTGAAACAATCATTCCAATACAATTACCATAGTAAATGCGGATGATTCAAGACAAAAATAACTTGGTATCCTTACCAAATGTAGTTTAAAGTATAAAAGAACTACTTTTCTCAAAAATATTTCTAAACCAAACTTGTTTGCCTACAATTAGACTAAATTCATTACTCTTTTAGCTTGACTTAAAAACCAAGCAGCTAACACGAGGATCTGATAATAAGAAATACAGCCGGCAGGGCACGGTGGTTTTCATAGGCTTCACACTAGTAACCCTGTAAAGGTAAGCTGCTAAAAGAATTAGGCCACCCCAGGCATCCAAGTAATTCTTCATGCATACTGGTGAGCTGGAGAGAATTTGTTTTGGGTGATTTTATTCTTCCCCTGTCAGTTCCATGTCCCCTCTCTCAGCAATCGCCTCCCAGAACCTAACCCTTTTAACACTGAGTACCCAAGAATGTTAACAGATATACGGAGAGAATGGAGTGCAGAGTCAAATGAATTCAGGGCCACAGTGAGTTAGATGGAGTGAAACAGGTTTTCTTATGAAAGGACTTCTCAGGGCCTTTAATATAACCGAGTACAATGTGCAACCCTGGAAAAGGATCTAGAATGCTACATTTATTTACCCATGGAATCTGTTTCTCATGGAGCTATCTTGCTTCTAATGCTCTATCACCAGGCTCTTGCAAAATGCTCAAATCAAAATGCTTAATGAAGGCAGAATAAAACCTCCTTTACTGGGGCAGTCAAGGAGAGGAGATAAATCTCCCCAACCGTGCTTTGCTCAAGTCTTTGCTCTAGTGCCAATGTCCGAGGACTGGACAGCATTCCCCAGGTATGAGAGACGGTTCCTCTGCCTTTCGTGTAAACGGGGCCATCTCAACACTGCTCTTTTCCACGGGGTCATGCGCAGGTGGCTTCCAGCCCCGCCACCCACAGTTAAAGAAATCATAAATGAACAAGTCGATTGCCATTCTGTCACATTGCCCAACTGTGCTTTAGAACCTTCAAGCAACCAAAAGTGTTGAATAACAGGAGCAGCTGAGCACAAGAATCCACGTAGGTTACCTAAAGTTCTCAAGTCCTAAGATGGCTCCCTTAGAAATATTAGCAAATGCAGCACAGGGGAAGTAAATGATGGAGCCTTGAGAACTGTGGGGGGAGCTTGGGTACTTCTGCAATGGTTGCATGTTAGGTCTCTCTCCAATTCGCCTTCTAGTTGATGAAAATGGGTTCAGCAGGTTCTCTGATCGTCTGCTGTGGCTGATTTCTGCTGTCTCTTTAAAAGCTGAAACTGAGGAATGACAGTCTTTTCATCTTTGCAATACCCTTCCTCCACAGGAGATTGCCCACACAACACATCCACCATTGTTTCAGGTTCCCGAACTACACTTTCATTGTTCTCAAAGTTTAACTATATCAAAGCTGGTAAATTATTATATGTACATAGTCCTATTGCTCAATTCAGACTGACTTGGCCTCACTTATGGACAAAGAGTTTATATGATACTGCATTTCATTTGACTTCTTAGTGCCACATTTCCCTACCCCAGCAGTAAGGCTTGAACTCGTGTGGTCACTTTGGAAGCCTTCCTTTCCAGGCTCTCTTTGGCTTTAAAGTTCAGGTAAAGCTGCCCTCCCAGCAAGTTCCTGCCATCCTGTACCACTGCTCTGGGCTAGCTCTCCTGAATCACCCAGGCATGCCAACTCTGCAGTCTGGCCTCTGAAGCACCTTGCCTCCAGGCTTTCTTTCCAGCAGCATACTTTGCTCCCCATCCTCTCCAACACTCTCACATATACCACGAATACTATTCTTTCTTGACATGAATCTCTGGTCCCATCTTTCTACCCATTATAATATTAGAAGACTGAAAATCCACATTTACAGGCAAAATAACTGGCTTAGGCAGTGAAAAATATCTAAAATATTTACATTTTAGTGAGAAGGCATGTTTTCTTCTAGGTAAACTGACAAATTACAAAAAAAGTCCAAGCCAGGCTATTTTATTTTGGTGATTGTGGGCCTCACTACGGCCAGACCTCACATTCCAGATACATAGCCACACTGTGTTCTCCGGAAATACTGTTCTGGTCCAGGATGGACTCAGGAGACAACCTGTCTTAGGGAAAAAATCAACCAAGACTGACAATCTTTTGGTGGCGGTAGACTTGGCGTGGCCTCTCAGAGACCTTTTAATGGCTAGGATGGGATGGGAGCAGGTCCTCTCAGGGTCAGGTCTGTTTTCCAAAATTGGAACCAGAAACAAATCTCTTAGAATTTGATTTGGGCTTATATCACTTGGCTATTAAATGGAAACAAGCCCACAACACCTGCTGGAATATGAAGAAAGATGAACCTAAACTGAATTCAAGAATCACTTTTATTATTAACTTTTAATCTATTTAAGCAACTCAAAAATAATTTTTAAATATAGTTAAAGAATACTTTACTTATTTCCAAGTTGTCAAAATGCTTCTATGTTCAGATTCTTAAATATCTTCAGGAATTCTTGGCTTGCTGCTCATTTCAGTAATTCAATTTTGGAAGCTAGGATTAAAGGTCATTTTCTCCAAATAAAGTCTCATGATCTAAAAGAGACAACTCTTATCATTTTTTCCAGACATAATACCTGATCCTTGAAACTCAAGTAGTTCATGAGATAGCCACTGCTTTAGAGAAATGAGTGAACTAGTAAGGCCAAGATGCAAGGTCCAATATAGTTTAGGGAACTGTTTTCATAATATTTTACCCTGCTGGAAACAGGAAATGTTTATCTCATAAGCATTCTGCTTCACTTCCTTTTTGCTCATCTGTGCTAAGTTCATATAAATTTGGATCATATTCAAATATTTAGATATTTATCCAAATCAATTATTTTTGTAATAACTTCTAGGAATGAAAAATACCATGTTTCTGAAGAGAATCAAGAATTGCATATCACCTTTCATATTTCACAGTCTAGTATCTGAATTATTTTAACTGTTATAGGGACCAACTAAACATGACCCTGGTAATCACAGTATGAAACTGTAATCATTTACCAAAGCAATACTTTTGAGTAAAACTGTGAAGACATCAATCTGGTAATTGCAATATCAATGACAATGTCTTTCATGTATGCTGTAAAAATATTTTTTAAATGATTCCAGTTAAGACAAAAAAGATATTCTTGGTGTGTACTCAAAATTTTGAAAAGCATGATCATATATATTCTGGCATTTAAAACTGGCAAAACACAACAGCTTTGCTTACAATCAATCTTGGTTCATCTTTCTCTCTAACTCTAAATACTTGACGTATGTAAATTTATCTGTATATATATATATGTTTGAATGTAACTTGGATCCTAAAATTCATCAATAGCCTGACAAAATATAAAGCCTTAAAGGAATCTGTGATATTAAGGTCAAAATCTCTTCTCAGAAAATGACAGAATAGCTAGGGTTTAACAGATATTCTGTACTAATGGACAAATGGTCTGTGATGAAACACTTTATGAATATCTGGAACAGAATTCATTTCTGCAAAGAAGAGAAAGGGGTTACAGATTATAGTTTCAGATTCTGGAGATTTAAAACTTGTAAAGGTAAGCATGCCAACTAATTTATCACTGTGTTCTCTGGTATCTTTAACTGTGTCTTTAGTGGCATACAATATGTATTATTATGTAATTATTACGTGATCATACAATTTAAAAAATTCACATAAAATAATAATCTATATTTTTAACAAAGAAGCGCTGTGAATGAGCAGTGGGTAAACGAGAAAGGGAAAACCCAAGCATTTAATGAAAGACATTTCGGACTGTGGGAATAAAAGGATGGGAATCACACCGCAAGGATATCAAAACCTACTGAATATTATATGAGCAGATTCCAGCTAGATTCAATCACTGTGTCAGAAAAAAAAAAGGTATAAAAATAAGCAAGGAGCTTCTAATAAATTTATCCAGGAGTTAAGAGGTATCGATGCATTTATATACAGATACCAGTTATATAGTGTCATATACATCTCATATATCATATATCGAGCAAGGCTTTACACACACATGCTGATGTATTTATTTATCTCTATACCTAGCTCCTTCCTTAAGATGCCTAAATATTTCTAGGGACTGAGTTTACACAGCTCTGGTGATCCAGTGGCCTGAAAAAGTAAGACTGACTAAGTGCACAAGGCTATGTAGCTTGTGTACAATGAAGCAAGCACTGCCACTTGGAGGAACGTTGTTTTTAGCAGTCCTTATAGTCTGCCTTGCTGTAATACTCCAGCTATGGCACAACCAGATAGATCCAACAGGCAGCCATGAACTGTTCCAATCATGATTCCAAAAGCATGGGTCATGCTACAAGGAGCGTATGACTGACAACATTTTTATTGAAATAAAACTGCACATAACCTGCTTGTGAACAAGGGCAAAGAGTTCGCAGATAATTCATGTAAAATAGGGGGACCAAGAGGGCCTTTTCTCACATTGGGAAGAAACAAAAGCTCACTGAATTTTGGCCTTGGATTTGCTCTGCTATTCTGCTTCGATGTGGTTACTTTAAGCATTGTGAGGTGCTCATCGATGTTTAGGCTACAGTAAGTTGGTGACACCTCTGTCACTGACAGAGTGGGATAAGGACCACAGATGTATAGTCATACAGCATCATGTGGGGTTCAAAACCAAAGGTCTTAATGAGCAGGGCAGTCTTCATAACTCTTGTAGCAGACGGCTGAAGAGTTCCTAGAAGCTGATGTAACTGTAAAATCAGAAACCAAGTAATTTATAATGTGTTCTATGTCAAGATCATCTTCTCGGGTCCACAGATTTACTCTGATGTTGTTGGGAAAATGTAGTTATGATGGTTCCTTATGTTCTGCCTCCCTGCCCCCTATCAGGGTTTGAATGGCTCTCGACAAAGTATTGGTATTCACAGTAGTGAATTGAGTTCACCGCCTAGAAACACACTTGGGCATTTTTATGAGCTGTGATGAATTTTTTATTTAGTACAGCAGTAACGAATTAAATAGAACCCCAAAGGACTCAAAGAGTTCATGCCTCTCCCTATGTGCCCTAACATCATAGCTTAAAAGTGTCTCCAAAGTTTAAGACCAATAACGTCATCATCTGCCAAGGGAGTATATGACCTAGTTAAATTAATTACTTCTTACAAAATAAGCTCTTGATACATGGTGGGTCTATATAAGTTATTAAATAAAGGTTTCTTATTGAAAAGTGAGACTATGTGTTAAGTATATAGCACATCCTGGGCCCTCAATAGACTTTAGTTCTCTTTTCTTTCATTTACTTACTAACATGAAATTTTTAATATCTATAGGTACACAAAAACAATTTTAGTGAAAAAAATAATGTGACATTTCAAAAATGACCTGGCATCCCTTTTCCTCTCAGAACTGAGATGAAAACCCCTCTCCAAATTGCTTATGCGACTTTGCTGCAATCTTTATATTATTTTCCAATTTCATTTTCCCATCAGTAATTTCCATAAAATAGGAGACTTTTAACAGCACACTAATTTCTAGGCTTTACTCATCTTTATAGTCTACTGACAATTAAAACCATAATGAAATTTGGAGCAATTTTTTACCACTGCTTTCAAGAAGAAAGAAAAGTAGAAGAACATGGGAATAAGCGAGCAAAACACTGTGTGTTTCCATGGGGACCAAAAAAGGGCACACTGATCAGCAGCTACAGAGAAGGTGAGTTAAGTGGGTATTTAAAAGCAGCAACTCTCAGGAGTAGTGTCCACCTACTCAAGAGTTTCAGTGATAATGGACAGCTGAAGCACCAGAAGACTACAGTTCATACTTTGGTAGGAAGTATCACTACCAAAAACCAAGCCAGTCACTTCCAGGGGCCTCTAGGGCAGTGCTATCAATGTGGTCCGAGGACCAGCACCATCTGTGGGCTTTACCAGTCTACACACGAGAGGAGGTTCTTAGACATTTTCATAGCAAGTTAACAGATAATTTTGTCTATTTAAACTTAAAATAAAAAAAAAGGACTTGTTTTTCTGTCTCCTTTTATTTCATTTATTTGAGTAATTCATTTTTATTGTATTTAAAGTATCAGTCAGCAACAGATGCGGGTGGGGGAAGGACTTGATGCTTCACCACAGAAGGTGAGAAGAAACACTGCTCTAGGGAATCTGTGGCACCTGCCTCCAGCCTCCAGTCCTCAGTGGCCACTAATCTTGTGTGCTGTGATGGGCTCTGCGAAGCAGCTGTCCATCCTCTTGTTTCTGATGGAGGGCAAAGGGATCCTAGGAAGGACTAAATCCAGGGAAGATGACAGGGGAAAAAAGATTTCAAGTGGTAAATGGAGTGCTGAAACCAAGAGGACAAGTTACTGAGCAGAAAATTGTCAAGAGAAGAGAAAACTAAAGAAGAAAGAATTCTACACCACTCGATTCCTAAAAAGGAATGAAATGCTCCCCCACCACCGCAAGAATGAATGGCAACCTTCTGAAACAGCACCGGCAACCACCTCTTAGTTTTTCAATAAGGAAGATGCATGAGCTCACCAGGAGATGGAATTTTTCTCCTGGAGGAAGTAGTATAATTAACTCTCTGAGAAGAAAGAGGTCGTACAGTGACATGGTTAATTAGTGGATGTGCTGTCTTTTTGGAACATATGCTCCAAATGAAGATTTAGCCAATACCAATCAAACCAGTGACCACAACCCACTTCTGTGACTCACTTAGGAACAAATTGATATAGTCAGAATATCCTCAAAAAATATCTTTAGTCCTGAAGAAGATTGAGTAAAATAATAAAGAACTTAATAGGCTTAGAAATATTTTCATCTCTTCTTCCAACTGAACATAGAAAAGAAGAGTTGTGAAGTGAAAGGTGGGCTTGCAGGTGCAAACAGGACTGGGGGGCTGGTGGGGATGAGATAAACCATTAATACATCTTGAGACAAGGGACAGAGCTAACCTGCCTTGCCACCATTTTCTTTGGTCAACCTAGAGACAAACAAGCTATGTTGCCTCTAAGAATTAAATTCTCTTTCACATGAAAGAACTGGTCAGTGGTGAGAAAGGGTTAAGATCTTTCTCCCCAAATGCCCCCATGTCTTCTCATAGTTCCTACAGGCAAGAAAGAGTTCAAAATAGCCAAAGATTTCACAGATTTCAGAGCAAATTATTCAGATAAGAGCCTATACCCAGAGAGACAGATAAACGGTCTAAAAATTGATGGGAAATTCTAAATAAGGAAACACTATCCATATACAATGGAAGCAGACCTTATAGTGAAAAATAACAACAGCTGCCCTTACTGAAGGGAGTAAAACATAAGAGGAAGGTGAAGAAGTAGGTAAAGGCTAAATCACACAGAATGTTATATGACAGGCTCATTGAATTTGGTTTTTAAGTACAATGGAAACCATTAAAGGATTTTAAACATGCCCGGGTGTGATGTGCTTTTCATTTTTAGAAGATCACTCTGGTCTGTGAAGAGATGGGAGCCAGGCAGGAGGGGAAAGGGAGAGACCCGTTAGATGTCGCTACCAACGTGTCTCTAAGAGAGATAACTGTTGGTGATTTGGATTAAAGTCTCCATGTGGACAAGAAGAAAATGAAGAAAGGAAGAAATTGCCTGGTTTAAGATATATTCTGGAGGTGGGACTGATGGGGTTAAAAAAAATGGATTAGAAGTAGGAGATATAGAAAAGGAAGAAATCAAGGATGGCTCTTACATTTCTAGCTTGAATGACTAGGTTGATTGGTAATCCCATTTATTGAAATTGGCAATTTTGATTGCGGGATTGGTGGGTGAAGAGACAAACCAAGAGTCCAATTTTGGATGGGCTAAGGTTCAGATGTCTAAGAGACACCCAAGTGCAGACAAAGATGAAGAGAACATAATCCCCACCTTCAAAAGCCACTGGAGGAGAGGTAAAGGACTTACCAACAAGGACAATGGATATAATGGCACTCAAGTAGAACCACTTGCAGGTAAGGAGAGCAGTGTACCATAGTGGATAAAAGTAGGGACAATAGAGCTTTTGATCTGTGTTCAAAATCCCAGCTCGGACACTTACTCATTGTGGAGGTTTGGGCAAGTTACTTAACCCTTCTGTGGCTAAATTTTTGCATCACAAAAAATTAAGATAGCAAGAATACTTATCACATACATGTGATATACTTAGCACAATGCTTAGCACAGCTACTAATTATTATTACCCTATGGGATGATAGTGGTACTACAGAGAGGGGACAATCAGGTTTGTCAATTTTTCAACAGGTTATAAAAATGGACCAAAATTAATAAAAAGAAAATATCCTACATGTAAGTTTAAAATAATTTTGAACAATACTGAATTGAGAAGATCTGACTTAACAGAAATTCATGTGTAAAATACCTTTGATATCTGACTTGATGAAAAGATTGATATGAGTCAATACATGTGCTTTATTAATAAAAGCCTAGGGTCCACATTAAGAGAAGAAATAGTTGCACCAAGACCAGGACCAATTCCAGAAGTATTCTGTTCACTTGGCATGCAAGTCCATGAAGCATCTTGCCAAATTAGGACGTTTCCAGAATAATATAACAATGGTAGTAAGGGATTTGGGAACACAATCCAATCCTCCTATTATAAAGCACATGGTACTTTCCCTTAACTACACTTAATGTTTTGTGTATAAATCATATGTATACATGCAAACATAAGTATATATTTCTAGGGTATAGCTATTGTTTATCTCCCCTATTAGACTTGTAAACTTAATAAGGGCAGGATGGTATCTGGCTCACTTACGTATATAATATTTAGAATAGTACCTTTGACCTAGCAGGTTCTCAGTAATTATTTCTCCAATAAATGAGTAAGTGAATGCATATCACATGAGAAATTTTTGAAGAAAAGGGATTTTTAGCTCTAGGAAGACATGGTGGTTTTCTTCAAATAACTGAGTGACTGTCCTGTAGAAAAAAATATGCAGACCAATTTGCAGACCAATTGGTAAGGTTCCAGATGGCAGAATTAGGACCCACGGGCAGAGGCTGAATTCAACAGTGGGTAAGAATGAACTTCAGTCAGCTGAACCTGTATGACAAATTCAGCGGGAAGCCTTATAAAGTGGTGAGCCTGCCATCGCTACAAAAGGGGAATCTGACTGTCCCATGGGGAGGACGCTACACTAGATGGTCTCTAACTAAAACCCCTTCCAACTACATGCAATTAGGGTTTCTGTTACTTAAGATTCCTGCATGCCAATCCCTTCTCTTCTATTTTCAGCCATCCAGAGACTAGAACCTGCCAAACCCAGCAAAGATATGGCACACTGTTTCCAAAAGGCTTTAGGAAAGAGATGGACACACATATCCAACCACTGTTCCTTAAGCTACATTGGGGTGGGGATGGGGGGTAGGGAGGAGTACTCCTACAAAAAGTAGAGGAAGGAGTAGATGTCGAGATAGAGTTCTGTTAAATAAACTCATTGACAGCAGCAGTTTTAACCTCTCAAGTTCGGACTCATGGAATTCAGCCTTTTTGAATCTTTTCCAGGTAGCTGGGCACCATGTGTTAAATCATTTTCTCACTCAGGATCATCAATCATACAAATTCCTTTTATTAAAAGCACAAGTAAAAAAGCATAACCTCTCTATTTTGGGGGGTGTTTTATCGGGTCATTACCTGCTGTCTAAAAAACATGCAAAAATCTCAATTCTTCAGGCTTCAAAAGAGCACTTCTCTAGAGTGAAATTAAGAATTTTCCCAGTGCCTTCTCTCACTTTTTAGCAGAGACCTCTTAACACTAAAATGACGTGGCATTGCTTGGAGAAGCAGTTCAACTCTGTAAAAGTCTGCAGGCCTTAGTGTGGTGGAGGAAACATAAAAGACCAGGGACCAATTAGGAAAGGGCTAGAATCCACCACCAGCCTCCTGTGTAGGTTGAACCCCTTTGATAGGTGCCGTTTCTTCACAGGCGAGTCCTCCCCACTGAACACTCCATGATCCTCAACAGAAGCCTCCCCGCAAGAAGCGCTCTCAGTGGCCCCAGGAGGCAGCAGGCAAATGAGGCCCCACTGACTCGTGGCTGTCTTCATTCTGTGCAGCTATTACCTTCTAACGAGGGGAATATAAGGTTGCCCAGTGGTGGCTTTACCTGTTTTTCCTGCTCCGCTTTCTCCAGTAATTAGAATACATTGGTCTTTATCTTGATCTCGAAGGGATCTGTACACTTCATCTGACAGGGCATAGCTGCAGGGGACAAGGCAAGAAAAAGCCCTTGAAACTCAGCTCCTTATATATTTATGAGATGTAACTATCAGTTCTTTAAAAGCCACTCTGATATGCTTTAGACACCAAGCTGAGATATTACAGTTTATTTTCTCCAAATTCTTTAAATAAACAAACAAACAAACCCATCTTTTGTGGCCCCTGCTATTCCCACCCCCACTCCCCATGCATAATCTATCATCCAAAATGGCACTGACTTACTGGACACTGGAGCTGTGCTTTATCTAACCCATGTGCTATACATATGGCTTATTTTAATAACATCATTCAGAGAATCACAGAGAAAATGTTACACCATAAGTCTAAACTGGATAATTTTGATATTTTCAGGACAATACCAATCGATACAGCTAGAGTTTCAAAATAATGAGGGGGAAAAATCCCTCTTTTCAAACAGTAGCAAAATGTTATCAAATACCAAAAGACTAATGTTATCATAACTAAGCTAAATATAGAAATACTGCCTTTACAGACAAACAATTAAAACTTTAAGGTCCACCAAAAGCAAAATGGTATCATGAGTTTACCATCATCAGTCCTAGACCCCAAGCTTCTCACTCTGTCCTCTGTTGACAAAAGGCCACCTATGTGAAGTAAGGCCAGGCTCAGTCCTCATGTTGATCTTTTCTTCTTCAAAATTTACTAGTAAGGTAAGTTGTGCCCCCTTTATCTAACTGAAAAATACTTTTGACCACGTGATAATGTGTTTACTACAGGTAGCTCCTCTTCAAATTCATTTATTGACATGAAGTACTTATTGAGAGCCATGTGTCAAGAACTGTGCTGGGAATGTAAATAATTAAAACTTGGCTCCTCCTTTCATGAGCTCTCAGTCAAAAGTAGGAGAGAGAGAGAGACAAAAATAGAAAATGGCAGCCCAACATGACAGATGCAATGATAAGTGGAAAACAATTGCAGAACAAGACAGGGACCTTCATGGGGATCGGGATTGGAATTAGAGAATCTTCAAGAGGTGGAAAAAGCAGTCCTAAAGAATGATTTAGCAAGACAGGGGGCAAGAATAAAGGACAACACATTATGGAGATGGGGGTGAGGGATATAAGGGGTGACGATGCTGAAGGCAAAGCTCAAGGAAGGGAAAGAGGAGCAATGGGCTAGAGAAATAGACGAGCAGACTCCAAATGAAGAAGAGCTGATAGGGAACCATTCTGCAGGACTGTCCACAGGAGAGTGGAAGAATCAGATAAGATAGTAATCACACCTAGTGACAGCAACATTTATTATGAACCAGCACTATCTTCAGCCCTTTATATTTAATCATTTTAAATGTCACAAGAAAACTACAAGGAAGAAGTCACTATTAATCCTATTTACAGATGATGTCTTTGCCAGGGTGACACAGTGGAGCCAGAACCGGACTCTGCTTGTGACAACCAGGATGCACAGTGCCACAAGAGTGCTTATTAGAGAGACTGGGGAGGGGCTGCAGCACAGGTGTAGTTAAATCTGACCAACCAGACCACAGAGGGCCTGCTGCACTTACCAAGGACTTCAGCTTTTCCTCAGAAGGTCTATGGAACCATTAATATTGACAATTCACTGAGCACCTTCAATATGCCAGGAGCTGAGAGGTCTTCTCATATTCATAAACAGATTTGATCCTCAAAACCGCGCCTTATAATAAACTGATCAGACTGAGACTGAGAAGTGACATGAGCTGCTCTTGATTCCTTTCCCAGGAGAGTTATAACTTGAACCATGAAACACTGGATATTGTGTCCTTCCCCCTCTCATCACTTGATCGTGCAATTATTTGTGAATATAACTTACCATCCAGTTGGACTACTATGAGATTCTCAAGGAGAGTCACTTGGTCTTATTTTGGAACCTCCCATCAATGAGTCCAATGCCTTGTACATAATTGGTATACTCTGAATTTATATGTTGAGTGAATGTGCCAATAAAAGACAAAGACAGACAGAAAGAAAAAGAAATGAAAACACTTGGCAGAAGGGTCTTTTTTGAGTAATAGGTTGCTTTAGCTTGTTTATCTGAACAGTGGATACCGATCTCTTTCTGCCTGGCACATCATCTTCTCCTTCAAATCCCTTTCAAACCATTCCCTACATACCCAAAGCCTTGCTCACCCTGAAGGCCACTCACTGGCCTCACCCTTCTCTAGCATTCTCTGGCTCCCCCAAGTAGAAGTAAGCCTTTCCCTCTGCACCACCATGTAACCAGTATGGTGGAAAGAGCAGGGAATATAGAGACAGAAAATACCCCGGATGTGATGGGCTGTCTAGGGCTCAGATCCACAACTCGCCACCCCTGTGACCTCGAGCAAGTCATTCACCCTGGCTGAACTTCGGTTTCTTCAAAATGGGGAATATAGCTACACACCTTAGTTTAGAGGATTAAATGAAAGTATATTTAAAGTGCTGTATAAATTTGCAGGATGCTTTTCTATTGTATTATAGTTAGTTATCCAGGTATCATCTTATTCCCTACCAGAGTGTAAGCTCCTCCAGGGCAGAAACTTTCTGTCTAATTAAACTTTGCACAGCAAACAGGGCCCCAAACCTAACAGGTAATCAATAACAAATTATGAATGAATGAATGAATGATTCTTTCCAAGTATTAAGAAAGTTACTATTGGAATGAACTCCATGAGGATTGGTAAACATTAGGAAACTGATTTCTTTGATGGTCTTCATGCAGGGAAGGAAAGTATTGCTTGAATTTCTTATCAGCCTTCCTCCCCTCCCAATCCTCCCACCTAATGTTATAATCGTTGGTAAGGAATCCAGGAAAGTGCATTTCAGCAAACACAAATTAACTTTTCCAACCATACATATTCACTGGATTCCCCACGGACTGTTTATTAGAGACCTCTTTCCCATGCTCTCCCAGGACTGCAAGTTAGCTTTATATTTACACTCTTACTGGATCCAAAATGATGCAAATTTATTATATTTTAACCATATATGACTAGGTGCACACACACACACACACACACAGAGAGCTTTAAAAGAGCACCAATGACAGTGTCACAGGGTTTATTTCAAGTCAAAACACCTAAGTTAAGCACTTACTTTATCTTATCTCTCTAGACAGAAATAGTTAATTGCTATTCCCCAAAACTGGACCTGATTCCTCTAACGCAGGGTACAATTTTAACATAAAATAAAGACTTAAAAAGACTTAAATAATTAAAGACATTTGTTCCTTCATGGCCATAGAGAACCACTGACTTCAAACTGACATGTAAATTTACCAACGTACTTAGACACTGAAACAGTGAGCTTGTATCAGTGACACACTACCTCAAGTACAGTTTAAATGTTGTGCTTATTTCTTATAAGCACAGATCTTGATTCCACATTTGCTCAAAATGACAGTAAGGAAAGGCCCTGAAGAACACAAGCCACCCTCCCAATCTTGTTCCTCTTTCTCTCTGGCAATATTAGCACATACCCATCACCAAGGCCAACATTTATGACTATGAACCGAAACCGCATGCCAATCTTCCAAACCACTCTATAATTAAGGAAACTAAATAAATCTCTGGAGAAGTTTTTAGTTAAAAACAGTTGTGACCCATATGCTTCACATTATCTTGTGAGCATGTCAGCATTGTTATTTACCACATGCAAAAAATGAATGCTTTATTATCATGTAATGACGATGACGTAAGAGGTAAGCATAGTTTTTGGGCCCACCACATCAAAAGCCTGGTTTCATCCACTTCGCCTGTCCTCTAGTTGAGCTCTAAGAATAGGCAGCCTGGCACTTAAACGCAGTCTCCCCTGCATTTCCAGATCCACTAACTGGCTCTTCACTTAAAGCCAAACTTTCCCCAACACCAAGTGTGGTCACTGCACATTTCCAAACAGCTGTATCTATCGCTTTTAGGTTTTGGAAGTTTGGTCTGGGGCTCATCTGTTATTTTCTGTCAGGGTGGAATGTTGCATAGCATGTTCAAAATTATCTAGGTGGTATTTATGTTCCTTCTCCATCTTATTTCTGTTCAGAATGTTAATCTCCACAGTGGTTCTGCTTTCATGGGCATCGGGGAGCACTAGAAAGCTCCTTTTCCCAAAACTCCATGCTTTCCACCCTCCCATTTCCTTCTTAAGTTTGTTTCACCTAAAGTGCAAGGTAGAAAAAGAGGTTTGTGACACCCAAATAAATACACCACCTCCACCATCTAAAACGTATGCTCTTCCTCCAAGTATACTCCTATTTTTCAGTTTCTCCAGTTCTTCCCAAATGACTTACTTGAGAAATCATTCTCTAAAGTAAGTCTAACCCTTTCTGAGGACTTTTGGTTTGTTATCTTCATTAGCCAAAGAATTTAAAACAAGAAAATTTGCACCAGACATCTTCCCTAAACTTACATAACTTTTACTATCTTTTTATAACATTTCTTTTTCTTCAAAGGTTCTCTAAATGGTGTTTCCTTTCATTCAATCCTGAATCTCAATGTACTTTCATTTCACACAAAGAAAACTACCCTTCTTAATTCAACTCTTAAAATAGCTCAGTCTCAAAATTCTCACTACAATTCTGAACCACTTCTTTCATTTTTTTAAAAAATTCCTAACCTCCAAGTGCTCTCTGATTTCTTACTTCATAGTGAACACAATCAAGGGCTTGGTTCTATGAGAAGAAAATAGAGGAGAAGGAAAGGGGGAAAGGGAAATATGTGTGCGGTGTTTTGCACAGTAACTTGAGGTTTTTGTTGTTGTTGTTGTATTAAGGACAGGCACAATGTTGGCTTCATGTTCTTAATTCAGAAAATATTTGACCACTTGAAATATGTCACCTTGTTAAATTAATGCTATTCCTTTCCACCAAACATTCATCCCATCATATCTTAAGGGAAAACTTCACAGAAAATGAGTCTTTATAGTTAATTGTACTTTTATCTTGGGAAGCTTTACTGAATTCTTGTCTTATGCCAGTACAAGCATGATAAATTAACATATTTCCACAACAGTTATCCCCTCATAGCCACAAAACTGGTAAGCATGCCTAACAATACACTCCTCACAGCAAGAAAAGATAGAGAAGAAAAGCAGGCCATTCTTCAAAATAAACAGTAACGGGCAAAATGTACACTATGAAATAAAAAGAAAGGAATGTGAAAACAAGCATAAAGGCTTAGATTAGGGGAGATAAAAGGTAAAAAGATGACTTACATAAGGTGGTACAATACTGACTCTTTGTAGAATGTAAAAAGTTAGGGATAGATATTATAATACCACTAGAGCAACCACTAAAACCACACAAATAGGTATAGCTAAGAAAGACAAACTGAAAAATAAAAATGGAATTCTAAATTCAAATAATCTGAAAGAAGGCAAGCAATTAGGAACAAAAACAGAGGAGACAAAAAGAAAATAAATAATTAAATGGTAGACCTAAATCCAACCGTTTTAATAATTACATTAAATGCTAATGGACAAAATATGCTGATGAAACGGCAGAGAATGCTAGAATAAAAGACCCAACAATACGGTGCCTACAAGAGTCCCACTAAAAATATAAACTCACAGATAGGGTAAAAGGAAATGGATGGGAAAAGATACACCAAGAAAAAACAATTGGTTAAAAAAAAAAAAAAAGCAATTGTAATTTTCTCTTTATATATCTAAACTCAAAGGAGTCCCTAGTTGCCATCCCAATATAAGAAGAATATTATGCCATGGTGTGCCAGTTTGGATAATATTATGTCTATCACAAAGCCATGATCTTTTAATCCAATCTTGTTGGGTGGATCATTTTGATTGAGTGTTTCCACGGAGATGCAACTCACCAAGTGTGGGTAATACCTTTAATTAGATTATTTCCATGGAGTTGTGACTCTGCCTATTCAGCGTGGGTCTTGATCAGTTTACTAGAGTCCTATAAGAGCTCAGACAGAAAGAGCTTGGTGCTGCAGCTGAGAGAGACATTTTGGAGATGGCCATTGAAAGCAGACTTTTGCTAGCACAGTGTTTGCTTGGGAGAAACCAAGAGAACACTCCCAGATGCTTAGAGAGAAACGTCCTGGGAGAAAGCCATTTTGAAACCAGAACCGGGGAGCAGAGGCCAAGCCATGTGCCTTCCCAGCTGACAGAGGTTTTCAGATGCCATTGGCCATTCGTCAGTGAAGGTACCTGATGGTTGATGCCTTACCTTGGACACTTTATGGCCTTAAGAACTGTAACTCTGTGACCAAATAAACCCCATTATAAAAGCCAATCCATTTCTGGTATTTTGCATAATGGCAGCATGATAGGCGGCAAAGTTCAGGTGGGCCATAATTATCTTAGAAATGAGCTACAATCATTCTTCTAAGAATGTTATACAGCAACACTTAATTTTCTAAATCCACATACATTCCTACAACCTAAATATATAACAAGCCACATTGCTTTCTTCTGGCTATCTAACTGGAAAACACTTATTTTTATTAGCAACAAAACAGAAATAATCTCATCAAGGATGAATCATTTTAAGATGTCATCTGTTCTGGAATGACAGCAGTAAAAGCACCAAAGAAGCTCAAAAGTCAGGCTCTGAGATAGGACATGACAACGTGACAAACAGGCAGAAGTTTCTGCTTCCTTTAAGCAAACGGATCTTAAGAAATAGACCCCACAGTATTCAGTTCTTTTGTGAAATTTTGTACACTACCTGGATCACAGAGTAGGTAACTCAAAAAAATGTATTTTAATCTTGATATTCAAATGTAACCACATAGGGGACAAAAATCACTAAATTTGAATGTTTCATATATATGTATATATATGAAAATGGTTCACATGTTGTAACGTCTTTTAAGGAAGGAGAGAAATCCCTGCAAAAAAGGCTCATTAGACAAGAAAACTCTTCTATTTCAGCATTAGAATTTATAAGCAAAGCTCTTTATTTCAAAAGTCTGCATGCTACTTATGGAAAAAAATCCAAAATAAACAGCAAGGAACACTTAGGGAGTAGCCTTCTTCCAAGATTTTAGTTTGCCCAGCCCCAGCACGGCTGGATGGTCGAAGATTATGTACCTTCATTCTCTGCAGCCTGATCTGAATGTCTACTTGGCCCTAAGATGACTTTTTCCAAAGGTGGACTGCAAAAAGCCAGGTATGGGAGATATTTATCAGGAAGCAGATAAGAGATTTAAAGAGACTAAATTATCGTAGGAAGGAAAAGGACGGGACTTAAGATATGAAAGCAGTTAGAAGGAAACATCTGCCTTCAGGGCCTGGAAGCTGTTACTTGGAATTTAACAGTCATCCCTTGTGCAGCTGAGAACTTCCTTCTGAAAATGGTTCTCAAAGAAAACAGTACCCAGAAATGTCCCATGCACGAGACATCGTAGGGGAAAAACCCTCCTGAGCCACAGTGGCAGCATCCTGCCTGGCTTTGGCAAACGGTCAAAAGCAAAGCTAATGCCACTTCTTTATCAGTCTTTGCTGCTACAGAGCCTTGTCTCACAGATTAATGGAAGTGTGAATTGCTTCTACTATCTTAAATCAAACCCTTGATAACTAAAATGGAAGAGTACGTGGAAGCACATTCACAAGGATGGGGTTCCCACCTGAATTCATGAGCACCCATGAGATACAAGGCAGTGTACTCACTGTGAGAGTTCTGAGGGAGACGATTAAAGAGAATCTGTCTTCCAGATGCTTAAAATCTAACAGCAAAGACACACAAGTCTCCCAATAAAGGGGGGGTGGGGGATGGGGGGTGGTGTCTTCCCCCAAAAGACAATAATGAACACTTAAGCAAACTCCTAAAGCCATTCAAAAAAGGAAAGATGGCTTTACTGAGAGGGGCATGTCATTACTGCAAAATCTGAACCCCAAGCCATATGCAAGGCTCCCACAGAGGGAGGCTGGGGGGAGGCCAAGAGCAAGGAGGAAATTATGTTATTTCCTCTGCCCAGAAATTAACAAAACACACCTGATTTGGGGGAAAGAACAAATAGACAATCAGGGCTCTTCATTCAAGTTCAATAAGCCCTCAAAGTATTTTTAGTCTCTCTTTTAACAAAAGAATATTAATGACCCTCTTTTATTACCAGATGCACAGAAATAATTACACACTCATAGTCTACAAGAATAGCCTTTCCTGCTTAAGGAAAATACAATTTAAACAAATTCCAAACACAATTGTCTCAAAAAATTTTGGCAAAATACATTACATCGATTAACTTAACAGTCAAATTTTATGACTATTACAGGCAACTAAATCCTGGAAACACCTATCCCAAGAAAAAGTTACTTCAAAGACCTGCCTAAGTAATCCTGAAGACTTGATGTTGAACTTAATATTTTACTCGTTAAAGTGAAAGGTGTGATTCCAAGTTCTCAAAATGCTAGCTGATTTCTCACATATAAATGTTCCCTGTTGATTCAAAGCCTACACAAATGCCGTCTCGTACGCCACTTTGTGTGTCTAACCTTTCTTTGTCTAACTTTGAAACACACATTCTGATCTAAGGTCCTTCACATCCACATCCTAAAAATTAGGTGGCTCAGGAAAACTAACTTTTCATGTTTACAATATTCACGTTAGCCACTCTGTGTCCTCTAATCTTCACAGCCCACGAGTGCCTGCCATGTTCAGAGGAGGCAACGTTGCAAGAGTCACGAAAAAGACAAGACATGAAGACTGTTACCCACAGTAAAAGACCCTGTGTTGTGCATCTTGTGTGGTGCCATGCACTTCAGAAGCAAAGAGAAATCTCACTGCAAGCATCACAGAAGGCGTCAGGAGGAGATGCCATTTGAATTTGAACCCCAAGTACACATTGGTTGTGTTTCTACAAAAAAAAAAGTACAGAAGGGAGGGAGTATGCAGTAACGGAAAGGACAGGACCAGAGAAAGTTACCAACTTCTTCAAGGTTTGGTTTGTGCTTTAAGCCTTACCAGGCCATGATGAAGATAAAAGCAGACGTTCATAAAGCATTCTATACAGTGCCTGAAACATCGCAGGTCAACAGAGGACTGAAAGGCTTCCTGGGGCTAAATTTGTCTGTTACATTTTGGAGAGTGAGATTCCCAGCCATTTCATAGTGTGGATACAAAATGCAACAAAATCAAGAAATGTGAATTATATGCCTGATTATATATAGACACACACACACATATATATACACAAACCACAATATATGCAAAGGAATATCTGACTTTGCGTATATTATTGTGGAGAAAGGAAAGAGAAATTAGCAAAATAATAATAATAATCAGACTGAGTCTTCCTGGAAAATAGCTAAATTCTTATCAAGATACTGTAAGGGAAGAAACATTTTGGAAATAATTTTAAGAGAATTCAGTACTCATTAATTCAATAAACATTCTTTAGGCAACTTTTATTTGCCAGAGAATGTGAAGCAGAGGACATTCTTCCTACAATCAGGTGCTCAGATCAGGAAAACCATGTACTATCTAACTAGGTAATAATTTAACCATTTGAGGACAAGTCATTTGTTCTGTGTGGCTTATCTTAAACAAAATTAAAAGGGGGGTGGGGTGGGGCAAAGACAGGAAAAGAAAAAGGAAAAACAATTTAAACATTAGGGGGTTATGGGATAAGGAAAAAAAAATTTTTTTAATTAAAATTTTGCTTCACTTTTCCAGGCCTTCCTTTCTATTACCAGTTTTGTCATTGCCTTAGATGAGTTCCTTTTTGGGGGTCTGAGCTTCAGTGACCTCTTAATGGGGTTTTCTATACCTCAGTAAGACATTTGCACAAGCTATCTTGACAAAACAGTGTCAAAATATAGTGTCATTTTTTTCATTACCATGACTATTCATTCCTAATCTTCTCTCCATTGCAACAAGCTACTTTAACTACTGTACTTGCTTTTATGCATTTCTTAACAAGTGTTTGCCCTCAAATTTGTTAGAACTCAAAGCAAGGTTTTTATTATTCCTGTCCCCAACACTACAGTTATAAAGGAGTGTTCTGATTTTGGGTATAAGGTATTTAGTTTCCTTAGGCACCTAGAGAAATGTTGGAAGCATCTCCAAGGCTGTCTGGACTGGGCCTACCCAGGTGAATACATGTGCATTCAAATAAAGTCTGCAAATTCAAAATACAGACAAAATGCAGAGACCTTTCATCTAGATGTACAAATAAAAAACAAGTAAGTGCCGTTATTACACAGCCAAATCCATGTCTTAATTTTATAAAGGAAAAGTGATTCTAAAAGGGGGAAATCAGAGGGCTGTGCTTCAGTCACTGAGACACGGTCACTTCTCAGAGAAGGAGCAGCTCTGCTCTTGGAGAGACGGACAGTCCTCTCAGAGAAGAGCAAGTGTGGTCAACACGTGAGGACTTCTTAGCTGAGTATGTCTTCCAGATGGTTCTCACGCACTCGCCTCCTTTACCCAAGTCCCTGCCCCCACCCTAGGGAAAAGGCTTGTGATAAGGTAGGGGAGGCTCACAAATAAGAATAAGGCCAAGAGTCTGTTCAGCACATTATTTGGTTACTATTTTTTAAGTTTTTAAAAAAAAAGCTAAAATGTCAGCATGCCAAAAATGGCTTCAAAGCAGCCTTGTGTGAATGGGTAAACCGAAATGCCGTATCCCACTCTGCCTGCACACCGGCTTCCCTCCAACCCCCTCCTCCCTGCTCAGTTATCCTTTTAAAATGCAAACAGGCCACATCCCTCTCTCAGGCACAGGCTTCCCTGGCTCTCTCCTCTCTGGCAGAGCAGGGCCCAGGACTGTAGGCAGGGATGACTGAACAGCAATGCTTAAGCTGCTGCCACTGCCTGAGAAAGATGTAATGTTCATACACAGAAGTGCCCTGACACTCACAAAGGGGTTTGAAACAATTCTTGTACTGCTCCATCAGACAGAAAGTTCCAGAATGAACCCAAATACAGAGCACTCGAGAACATATACACACAAACGCATACACGCGCTTTAAAGTTTTTCAAGCCACGTTAGTATTCCTACAAAGTAGCTGCATGAAAAAGACTGAGTGGAAACAACACATACACAAGTCACACAAGAATAAAGCCCTGAAAGCCAGCAGTAATCCACACCCCCCGCCCCCCAACAGCTGGTAGGGGCAAGAGACCCTGAATGAGAACAGAGAAGATCCCCTAAGGTGCTAGGAAGAGAGACACTGCACCCGGGTGCTCTGCACTCCTGCATATGCTTTTATTACAGAGTATCAATTCAATAAAAGGTTACGTCTTCAACTGTTGCTGCAAAGGAGAGGCTAGGCCTCCCTATAATTGTGCCTAAGAGCCTCCTCCCGAGTGCCTCTTTGTTGCTCAGATGTGGCCCTCTCTCTCTAGCTAAGCCAACTTGAAAGGTGAAATCACTGCCCTCCCCCCACGTGGGATCAGACACCCAGGGGAGTGAATCTCCCTGGCAACGTGGAATATGACTCCTGAGGAGGAATGTAGACCCGGCATCATGGGACGGAGAACATCTTCTTGACCAAAAGGGGGATGTGAAAGGAAATGAAATAAGCTTCAGTGGCAGAGAGATTCCAAAAAGAGCCGAGAGGTCACTCTGGTGGGCACTCTTACACACAACTTAGACAACCCTTTTTAGGTTCTAATGAATTGGGGTAGCTGGTGGTGGATACCTGAAACTATCAAACTACAACCCAGAACCCATGAATCTTGAAGACAATTGTATTAAAATGTAGCTTATGAAGGGTGACAATGGGATTGGGAAAGCCATAAGGACCACACTCCCCTTGGTCTAGTTTATGGATGGACGAGTAGAAAAATAGGGGAAGGAAACAAACAAACAAACAGACAGACAAAGGCACCCAGTGTTCTTTTTTACTTTAATTGCTCTTTTTCACTTTAATTATTATTCTTGTTACTTTTGTGTGTGTGGTAATGAAGGTGTCAGGGATTGATTTTGGTGATGAATGTACAACTATGTAATGGTACTGTGAACAATCGAATCTACTATTTGGTTTTGTATGACTGCGTGGTATGTGAATACATCTCAATAAAATGAATATTAAAGAAAAAACCCAGCTATCTAACAACTATCTACAAACCATTTACTGTGCTACATAATTTACTTCTGAAAAACAAACATTTACAAATTCACTGATCATTAAGTGATTAGACTAGTTAGATTAAAGAATCATCCTGATTCTCTTTCAAGACATCATCTATGAAACGTGTTTTTTCTTTTTTAAAAAAGAAATAAAAAAAATAATTAAAAAAAAAAAAAAAAAAAAAAAGGTTATGTCTTCAACACAAAATCTTGAACTTAGAAGCTTCCTCCCCGTTTATCCAGACTGATTTTGGTTACCCAGAGTCGTCAAAGCCAGGCAAGTTACCCCCATAGAGAATCCAGCCTTCAAGAGATCTGGTGTGCTACAGATTACAAAGCATACAGGCTCCTACCCAGGGCTACCTGTCCTGGCTCATCTCTCCAGAACTCCTTGCTATTCCTCTTGCCCCACTGCCCCACCAAGCCACTTTCTCCTCTTCCATAAATTCCCTCAGTCTAGTGGCCCCCTTGCCTGTACACCTACAAAATCCCATTTATACATCTGTTAGACCCCTCAGCATGTGGTGTTTTCATGGACGGGGGGGGGAGGGGGGGATTTTTTGTTTATTTTCTCTCCCAGTGAGTTCCTTGAAAGAGGGAATTATCTCTCACCATCCACGATAGTTAATTTTAGGTGTCAACTAGGCTAGGCTGGGGTATCCATTTGTTTGGTCACACACTGGCCTAGATGATGCTGTGAAGGTATTTTGTAGATGTGATGAGCATCTACAATCAGATGACTTTAATGAGGAGATTACCCTCCTCAATGGGTGTGGGGCCTTAAAAGCAAAGAACTGAGGGTTCCAGAAAGAAGAAAAATTTGGCCTCAAGACTATATCAACTATACCTCTTTGAGAACCCAGCCTGCTCGGCTTCCCTACAGATTCCAGAGTCAAAACAACGTCACCTCTACAGATCTCATACTTGCCAGCCCTCACAAGCAAGTGACCCAATCCCTTAAAATAAATCTATTAATATACACACATATCTATCCCATTGGCTCTACTTCTGTGGAGAATCTCAGTGCCTAGCACAGTGCATGACACATGGTTGTACACTCAGAATAAATTTGTAAAATATTGTCTTTTCTCCTATTCATGCAAGAAATTGACCAACAAAATTAACATATGGCATTTTCACAGTCTGTTAGACCAACCATAAATCATCAAGTAAGGGAAAAATCAAAAGCAATGTTATTTAAGAATGCTTCTGTTAAGTGCACATTCAAATGCTTACAAAGAAAGTATTCTAAGGCTTTAAAGTGAAAAAGAAGATAGTTAAAAGGAAAATGGGACTCTATACCCTCTAGTTGAAATTCTTCATGTAAGTTATTTTTTACATTTCAGCAATTCTCCCTAGTGCTAGTCTATATAAATTATATTGGAAAACATGGGCAAATAGTCATCTAAAATTTTCTATTCTAAAAAAGGCAGTCAAAGTGTGATTACATTTGCACTTGTCACATTCTAGGACCTTGTTACAGCAGAAGGTCTTGAGTTAGGAGAAAGAGGTCATTGGTCCTCTCCAGGGCTGGCTAATGTGAATATTCTTCTCTCAACCTTCTTTGAACATTCAGCTGATAGGACCTCTCTTCTCCAAAAAAATATATGATCGCTTCTTGAGCAAATTATCACTTTTCATCCTAACTTTCTTCTCGAGTTATCTATCGAGTGCCTACAATCTGCCAGGAGCTGTGCCCAGCACAGAGGATGTGAAGATGGAAATGAGTCTGTCCCTGCTCTCCAGACGCTCAAGTTCAAGCCTCTCCCTGCACCATGGCCTCTTTAAGACTTACCCATCACGTTCCCTTTCTGCCAACCTCCAGTGTGCACAGCTCCACCAAAAGACCTCCCCTCGAAGATGGCACAGAGTTTCCCTGTACTGGTTTTTACATTCTTCAGAATGGGTTTTCTGCACCAAGAAAATCACTGAGACTTGCAGAGGTAGGACACTAAAAATGAACCAGTAAATCTTCAAAGACTTCACATGTAAAATCTTTACACCTTAATTTGCTAGAACTAGAAAACCTGTACTAACAAATCTTCTTTTCCTTGCTTGTGTGCCCTTCCTGCCACTGAGATCTGATATGCTATTGAATCAATCAGTTTGGGGACACGTCTTAGACCAATGCAGGTGACCCTCACTGGAGCTGCAGGCTTAGTGACAGAGAAGAAAATCTACAAAGATTTGGAATGAAGCCACTTCTCTCAGGAGCTTTCAGAATTATGAACACTTACCGAAGGAAGACTTCCCTGCAATTTGTATAAACGGTTATTTAAATAGGGAATCCCAATTCCCAGAAATATACTATGCCGTTAGTTCCCAATATTGTTGTTTAAGGTTAATTAAGAAAGGAAAAAAGAAAACAAAATACACACATACACACAACCACACATACACAATCACACACAAGAACACTCTTCAAAGACGTGTACTTCCAACACCTACTGATTGAGAAAATACCAATGCCTGCAATAATTGCCCAGCCCCAAAGACCGGGAACCACTGCTACACTGCTACACTCTACACATTTGCCTAATCACCATCCTAAACTAGTTCCATCTAGAGAATTTTCTATTTGTTATATGCTTTATGGCCCACATCTCTACAGAAAGGAGCAGGCCCCATCTATTCAAATAAGTGTTGGTTTGGTTCTTCAATTTTCATAAAAGGGTGACAGCCCAAACTATTACTTTAATTTAATTTTAAAATTAAAGATCAACCTTTTGTTGACAACAAGAGTATGTTGGCCCTTACCAGAGAACGCAACCTCCAATTGTCTGTAGACCACCTTTAATTCAAACCCCAGTTGTGAAAAACGAAAAACAAATAAATAAACTTACAAAGCTGTCACAGAGTATCACCTGAAGAAGAAACTGGAATATACCTTGTATTCCTGGATCAAATCAAACCATCAGTGAGCTGGGTTGCTGTACCAGTGACTCTCAACCTGGATGTACAATGGAATCCCCTGGGGAACTGACGCCTTGTCCATACCCTCTCTACCCACCCACCCTTTACAGATTCTGATGTACTTCTGAGGTGATTCTATTGAACAGCCATGGTTGAAAACATTGACTTATATGGTTGTTTTAGTCTCTCATCCTCTGCTTCCACTTAGGGACATGAGAAGAAGCAGCTATGTAAAATTCACTCTTCTATTTTATGCAGGGATTTTTTGGGGAGGTGTTGCTCATGACAACATCCTTCACATTTTAAGTCCTATGAGAGAAATCTCTTGTAAACCTAACTGGCAAGGAAATGTTGGCTTCTCTTAAGCAACTCACGTGCTTTGACCTTATATGCAAAAATCATCTTATAGCCAATCGTAGTTCCCTTTTTGCTTTGAATACCAGGAAATAAAACAGTCTAAGTTTAATAACCAGGGAGGACCTCATGGTATTAACTTTCGTTTGGGTCTCATCTATTTTCTTTTTTTCCTTTGATCTGACTTTTTGAAAGTTAAATCATTTTATTATATTGACTATAAATTAGTAAGCTGCCTCTAGTCAATTTTGAATATGGGGGGAGGGGGATATCATAATTAGTTGCCAGACATATCCTGACACATTTTTGAACTATAAAAGACCAAATAACACAATTTGTATGACTGAAATCCATGCACACATGAAAGCTCTTTTTTGGGGATGTGGGAGGTAGAACAGAGGGGAGGAGGGCGGGGAGTGACAGGCAGGCAGATAGATGGGTGATAGACGACAGATCTGCCTTACAATATACAATTCCCCTTACAAGCATAGATAAGAAAATCTGTTTCCCCCCAAATTTTCATTTATTCACTTCCAACCATAACATTCAAAATATTCACAAATCTAGGGAAATCTGCATTATGTAAACAGACAGGTATAGTAGATTCATCACAATAAAAAGGCTACAATTTAAAATCCATAGATGAGACGTGTCAAGAGAAACATCAAAAGGCCATTGTCCTGCCTCATGTTATGAAAATAGGACCTCTTTCATGCGTGACTGTTGGGATGAATTCCATATCTACCCAAATTATCTGCACATACCCAATTCTATGCTTTACCCCTTAATCCATCACCCAATAACCTCAACCCCACCAGCTCCTTCCACTGCAAACCCAATATCCTTCTCCTTTCTTGGCAATTCCAAGATGATTCCTCTCTTAATGCTCTTGTGATGATACTAAGAAAGAGGTATATGTTTATAAACATGTATTATTTAATTCAGTAAGATTTCCTTAAATCTAAACCAACTCTTGGTCACTGGTAACTCAAAAATGGTTAATACTTATTTCTAAGACCCAAATAAACTACTTTGTTGCCATGCATAGAAAAAGAAGGCAACTTTTGAGCAAAGACTTGAATAAGGTGAAGGGGAAGCCAAGTGGCTATGGATGGGAAGCAGGGAGAGAGGAGGCACTGCAGGTAGAGTGCCCCTGGCTTAAAGGTTAAAAGGAATCCTGTCTGAACTATCTATGCTACTTCAATCCTCTGCTTAATGCCTTAAAAGAGTTGACAATTATTTTAAACTGGCACCTGTAGGAACATCAACCAACAAATATTAATAGTGACAATGAGCAACATATTTCATTTGGAACTCCACTACTATTCAAAGAAATTAGAAAATTAGACTATTCCCAAAAGGAGGTACTATGTTCTAGGAAAAATAAGATATATACACATAAGAAGATAATTAGCTTTTTAATACACATACGTATAAGGATGTGTAAACTGGCACTTGCTTTCTGTATCCAATGAAACTGTTACAAAAAAAATCAAGTATACTTTTCCAATTAAGAGGATGCAAGAAAAGTGAATAAAGGCTACATACTACAAGTATTTTGCAAACTACTTGATCATGACAAAAATTAACAAGAGAATGACTGGCATAATTTGGAATCAATTTCAATAGTAACATATCAATTAGATAATCTAAGATGAAAACAAAGCAGGACATTTCATTTCTTACTATGAGTAAGGGGGTAGGTTTGGGTTTTCCCATCATGAAAACTATCATTATTGTCTTAAAATTAAAATTTTCTGTTCAGAATTAATATTAAAATTCTGTAATCTTTTCTAAAAATTTAATATTTCTTCACCTTCAGTTTTCTACTACATTCATATTTGAAAAAAGAAATTTAAAGTTGTCCTTAAATACATTTTAAATTCACCAGTGTAGGGGAAATTGACTTTTACTTAGCTGAAGGTTGAATCCAAAAAAAATAACATTGCACTGGCTTAAGTTTCAAAGCTGGTTAGAAACATTTTGCCAAGACTTTCAATATATGAATATGTGAATGGGTACAGAAGAGATCAGCATTTAATTTTCTAAAATTCCCAAAAGATATATCAGTTCCAAGGAAAATACTACAGGAATTAAACCAAAGATCCATTGCCATAAATTACCAAAGCATTTAAACACATCTTTAAATAACCACATAATATTAACTGCTTCTTCAAACAACAGCAACTAAATATGATGCTACTATTTTTATTTTATTATATGTTTATTATATGTTTATTTCATAATAAACAAATAAGCCACCAGTTTCTCTGCTACACAGAGCATGAAAGGAAAGGAATATTAATGGAAACATGAAAAATGGGTGAACAGTTTTATGGTTGAAAATGCATCAAAGCAAAATTAAAATGGAAATGTGGAAATGCACCACGATTACAGTCATTATAAGGAAAAAATATTTGAAAATACTTTTAAAAGGACTTCCTTTCCTTCAAAATTATACTACTGAATCATTACGTTTACATTCACACACAGAAGCTTTCTTTATATGTACCCATGAGTTAAATTACCAAGCAGTTTAACAACTCTACTGAAACGGACAGAGGATTCTAGCAACAGGCGATCAATCATGGGACATAGTCGCTAAGCCCCCTTTCCATTTTCCCCATCCTAGGCACTATTTTCCAGTTACCCTTGCAGTTAGGTTGCGCCCATGTAACTGTGCACTGACCAGCAAATAAGGCCTGACCATGCCTCACTTTCCACAGCAAACTTGAAAGCCACGTGTTCCAGGCGTTACGGCCACAAGATGGAAGCAGCCTGGAAATCTGAGTCACCACTTGGAGGAAAAGCCTCTGAGGAAAGCCATCTTACCCCATCGGACTCTGTCATCAGTGAGAAACAAACCTTTTTTGTGTATGCCTTGACATGTGGGGACTTATTTTATCACCCAGATAATCTATCTTATTCTGACTAATGCATCTCTTATACTCCTTTACTAGATCTCCAGCCCAGAACACATGAAGGGGAAAAACAAACATTTCCTGAGTACCTAACATGCACCTAACACTAGGCCTCCCAAGTGCAGTGTGGGCATCCCGGGGCATACCAAGACAAGCCGCTGAGTGTGGACATAAAATATTAGAACTTCTACCTCTTTACTCATCATTTTAAAAAAATTTCTATTTTTGTTTATGTTTCATAACATACATGATGAATTAGAGTCATATTACCTGAAGTTAAGATAACCAAACATTTTGGGGGCATTTTGAGGCCACTGATCTAGAGGCAACAAAGTAAGTAAAACGTATAGTCCCAGCTCAAAAGATGCTTATTTTTGTGGAGGTCAAATACTTAAATAGGAAACTGTTAAATATATAAGGCAGAATACAATAAAATGCCATATAATTGTGACCATAACACCCGATATGAAAAATATATGCTAGGACCACCAAGCAGGCCTTTGGGGAAGAGCTTCAAAATGGAGGTGATACCTCAGATGCATCTTCAAAGCTGAGAAGGATTAGAAAATGTGGAGAAGATGGAATGAACATAATAGAATACGAGACCAGTTTGTCTGGAAATAAGGAGAAATGAAAAGAAACCATGGGCTGAGCAAGAAGTAGTCAAATGAAGGAAAGCTTTCAACTATAGCTACAAATTTATTCAGACTCAACTTTTCTTTCACAGCCAAATTTTTCACTTAGTTATATACAGTGTCAGTACCATATACAAATGAAAAATCAAAGTTAAAGTTCCTAAATATAGAAAATGATAAAGAAAAGATTTTCAAGTTTTAAAATCCACTTCAGGCCACCTAAACTATGTCTGCAAAACAAAGTATGATGCTCACAATCTTAGATATGACACTTCTGTAATTAAAATTATGTTATATTATGAAAAGGAAGCAACTGTTCAAAGTGTTCTACACCATTTTCTACTTGTTTTAGGAACCATGCCCAAGAAGCACTCATATGCATGTTTTTACATTTCCTCCTTCCTTATACTCATGCTCCAGGTAATAATAAACAGAGAGGGATTAGTCACCCATATCAGGTAATCTTAAATAGCTACATGCACTCACTTCGTAATTTGTATGTTTAACATCTTTATATTTCAGTAACATGTTTCTCTAATACATTTCTCTGACCTCAGGTGGGATTCTGCTGTTCTGAATATCCCTGTTTTCATCCATACTGCTATTTACATGAATAAAAGATGCATAAGCCTCTGCTATTGATAATGGCCAATGCAGTTTTAAATATAAGTAGAAGCAACATTGTGAGGGTAGATGTGAGCTGGAGTGTGAGTGTCTTTTGAAAGCAATGAAAGCAATTGCTTAAAAACTAGCAATTCCTAAAGAAATATTTGAGAGCCCTTAGCAACCTATGCTTCATGAAAACAAGGAAGATGAAAAGAGGAACAGGCCCCTCTGCTGGGATCTAAGGCCTTAAGAAGGAAACCTAAGAATATACCTGTATGTGCTCTCCCAAGGTTCAAGTCCATGGTGCAAATCATCCAAATCTTCCCTCCAGTGGCTTTCTAAGTTTTTGTTGATGTTGAGATGGACCAAAGGAAAGAGATTACTTGGAAATTTCATACTCTTAACTTATTCTATTGCTAGGTTTTTGTGAAATTAGGCCAAGCCATATATAACACTTAGGATATCCTTATACTGTAGAAGAATCTAAAATTCAAAATGAGGTTGCCCAAATTAAGGACATTCCTTTCAGAATGCATGCATCCTGACTTTGAATGCTGATATCTAAAATGGAGGGCTTCATAGTCAAAGGAGTGTGCATCTTCGGTAAAATTCAAAAAAATTGTTGAAAATCCATAACTTTGTATCAAATGTTCCTCTTTGATCTGTGGATGTCTCCTGAATAACATTATAATTCATCACTAATGGCAACTAGAGGTTTTGTCATAAAACATGAGTCAACATCTGTTTATACTTAAAAAAGTAATTTCAGCATTCATCCATTCACCACTCATTAATTAAAACACTGCATTTATACATACACACATGTATGAATTTTTTCAGTTGATGACTGAAAATGCAAGATGACAATTTTTCCAGACACACGTTTGCAATTTTATGTAATGCCCTCATCCCAAACTCTCCTTTCTAGTACCTTGGAGTGAAGCTAACCTTTGCTAACCTTTGCTAACCTTTGTAACCTTTGCTACAACCCTTCCAATGATTCAAGTAGATTGGTATTTGAATGCTTGATTAAAAAAAAAAAGTTTATAGTAGCTATCATCTCGGCTCAAACACCTATTTCCTTTCCTATTATACTGGGTCATTGTTCCAGAGCCAAACTGGTCTGCTGCTTAAGATACTACCACAGCCGCCCATTTTGAGAATCTCTTCTTCAAAGTCAACAAAAATCATGTTTTGATTTTGAGCTGCATAAAACACCTGTTCATTGTTTCATTAGAGACTGCTACCTTGGAAAATAAAAATATCAAATAATATGTAAGAAACAACTTTTGTGAATTTAATGTTTTTTTGTAATTCTAAACATGAAATAGGGCTACAATGTGTTATATTAAATTACCCAAACAAAAATCTAAATGTTTACCAAAAAAAAAACCCAAACAAACAAAAAAGTCAATGGAGGAGCAGGGGCATCTTCAGAATCTCTGGACCCACCAAATTTTTCTGTGCTTCCAACTTATTCTTTCTTAGCAATTACCCTTTTATGTTGAAATGACCTGCTTATGTATTCATTCTCCTCCAACTAGGCTGGAAGATCCTGGAAGACAAAGATTATGTCATCGACACACAGTTTCTAACAAATAGTAGGTCTCAGATGTATTCATTCACTCACTACCTCAACAAATACTTATAGAGTGGCTGCTACATGCCAGGGATTGTTCCAGCTCCTGTGCACATATGGATTTGTGAAATAAACAAATCCTGCTCTCAAGGAGATGACCTTCTAATGCAGGACACAGACAATAAAGAGATCACCTAGTCCAAGGAGATAATGAGTGAGTGGAGTCGGGTTTGCAATTTTGGGTAGTATAGCCAGAGAAGGCTTCTCTGATGAGTGAACAAGTCAGCTCATATCTGCAGGAAGAGTGATGCAGAGAGAGTGTTTAGCAGCTGGAGGTGCAGCAAGGAAGCCAGCGTGGCTGCAGCAAGGGGGCAAGAAGTAACAAAGGTGGTGAGCGAGATGGCCAGCACCCAGATCAATGGAGACTTGTAGAACACTTGGGAGTCACTATAGGTTTTTGAGCAGCAAAGAAAAAAAAAAAAACAAAACAGTCAGGTGGGACACTGCTAAGAAAATGCACTCTAGCCAGCAGCCATAGTACATGTGGAGAAAAGATGGGTGAGGGGTGAAGGGTGGGAGGAGACAACAATGGAGTAGACACAGTGATGTCAGGTGGGAGGCTACCACCATCATCTAAGTGGGAGAGGCTGGTGGGTGGGGCCTGCACTGGCAGTGGAGGGGATGAGAGGCTGTCAGATTGCAATACATAAAGGCAGAGCCACAAGGCTAGATGGTAGATGGAATGTGGGATGGAAGAAAAAGGTAACCGAAGGATGGTGTTACTGCTGACTGAGATGGGAAAGAGTGGGAGTGGAGGGTTCAGAAGGCTTTGGGACATGTGAAAACTTGGGAATGCCTCTTAGACAGCCAAGGAGATGCTGAATAGTTTAATGTAGTTGAATCATCTGGAAGTCAGGGGAGATGCCCAGGCTAGAGACTAAATCTGGGATGTATTAGCATATATAGCATATTTAAAGCCCAAGTAGGCTCATCTAAGTAGTGCCAATAAGAGGAGAAAAGCCAAGTTCTTGGACACACCAACATTTAGGGGTTGAGAGGAAGAGGGGCATCCAGTGGTGGCTAGAGATGGAGGAGCCCAGAGATGTGAGGAAAAACTAGGTAAGTGTGGAGACCAGAAAAATTTTAAAAGGTTTCAGGAAGGAGTTGGTCACACTGTCAAATGTGAATAATAATCAAAGGAAGATGAGGATTCCATTGGATTTCACAACATGGAGATCACAGATAATCTTGAAGAGAACAGTTTTTGTAAATTGGGGGGTGGGTGGGTAAGGGAAACAAATGGTGTAGTAGAATCAAGAGAAGCACTATAGCATGTATGTTGATGGGAAAGGAAGAGGGAGAAGAAAAGGCTGATAATGCAGTGGAGGGAGGAGATAATAAGGGATAGATGTACTTGAGGACATAAGAGGGGTTAGATGGGATCCAGGGTACATAGGAAGGGATTCCCCCAGATGGGAGCTGGATAATTGAGCCTTTGTGACACTCAAATATGAAATTGAACTGAACTACCCTTAGACATTTCTCGGAAAAAGGAGGCCCAGTAAATTCAGGTTACTAGGACATCATACAGAATCTCCGAAGTTAACTTGGCTTCAGGAAACTAGCATTCACATAGTTCGTGACCAGCTTCTATACCTTTTTAAGAACAATGTATGCACATGCCCACATATGCTCTTAGGCAATGGGGGAATAAAACAAACAGGAGGTAGATGACAATAGGAACTGATGAGAGGAGTAAATGTGTCAGTGTCAAAGTTTCAGGAAAGCACTGGAGTAGAGACACACAAGGCTGGATTTTCTGTTGCCCAAACCTTAAATACATGAAGAGGAAGTTCAGCGCAAAGCAACAAAGAGCCAACGATTTAAAAGCCATAAACAATTAAACATGAATAAATAATTACTTTAAAATTACAATAGCTACCTGGTTAATTCATACTTTAAAGAGGAATTCTAATTTTACTTACAACTTTTCAGAAGCACACTTACATAAACCATAAATGCTGAGTGATTAGTGATTGAACATGGGGAGAAGGAATCCAATATCAGAAATTTAAGGATACATTACACCCTCTTCCCTAAATTCACAGGCCACTCTGTACCCACACTGGGAATTAGGAAACATGGAGATGTCAGGAAGGAAGCCCCCCTATTCCAAGTCCAAGCCTCCTTTTTCCAAGAAATATCTAAAGATATTTCACCAGTTCAATACAACCCAGTAGGTCACAAGGTTCCATTGATTTACTTCTCCAGTGTGCCCCCATTTGCAGATGACAAGCTTCCGTGTTTGTCCTTTCTCACCTAATTATTGCTAGAAATCATTAGCCCAACTAATCCGCAAAGCTCACTCTCCTTGAGTGCTGCTTCCTCTCTGACCCCAGAACACTCCAGATTTCAAGGCTGATCCTAACTCTCCTTCTGTCTGCTGAAAAATGCAAATTCCTTAGCACACAAGCCCTCTGTAATCCAGGTCTTGTCTTCCTCTCCCCATCTTGGACTCTACTTCCCAACCTGATGGAACCACCTGACTTTGGAGCACTGCCATGCCATGTTGTTTCATCTCCCCGTTGAGGATTGAATTATGTACCCCAGACACACATGTTTGTCATCTTAATCTATCCCTGCAGGTATGAAACCATCATTGTTAAACAGGTAAAATCTCTTGAAGATGTTGCTTCAGCCAAGGTGTAGCCCAAATGAATCAAGGCGTGCTTTAATCCAGATTACTGGAATCCTTTATAAGCAGAATGAAATAAAGACAGAGAGAGAAAGCCAGGCAGCAGCCAGAAGCAGGAAGTCAAAGTAACATGAAGGAAAAGAAGACAACGATACGTGCATTGCCATGTAACTGAAAAGCCAAGGAACTCCAAGATTGTTGACCCCGGATGGAAGTATGCCTTCCAGCCTCTGAAACCTGAGCCAATAAATAAATACCTGTTGTTCACCCAACCCACTGTATGGTATTTGATTTAGCAGATAGGAAACAAAGATACTCCTCTCCAGAGAGGTTGCACTTGCCCTTCCCTCTGCTTCTAATATTCTCCTCCCAGCACTTCACAGGCTCACCCCCTTACCCATTCAGGTCCTTACTGAACTATCACTGTCTCCACAAGGCATTACCCAGGGACCCAACTTAAAACAGCCAACTACGCCCCCACTCCCACCCACCCCTTCTTCCCCTTCCCTGCATTACGTTTCTCCACAGTACCTAGTATCATCTAATACACTACTTATTTCATTTATTTCTCATGTTTTTTTGGTCACTCTGTCCATCTGCTACAATGTAAGTCCAGTAAGGGCCAAGATTTTACCCATTTTATTCAGTTGTATATCCCCGGAACTGAACTAACGTCCCTAGAACCAACTGGCACGTGGTAGACACTTGAATAACATTTGTTGAATGACTGAATCCATCCTATCCCCCTTCCACCCCCAACTGAAAAATTACTTCTTGAGCCTAAGAATAGTCCTAGAAGTAGGCAGCAAACTCATCAGTCAAGACCCCAACTTCCCAGGACTGATCTTCCATGATGCTCCCCTAGCCCCGTGCCCCTAGGCGACCGTACCTTTACTGTCCACACTCAGACACCCCTGTGAGTGCCAGGGGGCAGCAGTAATAATTACACTGGTACAACAGGCATAACCAGGGCTGTCCAGGGCAAACCAGGACATGTGGTTGCCCAACATATCCTTGCCCTCGTTCACAACAGTTATCTCCCTTCTGTAGTTCTTTATACTTTGGTCTATCTCCCCCACGAGGCTGTAAATCCTTAAAGACAAATTCATCTTTGTATCCCCCCAGCACTGCACACATATTGTGGGTGCTTAATGATGTTGAGGATGAATGAACTATCACCCCCACTTTGGGGTGGACAGACAGGCTGGAGCAGAGAGGAAACCACACCCTGGACAGTAGGGGCCGGCAACAAGACCCCCTTCCGGTGCTGGTGCAAGGGGCCTGTTAACCACTGAAGTGGGTTTCTTTTTGCCAACGGATAAAATATTAGACTAATTCTCTTCAGGGCTAAGGCCTCAAGTGCCATTTCTATGGATGAAAAAGATCTTTCCCAGAATTTTGTAGAATTTTTCAGTGTCTGTCAAAGACCAGTATCATTCTGGCAGGAATCAACCTATTTTGCTAAGAACCAAACTTTTCCCTGTAGGATTATTTCATTGAAATGATCATATATGCTGCTGTGAATGTGTACTTGGCTTTACAACTAGCCTTTTCAAAAGCTATTTCCTTTCAAGTCTAATATGTGTATTTTGAGAGAAGTATGATACCTTCTAATTAGAGATATAGAAATGAGGGTTCTGAGGGTTCCCAGACATACCAGAAGCACTTTTCATTAATAAATGTATTCTTACATCACAATCGTTTTCAGTAAGAAGATTAGAATGGCAGAGACCCAAACTTGCTACTTTCATTTCAAAGTAGGATCATTTGAAAGAGAAATTAGTTGAGGTCTCTCTCTGCCAAGTGCATGATTTGTTGCATGAAAACATAACCTGTTTTGAAAATAGCTTCAATAAAGCAATATACTGAGACAGAAAGTTCAGTTTCCATAGCACTTACAAAAGCTGATTATGTGTTAGGTCCCCTGCATGTGCCCCACCACGATCCCAACCCCTCAAAAGGCTTAAAATTTAGCAGCTGCGCTTTACCACGGTATCACCATTGTACTACTAACATGCAACTGGTCTCTTCAAGTCAAGAAGCTTTACAGCCATGGTTTTCCAGAATCAGACAAATATCCACCAAGACTGAAAGCAAACACAGTGGCTGTATTCTGCTTATTTTCACTCATGAAAGTCACAGGTTAAAGGAAAAGGCAATTTAAGCTCTTTTCAATTCAGTGTCATGACACATGAGATGTTAATCTAAGATATTTAAACTGGACAGAAAGAGCTCTGATTCCCTTCTACCCGAGTTACTGTATAAATTAGACACATAAGCAGAAGCAAACTCTTGCAAACCACAACCTAACACTTACTGCCTTAAAATACCTTAGAGAATATGGCTCAAAAGTGTTTTTTTAAGAATACAATTTAAAATTCATTTTTTCTTTTATAAAATCTCCCTTCTCTCCACTCTCCTCTTTTTTATTCCCAGCTGAGAGTTTAAACAATTCTGGGTTTCTGAATACTTAAGTTTGAGTATTGTCTTGTCTCCATGCAGACAGGTATCCCCAGTGCCTGAAACAGCGTCTTGGCACATGGTAAGCACTCAGTAAATATTTGCTCAGTAAATGAATAACTTTTCTAAGGCAATAAGTAGAAAGAATGCTAGATGGAGAAGCACAAAACCATTTTCTGCAAGTGTTTTTTTGTGAAGTACTGGATCCATTTAGAGGCCCAAATATTTCAAAAGTGAAATAAGAGAAATGATGCCAAAGCCTCAGCAACATCCCAAGAAAGACACACACACACACACACACAACTTGAGAAAGTATTTTCACATCCAGTTATATAAAAAACCTCTACAGGAATTCAGGATCTGGTTGTCATTATTAGAGGTCTCAAACTTTTATCTGGTTCACCTTGAATGGATTAAAATGTTGACAGTATTAACAAGGATTCAAAACACACAAGCATTCTAGCAACTTCACAAGATGGGCAGCTGGGCAGCGGCATCTGATCCTGCAAAATCAGTTTGGCACAAAATCTGAGATCAAAGGTTCCACAGAGAGTTGTCCATGGCTGGACAACGGACATTCACACTATCCAAATCCTTGTAATTACTTTCCCAGTTTTAAGAGAGAGGACCCAGCAATGTTTAAAGTCTTAAGGTGTTTTTCTCAATTTTTAAATTTGTTGTTGGGTTTTTCATTTCCTGAAACAGAAAGACGCTTGTTCCAAACAGTGCTTGTAACACCTACTGTGATATGGTCACATCATATTTTAATTGAAGGACACATTTCAGCTCACTCCCAGGCCATGACCACCAGGAAGGGTTGTTGCCAAGTGCCACAATATACTTCTCCTTTTGGTGGCAAGTTGTCTACACTAAATATAATCAAATGAAAAGTGCTATATATCAAGAACAAATTGAAACAAAAAATATTTAGGGTTCAACTTATGGTTGAAGAGCACTGTGTTGCAGCTTAATTTTTTATAACAATAAAAAAATTATCATTCTATGGCATGAAGTTTTGAAAAATTCCTCAAATGTCCTACTAAGAATAGTTCGATTTCTTTGAATTGTCAGATATGAGATAGTACAAGTAAAATGTAACGGAAAATCATTATTTACAACCTCTTTTGTTCTAGTTATTGAACTCTTAATGGAAGAGCATGGAGAGAGCCACAGAGATGTGTGGGACGAAGCTCCTGACCCGTAGAAGCATCGATTTCATTAAAGAGGACGACGCGGAAACACAAACAGCCGTGGTAAGCAGAGGCGGTGTATGGACTAAGTGAGTGGTTCTGACAGTGTTCTGCATGAGTGGTTCGGAGGCAGGACAGGTCACAAGTGGGTTATGTTGGGGCTTATCAAGACTCTAAGAGAACAGCCTGGATTTTAGCAGTAGAGATGGGATACAGGGAGGAGCAGTGGAAAAGAAGGCAGAAAAGACACCAACGGTTGTGACACAAGAGAACCATGAAGGGGAGCTCTGAGGACTGAGGCTGGAGCAGGGAGCTGGGACTGGACCGTGAAGAGCCTTAACTACCAGGCCAAGGAATTCAGAATTTAGTCAAACAGTAAAGGGCAGCCCAGGAAGGTTTCTGGGAATGCAAGCAACATGATCCGATTTTAGGAAGTAACATGCCTGATGGTAACAAACAAACAAGGTCAAGAGGCAAATTACCCAACAAAAGGTCAGTATATGTGGTAACTAAAATATCTGAGGAGTACTATTGCGATACCCATTCCAACTAAGTGGAAGGAGATTAAATAGATCAATTATTTCCCCCATCTGTCCCCTATTACTCTTTCCTATCTACGAGGGTTTGGCGATTTGAAGCAGTTTTCAGTGAACAGTTACTGAGCTGCCTGCAATGGACTATGTTAAAGGCCTTCCTGGGCCTATGGACTATGTTAAAGGCCTCACCTTCAAAAACATTAAAAATCACAGTGGAAAGACACGCCTTACAAAACTGGAGAAGCAAACCATGCAGTCCTTACCACCTAGGTGGAACCATCATTTCTCTGGTGATACCACCCAGTGATACCGTGCTCAAAGGTGTGACTCGTAAAATAAAGGGGACTGGAGTTCAGAGTAAGAGGAGAGGAGGCTAGCTGAGTTGTTCGATGTTTGTGTGACCGAAAGTCTCACAAACGACAACATAAAACTATTTTTGAAAACAAATACAGGTAAGAAATCTTGTTTGTTTTCATTGTATTCATTGTACATTTCCACTATCTGAAAGTCATGAACTTACATGGAATGTAAATATTGTTTAATTGTCTGAAATTTAAAGAAAGATAAATTCCAGACACTTTCAAAAACATAAGAGTTGTAAGAAAAATATCCGGGTGCTTTTATAGACTTAAAGTGACTAACAGCTCAAAATGAATTCCAAATGTTATCTAGGGTAAGTTAATCAACAAAATGTTCAAAGTATACAGTCTGTGCAGCTGCTTAAGTTGTTTTCTAATCAGATTTTAGGAGCAAATTTTGGAAATAGTTATGATTAGAGAATATCAAAAGCCTAAAGTCATCTTATCCCATTATATCACAACAATCATATGTGAGAATGCCAGGTGAGGTTTTATAGGGAACCAAGCTGACCCTGTTTCAGCTATTGTCAAAGATGCACACTCACAAAGAATAATGCAAAAGAATATTTTAAAGGAAGTAGAAAATGTCTCACCATGGAGGAGAAAGGATGAGAAAGAACATACTACAATGTTGGAAATTTGTCTTACATATCTCGTTATTACAATAAGCATCATAATTATCATTGTTATTAGCAACAGCTATCTTTTACCAAAGTGCTGTGGCACTTTCTATGCCAAGCATTTTACATACAGCAAATAACTACAGTGTCTAAATATCTACTAGACCTTTACTCCTCACTTTTGTGCATTAATTATTATCCCATTAAACAGATCAAATTAACTTAATTTCTTTCGGTTGATGTTTCTTTGAGTAATTTGCTCTTAGGATTACAGGGCTAGTAAGTAGGAGAGGTGGGACGCAAACCCACGTCCTGTTCAACAAATTTTATTTGACCCCTTTCCATGATCAAGGTGCTAAGACATTACGGTGAGCAAAAGCTGACATGGCAGGCAAGTCTGACATTAATCAAATAATCATATGAACAAATATTAAGATTATAACTGTGACAAGTGCAATAGGTCTGAACTAGGCAGGGAGAGGGTAAAGGAAGTTTCTTCCCTGAGGAGTTCTAATATGATCTGAAGTCTGAAGAAGGAACAGGAATTACTTTGGGGAAGATGGAGAGAAAGTAAGTCCAGGCAGAAGACACAGCATGCAGACGCTGTGGTGGTGGGAGCATGGTGAAGGTGAGGACTGAAAGAACGAAGAAAGACGAGGAGGGCGCTTAAGATGAATCTGGCCCATTTGGATGCACCAAGGAAGGTCACACCTTGCACACCACACACAGTCTTTGAAGGCCATGGTAAAAAGTTCTTGCCTTTATCCTATTATTTTTTCTGTTTTGCTGGTGGTGGTTGGTTTTGGGGAGTCTGGGGGGTAAAGTAAGTCAGCAGTGCCATCTATGTCTCCAAAGTGGAGATTTAAGCTGCAAATGGAAGGCTAGCACACAGGACAGCCTCTGGAGGTAAAATGTGGCACAGGCAAGGCTCTGTTGGAGGACCTGGGTGCAGGGACCCAGGCGACAGGAAAGAAGTGTGCAGTATGAGCCCCAGCCATGAAAACAGCGGAATCTGAAAGAGGCAGCAGATGACCATTTTCACACCCCTGTTCCACTCCTGCTAGCTCTGAAGCTTTGGAAAAAGTACTTGATCTTTCTGTGACCATTTCTCTATCTGTAAAATGGGAATAATAGTATCCACCTCACAAGATCATTTTGAGAATGAAATGAGTTACAATACATGGAAAGCATTTAGTGCAGTACAGTGCCTGCACCTTAGTAAGTACGCTATAAATATTAGCCATTATTATCAATATTACTATTATTGTAGAAGATCATGACTTATAGTAAACAGTTAAGAAAGGAAAGTAAGCATGACATCTGTTAATATGTATCTAAGACAACATGCTCTTGAACTTGCATGGGCATAAGAATCACCTGAAAGATGTAAATTCCTGACTTGTCAGAGCTAAGTTCCAGGAAATTACATTTTTCATAAGCACCTGGAAAATTCTGACACAGTTGATTGAAATAGTATGCTTTGAGAAGCATAGCTTCAAAGTCTAGAATTTAAAATAAATATTCAAATCCCAAAGTATTTTATTGCAGGGGCTTACCCATAGGGATAACTTTCTAAAACAAATAGATTTTATTTTTCTTAACACAAAACAAAACAAAATCACTTGCAAAATCAAGAAAACCAAATAATCAGAATCCACTTAATTGGTAAAATATACAGTGTTTCATTTTTAATAATTGTTTTCACAAATAATTTCAATATTTAGTTCCAAAGAGCCCAAAAGTATCAGTGTACATTATCAAAAGAAATTATAAAATAAATATCTAGACAGTGACATCTATGATCTTTAATTACTAGATTCCAATTTCTATCAAAATTAAGAGAGTCCATCTTCAATTATACAGAAAAAATATTTTCCTGCTGGAACATAACTAAGAATCTCTGCAGCCTCCTTCAGTTGAATTCAGGGTTTCTCAACAGTGGCACTACTGACATGGTGGGCAGATAATTCTTTGTTGGGGGGGGTGTGGGGGGCAGGGAGAGGTGTCCTTGCATTATAAGGGTATTTAGTAGTATCCCTGGCCTCTGTCTACTAGTAGCAATACTTTCCCCCAGTTATGACAACCAAATATGTCTCCAGATATTGTCTAATGTCCTCTGGGAGGCAAACTGCCTGTTTGTGAACCACTGATTTAATTTAATAGCTAAAAAGTCCTCTAATGACGCCTGAACTCCAGAAATGACACAAGTTGGCAGCTTAACCATTTTCACCCACCCCTTCCCAAATATCCCATTGACCAATTAATTCTTTTCAAAGTCAGTAACATTTTCCAAATATTTCCCCACATATATTTATGTGCACATATATTTATATGGATTTCATGACAATTCGGAGTTGTTTTCAATGTATGGTCTGGTTTGAAACAGTAAGAACAATGCTATTGCTAAAAAGCAATAATAATAGTGATAACGATAAATGATGTAAGCTTGCAGAGTGCTTGACACTTCTCAAGGCACTTTCACATGCATTAATTAGTCCAGCCCAGTGTTCAGCAGTAGGACCCAAATATTCCAAATCCATTCTCAACAGTCTGTTACAGAATAAAAATCATCCTGCTTCTACCAGTACTCCTCTTTGAGACACCAAGATCACTTAAAACAACTGGCAATAATAAAAACACAAATTCTGGTACAGCACTCATATGGAGGAGGTGGGACAGGGGACCACAGGAACTATCTCTGCTTAAGTAACAAGTGGGGAAGTTCTGAGGCTGTCTTATTACAAAATTTGACCCAACTCCACATCTTGCTCTTTCCTTTTCTTTAAACTCAATAATGGACATGAGAATGTAAACAGAGAACAGATTTGTCTTGAATATCAGTAAATGTAACATAACTTGATAAACAAAAAGTAAAAGGTGTTTATGAAGAGTTCTGGATATTTTCTTCGAACTTCTTTTTCCTTTTTTCAGATATTTTTATTCGAGGAATCGGGAGGTTTAGGATCTAAGAACACAGTTCTGCCACTGATTCACCAAGTCTAGGAAAAATTTCTCAGTATTCTTTTTCAGTCATTCAGACTAGAAAAAAAAATTCCAGTAGTATAAACCAGCAGAATTCTTCCAACATCTCTTAACATGTCCCTGAAGAATTCACCTTGAAATAGCAGGCCAACGGAATATACAGGCATTGTGAAGGGATTATTTACACTACACCAAGGAATCTTCTTTAGAAAAACCAAACAAGTGACTAACTTCAAAGAATGCGAAATCATTGGCCTATCACACATATCTGGTGAATAATGTCCACGGAAATGATAAATTGAAGGTATTATTTAATCCTTCTCTCAAATACCATTACACAGCCCAACACTTGGGATCCTCCTTGGGCCAGCAAGACTATGAAAATTTGGGCTGTTTATAATAATAAACAATTCCTGTTTTATTTGCAAAAATAATTAGCAACAGCTGGTGCTTACGCATCATTTTTAACAGATTTGTAACTACTTTACATACTGAATCCAAACCTCAGGACAAAGAGTCTGAAGCAAATGAAGTATTGTCTTTTTCATTTAAAATAAGGCGTACATAGCAATTAACTTCTGCATTCCTTTATCTGATTAAAAAAATGAAATTCACAAAAGCATTTCCCTAAAGACAGCTGGACACATCTGTCAACAGTACTTCTCGGAAGTGAAAGAGAAACTTAATGCTTTAATATCATACTTACATGTGAGGACTCAGTTCATAAAAATTTCTATTCCTGTATTCTTCCACTTTCTCTGGTGAATAAATGGGCAGTGACCGGTATGGATTAACAGATACAAGCACACTTCCAATGTATGTCTGTAAAAGAAAGATTCCCATTAGTACCCAGGATGTATAGTAACATCTTATATTTTAGTGTCACATGGTTTCATCCTTTTAAAAACAACACTAGCTCTTCCACTTGACCATTCTTCTTATACCATTCATGAAAGCTTTATATCCTTGAAGAGAGATCGCCTATAATGTTTCTTCATTTTGCTGATAAATGGAAAGCATAAATTTATACACTTAAAATACTTTTCAAAATCAATCTGATAGATTAATTTATGATCCTGGATAAGAGCTCTCCAAAGCTCTATCGCACATGTCAAAAACTGGCACATGGGCCAAATTCCGTCACCAACCACTGCTAATTTTGAGAGCTAGGTTATCCCTGATTCCAGGTAGAGCTGCTATTTCCTTCTTTTCTGATCTTTTTCCTTCTGTTTCAGTCAACAGTAACCCGGGGTTTTCCCTCCTCCCTATCCCCACCCACACCCAGTGAATGGGGTCTTTACTTTGGCACTGTCCTTATACAAGCCTGTCAGTCTCTACAATGGGCTCAGGCAAAAACCATTCAATATCAGAGGCACAGTTATCCCGATTGCTCAAAAGACATAATTTCATATTATAGCTAACATACTAAAATCTCAGAATTTAAATGTACTTTCTGAGGGATCAGTGCTAAACCTGGGGGATTTGGCAGCCAGTAACCTTCTTAGATTACTATTTATCTTCCTTTCCACTTCAACCTTAAATTCCTGGCAGCAAGAATAGCATTGGTTTAGTTCATTTGTATAATACCTAGCACAATGCCACCTGCAAAAGTCACTTAGCTGTAACCCATCTCAGCAGCTCCATCTTTCCTTTCAATTTCCAAGTCAAAAAGGTAGAAGGGGAAAAACTGCCAACAAAAACATGTACATGATAAACATTTTAAAAAGGAAAAGATTCATGAAAGAAAGAAACAAGGGAGAAAAGCTACCTCCAACATCCCCCCTTCCCAGTGTCATCCAACAAAAGGTGGCATTTTTAGGGTGACAAGTTTTTCCAGTATTACCACCATTGGATTAAAAGGGGTTCCCAGATCTTTCTAGAAAATTTAACAGGCTAGAAAACAAAGAAATAGTAAAAATGTTCTGATTGTGTTTTGCTTTTTTTTTGTTTTTTGTTTTTTTTTTAACATGGTTAGCAACACCTTCAATTTTAAAGACTTTCCCCCAACCTGGAAAACTGAACAAGACATTTTTATACATACATTCATCCTATGAGAATATGGCCTTATCAAGAGTGGGCAAAACTGCTGTTGTAAAAGAACACTCTCAGTCCCCATGCAATTTTTGCATTTATTTCTGACATTCTATATCACTTGGATTCAATTATTTTGGCCTGACAAGGAGGGATCACCCCAAGTTTCCTAATATTCAATTTTGACACGACTTTCCCAAGGTTTCCTGGTGGCCCTCACCCTCCAACCCACCTAGGCAAGAGAGATGCTGGGAGACTGAAAAATTGTCTGAATAGCTTCTTACTAATACATTAGTAATTAGTTACACTGGTAGAAATGAAAATACAATGATTGGTTATTACTTTAATATCTGTTGATTATAAGATCAATCTTCTTTGGGTGAAACAATACTTGACTCCTTCTCCCTCCTTAGGACATCTCTTAACTGCAATAATTCAAAAATAAAATTTTGCTATTAGCAGAAAAAACAATTACCAACTTGCTCTTTGAAACCAAACTTCACAGTGGCTACATTCTTGATAAAAATCTGCCTCTGTGGCAACCTTGAATAGAAAACAAACTCTGCTGCCTCAAACCCAAACTGAAAGCCACCCTAATTTGCAGACTGAGTTGTCACTAAGTTGTACACTAAGTGTGTGTGTGTCGGGGGTGGGGTAGGCACAGAAGAAAGATCCAGCTGAACTCAGCCTAAATTGCTGTCCCAAACATGTGAGCGAACAAATGGTTGTTACTTTTAAACCATTAATTTTTGGAGTGTTTTGTTATATCGTGACAAGAACGAATAGACACCAATATAGCTCAACAAGCCAGAAAAGCAGCCAAGCTGGACAGGCCTTATCAATTTAAATAAGCAAGCATTAAGGAAACTGCACCATCTCTCCATTCACTTTATATATATGGTTCAGATATGTATTCTATACCCTTGAACTCCTAGGACAGTCCTATAGTATGACTCCTGCCCTTGTTTTTTAAGGATTTCTTCCTTAAAGGATCTATGTGCATTAGTTAAAGATTTAAATATTCCCACATGTGCCACTAGAATAACTCAAATGTTTACGACCAGTCTCCTTCCCCTGAGACACAGAAAGACATTCCTGAGAGTAGCTGATTGGTCAGGTGGGGTTTAAAATTCTACTCTAGTTTTAGGCAGCCACTCATTCTACATGCTGCAATTAATTGTAGCACCAAATTAAACCTCTTTCTAGGGGGATCTGAACAATAGTGACCAGACAATTTGTTTTTACATCAATTAACATTTAGACTTATGAATAGTATATCCTGTTATTTAAAAAAAAAAACACAAAACAAAACTGTATACCATTAAAGTTGGTGTTTTCTTATTGCATCATGCTCTCAAAAGAATCATAAATTAACTCGTTAAGTAACAACTGTAATCAGGAAGTTGGAGTTAAGACACAGCTCTTAAAGTCAATCACACGCATAAAAGAATTAGGCATTATATGTCCTTTTTATTCTGAATATGCCATACACACACAAAAAAAATAAAAAAAGAAATAAAAAAGAAAGAAAGAAAGAAAAGGAGAAGATCATTATAAACCTTTACAACAGGGAGCAGCATAAAAGGATCCATGTCTTGCCCCTCAAAGTTCCGTTCACTTATTCGGCAGGAAATAAGAGGTGTGTACTGAGCCAAGCACCAACAGGAGCTCATGGCCCTATTCCAGAGCTTGGATGGTGTCAGGACCAAGAGAGCCGATGAAAGGCGGGCAGCTCAGTTCACTCCCATCAGGCCATGTCTGTGGCTGAGCTCACACTTCAAGCAGGTGCCAATGTCCCAAAAGACTCACAGAGAAACTCCCATGTAGTCCAGGGCATGTTCTATGAGGCTGACCCCGCTGAGAAGGACTCCCCCACATGATGGCCAGGACTACTTCCCAATTAGGTTCTGCCTACTTTAGGACTCGTTCTACCCTCCTGTCTTTCCACATGTAAATACCTACTCCAGCAGAGAGAGATCAACTCTCATCACCCTTATTCAATTAATCAACTCAATGAATGTACTTACTTGCTCAGCGTAACCATCCTCCCAAACATCCCAGCTATTTCCTGGCTCCCTTCCCTTAACCTTACCCACCCCCACCACAGCCTCAGGTGTGTCCACCTCACCACCAACACGACAACGCACAGCTCTCCTTTCCCCTACTATTCCTGTCCTCCGACCCCAAGGAAGGGAAGACAAAGGGAAAGAGAGGGAGAGGGAAAACTCTACCTTTCTTTATATGGCACATTCAATTTATTTCTTTCAGGTCTGAAGGGCAGACATTAAATCAAGCATGTGCAAACATTCCTAAGTCAAAACAACCTCCGTCTTGATATTTCAGCTCTCTCTAGCATTCCAGAACAGATGCCTTGTGGATAATCAACTAATATTTGAGTATTCCTATTGCGATTACAATGAGAACTTAACTCTTTGCTAGAGGCTGTTTGTGTACCAACCTCAACTCTGCAGACCCCAACCCAGAACCCAGAAGTAAGGCTCTGAGTAGTCAACATATATAACCCAAAGACCACACCGTTTGCTCTATACGAAAGTCCTTCCAGAGAATGCAGATGCAAAATGGCAGTAGGAAGATTTATAAATTTAAAAATTGCTCCCTCTACTAGAAACAATGAAGAACAAGAAAAAGAGACTAGAATTAACTAGGTGGTAACCCTGGAACCAGAATAGACACTTGGAACACCTACAGGAGTGCCAGAGGAAGCAAAAGGCTGCTGAGGGTTCAGTTTTTACAAGTAAAAGCATGAACTAGGACCAATCCTCATTGTTCAGCCCTGTGGCAGTGGCTGCAGCTGCTGCAACACAGCCTGGAGTCCAGAGGCAGCCAGCCAGGCCCAGGGCTGGCAGAGGAAACCTTCTTCTCTAAAAGCTGGGGTTGAGGATTGAATTCGATCTGGGGATCTGTGAGGGACCAGAGCAGAAGCCAAACCCCGTTCTGTCCCTCTGGCAGCCATTCTTCCCACCCCCATCAGCATCCACCTGGACATAAAGAGCTAGTGCACCTTCTTTGGCTGCTTTTTGTTTTTTAAACTCCCTTAGCTGTGTGGGCATTTCCTGGTCTGACAGACCCCTAAGGGCACAGCACAGACTCTGGACTTGGTTTCAGCCCTCTCAACAGCAGCTCTGGCCTCACACCAGTACCTTCCAGGACTTAAAGATCTAGTGCATTTTGTCATTGGTTGGATTTCTTCTTTCTCTTTCTTGTGTTGCTTAGTCCCTGAGGGTCCAGCACAAATTCTAGACTTGGTATCTCTCAAAAGCAGTGTCTCCTGGCCTTATGTCACCTAAAGGGACAGATGGAGCCAGTACACCCCTTTTCTTTTTCTGTTTTTTGGTTGGTGGGTTTTCCTTGCTGTTTTATACTTTTGGGTCTGGCACATCCCTGAGGGACAAGCAGGGATGCTGGCCTAAATTTCTGATTCAAAAGCAGAAGCTTCTAGCTGATGCTCCCATCGGCATATCACAAGAGACTCAGAGAGACAGTACACTTCATTTTTTATTTTATTTTTTCCTTGTTTGTGTGTGTGTGTGTTTTCCACATCTTGGTATTTTTGTTCTTTTTTCCCCTCTCTCCCATTTCTTTCTTTTTTTCCCCTTTCGTTCCTTCTTTTCTTTTTTTTCCTGGTCCTGGCAGTGTGATCAGTGGGAAGTCTAGATTTCCAGAGTGAGCACAATCTAATACTCAGAATGACCAGTTCTCAACAAAAAAATTACAAAACATACAAGGAGACAGGAAAGTATGGCCCAGTCACAGGCAAAAAGAATTCAACAGGAAATATTCCAGAGGAAGCAGTCTCTTAAATTATTAATCAAAGATCCCAAATGCTTATAAATAGAGTCAATGATCTAAAGATAACCATTGACAAAGAACTAAAAGAAATCAGGGAAACAATTTTGTTCACATATTTATGAACAAAATTAGAATTTCAAAATGAGATAGAAATTACAAAGAAGTACTAAATGGAAATTCTGGAACTCAAAAAAGTATAATAACTGAAGAGAAAAATTCAATAGAGGGGTTCAAGAGAAGATTGGAGGAGGCAGAAGAAAGGCTCAACAAACTCAAAGACAAAACAATTGCAAATTTCCAGGTTGAGGAGCAGAAAGAAAAAAGAATGAAAATTAAAAATGAACAGAACCTGAGGAACCTGTGCGCACCATCAAGCACACCAATATATATGCATTACAGGAGTCCCAGAAAAAGAGAAAGATACAGAACCAGAAAAAATATTTGAAGAAATAACAGCAGAAAACTTCCCCTATCTGATAAAAGATATGAATACACAAATCCAAGGTGCTCAATGAACACCAAGCAGATGTACCCAAACAAATCTACACTGAAACACATTATGGTCAAACTGTCCAGTGTCAAGAACTAAAATATACTCTTAAAAACAGCGAGAGAGAAGAAACGTATCATATAAAAGGGATCCTCAAAAAGATTAACATCTGATTTCTCAATAGAAACCATGGAGGCCAGAAGGCAGCAGGACATACTGAAATGAAAGAAAAAAAAAAACTGATACCTGAGAATAATAAACCCAGCACAAAGTTGTCCTTCAAAAAATGGGGGAATAATTAACAGTATTGAATAATGTTTGAAAGTGGTGGAAAGGTGAACTTTAGAATCATGTATATCACCAGAAGGAAAGTTAGAGGTTATGCTGGTTTGAATCTATGCACCCCATAAAAGACTACATTCTTTTAATCCACTCTTGTGGGGGCAGACCTATTGTAGGTAGAACATTTTGATTAGATTATTTCCATGGAGAGGTGACCCACCATTCAAGGTGGTCTTAATTAGTTTACTGGAGTCCTTAAGAGAGCTCAGGGAGAGAGAGAGAGAGAGAGAGAGAGAGAGAGAGAGTTCAGAACCGGCACAGACCAAGAAGTTTGGAGATGCAGACAGGAAGACATTTGGAGATGCTAAGAAATGAAGCCCAGAGTTTGCCCCAGAGAAGTTAAATGAGAACCCACAGATGCTTAAAGAGAAAGCCACTGGAATGAGAAGTTGAAAGCAATGCAATCCAGGAGCAAAGGACCAGCAGACGCCAGTCACTTGCCTTCCCAGCTGACACAGGTATTCTGGACACCATTGGCCTTCTTCGTGAAGGTATTCTCTTGTTGATGCCTTAGGTTGGACACATTTATGGCCTTAGAACTGTAAATTTGCAACCCAATAAATCTCTTATAAAAGCCAAACCATTTCTGTATTTTGCATTCTGGCAGCTTTAACAAACTGTAACAGAGATTAAAACATGGGGATGTATAACACAGTGAATCCTGTGGTGGACAATGTCTGTGATTAACTGTACAAATATAAAAAGTTCTTTAATGAACTAGAACAAATGTACGGACTATTATAAAGAGTTAATAGAGAGCTATGTGGAAAAAAATGAACCTAATGCAAACTATGAACTATAGTTAACAGTAATATTTTAATATTCTTTCATCAACAGTAACAAATGTACACCACCAATACTATGGGTCAATAATGGGAGGGTGATAAAGGGTATGGGAAGATTTGGGTTTTCTTTTTTATTTTTATTTCTTTTCTGGAGTAATGAAAATATTCTAAACTTGATCATAGTGATTGTACTGGTTTGTATACATTATGTCCCCCAGAAAAAGCCATGTTCTTTGATGCAATCTTGTGGGGCAGACATAATAGTGGGGATTAAGTTGGAACATTTGGATTAGGTTGTTTCCATGGAGATGCACCCCACCCAACTGTGGGTGATAACTCTGGATAATTTCCATGGAGGTGTGGCCCCGCCCATTCAGCATGGGCCTTGATGAGTTTACTGGAGCACAATATAAGCTCAGACAGAAGGAGCAAGCTTGCTACAGCCAAGAGGGACACTTTGAAGAATACACTGGAACTGAGAGAGGAGCTTCAGTTTACAGAGACATGTGTTACAGAGACATTTTGGAGACAGCCTTTGAAAGCAGATTTTTGCCCCAGAGAAGCTAAGAGAGGACAAACGCCCCAAGAGCAACTGAGAGTGACATTTTTGAGGAGCTGAAGCCTAGAGAGGAATATCCTGGGAGAAAGCAATTTTGAAAGCAGAACTCCAAAGCAGTGCCTTCCCAGCTAACAGAGGTTTTCCAGACAACATTGGCCATCCTCCAGTGAAGGTACCCAATTATTGATGCATTACCTTGGACATTTTATGGCCTTAAAACTGTAACTGTATAACCAAATAAACCCCCTTTTATAAAAGTCAATCCATTTCTGATGTTTTGCATTCCGGCAACATTAGCAAAGTAGAACAGTGATGTATGCATAACTATGTGATGATACTATAAGCCACTGATTGTACACTTCAGATGGCTTGTAAAAAGAAATCTATAGCACCAAAATTGCATTTTAAAAAAATAAAATAAATGGAAGAAAAATGTAATAATAAAAAATTGGGGGAGAAATTAAGACATTTCCAGACAAACAAAAATAGAGGGAGTTCATTATCACTAGACCTGTCCTACAGGAAATGCTGAAGCAAGTCCTCCATGTAGACTGCAAAGGGCATCCAGTATCTCAATGCTAGATGACGAATAAAAGATCTCCAGTAAGTAAAAGTTGTATGTAATGGTGCCTAAGAGTCTCCCCCTGAGTACCTCTTTGTTGCTCAGATGTGGCCCTCTCTCTCTCTAACTGAGCCATCTCGACAGGTGAACTCGCTGCCCTCCCCCCTACGTGGGACCCGACTCCCAGGGGTGTAAATCTCCCTGGCAATGCAGAATATGACTCCTGAGGATGAAGGTGGACCCGGCATCGTGGGACTGACAGTATCTTCTTGACCAAAAGGGGGATGCAAAATGAGACGAAATAGTTACAGTGGCTGAGAGATTCCAAGTGGAGTCGAGAGGTCACTCTGGTGGACATTCTTATGCACTATGTAGATAACACCTCTTAGGCTTTAAGGTATTGGAATAGCTAGAAGTAAATACCTGAAACTACCAAATTCCAACCCAGCAGTCTGGACTCCTGAAGACAATTATATAATAATGTAGATTACAAGGGGTGACAGTGTGATTGTGAAGACCTTGTGGATCACACCCCCTTTATCTAGTGTATGGATGAGTGGAGGAATGGGGATAAAAACTAAAGGACAAATGGGGTGGGATGGGGGAATGATTTGGGTGTTCTTTTTTCACTTTTATTTTTTATTCTTGTTCTGGTTATTTCTGATGTAAGGAAAATGTTCATAGATAGATTGTGGTGATGAACGCATAACTATGTTATCATACTGTGGACAGTGGATTGTATATCATGGATGATTGTATGGTGTGTGAATGTATTTCAATAAAACTGAATTTAATAAAAAAAAAAAAAAAAAAAAAAAAGATCTCCAGTAGGTAACAACATGGGTAAATATTATTATTTCATTTTTTCATTTGTAATGCTGTCTTTTACTTCTCACAAGACTTACAATTCAAATGCATAAAAAACAAGTGTATATCTTTGTTACTAGGATACCATCATGAAGATACAATTTGTGATAAGAACAACATAAAACAGAAGGATGGAGGGATACAGACACTGTGTATTATGTAGCTATTGAAGTCAAGCTGGAATCAAAACCAACTAAACTGTACTAGATTTAGTATTCTAAGTGTAATCCTCTTGGCAACCATAAAGTACATATCTAAAAAATCTACACTAAGTAAAAGGGTAAGTGATTCATTATAAAGGAGCATCTAAACAAAAAGAAAAGCAGTGGTGAAGGAAAGAAGAGACAAATAAGATATAAGGGAGGAGGCGGGGCAACATGGTGGCAAAGAGAGGTGTGGAATTTAATTAGTCTTCTAGAGCAACTAAAAAATAGCCAGGAACAACTAGTAAATAGTTTGGAACAACTGCTGGGGGACATCCGTGACTGGACACAATTGTACACCAGCTTGGAATGGGTGGAACAGATGAGATCGCAGCATAGAACTATTAAGTAAAACTCCACAAACAGCAGACCTGGCAACCCTCCCCCACTCTCTTTCCAGGGTGAGCTAAAACTCTTGCTTGTGGAAAAAAGAAGCAGTTACCTGGAGCAAGGAAAAGTAACTCAACCAAACTCCAACCGTGGTTTTAATTAACACATTTGGACTACTGAATACAAGCTACAAGCACAGATAAACCCGGAGCAAGCAGGAAAAGAAACTGAGGACTAAATAAATAAATAAATAAATAAATAAATAAATAAATAACAGAAGCTTTCAGAGACAGCTGAGCTCAGAATACTGGAAAATGGCTGAGTCCCAGGAAAAGGGCCACAGAGAACAGGGTACCAACACTGGTCAACCAGCAAAACTGGGGAGCTAGGAACTGGCTCTGAAAAGGGGCTTTCTTTCTTTTTCCTTTTTTTCCCTTTCATTCTAAGTAGCTCATTAGAGAAAGTCACAGGCATTTTCAATTGTCAGCACTGTCCCAGGCTAGGGTGGAGTTAACAGAGTCAGAGAGACAAAGGAGAAATTCAAGTGTAGAAGATAACACCCTTGTTATCAAGTGGCTGCCCTCCCTCAAAGAATTCAGACCTCAGGGCCTAGAGGAAAAATAAAAACAAACAGAAACAGTTTAAGCTTGGCTTCTGACAGCCTTGGCCCCTGGCCAGGACAGGTTTCGCTGAGAATTAAAGGGACCACAACTCTATACACCAGTGGACAGCTGTGGGCTGACAAGCACCACCTGCTGGGCAGGATAGGAAAATCACAGAGTCTAGAGGCCTCACAGAAAAGTCCCATCATCAGGGAAACGTGATACTGAATTCAGCCTCCTCCTGAGACCTGGGCCCATCTGGTCTGGGAAAATCTGATTGGCGTAATCAAGGAAACCAGATGCCTAGACAACAAAATTACAAATCACACCAGGAAAAACGAAGATATGGACAGTCAAAGGAACAAACTTACACTTCAACTATGATACAGGAATTGAAACAACTATATATTAATCAAACAAGTCTCCTGAACCAATTCAAAAATTAAATCAATGACTTGAGGGAAGATATGGCAAAAGAGATGAAGGATATAAAGAAGACACTGAGCAAACATAAGGAAGAACTCGTAAGTTTGAAAAAACAATTGGCAGAACTTATGGGAATGTAAGGCACAACAGAAGAGATGAAAAACACAGTGGAGACATACAACAGCAGATCTGAAGAGGCAGGAGAAAAGATTCAAGAACTGGAGACAGGACATCTGAAATCCTACATGCAAAAGGATAGGGAAAAGAATGGAAAAATAAGAGCAGCGTCTTAGGGAGTTGAATGACAACATGAAGCATATGAATATACATGTCATAGGTGTCCCAGAAGGAGAAGAGAAGGGAAAAGGGGCAGAAACAATAATGGAGGAAATAATCACTGAAATTTCCCAACTCTTTTGAAAGACATAAAATTGCAAATCCAAGAAGCACAGTGTACCCCAAACAGAAAAGATCTGAATAGACCTACACCAAGACACTCAATAATCAGATTATCAAATGTCAAAGACAAAGAGAGAATTCTGAAAGCAGCAAGAGAAAAATGATCCATCACATACCAAGGAAGCTCAATACGACTATGTGTGGATTTCTCAGTAGAAACCATGGAAGTGAGAGGGCAGTGGCATGATACATTTAAGACACTGAAAGAGAAAAATTGCCAACCAAGAATTCTATATCCGGCAAAACTGTCCTTCAAAAATGAGGAAGAGTTTAAAAGATTTTCAGACAAACAGATACTGAGAGAATCTGTGAACAAGATACCTGCTCTACAGGAAATACTAAAAGGAACACTACAGGCAGATAGGAAAAGGCAGGAGAGAGAGGTATGGAGCACAATACTGGGTGATGGTAGCACAATAATGTAAGTACACTGAACAAAGATGACTGTGAGTATGACTGAGAGAGGAAGGTTAGGGGCATGTAGGACACCAGAAGGAAAGATAGAAGATAAAGACTTGGACTGTATAACTTAGTGAAACCTACAGTCAATGATTGTTATTAAATGTACAAATATGTTTTTTACATGAGGGAGAACAAATGAATATCAACTATGCAAAGTGTTAAAAATGGGATGGTATTGGGGAAAAATACAATCAATGCAAACTAGAGTCTATAGTTAACAGTAACATTATATAATAGGCTTCCATTAATTGTAACAAAGGCAATATACCAAAGCTAAATGTCTATCAGACAGGGGTATAAGGGAAGGGTACGGGATTTGTGGTGTTGGTATTGTCTGACTTTTTATTGTATTTTATTTTTCTTTTCTTTTTTCTTTCGTTGCTTTTTAGTTGTCATTTTTCTCTTTCCTTTTCTTTTTTCTTTTTACTTTTTTCATCTATTCCTCTTTATTTGTGGAGGAAATGGAAATGTCCTCATATAGATAGTGGTGGTGAATGCATAACTGTATGATTATACAGGGAACCATTGATTGTTTACTTAGGATTGAATGTATGGTGTGTGACTAAAACTGTCTAAAAAACAAACAGAAGAATACAAATGCTAGAAAAAATGTAGAGAGAGGGATGTACCTAATCACCATTGGTGGGGAAGCAGAATGGTGTAGCCCATCTAGAGGGCAGTGTGGTGGTTCCACAGGAAGCTAAGAGCATGGGGTTGCCATATGGTCCTGCAACTCAGTTATTGGGTATACACTTGGAAGAAATGAAAAGAGGGACACAAATGGACATTTGCACAGTGGGGTTTATGGTGTCAGTATTCAGTCAGTATTCAGTGGATGGAGGTGGCCTAAGGGTACATTGACTGATGAACAAAATGGCAAACTGTGGTGTATACATACAATGAAATATTGAGATGCTAGAAGGAGTGAAGTTAAGAGGTGAATGGACATTGAGGACAGTATGTTGAGTGAAATAAACCAGAAATGAAAAGAAAAGCATTAATGCCTCACTAATATGGACTAACTATAATGTGCAAACTCTGAGAATTGAGTCTGAGAGCATAAGTTATCGGGGGAAGGCTTATTGTAAAGGTTTCTAGACTGTAAGCTCTTAGAGCAGTTACATCTATTCCTGAATTGTAATGGTTATTTCTAAATTCTGAGATGCTGAGCTCTTTGTGTTTAACCTAGTTGGTCCTTGGAACTTTGGGTATCTGCGTGACACCTGAGACTCAGAGCCAGAGTCTGGCAGCTATGACAACATTACCCCATACAGTAAATGTTAAGGAGTCTGAAAACAGAGATCAGACTTCAATTAGAGATATGAACATAATGGACTTATTTAGGACCAAGGCAAATTAGACTAAAGAATAATGGATGATATTGATGTTGTTTTTAAAGCTTCAACTTCTGTGTGAGAGCAAAGGAAGAGATGTTTATTAGGTACAAAATCTATATTTTGTGTAACACACTATATAATTTAACTTGTATGGTCAGTTTATTCAAACAACATCATTACATGGAACACTGAATAGGGAGTGAAATATGGTTGGTTTGTGCAGGTTAGTTTGAAACCCCAGTACATCCCAGAGTAATTTGGGCAGAGAATAAAAATGTATTTGCAAATCTCCCTTGAGGGACTGGGGGGAAATGTGGAAATATTAAATTGCCCCACCTGGGGAATTAGAGATACTCTCACAAGCATTGGGGGCTACCAATTTAGAAGGCTGAGCCCTTGATCTTGGGACTTGCCCTCATGAAGTTTGTTACTGCAAGAAAGAGGCTAAGCCTACTTAAAATTATGCCTTAAGAGTCATCCCCAGAGATGACTCTTTCTCTAAGCCAACTCTGCAGGTAAACTCAATGCCCTGCCCCCTACATGGGACATGACTCCCAGAGGTATAAATCTCCCTGGCAATGTGAGACATGACTTGCTGGGATGAACTTGGCCCTGGCATCATGGGATTGAGAAAGCCTTCTTGGACCAAAAGGGGGGAAAGAAATGAAACAAAGTTTCGGTGGCTGAGAGATCTCAAATGGTGTTGAGAGGTCATTCTGGAGCCTATTCTCATGCATTATATAGATATCCCTTTTTAGTTTTTAGAGTATTGGAATAGCTAGAAGGAAATATTTGAAACTGTTGAACTGCAACCCAGTAGCCTGTATTCTTGAAGACGATTGTATAACTATATAGCTTACACTGTGTGACCATGTGATTGTGAAAGCTTTGTGGCTCCTACTCCCTTTATAAAGCGTATGGACAAATGAATATAAAAATGAGGACAAAAAGGAAATGACTAATAGGGAGGGATTGGGGGTATCGAATGTTTTGGGTGTTCTTTTTTTACTTTAACTTCTATTCTTATTCTTTTTTATGTGTGGTAATGAAAATGTTCAAAAACTGATTGTGGTTATGAATGCAAAACTCTAATGGTACTGTGAATGACTGTACACAATGGATAATTGTATGGTATGTGAATATATCTCAATAAAACTGAATTTAAAAAAAACACAAAAAAGATGTAAGATTTACAAAAACAATTAGCATAATGGCAGAAGTAAATCAATACACATAAGTGTACATGGATCATTCTCTAAGACAGACCACATATTAAGACACAAGAGAAGTCTTCAAAAATTTAAAATTATTGAAATCAGAAAAATGAAAGGAAGCTGGAAATCAATAGCAGAAGAAAAACTGGAAAATTTACAAATATGTTGAAATTAACCAGCACACTCTTAAACAACCAATGTGTTAAATAATAAATTACAAGGGAAGTTAGAAAATACTTACAGACAAATGAAAACAAAGAGATAACATACCAAAACTTATAGGAATGCCACAAAGATAGTGCTCAGGGGGTAATTTATAGCTATGAGTTCCTACATTGAAAAAGAAAGATCTCAAATTAATAATGTAACTTTACATCTTGAGGAACCAGAAAAAGAAGAGCAATGGAAATCCAAGGTTAATGGAAGAAAGGGAATAATTAAGATTAAAATGGATATAAATGATATCAAGAAAAGAAAAACAATTGAGAATAAATAAAATGAAAAGTTTGATCTTTGAAAAAAAAAGTAATATTGGCAAACCTCTAGCTATTCTGACAAAGAAAAAAAGAGAAAAGATGCAAATAACTAAAATCAGAAAGAAAGTGGTGAAATCACTGCTGACCTTCCAGAAATAAAAGAGATAATAAGAGAACATGATGAATAATTGTATGACAACAAAGTAGGTACTCTAGGAGAAATGGAAAAATCCCTAGAAATACATCAATTATCCAAACTGACTCAAGAAGTAATCAAATACATCAACAAACCTATAACAAGTACAGAGATTGAATCAATAATCAAAATCCTTCCATCAAAAATCCAAGACCTAATGGCTTCACTGGCAAACTCCACCAAGTATTTAAAGAAGAATTAACCCCAATCCCCTTTCAAACTCTTCCAACGAACTCAAGAGGAGGGAACACTTCCAAATTCTTTCTATGAGGCCGATATTATTCTGATAGCACAGCCTGGTAAAGATTTCACAAGAAAAGAAAATTACAGGCCAATTTCCCTAATGAATATGGATACAAAAATCCTTAACAAAATACTAACAAACTGAATCCAACAGCATATTTAAAAGATTATACATCATGACTAAGTGAGATTCATCCCAATAGGCATGGGTGGCTCAACATACAAAAACCAATCAATGGAATAAGCCACATAAATAGAATGAAAGAAAAAAACACATGATTATTTCACAAGATGCTGAAAAGACACCTGACAAAAGCCAGCACCTTACTTGATAAAAACACCCAGAGCAGTAGGGATAGAAGGGAATTCTCTCATCATGATAAAGGCCATTTATGAAAACCCACAACCAACATCAGAATCAATGGTGAAAGACTTAAAGCTTTCCCCCTAAAGTCAGGAACAAGGCAAGAATGCCCACTTCCACCACTGCTACTCAATATTGTACTAGAAGTTCTTGCCAGAGAACTTAAGCAAGAAAAAAAGAATAAAAGATATCCAAATTGGAAAGGACATGATCTTAAGATATAGAAAACCCAAAGAAATCACAAGAAAACTATTAGAGCTAATGACTTCAGCACAGTAGCAGGGTACAAGATCAACATACAAAAAACAACTGAGTTCCTATACACCAGCAATGAACATTCAAAGAGGAAATTAAGATAATTCCATTTACAATATCATCTAAAAGAATACAGTATCTAGGCATAAATTTAACTAAGGACACACTGAAAACTACAAAACTGCTGAAAAAAATTAAATAAGACTCAAATAAATGACAAGACATCCCATGTTCCTGGATTGGAAGAGCTAACACTGTTAACATGTCAATACTTACCCAAAGCAACATATAAATTCAATGCAACCCCTATTAAAATTCCAGCAGCCTCTTCTGCAGAAATGGAAAACACAATCTTCATATTTTACATGGACCAGCAAGGGATCCCAAATAGCAGAAACAATCTCAAAAAAGAACAAGACTGGGGACTTATACTTCCCAATTTCAAATTGTATTACAAAGGGACAGTAATTAAAACAATGTGGTACTGGCACAAAGACAGATAGACAGATCAGTGGAAAACAAATAAAATCCAGAAATAAACCCAGACATCTATGGCAAACTGATTTTTTAAATTCAGTTTTATTGAGATATATCCATATATCATACAATCATCCATGGTGTACAATCAACTGCTCACAGTACCATCATATAGTTGTGCATTTGTCACCGCAATCAGTTTTTGAACATTTTCCTTACACCAAAAAGAATAAAAATAAGAATAAAAGATAAAAGTTAAAAAGAACACCGAAAACATTCCTACCCTGTTTTTCATTTAGTTTTTGTGCTGGTTTGGATGTATTATGTCCCCCAAAATGCCATTATCTTTGATGCAGTCTTGGGTGGGCAGGAAACGTATTGGTGTTGATTGAGTTGGAGACTCTTGATTGGATGTTTCCATGGAGACGTGATCACTCAACTGTAGGCAAGATCTTTCATTCAATAATTTCCATGGAGGTGTGGCCCTGCCCATTCAGCATGGGCCTTGATTAGTTTACTGGAGTGCTATATTAGCTCAGACAGAAGGAGGGAGCTTGCTATAACCAAGAAGGACACTTCGAAGAATGCACAGGAGCTGAGAGAGGAGCTGCAGATGACAGACAGTTTGAAGACAGCCGTTGAAAAGAGACACTTGCTCTGGAGAAGCTAAGAGAGGAAAAATGTCCCAAGAGCAACTAAGAGTGACATTTTTGAGGAACTGCAGCTAGAGAGGAATGTCCTGGGAGAAAGCCATTTTGAAACCAGAACTCTGGAGCAGATGCCAGCCTTGTGCCTTCCTAGCTAACAGAGGTCTTCCGGACACCATTGGCCAACCACCAGTGATGGTACCCAATTGCTGACGTGTTGCCTTGGACATTTTATGACCTTAAGACTGTGACTGTGTAACCAAATAAACCCCTTTATAAAAGTCGATCCATATCTGGTGTTTTACAATCTGGCAGCTTTAGCAAACTAGAACAGTTTTTGTCCCCATTTTTCTACTCATCCATCCATACACTAGATAAAGGGAGTGTGATCCATGAGGTTTTCACAATCACACTGTCACACCATATAAGCTACACAGTTATACAATCATCAAGAATCAAGGTTACCAGTTTGCAGTTTGACAGCTTCAGGTATTTCTTTCTAGCTATACCAACACATCAAAACCTAAAAAGGGGTATCTATAGAGTGCATATGAATGCCCTCCAGAGTGACCTCTCAACTCCATTTGAAATCTCTCAGCCACTGAAACTTTATTTTGTTTCATTTCGCTTCCCCCTTTTGGTCAAGAAGATGTTCTCAATCCCATGATGCCAAGTCCAGGCTCATCTCCGGGAGTCATATCCTGCATTGCCAGGGAGATTCACATAGTAAATGAGACAGTATTCTGTTTTTGACAGTAATTATACATGTAATACATTTTTATAAGGTATCTAACGAAAAAAAGGAAAGAAAAAAACTTTTTTCAACTTAAATACTGAAACACAAGCTTTATTTACTTGTGACTCTCAATTATGTGGAACTGTAATGCATATTCCTCAATGATGCCAAATAAATAAAACATATGTACCCAAAAAGTTAGAATAATTTCACTTTTACATCATACTTCTTCCCAGGGCAAAATTAAGATCTTTAGAGGGCCTGAGAACAGTTCAATTCTCCATATAAAATATAAAATAACATTATAACAAAACCATAAAATACATATAAGGAAATCCCACAATGACCTGTTTTCACCACGATGACTACTTTGAGGCTTTCTTTGAAACATCAAATTCTTCCAAAATATATTTTTGAAGCCAGGGCTCTAAGGAGGCATCCCTGCTGCCTACCTACCAGCTTCCTTATTTTCTTCAGAATGAATTTTAGTTTATTTGTTTACGTGTCTCTGGAGTTCCTTAAAAACTCATCCCCAAACCTATTAACATGCTGGCATATAATACACACTGAAGTACCTTTTTAACTAAACTATTCCTAAATCCCCATGAGATAGGTATGAAATCTGTGTCTAAATGTTCATGACAATGTAGCACAAAGGTAAGGAGTATGACCACGTTACCAAGCAAAAGTGGAATAACAAGAGACAACGAATCTATTCTCTTTTCATAAGAGCACACATCCATGCTGTCATCAGGCCCGGGAAGCTTTGGCAAAAAAGTGGCCAAGAAGAATGCCTAATCACAGGAAACTCCTCTTGCATAATGCCTTACAGCGAGGTCTTCAACATTTGTATAATAAAGAGCTACTCTCCTCGGCAGTAGCCTCCATTTGACCATTTGAGAAATGCTAAAATCCTTATGCCACGAGGAATAAATAAAAAAGGTGAGAAAGGAAAAGATCTTCTAGTTATAGGGAAAATTTTCATCTCAACAGAAAATTGCTTTTCCCAGCTTTATCCTTTACTCAAAAGTAAACCAGGGAAGTGGTAATGGAACAGGCAATATTTATTTAAATATCTTACTCAGCATTAATTATTTAGCCCAAAATGACATCTAAGAAATATTTTTAAAATGTATAAGAGTTCTCTAAGTCCGAGTCTCCAAGTCATGTTACTTTCACCTCTAAAGGAATAACAGCTGAAATCCAGGATGGGTCAGTACTCGGGTAAAAATAACATCTTCCCATGGTTGCACAATGGCACTGAGTGGCCAGACTGAGTGTAGGCTATAGTCATTTAAAAAGCAAGTGACAAATTTACTGAGGGCCTTCTTTGTGCAAAACATTGTGTCAGGCACAGCAGGAAACAGAAGGCACTCCCTTGGTTTGTGTACCCAAGGAACTTATAATACAGCTTAGGAGACAAGACTTTCATACAGTGAAACACAAAATTTAAGAGTCAACTACTCTAGATACCAAAAAAAGATGAAATAGAATTTAAGCAATTCTTTGTTAAATATGTCTCTAATCTTATCATCTTACTGTCTAAATAAGTACTTCGGGTTTAGATGAAGGAAAGATCACTGTGACCTGTAGAGGTAAGAGAAAGCTCTAGGGAAGATGGAGGACTTAGGTAGGTCCTAAAAAGATGGGTGTGATTTGCACAAAACAATGCTCCCCCAAAGAGTAGCAAAGGAGATTATTTTAGGTGATAGGTGAACCTCTTTCTTTTTATTTTACTAAAATAAGTGTTTCCTTTGAAGCATATTTTTGAAGAAGAATGATTTGCACATTGTGAGTGACGTTTTGAACAGGAGCAAGCTTGCTGGAGAGGAACGTCCTGGGAGAAAGCCGTTTTGAGGCCAGAGCTTTGGAGCGGACGCTGGCTGCCTTCCTAGCTAGCAGAGGTTTTCCGGAGGCCATTGGCCATTCTCCGGTGAAGGTACCCAATTGCTGGTGTGTTACCTTGGACGCTTTGTGGCCTTAAGACTGTAACTGTGTAGCGAAATAAATCCCTGTTTTATGAAAGCCTATCCATCTCTGGTGTTTTGCATTCTGCAGCATTAGCAAACTAAGACACACATCAAGCCCAAGAGTTCACAGTTCTTAATACTTAGAACAAGGTTGAGTAGGTAGCACTGTTAGTCTTTAGTTGATTTAATGATACAGTAAAATAGTATAGGCAGCACTCATATGAAAAAATTATGAAGAGTATAAAAATGCCTGAAATGTGGGAAACACTGGCTGGAAAATTAAGGGAAGGCAATAAAACATGGACGGAGGCACAAAGGCCACCCAACCATATCTGAGAGGCAGGGAATGGAATAGCTTGGCTAGAGCGAAGGCATCCTATATGAGTAACAGCCTAGAAAGTAAGACAGAAAATCAAATTGCAGAGCCCCTTGAACATCGGGGTAAGGAATCTGAGCTTCAGTCTGAAAGCCGTTTTCATATGAAAGTCAGTGGATGGGTGAGGGGTTTAGATGATGAAATTGGTTCTGAACTCAGAATGACAACAACAATAAAAATGGCCAAGTGAAAAGGAGGGAAAAGAAAGTTCAATTTTAAGACTGAAGTGACACTGGGTCTTCCAAAAACAACCACAGCAAAATAATTAGAAGAGGTAAGACTGGAACTCAAGGAAGCAATCAAGGCATAAATTTGAAAGCCATCCACATAGAGAGGATAACTAAGGCTGAGGATGGATAGGAGAGTCAGTGGAGACACCAAGGGGTCTTGAAAGGTAGACAGTGTGAGAGGCAGCCAAAGGAAGAGTCAGCGAAGCAGAATGGAGAACTGGCCACCAAAGAAAGAACTACTGAGAGGACGAAGAGTTTTGATCAAGTGGAGTGACTGGGCAATATCAACGGCTGCAGAACAGACAAGGAATCCACAGGGACCAGGACAGTTGATCTGAAGATAAACAGGCCATCTGGGCAGCCAGTGGAAGTGGTACAAGTAAAGGCCAAACTGGGAGTAGTTAAAGCAAAACGGAAGCAGCAATAATAAGTATAAATAATTGTATGCTTTTTTAATTTTTTGATGAAGTTTTAAAAACAAGTATAAATTACTTGTTTTAAACTGATAAGAACAGATACTGCTTTTGATCTTAGCCAAAAGGCTGAGAAGCGATATAAATTACTTGTTTTAAGTCTGGCACCAAAAAAGAAAACAAGAAATAGGATTTTAGCTAAAGGTGAAAAAGTCATTACTAGATTAGTTTGAGAAGTAGCATATTCCATCTAACCAGCTCTTCATTTAATAAACAACAAAAAAGTGGCAGTAGGGAGAAGAGGCTAGAAAAATTAGGTTATTCAACACCCAAATTGATCAGAACAAATCAAGAACAAGGAAGCTATTTAGAGGTAGCAAACTGGAAAACCTTGCCAGATAATTTGAACCCTAGCCCTTACACAACATTTCAAATATTCTTGAAGCATTGTAATATTGTGTGACATTGAGTCTTAAACTCAATGATTAAGCTCCAACTCTTAAGTCAAGATGACCTGAGTTTGAATTCAGTCATGTCCCTTCCCACAATTTTGTGAACTTGGGTGCATTACTTAACTTCTTCAAGCCCCAGTTTCCTCATCCTCCCTCACCTAATTCTGAAGATTAAATGAGATTGTGTGCAAAGCATTAAGCACAGAAACAGATGCACAGCAAGGATTTTATAAATATTAGCTATTATGATTACAAAAACTCATAGTTTTGTCCTATTGGAATCTATCAGCTACTGTAAACAGTCAAACCATGCCTTAAAAGCCTATGTAAAATATGTTACAACTGCAGCTAAATTAACCCATGGATCCCATAATGCCCAAATCTTGGAGAATCTTAGGAAAGGTCTTTGAATACAGGGACCTGAAGAGTTCTTAGAAGAGCCCGTGAGGAATGTCTCAATGCAACTAAAATCAAAAGTCTTTTGATTGTGGTGAAGGATACACAACTATGTGGTGATACTATGAGCCACTGACTGTATACTCTGGATAGATTATATGGTATGTGGATATATCTTAATAAAACTGGAAAAAAAAGAAAAAGACAGGATACTGAAAAACAGCCATTCAAGACAAACTGGTGGGAATCTTCAGAAATGAGACCATGGTGCTCACTTCATGACAAGTAAATCTATCCTCATCTTGGATCTGGGATCCTGGGAATTTGATCAGAAGACATAAAGACATTATGTGCAGCATTTTAAATTAGACATCTAAAAGATTTCCCAAATTCCCTTAAAGAGGGTGTTTGTCTTAATTCACCTTTTGATTGCTAGTTAGACACAGTTCAAAATTGTGCAGAACTGACTCAGTGAAAATTACAAGGGTAAGATCAAAAACAGATGAGGTTTTTCTTAGATCTAAATAAATGTAATTCAGTCTGTATACCTCACGTCCCAGTCTAAGAAACATATTTGGAGTACATATGCAACATTTACATAAAAATGCTAAAACTAATACTCTAATAATAACAGCCAACAGTTATAGAATTTTATGTTGTGCTACATGTTACAATAACTAACTCATTACATCTTCCTAACAAGTCTATGAAGTAAGTACAATTATTAACCCTATTTTTACAAAGCAAGAAACTGAAGGGATAGAAGGTTTTAAATAACTTGCCCAAGAAAGGTCTCACAATTAGTTTATGGCAGAGGTGGGGCATCACCCTAAGGCTCTGTGTGGGGCTCCTGCCTTCTCTGTGCCACCGGAACAGAGAACTATGATTTTGTCAGGCTCCTCCAGCCGGCATAGAAATGCTCCCAAGTTCCATCATGTAATGAAAGCTTTCCTGTAATAATAATAAACACATCCAGGAACCCTTGAGAATCACCAAGCTTCAGGAAAAGCTGGGACCTGAGGGTGACTAGGGGTCCAAGGCAACACGCTTACTCAAGATTTCCTCTCCAGAGCCTCATCGCCTGCCCATGTTGCTGCTGCTTCTAGGTCGGCTCCTGACTGCCTTCTCATCTTCCACTCCGTAGCTGCTCTACTACTTTAAAGATTCTTACTCATAGTTTGGGCTTGCAATGCCCTATGATGGCCTCTCTCAGCATGTAACTGCCAGCATCTTCCACTGATATTTTTATTTTTTCAGTATTTCTTAATTCAACTTTTGAGGAAAAGAATCTAGCCCAGTGCATCTTTCTATCTATGCTGTGCCTTGAACCAGTAGTCTCAGATGAGGGGCTGACACGTGGGCCAGGGGTCATGCTGTGCCAACCAGGGCTGCCAACCAGGGCTGCCAAACGGGGCCACAAGCCTGTCAGGCATGGTCACTGTTAGTCCAGTCCAAGACACGTCCCAACTACCATCATGTTATGATCTTTTATTCTTGTGCTGCCCATCATTTCAGACTATGAATTAAAGAACTATATATGAGGCCTATGCCACGCTGAAATACTGGCTAAAAATATCACTGAGGGCAACCTGCACTTTAGAGCAGGATAATACAATACTATCATTTCTTCACTGAGATAAAATGTAATGCCATGGGGGTTTTCCAAACACATACCACTCTCCAGACCAAATAAAACTCTCGTAACTGAGGTACAGAGTGTCCTGGGGTTGTAGGTACAGGACTTGCAGTCTTAAAAATAACATCATGCGGTTAATTGAAAGCAGTAGCACAGAAAAAATAAAATTTGTACGATGAATGTAAAGGAGGGAGGGAGGGAGATTGGGAGGGAAAGAGAAAAGTGGGGAAGAGAAGAAAGAGAAAGATTCTAATTACAAGACAATCTCAGAGTCTGAAACTTTGAAGAGAAGCCACTGTGGGTTTCTAAACTTTTTAGTGACAGGACCTACCATGTTATCTTCTCCTACGTGTCAGGTCCCAGACTAAGATGCCCCTCAATCCCCACCACAACACAACAAGGAAAGGAGGATGATACCATCTTACAGACAAGAGAACTGACCCTCAGCTACTCACAGTGGTCACACTGCTTGTGAGTGGCCAAGATTCACACTCAGGTCTGTCTGTCCAGCTAAAAGCTCCTGCCTCTCTCAATAGGCCACAATGCATCTCACCTGCCGTCCCTTTGAAACAGAGACAGATGACTAAAATAACCTCTCTAGGCATGAGGATTATTATCAGAACTCATCTGTACCACAGATGTGATGTTAGAAATAGATGAATGCATAGAGGGATGGGCTGAATCGGTTGTGCGTCCCTTAGGTGGAACTGCTTCCCCTTCCACCTCTGCCTTGTGCTTACAAAGGTGAAGGACCACGTGCAGCTGTCCATCACCTGCCATTCAGTGAACAAGGCTGAAAACAACCTTCTCCCAAGCTTTTCTCCTACCTTCCAGAGAGGGAAAAAAATCACCTTCACAGTTGCTATCACTTTCCTTTGACTTATGAGCACCGTGTAAATGATCTTTAGATCTGAATGATCTAAATGACTTTGGAACTGAATACACTTGTTCCATGTCACTGCACTAAGGGTGTTAACTCAACACATGGCAGGAATATCAATTTTCATTTCAATATTTGTCCAAGTTGTTTTGAGATTGCTTTGTTCCAAACCTACACATTCTTCATCATCATGCCCAATTATTTCAAACAGCACTGTACAACTGAAAAGTCCTTCATATTAGTTGTATCATTTAATCCTCAAAGCAACTGTGTCAAGTCAGCAGGACTATTATTAAGAGCAAACATTCTAGAGCCAGACTGCCTGGGTGTGAATCATGACTCCATTGCCTGCTAGCTGTGTGCCCCTGGACGAGTTACTTAGCCTCTCTGAGCCTCAGCTTCTTCCTACTCAAAATGCAAGATAATTCAAATATCTGCAGTGCATAGATTTCTAGTAAGAATTAAATGAACTAATAAAGTGCTTAAAAGAGCACCTGGTATACAACAAGGGCTTAACAAATATTGGTTGTTATCATTTTAACAATGAGAAAATAGAAGCTCCAAGAAGTTAAGGGACTTGCCGAGGTCACACAGCCAATAAGTGGCACAGCCAAGACTGGGACTTAGTCCCCACCGCACTGCCTAAAAATAATAACACCTCATCAGACAAGACATTGGGTCTTATTTCCCCCCAGTATCAACTTTAGGTATAGCTTCAACCAGAATATTTAAATTAATGTAGTAAAAATATCTCACAAAAATTTCAAGTGGTCTAAATAACATAGTGCCCTCATGATGAAATAATTCTCTAAGCTTAGTAAACACATAAATGTGTGTGAACTTTGAAAGCTCTACAAGGAAGAAACTTTCCAGTCGCCAAAGGTTTCAAAGAGAGCTTGCAAGTGTTGAAACTGGCAAGTTATTACCAAAAATGACTGTTTTGAAACATATTGTAAAACTTTCCAAAAGCAGACTGTGCTCAGAAATTAGACACAACATTTCTCTGAAGCCTCATGATTTGATATTTTTCACCAGCTTTATCTAGCCTTCTGTTATTTTTCACCAGCTTTATCTAGCCTTCTGCTAGAAGGTTATGTATCCTTTCCAAACACCAACCTCATGCTCTTAAAATCACACACAGCTTGTTCTCTGTGTTTACCTTAACGGTCTACCTTTGCAATGAGCTCCAAAGGGCTGAGTACTGCTTGCAGAGAACCACTCGTGCATAATCAAGTCTAGGCATTTTATTTTAACAAGTCAAGGATCCCCCCCTTCCCTACATGGCAGATGGGATTGGAGGTAGCATTAAAGATTGTTTCTGTTTCACTCAACAAGAAGGTCCACCCATTTAGAGGAAGAAGAAAGAACTTCCTTCTGGTTCCAACTCTAGAACAGGAAAATTCATTTTTAATCAAACTAACATAATCTGTAAGATTACACACTGTGCTCTTAACTCCTACTACTACTGGGGGAGTGGAGTAGAGGGTAATGAATGAAGAAAGCTACTTTTACATGATATATATGCCTGTACAATTTGAAGTCTCTTTTCAAACACATGTATTTCTTCTGTAATTTTAATAATATAAGGACTATTTAAAGGAAATTTTTTTGAAAAATCACAGAAAGAGCATTAAATTGGAGGTTTGGGCTCCAGCCCTCCTCTCTGCCAACAACCACGTGAGGACACCATGGCCCTGGCCAACACCTTGACTGCAGTCTGATGAGACCCTGACACCGGGTAAGCCATGACTTGACTCCAGACCCACAGAAATAGTGAGATAATAAACGTGTGTTATTTGAAGGTGATAAGTTTGTGGTAAACTGTTCTATGCAGTAAGAGAAAACTAATACACCACTCATGCCAAATTCCCAGGAATATATGTTATACCCAAGAGGTAGGGTTTTCATGTGTATAAATGAAAAGTGCTTTTGAAACTTCAAATAAATATAGAAATGTTACCTAGTATTATTTTGATTTCTTTTGCAATATTTTAAGCAAAATTAATCACACTTATACTTAAGTATCTTTCATAAAAGTAACTGATCCCATCCTCGCGGGGATCCTGATTCTAGGGCAAACTTCTCAAAATCAAGACAATTTGTACTTGACTTTTGAAGCAGTAACTCTTAGGACTATAATTGGTTTAACACAAGATCCTAAAACTGGACTTATTGGGAACTCTATATCTGGATAATCCACAAACTGAAAATTCAGGTAGAAAACAAACTAAATTTACTTGTCAGCACCAAAAACAGCCAATTGTCAGAGAACAGACACCTTGGTTCTTTAGTCTCCAGACTTCTCCTGGGCCTCACTGTTGCATAAATTGCAGCTTTCCTGTTCCTGAACAGAACCACAGTCCTGACCAGTCACCCTAAAAACAGAATCATGTCTGGATGGGTCTCACCTCTGCCATCTCTGACATTACAGCAAAAGACCACATGAAATACTGCCACCATTCCATCTGGCCTGGTTGCAGGGGGTGGGGAGCCTGGGATAAGGTCTAACAAAGGACAGCAAGGACACAGAAGAGCAGCTCTTGGGAATGCCACAACCAGCACTGCCCAGCCATTGACCCCACTAATGGCCACTGACTAATGGCATGTCCTGCAGCTGATCCCAGCTTCAACTGCACTCTGCCAAGAGGGAGAGATAAATGCAAAACACAGTCTCGGACCCTGGATGTTAGTTACCCCATCAGTCCCACTTTTTCCCCTATTTCATCTCACCTGATCCTCGTCCATCCCTACTCAACAGCCCAAGGCCCTTACTGCAAAGACAACATCAACATCTGAAACTGTGCCAGATTTAGAGACCATTACATTCTGCCCGGCCACAAACAGGGCTGTGAACCAATGCAGTGCTTTTAAAACAAGTGTGTCAACCCTCCTCAAAGTGAACAGCAGCTATTCTTGGAGCATCTGTTTTACTCAAAGGGCTGGCAGGAGTATATTAGATTAAAACAAACCCATATGCATTACAAAATAGAAAAAAACTTTGAGATAATTTGGAAGATGGGATTTCCAAAAAGTTTTCCTAAAGCGGATTGACTTCAACTGTGTCCCCAGAATGCCTGTTTACTCTTCTCCAGAAGAAGTCTGAGAAGCATGCCATTGCGTGCACTTGGAGCCTAAGGCTCAGGCAGTAAAAGGTCCCCAGGGGGCACACCCTTAAGTGTGGCGTGAACAACGATCAACCACCTCATTACAGAATTCCCTATCAAACCTGTGAGGAGTCTACAGTTTGGGGTGTCCTCAGCATCCAGTCCCATTTCCCCTTCCTAACTCCTAGACATATAGGGTTATGTATCCACCCCTCTCCCACACAGCCCATCTACTTAGAAAAAAGTTGATCCAACCCCAATTCTAGGAGTAGATATCATTTTTTTTAAGCCACAGAATTCATGCCAGTTTTCTGGCTTCAGTCTTTGGTCTGAGGTGGGCATATGACTCAGTGGCCTACCCAGGGTGAATCTCAGGACTCACTTGGAACTCTAGGACAGAAGCATTCTCTCTCCTTCTATACAGTGTGTGAATGCAAAGCCTGGAATGCTGCAGCTGCTTGGCCACTCTGAAGCCTCAAAATGAAGACAATATCATGGAAGGCAGAGCAGACATACAGAAAGAAACAAAGTCATTGGTGACATCAGTGAGCCATGAAATCAAACCAGCTCTGAAAGCTAAACTACTTCTAGACTTTTAGGTACACAGGTGAATACATCTCCTTTTATTGTTTAAGGCAGGCTGGGTTCGGTGCCTGTTACTTGCAACAAGCACATCCTAACATGACCCAATACTTCTTACTAGCTCCAAAAAGCCTCATCCTACCCAGAGCTTCAGGTTCCATATGACTAGATCACAAGGGACTCACTAGGATCAGAAGGGGTTGTGAATGCTCCAGAGAGTTGATAACTCTCATCCAGAGGCACAGAAATCCCATGTGAGAGCTCTGTGCAGGCAGACACTGTTTCTTACTTCTAGACATTCAGGGGGTAGATGGATGGCAGGACGGAGGAACAGGTTCACCTGATCCACAGCTGGCTGCTGAGGCTGTGGGTGTACTCAGAGTTCACAGGCCTGGGCCAAGGGTCCATCCATTCCCTGGAGCCCTTATCAGCCATGGCTTCTGAACATACAAATTCAATAGGCTGCCCAGTATGCTGGCCTGACAGATCATCCTAGGTGATCACCCACTTTAATAGTATAAGACAATGCTGAAGAAACATAAAAGGGAACTAAAAAAAAAAAAAAAAAAAAGAAACAAACAAACAAACAAACCTGTATCTTGCTTGCAAGGAATTGTTTTCATTTTCTGGGAATGAATTTAAAAACAAAGTGAAGTACAAGAGTAAAATGTTGCATGTCATATTAACTCTTGCATCAGGCTAAACAATTTTGCAGCAACCCAGGAACAAAAACAAAGCGGGAGTATTATCAGAATAAAAGCCAGAAACAGATTTCCCAAGGGTGGTCTTACATGACATATGGGGTTGGGAGTATGGTAATCAAATTTATCTTACAAAATTTATTTTAATTACAAAAGTAATACATGTTTGTCTTAATGAGTCATAGAATGCAGAGGTCTATAAAAGTAACTTTCCCCTGTCCCCACATCACATCCCACCGGGGTACTCTAAGTTAACAAAATACACATGAACATATGTACACATTTATAAAATCCCCCCTCCCATTTAAAAATAAATGTAGGATCAAACTATACATAGTACTCTATAACCTGCTTTTTTTGCTTAAAATATGATCCAATATGATGTAGTTTTTAAATTATGAAATGAAAGAACACATCTCATGGAAATGGTGGTTCTACAACATCACAGAAAACCTTAATTGATATAACTATCTAGAAGCAAAAAGCAATTTTCTGCTTTTGTTTTATAGCAGAAAGGGCAGTCCTAAAATAGTTCAGAAAATAAAATTATATAAGACTAAAGCCCAGACATTTTGTCTGCCAAAGACTCATGAATGCTAAGGCTTGGCATTTTATTAAAAAGGGGATTGTTTTATTTTTAATGGCCACAACAAATCAGGTATTTGAATGCATGTAATGTTCTACCCTCCTCCATCCTATTTTCAATTCATCCAAAAGTAAATCGCGCATCTTAGAGCCAAAAAGAAAAATGATCGGCAACATTAGCTATGATATAATTATTCCTCTTATCTCCATCTCAATGGGCAATGTTTAAAGTCTGTGTTTTACTTCATATCAGACCATACTTTCAATTAAAGCTGCAGAACCATCAGATTTTCCCACCCTGAAAGTCGAACCACTATACTCTAAGGGAAGGTGACACCAGGCCTCATTGCCAAACCAAACGATACCACTTCCCAGCTCTGCAACAGGGCTTTATAACTTTTCCATTTGAATCAGCATTTTAAATAACTGCATCTCTGAACTGTAACTACACCTCACTTTAGCAGCCAGTTATCAAATTAATATTCCAAAAGCGGTATTCATACATTTCTTGTTTCCATCAACTTTCCTCCACCTCCAACGATCCAAATAAAGAAAGAAAAGAAGCTCAATTCCCAGATGATGTCAATTATTTCATAAAGAAATTACACAAAGTTATCCTTGAAACATGATTGGCTCTCTGGAAAGGACAGCTACGTGTGACATAAATAACAGATTTGCATAAAATTTCTCCTACTAATGTATACATTCATATATTTTCATTTTTTGTGTACAACATCCTACTTTCATATAGCAGATGTGGTAGATTGAATTATATACCCCATCATAGACATGCTCGTAATCTTTATCCACATTCCCGTGTTTATGAACCTGTTAAACTAGGATCTCTTGAAGATGTTATTTTTAGTTAAAATGTGGCCCAAACCAGATAATAAAAAATATATTTACAGCCTCCCCCTCCCCAGCCCCGAGGATCTGGGGGAAGGTGCAGATGTGTTGGACATCCTCACCTGGACTGGTGTTGATGTTGTCACAAACATTAGGACTGGCGGTTTGATGTGCTGAGCCCTTGAGCATGGGACTTGCCCTTATGAAGCTCATTACCACAAAGGAGAGTCTAAAGTTGTATGTAATGGTGCCTAAGAGTCTCCCCCTGAGTACCTCTTTGTTGCTCAGATGTGGCCCTCTCCCTCTCTAACTGAGCCATCTCAACAGGTGAACTCGCTGTCCTCCCCCCTACGTGGGACCCGACTCCCAGGGGTGTAAATCTCCCTGGAAATGCAGAATATGACTCCCGAGGATGAATGTGGACCCAGCATCGTGGGACTGAGAGTATCTTCTTGACCAAAAGGGGGATGCAAAATGAGATGAAATAGTTTCAGTGGCTGAGAGATTTCAAATGGAGTCGAGAGGTCACTCTGGTGGACATTCTTACGCACTATATAGATAACACCTCTTAGGTTTTAATGTACTGGAATAGCTAGAAGTAAATACCTGAAACTACCAAACTCCAACCCAGCAGTCTGGACTCCTCCTGAAGACAATTATATAATAATGTAGATTACAAGGGGTGACAGTGTGATTGTGAAGACCTTGTGGATCACACCCCCTTTATCTAGTGTATGGATGAGTAGAAAAATGGGGATAAAAACTAAAGGACAAATGGGGTGGGATAAGGGGATGATTTGGGTGTTCTTTTTTCACTTTTATTTTTTATTCTTGTTCTGGTTCTTTCTGATGTAAGGAAAATGTTCAGAGATAGATTGTGGTGATGAACGCATAACTATGTTATCATACTGTGGACAGTGGATTGTACACCATGGATGATTGTATGGTGTGTGAATGTATTTCAATAAAACTGAATTTAATAAAAAAAAAAAAAATATGTGGCCCAACCGAAGCAGGGTGGGCCTGAATCCGGAAGCCAGATCAGAGAAGGCACAGGGAGAGGTAGAAGTCAGCAGGAGCCCAGAAGAAGCAGCAGAGGACATCGACATGAGACAGGAAAGCCAGGAACACAAGGACTGCTGGCAAGCCAGCACCAGAACACCACAGTCTTCAGGGAGAAAGCAAGCCTGGCCAATATCTAGATTTTAGACTTCTTCTAGCCTCAAAACCACGAGCCAATAAATTTCTGTTGTTTAAGTTAACCCACTGTGTGGTATCTGTCACAGCAGCTCAGGCAAACTCAAGACAGCAGGCCATGACTATTCCCAAATCTCCAGGGACCAAACATATTCCTATCTGGTAATTTTGCTCCTGTCCCTACTAACTACGAATGTGAAGATGGTTCATGTCCTTTTGACAGTTCACTGCCTTGCCTTTTAATTGGTGGCAGCTCCTCAATGATCAGACCTTGCTTATCTTATGAAGGCACCCAAGAAGGTGCCTATGGGATTTCAAAATTCCTTCATAGGCAAGAAATAAAGTATCCAGTACAATACTCTGCATACAGCTGGCACTCTACCAAAACACCATTTGGAAAGCAGACTCACTTGACTCTAATCAATATTACACATGTACCAAATCAGCAAACTCTCAAAACTCTTACTGAAGGTATCAACAGATACCCCTGGACCCTAACAAACAGACAGAAAAAAGAGCAAAGAGTCTGAGGAAGAACAGCCAGCTATGCCAAAAAATGCAACATCTAAACTCTGTGGATGATCTTCAGTGTATACTCACATATACTTCGTTATGGTCAAAACGCTTTCTGAGGTTATCGATGAAGGTGTCCTCATTCAGAGGCTCTAAAAGAACCATATCACCAACTCCAATCATATTGTCCAAAAGTGACGTTTTCACCTCCGTTTTGGCCATCGTTTCCTGCTGTGGGAGAGAAAAAAAGAGGTCAAGTTAAATGAGCAAAATTATTTCAGATGGGTTCTTGGCACCCTCAAAGAAATGAAACATGGATAGTTCTAAATGGCCCTCACCTACCTCACAAAATGTCCTAACTGCCCCTCCCCACCACCCACATCAGGAGCCACTGGCATGGTTGCAGTCGCTGCCAAGCTGCTCAAGTCTCATTTGTCAATCTGCTGGCACAAACGAACCTCCCTCCCTGCTCATCCTCCCAGGCAAAGTCCACCTGCAGAAAGGGCCACTAGAAAACCACAGACTCTGTTTCCTTCTTTAAACCAGCCCCTCTCCCCAACCAGAAGTTGCAAACCCTCCAGCAAGAGAGCCTGCCCTATCCCCTTCCACCAGTCTTTGTGTCTCCATGCTAGACTTGAACCTGTATGAATCTGCACCCTCCAGCATTCCAAGATGAAATTCAGAATGCATTCCCAAGAGATAATGTTCCACAAATGATGCTGCTAACACTTATTAGTACTTATCACATCTCAGATACTATACCAGGAACTTTACATGCATTAATTGATTTAATATATTAACTATTAGAGACTGCTATCATGATCCCCATTTTAAGATAAAGAAGTTGAAGTTCAGAGTGATTAAGAACTGTGCTTAATGTAACACAGTTAAGAGTCTGTTACATTTTGTATTAAAGAACTCAATCACTAATTTTAACACAGCATCTGTAGGGGCAAATGTCCATTCCAGGCACTCAAAACTGACATAGGAAGAAAAGAATACAAACCACTTATAAATCAGAGGTTGCCTATAGTATAACCTGCCAAGAGTGACCTCAATATTCTTAATTCTTATTCCAACAGACATGCCACAATAATAGCAAAATGAAATTAACATGAAATGAATACACCAAAAATACTACAGTTTCCCTTTGGCTCAGTGTGAAAGTCTACTAAGTAGAAAAAGAGGCACACTATAAAGGAGCATTCTACCCCTACTACCAGTGTACACGGTGGCCAACCAATCAACCAACGGTGGAAAGCTAAATCCCCAAGGCTTCAAATCAGATCGCTGTCAAGAGCACTAAAATTTTTTCATATATTTAATATACGCACATAGTAAAGTGTGTGTATGCATGTGCACATGCACACATGTTACCTCTTCCAATGCTACCGGGTTTCAGAACTAAACTGATCTGCGCTATTCCCTCTAAATGTATCCAATGCTGAAGTCAGCTTTGTATAACCTCAGTATGCTAACACTGAATAATACCTCAGTATACTAATAAATACATTAAGTATATTCATGCCCCTACTACGGAGAGAAAAGTACATTTGATCCTTTGCATTAAGGAGTCATGCAGGCATACTAGATCTCACAGAGGTTGGTCTGCTTGCTTAGGTCTTAACAATCTAAATAAATGCCTCCTACTCTAGTCTAGAACACAGTATGTCTCTTAAAAGTAATAGAAACTACAATTAGTTGAGCTACATTAAATAGAACTGGGAAGGATGTTTTAGTTTCCTGGGCCACTCAAGCAAATACCATGACATGGTTCAGCTTAAATAATGGGAATTCATTCACTCATGGTTTTACAGGCTGGGAAAATGTCCAAATCAAGGCATCATCAACGTGGCATTCCGGGGCTGGCTGCCAGTGATCCTTGGTCCTTAGTTTGCCACATGGCAAGACACATGGCAGCCTCTCCTGATCTCTCCCTTCTCTTTCAGCTTCCAGCTGCTTCCACTGTGGCTTTTCTCTCTCTTCAAATTTCATTGTCTTATAAAGGACTCCAGTAATGGCAATAACACCCTACCTGATTGAGGTGGGTCAAACTTTAACTGAAGTAACCTCATCAAAAGGTCCTACTTACAATGGTTTCACACCCACAGGAATGGATTGACTTTAAGAACATGCTTTTCTGGGGTACACACAATTCCAAACCACCACAAAGGACTAGCAATTTAGTAATTCTCTGCTATTAATTACTAGTAATATATATGAATCCACAAACACATTCTTTATTTCTGATCTTATTTTTCTTAAATCAAAAAGTGCTTTCTGAAGAGTCAAAAAAAGAAGCCCAGATGAAACTGAGAGGCCCTCCCGCAAACAAAAACAATGAAATAAGGGAGTATTTAATATTTAAAAGAAAAAAATAGAGTAATTTTTTTGATAATATATATTTTTAAAATTAATGCCAACTATGCCTGGAAAAGAGTCTCCAGATTTCACTAAAACCTAACAATAGCAGCCCTAAGAATGTTTTCATGCATTTTGAAGTAGGCTAGGACGTGTTTTAGAACAAACTAGATGGGGTGGGCACCTGTCATTCTCTGGAGATGCAGGAGAAGCTAAGTACATCCAGTCCAACGCCAAGTCCATAGAAAGACTTGCATGAATAGGAAAGTGAGTGCCCAACCTTTGTCACAATAAATGAACATTTAAATCAAATTTCAAGTTCTCAGACACCATGTAATGCTAAAAGCACTCTAGTTGAGATGCATTACATATAATTTGGCAGGCGAGGGAAGAACAGCTTAGGAATTAAGGGGGAAGTCAACCTGAGCCGGGTTTCAGAAATAACCACCTCAAACCAGCAATTTAATTTAAGCCAAGAGGTTGAATGGGAACTCTTTGTCCCTGGGGTGGATTCCTGAATATAAAGTTTATTTATAGAAAAAGCTGCAGAAAGACAACAGGGCTTTGCTGCAGGTAGCAATAATTAAGCAGCCAATCTTTCTCTGTAATTGAAACTGTATCACCATCTTTTCAAAAATAAGTTCAAAGCAAATTTGCATAGGTTCTAATTTTTACACTTCTATCCCAACTTTATAATCTGAAGGGGTGGGGAGTAAAAATAAATGCTGAACCCCATGGGGATAAAACAAAGATAAATGGTAAAAGTGAAAAAATCTGAAACTTTTTGCAAACCAAAACACAACAACAAGGCAAAACCGAACTGTAAAGGTGATCCCCACACCTATTTAGTCATTCAAGCGCAGTTTTTGTTTGGTTTTGGATTTTGGATTTTTTTAGCAGCTAGGTATCTTGGGGGAGGAAAACTCAAGGTAATAAAGGGACACCTAGAAGACGGCTTGGAGTACTTCCGTATCTTCCCACAAATGGACTGTTTTCCCAGATTGCAACCACAGTACAACCACCGCCTTGGTTTGGTTCACTTTGCCATCTCAGTGAAATCAGTTGGTATATCTGCTCCACCAAAAGAGATTCACTTGTGTCTTTTCTGAAGAAGTTAGGCTTACCACGGTGACAAATTTCAGAATCACTTGCCAACACAACATTTCCATAAGTCATCATAAGAATTCATGTGGGGTTGTCGGGAGAATAAAAAGAGAATGTATACAGAGCACTGAGGTTCTTTTTTGGTTAACACATACATGCAACATTGGAAAAAAGGATCTCTCTACCTCTGGATGGCGTGACTTGCAGGTGTGACATTTGGAGCTGCTGCAGCCATCCTTGCTTTCATGAGGGGAGCTAGTCTGAGGGGGAAGACAATGCATGGAGGAAGGCAGGGTAAAAAACACCACCAGAGAATTAGTGCTGGAGTCCCAGATGACCTCACCCACCTCTGGATCCAATTGCACTTTAAGGCTGCCCCTCATCTCTCTTGAGTCTTCAGTTACATAAGCCAATTAAGTCCCTACTGTTGTAAGCTGCTTGAATCGGATTTCCTACTATTTGCAACAGAAAACATCTTACCTAATAAAACAAACTGGAACCAGGAAGTGGAGTGTTACAAGTCACACCCTAGAAAGCATAGAGTGGCTAAGGCCACAGAGAGCATGGCATGACGCCCTACCACTATCCTAGCCTGGCAAGATGACCCTCTTTGATATTTAATAGTGAAACAGGTGATTAAACCACGGTCTGCTGCACCTGGAGATTTGGACCTTCTACCTGCAATATTAGGGAATTTGAGGAAAATTCAGGATGCCAGAGTATGCACTGAACTCATTCTTAAGGGTCCACAAGAAAAGGACAAACTTGCTGCAAAACAGGCCTCTCTGAAAGGACAGAGAGGAGATACCCTGCCTGTAATCCAAACTGACTGGGCAGCCACTGACCTGGGACTGATGAAGTTTGTACTGGCAGAGGTACAGAGGTGGAAGCCAAAGAAGAGATGTGAGCTGTCCCAAGCACCTCCTGTTCTGTGTTCCATGGCCTGAGGAAAGGGATATACACTCCCACCATGAAGATGCAGACTTTAGAATTGGAGGCACCACCCCCACTCTATTGCTTCTTAGGCTTCTTACTGTCCCCAGCAGGATTCTATTAAACCAAGAACTAAGGCAGTGTGTCTGCAGAGCACCAAGGCCAGATCCAATTTTCGGGAGACAAACTCTGACCAAGTCCTAGGTCAAAAACCTTGGGGCTTGGCAGTATCTCTGGTTTTGGTTACTAGTCCATGGAAGCAAATAATCCTTAAAAGCCAACATTTTTTTTTCCAGGAGTTATAATGCCAAAGAAGTTTCCAGCTAACAGTGGTTTGTGATTGATTGATCCTTAAGGCAATCAAGCCCAAGACTCTCCAACTCATAAGAATAGGCAAAGAACTACTAAAGCACTGCAGCCCCCGACAAAGGCACCTTCCCCAATGCTCATCTCAGATGTGGCCCTGGAAGACAAACGGACAAAGAGGATCATCTCAGAGAACAGAACTTCCAAGGAGAGGGTGACAGTGTTTTCAGTCAGACAGAGGATAGCTGCATTATGTTTGGTGGAGGCATTTTCTTTTCCTAAATAAGAGTATGGTAGGAAGGGCATATGTGAATGTTGGGCAGCCAAAAGGGAGCACCATAACAGACATTTATTTTTTTGAAGGGAAGACAGCATCCAGTTTACCACCATGTTCCTATTTGCACCTAATCTTCTTTTCAGGGAATCCTATACATACACACAGTTGTAAATGATCTCGTGAGAGGTAGGGCCCACTTCCCTTGAGAGAATCCCAAGGAGAAATCCTCTTTCCCTCCACCCCAGGACAGGCAGGAGGTGGGAACATGAGTTAGAGGCAGCTAGATACTCCTGGGACTTTGAATCTTGGGTGATGATGAAGCAGATGTTGACGGCTGTAAGTTGTACTCATCACTCACGGCAGCGGCAGCCTGAAGACCAGGTAATTCTTGCAGCGTGTCTTCTGCTATCTGCTATGGTTCCTGCTGCACAGCCCTTCAGCCTTTCCTTGGTTTCTGCTTATCTTCCAAGCCTGTATCCTCCCTGATCTTCCAATCACTCTATAATTCTGAATGAGTCTCTGAATTCATTCTTTGTTGCCCAGCAACCAAGAACCCTAACAACTGATATGAACACTAAACACACCGCCAAACTTATAGTAAGCAGCCTACCACTGATAGACCTTTATTATTATATAAAACCTAAGCTTTTCTCCCCAACTTGATGACTATCTACATAATACAATCGCATGAGCCCAGAGAGGCTGAGGGAGCTGCTGGAGGAGTCACAAAGGACTTGGAAGTAGGTTGCATTTATCTCAGGGTGCTGATTTAGCTCAGCCACCAGCCCAGGTAGTAGTGCCAGGAGCTACAGGGCTGCTCCAGCTCTTTCCAGCTGTTTGTCCACCCAAGAAAATTAAATATATGATTGCAATCATTCCTCCCCACCACCCACCCCCACCCCCCCGCTCTCATCTCAAAAAAACTATTATATTTCAGTGTACACTAATTCATTTACTGGCATCATCTCCAGCATTAAGATATTTAAAATGTTCAAAATATCGTTTCAAAAAGTCCTCAAACTTCAAAAGCAGCATAAACATCCTATAACATATTAAAAAGGCCATCTGTGACCTAACATTTAAATATAACTAGTGTATCCAAACTGCCAACCTTCAATGACAAGCCACCTACCATGTTACCATCATCAGTGCTAAGGGGATGCCAGCTAAGGGGATGCCAGCCAGTGCTAAGGGGAGACCAGCATTTTCCAAGCCATTAGCCTCCCCCCTCACATACACATACACACAGAAAATCCTAGATCAAACGGATATTCATGTGAAATGTGCCGTCATTCCACTATTCAAAATCAAAACAGCAATGTTGCAAAACTATTCTAAATTAATAACTAAGAAAGGATGCCCCATAAGCTGTAGTAATGCATCTGGTACCCCATCCCCACTGAATCCAAAGTTTTCAGAATACCAAAGATGAGAGTAAATGTATTATTTTAAGTTGAAGCTGTTTTACTACAGGATTTGAAAGAACATTCACAATGTACAACTATGTAATGGTACTGTAAACAATCGAAAGTACAATTTGTTTTGTATGACTGCGTGGTATGTGAATATATCTCAATAAAATGATGATTAAAAAAAAAAAAAAAAAAAAAAAAAAAAAGTAACCAGAAAGCATAAATTGGTCACCAAGAAGGTGGCAGATGATGTCTCAACAGCACTAGTGAAAGCCATAGGTAGTTGAATATTAACTTTGATGTGTCAAAATAAAATACAGATAACCCAGAAAAAAAAAAAAAATAAAATAAAAAAAAAAAAAAAAAAAAAAAAAAAAAGAAAGAACATTCACAAATAAGGCTGAGGTTGCAATGATTAACAACAAGAATTAATATTAAATCACTCAATTTTAAACTTGAAGGGACTTTCAAAGCAAAGGGCAGGGAGCCACTTACAGGAAAACTGAATGAAGGCGGTTATCTATTGCCTTGGTAATTGCAAATGAGGACATTTAAAAATACATCTATTAAAATGCCAGTGGCAATATACATCAGAGGCAGCACCCACAGGGGGTCTTCTTAGCTTAAAAGCAATTGTTTTTTATCTGACTCCACTGCACTCATTAACCTCCTTGTAAGGGGGTCATGTATGCATGACAGGCTTTCTTTAGAGAATTAGCTCCTTGGTGTCAAGAGAAATAAACATCTTATTCATCTTTATTTCCCCAAAAGCAAAGTGCAGAGCCTCTTGCACATGGTAGGCATTCACTGAAATACAAAAGGAAAATGAGTATGCAAATTCATAAATGACAACTGATTCATACAACAGTGTACATTTCACAGCTGTCATCAGACCAGAAGGCAAAATAATGACTGCAGATTCAAGCCACTTGCATCCAGTCCTCTAAAAGCATAATATTATAAACAAAGGACAGGAAACAGAATTGAGCCACTTGGCTCCAAATGAGATCACTAATGTTTTACAAATAACATGAGAAACATATTTCTGTAAGAAAATGGGGCCAATGTGGCAAGATTTCATGAACAAAATAAGTCTTAGCAAATCCTGATGGCAAAACAAAAGCAAGAGAGTGGCCAAGTCCATAGGATACAGTTCAGTACTTAACATAATGAGCTAAGTGACTGAGAAAAGCTGGAATTTCCTTCCTTGTAGATCTTTTAAAATAGTACCAAATCTCATCTTTCTGAAAGGGCTTGGACTAAATGTCCACACAATTCAGTTCAACCACCATTTACAGTATTGAGTCCTGTTGCATTCTGTTCTGGCATTGTGTTAAACGCTAAGGAAGCACTGGGAACAAATCACAGCACCTCCTCCTCCTGCCCCCACTACCCCCAGAAGCTCACGTCCAACAAGAGAGTAGAGGCAAGAAAACAGGCCACTCTGGAAATTTCAAATGACCATTTTAATGACTAAAAGTGATATGCATTCATTATAGAAAAAAAAGTCAGAAAACGCAGATGAATAAACAAAACAAAACAGTAAAAAAAAAATGTAAACACAATTTCCACACCCTCATCCTTTGGTCGGAATCCTTTTGAATTCATTAGAATTCTTTGGAAATCTGATTTTTATAACCAATGCAATGGCCATCAGTTCTGACTAAACTTTGATGTATATTTCCACCTCATGGTAGGACTATGAAGCAGATCAGTAGCATATGGCTGTAAACTTGTGGGGCTACACCAATAATACCTCACCACTTTTAAATTCAGTCAAACTGAGTAGCCATCCACCCCCTTAGTCTTACCTTCCCCTATTTCTGAATTAGCAATCCTTTTCACCACCAGCCAGCCCTGGCCATCTCTCCGCTTGGCTGTGTACAACATGTTTGAAACTTGTGTCTTCTAACATCTTACTACAAAATAACAACCAAAGTGTCACATATACACATACACACATGAACTCTTATTCCTCCTAAATTCCACAGTCAAAACTGACTCAGTTTCTCCTCGTTGGCTCCTCCCATTCTCTTACTTCCTCCCCCATATCCAACCTGTCTCAAAATATCACCCTAGTCTTGCCCAGCAACTACAGCCCCTATCAACCCTCTCCTCCTCCATCCATGCACCACACTGTTCCCAAATCACAATCTGATCAGATTACATCCTGCTTCAAATCCTTCAATAACTCTCCAGTGTCTTTAGGCCAATATTCAAATTCCTAAAGCAGAAAACACAAGACTCTGGCACTTGACTTGCCTTCCTCCTTATTCTCACCTCTCCCTAGTGAAGCTTCCAGCACCTCAGCTAAACCTCACACAACCCAGGAACCAAGCCCCGTCCTTATGTGCAAGGCCTCCTCTGCCCTGGCTGCTCCAATTCACTCCAAAAGTCTCAGAAGACATTCTGGACCCCCTGATTCCTTCAGAGAATCTAACCATTCCCTGCAAGAGTGAATCTTAACTACAGAGATGCGCCATCACAACCACCAATCTCCCCATCATCTGACAGCACCTTTGATAAGGCATAGCTAAGTGGGCCATTGGTGTACAGCGACCCAAACAATGCCAGCTTCCACGGATCTGGAATCAGGACACTGTGACTAGAGTCAGGTGGCTGGAAGCACTGGATGGGAAATTCTAGTAGATCCAGCGAACGGAATATCATTCAGGAGAGCCTTGTGGTGCTCCTGCAGAGGAAGCCTGCCTAGGAGAGAAAAGAAGCACAAATGCAGAGAAGCAGAGATAACAGATCACGTGGACCAAATGCTGCCTTAGATGCCAAGAGGGGTTCCAGTTCTAGGCCCTCAAGAAGTTCAGCTGAACTTTTTGTCTTAAATAAATCCCCCTTGACATAATCCAGTGGGAGTAACCATTCCTTATAGGCAGCTGTGTTCTGAGCAAGCCAGCATACCACCATTGCAATTGTTGGTTTGCTGGTCTACCCCTCCCCTGGAGAGGGGTTTGAGTTCTCAGTGTGTGACGTCCCACTGCCTGGCAGAGGCTGACACACAGGACTCTGGTTGGTGGAGTAAATGAAGGAATGCACATTAGAGAGGTACAGCTCATTCTTTCTTCCAGGATTGTTTCCATTATCTCTACTCAAGCCAGGTCACAAACTGGCAAAGGATAATCAGAGACATCAGATATACCAAGAACATCTTCATGAAGCCCTCAAGTTAGAAGCCAAAGGACATGACATGTTCTCAGGGTCTCTCCAGCATTTACCAACCTAAAGCCTAAGCAGAATGAAAACTGGATTCCTGAAAACTATTTACTCAAGCAGCTTGGTTCTCCAGGGAGGTGGGGCTGGGAAGCCACACAGAACCACACAGAGAGCTTTGCAAGTTCCCCAGAGTATATGAGAAAGTGGAAAATGTATCTGTGAAAAGGCTCCCAGGTAATGCTGACTTTCATTCCTATTAGCACACTTCCTTAGAGAAACTTCCAGATGTGTCTATTTAAAGTATAGTTATCTGATTTTCCAATACTTTACCACCACTCTTAAAGCCACCACATATTGAGGGTTTTTCCGCATTCTCTCTAAAGCTTTCTGCTAAGAACATTTAATGGACTGCTAGTAGGAGAACTTTTGTTAGAATGAAATCTTATTAGAGAAGAAAGAGGCACAACTACTGGGCAATTTCCATACAGTATATTGTTGCCTTTGTTCAAACTCAGGATAATACAAAGGACACTAAAGTACCCAGCAATGAGGAAATCAAACAGATTTGAAAAGGGAGTGAAAACAAACAGATTGCGGTGGTGTGGAGCTGTATGTTCTCCAGAAAAACATGTCTTAAAGTTAATTCATCCCTGTGGGTGTGAACTGATTGTAAGTAGGACCTCTTTGACAAGCTTACTTCAGTTAAGGTGTGGCCCACCTCAATCAGGATGGGTCTTAATCCTATTATTAGATGTCTTTATAGACAAAGTGAAATTTAGACAGAAAAAGCCAATGGAAGTACTGAAAGTCAACAGAACAGGGAAGAGAAAAGAGAGGCCACCATGTGCATTGCCATGTGACAGAGGAGATCAAGGACCAAGGATCACCGGGAGCCAGCCCCAGAAGGCCGATCTTTGGAAGAAAGCATCACCTCGATAAGGCCTTGATTTGGAATTTCCCAGCCTCAAAACTGTGAGCGAATAAATTCCCATTGTTTAAGCCTGCCCACTGCAAGGTATTTACCCAAGGAAACCAAAACACAGATAAAAGTCAAAGGAAACCCATGTACCATAAAGCCTGACTCCAATAGAAAAAGCTCCGGTGAATGAAAGGGGCAATGAACTCAACGCTCTGATCATCTAAGAATTAATACCCCAGAGGGTGTCTCTGCATAGGCAATGGATGGACCGAGAAACACCAAGTACCAACGTCAAGGTTTGTTTCTGTCTGGGTATGGAAAGGCTGGCCTTATAAACAAAAGCCATCAACCAGGAGTTAGGCCACCCTTACTCCCTGGCACCAGCCAGTTATCAAAGATTTGAAAAATGTTATCTAGAACTTTACAATTTGTAAGTGACAGGGGAAAAAAAAAAGTTTTCCCAAGTGTAGAAAGTCAGTTTGATGAACATAATATATTAGCTAGACTAATTAGAAGGATTTTTGAGTTAAAAATAAAACTGGCTGCTATAACAACATGGAAGGTTTTAGAACTATCTCTTCTGGTGAATTAGCAAAATATCTAAGTGCCTTTCTTTATAATTAAAGAGCTAGGAGACAGACCTTAGGCTCCCAGGCAAAACCTTCTTTCAACACAGGAAGAAATGGACCCAGTTTTAATTGTTTTACCTAAGGTAAAACAACTGTTTTAGAAGAGCCAGGCTAGGATGAAGCTTTCCTGACTGGTCTGAGAGTGTCTTGCACATTTCTTATACTGCACATACCCTTCAATCTAATTCCTAAAAGCACTGACAGGCAAACTCTTTCTACCACATCCATTTTGTTTTATTTTGTTTTCAAAGAAATCACGACTTCTACATTAAGAAAAAGCAACTTTCTACAAAATTTTTATAGCAGTCATTTACCAGAACTGAGAATTCCACTTTGCTCCATGCCAATATGGTAGAGCACAGGCTCTGTTACTACAGACCCAGGTTCAAATCCAAAGCAATTCATTACTGTAATTCAAATTTCTGATCTGAAATATGGATGACAATATCCATTCCATCGGATTATCATGCAGACCAGGTGAGAAAGTACAGACCTCAAGCACCTAGAAATATCTCCCTACACATTAATTCCCTCCCTCCCCTATTTCCATTTCTTCTTCTGACCCTGAAGAGCTCATATACTCCTCACTCCTGCCTTCTGTCAGGTGTGCCCAGGTAAATAACCTAGAGAGTTGCCTCGTTTGCAACAGACTTGCCATGGTGTTCAGTACCCTGAGGAGGCAATGCAGCCATCACCACTGTCTTCGCAGTCATTTCCCCAAAGAAGCTCTGAAGAGTCATGGCAGGAACAACTGCCAAAAAGGCAGGGTGACTTCAGAGAAATGCCACCCCCCCTCCCTGCAAGGCCAGATCAGAAAGCTCCCTGCCCCTCACTACACCCTTGCCCCATGGCCCCTCTCATCTGCTACATCCCAAGAAGGACCAGAATGGGTGGCAAGCTGCCCTGGCTTTAGGCATGAAACTGTGATCAGGCTATACAACTGGCACTGGATGTTAATGAGAATCAATGAGCTCATGTCTGACAAGGGCCAAGAGTTCCTACGGGACAAGGTAGCCAAAAATTATAAAACACTGTTATATCTAGAAACACAAACTCAGCTGCACGTGGGACATGCTAATTATAACCCATAGACTTCTCAACTTGTTCCCCCGAGATGGATAAAAAAAAATTCCAAGGAGGAGAATGTGTTTAAATTGGCAAATTTAAGCTCTTGGAACCCCGAGCTAAGTGTAAAACTGCTCAGATATAACTGGCACACCCTATAGCTTGGATTTATTCATGGCCCAAGCACAGACCCCAAATAATTACCCCACTAATGAACCGCGGGCTCGTCACATGGTCCCACCTCACCCCATGTTTAACATCTTCCTCGCCAAAGTCCATGTGCTCCCTTACCAACCTCCTGCTTAAACACTACCTGGAGGTTCATTCTTTCTGTTTCTCTTATACTTGATGAGGTCAATTGATCACTCAGATATGTTCCTCATTAAAATTCAAAATGCAGTGATTTGCATGGCCGTAGGCACTCACAAGGGCTTCCTGCACCCCCCAGTTTGGGGGCCACTCCATATGAGTTCTTCAAAACAAATGGCTAACTGAAGAGCCTATAAAATAGCCCGGACATACAGAGGCACAACTACCTTCTTCAAAAAAAAGACTCCTTCCCATCTTCTAGGCTCTTTTCAGTGACAATGGAGGGAAATGTACTCAATTTGGTGCAATCTTCTTATTGCCTGGGGTAAGGAAGGAAGTTATTTCTCAGGGAAACATCAGCTGTTGCATTCTGCAACAGAACCACAAGGATTAGAATGGCTAGCATGATGGTTCACCAAAAAACCCCAGAAGATCCAAGACCCAGAAGATCCAAGAAGATCACTGCTAGCTCACAGGGAAGTCCTGGCATATTGCAGCTACCCCCCAAACCTCAAGGTTTCCTCACAAAGCTGTCAATACTCATCTCCTAAGATTCTGTCCAGCCCAATTATAAATGGGCAAAAGACATGAAAAGACACTTCTCTGAAGAGGAAATACAAATGGCCAAGAAACACATGAAAAAATTGTTCAGCTTCACTAGCTACTACGGAGATGCAAATTAAGACCACAATGAGATACCATCTAAACACCGATTAGAATGGCTGCCATTTAAACAAACAGGAAACTACAAATGCTGGAGGGGATGTGGAGAAATTGGAACTCTTATTCATTGTTGGTGGACTGTATATGGTTCAGCCACTCTGGAAGTCAGTCTGGCAGCTTAGAAAACTAGATATAGAGCTAACCATTCGATCCAGCGATTGCACTTCTCGGTATATACCCGGAAGATCGGAAAGCAGTGACACGAACAGATATCTGCACGCCAATGTTCATAGCAGCATTATTCACAATTGCCAGATAGATGGAAACAACCCAAATGTCCTTCAACAGATGAGTGGATAAAGAAAATGTGGCATATACACACGATGGAATACTACACGGCAGTAAGAAAGAATGATCTCGTGAAACATATGACAACATGGATGAACCTTGAAGACATAATGCTGAGCGAAATAAGCCAGGCACAAAAAGAGAAATATTATATGCTACCACTAATGTGAACTTTGAAAAATGTAAAACAAATGGTTTATAATGTAGAATGTAGGGGAACTAGCAATAGAGAGCAATTAAGGAAGGGGGAACAATAATCCAAGAAGAAAAGATAAGCTATTTAACGTTCTGGGGATGCCCAGGAATGACTATGGTCTGTTAATTTCTGATGGATATAGTAGGAACAAGTTCACAGAAATGTTGCTATATTAGGTAACTTTCTTGGGATAAAGTAGGAACAGGTTGAAAGTTAAGCAGTTATCTTAGGTTAGTTGTCTTTTTCTTATTCCCTTGTTATGATCTCTTTGAAATTTTCTTTTATTGTATTTTTTTTTTTAATTTTTTTTTCATACAGTTGATTTAAAAAAGAAAGGAAAGTTAAAAAAAAAAAGAAAGAAAAACAAGGAAAAAAATATGTAGTGCCCCCTTGAGGAGCCTGTGGAGAATGCAGGGGTATTCGCCTACCGCACCTCGATGGTTGCTAACATGCCCACAGACATAGGGGACTGGTTGTTTGGTGGGTTGAGCCCTCTACCATAGGTTTTTCCCTTGGAAAGATGGTTGCTGTACAGGAGAGGCTAGGCCTCCCTATAATTGTGCCTAAGAGCCTCCTCCCGAATGCCTCTTTGTTGCTCAGATATGGCCCTCTCTCTCTGGCTAAGCCAACTTGAAAGGTGAAATCACTGCCCTCCCCCCCTACGTGGGATCAGATACCCAGGGGAGTGAATCTCCCTGGCAACGTGGAATATGACTCCCGGGGAGGAATGTAGACCCGGCATCGTGGGATGGAGAACATCTTCTTGACCAAAAGGGGGATGTGAAGGAAATGAAATAAGCTTCAGTGGCAGAGAGATTCCAAAAGGAGCCAAGAGGTCACTCTGGTGGGCACTCTTATGCACACTTTAGACAACCCTTTTTAGGTTCTAAAGAATTGGGGTAGATAATTGGGGTAAAGAAGTGGTGGATACCTGAAACTATCAAACTACAACCCAGAACCCATGAATCTCGAAGACAATTGTATAAAAATGTAGCTTATGAGGGGTGACAATGGGATTGGGAAAGCCATAAGGACCACACTCCCACTTTGTCTAGTTTATGGATGGATGAGTAGAAAAATAGGGGGAAGGAAACAAACAAACAGACAAAGGTACCCAGTGTTCTTTTTTACTTCAATTGCTCTTTTCACTTAATTATTATTCTTGTTATTTTTGTGTGTGTGCTAATGAAGGTGTCAAGGATTGATTTAGGTGATGAATGTACAACTATGTAATGGTACTGTGAACAATCGAATGTACGATTTGTTTTGTATGACTGTGTGGTATGTGAATATATCTCAATAAAATGAAGATTAAAAAAAAAAAAAAAAAAAAAGATTCTGTCCAGCTTCCATCATTGCTGACTCAACAAAAAGTCTCAACTCTGGAAAGTCTGAGTTCCTTCATTTGGGGTTGAGCATGGAGCCTGGGTCTGGTAATAAAGAATGCTAAAACCCAAAAAGCCAGTGAATGCCAGTCCACAAGAATCTTTCTCAATGACATTTACTCAGAGCTAAAGGAAAAGCAGCAGTCTTTATTCTGACCTCACTACCAAAAGAATTAAGGGTCTAACCATATACAGGACAGAAGCAAACAAAGAATCAACCAGACCTTCCTAAGAAAGGAAGCTCTGCACATTTACAACTACATGGTTAGTTGCAAAATGGCATTGGCTATTCTAATACATTCACCTAGTTATGAAAACAAAAAGGAGATTAAGGATTTTAAATTATGAAACCTATAAAGTAAAGGAAAAGAAAAGCATGCATTAAACAACAGTGCATCTTTGGGAACGCCTTAATACTCGTGTTTAAGAAAAAATTTTTTAGAATAATAAAATTTTAGAAGCTTCCTCAAGCAATTATCCACTAAAATAAAGTCCATTAAACTATGTAAACAAAGGGAAAGATGTTTATACATTTACAGTAGTGGTTCATGAATTAGTTGAGACCTGATCAAACAAAAATAGCTAAGATGTTCCAAAAAAAGATACTGATAATGCAAATTAAGAAGGTAAAACTACGTTGTCATTTAAAAAGAATTTTTAAAGGAAATAGCTAAATCACAGTGGGTTAGTTCACCTAAGTTGATTGAAATCAACAATCTTATATTAGTATTGGAAGTATTTTTCTGGGTCAAATGTTTCGAGCTTTTCTAATGTTGAAAGCATTACTGAATTTAAAATCAAATGCACCATAATTCTTATATATCTCTAAATATATTCTAAAAGTATTCATGAAGAACTGAAAGTCATACTCTACATAACCAATCAACTTATAAGGCAGACCACAACTAAAAGATATTTTAAGTCACAATTAAAATGTTTACTAACAATTGTTGACTTAAATTTGAATATAATGCTGCTAATTTCCAAAAGTTCTGTAGGCTACAGCAGTTAATTTCATATATTTACATTAAGAAACATATATACAAGTGGCCTCCCCACATGCACATACTTTTCTTTTCCTTGATTATACATACCACACACTTAACTTTTAAGGCTAGATAAAAATCAGTTTTTAAAGTCCATCAGCTTGATGAGGTATAGCACCATGCAATAAGGTTCCCCAAGGTAAGTCTTTGTAAGAAATAAAACATTCAATAGTGAACTACATCATATAAGCCTGATTAAGAAATGTTCATTTTCCTCTACAAATCGTTTTTCAAAAAAGGATTTTCAAAAAAAAACACTTTATATTGTCAATCATCATGCTAAAAGGCATAGAAACATAAAATTATAGCCCTACACTTAAGTCTCTAGATGACAGAGATATATAAATAGATTAGATAGATATTAAAAATGAGTTCTTTTTAAACAACATGATGAAAATGTCCCCCCAGTTTAGAAACTAAAACTGCTTACCGACTCCTGTTTCCATTGTTTTTTCCACTGATTTAACTGACACTTCAGTATTCAATTCATATCAAAGGGAGAGACAAACATTCGTTGTGACAGGGAGAACACACATAAGTACAAACAAATATTTTGCACAGAGATAAGAAGGGAAAATAGGTCAGTGTCCTGTGGTCTAGGTGGAAACGATCTCAACTTCCAACGAGAACGGTGTTAAATGATTAAACCAGGCGGGTCCCCCATGCAGAGCCCACTGAGCAGTGCACCTGTATACTCAAAGGAACTGGGCAGTACCATGGGAAGAATTAGAGACAAATTTACTGCTTCCAAGGCACTTAGGTCTGGTTTGGAAAGAAGCACTTAAAGCAATCCAATAAATAAAACGGTGCTCACACGGGAAGATGATTCACCTCAAAATGAAGAATGTAAGGAAAAAAAACATGTTTAGAGGTGGACCTAGGCTCATGGCATAGGAGGATCTGAGAACGACTGCTGAAGACGTGAAACTTGGCCTTGACCTTGCAGGATGAGTAGGTAGTGGTTAAAGTGGAAAAGAGAATTCCAAGCAAGAAGTACAAAGCATGTTCAGAAGACAGCGACTAGGCAGAAGAGCAGCAGCAGATGGCTGGTACAGGGTCCTGGAGGGCAGGGAAGCTGGGGTGAGAGGTAAGCAAGGCTAGACCGGGCACTAGAGCTATGGAGCTTACAGTTGTTGGCATGGTAGGTGTGGGTGGGGGGAGAGCAGGGGGGAGAGTTACACAGCCTAGCATATAATATGTGTATGCTGCAGTCACTACTAATGCTATTACAGCAAGACAGCAACAAGTGGTGATAGACAAACAGAAAACAAAATTGAGGACAAGCATTGTATACAGACAATAGGGAGCCACCAAAAAAAATGTTGAGCAGGGATAGAGACAACACAAGTTTTAAAGGAGGTTTAATCAGGGGAGAGCCTTATTTCGTCAACAGAGTGACTAGAAGCATGAAACAGGGCTGCTCTGTGCAGCTGTTCAATCTGTGCCCTGTATAAAAGATGGCCAGGAAGGGAGAAAACAGGGACTGAAATCAAGTCAAGCTCCTATGGGAGGAGCCTTTTTCTAATTGCACAGAGGCACTATACAAGCTAGCAGCAGCCTGGGCAGGGAAACCAATTGGGGAACGTATCTAGTAGCTCAGGGATAAGAACTCAGGTGGTACTAAGGGATATGAGACAAGAGGAGAAGTGTAACAGAAAACACAGATGAGTCAACTACAAAAGAGTGCGGGGGGACTAATCTGATTGACGGTGCAAGAGAGATAGAGACAAAGACTAAAGTAAAGTCCCTCTAGTCCAAGCGCATAGGGATTGACTGGTTGGTTCAAAGCCAAGTCAGTTAAAGTTGGAAGTTGTAAAAAAGGATACATATCTAAACATATTTTAAATTAAGCCCTATAAAATATATTTATTTGCCAAACTTACGCTATACCACTGAAGTCTTTCCATAAATGTCCACTGACTGTAGTACTAAGGGATCTTTCTCTTATAAACCATCCTCCAGGTCTAATTTCTTTAAAGAATGGAGAGCCTCTAAGGACTCCAGGGAAGCAACTTATGGTGGACTGCATACTCTTCACAGCTACTCAGTATCTCTTCTCTCCACAGGAGGATTTTACTTCCATGCATGGCTGAAGGCCAAGTGCAGTCAGCATGTGCTTCCCCAGTGCAGCCTCTCCCTCTGCAGCAGCAACCAGCTGATGCTCCCGGGTGCTGGCTCCATCAGACTGGGTCCTGGAGGAACACATGGCAGAGAACCGCCTCCTGAGCCTCAACAACACAGAGTGATTGAAAACGGACGAGTCATTGCTTCTGGCCACCAAGATCTCAGGTTTCACAAATGCACAACTTAACCTCACTACCCTGAACACTGGCAATGTTAACATGTTTAGATTTTTATGATCCCCCAAATACTTTACAGTTATCTCAGCCCCTCCTAACTCGACTGTAGTCATATTTAGAAACTCATCAGATGTTTTCCAAAGCCTTCAGATGAATTTTCATAGAAACAATAAATCTTTTTGCACACATATTTTAAATTATATTAATCTATAACAATAAGTACAGCTGGTATAAACAGGTTTGGGGATAAACACAAATGAAACTGGATAAGCATGCATCTCAGTTGGTGGGATCAGAAACTCAGAACACAATACAAGGTAGCCAACCCTCTGGCCTTGCACATTTAGCATGTTATGGGATCAGTTGATGTATTTTACAGAAGAAAAGAGAGGCATCAACTAATCTATCAGCTCTGGAGGTCACTAATGTACTAGTTTCCATATACCAATTATAATGATGAGTACTATCATAAAACCAGGTTAAAAATCTGATTGGTTTTTCAAAACTACATCCAACTACCCTGTTTATCCTATTCAAAATACATAGTCAGAATTGCTTAAGTAATTTTACAAAGCACAAAAATAACACTTCAAACCCACAAACAAACATAGAGCCAAGAAAACAATGGCACAAGTCATTCCATAAACTGGCTCTTAAAGATAGTAAAACTAAACACCTAAGTTTCTACTAAAAACCAAATTTAAGTTTCATACTTTAAAATCACATGCTTCTGTAAAATGGTCAAAAGAGATAAATGTTCCTCTCAAAGGGAATTTCACACTCTTTAGAAGGGCAAAGATTGCCCAGCAAAATCTGGGTGCTTCTTTTCTAGGTAACCAAGTAGTAAATCTATTCATAACTTACTATATACTTTTAGAAATCTTATATTCATCCTCTTCATGAAAAATATGATTTTTATCTACAAATGATATTGATATATTTTTCAATAGACTACTGAGAAAAATACTATGTGAACACATACATAGCAGAGACTCCAAAACAACCAAACATAGTTTAAATAACCTATCATATACTCACATGTCAACTCTGACCCACCAACACCATGCATGCAAAGCCTTCCTACTCCGCATCAGCTAGGATAACTCTTACCTTTATATAGTGTGGATTGCAAGGAAAAAAAAAGCGCCTCTGGGGAAAAAGACAGTCATGCTCACAAAAACAATTCCTCCCCCATCTCTACTGGGATAACTTCCCCCTCAGTCTTATTTTAACCAATATAGGCTCTTGAAAAGAAATGACCAAAACCAAACTTCAGAAAGAAAAACATTAATTTGATCAAAATGACGTGAACTCAGATATAAATTCTTAGTGCACTTTGCCCTGAACCAACATTCCTACTATGTTGGGTTTGTAAAACTGCAAGCTGATGGCCACAATAAGAGCAACTGCAAGGACAGGAAAATGAAATGGTTTAGTCTTATCATTCAACATAGTTGACTACAGAGTTAATCTGACACAGATTTTATGCCTGGAAAAGCAAATACTCTGCTACAGGAGACTGAGTTATGGATGAGGAGTTGAAAATAGATGAACTTGATTCCAAGGAAAGAAAAGGACACCTTGAAGAACTTGGACTCTTACGGGACCGGAAGGAGAAGGAATGAGTGCAAGGCCAGAAGAGCTCGGGTCACTGAAGCCAAGAGATGAGAGTGAGGATGCGGAGCAGATGGTCAACGGAGTGGATGGGGGGCAGCACAGGGAAGGAGGGAGACGAGAGGGCCGCTGGGCTTAGAATCCATCCTACAACCCCTTCTAGAGACTAGCCACCTCTGTCGTCCTTCCTCCACACCAAGGTTTCTGAAACGGCCTGCCTTTGGGTGTTGTCTCCTTACTCCACTCCCATCACTCAGCACAGGCCATTGAAACAACCTCAAATAAATTGTCACCCACCTGCTGCCCACTGTGCTTCCTCTTCCTCAAAACCCTCTCCTGCTGCAGTTTCCGTGTGGCCATTTCCTCCCTGTTGTCCTCTCAAACCTTCAGCCACTCCTTATTTTCCTCAGTGGCTTCTCCTTCCTCTAACTTGTCACAAAACAGTGGGCCTCAGAGTTCAACCACCCGCGTTCCTCTCTTCCCACACCACCCTCTGAGAGAGACCTGAACAACACCTATGGCTTCAACCGACATCTAGATGCCGATGGTCCCTGCAACGAGTGTCAGTGGGCCCTTCACTTCAACTGTCTGCTGAACCTCCCTCGCTGCCTGGACACCCACATCCCAAACTGAACCCATCACCTGCAGCCCCAAACTTGCTCCCTCTTGTATCCCGTCTGGGCTCACAGCACCACCATTCTCTCCTTTACACAAGCCAGAAACTTGGGAGTCATCCCAGACTCCAACTTTCCCTCTCCACTCTGATCCAGTCACCATACCCACGCCACAGATGAAAGAGGGGTAGAAAGGTTTTGCAATCATGAACCATTAATCTCATTTTCAATGTCTAATGTAAGGAAATTATCCAAATATGGAAAAGGCTGTATGTACAAAAAAAATGATCATCTGTATTATTTACGATAGCAGAGTAGCAGAAGCTACCCAAATGCCCAATCATGAAGTTATGGATGTTTCAGAAAATTATGGTAGTCAATGGAAATAATCTACAACTATAAAATTTATCATAAAAACTATGCAGCAATATAGTAAATATAGGTACTCTGCAATCATATATAAAAACTTACACATCAAAAAAACAGCTTGGAAAGGAATACATACAAATAACTATAATTGATACTTTAGGGTAGTAGGCTAATGAGCATTTTTTTAAGCTCCATTTTTCCAAACTTTCTGTGACATTCTTAAGACATTCTATAGTATAAAATAGCCAAAAGAGAGTGCTAGTAATCTTGGATTTTCTGAATTGCTTAGTTTCAAGATAAATGGGAAATTTACTATTGAATTCCTGTTTCCCTTCAGCTGCCATGCCACCTCCCTGTGGCATCTGTTGCAATATCCAATACAAACTCCCATAAAATAAAGTTTCCCCCTAATCCTATTATACTTGTAGCCTTCAGCATGAGCTCCTAAAAACTGATTAATTCTTTCAAGAAATCCAACTAGACATATAAACAGCTGCACAACTGGGCTCCCAACATCTGCCATGGTTATTAACTGTTCTAGTAAAAAAAGATCACCATGCACAAGCTGCTGCCAAGAGAGCAAATGTAAAGCTAGAAGCTAAATCACAGAGAAGGTGAAGTCGACTATATATCAAATGTCTGGCAGCTTCTCTGACTGCCAGGTAAGGTAGGGGCATTTTTCCATCCAAGGAGTAGAAACATCATGAAGTATTCCATCCTAGAGTCCCCAAAGTAAAAACACGTCACCTCTAAGACATAAAATGGACAAGTTTTCTTTAACATTTTACCTATACTTTTTTTTTTAATTGGCAACAACTGCTAAGCATTAAGGCTGGGCTGACAGTTTTACCATTATTTCTTCAGCACTCATGCTTTACCCTTGGCAAACCTCAGCTAAAACCATGGTTTACTGTTTATCTTCCTCCATGGTTTGGGTGTTTATGAAATGAACAGGCAATAGCCTTTCCACAGCTGCTGTCCTACTAAAATGTGGTATATATTTTTCAAATGTAAAGAAGTCCTATGATAAATCTTTTGAAAAATCAAATACTAAATCTTAAAATTATCCCCATTGCACAAATCTAGATTTAAATCTAAAACCTCCTTATAGCAAAGAATGAATAATCACAAATATTTATGTTATATTCAAATTAGATATTTATAGTTAGAGATAAAAAACATCCTAAGCTGTGGAACAGAGCCCATTTATTTAAAAACTCTCAAACAGATTTACATCCCAAGGAGCAATCTCTTTGAAATTAGCATTAATTCTCAGGTAAACATAGCTTCCACTAATGTCAGGTAATAGTACTGTAATGCATATGCCTTCTTTGAAATCTGGGCCAGCATTATTTTGAGATACAGGATGTCACTGCCTAAGAATAAATTCTTTTAGATAAAACAAACTTTGCAGGAAAGCACATTTTCCACTCCCAATTATACAATAAGAGGAGCAAGAAAGGAAAGTTCACTGCGCTTTTCATAAAAGTAATTAAAACCATTGGCTTTTGAGGAAATTTTTTGTCAGATTTGGCATGATTTTCTTTGTAAAAATCTACTTTGGTAATTTTCCAGAATTCTGTTCTTTCAGCTTGGAAAATTTTAAAAATGTTGACTTATTCCAAAATGGTAGCCACACAGATAACCCTAAGCAAAATAGGGAAAGGGGAAAAATTTAACTTGAGCAGTCCCTCAATCTTCACTTCCTTTCACCCTCCAATCTAGTAGGATTTCTCGTGAGTTTAGGAGACCACAGACCCCACAGTTCATAAGAAAGGAAATAAGTAAGCAAGTAAATAAATAAAATCTAGGTGTGAATAAATAAAAGGTAACTTAGTTTAGATTTTTGAGGGTGAAAAGTTACAATTAAAAACATGAAGAAATGAGAGCATCGTTGTTTCTGCATGATAGCAAGTAAAAAAGAAAGAGGGATTTAAAGGAGTGAATATTTAGGGGGAGGGGGTGTAATAGGAGAATAGAAGAGTGGAGTAACAGATGAGCAGAGGCTCAGGGAGGGAACTCAAGAAGAAACAAAAAGGGAAAATGATGACAGGAAAATAAGCATTGCAAGAAAAAGGGTTTCTGAACGAACAATGTTCTCATCTTAGGACTTTTCAGATGCTTCTGCTCAGAACACTTTTAAATTCCTTCGCACTTCTACAACTGAAAGCACAAAGAGGAAAGTACCCAGCCTGAGAGCACAATTACAGGGAACAGACCCCACGTTTCCCACCCTCCTTCTGCCCTTCCTTAGGGAACCACTGGGGCAACTGCCAGCCTGATCTTTCTTTTTTATGTGGTTTTATTATATTACTAGTAGTAGAAAAGTAACATAACCAAATGATAAGAATTTAGAAAATAAAGTAGTAAAAGTGACCCCAATCCACTGCCCTAACATTTAGTTAACATTTTAGTTTATTTCTTGGCCATTTTTCTTCCTACATATTTTTCAAAGGAGTGGCTGGAGTCCTGTATCAAATCATAAATTATGTTCACTGCTTAGATTCGAACAGATTTCAGAATCCTGGGGGGAGGGAGGAACCCCAGTGGTCCATTTTCAGGAAAGACTGAGTAGTACCAACCATCAGTTACCCCGAGTGCTTGCTCTGTACCTGACACTATTCTAAGGATTACACATGTGCTAACTCATTTAACCCTCACAACAACTAAAGAAGGCGGCTCTATTGTTATTTGTGTCTCACTGACAAGAAAACTGAAGCTTAGATGGACTGAAAGATCGAGCAACACAGAGCAACTAAGCAGAGGGGTCAAGTCTGAAAACCAATACTCACTCCAGAGCCCATAGCCATTGTACCACACTGCCTCTCATGGAGGGTAGGACTCACCTCACTGCGGGAGAAAATCCAGTACAAAGCCAGAAAAGAGCAGCAATTCTTGGTGGAACGGGGTGTGTGGAACTCAGACTAGACCCAGTCCACCTTCCCCCCGAAACCCATCTCGCACCCACCCCATTGTCACACCTTAGCCCTGTGTGTTTGGAAAGAGTGAGACAAGGGAAGAGCTCTTTTCCTGTTCCCAGAAAGGACAGAGGTCTTCTCCTTCACCTCGGAGCAAGGACCCAGTCATTAGTGCAAAGCCCAAGAGGAAATTTTGTTGAACAGGACACTAACATGTCCAGCAGATGCCAGTACTCAGTAGAAATGGCAGTGGCAGTACTCAAAAGGGTCGAATGGCTCCATTAGCGCCACAACACCGAGGCACTTCTCTTCACTGTGGTGGAAGGGGGAATACTGAGCAAAACTAAATGTTTTTGTGTCTTGATATTTGATAATTTAAACACAATTAAATAGCACTATTATGATGATTTGCTAAGAAGTAATAAAAATTTGATTTAAGTCATTGATTACAAAAATTTCCATTAATCTGCCACAAAGAATTATACTACCTAAGGTTTTAGACCACATTTTTCACTACCTAGAAGGCTCTTCCATTGTCCTCTTCCCCTGACAACAACTCATCCTTCAGGTTTCCAGGTGAATGTCCATTTCCTCAGACCTGTACACCCAATCTAAATTCCCCTCTCCCCACCTTTCTTATTCTCCAAGTCCCCTCTTCTTTTCCTTATAGCATTTATCACAATTCATAAACATATATTTGTCCAGGTTGATTTCTGTAATCTCTCTCCCCTCACAATGCCACGAGAGCAGAAACCACATCTGCTCTGTTCACCATAAAAGACTCAATGCAGCACATACTAGGCACCCAAACATTTGTTGAATGAAAATATGAATGCATTAAATAACTAAAAGTCATCACCTCCCTTACCTCTAAAAGCATTTTATATAAATTTAAAATTAAAAAGGATTGTGACATTTCCAATTCAGGTTAAGTTATTTCATGCTCTATTAGAAAAGCCACATGACTTCAGGCTCCCATATCAAAAACAGGCTTAGATGTGAACTTGATCAATCAAGAATCATTTACAACATCAATAGCATTCTCGCACACCAGCAATACCAATCAGAAATGTATTAATTCCATTCAAAAAGACTGCAGAAACCATAAAGCACCTCGGCACAGTAACAAAAGCTGTGAAAGAGTTTTAAACAGAAAGTTATAAAATTTCACTGAAGAAAATAAAGATCTAAGTAAATAGAGAAATGTATCAGGGTGCAGATGGGAAGCTATGAAACCATAAAGCTGTCAATTCTCACTAACCTTTTACATAAATTCAATGCAACTCCAATAAAACAAAATTAAAAGAACAAGCCACAAGTTTGGAGAATATATGTACAAGTTAACCTGTGTGGAAAGACAGCAAAGAATGGGATACGCGTACGATGCATCAACTGTATCCAGGACATTTTATGAGGAAAAAAAAAAATCCTGACAGAAATATGGAACATGGCAATTTGTGAAAATGCCAATAATTTAACTTATGTGAGTGGTCGTTATGCTACTTTCCATACTTCATTGTCTGTTTCAAATATTTCCTTTCTTTTTTTTTTTTTTAACTTATGAAACAGTAAGTGCTACAAGTTCAGAAGAGCACGAGTATCATAAGTCTAAGGAAAACGCAACCGAGAAGGTGGGAACAGAGCTGGGTAGTGAAGGATGTATAAATGTGAAGGATGGAGTGGGGTTTCCCCTGTGAAGGAATGATCCAGGAGAGCAAATGAAGTAAAAAAGAAAAAGATAACTTTGGAAGTGAACTGAGTGTGGCTCATATAGAATACATATTCCCATAGAAAGCCAGGTGGCGATGGATCTGGAAATGGTACAATGAAGTGGTTACAGCAGTGTTAGCTACAAAATGATTCCTTCCCCCAGCACCAAAAAAAGTGGTACAATGGTCATGTAAGTTAGGACACCTGAATACTACAGCTCCATCTTAGAGATTCAGCGTATAGTCACAAATAAAAGCTACGTGAAGACTTTCTGCAAAGACCTCAATTTCTAAAAGTGCCTATATCTTGGGAGAGTATAAATTCCATCCCAGTTTGTTCTTCCCCACCTTGTTCAAAGTATAAGCCAGCTCTTCAATGGTGCCCGCACTATTTCATCTGCGTACATCAGACGCCAAGCTCCAACTGAATGCCAGCACAGTACTTACTGCTCATCAACAGACTGAAGATCAGAGGAGCTCCCTGAAAACTCCCAGACAGCAAGAAAGCCATGATCAGGAGCAGGTAAGAAATAACACGAGCCTGCTGGGGAGATCCTCAGCCCCTCACTAGCAGGCTCTCCCTCATCTGGGGAGTGACTGCAGGAAAGGACAGCCAAGCCCAGGACCCAGAAAAGGAGAAAGTGAGAAGCAGTTCAACCAATCCTCCCAGCTCTGGACTAGCCAAGGACACTCACAGGAACCCTGACTCCGGGTGGCAAAGGAAGCAAGCCAGGCAGAGGGGAGGCTCTGGGGTGGAGTCTCCCTCTGACTCAGTGAAACCCCAGGCAATTTGCCCCAGGCCAGCCTTAAAAATGCCCCAAGCTTCAAACTACTCACCCTTCTGACAGCACCATCAGAGAGCAGTGTGCTGTTCTGGAAAGCACAGGGTCTTCTGGGCTTGATTTCTACCAGCCCTGAGCCTCTGAACAAATAACTCAATTTCCTCATCTATACATATCTCCTACTGAAGGATAGTGATGAGGCTTAAATGAAAGTACCCAAAACAGGCCAGATACAATGCAAGCACCCAATACTTCATAAAGAGTAGCATGAATATCATATATCAAAATATTAATGATTCATTCTTTTGGGGCATGGCATTTATTGTACACAAGAGCCTTTAAAATGCAAATAAGCCAAAGTCTATTTAACAGCCTTAGTGGGGTTGAATTGACAGCCATGTTGAACAAAAGATGAGGAAGGCATGCATGGCAGGCGTGGAGAGAAGAGAGGAGGAAGACACCAAGGACTTGCCAAACATCAGCTCCGAACATGCTATTAAAAACCTTCCATGTTCTCAATGTCCAAAACCACATCCTCCATTCTCTATTCAGGCAGAGAATTCACCAGGATGATGCTTCCTAACATCCCAAATGATCCAACCCTCAAAGTCAGATGTTCAGAGACCTGAACCCCTTCACGTCGTCAGAGGCTGGAGGAAATGGAACCAAGAGCACAGAAGAAGCCGACACCTGTATTCGGTTTCCTTCCACCTTCTGGCTCTTGTCTTGGCAGCATGGGTGGCCTTGGTTGTCACAGCTGTCACAGTCATTTTCCTCATTTCACTGACATCCACTCTCTGGACACACAGTTCTGCCCCACTAGGGCCTTTAAGGCACAATGGATTTCCCTTACTGCTTTTAAAGATGTCTAATGCATTGTATTCAGACTGTGTGCTGAATAAAATATGAATGACATATGAAGAATGTACTGACAACTAAAAAGACACCTACAAAAGGTTATGAGTGTGATGCTGCTGAGCATCCTTCTTCCTCTTCCCCCATGTTGCTTCTCAGCTAGTAAACTGGAAGATGCTCACCTGTTACACCCCAGCAGACCTCAAGCCTGCCACCCCTCCAGAGGCTAACAATTAAAATATCCAGTGAAGAATGCAAAATGTTCTTATTGCATTATTTTTTCTGTAAACCTACAACTGCTCTAATAAAAAAGAAATGAAAAGAAAAAATAATACAGTGGAGGATAATTTAATAGTATAAGGAAACAAAAGCCACCACCAACTGCATACGTCACAAATGCTGTCTCCCGTCTGGTGTCCTGGCTTGAAATAAGTAAACAAGTAAGGACAGAGTTTTCAGTTTTCAAAGTCTTATTTCAGATGCAAAACAAAAACAAAAACAAATATATATATATATATATAGACTTTTCCATTTGCCCACAAGCACTCTGAGAATTCCATAAACAATTCATGACGCCACGCACTAACATCCATTCAGCTCCTGCACTTGGTGGCTACCCTTAGGTCAAAGCCACTGCCTCCTGCCCGGCACACACTCCAGCCATCCCAAGGCCAGACACCACTTCTATTCCCTGTTCACACTGACATCCAAACTAGTCTACTTCCCCGTGGGGAAAAGATGAGCACAAAAATCATGTGGAATGTTTTCCCACAGAGCTCAGAAATGTGATGATCTCAGAGGATATTATAAAGAAAGACCCTTGACACTTTCCTAAGGAAGAATGTCCTCTGTAAAAGCTACTGCCAGGACAAAAAGCATGTGCTGGGAAAATCTAAGGCCTGCTGCTGTGTATGTTTCCAATTTTGATGTCCCACTTCCTCTTTATAATCACATTCCTTCCCTCCTTATTTCTTTTCTAAAAGGACAGGCAGTGGCTCTCAGTTAAGAAGCAAAGTGCAGTGCTCTATTATAAGCTGCAAGATAAAAAGGGCTTAAAATAGATTTCAAAAAATACAAAATGTTTGCGTATTATATAAGATCTCCATTTCACTTTTAAATGTTGCAAAAGAATTTATTTTTAAATGTTGGCAAGCTAGCTTCTTAAAAATAAAGTTTCATTCACTAAGAGCTTATTCACAACCAGTACATGGTGTAACATGTTTTTTAACAATACAGTTTCAAGAGCTCTGATGTCACTTATCCGGCTTTCCAAACCAGATGAATTCTAATCCCCGTTACACCACGTACTGATTGTGTGACCTTGGATAAATCACTTAACTGCTGTGACTAAGGGATCTCGTATCTGAAAAGATGAAGCGCCTCTGGTCTGCCTATCTCACAGTGGCTTCTGAAGGGATCAATTATGATCACATACGCAAAAGTGATTTGACATCTGCAAAGGACTAATCAAAAAGATTAATTGAACTGCTATCATTTCTATTATTAAAAGATATATCATACAGTGTGCTACTTAAAGAGTATGGACTTTGAAATCAGCTGGACTGGAATTAAAATCTCACCTCTACCACTTATTAGTTACCTACTCAAGTACAGTGTAAGAAGCAAGTTACTTAACCTCTCTAGGCCTCAGTTGCAACTGTAAAATGGAGATAATACCTACCTTATCAAGATGTTGTGAGGATTAAGAGAGCAATGTATATAAAACCCTTTGCACATAGTAAGCACTTTACTAAATGATACCTGTAAACACTGTTAGGCTATTTAACTAAAATCCAAAAGTTCAGCTATTGAAAAGAGTAGGGGGGCGGGGCGGGGAGAGAAGACTATCACCCAAAAGGTGGACAAATACCAAAAATCACGGATGCTGTACTCCAAGGATCCCTTCTTAGCCAAATAACCACCCCACCCCCAACCAAGTTTCCCTACTTAAGTGTAGACTCCTTCCCCACAGATGTCAGAAGCTCCTCACTGCTTTGCGTATCTGTGCAGCAATCAGGGGTCCATCTTTAACTCCAGGCTTCACAAAGTGATGATTCATTCCATGAAGGGGGCACAGACTGTTGCCAGCTTTATCAAACTGGGCATGTGGGGACGACAGCCAGAAGCCAGAACACCAGCGATTTAAGAGGCTTCTCCATGAGTGTCTCCAGTAGCAGTAATGTACTTATGCTTTGCATTTTGTTAATGTATATTCCAATGAGTACTTGGGAGGAATCCAATTATGTTGTTTTTTACAAAACAATTCACAACATAGACGAAAAGTCCAAAATGGGAAAGTCACCGTCTGTTAGCTGCCCGTGGCCCAAAGTTTGCCAAGCGGTGTGTTAGTTATAATGATAAACAGCTTGATGGTTGGACAACATCCCACTTCAACTTCACATCATAATGGCTCCTGAGGACAAGTCCCACACTGATTTTCATCCTGGCCTGAAAATCTGACCACATTCCCTGTGAAAAAAGGCAAACCCTCAGCAGTGGCATGTACAGCTCTTTTCCATTACCTCTTAGTGGGCAGGAAACTTTTTTTTTTTCCCAGAAGTAAGCTCTTGATTCGCCTTCTTAAGTTAAAATGCTTTCAAATGCGTTCATTTTAAAGTGAATGGCCAAAGGGTGGTTTAATAGTGGACACTCAGGTTTGTCAAAGAGGCAGAACTAATCTGTTTCCCAACTCTGTCTGCAGGGTGTCCTAAATTATCACTACAGTAATTCTAACCTTCAGTACTACTTTGGGATCCTTCCACCAGTGTCCCATAGGCACAAACCATGAATGCCTGCAAATGTCAGCCTCCTCCCCAACAGTTTTGCCTGGAAAACTCCATTCAAAAAACACTCATCATTCAATCCCTCAGGGCTCCCAAGTTCAGCCAGTCCTCTTGGGTTTCTTGATTCAAATCTAGGAAAGGGTCCCTTAACAAATGCCAGACATATGATATTTAATTCTACCTCCCCCTAAAAAAATCCCATTCACCATAATGGTAAGTGGTTTCTTTCTTATTCCAGATGATCCATACAGGGAGAATGAAAGCACATGGAACACTTGAAAATCCCTGGCTCCTCAACTCTTAAAACCCAAAGGTTTGTGAGTGTGGTATGTTTTCTGGGAAAGACCGTAAAAGGGTTTTTCAACTCAGCATTATACAATCTAATTCATTGTTTTTAGCAGTGTCTAATTTTCTGGTGGTTTCCCCCCAAACATTCCTGGAAAATTATTATGCTATACCATGTTACAACGGAGAAAATTATTTTAAGTGAAAATTGATTCCATAAAATTTGCCTTCTACCTTTTGAGCCAGTCTGCACTGGCTACACACAGCATCCACAGGAACACATACACACAAATACATTTGATTCATAGCAAAACAAAAAACAAAAAAAACCTTCTTTCATGAAAACCAACAAGATCTGATTTCAGAAAACTTAACATTGGTAGCTCTTAGAACTCAAGAAAGCACACAACTTGTTGCAGCAATAAACGCTCGGCCGCGGCCTGAACAAAACACTGCAAATAAGCTCCTGAAACCCAGAGAGCCCTTGGACAAAAATGCTGTGCGTTTATAATCAACTCTCCAGTGCGCTCTCACCACCCCCTCCCCAGCCCTCTAGCTGGCCCCAGCACCCTCAGGGCTCCCGTCCGTAATCCGGTTTCCATTCCAGCCCCGCCCCGCCCCTCCCCTCCCTCTCCGGGACGGTGAATCAGTCCCATCCCGGGCAGGAAACGAGACCCAGGGCAGCCCCGCCGCTGCGGCTGAACAAAGGAGGAGACCGCAGCTGCACGCGCAGCGAGCCCCATCAGGTTTTCTGCCCTTTCTCCTTGCCGCCGCCGGGGCACACCGCACCTGAAACGCACTTCCCAGGACATCCCTTTGTTCTCTCTCTTCTTTCCTTCCCCCGAGGAGGGCACACCAAATCCTTTCACAGAACTAGGGAGCCAGGAAATAACTGTGGGCGAGGAGGATGACGGGGTGTGGGTAAACAGAGCAAAATCTGGATTTCACTTTGCCCACAGGTTCTAGGGGGACAGGGCAAAGTAAGAGCAACTTACTTTACAAACCCTTCCTTTTTCCCACCCTCCCCGCAAAGTATCTGAGGAGTCACCACCACGCTCCACGACCTCTGGCGTGTGCGGGTTCTGGCCGCAACGTCGCCGCGCCTCGAGAAGAGCCGCAGACTGGGTTGACCCGCGCCCCATGGGACGCGGCGGAGACACGGAGACCGGGGCACAAAGGCGCGGGGCGTCCGCTCTACTGCTCCTCGCGGACCGTGGCCGGACCCAGCGGGAAGGACAGGGGACAGGGAAAGCGCTCGCGCTACCTTGCAGGGCGCCGCACCGCGTCCTCGTCGTCCTCCCTCTCCTAATGCTCCGGGACCTGGGCCCAACCCGAGGCTGCAGAGCTGCCGTCGCTGCCCCGGCGATGCTCCCGCCAGCGGCTGCTTGGAGGTAGCTGTCCCGCGGCTGCCGGCTGTTTGCGCGCCCCGCGCGGCGACACCAGCTCCTCGCGCCGCGGCTGGGGATCCGCTGTGCGCCCGGCTGCACAGAGCTCAGCAGCGGCGGTAGGCGCTGAGCCACTCCCCTCTCCCGAGTAGGCAGAGGGGCCGGGCCGAGGGGCGGGGGCGGCGACCTTGCAGCCTGGGATTCTCACTCCTCCGCGCCGGCAGGACCGGGAGCCACCGCCTCCTCCCGAGCTTACTCACCTCCGGCCGCCCGGTGCCGGCTTCACAGCGCCCCCAGGTGAGCGCCGACGGCAGCTAGAAGAGGCGGGCAAGGAATGAAAAAGAGAGGGAAGGAGAAGGGTCGATCCCAGTCGGCATGGAACGCAGGGTCGGTCTATCATTTTTCCTCCTGAATTCACTAGCATCCAATGAGAAATATAGCAGTTGGGGGTGAGGAGAGCGGGGCCGTGTGGGCTCTGAATATTAGAAAACAGCCTAGAAGCGAATGTGCAAGGAGTAAGTATGTTCTCAAATTTTCCTCCTCCCCTACATAAAAAGTTTGGATACCAAGAATTTCATAACATATTAATTTAACTGAAAAAGAAAAAAGAATAGTGAATGGCAAAATGTGCCTTTACGTCCAAGATTTTTAATATCTATTAACTCGTTTAATCTGACATTATGCAGAATAGACACTGGTCAATTCTCTGTGTTATAGATAAATAAGAGTTTAAAAGAAATTTTAAATACACATGTATGTCTGAATATAGAGTATTAGCTAACCTCATGTGATGATCAATGGTGGAATGTTAATGTGTATATTCTTGAGACATGTTTGAGGGGCAAGAGAATCAGGACATCCACCTTTTCACTTCAGCCATGCTCTTGCCTTATTGTAGAGTTTAGAACAAGCCAATTGACCCAGGTCCTGGTTTCCTCATCACCCAGGAGGGAAGGCTGCCCATCCAAACTTACTCACTGGGGAGAGGTGAGGATTACTTGGCTAGGGTGTTAAAAGCACTGTAGACACAGTAATTATTACTCATGGTTCTAACTACTTTATCCTATAATGAAATAAATTGCCATAAATGGGGCCAAGACCTGTATCTGGAAATGTCACTAAAATGAGGTGAGCCAAAGAATTCACACCATATATGGTAACTCTGTCCCTGCAGGAATAAGAACCACAAGCACTGGGGTTTGTCAGATGCCACTAGTGGAGTTTAGAAAGGTGGCACTTCCCCAGACTGGATCTGCTTGGAAGTGCACCATTGTTGCATCAATGCAGATCTGCAGAAGGCCTGATAATAGTCTAAGCTAATACACATCAGGTGCCAGTTGCCATTCTTTTACTTGTTTAATCCTCACAAAAACCTATCAGGTAAGTTACTTTCATTATGCCTGTTTACAGGTAAGAAAAGCCAAGAAAAGGGAACTCTTCCATCCAATAAGTAGCTGGTTTTAAGACACCTCCACAAATTCCTTGACACTCCTCCCATCAAGAAGTGGAGTCTAATTACCCTCCTGTGGAATATGAGCTGAACTCAGTGACTCAATTCTAAGGAATTGAATGCAGCTGAAATGATGCTATGTTAACTTCTGATCCTAGGTCACAAAAGGAGATACAGACTCCCCTGGGCTCTCTCTCAGGACATTCACCCCTTGGAACCCAGCTGCCATGCTGGGAGGAAGCTGAGGCCACATAGAAGGGCATGTGTAGGTGCGCTGGTTGATGGCACCAGCTAGGGACCCAGCCAACAGCCAGCATCAACATGTGAGTTAGTGAGCCTTTAAGATGACTCCAGCCCCAGCCACTGACTGATCATACCACATGAGAGACCCAGAGAGAAAGCAGCTTAGCTGAGCTGAGTCAGTCCCCGGAATCATGAGAGATAACAATAATAATAGATTGGCATCAGAGTGGATGTTACATAGCAATAGACACTTCAAACAGTGGCAGAGCTGGGATTTGAAACCAGGCAGACTGACTCCACTATCTCCACCACAAACTGCCAAGCACACTACCTCTGACTTTAATAACCTAGCATGGTGAAAACCCTGGAGAACCCAGCCTTCACAACAGACAACATATGGACCTGACGTGATCTGGCTACATGTTTTCAACTCACTTCTCTATTTTGCCCATCTGCTTTTAGGTTCCAAAGTGACTGGTTATGGCAGTTTGCAGTAATGGAGCATCTGACCTCTGCTGTCAGTCCAGCTTTACAAAAATTGCAGAGATTCAGATGGCAGGTTCACAAAGACAAAATGTAAATAAATAGTTTGAAGAGTTGTTCCGGTTTGCTAATGCTGCCATTTTACAAAATACCAGAAATGGATTGGCTTTTATAAAGGGAGTTTATTTGGTTACAAAGTTACAATCTTCAGGCCATAAAGTGTCCAAGGTCAACAATAGGGTACTTTGACTGAAGGATGGCCATTGGCATCCAGAAAACCTCTGTTAGCTAAGAAGGCATGTGGCTGGCATCTGCTTGCTCACAAGTTGCACTTAAAAATGACATTCTCCAAAATGTTGCTCTTGGGATGTTTTGTCCTCTCTAAGCTGCAGCTCCTCTTCAAAATGTCACTCTCAGTTCCTCTCCAAAATGTCACTCATAGCTGCTCTGCTTCTGGGCCTGTGTGGCTCTTTTTAAAGTACCCCAGTGATCCAATAAAGATCCACCCTGAATGGGTGGAGCTACACTTCCATAGAAATAATCCACTGAAAGTTCTCGCCCACAGTTGATTGAGTCACATCTCCATGGGAACACTGAACTAATAGGTTCCAACCTAATCAAAACTAATACATCTGCCTCCACAAGATTGCATCAAAGATAATGGTGTTTGGGGGGCCTTAATACATCCAAACTGGCGCATTCCACCCCCTGGACCCACAAATGACATGATCTTTCCATGTACAAAATACATTCATCCCATCACAATATCACAGAAGCTTATGTCATTTCAGTAACAAAATATAAGAACAAGTTCCCATCAAAATCAGTTAGAGGTGTGGTCTGTCCTAAGGCAAATTTCTCTTCTAGCTGTGGACCTATGAAACTTAGAACAAGTTACCTGCTTCCAATATACAAAGGAGGGACATTCATAGGATAAACATTCCCATTGTCTTAAGGAGAAACAGTAAGGAAAACAGGATTTAAGGCATCAAAACAATTCCTAAAACCCACAGGGCAAACTTCATTAGATTTCAGAATCTGAGGGTCATTTAGAGAAGGGCGTTTTATCCTTGGGGCTTGAGAGAACGGAGTTCAACTCTTTCCAAAGGCTTACACAGCAGCCCTTTTCTCTCCAGACGCTGGGGTGGAGGGAGTTCTATGACCTTTTGATCTTGGAAGATGGCCAAGTTGTAGGAAAAAGTGGGTTTGGGACAAGTATGTGCTGTTATTGGGAGAGCTGCTACCAGGAAGTTTTGGAACTCCTGGCTCTCAATTAAGAGATAAGGAACTTAGTTATGTCTGAACAGTTCTGCCACTAAAAAGCTGAAGGGACCACAAAAACTTATACTACAGGACCATAAAAACTTTAATATAAATCATGTCAGAAAAGCCAGGACCAAAGTAAAGGTATTCCTGTACAGAAACTAAGGGAAGTTTTTATAATTATGTCAGTCTTTATGTTGGTCCGGCCCTCATCTTCCTCCCTAGCATGTGAGCATGAAGATCTGGGAATATGCAAACAGATGCTTGAAGGACCCAGCATAGTAGAGACACTTGAATCTTTTTCCCTGTTTTTCAGCAAGTTCAGAAAAGGAAGTACTAGAAACTGGTGAATTTACCCTAATAAACACTAACACAATGAACCACAAAGCTATCAGGAGGCCAAAATGTTTCTAGAGCAAAACCATTCTTCTCTTTTAAAAATACCTAGTTTAACCTAGTTTTCATAGATCTAAAAAAATCTAAACTCCTGAAGATGTACCATGAGGTTTTAAAATACTTTTGCCTTCCTGATCATTCTTTTCAAAAGTCAATCAATCAACAACTTTAGAATTTGAGAAGAGCAGATTAAAGTTGTTCTGACAGTTGTCAAGAATAGATAATAAATCCGTCAACCACAAAGGCGTGTTTACTTTCTCTTCAGCCTATTTGGTGGAAATAGGATGTATGTAGAAGCAAAAAGACTATTATTAAGATTTTAGAGTAAAAAACATAAATTATCAAATTATAGGAATATAAGAATATCAGTAGGTGTGTTTTTACTTCCAAGAAAACATGTAATAATTCAAATGAAAACAAGTGAAATCTTGCCATCCTTACGAAAAATACACAAATAAAGCATATCTGTGTGTGTCCCAGCAAGAGAATTAACTCTAAGCATTTATTGCTGTTTTTTTTCCTTAGTTGTTTTTATTTGATAGGATAGAGAAAGCTCTCTTTTAAAAAAAAATTTGAAAAGACATTCAACATTGGGGAAAGACCAACAAAAGTGCCATATGACCTGATTCTAACTCATTTTGGCATAGCAAGAGCAACCGTGGACTGGAAGTAGGTTTTAGATTTTCTCACTGGCCCTGTCTTCAATCAGCTTTATAATTTTGACCCGAAGATTCACCCTCTCTGTCTTTAACAATGTTATATTATGTTGAGTATGTTGAGAGTCCTTCAGTGTTAATATTCAAAGTCTTTGTTTTTGCCATATTTTCTCTCCTCATCCACCCACCAAACACACATTACTTATCCTTTGGGACCAATTAGTTCTCAGCTTTTATGGCATCATGAATGGCATCCTGCTTGCTTTTACTCTGGCAACATCTTGACCCCACATCTTAATACCTGCTAATTTTTCCCTGGTTATGAAATCTTTCTCACTGTCCTCTTGTAAGTGTTTGGCCCTTCCAACGGTAGTCTAGATTAAATGAGTAAATCTGTGTGGAAATACCAGGCTTGCGGCAAAATGAACAATCTTACAGAGCTTAGTCTATCCAATGTCTTAAATGCTCTACGTGTGTTAACCCTCACAATAGCCCCATAGGGTAGGCATATATTATTATTCCATTTTACATATGATAAAGTTGAGACAGAAGAGTTAAATTACTTGCCTATGGTTACACAGTAAGATAAGAGCCAGGATATGAATCTAGTCAGTCCAGTTCTAGAGCCCAATCTCTTACTTTAAGGCCTTCTCTCACATTGTGAACATTTAATATGCTTTATTATTATTATTATTATTTGTCTCCTAAAACAAGTGTTGTCTTCTTACTCTCTGTCTCTCAGTTTCCAATAGTGCTCCAAATGAAGTAAGCACTGCGTTAATATTTCTCCAATAGATTCGTACAAAAGAAAATCTTTTTTTGTATATTTAAAGAGTGTGTTGAAAATGAATGCTTAATGTTTAAAGCATTATTTGAAATTCAGATTATTATAAAAAATATTTCTATGACATTATCAGCATCCAGGACTCAGGTGTAAAAATACAACTCTTACTCTAAGCATTTAAAATCTGTGTAGATAAATGACAATAAGTATATTAGAGGGTAAAATGGCTGATGGAATTTCTCCCAGGTAGGAAAATTCACTAAAGCTTTTGAAAACAAAAAGAGGAATTTGAAGAACTCAAAATTGGGGTTTGTTATAGGTAGTAGACTATGTGGAAATCAGAAACAAGGTTCTTTATAAAACCATAACTACGTGATTAAGCACAAAACTCAATGTGTAATTTTTGCTTTCAAATTGCATTTGTCTAAGCTCAGAGTATCCTGATCCCTCTAGTAAATTACAGACCCATTGCCAGAAAATTTAAATTGCTGATTTTTTCCCCCTGGCATTTTATAATTTAGCATTTTGTCATTTCGACTAGTAAAATAATTGTCTTTTTTATTTCCTTTCAAGTCATAGCAAGTTAGTACCATTATGGCGAAACCTTGCTGTTAAACAATAAATCAATCTGAAAAATGGCTAGACTTTTTTCCAATCTTTTTAAAAAAGCATTCTCATTTTTCTAATGATAGCTGGGGAGCTTGTCATCTTGTTGCTGAGGAAACCGAGGAGAACTATAAGAAAAAGCAAATATTATGGCACAGGAAAAAATATACTAGCTATCTATACCGAATGAAGAGCAATTTAGCAAGTATATATGGCACTATTCTCTTTCTGCTTTGGTTGTGAAAACTAGATGACCATTTATGTGCGTCTAGTATATACATTCATCACAGGTGTTGGCATATGGAAATGGTGATAGAGAAAGATAACTGCAATTCAAAAGATTTTTAATTTATTAAAAACCAATATAGCATATAATCCAGGTTCAGGGACTGTTGACTAAATAAACCAAAATTTACCTTGTAAGTATAAACCAAGGTTTAGTAGCAAGACATTGTTTCAGGAGCATTCTTAATCTTGACATCTTCCATAGAAGACTAGAAGTTCTACATGGACAGGGATTTTTGTCTGTTTTGTTCACTGTTGTGTCCCAGATTTTAGGGACAGTTCCTGGTACATACAAGGTGCTTGTGATGCTTAAAAGTGTGTGTCAACTTGGTTAGGCTGTGGTATCCAGTTGTTTGACCAGTTGAAGGTATTTTGTAGATGTGATTGACATCTACATTTAGTTGAATGTAAGGAGATTCCCTCTATGTTGTGTGTGGGCCTCATCCAATCAGCTAAAGACCTTAAGAGCAAAAAACAGACTTCCCGAAGAAGAAATACTGCCTCAAGACTACAGCATCAGCTCTTGTATGAATTTCCAGCCTGACAACCTTCTCAAAAGATTTCAGACTTGGCAGCCCCCACAATCACATGAGCCAGTAAAATCTCTTTATGTGGTATATATATATATATCCTATTGGCTCTATTTCTCTGAAGAACCCTGACTGGTACCATGCTCAATAATATTTTTTTAATTAATGAACTAATTTCATAAACTATTATGATTATTTAAGGTAAACTGCATAGGCCTATAATTTCAGTCAGTATTTTCGCATGACTCTCAGCTCAATTTTAAAGACTTTCCAGCAGCTCAAAAGCAGATCTTTGCTAATGGCTTCACAGCGCTGATCTACTTAAATTTTGAATAAAGCTAGAAAAACTTTAAAAGAGATTAGCACCAAAGCTTAGCCCAGCTCATGCAGGGGAAGAAATGGAACATGTGGGTCAGAGCATTGAAAAGAGACACCAACTCCCCAAAACAATGTTGTCTTCTGCTGTATAGATGTATAATGTCCTCTCCCATTTAAAACACACTGAGGGGAGAACCTAAGATGGCGGCTAGGTGAGACAGGGCAAAAAAACACCTCCATGAAAAATACTAGATAAAAACCAGAAAGTGACCCAGAACACCACTGCCAGCAATGCACCAGCAGGACAAGGTCTGCTAAATCCACAGGGAATGTACATTTGGTGAAACCAGGAGCCTGCATTCTGAAATGAGTGAGTGAGTCAGCTGAAAGTTCCGTGGCTGTGCTGTGGTGTGGGGAAACAGTGGGCTGGCATTTGGAGACTGACTAGTTCTTTAAAAAAAAAAAAGCCTGGGAGTAGCTGCAGATACGATGGGGAGAGCCACGCAGTGAAGCACGGCGGGAGTGGGCTGGGCTAATGCCTCGGTGTCTGGCGTGGAGGATACCCCTTCCCACACCCACTGCTGAATGTCTCAAGACCAGAGGAGCAGAGGGGAGCCAAAAGGAGAAAAAAAACCTCATTCCTTGCAGCCATCTCCCCAGTGGGTGGGGGACACTCCTGCCTGGGGCAGACTCACAGCCCAGAGCCGCGCCAAGAAACCCAGTATGATGGGGAATCTTTCCTGCAGCACTACACACAAGCCACAGTATTGGCCGTGGACAGTGGCCTTTAATACACCCATGGCTGATTGTCCTGCAGCTGAGAGGGCAGAGCTGTGCAAAAAGGGGGAAGTTAACGCGTCCTATTCAGCCATCTTTCAAGCGGGCTGGGAGCGCCACTGCATGGCCCAGCGACCCGGGGCTTCCCTGGCGGGCCAGCGTGCACTAGTGATGTGGCACAAACCTCCCTCAGCAGAGGACCTGGAAGAGCACAGCTGGGAAGGGGGAACCGCTCAGAAATCCCAGGGACCCTACTCGAATACCAAGGACTTGTGGGTCAGCAGCAGAAACAATCAGTGGAAAGACTGAAATGAAGGCTTAGGCTCCTGCAACAGCCTTAAATCTCTGGGAACACCTGGGAGATTTGATTATTAAAGTTGCCCTGCCTGCCTAACCACCCAGACACACGCTCCACATTCAGGGCGGACAGCACCAGCAACACACCCAAAATTGGTGCACCAATTGGACCCACAAGAATCAGACCCCCACACACCACAAAGACAAAGTGGGGGAGAACTGACTTGAGGGGAATAGGTGACTCATGGACACCATCTGCTGGTTAGTTAGAGAAAGTGTATGCCACCAAGCTGCAGTTCTGTCACATTGGGGATCAAGTAAAGCAAATGCCAAGAGGCCAAAAACAACAGAGAATCTTAAAGCATATGATAAAATCAGATGCTATGGAGAACCCAAACCAAAACACCCAAATCAAAAGATCGGAAGACACACAGTACTTGGCAAAATTAATCAAAAAATTACAGACAGGCAACAAGAGCACGGCTCAGGATATAAAGGACATGAAGAAGAGCATGGCACAGGATACAAAGGACATAAAGAAGACCCTAGAAGAGCATAAAGAAGAAATTGCAAGAGTAAATTAAAAAATAGAAGATCTTATGGAAATAAAAGAAACTGTTGGCCAAATTAAAAAGACTCTAGATACTCATAATACAAGATTAGAGGAAGCTGAACAATGACTCAGCCTCCTCAAGGACCATGAACGGAAAATGAAAGAACAAAAGAAAGAATGGGGAAAAAAATCGAAAAAATCGAAATGGACCTCAGGGATATGATAGATAAAATAAAACGTCCAGATTTAAGAATCATTGGTGTCCCAGAAGAGGAAGAGAAGGGTAAAAGTCTAGAAAGAATATTCAAAGAAATTGTTGAGGAAAACTTCCCAAACCTTCTACAGAATATATATATGCAAAGCATAAATGCCCAGCGAACTCCAAATAGAATAAATCCAAATAAACCCACTACAAGACATATTCTGATCAGACTGTCAAATACTGAAGAGAAGGAGCAAGTTCTGAAAGCAGCAAGAGAAAAGCAATTCACCACATACAAAGGAAACAACATAAGAATAAGTAGTGACTACTCAGCAGCCACCATGGAGGCGAGAAGGCAGTGGCATGACATATTTAAAACTCTGAGAGAGAAAAATTTCCAACCAAGAATACTTTATCCAGCAAAGCTCTCCTTCAAACTTGAGGGAGAGCTTAAATTTTTCACAAACAAATGCTGAGAGCTTTTGCTAATAAAAGACCTGCCCTACTTCAGATACTAAAGGGAGCCCTACCCAGAGAGAAACAAAGAAAGGAGAGAGACATATAGAGAAATTTAACAGACATATGTAGAATATTACATCCCAAATCACCAGGACTCACATTCTTCTCTAGTGATCACAGATCTTTCTCCAGAATAGACCATAGGCTGGGACATGAAACAAGCCTTAATAAATTTTTTAAAAAATTGAATTTATTCAAAGCACATTCTCTGACCACAGAGGAATACAAAGAGAAGTCAATAACCATCAGAGACTTAGAAAATTCACAAACAACTGGAGGGTAAAAATTAAGGGGAGATGAAAGCATTCCCAGATAATCAAAAGCTGAGGGACTTCATCACCAGTAGATCAGTCCTATAAGAAATACTAAAGGGAATTGTGCAGGCTGAAAGGAAGGGACACTAAACAATTGACTGAAACCACATGAAGAAATAAAGATTTCCAGTAAAGATCACATGGTAAATATAAATACCAATACTAATGTATTTTTGATTTGTAACTCCACTATTGACTTCCTACAGTATCTAAAATACATAAACTGTAATGATGAATCAGTGGTTTTGGACTCAATGGAAGATATGTAATTTTTGACAAGAACTACATAAAGGTGAGGGAATGGAGTAGTATATGAACATAGTTAATGTGTCCTATTAAAGTTAAGTTGGTATCAAAGAAAAACAAGATTGTTATAGATTTAAGAGGTTAAATTTAAGCCCCATGGTAAACAGAAAGAAAGTATCAGAGAATATGACCATAGAGATGAAAAGTAGAGTATGGGTTATGAGAATTGGGGGAAGGGGTAATGGGGAGTTAAGAAATGAGTGTAGGGTTTCTGTTTGGGGTGAAGGAAATTTCTAGTAATGGGTGGTGGGAAGGTGATGGCATTGCAACATTCTAAATGTGATTAATCCCATTAATAGAATGCTAGGGAGGGATTGGAATGGGTTGGAATATGTTTCCACAATTGAACAAAAAAAAAAGAAAAAAAAAAAGACAGTCTAAATAGATAATGACAATTAAATGCAAAAGATGATCCTGGATGGGATCTGAGGATGGAGGAGAAGAGGCTCAAAGGGACACAGTTGGGACATAAGAAAAAAAAAAAAAAGGAAATATAGAATGTAAGCTTTGTATCAATGTTAAATTTCTTGAACTTCTTAGCTATGCTTAAAGGGAATGCATAAAAGAATGTTCTTGTTCATGAGAAATGTATATGTGAATTATATTGTATGTTCAAGGATGTGTGCATCTTGCTCTCATATGTTCAGAAGACAGAGCAATAGATGATGGATAATAGGGAGGGAGGGAGGGAAAGAAATCAATGGTGGTGTGACAGGATGTTAAAGTTGTTGGATCGGGATATTGGGGGAGGGGGGTCGGGGTATGCTGGAGTTCTGTGTATGGGGTTTGTATTGTTTTTGCAACTGTTCCTATAAGTTTGAATTTATTTCAAAATAAAATTTAAAAAAAATATCTTTTCTACTCCTTGGGGGATTCCCTGCAGGGCTCTGCGTGCTTCTACAAGTCCACAGTTTTGTTAAGAGGAAAGCATGTTTTATAACTTTTCAGCTTTCTTTATGAATCTTTGTTAGCCTAAAGCCATGATCACCACCCAGATTTAGCCTGGGAAAAAGAATCTGTTTGCTCCATGCAGGCTGTTTGTACTATAAATACTTTTGGTCCCACTGGGACTTTGATTGTGGTATAAGTGTTCTAGGTATCGCCACAGAAGAGCCCCATCTGTTCTAGTGCCGTGGTGTCTGACCACACCCAGGGCCAAATAACGGTGAAGTAAGTAGATGAAAATTTTCCAACATCAAGTATTTAATGAGTGTTGTCTCATTGGTAGGCCAGCCCCTTCACTAGGACGGAACAGGGGACATAATGGTCAGGACTGTGCCCTCAAAGAAGGTCGTGTCCAGCTTTGTGTCTTTTGAACCTTATCCTCCTGGATATAAGTGCCTTGTCCTTTGTCCTGTGGACAATGAGGGCCCTGAGGCAGCTCTAGACTCCTCAGGTTTCCTCCTTCAACCCAAGCTGGAGCATTCCAGGCTCTTAGATTGTCCCAAGCACTTTTAGATCAGTACAACCTGGGGCCCTTTGGTTGCAGCGCAGTCCGGGGTTTCAATTCTGGGTAAAAGATTCAAAAGATGCCTTTATGTGCCTCCTTTTCAAATATGTCTGTTTTGGTGACTATAAAACACTCATTTACATTCTTCTCTGTCAATACAGTTGATAAGGTAAAGACAAATACATATTTTCCAAGGGACTCAATAAAGTAAAATATTAAATTATTTTAATTGGCATTTAAACTGTTGCTCCCTATGGGCCTTGAGATTTCAAGCTATGTTTACCTCTTTTTCATATGAGTAATGTCTAACTTTTTATAATAGAAAAAATGTATTATTTTTATAAACAGGAAAAAATAACAAAGCTATTTTCATTTTGGACAAAAAAGTGGCCTGTAAATTTTTTTCTTTCCTGAGTTGGTCTGAGTGTGGGGGGTGGGGGAGGGGGTTGCTCACATACGTTTTCTAATATTTTTCCATCAGAACATTTCAGTTTTTAGTGATCTTTTCCACCAGTTTATGTTAAAATCTGGCAAAACTGAAAACCAACTCGTTCTCAGTGAGGATTTGTGCTAAGGGCCCACAGAGAGCACCTGCTTTGAATGCAAGGTCCTTGGACTTCTTTATTGCACATTTTCCCAGAAGAGGTCCTTCTTTCCATCTCATGAAATTGTGTGCCCACAGGAAGTGGCAGTGTGGGGGCTGGGAGTGGGCAGTGAGTAGGAGTGCTGGGGAAAGCCTCTCCATCACTGGCCTGATGGTTGGCTGTGACGGCTATCTCGAAAGAAAGTTATGGCTGTGGAGACACAATCTGCCATGAGAGACACATCCAAGATCATTAGGTGGTTTGATAGTCTTACCTTAATGCAAAAGAGAGAATAATGTGAAGCTTTTAGGTAGAGCTGATAGAGATAGTTGAGGGAGGGGTCCTCAAAAATGGTTGGCCCACTACAAACGTTTAAGAGCTTAAATATGAAATCTTCAAATTCCCAACTAGCTATTTACCAGGCTAGTTGCTATGTAAACACCATAGTTCTACCTGGTTTTTGTTCAATAGTTCACCCATGATTCCTTGACTTTGAAATCAACCCCGTATCTAAAGTTATTCCTCCAACCCCCATCACTGTGCTGGGGTGTCCAGGTGAGTTCTACATTAGTAGCCTCAGTGGGTGGCGGAGCATATCAAACTCTCTAGGGGTGAATGAGGTTTTATAGTATACTATATTTTTGGAAAAAAAGATTGTTTTTATAACATGAACTACTGTAAGTAAATAGAAAAAAATCTATTTGGTGGGTGGAAATTGAGCAGTGATCCTCAAAAGGAAGAGGATTCTATCGGATCCAAATTTTGATGTTTATTGAATTTTTATGTTTATTTAAAAAGGAGCCTGATTATTAAAAGCTATCTCTTACTAGTCAAGCTTTTATGAAAGCTTACTATATGGTTTCTGTCTACTTTCTCATCTCCCTTTCATACCCCAAACCTTTGCTCCTATGAGTGCATTAAAATGGACCTTGCCAAGGTTCTCAGTTATCTTCCAGTTGTCACATCTTCAAGGTGACTTGGGGTCCTTGTATCATTTGATCCCCCTGCTACATGGACACACTACTGCCTTCTGAAACTTCTGTTTCTTTGGCTTCACCACCAGGCCTTATTTTCCTCTTACCCTTTTGCTGCTTTTTCTCAGTATTAAATAGCATTTTGTTGTCTCTATCTGTCCTCTTTAAAGGTTGGTATTCCTTTAGGTTCTGTTCTCAGCCCTCTCTTCTCTCTACACCCATGTCCAAGGCTTCAACTACTGACTCCTAAATTCGTATCTCTTAAACTCAAATTCCATATATTTGAGGGTAAACATAAAAAGAGAAATGATGATCTCCACCCCTTTCTTTGTCTTTTATTCCTATTCATGGTAAATGGCACTAACATTTACTTAGTCACCCAAGCTGGAACCAAGCATCATTCTAGAAACCTCTCCCTGTCATTTTCCTATTCCCATCTCTCTGAGAATTCTATTGTCATCCTTCCTCCTACCTACCCCTCAGATGTGTGCTCTCTTCATACTCATTGCCTTGCCCTCTATTCTAAAGCATTTGACTTCAGAGTTTTCCACAGCATTGCAAAGCATGCCTTGAACTTCCTCTCCAGCTCATCTCCCACTAGTCCCCCATCTAGACCTTTCACACCAAGTCATTCCAGTCCCCTGATGGCTCAAGACTCTTACCTTTACTTTGCATATGCTATTGCCACTGCCTGTGAAGCCTCTCCCTCCTTTTTTTCTCTGGCCAACTCTTTCCCATTCTGGAAAACATCTCTTCTGATCCCCCAAGGCAAGAAAAGAGCATTTCTTTGGTGCTGTGATCATGCTCTGCACCTCTGTCATAGAGAATGTCACACCACTACCAAATAGCCTGTTCGATCTCTGTTTCTTTCACTACACTGTGACAATATTCAGGACAGAATCATGCCTTTTTCATTTCTTTATTCCCATGTTCAACAGAGTTCCTGGAATATGGTAATCAGTCCATAATGCTTGTTGAATGAATGAATGAATGATCACCAAACATTTTCACTATCTTTTTTTCTTGGGTCCTACATAGCTTATATTGCTCAATTTGGAAGACTACCCTGTCCTCTTGTAGTAAACCCCAAGAATTTTCATGTAATACCCTCTTCTAACAAGCTAAAATACAACAAATAGCTACAACTATTTAAAATAAAGTCAATTTTTCATTTTTAAACAATCTTTGAATTGACTCACCTATACTTCTGATATATACCCCCATACCTTGATGTAAAAGATTCTCATTTCTGCAGAACCAGATACACTAGGCTGACCCCACTCAAATTACCATTACTGTTTCATAATGGTTTCTTTCTCTACTTCAGAGCCAATACACATGTTTTTCCTAATCTTCCTCCCCAAGTCAATCCATAAATATTTTTAATCCATATATTTATTAAGTTCAAAAGGAAGATTTATTGGACCACTTTAAAAACTGATTTCTTACTTAAATAGGTTTGAAAGATCACAATTGCCTTTCATCTCATCAGTAGTGATTTCACAGCTGAGCACTTCTCAGAGTTATGAACATAAGTCTAGACCCTAAGAAGTCATAGCAAAGGCCAAAAGAATGAGCAAAATTATCTACCCTGGAATCCACATGGGACAATGGGGACTGATAGGCAGCATTTGCCATGAATTATTACAGCATACATGTTACACTGGGCCCCAAATCAATCCCAAAACGGAAGTCCTGTGCATGGGTCTTTCACCACAGGAAAGCAACATACACATAGATTCAACAATAACACTCCATAAATCTCTGTCCCAGTCACAGAGCTTTATCTCATGTGGTGCCAATAAGACGAGGCATGTCTCCAAACAGCAGGAGAAAAGAACGGTTCCATGTGCAGAAACATTTAATATCACTGTCAGAGAAATCTTTTAACACAAATAAAATAAGGAACTCTCTCTGCTTTAGGATGAGTGCAAAATAAGGAAGAATCGCTCCAGATAGCATCTGACAGATTTTGCATTTTGAAGTTAAATTCATCACTTAAAAGGATAGGAATAGGGAGAAAATAAGCTATTCATAAATGTATAGTTTCATACATAGTCTCTCCCAGAGCATCTGGGATCGACAAATGTGCTGACATTTGTGTCAAAGACTGTGTGTGTGCACAATGCACATGCATATTTCTCTGGGGAGAGAATTCAGACAGCCCCACACTCTCCACCAGGCCTTTGATTCACAAAGTGCTAAGAACCATTGCTCTATGCAAATATTTCCCAGATTCATAAAAGGAATGTGTTACTGGCAGGTGAGATTCAAGATTATTGAACACAGTGATCAATAATTACTGAAGTCCTGAGATCGTGGTACAAACAGATTGGGCATGCTCACTGAGATGGGAATAAAAGGAAAAGTCACTCACATCTCATATAAAATTTTGCTGTGAAAGGAAAAGTCACTCACATCTCATATAAAATTTTGCTACAAAGTCCATACTGGTAAAGGAAGGGCACAAATCCTCCTCTCTGTGGTTGGGAGAGCTCAAGTAACAGGGTGCCTGGGAACATGAAAAGAAAAGATGCTCCATCTGGTTCCCTAGTCTCCCCACCTCGTGCACACCCCAAGCTTACCTTTGACATTGGATTTTGACAGTTGTTAGTTTTATAAAGTTTACCATGTATATAAAATCCCAAAAGAAGCACAGAATAAGGTGTTGCAGAGAGGCATTTCATGTTAGAGAATTTGAATCTGAGACGTTGTTTTGAATTCTCTATTTCAGCCAGGGTACAGTTAGAAAGACAAAAACTACTCTAGGTATTTCAAATAGAGGTAATTTAATACAGGAACTTGTGATTCATATGATGGAGGAACCAGAACTGAAGAGTTGAGCAGGGAATGGTGGAGGTGACCTAAAGATTAGCAACATTCAGAAGCCACTACCTCCCCTAGAGCTGGATGGACTCAGGAAGATGATGTCACAAGAGCCTGGAAGATGGGCTCTTAGGAGAGGAGTGCGAAGCACAGTGAGCAGCAGACCCTGAGACCGTGAGGAGAGAAGCTGTCTGACAGCAGCTGGAATCATGGAGGAGAAGAAGCCACTGCCAGAGAAGCCACTGAAAATCAAGTGGATAAGAAATCCCCTGGTTTCTTCCCTCCTCCCACCCTCCAATCTCTGCCTGTGCCTCCCATTGGCTGAGCCTATGTGGAAGCCAGAAGGCACGGAAGCTGGAAAACAGCCCCCTGTGCTAGAGAGAAGAGCGGGGAAAAGGCCCAAGCAACCAGGCAGGTGACCAGCAAGTCCCTTGTATGAAGTGGAAGTGGAGATATATCTGAAGAGGAAAGCCTCATGGTTATAAGATCCTTTGATGATATGGGGAGGGGAAGGGATATAAGACAAAGAAAGGTAGGGACGAGAGAGGAGGGTAAAGATTGGGAAAGAAGGAGAAAAAGAGGAGAAGAGTTTTGGGGTAGGCGGGGTAACTGTCTCTCCAAGTCTCTGAAAGCAGCTGCTCAGATGAGAGGCTCCATTTATACGTACTGTACAGTGGTAGGCGAGATCGGCCAACAAAAGAATTACAGAGCTGCAAGCAACCGTAGAAACCAGTAGAGTGCTCAAATCCATACTTTGATGTCATTGAAATTTGCTTGGATTTAATACTTAATTGATTGAAATTAATGTGAATTTAATTCTCTCCTGTCAAAATGGAATTTAAAAATCTTTCAGGAGACTTATGAAGGGATTTCAGAAAGCCAAACCACTGAGCACAAAATAAAAAAAGAACTGAGAACAAACAAAGCAGCAGAAAAAAATGTGTGTGGGGGGATAGGGTGTGGGAGAAGAGAGCCCAAGGGATTTCTTTAGTAATGTTTGTTTACGACGGTTTCAAATTAAGGAACTAATTTTGGATTGGTGAATAAATAAAGAAGTTCCTTGAGAAATAGAAGACTATTCCTAGGAATACCACGCTGCCTGTAGTTAAGGGAAAAAATGTCCATTCACGCATATACCTGGCCTGTTTATTTTATGGTGTGACTATGTTTCTAAAAAGAATCCAATTCTTATTTTTTTTTAGTGTTTCTTGTTTCTCTGCTCATCCAGATTAAAAACAACAAACAAACAAAAGAAACATGACACATCTGCCTACTTTCCTTACTCAGGTCCTGGTGAGACCATCTTTTCTAGAAGGGACGAATGAGATGCCTCCTGAATCTGTGTTAACTCAGGCACCATTCGGTTACTGCTCAAACGCAGTACTGTACTTTCACTTTTGTCAGCTGAGCAATCTGCTTCAGTTAAGAACTTAGTAGGAAAAGATCCGTGTGGAAAGAGTTGACTGGAATTTTGGAGGAGGCCGGTTGTTTGGTGTGTCATGGAAACCTCCAGAGCTGTATAGCTGAACCATCCGCCACGGCAGACCTCAGCCGGGGCTGAGGCATTTGCACAAACTTGGCAAGATTGTTGTCAGCTTCATTGGACCACTAGGCTGCAAATAAAAAGAAGAAGAAAGCCTAACTGGAGCTCTAAAGAGTGTTGCAAAATCACTTTGCCAGTATAAAGACTTCATCCAGGAACAATTTTAGCTTTAGCCTTTGTTTTTTGAGTAGCCCAATGAATATTGTTATGGAAAAGTCCCAGTTTAATATTCAATCTCATCAGCTGAGTTATTAATAGTTATTAATAGGAAGTAGTTCATAGCAACCATTTCTAAGGTGCTGATAAATGCCTATTATTAAAACAGCCAATGAAACATTGATCTTCTTATATGGATTTTCTTAAAATAGCAATCCAGGTCCTACCTGTTAGAATGCTGAAAACATCCCATTTCCAAAACATCTTCTTAACCATGCTGGTTGTAGCTCACAGGTCATATTTTTCAAATTCATGGACATTTGAATCCATGCTGGGTGAAAGGGATGTTGGTAGTGAAAAGAGTATGAGACCCTGTCCCATTTAGGATGATCAGCTAAATAAACATTCTGAGTTATTGTCTCAGTCGTTCTTTTCTCTTGCCACCCCTAATGCTCTTTAAAAGAGTAATAATAATATCTAAGTTATCAAGTGCCTACTATGAGTCAGACACTGTACTTACTTTATTTAATCCTCACAAAAAACCTAAGTGGCAGGTAAATGAATCATTCCCATTTTAGAGAAATGGAAATTGAGGTTGAGAGAGATTGATTCTCCCAAGGTTTACAACATTATTAAGTAGTGGAGCTAGGATTCAAGCTCTTGATTTCAAAGCCCATGCTCTTAACCAACATAGCCAGGGCCTGCCTCACAGCCCCCACATTTGGTTTAATGCTCTGCTCTCACCGTCTTGAAATTCTCAATATTTTTTGAACAAGTATTTGAACTTTTCATTTTGCATTGAACCCCAAAAATTATGTAGCCAATCCTGACTATACCACAATCCCTGTTATTCTAGATGGGTACTGTATGAGGGAGTTTTAAAATATGTTCACAAATTCTTCAACAGTCCTTTGTTCCAAAGGTAGAAACTAATTTTTGCCTCCCATTTGAGTGTGGGCTGGGCTTAATGACTCACCTCTATCAAATAGAAAATTGCAGAATTGATGGCATGCCGGTTTGGATGTATTATGTCCCCCAAAGTGACATGTTCTTTAATACAATCTTGTGGGGGTGGACGTATTAGTGTTGATTAGGTTGAAATCTTTCGATTAGGTGGTTTCTATGGAGATATGACCCACCCAACTGTGCATAATACCTTTGATTAGTTTATTTCCACGGAGCCGTTGCCCTGCCCATTTGGAGTGGGTCTTGATTAGTTTACTGGCACCCTATAAGAATTCAGACAGAAGGAGCTCACTCCTGCAGCTTAGAGAGACATTTTGGAGATGGTTGTTGAAAGCAGACCTTTGCTCATGCTTTGGAGATACTAGCCCAGAATTTGCTCCTGAGAAGCTAAGAGAGGACAAAATGCCCCAAGAGCAATATTTTGAAGACTGCACAGGAGTTGAGAGAGAAATACAACCCAGGATCAGCAGATGCCAGCCACGTGCCTTCGCAGCTAACAGAGGTTTTCTGGATGCAATTGGCCTTCCTTTGCTGAAGGTATACTTGTGTTGATGCCTTAATTTGGGCATTTTCATGGCCTTCAGACTGTAAATTTGTAACCAAATAAACCCTCTTTATAAAAGCCAATCCATTTCTGGTATTTTGCATAATGGCAGCAATAGCAAACCATAACAGATGGCGTGTGTCTCTGCGATTAGTACATAAAAGGCGATGGACCTTCTCCCTTGTGCTTGGATCGCTTGTTCTGGGAGAAGCCAGCTGCCATGTTGTGGGGACCCTCAAGCAGCCCTTGAAGAGGCCTGTGTAAGGAGGAACGAACTGAGCCTCCTGCCAATGGCCGTGTAAGTGAGCCAATTTAGAAACAGTCGAGCATCAGATGGCTGCACCCCCAGCCCAGAGTTTGACGGCAGCCTCATGAGACCCTCAACCAGAACCAGCTAGCTAAGCCGCTCCTTGATTCCCAACCTGCAGAAATTGTGAGATACTAAATGTGTTGTTTTAAGCTGGGATAAATGTTTGACACAGCAATAGATAACTAGTACACCATGTAACCCTGGAATTTAAGAAATGGGAAGAACGGTATCTCCATCTACTAAAGGTGAATACATTCATCAATGTTTGGTGCAATATTAAAATTAATTTTGTTAACTCTCTACAAAACATAAAAGGATTTTATTCTAAGGACATAATAGCAATAGTACTGGACTTTTGAACATGAAAATGAAATGCTGAAAACACTGCTATCACTGTCTGTCAGAGGTCTTCTTCCCAAGTGATCACTGTCTGAAGGCCTTACTTTAATTGCGGGCATCCCTTTTGCTTGTAACACCAGACATTCTGTCTTGATTCTTTATTCACAAAATGTAAGACATCTTTCTTCCACAAGAGCCACCTCCCTTCTAATTGAGAAATCAGTTGTTCTTGGTGTCCCCAGTTGTGCCAAACCCAAGCCATGTGGCCTGGTTCAGTGCCTCAAGGTGCTCCAACAGCATTTCTTCCTCCTGCCTGGCATGGAATTAGGCCACTTGGACTTGCCCTTCTACAGGTGCCCAGTTGTCTGCTTTCAACTCCATGTGTTCCCTCCTTGTGGGAGTAACAAGCAGATAAGCAATCCCTAAGTCCTGCATGACCACCCCCATTCCATGCCCTTGTTCTTCAGGATCCAGTTGCACTGATTAGTGAGAAAGGTAATGATGGCTCATACATGACAACGATACACTTACCTGAAAACAGTTTCAACACTGGTTGTGCAATAATATTCAATATCAGAGTCATAAGTGTGAATTCTAGTTTGCCAGCCCAGACCTTTAAACTCTGATGCTTGAAGTCAAATGATGATCTCTTGGTCAGGAGCTTCCCCCATGTGTATGACCCATAAGGGGCATGCCTGAACTAGAACCATAGGCAATAGACGAAACCAGACTCCAGCTCCTTCCTCCGCATGGCAGAGAAGTCTCACATGCAAAAAGCAAATGATTACTGCTTTAACATAGAGAGTTAGAGGGACATGGTGCCCTTTTTATAGAGCCACAAATGAAGTGGAAATTTTCCGGTATCAAAGGATATTGTAGATTTGCCTTGTTGAAAATTTAGACTGCAGACCTTGCTTTTTACACAATCATATAAGGCAAAACAGGGGAAGGGATGATATGGGGTATAGAAGAGGGGCGAGGAGAGAAGAGAGGAGAATTGTACGATATTTACAGTTCTGTAGATCCAATCATAAATCTATCCTTCTCAAGGAAATCTATTCACTTTAAATTGTCTGATTATTCTGATAGCAGATGCAACAGTCCAACCAGAACCTAACACGCTAAATGAGCATTTTTCAATAGAAGGCAAAGGAAATTTATTTATTATCTGGACAAGTTTTTTTCCAGTGTGGTGGCCCTCTTCTGATTCTTATCTTGTAATTGTGTTTCAAATGATAAAGGTTGAGCCAATCAGCCTTCTAGGACAGGGGACAGATGCAGGAGCTCCAAAAAAGAGCCCTCTTTGTCACTTCTCATGCCAGGCATTTTCTAACCTTAATTCAAACAGGACCAGAGCCAGGAGGGCTTGCAATAGCTGACTGGTTTATGATTTTATTTATTTATTTTCTCTCTCCATCCATCTTTTAGAATGTAAGCTCTATAAGAGCAATGTCTGTGATGTTCATAGCTGTATTCCCAGCCCCAAGGACAGATCCTAACACATGGTAGGCCTCAATACACATTTGTTGAAAGAAGGGAGGAAGGAAAAAATAAATTCCCACCTAATGGAATTAAATGAGACTCATTGCTTCTGGGTTGTCCCAAATGGTTCTAAACACAACCCTTTAACCCCAAACAACTAATAGCATTCTCTGGCATTTATTCATCATTTATTCATCAAACATTTAAGGAGTACCAACTATGGACCCGGACTGAAGGCATTCCCTGCCATTTTTAGTACACTACATGTCTCATTTCAGCCATTCCGAATATCATCTCTGTCCAAGATTTGAAGCCGGAAGTGATCCTGTCCTTAATTCCAGGACAAAGTTCTACAGCTATAAAATTTTTTAAAGAAGAGTTTCCTGTTTCACTACAGAAAGTACTGCTGAGCTGCCACCAACCACCTTTAAGATTAAATTGGTTTAAAATTTCACTACATATCAAACGTGAATTCTTATCAGTATCTCTGAAGATTGTTTCATTAGATGGAATTAATATTCTGGCAATATATTTTAGGCTATTACTATTATGATAATGTTAGTAAAAGTAAGGCAAAACTCTTATTTCAAAGATCTGAACTTTTTTCCTTCCTTTTAATTAATTTATTTACTTGCAGCATGATAACAATTGATTTTGAACTAATATATTGGCCTCTCTGTGTCTAGTTCTGGAAGTAAGCTAAAAGAAAACTTTTTAGAGAATAAATATACTAAACGATTGAGTTGCAAAGGCACTAGGCAGTTGTTCTTTTAAAAATGACAGGTTTTTTTTGCATCTTTTCCGATGTACATGAAAAGAAAAAAAAGAATCATATAATGTTCTCCGGAATCACGTCATCTATCATATGGTTGATGTTACTATGAATGAAGAAAGTATGCACAGAATGTTTGAAAAATTTATTCTGAGGCATCTTCTCCATCTTCATGAATGACCCTTATCAGCACTCAGTTCAGCTCTTTCAGGCAAATGAAGGACTCCTTTGGGACTCAGAAAATGTTTCCCATCCAAACACAGGTCTTTGTAGGACATTTTATAAAGGGGGAGGGAATAAAAATATTTTCCCAAGTCAGAAGACTTCTGGTCAATAGGAGTAAACATGGAATCTGGAAAGATTCCAGTCAGCTTCCTTGAAGTCAAATAATTCCAAGACTTTTCTTATTTTTGAATTATTATTATTTTTTTTTTTTTAGCATCTCGAAAGCCTATCTCAAACTTCTCTTAATAAAAATAATTGCTGGGGACCTTTCTTCCTCTCAGCATAGTGCTACAACCTTCACTTGCATCTTGAACAGGACTCTGCAGGGATGAGACCCTGGAGCTCTTTGGGAGCCCTCAGCAAGGGGTAAAATCATGAATTAAGCAAGAATTTCTTTTGTTTGTTTTTCCAGAAGAGAAAAGAAAAAGTCTCTGAAAAATAAACAAAATGTTTTACTAAAGGGAAGGAAAAATGTGTGGCTGCTTCTTTTCCTCACCTCCTGCCTAGGTCCTCGAATGGGAGGACAAACAGCCTGGACTTTACCCTGGGGATCTGAACAAACTCTCAGAAATCAGAGTTCACAGCACCCTCCCTGAGCCTCAGTTTCCTCATCCATGAAAAAGGATGATAACATCCACCTCACTGGGTGGTTCCAATAAAGTGAGTAGAGCACTGGAACAAAACGTGGCACATAGTAAGCACTCAGTAAATGCTAGCATGTGCTTAAAATGGAAATGATTCGGTATAATATAGATTACAAGATTATAATATTGATTCTGGTTTGCAGTTAGAATTTGTTCTGAATCCTAGAGAAAAAGCATTTGATCTGGCACTTGCCACAACTCTTTTGTCTTCTAGCAAACAGGTATGGGTTGCTTTCTGTCTACCAGGTACTCTGCTGGGAGGAAGAAAGGTTAGATGAGAGAGGTCAGGACCCAGGGCCTGTTGCTGAGGCATTCACAGTTCAGCAAGGAAGGCATTCCTAAACCAGTAGTTACAGTGCAATGTGGCACGTCCCATATAATGGATAATTATGCTTGTTATTTATTGACTCTGTTTCTTGGGATGGGTCAACACTGCCAGTATTGTCCTACTTGGCACTCAGAAGAACTTTATGAAGTAGGTGCTATTATTTGCATTTTATATATGAGGTCACAGGTTCAGGGGTGCTAAATAACTTGTCCAAAATCACATAGCTGGCAAATGTGATAAAACTGAAATTTGAACCCAAAATCTGTGTTCTTAACCACAACATTACACTAACTGCCTAAAGTATAATATGTTATAGAATAATATTGCATATTATTTTTATTAAAATAATTGATATATTGTTATATACAGATGGCAAAAATATTTGGGAGCACAGAGGGACTAGCCAGCTAACCCTGCCTTAGGGAATACGGGAGCACTTCAGTAAGGAGGTGACATTTGAGTTAATCGGAACTATTTTAATGGATATGTCATGGATTAGATTCAAGTGTTTGTTTGATTTAGTTTCCCACGCAAACCAGCTACCAAAAACAAAACAAAACCTGCTTTTCAGTTTTTTCTAATCTGCAATATGTTTGCAAATGTATTTCATCAGTGGCCTTTGGCCACCTAATACAGTTGGTCACTGAAAGTCTCAAATAATACTACCACCACCCCTCCTTTTAAGGAGAAAGCAAAAATCATACACACACACACACACACACATATACACACAACCCCTAGTGTATCAGAGACTTCTCTAAATAATGTACTCTAATAGATCATGATACCATTTTCACAGTGCATAAATAGAGATAAACACCAAAATGTCAACATTGATTACTTTGTAATTTTAGAGGTTCTGAGTTTACAGTTGAAATTGATTTACTTCTATATTTTGCAGGTTTTCTCAAATGAACATTTGTCACTTCTGCAATCACATTATATGTGTATTTAAAATAACAGGCAACAAAACTCCCAGGGTTTGTCCCGAAGTTAATGCATGTTCAATTCACTCAGCTACATCTGGTCTACATCTCCACTAACAAGCTCCGTAAGGACAAGGACTGCAACCTCAGGAAGAGACAGAAGTTGAGCCTTACACACGGTAGATGCTTGATAAATATTTGCTAGCTCTTAATGTGAAAAAAGAATACTTGGGGGAACCTGTACAACTTACAAATGAAATCAGAACTGAGAGACCTGAACCAGCATTCTTGCACATAATGTGTAGACAAAACAACCATGTACATCCCATTCCATAGGTTTTTTCTCAAAAATGGGGCCTGTATGTGCAAGGTGCTGAGTACAAAGAAAACAGGGTAGGAATAGACTACTCCTGAGCCTCAAATATCTTGCAGTCTAGCTGTAGAAACCAGATATTAATGCAGGAAAAAATAATTTGGCAATACGTATAAAGAATAGGAGTCTCTGTCCAGAAACTCAAGTGTGCAAGAAATATAATTTTTATTTTTCCTTAATAAAAAAGGTACATTTTTTTAATGTAAAAAATGTCTGCAGTCAATTTCAGATTCAGAGTCTTCTGAGTGGCAAGCATATAATCTTAGACAATTAGAAGACCAGCTCTCTCCTTTTCCATGTTATCCTTAAGACTAAGGACTGAGGATAATTAACCTTTGCCAAGATCCTGGGGCAGGGGATGCAGGGATAGGCTCAAGCTGGCATCTCCTGAAATCCGTTGTTTCATCCAGCCCTCAGTGACTGGGCCCCCAGATGGCCACTCAAGTAGACCATGTTCCCACCCAAAGGGACCCAGTACGTCCGGTGACTCTCCTCGCCGCAAGGTGTTCTTCCTGGGGCCCCTGCATGTCCCCAGGTTGGGCAGAGGAGCGTTCATCGGTTCTGTGCACTTGATGAGCACACGGGAATGGCTTCCCAGAGCCAAGCTGAGCTGGGGGCGCTCTGGGAGGCAGCCTCAGGCCCATATGTCTAGACAAACTCCTCAGCCATTTCTATTCTGACATTGTGACGCCTCAAGCGCCACCTACAACGCAGAATAATTACCTCTGGGGTCTCTGTTGTCTCCCATCCAACATGGCAGGAGGGGGTTAGTGGTGTCTTTTTTCCCTTGGATCAGACCAACAGCTCATGTACTCTGTCTTCTCTCTGACACTCATGGAAACCTACCACTCCTGACCCATCAAACCATCCTTGGGGCAGGAAATCTTGTCCTTGCATCATTATGCAGTCTCTTGAATCCATTAACTTTGCCTGAGAGCTCTTTATTCTCTGTAGGGTTTATACATTTGAAAAATCAGGTCTGAAAAAGACTTCTTTTCTCTGGGATTCAGCTGTGTCCATCCCATCCCTGAAGCAGTGGATGGCCCTGTGGTCTAGCTGTGAAATAGAAGAAACGCTATAGGGCTACAAGAAAATGCATGAACAAAAAACACAAAAATAACTTTTAAAAAAATAACACCAATATATGGTAACAAAGTCTAATGAATGCTATGAAGGAAAAATTCATGGATGGAACTAGTCTGAGGGCAAGAGATAATCTTTTTGAGGCAGTGACATTAAGCTGAGACTTAAATATTGAAGGTTGAGTAGTGGCTAACTTGATAAAGCTACTGGAGACTGGCTGAGGGGAGGTCACAATTCAGGCCAAAGAAATAGCATTTTCAAAGGCCCTGAGGTAGAGGGTCAGGAGTTGGGGGCCATCTGAGATAAAGCTGGAAGGAGTGAACAGGCCATGCTAAGGATTTTTAAACTTTTTCCTAAGAGCAACAGAAAGGTTTCATGTGTAAGCATAATATGTCCAAATTTGCATTTTAAAAAGATCACTCTGGTTGTTGTGACACAATCCCTCCTTCGTCATAGCCACGATTCTTAGAGCCACATCAAGAGCCCATATCAGTAACTGAAATCACATTAGTAACTGGAATCTCAGTTTCTGGCCACGTCCTCCTATTCTGCAGGATAATAACAATTACCCCAGGATACTTGTTCCTTCACTTCATCGAGGCCTCTAGTGGCTTTCTCACTCTTGCCCATGTATTCATCAGTTCTCTCCTCCCTTCACTTGCCTTCCTATCTGGCCAAGTCCCGGTAGCCCATCATTTCAAGCACTTTCTTATCAATATCCCAAATCACCTTATCTTAGTCTCCCTTGTGTTCCACCTGCTCAGTAGAATCCAGCATATAGCAGAGGGTCTGCAACAAAGCAGCTACACAAAAAAATATGTTGAGTTAAAGAATCCAACAGTTCACTATCTGTGTGCAGCCTCTGGGTCATGAATGTTGCTGCAGAAAATCACACCCCTTCCCTAATTTCTGTCATTATAAGTCAGTGGTTGTCAACCTCAAACCGGTTCTCATCTTGCTTTGTTCGTGCTTTGACCATTTCAAACCTTCTCTCTATGTTCACACCTCTGACCCACCTCACCATCACTCATTTTCAGAGGTGACACCTCTGGTATTTAAGAGACAATGGCAAGTATTACATAGGAACTTCCTGCTACCAAATCTACAAAAATTCTTGAATTTGCCCTGTCCCTGTCCTTCTCATGTGGAAGCCATCCTTCCTCCTGTGTTCTGGATCCCATCCTTGCTACCTTCTTAGGAATCATTCTCTTGCCTATATCTTCTTGCCTATAACATCTCCCTCCCTACTGGCTTCTTTTTATCAGTATTTCAAATTACCCATGTTTTCCCATTTTAAGAAAGCCCTCTTTTCACCTCACCTTCCCAGCCAAACTTCTAGAAAATGTTTTCAGCACATATTATCACCATTTTCTCATCTCACACTCAAACTTTTCAACAACCTGCCATCTGACTTCCACCTTCAGCACACATAGAAAGTCTCAGGTCACCAATGATCTCCGGTCCCCCAATACAAAGAACTTGTTTTAGTTCTCACCTAACCCTGACTTTTCAGAAAAGGTCCCTTTCAGTACCATTGATCACTTCCTCTCTCTCGATCCTTTTGGGGGAGGAAGGGGGGTGGTATGAGGGAGGAGGGGGAAGCTGGATATTCTGGTTTTCCTCCTACATCTCTGACTGTTCCTTCTCTGCTTTCATTACTGATTATAGTAAGGACCTCCAGTTACTCTCCACTATCTGAAATGGTGGAGTTCCCTATCCCAGGTCCTCTTCTCTTCTCCCTCTACACTTTTTCCTTAGAAGATCTCATCATTGCTTCGGTGTGTACTGTATGCTGACAATGCCTAAATCTACATAAACAATCAAAACTCTGTTTTGAGCACCACACATATAATATCTTCGTACTTTCTTAAAGTGCCACTTGGACATTTGTTAAGTTTCTCAAACTCAGCATACCCTGAAATGAATATATAGGGTTTCTTCCAAAACTGCTACTTCTCCATGGTTCTCTCTCTTGGGAAATGACAACACCATCGACCCTCTGTTTAAGCCAGAAACCTTAACTCCTTCCTCTCAAAGATCCTGTCAAGTCCACATCTTAAGTGTCTCAAAGGCATTCACTAGCTGACTCAAGCTGCCATTATCTTTTGACTGAACTAATGCAAAAGCTTCCCCACTGGTATCTCCCAACCAGTCTTTCTCCCTCAATTTAGCCTACTCATTTCAGTCAAAAGGACCCTTTAAAAATGCATTGTGATCATGCCACTTCCCTGTTTAAAACCCTGTAATACTTTTCATTGCTCATTAAGGGAACTCTCCAGCCTCTCCATCCCACTCTTTCTCTCCTTTGGCTATACTGGGTTTTTCTCAGCTGCTTGAATTTAGCAGACCCCTCCCCTGTTTAGGGCCTATGCTAATGCCATTTCCTTTGCCTGGAATTCTCATTACTCTCTTCTTGCTTAATTACCTGATTACCTCCAACATCGCTTTCTCTTTGAAGCCTTCCCTGACCCCCTAAACTAGGTTATGTCCCCCTGTTTTATCTTCCTACAGGACCTGATACTTGGCACTTTTGTAATTGTTTACTTTTATGTCATTGCTAGATTATAAGCTTCACAAGTGTGGGGGTAGTACCCGCCTTGCTCACCTTTGTAGCAGCAGCAACTAGAGAAGTGGCGAGCTCATTGGAGATGCTAAATTAATGTTTCTTGCTCGAATGACCAACTTACACATCACAAATAGCTTTACACTACCCTTTAAAACTGAAACTCAAATTCATTAAAACCGCTGGTCTCCTTGACAGTATATTCTGAGCCAAGTGAAATTGTGATTGGACTTGCCCTGCCCAGCTCCCGAAGGATCACATTATTAACCCCATTGCACAGAACGTTTATTGGGTCTCTGTGAGCAGAGCACTGGCCAAACAGGTGATGCAGAATGAAGTGGGTGCAGGGATTTTTACCATTTCAGGGATGAGGACCTGGGAGTGCAGAAGGGTTAAGTAACTTGCGCAAGGCCGTACAGCCAGTACTGTTAGGGCTGGGATTTGAACCAGGAAGTCAGATTCAAGAGCCCTGCATTTAGCTTTTACACCACACTGATGGGCACCTGAGAACTTTCTTCCCCTTATGGCAAATTGGCAGAGTACCCTGATGGGTATCTGACAGCTCAATTCTTTCTGGATGAAAGCTGTGGGCCTAGGAAACTGAAGGCCAGTACTTGAGGGGTTTTTGGTTGTATTTTTTCGTTTCTGTTTTGTTTTTTTGCCAAGGCTGCTGACAGCACTCTCGTGTTCTGACCCACATTCATCAGTTAGAGGGACTAGTGCCACCTGGTGGACATAGTTTTTGTGCCGTCTTGAATCCTAGACTCCTTTTTATTTGTATGTAACACCTCCACATCCATGTGGATTTTAGAAGCCCATTAAAAAGATTGTTATGCATTGATCAACTTAGGTACTGGGCTAGGCCCCTCTTTTTGTTCCCTTTTTTGCGTTTATTTTTATTGACTCTAAATTGAAGTTTAATTCAAAACAGAAGATAATTTTTTCCGTTATTGCCAATCTGTAATTTCTTCCTTTAGTCACGATAAAGAATGGGAAAATTTATGAGCAAATAGATTTAAACTTGGTGCCTCAGTTTCTTTACTTGTTTGTAAAATGGGGGTTAATCATAGTATTCATCTCATAGGGTTGTGGTGAGAATTAAACAATTTAATCTGTGCAAAGAGCTTAGGACAGAGAGAAACTAAGATGGCGCCTAGGAGAGACAGGGCAAAAAAACACCTCCATGAAAAACACTAGATAAAAGCCAGAAAGTGACCCAGAACTCCAGTTCCAGCGATGCACCAGCTGGACAAGGTCTCCTAAATCCACAGGGACTGCGTACTTGGTGAAACTGGGAGTCTGCGTTCTGAAACAAGTGAGTAAGCCATGCTGCAGTGTGGGAAAACCAAGGGTTGGTGTTTAGAGTTGGACTAGTTCTTTTTTAAAAAAAACCCAAAAGCAGCTGCAGATACGGCAGTGAGAAATACACAGTGAAGCGCGGCAGGAACAGGCTGTGCAAACGCCTCAATATCTGGCATGGAAGATAGACTTCCGTGCACGTGCTGCTAACTCTCTCGAAGCGAGGAAGGCAGAGGTTAGCCAAAAGGGGAAAAAAGCCATGCCCCTTGCAGCCATCTTCCCAGCGGGCTGGAAACACTCCTACCCAGCGCCGAAGCCGCAGCCCAGAGCTGTGCCAAAAATCCAATGTGACAGGAAGTGTTTCCAGCAATACACGTACACGTCACAATATCAGGCGTGGATAATAGCCTCTTGTGCACCCACAGCTAATTGTCCCAGAGCTGGGAAGGCAGAGCTGTGCGAAATGGGGGAAATTAACACGCCCCATTCAGCTGTCCTTTCAGCAGGCTGGAAACGCCCCTGCATGGCCCGGCAGCCCAGAACTTCCCTTGAGGGATGGCGCGCACTTGTGACAACCTTCTCTCAGCAGAGGCCCCAGAAGGTCATGGCTTGGAAGAGGGACCCACAGGGAAATCCCAGGGACCATACGCCAATACCAAAGACTTGTGGGTCAGTGGGAGAGACAATCTGTGGAGAGACTGAAATGAAGGTTTAGACTCTTACAACAGCCTTAAATCTCCAGGAACACCTGGGAGGTTTGATAAAGCTGCCCCTCCTCCCTAACCACTCAGATACATGCCCCACATTCAGGGCGGACAGCACCAACAACACACCCAAACTTAGTGCACCAATTGGACCCCACAAGAATCAGAACCCCACACACCACAAAGACAAAGTTGGGGAGAACTGACTTGAGGAGAATAGGTGACTCGCGGATGCCATCTGCTGGTTAGTTAAAGTGTATGCCACCAAGCTGTAGATCTGACAAATCAGAGATTAGTCTTTGAATAATCCTACATATCCTAAAAGAACCCTATCAAGTAAAGTAAATGCCAAGAGGCCAAAAACAACAGAATATTTTAATGCATATGATAAAACCAGATGATATGGATAATCCAAACACAAACACCCAAATCAAAAGATCAGAGGAGACAGTACTTGGAGCAATTAATCAAAAAACTAAAGACAAACAGTGAGAGCATGGCACAGGATATAAAGAACATGAAGAAGACCCTAGAAGAGCATAAAGAAGAAATTGCAAGAGTAAATAAAAAAATAGATGATCTTATGGAAATAAAAGAAACTGTTGACCAAATTAAAAAGATTCTGGATACTCACAGTGCAAGACTAGTGGAAGCTGAACAACGAATCAGCAACCTCGAGGACCACAGTACAGAAAATGAAAGAACAAAAGAAAGAATGGGGAAAAAAATCAAAAAAATTGAAATGGACCTCAGGGATATGGTAGATAAAATAAAACATCCAAATATAAGACTCATTGGTATCCAAGAAGGGGAAGAGAAGGGTAAAGGTCTAGGAAGTGTATTCAAAGGAATTGTTGGGGGAAACTTCCCAAACCTTCTACACAATATAAATACACAAAGCATAAATGCCCAGCAAACTCCAAATAGAATAAATCCAAATAAACCCACTCCAAGACATATTCTGATCAGACTCTCAAATACTGAAGAGAAGGAGCAAGTTCTGAAAGCAGCAAGAGAAAAGCTATTTACCACATACAAAGGAAACAACATAAGAATAAGTAGTGACTGCTCAGCGGCCACCATGGAGGCGAGAAAGCAGTGGCATGACATATTTAAAATTCTGAGAGAGAAAAATTTCCAACCAAGAATACTTTATCCAGCAAAGCTCTCCTTCAAACTTGAGGGCGACCTTAAATTTTTCACAGACAAACAAATGCTGAGAGATTTTGCTAATAAAAGTGCTGCCCTACCTCAGATGCTAAAGGGAGCCCTATGGACAGAGAAACAAAGAAAGGAGAGAGAGATATGGAGAAAAGTTCAGTACTAAATAGATTCAATATTGGTTCATTAAAGGACATTAAGAGAGAGAGGGAAAAAATATATCTGACAAACATAAACCAAAAGATAGGATGGCTGATTCAAGAAATGCCTTCACAATAATAACATTGAAAGTAAATGGATTAAACTCCCCAATTAAATGATATAGATTGGCAGAATGGATCAAAAAATATGAACCATCAATATGTTGCATACAAGAGACCCATCTTAGACACAGAGACACAAAGAAATTGAAAGTGAAAGGATGGAAAAAATATTTCATGCAAGCTACAGCCAAAAGAAAGCATGAGCAGCAATATTAATCTCAGATAAAATAGACTTTAAATGCAAGGATGTTATGAGAGACAAAGAAGGCCACTACATACTAATAAAAGGGGCAATTCAACAAGAAGAAATAACAATCATAAATGTTTATGCACCCAATCATGGTGCCACAAAGTATATGAGACAAACACTGGCAAAATTAAAGGATGCAATGGATGTTTTCACAATAATTGTGGGAGACTTCAACATATCACTCTCTCCTATAGATAGATAAACCAGAAAGAAGACTGATAAGGAAATTGATAACCTAAACAATCTAATAAATGAATTGGATTTAACAGACATATATAAAACATTACATCCCAAATCACCAGGATACACATTCTTCTCTAGTGCTCATGGAACATTCTCCAGAATAGACCATATGCTGGGACATAAAACTAGCCTCAATAAATTTAAAAAAATTGAAATTGTTCAATGCACATTCTCTGACCACAATGGAAAACAATTAGAAGTCAATAACCATCAGAGACTTAGAAAATTCACAAATACCTGGAGGTTAAACAACACACTCCTAAAATTAATGGTTTATAATGTAGAATGTAGGGGAATTAGTGATAGAGAGCAATTAATGAAGGGAGAACAATAACCCAATAAGAACAGATAAGCTATCGTGGGTAAATTTAACGTTCTGGGAATGCCCAGGAATGACTATGGTTTGCTAATTTCTGATGGGTATTTCTGATGGGTATGCACTGTATGCACACTCATTCTCTCATGCCTGGATTTTGAGAGGTCCAGTTTGGGACTGCATTTCTGGCACCCTGGGTCCAGATTTCATGGTTATAGCAGCTGCCATGTAAGTGAGCTCCATGAAACCAAGGTTGCTTTAATGAGATAAGCACTGCCCGACTTTCTGAAGAGATCTCTCTGGATAAAGCATGAATTGAAAGACATTAATTACACTTGTGTTACTCATCAGTATCAAATAATAGATCACCACTTATGAATGGCTTTCTGTTCTGATTTAAACACTGAATATATCTATGAGCAGTGTTCTTGGTTAAAATTTTTTGTCGTTTTGTCAGCAAATCCATCTGCTTTCTGTCTAGTGCTCTCCCCAATGTCAATCGTCAAGAAGTAAAATTTTAAATTTTAAATTTAAAAATATCTCTCCTATTGAGAGAAGAAATCCCCAGAGTACAAGTATATATTCCAATAAACTAATGACTGGGTGAAGAGGGCTACAGAAGAAAAGTGTGTCAATCCATCAAAGTGGACACTAAACACTGAATGCATGCCCCATTAAGTTTAAGTCACAGATTTTCACCTAGCATCAAATAGTAGGTCCTAAGATCCTATCTCTCGAAATCCCCAAACCACCAAATCTCTCTGTACTGGATTCCCTGCCTGAAGTTGGCCAGAATTTCCACTGAGGAGGATGGGAAAACAGAGCTCCTCCCCTAGAGTTCATTCATTCGCAGCAATCCACACCCTCCCTTGTTTCCCCAATCAGTTCAGCTTTTGGGGAGACAAGTAGTATCTGCTCTTCACAGTAATATAGGGGACCCTGTCATAAACCATTCAAGGGCATCTGTTGTGGACTGAATTGTGTTCTGCAAAAAGACATGTTCAAGTCCTAATTCATGTTCAAGTCCTAATTCCTGGTCCTGTGAATGTGAACTTATTTGTAAATAGGATCTGGGAGGATGTTGTTAGTTAAGATGAGGACAAACTGGATTAGTGTGGGCCCTAATCCAAAAGGACTGGTGTCCATATAGCAAAGAAAATTTGGACCCAGTGAGTGAGAGTGAGACAGAGAGAGAGAGAGATGTCCATGAGACCAAGGCAGAAACTGAGCTTTGCTACGAGCCACAGAACATCACAGATTGTCGGCCACTGCCAGAACCCTACAGACTTCAGAGGAAGCACGGCCCACACCTGGATTTCAGACTTCTAGCCTCCAGAATCTTTAGACAAGAAATTGCTGTTGTTTAAGCCAACTGGTCTGTAGTACTTTGATACAGCAGCCCTGGCTAACTAAGAAACCTCCCCAAGTTGCCCAGCCCGTTAGGGAAGTATAGCAGTATGACAGTATTACAGCATTACAGCAGGGTGCCTAGCACAGAACTTGTATATAATATGCACTGAATACATGCTAGTTTAATTGAATTGAGTAGTCTAAGAGGCCCATAGCTAAGCAGTGACATTTGGAACCACGGGGGCCTGTTTGAATTCCAGCATTGATGAGTGATGCTAATTTAGCCAAGACATTTGGTCTCCCACTGACTAGGTTTCCTGAGTCTGTCAAAATTTTATCTGTTGAACAACCAGTCTGGTGGTTCAAATTAGGGAAATTGCTCAATAAAATGACTAATTAGGGTGGTATAATGGGTATTGACTCTCAAAAGATGTCTTAAATTAACCGGACAACTACTGTATGAAACCTGTATTTCACAGGCGATCATTTTGTATATTTTTCAAATTCCTGGTGTGTGGCTGTTTTCTAATAAAGCAAGTTGAACCAGTTGCCAAGTCAAACTGGTATCGCATGAACAGCCTCCTGTCCACAGAATGCTTCTTCCAGGTTATCTGACTTTCTCAAATTGCCCAATCCAGGTCAGCATCAGGACTTTGGGGGTCTCTAGAACCCCCTTCCAGTGAGTGGTTTTTTAGAGCCGACCACACATTACTGGTTAATTGCTCTAGTCTGAATAAAACTGACTACTTCAATCTCTTATTTTAAAGTTAAAAACCTCTTGGAGTATAGACAGCCTTATTAACTACACTTTGCAAATATTGCCCAAATTGTTGGGGTTTTCCAGAGTTACTCTGAAAACAATAGTGATGTTGTATGGACTAATTACCAAAAGCTGGTTGAGTTTTTGTTTTTTAAAAAAAAAAACAAAAACGTGGGGAAAGTCTGGGTGTGGTGAATTAGGAAAAGAAGTTCAATGGCCTGTAGGGAAAGACCTAGATGCGGGGTTAAAAGACCAAGACCTGAATACTGGTTCGGCTGCCTAGTAAGGATCATAAAATACCACACCGTAAACATCACTCAGAAGTGCACAATGTGGCTTTTCTTTACTTATCTTTAAGAGTCACAGTTCAGGCCTTCTAGGAAGGAGGCTTATGGGTTTGTGTTTCCCTGTTCCCTGGGAACCACAAGAGCAAATGTCAAAATGCAAACCACATCAATCAACTAAACAAACAGCTTTATACTTTTAGTATTAGAAATATTACAAAGGACAGATTTCTAAAGAAGCTCTTATAATATAAAATACATTTCTTTTAAATGAGCCCTTGGTTTCAGTGACTCTGCTTGTGAAAGAGCTCCTATATATCCTTTCCTCTCCCTACCGCCTTAATCCAGGTTCTCATGATCTCTTTTCTAGATTACAAGAATCACTTCTAAATGGTCTCTCTGTCACCAGGCTGGCTCCTGCACCAGTCCATCTTCCAGAAGGCTGCCACAAATCAAATCTAAAGTTTAAAAACAAACAAAGCTAAACAATATGCCACTTAGGAATATATGCAGGCATACAATAATTCTCCAAACAGCAAGGGAATAATGAAGGCCAAATGCAGGCTAGTGATAACCTCTTTTTTTAAAAAATTTTTAATGCAATTTTATTGAGCTGTATTCACATACCCTACAATCATCCAAAGTGTACAATCAATTGTTCACAGTATCATCCTACATTTGTGCATTAATTACCACAATCAAGTTTTGAACATTTTCATTACTCCAAAAAATAAAAATAAAAGTAAAAAAGAATGCCCCAAACATCCCATACCCCTCCTCACTCCTCATTATTCATTTACTCTTTGTCCCCATTTTTCTACTCATCTGTCCATACACTGGATAATGGAGTGTGAGCCATAAGGTTTTCACAATCACACGGTCACACCATTTAAGCTATATAGTTACATGATCGTCTTCAAGAATCAAGGATACTGGATTGCAGTTCAACAGTTTCAGTATTCCTTCTAACTATTCTAGTACACTAAAAACTAAAAAGGGGTATCTATATAACACATAAGAGTTACCTCCGGAATGACTTCTCAACTCCATTTGAAATCTCTCAGCCACTGAAACTTTATTTTGTTTCATTTCTCTTCCACCTTTTGGTCCAGAAGGCTTTCTCAATCCTACGTTGTTCTGGTAACCTCTTGGCTGAGGCAGGAGATGACGGGGAAGAAACATGCAAGTAGGACAATGGAATTGGAAATGTTTTAGCTCTTAATTTATATAATAATGTTTTCCTTCTTATGTTGGATAATGAGTTCACGAGTTCCTTCTATGATTCCAATTCATAATTTATATATGTGATATATATTCATGGGATTAAATCCTCATTTTTAGCATATGATAAAAAGTGCAGAGTCTGGCTCCAGTTTACTTTTCCAACAATTTTCCTTCAATGCCTCTAACCTAAATACACCAAACCAACCATAATCTTTCATGTTTCTATCCACCTTTTTCTCTGTTGACTGAACTCCTGCTTATCCTAGAAGAATCAGTTTAGACATTACCTTCTCCAAGATATTGGAGCCAATAAATACATGAAGAGATGTTAAATATCATTAGCCATCAGAGAAATAAGAATCAAAACCCCAATGAGATACCATTTTGTTCCTATCTGATTGACAAAAATAAAAAACAAAGGTTAAGTTTTCAAACAATAAGAATATAACTTACCCAGTTTGGCTGAAGGGTATTATGTATATTACATAATAATCTTATAAAGGCAGTTTGAGACTAACCCATGGAGAGTATTAAATGCTAGTCTAAGTGGTTTAATTCCAGATACCAGGATCTACTCAGTTCCTCTCACTGAAATGAAAAATACCTTCCCCTGGGGGTAGCGATCTATGACTCAGCTCCTTACCACATCTGGCTACTTTTTTTTCACAAATAACTGGTCACATCTTTTATTCCACGCAATGTGAAAGCATGAGAGAAAATTTCCCTTTTTTATGTAACTTTTAATTTTGGCATGCAACTCTCAATACTTCAATCCAAAGGGATGAAGAATATGGGGATTTCAGATATTTTGGCAAGTTGGCAGGAGAACTCTTTATTCTTTGTTTCAACAAAACAGATACTTTCATTGATTGAATGAATCTTTTTGACTCCTTCAAATGCCTGTAAAGTACCATTGGAAATAACAGATCAGATTTCATCATTTTAGACATTAAAAAAATGTGTTTGAGGACTCAAATTATAGGAAGGGAGCTGTGGTTAAAAAGTATCCCATATGAATGACAATAATGCCATCTTACTTTACAAAATACACCCTTTCAATGCACTTTCATATAAGTTTTTGTGCTCACAACAATTCTATGAGGCAGGGTAAATATTATTAATTCCATTTGATAAATGAAAAAACTGAGAAACAAAGATTAAATGACTTGCCCAAAGATGGACAGCCTGTAATGATAAAGCTGAAGCCAAAACTCAGATATCCTGAATCAAAGGCCCATTTCCCTCCCTCCCCCTCCCTCTCTTTCTCTCTCCCTCTCTCTCTCTCTTGCTCTCTCTCTTCTTCCTCCCTCCTCTCCCTTCTTCTTTTCTTTTTTAAATTTTAATGTTTAATAGCTTTTTAAAATACATGTTGAGAAACTAGAGAAGCATAAAGAAGAAGATTAAAATCACCAACAATCCCACCATTCAGAGAACTACTAATAAAGTATTAGTGCATACTTTTTGAGTCTTTTTCTTTGTGCTTATATATTTGTAGAACAGAGATCACACTTAATACAACTTTTGTTACATCCTTTTCCACTTAACAATGCAATGTAAATATTTTCCCAATTTACTAAATAGTTTTCAAAAACACAAGTTTCATTGTTTGCATAGTATTGCATTATATGACTATAATTTATTTAATCAGTCCCCTCTGTTGTAGATCATTTCCAATGCTTCTCCATTAAGAACACAGCACTGTACATACATATAAATAAATCTTTGTATACATCTCTAATTCTTTTTGTAATGATGAATTCTTTGAAGTGGAATTTCTGGGGCGCTTTATTTTTGTCTTCCAAAATGTATTGTCAAGTTGTCATTCAGAAAAGCACTGCCATTTGCCATATACATAGGAGATACCCATTTCCATTTATTCATTAAATAAATACTTAGTGAGCAACTACAACATGCCAGGTTCAGGGTCATGTGCTGAACTCAATGCCTCCCTTCAAGGAATTACAGACTAATAAGTATTAGCATCAAATAAATGGGAATTTTGTATTATACCTATATAGTCACATAGTACTGTGGGAGCACATAGGAAAGACACTTATCTTTCCCTTGGGGGATCATGGAAGACTCCCTGGAAGAAGTGTCTCTGAGTTGAGACTTGAAGGATGGTTAAGAGGTAGCAGGGTGAACAGGTGGGAAAGAAATTCTAGGTAGAAAGCACAACACGTAAAAAATAAAGAGTGAATACGGTGTACCGGGTCAGATGCCCTCAAGTGAATAAAACCCAACTTGGCTTAAACCATAAGACAATTTACACTTTACATAACAAGAAGAGTTTATGTAGTATGGGCCTGAGGGGTGTACACAAGGATTCAGCTCCCCTTCTCTGAGTTCTCTCAGCTCTTCCTCTCTCCTTGTGTTCTGCTCCATCCTTAGCATAAGAAAAGATTCTGTCTTTTCCATGTGACTCTTGCTAGGAGTAAGAAAACTTTTCTCTATTTAACTCAAGGAGACTTTCCTCATGTCTTACTGGCCAGGATTGGGTCATTTCCTCCTTCCCAATAAAATCACTAGTAAGGGGAATGGGTTTTCCATGTTTGGTTTTGACTAATGACTTGGGGATTTAGGGTGTCAACACATTATCCACAACACAAGGAACTGCAAAGGGTTAAATATGACTACAGCACCTATAGGATGAGGTAGCAAGTGGCAAGAGAATTGGTGCTGGAAACTAAAGAATAAAAGACTTTTTTCATGAAGTAGGGTGGTGAAAGTTGTCAAACGGTACAGAGAGGCCAAGTGACAGGAGGCTGTCAAAGTGCCCTTTGTAATTATTGTCAGGAGATTACTGGAGGCCTGGGAGCCCAGTATTAGTCATGAGAGATGAAGTCAGATTTTAGAGGCTTGGAGACTAAATGAGAGAGGTGGATGGGAAGATCACAAGCGTAGATATTCTTGTAAGAAGTTAGGCAGTAACCAGGAGGAGAGACAAGTTAGTGACAACAGGGATGGGGTAGAGGGTCAAGGGAGAGACTTTCTAGATGAGAGAGGCTGGAATATGCATAAATGTCAAGGGGAAAGAGCCAGCAAGGAGGAAAGGTAGAGGATACAGGAATGAGAAATGGATAATCACCTCCCTGAGGAGGGTGAGAGGGCTGGTTATCTGTTGAGAGTGTGAGAGGAATTCAGAGGAGATGGAAAGTTTCGAGGGACCTTCTGTGGAAGGGAACATTGCTGGTGGTAGCCAGTACCGAGGTCCCAGGTGAGGTGGGGCCTGTGACTTTGGAGCAGCGTTCATCCATCAGGTTGAGTGATTTCTCTCTGAGAGCCCTTGGTAGCCAGGGTGTTGACTTGGAGATGGCAGTTGGTTGGACTGATGATGTTTTGGCGAGTCGTGACAAACAAAGAGAGTCTGACGTGACAGATCATGGAGTCTTATGTTAGGGAGGAAAAAGAAGGGAAGGCAAAAGTGGGCTGCTAGGAAGGGAGAAAGTGTAGGGGTAAAGGTGAATATCTCAAAAAGTTGAAGTACCTGTATAATGGCAGCAGCTGGATAGAAGTTATGGACAGAGGTGTGATATTTGACTTTCGGATTTCAGAAGTGGAAGAGTTTACGTTGTCTAGAGTGTGATCATGAAAGTAGATGAGTAAAAAGAGAAGCAGATTTTTAAAAAATACGATGAGTGCATTTTATACATTGTTTATGAGGATACAAATTGAGCTTTATGGAGGGCAATATGGCAAGCTTTAAAAATTAAAAATTTATACACCCTCGGATCTAGCAATTCCACTTGTATTTATCCCATAGATTTACTTCCATATCTGTGAAATGATGCATGGTCAGTTACTCACTGCAGAATTATTTATAATACTAAAAGACTGGTAACACCCCAAATATCCATCAATAGCGATCTAGTTAAAAATGACTGAGGCAGCTCTATATGTACCAATGTGGAAACATATTCAACATATAGTCTTAAGTGATAAAAGTAAAGAATAAATTGCATTATAAAATACTCCTATTAGTGTAAAAAAGGTAGCAGTTGGGGAGAATGGGAAAATACTCACACACACATGCACACACACACACACACACACGGACATACATAAAATATCTCTGGAATTTTATAAGAACTGATTATAGTCACTGTCTCCAGAGCAGAAAACTGGGTGGCTAGGGGAGAGTGGAGGGTATCCATCCCTTCTCTGTGATCACCAGGCTCTTCCCTTCTTATATTCAGCTCCATCCTCAGCATAAGAAAAGTACTGTCTTTTCCACATGACTTTTTTTAGGACTACGGAAATCTCCTCTGTCATCTCCAAGCAGAATAGTGAAGATATCCTTTCCTTTGGTCTGAGGTTGGTTTGTTTGTTTTCAGTCCTGTGGGAGAAGGGGCTCTCAGATCAAACCATGTACACAGCCTTTGCCTGCCTGTACACAGGCCCTAGATTCCAGGAAGACAAGGTCCAAGGGAAAGAAATAACAGGAATGAAGCATCTTGGATGGAAGTTCCAGTCGTGCTGCTCCCAGCTGTGGGCCTCTATGAGTATGAGAATGGGAAGAATACTATTCTCACCTTTCAGCAATTGTTCTCAGGAGTCAATGTGATCATGAAATGCCCCATGGTGGCAAAAGAACAGTAAAAATTAAGGTATTTATTCAGGAAACATTTATTGAACATATAGTATATTCCAGGCACTCAGTTTAAATGGTAATTATTTTAGTACTTCGTTAATAATTTTTCTCTCCTCTTGTAAATGTGTTTATCATTGTTAATTTCCACAGTTGTCTCTTGCTCAAAATTGGTTTGCCCATCTGTGACCCTAACCCATCCCACCGTCCGTAACCTCTCCTTCCCAGGCCCCCACTCACAACCCAGACAGTCTTTTATTTATACTCATTGACTACAACAGGGGTTATCAGGAGGCCCAGGGACCTGATTCAGCCTCCAGACATGTTTTTTCTGGCTCATAGAGTGCTTAAATATTTTTTAGATAGTTGACAACATCAAAAAACAAAACAAAACAACAACAACAACAAAAAAAACCAAGGACTTTTTTTTTAATTAGAGCAGTTGTAGGCTTATACAAAAATCATGCAGAAAGAACAGAGTTCCCATACACTTGTCCCTGCCCTCACAGTTTTTCCCATTATTAACATTTAAAGTCTGAAGTTTCCACTTCTCAAGAAAAATCAGCTGGACTGGCAACAGTGGACCTTGGGGCAGCAGTCTCCGGGAGCCAGGCAGGGCTGCCCTCTTTGTCTGGGCTGCACCTCCTCCTCCAACACCATCCTCTCCCAAGCCATTCACACTCCTGCCTCCTGCCTGGCCCTGCGGACAGTAGGGTTTTCCACACCTTCTAGAACAATGACTGGGAAAGGCTTGGTGATGACTGTTATCTATTTTCTTGGCTTACAAGTGAGTTTGAAAACAGAGGGGAGCTTTCCTATTCCTGTCAGCACAGTCAGGTCCCTGTTCAAGGACCACGTCCAGTTTTGAGAGCCACAGCTGGAAAGAGATGTGGAGAACTTGGCCAGGGACACAGAAGAAAGCATGATTAAAGGGTTGGAAAACAGAACCTCAGAGGCAAGTTTTAAGGCACTGGGATTTTTCCTGGAAAAGAAAGAGAAAGGAGGACGACTCAGTCATCATCTTCAAGGGTGAGGGGTAATTATGAAGGGAATGATGCCCAGCTGTTCTCCATCCCAAACCCATCAGAGGAAACGTGTTCATGATGTGGCAGGAAGAAGGCAGCTAAGCCGCAGGGAAGAGGTTTTTGTTCTTGTTTTTTAACTTTTGTAAGAACTAAGGTTGATAGAAGTCTCCGTCTGCCTCGGGCCAGCATGAGGGTCAGGGTTGACTTTTCTATCTGTAATTCAAAATTTAAAGCTGGGTGACTCCTTGAATTTTCCCCCAACTTTAATTCTTAATGTCTTCCTCTACCATATTCTCTGTTATTTGCCTAGAAGTATCAGAAGAAAGTTAGAAAAAGAGTTCCTAAATAAGTAAACACGGCATGACTCACTTAAAATTCTCTTTAGCAGTATCTATCCTTGATGTAACACAACAAAAAATGCATGTATACTCTTTCTAAACATAAAATCAAAACACTGTCAGGAAAGTATTTAAGATCCTCTTTACCAAATTGCTGTGGGTATATTTGCTTAACAGAGTTAAGGAGAATGATTTAGAGGACTTAATAAAAGCGTCCTGCTTATGTGGACTAAAAAAAATTCTCCAGATTATCCGTTTTTAGTTGTTTTTACTTTGTGTTAAGGACGCTGGCAAGTTTTCATGTCTCTGCCTGTTCATGAATTTTTCCCACAGGTGTGAGTCAAAGCAGAGGACTTGGAGGAGTTTTTCAGGATGCCAAAGCCACTGGACAGTTTCTGGTACAATAGATTAAAAAACAGACTGTAGTTGACAAATGATTATGAGACATTTATCCCTTCAAAATTACACTAGCCTCCATTTGTTGTGAGCCTAGTGGCTGCCAAGTGCTCTTTGCGTCATTTAATCTTCATTATAACCCTGTGAGGTAGGTGTCAATATCCTCTTTTGACAGATCTGAACACAGAGTCAGAGATGAGTAACTTGTCCAGATTCACCTAGCTGGCAAGCGGTCACATAGCATAACAAGGTTCAAATCCAGGTCTGGGTGATTCCAAAGCCTGTGTTGTTTTCACACTACTGCCCTGCTCCTGGTTGGTAGATTCACAGTGTCAGCATGTACTAGCCCCACGGCATAGGACCATGGAACTTAGAGGGTCATTTAGGTCAGTTCCCTGATGCCATTATTTTGTTCACTAAGGGAACTCATTAGCTCCCAAGGTAGATAAAGACAACGGTTGACAGGAAATAATAATTACACAGCCTCACCCCCGTTCTGCAGTTCCATTTCCCACCTTCTCCATGCAATCATCTGTTGAACAATTTCAGCCTGCAACTTTAATTCTCCAGAACTGTGGCTTTTTTTTTTTTTCATTTATGTCTTTTTTAAAATTCATTTTTATTGAGATATATTCACATACCATGCAGTCATACAAAGCATGCATTCAATTGTTCACAGTACCACTATATAGTTGTGTGCTCATCACCAAAATTAATTTGTGAACATCTTCATTACCACACACACAAAAATAATAAGAATAAAAATTAAAGTGAAAAAGAGCAATTAAAGAAAAAAGTACACTGGGTACCTTTTTTTTTTGGCCCTCATTTTTCTTCTCATCCATCCATACACTAGACAAAGGGGAGTGTGGTCCATATGGCTTTTCCAATTACATTGTCACCCCTCATAAGCTACATTTTTATACAATCGTCTTCAAGATTCATGGGTTCTGGGTTGTAGTTTGATAGTTTCAGGTATTTACTGCTAGCTATTCCAATTCATTAGAACCTAAAAAGGGTTGTCTATACTGTGCCTAAGAGTGCCCACCAGAGTGACCTCTCAGCTCATTTCATTTCTTTTCACATCCCCCTTTTGGTCAAGAAGTTGTTCTCCATCCTATGATGCTGGATCTAGATACCTCCCCAGGAGTCATATTCCACGTTGCCAGGGGTATTTACACCCCTGGGTGTCAAATCCCATGTAGGGTGGAGGGCAGTGATTTCACCTGCCAACTTGGCTTAGCTAGAGAGAGAGGGCCACATCTGAGCAACAAAGAGGCATTCGGGAGGACGCTCTTAGGCACAATTATAGGGAGGCCTAGCCCCTCCTTTACAGCAACAGTCTTCCCAAGGGCAAGTCCAGTAGTAGAGGGCTCAACCCATCAAACCACCAGTCCCCTATGTTTGTGAGCACATCAGCAACCATCGAGGTGAGGAAGCCCAACACCCCTGCATTCTCCACCAGCTACTCAAGGGGGCTCTGCATATTTTTTTCATTGTTTTGTTTAAATTAACTATATCAAAAAAATTTAAAAAAAAGCAACGAAAAAACATTTCAAACATACCATAAAAAGGGATTAAGTAAAAGACAACTAGCCTAAAATAACTACTTTACTTCCAACATGTTCCTACTCTACTGCAACAAAAATAACCTAATACATCAAACTGTGGCTTCTTAATTCCCACAGTAGGCACAGCCCTTCCTCAGGATTCTTTAAGTAATCAAAGCTCTAAGTGTTCCTTCTGTAGTCGTCTGTGGGTCTTCTGCAACAGCATTACCTGGGCTATTTGGCTGAAAATTTTAATTCCCGGGCCTCACCATACAGCTGCTGAATCAACATCTCTAGGGGTTAATCTATCACATTTAACAAGTACCCCAGGCCATTTTTAAAAAAACTTTTTATTTTGAAATCCTTTCAAACTTACAGGACAGTTACAAAAATGACACAAACCCTATACAGAGAACTGTAACATACGCCTGCGCATGCACCCTGCCAGATATCCAGCTCCATCAATTTTAGCCACATTGTGCCACATTCATCAAATCATTCTTTCCTTCTACCTATCCATTTTCTGAACACTTGAGCATAGGTTGTATAAATCATGCCTCTTGAACACTTAATACTGCCATGCACATTTCCTAAGAACAAGAATATTCACTTATATACCCACCTTAAAGTACAGTTATCAAGTTCAAGAAATTTAATCTTGATATAAAGCTTACAGTCTCTATTACAAATTTTTCATGTGTACCAATAATGTCCCTTTGAGCCTTTTGTTCCCCCTTGTTAGATCCCATTCAGGATCAAGTATTGCATTTAATTGTCATTGTCTTTTTAGTCGCTCTTTCTTTCCTTTTTTTTAATATTGTGGGAACATATACATATCATAAATTTTCCCAGCTCAACCATTCCCAAGCATACCATTCAATAGGATTAATCATTTTCACCATATTGCAGAACCACATCACCTTCCATTACTAAAACATAACCATCTCCTCAAAGAGAAACTCTATACCCATTGTGCATTAACTCCCCATCCCCACTACCTCCTACCACTAGCAACCTCTTCTCTAATTTCTGTCTCTATGAACTTGCATATTCTCTGATATTTTCTTTGTAGTTACCATGGGGCTAAAATTTAATACCCTAAAACTATAATGACCTCATTTGCTTTGATACCAGCTTAGCTTCAATGGTATACACAAACTATGTTCGTATACCCCTTTATCCCTGGACCTTTATACAGTTCCTTTCACAAATTATTTGTTTGTTCTTTATGAGTCCAAAACCACTGATTAAACCATTATATTTTATGCATTTGGCTTTTAGATCTTGTATGAAGTAAAAAGTGGAGTTACATACCAAAAATACAACACTACTCACATTTATACTTATCCATATTGCTACCCTCACAAGAGATCTTTATTTCTTCATGTGGCTTCTATCTACTGTCTATTGTCCTTTCCTGTCAACCTGCAGAATTCTCTTTAGCATTTTTTGTAAGACTGGTCTAGTGGTGATAACTCCCTCAGCTTTTGTTTATCTCGGAATATCTTAATCTCTCCCTCATTTTTGAGGGATATAGAATTCTTGGTTGGCAATTTTTTGCTTTTAGCACTTTAAATGTTTCATCCCATTGTCTTCTCACCTCCATAATTTCTGATAAGAAATTGGCACAATTTTATTGAGGCTCCTTTTATGTGACACATTGCTCCTCTCTTGTGACTTCTAGAATTCTCTCTTTATCTTTCGCTTTTGACAGTTTGATTACAATATGCTGCAGCTTGGGTCTATTTGGGTTTATCCTGTTTGGAGTTTGTTGAACATCTTGGATGTGTATAGTCATGTTTTTTGTTAAATTTAGGTAGTTTTCATTCATTATTTCTTTGAATATTCTCTCCACCCCTTCTGACTTTCTTCTCCTGGGACTCCCACAATGCATGAATTGGTATGCTTGATGGTGTCTGTGTCTGTTTGGATGTATTATGTCCCCCAAAATGCCATGTTCTTTGTTGCAGTCTTGTGGGGGCAGGTGTATTAGTGGATAAGATTGGAACCTTTGATTGAGTGTTTTCATGGAGAAGTGACTTAATCAACTGTGGGCAAAAACTTTGGATAATTTCCATGGAGGTGTTACCCCACTCATTCAGGGTGGTTCTTAATTGAATCACTGGAGTCCTATGAAAGAGTTCACAGACAGAAGGAGGAGCTGCAGCCAAGAGAGACACTTTGAAGAACACACAGGAGCTGAGAGTGGAGCTGGAACACAACATGGGATTAGCAGATGCCAGCCACATGCCTTCCCAGTTGACAGATGTTTTCCAGACACCACTGTCCTTCCCTTGGTGAAGGTATACTTGTGTTGATGCCTTCATCTGGACATTTTCATGGCCTTCAGCCTCTAACTTTGTAACCAAATAAACCCACTTTATAAAAGCCAATCCGTTTCTGGTATTTTACATAATGGCAGCATTAGCAAACTGGAACAGCGTCCCACAGGTTCCTCGGGTTTTGTTCCCTTTTCTTCATTCTTTCTTCTTTCTGTCCCTAAGACTGAGTGATTTCAATTGTCAGATTTTCATTTTGTCTGATTCTTTCTCTTGCTAGCTCCCATCTGTGTTGAATCCTTCTAGGGAATTTTAAATTTCTGTTACTGTGGTCTTCAGCTCTGTTTGGTTCCTCTTCATAATTTCCATGTCTCTATTGACAGTCTCTCTATTCATTTATCACTTTCCTTATTTCCTTTACTTCTTGTTCCATGTTTTCCTTTAGCTCTTTGAGCATATTTAGGACCATTTTTAAAAAGTCTTTGTCTGTTACGTGCCAGATCTGGTCCTCCTCATTCATGGTTTCTAATGCTTTAAACTTCTCCTTTGCTTGGGCCTTTACTTCCTGTTTCTTTGTAAGTTTTGTGACCTTCTATTGAAACCCAGACATTTTGATATTTAATGTGTTATTGCTGAAATTTAGACTGTAAGAACTCTGTTCCTAAAGCTTGACCCAGCTAGCATTATTTTGAAAGAGCTTTCCTTGATTGCCCAGGAGTCAACAAAAATTTAAAAAGAAGAAGGAAAAAAAAAAAACACCTTTCCCAGTCTTTGCTGATTGATCTGTGCTAGTGCAGTTCTTCAGGCTTATCCATACAATCAGCTTAGAGAACAGCTCCAGGCCAAAGCATAGGGGCCTCCCTCATGACTTTCTGCACATGTGTCTTGTGTTGGGGTATGCACATGCTCATGTAGCCCTAGAAATTCCCCCATTCACATGGTACTGAATGTTCCCTCTTCCTTAGGAAATAGTTTCCTCATAGTTGCGGCACTGCACTGTATGTCCTACAGCCAGCAATCCCTTGACCAGTCAGCATGACTTGGAGATTTGTCTGCTTTCCCACAGTAGTCTGTAGGAGAGCCCTCTGAACTGCCTTCTACATGCAGGGCAAGCTCCAGGACAGAGACCCTCAGGCCACCACCAGGCAGTCTGGATCAGACATACACTCTCTCAGTATGTGCATGAGAGTTACTCTGCTCCCTCTGGAACCAGGACCAGGGATCCACTCTGGGAACATGGGCTGGTTCCATGCCAAGCTGGCGAAGGGTGGGGAAGGGGTTAGCCAGGTCACCCAGAGATCCTACTGATTTTAAATAGCCTTTTTCTTGATTTGGCACTCACCCTGTTACTGCAGTCCTTTAACTATTTTCTAGAGCTTTGAGAAAGATGTTTTTACCAATTGCTGCTGATTGTTCAAGGCTTCCTTGGGGAGACAGAGCCCTGAAGCATCTCACTCTGCTATCTTAAACAGGGTAGGGCCACAGTTCATTTTAACACACATTAAAATTCAAGAACTACTGCCCCTAAAGCAGTGGTTCTTAGCCTTAGATGCCCATTGGAATCACTTGGGCAACTTTACTTATGCTTGGATTCTGATTTTATTCTCCAGGCATCAGATTTTTTAAGAGTTGCCCAGGGGATTCCAATTACGGCCAAGACTAAGTATCCCTGTTCTGGACCTCGAGCACTGATTCTTAAACCCTAGTGTGCATCAGAATCATGTGGAGGACCGGTTAGACAGACATTGCTGGGCCCCACCCACAGCGTTTCTGACTCAGTAAGTAGACGTTGCATTACTAACTTTCTCGGTGATGCTGACGCTGCTGTTGTAGGAACCACAGTCTGATAACCTCTGGTTTAGAGATTCTTGAATTTTGGTATGCACCATGCTGGATTTTAAATAATTGAGGAAAAATCTCTTCGCTGCTTGGAAAGCTTCAGGGACACCTTGTATCTTCCAGCCTTAATTTAAACAATTTTGTACATGTTAGATTCACTGCAGACTAGATCAAGTCAGCTTTGTAAAAAGAAGAATTTTTAACCCGTCTTTCCCTGAGGGGATTTATGTATTCAAGAGAGGGAAGGCAACAGAATGTCCCATTCACCTGGAATAAATGACTGTGTTCTTAGGCAATTGCCCCTTGCAAAACTAGAAGAATTCTGATGAGTGAGATCCGTAGAGGTATAGCTCACTTCCAATCTTTCAATATCAAGATGTGTGTCTGAGCAATAAAATTGTGTGGGAAATAACCCCCCCCCCTTTTTTTTTGTACAAGCATATTAATAAATCTTGACCTTGTCTTATAATTGGAGCTGCTACTGCCACTCCTGGGTACAGTAACTGGGTAGAGTAACTGATCCCTTCTGGACAAGGGATTGCATGGGAAAGGCAGGGTCATTGCGAATGGCCATGCAGGTCATGCACTGCACAACTCCAGGGGAATCTTTCATACAGACTTTGGTGGGAAGTGCATCCTCTGGAGTTATGCTACATGCAGGCCTGGGAGAAGGCTATGACCTTTACGGGGCTATAGAAACTTTAGCAGTCTCTCCCTAAGAACAGAGGCCTAGAAAGAATTACAACACATGCCCCAGACATCAAAGCTCAGCCCAGTGGTTCACCCTGACCACACTTGCTTCTCTTGCTTCTGGTTCCCAGATGTCCCAGTAGGAGAGGGATGGGGAGAACAGAAGTTCACACAATATCTATTCACGTACATAGAGTCAGACACAAGAAATCTATTTGAAGTGAATGCTGATAGCAGCTTTGAAGGCCAGGGGACACCAAGGAGGTCTTTGGATGGAGTGTAGTTCTTGAGCATATAGGGTCTGAGTATATACACGTGAACCTCAGATTCTTTTTACAGCCACTGGTAAAAGTTATATCTCAGTCCTCAGCCAGATTCCATGTTATCTTTACGCAGTCTTCTGTTTGCCCTGGTGCCCCCTCCAATCACCCTGGAGCAACAGTATGCCATATATTTGCTGGGGAAATTCCAACTTTATCCCTACCTGAGTCCGGAGATCAGTCCTGATTTTAGCTTTGGAAATCTGGTCATTCTTAACATTACTCTGGAGGGCAATCAGGATGTCTCTACTAGAGTATGCCCTACTCAGACAGTTGTTCTTTCTAGAACTGCCATTAGTAACATCCACCAACTCAAATGGAAGTAGCTTTGGAGGCTGAGGATCTAAACTAGGAGGTGGGTATGTGCCACTGTGAATGATTCCCTGATTAGTGAATAAGTCATTGGTTTTCAAGCAAACTTTCAAGAGAACAAGAATGAAGTCTGTGAGACCCACCACCCCTACCAGAGGTTTCATCTCAAATCCATCTTTCCCTTTTCTCCCCACTTGAACCCAAGTTCTTGGATCAGGTCAAGATCCAGCATTGTCCTCACTGTGGCTTCTCACCATCACCACCACTGGACTGTAAACATCTGAGGACAGGGACTGAGTCTTAGTCACTTCCATTAGCCCAGGTGTTTAGCAGATTCTTCCCCAGCAGTAGTGGGTGAGAGTCCAGGCAGAACACAGAGTGGTGGGTGGATACCTGCAGAGGGTACCCAAGGAATATACCTATGCCATTTTTGCCATTTCACGTTACTATTAATGGTAGGTCAAGAAAGTTTCTACTCCCACTGATAAAACTTCATGAGAACGCATGGAGAACAGGAATGCCTGGGATGCCAGAGTAAAACAGAGGTTATTACGTCAAATATGGAAGACAAAGATCTCTACTGTCATCTGCCCCAGCTCAGGCACCTGTCCCCTCAGACTTGGCCGGGGTCACCAGAATCCTACTCTGGCAGAGAGCTTGAGCTACAGGAGATAGCTGCGTACGGTAGGCTTCCTTCTCAGGAGGGCTGGAAATCTTACACCAGTGAGTCCCTGACATCAAACTACAAAGATCTATCCAGTTCTTCCAGAATGATAGTCAAAACATCTAATGTCTGGTGGGACACTTGTAATCAACCAATGTAGCTGTATTAGGGCAGACTCTGTCTGTTCATCCTGGAGCCAGCTAAATGTTTCCACTCTCTGCATTTACGTCACAGAAAAAAGTCACATTTGTGGGCACAACCAGATCAGGGCAGTTAAAATCCAGCCTGCACAATTCATCACAAGACTATGTGTGGGGCCAGGCTGCAAGAGAGTTAGCCAGAGAATTAAGTCACTCAGCAGGGGGCGGCACGAGATCCGGCTCTTACGGGCCTCAGACACGTCAGCTCATGCAAATGTTGCTCTTGATTTTCAACTGAATATTAGGAGAACCAAAGAAATAATGCCCAAAGTGTGTTATACAGATATATTAAACAAACATATACAAATTGACGTCTTATTTTCACGTGCACTTCACCTTCTTCACTCCAGCGCTTCCCAAATTGCAAGGAAGAGCATTAAAGAGGCAATACGCAGGATTTATTTTAATAATCTAGGAATTATGTAAGTTGAAAACAGTTATTTCTAGTAAGTCCAGTCATAAATTCTGTAAGTTGAGAAGCAGTTCTCAGGGGAGTGGATATAACTGACTATAAGGATCATTTCTTAACAGTCCAATCCAAATTGCTTAGATCATATGCAATGCTTGCACATACCTGGAAGCATATACTTTGAGAGGAAGCGCCCATATTTGGAATACCTCTGTGTGATATGGAAAATTAGAATTTCTTGGATTCTACAAAGGATTTTATGTTTATGTTTCCACTTTAGCCATAGTAGCACCTCAGTTGTTCAAATGCAGTTTATTTAGCAAATTTGGTATTCAGAACCCAGCTGAGGATCTGGAAAAAAATCTCAAAAGGCCTTGTAGTAACTAAAATATGGAAGTCTGAGCATTAAATGCCATCAATTTTATTCCTAGGAGAAATCCACTCTACTCAAAATCCCTACATAATTTTCTAATGGGTTTGGATGCTTGGTATCCAAATGTGGCAGAGGCTACTAGTGATTGACCCCAACATCCCTCTTCCATTCCTACTTGGTACCATAAACCCAATTTTATTTAGGGAAGTCTGGCACCCAAATAAAAACTACATTTCCCAGTTTCTCTTACAACTATAAATGTGACAAACTTTTGGTCAACAAAATATAAGCAGAATATTTGTTGTGTGGACTTTGAGGAAATTATCCCAAAGTTGGGGCCTAGCCCTCTGCCTCATCTCCTGCAATCTGCTGGTGAGAACTCGGATATGACAGCTCTAGGAGCTGTCCAGGACTGTGAGGATGAGGACCATGCCTTAAGGACTGTGCAGCAAAGATCTAGAAGGAATTTGAATCCCTAAGAAATTCAAGATGTACCATATCAGTCTTGGATTGACTATCTCTGGAATTCTTATAAATGAGAGAGAAATAAGCTTTATCTTGTTTAAGTCACTGTTATTTTTGTTCTAAATGTTATATGCAGCCAAATTTATTCTAATAAGTAGGTTTAGCTTAAATCAAAAGAAGTACATTGTTAGTTTTCTTGGAGAAGGGACATCTGAGATCTAAGAAAGAGACACCGAAAGACAAAAACAAAACAAAATAGAACACATGACCAAACCTATAAGAGGTTTTCATGTAAATGCTTTTAAAGCATAGTATTTTGGAGGCATTGCATGGAGGTAAATTATCCTACACTTCTTAGAAGGCCCTGAGGACATCAATATGCTACAGAAAATTTAAACAGCCCAAGTTATCAATGATCTCTTAGACCCATCAAGAAAAGAGTAAATTATGTTTGTTTTAGAGTAGTGTATTAGTCAGAGTTCTCTAGGAAAACATAACCAACAGGAGATATCTATAAATATGAGATTTAAAAAAGTATCTCACGCAACTGTGGGGATGGACGAGTCTAAATTCTGTAGGGCAGTCTGTACAAGTCCAAATTTTGTAGAAGAGGCCACAAGCTGACAACTCTGATGAAAGTCTTTGATGAACTCCCAGGAGAGGCTGGCTGGCTGAAGAAGAAATGAAAATTCTCTCTTCTCCCTTATGAGTCTTCAACTGATTGAATTATATCCAGCCTATGTGTATTCTCTGATTGCAAAAGATACTCTCTTAGTTGATCATAGATGTAATCAACCACAGATGCAATCAATTGACTGATGATTTAAAAAACCAGCCTTCTGGTTTACTAACCAGCTATGAGATGTACTTGCAGTAACAGTTAAGCCAGTGTTTGCTTGACCAGACATCTGGATACCATCACCTGGCCAAGTTGGCTCATGAACTTAACCCTCACAGGTAGGGAATACTTAGAAAGATTAAATTTCGACATAGCTTAGTTTTTGTGTATTTGTTTGTTTTTAACTTTTCATTCCCCAAAGAGAAAGCAAAAGGAACAAACTTCAGTTTTCTGGAAATTCTATAATATGGAAGAACATATTTTTCCAGGTTGCAAAATAAAGGAGTTGTCACTGATATGGTTTTGTGGGTTTGTACATTGTGCTGATTTTATGTGTGAACTATTTTTTTAAAATAACTTTACACTTAAGTAATAATTTTATTTTGTTCTTCATTCCAACTAGATATTTATTTTTCCCACAAAAGAGAAAACTGAAACAAAAGAAAACCACAAAAAGATAAAGAATCTCAAATCTCAAATCTCAAATCTCATGTGCATTGGAGGCAACAAAATAAAGAGGTTATACCTGTTCTGCTCCCTTTATTTCCTGGAAAGTTTTCGCCCTTCTATTCAAATTGTGTGACATTCTTACCTGAGCAATGCTTTGCACGGAGAGATAGAGAAAGAGCCTGCTCTTCCTGGCAAGACTCAGAAGTAGGCCTAAAGGCAATTTGATCTTTAAACCAAACCCAGACAAGTGAGAAACTTTTTACAAATGGGAAACCCATTGAGAAATTGCCAGCTATCTGCCTCTCCCAACAGAGCCAAAGATGGCAGCAGCATAAACAATAGAAGCAAAAGGTTAAAGAACAAAGACACTTGAATAAAATTGCTTAACAGAACACTCATTCATGCACAAGTAACAGGAAACTTCCCATCTAATACTTCACTTTTCAGGAAATAGATGTTCAGGCCACAGGCACCCTTAAAATTCCCAACCAGGATTCTTCAGGTGTCTTAGAACTTCAGCTCCCCAAAAGTTATCTGCTCCATGAGGGCAAGGACTGTGTCTCTCTTATTCACAGTTACATCCCCTTTACCCGCCTCACACAGAACCTGGCAAACAATGGGTACTCATTTGGATGTTGGCTGGCTGGATTGGATGAAGGAGTGAATGAATGAATGAGAGAAAAAAATTGGAAGAAGGTACAATTAGGCACATAGCAAGGAAAATGTAACCAAAAAATTACCCTTAACTCCACTCCTTCCAACCTAACTTTGACTCTCTAAAAAGATCAGGGTTTACTTGAGAAGAAAAGGAGGGAGAAGATGTAAAGAGGAAGCAGAGGAAGAGAAAACAGAGATGAGTTGTAAAGGAAGCTATGGAGAAGGTTAATCAAATTGGTTCTCTAATATTCACCCCTCCACAAACACACACACTCCTAAAACACCGGGCTGTCCAACGCAGGTCAGGTGTTATCCCCTAACAAAGGCTATTCTGAATGGATTGTGTAAATTAGATGCTAACTGATAAAATGCAAATTTCTGAAACCACAAACCTGACAACGGGCCTTCAGAAGGGACTTTCCTGGGCAGTAGTGTAAAACCCAATAAGCACATTTGAGCTGATGAATTTTCATTTTCTGCTTCACTTTTCCTCTGGCTCTTTAGTGCTCTGGTTGCTGAGCAATATCGAGCCCTGAGGCTGGACAAGAAAAGCAGAAAAAGGAGGAAAACACACCCAGGTAATCCCGGAACTGAGTAATACACCTATAAGAACATAGAGTGAACCACAGCTTTATAATTCATTTCCTTAACAGGCATATAAAGTCAGCAAAAATACAACCACGTAAAGAGGAATGATGCCATATGTGATAGACAATACTGCTGCTTGACATTGTTTCTGGTTCTTCTCTCCTATGCACACAGGAGGACTGCTTCCCCAACTTTATTTCTTGAAGCTAGATGTGGCCATATGATTTGCTTTGGTCAATAAAATGTGATTGGAAGTGATGTGGATCACTTTCAGGTGAAGCATTGAAGAGCTGGAACAAGACTCCTCTTGCCACTGTGATGGGCAGCATTGCAAATTATAGCACCTCCACCAACCTGGGTCCTGAATGAGGACAGTGTAGAGCAAGGGCCAGCAAACTACAGCCCGTGAACTGTCCACCTGTTTAAGTAAATAATGTTTTATTGGAATGCAGCCACACCCTTTTACCTATGGCTACTTTCGAGCTACAATGGGAGAATTGAGTCATTATAACAAAGACCAGATAGTCTGCAAGCCTAAAATCTTTGGTAAAAGGGCCTTTAGGGAAAAGTTTGTTGGCTTTTGAGGTACAGCCCTGCTCCTCCCGCCCCAACTAACTTGAGAAGGACATGTAGAATGAGGATAAAGGTAATCACATGTTGTTTTAAACCAACAAAAACTTTGGGCTTATTTGTTATTCAGTTATGACCTAGGATATTCTGGCTGATACAAAACTAAAAAGGCATTCAATTTGTGTATATATCATTATTAGAGATACATTATGCAAGAATTAGTGAAAACAATTAGCACAGCGTCTGGCACAGAATAAGCAGTTCGATAGTGCTTTTCCTCTTCTTGATTGAATATTCCCCATCTGGAATAGAGACAGATTACCATTGTAATCAAGAATGGGATATGCGTCAGCTCCCTCAGAACACATTATCTAAGAGTGGTGAGTTTTCAACAGATTTTAAAGGAAAGTTATTGATAGGACAACTATTAAGATGGTTAAAAGACAGTAGAGGCAGCAGAATGAAAGCAAAGGTGAGTCTGTTCAGTACAGAGTTGAAACCTCAATTGTCAGAACAAGAGGCATATAAAGAAAGGAGGCTGAGGGTGGATGCCCCCTTTTCACATGATTGCTTCTGTGGTGCTAGAACCTGGCTGCCTGTTGGAAGCAGAGGTGAAAAAGTTGAACTGGACTCAATTCGTCTCAGTAATGGAAAAGATTTAAAGTTTTGAACAGTAAAAAGAAAGTTGTGTGTGTTTTTTTTAATTCTGGAAGAAATAAAGCTAAAGGAATATTTGCTAAGTCTTTAATAATAGTATCAATAATGAACACTTATATGATCTTGTTATGTGCCTAGTGCTGTTCTGATTACTTAACTCTTTCAATCCCCACAACGACCCTATGAGTTTTTCCAATCATTGCTCCCATTTTATAGATAAAAGAGTGAAGCACCAAGAAATTAAATAGTTTGGCCAAAATCAGCAGTTAGTAAGAGGTGTAAATGGATTCAAACCCAGGTATTCTGAGTCCAGGGTTTGGGCTCCTAACCACTTTGCTATATTGAATGTCCAAAGACTTTACTACTGGACTTGGGACAGAGTGGGAAGGCAAGAACCCATTGCTAGGCTGCTGCATTATCTAGGATGCTTTTGGCCCAGAGTATCAGAAAGCCAAACTTACACTGGCTTACACAATGAAGAAATTTATTATTTCATGAAACAAAAATCCAGAGGAAGGCAGCTGTGGAATTGGTTTAGTCAGTGGTCCACTGACGTCATGAACTCAAGCTCTTCTTGCCTTTTCATTTTGCTTTCTGAAACATTGACTTCACTTGCAGTTGGTTGCTCTCATGGCCAATGAGGGTACATATGTGCTTCTTTGTTGCCACCCAGCTGGAAAGATAAATCCTCCTACTGTCTTCCATTCCTTCTGTGCCAGATTAGGTCCCATGTTCATGCCTGAGCCAAAAAGGTGACCAGGGCAATGCCACATGTTGACTGGCTGAGAAATACCAGGGTCTCCGGAATTGCAGATGGGTCAATTTCTCTTGAATCATTCCTACTGCATGGGAAAGGGATTTAATGCCTGAATAAAATCAGAGTTTGGTTAGAAAGGAGGAATGGGGGTTGGATGGATAAATAAACAACAGTGTCCACTCAATGGTATTCAGCTGAAGCACAACCGTATTTGCCAACCTGGTTATCTTTGTCACCCTTTCCCTAGGGATCCACCCACAGAGATGGTGTATTGAAGTGGCAAAATTCATGCACTGATGACATCATGAGCTTGAATCTTAATTCTGTTGTCTGTCCATGGACAAATTACTTAAACTACCTAAGCTTCAGTGTCTTCATCTATAAAGTGTAGATGATAATAATAATGCTGGTTTCAGAAGAATGTTGTGAAGATTAAAAGAGATTATACATTAAAGCCCTCAGCCCATTAATTATGGACAAAAAATTATCTCTTGATAATTTTTGACCTGATCATTTGACCCATTCATTTGTGGGATAGATACATTTATAAGGAGCAAAGAAACTCTGTAGGCACCATCACAGGGCATGATTCAGCAAAATCGAGTGCCATGTGGCCTAAACAGAAACGGCCCAAGGTCATACATTCATTTTCCTGCAGGGAGCTCTTGCTATACACTTCACAAGAAGTGCCCCACAAATGAATGGGTCCTTGTGTGTCTTAGCTGGTCACCATATGGGGTACTTAGGGCAATGAGACCTGCCTGGATTGGGAGAAACAGAAGATGCTCAGAAGATTGTTCTGTTCACAGCTTCCAGTGCCAGAACTTTCCCTTGCACATAATAGGTAGGTAGTAAATATTTGTTAATTGACTGACAGAATAAGCATGTGCTATCTACCACTGCTAAAAAATTGAGATTTGATTTGAATTGCATATGGAAATTGTTTTTTGTGTAGTCTAAGAAGATAAAATGTCAAGAAGTGTGATGGAATTGTGTACTTCAGTCCTCATAAGTATTTCAAACCACAGCAATTATAATTTGTTACAAGAAGACATAGGATTGAAGTATTATGAGGGAGAGGGAGGGATGCAAGGAGAAAGGGACAGACAGAGAGAGACAGAGACTTTCTTCCATCTATGTTATTAGACACATAGACAGGAAAACCGGGGGCTTCTGTGGAGAGATTCAACAGATAGAAGGGGATAAGTGTCTTACAGAGCAGAAGACAGAGATGATTCATTTCCTCAGTGTTAATTAAGGAAGAAATGCCTAAGTGTTTATTGTGCACCCATCAATGATGTAGATTATTCTGAATTAAAGGAGTTCAATCCCTAAGAGAAAGGTGAAGGTGGGGAGAGTGAAGGGGAAAGTAAGTGTGGTTGGGGGTGGGGAGATTCCAGATTACAGTCAGTTCATCCTTCAAAGACCTTTCTAAATGATCAAAGAATATGAACAAGTTCAAGACACAGCCTTGTTAATCACACTGATTCAGAGAAAACCCCAAGCATAAGCTTTTCTGTGTGAGGTAAGTAAAGTAAGTCAGGATAGGCATCTCGAAATTGATTCTTGGGTCCCTTAGATCCATGGTGACTTCTCAGCATAAAGAGAACCTGAGGCATCCTACTCAGTCACCTGTCTGGACACTTGCAAATACCTGGGAGGCAAGTGGATCAAGGATAGGAAAACATTACTTTAAAGGTGATAATTGTAACCTCTAGTAAACACTGAGCACTTAAAGGGGTAGCCTAAAAATTAGCCTTTGATCATGTATAGCTGAAGATAGTAGAGATCAAAACAACCCAGTTTCCTTTAAGTGATAAAACAGTGGGAAGCATCTAGGAAGCAGAAAACTCACCCAAATCTTCTGCTACATGCCTTAAACAAGAGTGAATTTTCTAAAGCTCAGTTGTGATGTTCCAACAATTGCCAGGCAGCTGTTTTCTCTGTTGGCCAGCTTCCATGCTCACTCACTGATTCTCCATTTGGCTCTATCACGTCAATAACCACACAGAGTCCCTCTTCTTCCATGCACAGTGACACAGTGACTCCTCATTCTCCATCTCGTCATGTGTAGTGGAGGCTGTGTCAGAATGCTGTTGATGCCCAGAAATAGACCCTCAAAATACGCCCAATTGATTTTTGACAAAGGTGCAAAGCACCTTTTTGACAGAAGCCAATGGAGGTAGAATAGCCTTTTCAACAAATGGTGCTGGGAGACAGCCATAGGTTAAAAAAAAAATCTAAACTAAAACTCACACTTCACATGAAAATTAACTCAAAATGGATTGTAGATTTAAATATAAAATGTAAAACTATAAAAGTTTTAGGAAAAAAATAGAAAATCTTTGAGACCTAGAATTGGGCAAAGAATTCTTAGGCTTGAAACCAAAAGCACACTCCATAAAAGGAAAAATTGATCATTTGTACCTCATCAAAATGAAAAACTTTTGCTCGGTGAAAGCAGAAGTGAAAAGGATGAAAAGACAAGCTACAGACTGGGAGAAAATACTTGCAAACTACATATCTGACAAAGAACCAATATCTACAGTATAAATACTTTCAAAACTCAAGAGGTAAAAAAAAAAAAAAAAAGAACTATCCAATTAGAAAATAGCAAACGATAAGAAGAGGCATTTCACTGAAGAAGATATATAGCTGGCAAATAGGCACATGAAAAGAAGATGCTCAACATCATAAGCCACCAGGGAAATGCAAATTAAAACCACAGTGAGATAGCACTACACATCTATCAGAATGGCTAAAATAAAAAAGAGTAACAACACTAAATGGCAAGGATGCAGAGAAACTGGATCACTTGTACACTGCTGGTGGGAATATCAAGTTGTACAGTCACTCTGAGAAATAGTTTGGCAGCTTCTTATAAAACTAAGCATGCATCTACCATACAACCCAGGAATTGCACTCTTGGGCATTTATCCCAAAGAGATGAAAACTTTTGTTCACACACAAACTCATACAGAAATATTCATAGTGGCTTTATTTGTAATAGCCAAAAACTGGAATAAGCCCAGATGTCCTTCAACAGTGAACGATTAAACAAACTGTGGTACATCCATATCATGGAATACTACTCGGCTATGAAAAAGAGCAAACCATTGATACACGCAACAACTTTGACGAATCTCCAGGGATTTATGCAGGGTAAAAAAAGCCAAATACTAAAGGTTTTGTACTGCATCATTCCATTTATATAAAATTTTTTAAATAACAAAATTGTAGGAATAGAGAACAAATTAAGGGTTGCAAGGGATTAGGGATTGGGGGTGGCTGTGAGGGAGGTGGATGTGGTTATAAAAGGGCAAGATTATGAATCCTTGTGATGCTGGATCTATTCAGTATCTTGACTGTGGTGATCACAAACCTACACAAGAATTGTATGCAACTTAATATATATACACACAAATGAGTGCAAGTAAACCTGAGGAAATCTGATTGAAAAAATAGATTATATTGATTTCAGAATCCTGGTTATGATATAATATAGTTTTGCAAAATGTTCCAATTAGGGAACTGAGCAAAGTGTACAAAGGATCTCTCTATGTTATTTCTTACAACTGCATGTGAATCTATAATTATCTTAATTAAATATACAAGTATGTATATAAGTGTGTGTGTGTACATATATACATACATACATACACACACACATATATACATATACTGTTGATGGAATTAGAACCAAATCTAACACATATGTCAGAAAACTTATTTTCAGTAAACTAAACCCCTTTAAAAGTAAATTCTTACAATTCTAGAGATTTGTATGATTACTCTCGGGCCATGTCCATATCATAACCAAAGGGACCACTTCTTTTCTTTTTTAAACAATTTTTCTTTTTATCATTGAATTGTAGAAAAGCTGACAAATATAGAAATAGAAACAAGGAACACAAAAGAAAAACCGCTTCCAGTTCAACCACCCAATGATAACTTGTAGAGTATACCTTTAAAAAACTTGCCATAGTTTAATTTTCTTTTTGTTTTGGCTGTTTAAGTATTATAATTAATACTCTCATGAATATACTTCCATAAATATGTGAATTTTTGTTTCTTTGGAAATATGCTTTAAAAAGAATTTACAGAGATGCAGGGCAAGACAGTGGATTGGTGAGGTGTATGTTTTAGTTACTCCTCCAGGAAAGCAGGTAGAAAGCCAGGAACTGCGTGGACTGGACACTACAGAGAAATCTGACTGGGCATACTTCATACAACACTCATGAACATGTCGAACTGCTGAGATCAGCGAAATCTGTAAGTTTTTGCGGCCAGGGGACCCGTGCCCCTCCCTGCCAGGCTCAGTCCCATGGGAGGAGGGGCTGTCAGCGCCGGGAAGGAGAAGAGAGAACTGCAGTGGCGGCTCTTATAGGAAACTCTTTCTACTGATCCAAACTCCAACCATAGATAGACTGAGACCAGACACCAGAGAATCTGAGAGCAGCCAGCCCAGCAGAGAGGAGACAGGCATAGCAAAAAACATCAAGAAAAACTCCAAAATAAAAGTGGAGGATTTTTGGAGTTCTGGTGAACATAGAAAGGGGAAGGGCAGAGCTCAGGCCCTGAGGCTCATATGCAAATCCCAAAGAAAAACTGATCTCTCTGCCCTGTGGACCTTTCCTTAATGGCCCTAATTGCTTTCTCTCTTACCATTTCAATAACCCATTAGATCTGTGAGGAGGGCCCTTTTTTTTTTTTTTAATCTTTTTTTCTTTTTCTAAACCAATTACTCTAAGAAGCCCAATACAGACAGCCTCAAAGACTTGCAATTTGGGCAGGTCCAGACAAGAGCAGAACTAAGAGAGCTCTGAGACAAAAGGCAATAATCCAGTGGCTGAGAAAATTCACTAAACACCACAACTTCCCAAGAAAAGGGGGATGTCCGCTTACAGCCATCATCCTGGTGGACAGGAAATACTCCTGCCTGTCGCCAGCCCCATAGCCCAGAGCTGCCCCAGACAACCCAGTGTGACGGAAGTGCTTCAAATAACAGGCAAATACCACAAAACTGGGCGAGGACATTAGCCTTCCCTGCAACCTCAGCTGATTGTCTCAGAGTTGGGAAGGTGGAGCAGTGTGAAATAACAAAGCCCAATTCAGCCATCATTTCAGCAGACTGGGAGCCTCCCTACACAGCCCAGCAGACCAGAACCACCATGGGGAGATGGCACTCACCTGTGACATAGCACAGTCATCCCTCAACAGAGGACCAGGGGGTGCACGGCCTGGAAGAGGGACCCACTTGCAAGTCTCAGGAGCCATACGCCAATACCAAGGACTTGTGGGTCAGTGGCAGAGACAAACTGTGGCAGGACTGAACTGAAGGATTAGACTATTGAAGAAGCTTTAAAACTCCAGGAACACCAGGGAGATTTGATTGTTAGAGCCACCCCCCCTCCCTGACCACCCAGACACATGCCCCATATACAGAGCGGGCAACACCAACTACACACAAAAGCTTGGTACACCAATTGGACCCCACAAGACTCACTCCCGCACTCACCACAAAGACAAAGCAGGGGAGAACTGGCTTGTGGAGAACAGGTGGCTCGTGGATGCCACCTGCAAGTTAGTTAGAGAAAGTGTACTCCACGAAGCTGTAGATCTGATAAATTAGAGATAAGGCCTTTAATTGGTCTACAAATCCTAAAAGAACCCTATCAAGTTAAGCAAATGCCAAGAGGCGAAAAACAACAGAAAATTATAAAGCATATGAAAAAAACAGACGATATGGATAACCCAAGCCCAAGCACCCAAATCAAAAGATCAGAAGAGACACAGTACCTAGAGCAACTACTCAAAGAACTAAAGATGAACAATGAGACCATAGTACGGGATACGAAGGATATCAAGAAGACCCTAGAAGAGCATAAAGAAGACATTGCAAGACTAAATAAAAAAATAGATGATCTTATAGAAATTAAAGAAACTGTTGACCAAATTAAAAAGATTCTGGATACTCATAATACAAGACGAGAGGAAGTTGAACAATGAATCAGTGACCTGGAAGATGACAGAATGGAAAATGAAAGCACAAAAGAAAGAATGGGGAAAAAAAATAAAAAAAATCGAAACAAACCTTAGGGATATGATAGATAATATAAAACGTCCGAAAATAAGACTCATTGGTGTTCCAAAAGGGGAAGAAAAGGGTAAAGGTCTAGGAAGAGTATTCAAAGAAATTGTTGGGGAAAACTTCCCAAATCTTCTAAACACTATAAATACACAAATCATAAATGCCCAGAAAACTCCAAATAGAATAAATCCAAATAAACCCACTCCAAGACATATTCTGATCACACTGTCAAATACGGAAGAGAAGGAGCAAGTTCTGAAAGCAGCAAGAGAAAAGCAATTCACCACATACAAAAGAAACAGCATAAGACTAAGTAGTAACTACTCAGCAGCCACCATGGAGGCGAGAGGGCAGTGACACAATATATTTAAAATTCTGAGTGAGAAAAATTTCCAACCAAGAATACTTTATCCAGCAAAGCTCTCCTTCAAATTTGAGGGAAAGCTTAAATTTTTCACAGACAAACAAATGCTGAGAGAATTTGCTAACAAGAGACCTGCCCTAATGGAGATACTAAAGGGAGCCCTACAGACAGAGAAACAAAGAAAGGACAGAGAGACTTGGAGAAAGGTTCAGTACTAAAGAGATTCGGTATGGGTACATTAAAGGATATTAATAGAGAAAGGGGAGAAATATATATGACAAACATAAACCAAAGGATAAGATGGCTGGTTCAAGAAATGCCTTCACAGTTATAACGCTGAATGTAAATGGATTAAACTCCCCAATTAAAAGATATAGATTTGCAGAATGGATTAAAAAAATGAACCATCAGTATGCTGCATACAAGAGACTCATCTTAGACACAGGGACACAAAGAAATTGAAAGTGAAAGGATGGAAAAAAATATTTCATGCAAGCTACAGCCAAAAGAAAGCAGGTGTAGCAATATTAATCTCAGATAAAATAGACTTTAAATGCAGGGATGTTTTGAGAGATAAAGAAGGCCACTACATACTAATAAAAGGGGCAACTCAACAAGAATAAATAACAATCATAAATGTTTATGCACCCAATCAAGGTGCCACAAAATACATGAGAGAAACACTGGCAAAACTAAAGGAAGCAATTGATATTTCCACAATAATTGTGGGAGACTTCAACACATCACTCTCTCCTATAGATAGATCAACCAGACAGAAGACCAGTAAGGAAATTGAAAACCTAAACAATCTGATAAATGAAGTGGATTTAACAGACATATATAGAACATTACATCCCAAATCACCAGGATACACATACTTCTCTAGTGCTCACGGGACTTTCTCCAGAATAGATCATATGCTGGGGCATAAAACAAGGCTCAATAAATTTAAAAAGATTGAAATTATTCAAAGCACATTCTCTGACCACAATGGAATACAATTAGAAGTCAATAACCCTAAGAGACTTAGAAAATTCACAAACACCTGGAGGTTAAACAACACACTCCTAAACAATCAGTGGGTTAAAGAAGAAATAGCAAGAGAAATTGCTAAATATAGAGAGACAAATGAAAATGAGAACACAACATACCAAAACCTATGGGATGCAGCAAAAGCAGTACTGAGGGGAAAATTTATAGCACTAAACGCATATATTAAAAAGGAAGAAAGAGCCAAAATCAAAGAACTAATGGATCGACTGAAGAAGCTAGAAAATGAACAGCAAACCAATCCTAAACCAAGTACAAGAAAAGAAATAACAAGGATTAAAGCAGAAATAAATGACATAGAGAACAAAAAAACAATAGAGAGGATAAATATCACCAAAAGTTGGTTCTTTGAGAAGATCAACAAGATTGTCAAGCCCCTAGCTAGACTGACAAAATCAAAAAGAGAGAAGACCCATATAAACAAAATAATGAATGAAAAAGGTGACATAACTGCAGATCCCGAAGAAATTAAAAAAATTATAAGAGGATACTATGAACAACTGTATGGCAACAAACTGGATAATGTACAAGAAATGGACAATTTCCTGGAAACATATGAACAACCTAGACTGACCAGAGAAGAAATAGAAGACCTCAACCAACCCATCACAAGCAAAGAGATCCAATCAGTCATCAAAAAGCTTCCCACAAATAAATGCCCAGGTCCAGATGGCTTCACAGGGGAATTCAACCAAATTTTCCAGAAAGAACTGACACCAATCTTACTTAAACTCTTTCAAAACATTGAAGAAAATGGAACACTACATAACTCATTTTATGAAGCTAACATCAATCTAATACCAAAACGAGGCAAAGATGCTACAAAAAAGGAAAACTACCAGCTGATCTCCCTAATATATATAGATGCAAAAATCCTCAACAAAATACTTGCAAATTGAATCCAAAGACACATTAAAAAAATCATACACCATGACCAAGTGGGGTTCATTCCAGGCATGCAAGGATGGTTCAACATAAGAAAATCAATCAATGTATTACAACACATTAACAATTCGAAAGGGAAAAATCAAATGATCATCTCAATAGATGCTGAAAAAGCATTTGACAAAATCCAACATCCCTTTTTGATAAAAACACTTCAAAAGGTAGGAATTGAAGGAAACTTCCTCAACATGATAAAGAGCATATATGAAAAACCCACAGCCAGCATAGTACTCAATGGTGAGAGACTGAAAGCCTTCCCTCAAAGATCAGGAACAAGACAGGGATGCCTGCTATCACCACTGTTATTCAACATTGTGCTGGAAGTGCTAGCCAGGGCAATCCGGCAAGACAAAGAAATAAAAGGCATCCATATTGGAAAAGAAGAAGTAAAACTGTCATTGTTTGCAGATGATATGATCTTATATCTAGAAAACCCTGAGAAATCGACGATACAGGTACTAGAGCTAATAAACAAATTTAGCAAAGTAGCGGGATACAAGGTTAATGCACATAAGTCAGTAATGTTTCTATATGCTAGAAATGAACAAACTGAAGAGACACTCAAGAAAAAGATACCATTTTCAATAGCAACTAAAAAAATCAAGTACCTAGGAATAAACTTAACCAAAGATGTAAAAGACCTATACAAAGAAAACTACATAACTCTACTAAAAGAAATAGAAGGGGACCTTAAAAGACAGAAAAATATTCCATGTTCTAGGATAGGAAGGCTAAATGTCATTAAGATGTCAATTCTACCCAAACTCATCTACAGATTCAATGCAATCCCAATCAAAATTCCAACAACCTACTTTGCAGAGTTGGAAAACCTACTTATCAAATTTATTTGGAAAGGGAAGATGCCTCGAATTGCTAACGACACTCTAAAAAAGAAAAACAAAGTGGGAGGACTTACACTCCCTGATTTTGAAGCTTATTATAAAGCCACAGTTGTCAAAACAGCATGGTACTGATACAAAGATAGACATATAGACCAATGGAATTGAATTGAGAATTTGGAGATAGACTCCCAGATCTATGGCCGAATGATCTTTGATAAGGTCCCCAAAGTCACTGAACTGGGTCATAATGGTCTTTTCAACAAATGGTTCTGGGAGAGTTGGATATCCATAATCAAAAGAATGAAAGAGGACCCCTACCTCACACCCTACACAAAAATTAACTCAAAGTGGACCAAAGATCTCAATATAAAAGAAAGTACCATAAAACTCCTAGAAGATACTGTAGGAAAATATCTTCAAGACCTTGTATTAGGCGGACACTTCCTAGACTTTACACCCAAAGCACAAGCAACAAAAGAAAAAATAGATAAATGGGAACTCCTCAAGCTTAGAAGTTTCTGCACCTCAAAGGAATTTCTCAAAAAGGTAAAGAGGCAGCCAACTCAATGGGAAAAAATTTTTGGAAACCATGTATCTGACAAAAGACTGATATCTTGCATATATAAAGAAATCCTACAACTCAGTGACAATAGTACAGACAGCCCAATTATAAAATGGGCAAAAGATATGAAATGACAGTTCTCTGAAGAGGAAACACAAATGGCCAAGAAACACATGAAAAAATGTTCAGCTTCACTAGCTATTAGAGAGATGCAAATTAAGACCACAATGAGATACCATCTAACACCGATTAGAATGGCTGCCATTAAACAAACAGGAAACTACAAATGCTGGAGGGGATGTGGAGAAATTGGAACTCTTATTCATTGTTGGTGGGACTGTATAATGGTTCAGCCACTCTGGAAGTCAGTCTGGCAGTTCCTTAGAAAACTAGATATAGAGTTGCCATTTGATCCAGCGATTGCGCTTCTCAGTGTATACCCGGAAGATCGGAAAGCAGTGACACGAACAGATATCTGCACGCCAATGTTCATAGCAGCATTATTCACAATTGCCAAGAGATGGAAACAACCCAAATGTCCTTCAACAGATGAGTGGATAAATAAAATGTGGTATATACACACGATGGAATACTACGCGGCAGTAAGAAGGAACGATCTCGTGAAACATATGACAACATGGATGAACCTTGAAGACATAATGCTGAGCGAAATAAGCCAGGCTCAAAAAGAGAAATATTATATGCTACCACTAATGTGAACTTTGAAAAATGTAAAACAAATGGTTTATAATGTAGAATGTAGGGGAACTAGCAATAGAGAGCAATTAAGGAAGGGGGAACAATAATCCAAGAAGAACAGATAAGCTATTTAATGTTCTGGGAATGCCCAGGAATGACTATGGTCTGTTAATTTCTGATGGGTATAGTAGGAACAAGTTCACAGAAATGTTGCTATATTAGGTAACTTTCTTGGGGTAGAGTAGGAACACGTTAGAAGTAAAGCAGTTATCTTAGGTTAGTTGTCTTTTTCTTACTCCCTTGTTATGGTCTCTTTGAAATGTTCTTTTACTGTATGATTTTTTTAATTATTATTTTTTATTTTTTTATTTTTGATACAGTTGATTAAAAAAAAAAAAGTTAAAAAAAAAAAACAAGGAAAAAAATATGTAGAGCCCCCTTGAGGAGCCTGTGGAGAATGCAGGGGTATTCGCCTACCCCACCTCAATGGTTGCTAACATGACCACAGATATCAGGGACTTGTGGTTTGATGGGTTGAACCCTCTACCACAGGATTTACCCTTGGGAAGACTGTTGCTGCAAAGGAGAGGCTAGGCCTCCCTATAATTGTGCCTAAGAGCCTCCTCCTGAATGCCTCTTTGTTGCTCAGATGTGGCCCTCTCTCTCTAGCTAAGCCAACTTGAAAGGTGAAATCACTGCCCTCCCCCCTACATGGGATCAGACACCCAGGAGAATGAATCTCCCTGGCAACGTGGAAGATGACTCCCAGGGAGGAATGTAGACCCGGCATCGTGGGATGGAGAACATCTTTTTGACCAAAAGGGGGATGTGAAAGGAAATGAAATAAGCTTCGGTGGCAGAGAGATTCCAAAAGGAGCCGAGAGGTCACTCTGGTGGGTACTCTTAATCACAATTTAGACAACCCTTTCTAGGTTCTAAAGAATTGGGGTAGCTGGTGGTAGATACCTGAAACTATCAAACTACAACCCAGAACCCATGAATCTCGAAGACAATTGTATAAAAATGTAGCATATGAGGGGTGACAATGGGATTGGGAAAGCCATAAGGACCACACTCCCCTTTGTCTAGTCTATGGATGGATGAGTAGAAAAATAGGGGAAGGAAACAAACAAACAAACAGACAAAGGTACCCAGTGTTCTTTGTTACTTCAATTGCTCTTTTTCACTTTAATTATTATTCTTGCTATTTTTGTGTGTGTGCTAATGAAGGTGTCAGGGATTGATTTAGGTGATGAATGTACAACTATGCAATGGTACTGTAAACAATCGAAAGTACGATTTGTTTTGTATGACTGCGTGGTATGTGAATATATCTCAATAAAATGAAGATTAAAAAAAAGAATTTACATTTTATTAATAACACCACTCCTATACATATAAAGATGTACCATAAACATGCAAAACATGGGATGTTTTCTTTAGTGTATATTGCTCATCAACATTCCTGTCTCCCTCTTTGGTGATAACTCTGCACCCCTGTTTATGTAGAAGATCAAGACCCTCAATGAAATCTGAGGCATTATACATTCTAATTTTAGAGCCATACTAGGGATATCACTAGTGCTGCTAGCAAAATTGCTTTACTAAGGGTGTGTACACAAAGAGAGACAGAAAATCGTCCAATACCTACTAAATATTCAGAGATTGCCCCTCCTGGATTTCTGTGGGTTTCATTGCACCTCTCAGGTTTGAGAAACATGCGTATTCAATAAGCTTCCTTAATATATAAAGGAAGGAAGAAAAAGCCCCAAAACCCAACTCCTATAGGGTATAATTCTGCAACCTTTGCTCAGTCTCTGTATGGGTAAAGTTTTGTTTTTCATCTCCACTTGGGCAAGCCTGTAATGGATTTTTCTGGCCAGCAGGTAATAAATAGAACCTGACATTTCAGACAGCCTCCAAAGTAGAATGCACAGGAAAGAACACCCTGCATAATTCAGGTAACAACAAAAGAAGCTTGTATGATTATATGTTTCTCTGTTTCCAGCACCATGTTCCACAGAAGGACAATACCCTTTCTCGATCTAACAGGGGTAAAAATAGGCAGCTCTACGTGGACAAAAGTAAGTGCGCTATTACTTCCATCCCAGGAAGGGTGGATTTTAGCATCCAGACTAGCATCTGGCAGGCCCTGCAAGCAATCATCCTTTCCACAGTGGAAACAGTAGTTCAAGTGTTTTACTTGCACTGCTGATATGACAGTCTTGTCTGGAAACTACCTAGGCTTTTTTTTCTCACACTTCACAGAATTGCATTTAATCTGTAGCTTTCCTCTTGCATAATAATGAATACTTCTGTGGTGAAGGATATAAAGAGAAGAGCAGACAGGTTGAAGAGATGCTGTTTCCCCTCTTATTTATAGTTGCCCCTCCTTCAGGGTTGCTTTGCAATTAAATCAGAAGTGAGACACTGCACTTGGCAAAAAACATCCCAAACCAGCACCAGTGCACACCATGGTTGGCATCCACACGTGGAAGTTCAAAGCCAGCTCATCAGTTTCCTCACATGTAGCTGGGGCAGATAGTCAAACAAATTGGTACCAGGCTAATTTAAAACACAATAGGAAACAGATTTTAGTGAAACAGAGTTTTAGAAAAAATTTCTCAGACAAGAAATAAAAACAAGAAGTTTCCCTTCCTAGAATATTATTTGGGTCACAGAATGAAAGAATATCAGTACATCCTATTGCAGCTTCTGTAGCCTCAGAAATCAAGGCTGTCAGAGGGTGGATTTCAGATCCTTATATCCTTCAGCTGATGCATCAGCAGAGCAAGAATCTGCAGATGTTGCCTCGGTTAACCTGTCAACCAATGGCAAATGGATCTACTAGAGAGAGGCCGTTTTCAAGGAACAAGGGGCTTCTGCTCTAGTGCAAATTTTGACAGGTACCAGTGACACCTTGATGGCTGTGCTTAAAAGGGCACAGAGTGCTGCTTCCCCTTAGGTTATACATAGAAAAAGCATTAGAAGAAAACCTCAGGGCCAATCTTGGAGGGTTGTTTAAAATAGTAGATTTAGATTTAAGGGGAGGCAATAACTTGATCTGATACATTCACCTTTGGTTATTCTACTTTCTTCTCTGTGTTATACTCAATTTCATTTCTAAAGACAAGGCCCTGCCTCCAAAAATGTAGATTCTTACGTCACTCACTTTGATACATCAACCAGGCAGACTGGTATTGTTTAAAGAATTTTTGCTCCAAAACCAAAAATAGCACTTTGAAATTACATAATATCTTTCCTTCAGTGTTCTTAAAATGGCTTCTAGACATTTCCTCATTAAACCAACACCTTTGATAAAGTCAAAAATGGGGTGCCAACTAACCCTCTTTTATGCCCACCTTATCAGCGTGATATTGCAGAATGGAAAAGGCATTCTAGCTGCTCCAATTACTATTTGACTTGAGAGTATAAGTTAAACTTTCTAAGGCTCATGCTTCTTATTTGAGAAATATGGAGGCTGGGCTAAATGATTTCCATGGACTCTTCCAGTCTCATGAGTCTGTGAAATTATGGAATGAGAAAAGGTTATTATTATGAGGGATAGAGTGCCACCTTCCTTCACCTTTAAGAATGGGTTCAGGAGAAACTAAGATGGTGGCTAGCTGAGACAGGGTGAAAAAACACCTCTGTGAGAAACACTAGCTAAAAACCACAAAGTGACCCAGAATACCGGTTACAGTGATGCGCCAGCTGGATGAGGTCTCCTAGCTCCAGAGGGGCCGTATACTTGGTGAAACCAGGAGTCTGCATTCTAAAACGAGTGAGTACGCTGGCTGGAAGACCCGCAGCCATGCGGCAGTCTGGGGAAGCCAGGGCTCAGCGTTTGGAGACCGGCTAGCTCTTTTGGAAAAAAAAAAAAAAAGGGAAAAACCCAGGAGCGGCTGCAGCTGCAGTAGTGGGAACCACACAGTAAAACACAGCAAGAGGGGCCTGGGCCGGCCTCTCGGTGTCTGGCCTGGAAGATAGCCCACTGCAGATACCCTTGGGTCTGGGGGAATGGAGGGGAGAACCAGAAGCAGAAAGAAACCCCACGGCTAGCAGATGGCCCCACAGAGGGCTGGATAAACTCCTGCCCAGGGCCGTGCCCACAGCCCAGAGCCCCGCCAGGTGTCCTGGAGCTGGGAAGGAGGAACTGTGCAAGGAGGGGGAGGTTGAGACGCCCTGTTTGGCCATTTTTGCTTCAGGCTGAGAGCTCGCCGCTGCACGGCCCGGCGGCCCAGGGCTTCCCTTGAGGGACGGCAAGCACTGGTTACGTAGCACGGCATTCCCTCGGCTGAGCTCCTGGAGGATCGCGGCTGGGAGGGGGGACCCACTCGGAGAACCCAGGGACACTACGCCAAGTCCGGTGGTTTGTGGATCAGCAAGAGAGAGGGTCTGGGGCTGAACTGAAATGAAGGCTTAGACTCTTGCGACGGCCTTGAATCTCAGGGAACCTGGGGGATTTGAACATTAAAACTGCCCTTCCTCCCTGGCCACCCATTCACACGCCCCACATTCAGGGCAGACAGCTCCAGCAACACACCCAAACTGAGTTCTCCAAATGAACCCACAAGAATCATTTCCCCACACACCGTGGGAACAAGGTTGAGAACTGACTTGAGGGATATAGGTGACTCACAGATGTCATCTGCTGGTTAGTTAGAGAAAGTGTACGTCACCAAACTGTGTTTATGAAAAGTTAGATCGATATCCTTTTTTTTTTTTCTTACAACTTGAAAGAACCCTATCAAGCAAAACAAATGCCAAGAGGCCAAAAACAACAGAAAATCTTAATGCATATGATCAAACCAGACGATATGGAGAATCCAAGTCCAAACACACAAATCAAGATTTTGGAAGAAACACAGTACCTTGCAAAATTAATCAAAGAACTACAATTGAAGAATGAAAACATGGCAAAGGATTTAAAGGACATCAAGAAGACCATGGCCCAGGATATAAGTGACATAAAGAAGACCCTAGAAGAGCATAAAGAAGACATTGCAAGAGTAAATAAAACAATAGAAGATCTTATGGAAATAAAAGAAACTGTTGGCCAAATTAAAAAGACTCTGGATATTCACAATACAAGACTAGAGGAAGCTGAACAACATCTCAGTGTCCTAGAAGTCCACAGAATAGAAAATGAAAGAACAAAAGAAAGAATGGAGAAAAAAACTGAAAAAATCGAAATGGATCTCAGGGATACGATAGATAAAATAAAACATCCAAACTTAAGACTCATTGGTGTCCCAGAAGGGGAAGAGAAGGGTAAAGGTCTACAAAGAGCACTCAAAGAAATTGTTGGGGAAAACTTCCCCAACCTTCTACACAATATAAATACACAAAGCATAAATGCCCAGTGAACTCCAAATAGAATAAATCCAAATAAACCCACCCCAAGACATATTCTGATCAGACTGTCAAATACTGAAGAGAAGGAGCAAGTTCTGAAAGCTGCAAGAGAAAAGCAATTCACCACATACAAAGGAAACAACATAAGACTAAGTAGTGACTACTCAGTGGCCACCATGGAGGCGAGAAAGCAGTGGCATGACATATTTAAAATTCTGAGAGAGAAAAATTTCCAACCAAGAATACTTTATCCAGCAAAGCTCTCCTTCAAATTTGAGGGAGAGCTTAAATTTTTCACAGACAAACAAATGCTGAGAGACTTTGCCAATAAAAGACCTGCCCTACTTCAGATTCTGAAGGGAGCCCTACCAACAGAGAAACAAAGAAAGAAGAAAGAGATAGAGAGAATTTTAACAGACATATATAGTACCTTACATCCCAAATCACCAGGACACTCATTTTTCTCTAGTGATCACAGATCTTTCTCCAGAAGTTACCATAAGCTGGGACATAAAACAAGCCTCAAGAAATTAAAAAAAAAAATGAATACACTCAAAGCACATTCTCCAACCACAATGGAATGCAAATAGAAGTCAATAATTTTTGAACTGTAATTCCACTATTTACTTCCTACATGATATAAAATACACAAACTCTAAAGACAAATCAGTGGTTTTGATCTCAATGTAAAATATGTAATTTTAGACAACTATATAATGGTGGGGGAATGAAGGAGTATAGGAACATAGTTTATGTGTCCTATTGAAGTGAAGGTGGTATCAAAGAAAAACAAGACTGATATGGATTTAAGAGGTTAATTTTAAGCCCCACAGTAAACACAAAGAAATTATCAGAGAATATAACCATAGAGATGAAAAGTAGAGTTTGGGTTAAGAGAAATGGGGGAAAGGCCAATGGGGGAGTTAAGAAATGAGTGTAGGGTTGCTGTTTGAGGAGAAGGGAAATTTCTAGTAATGGATGGTGGGAAAGAGCATTATACAACATTCTAAATGTGATTAATCCCACTAATGGAAGGCTAGGGAGGGGGTGGAATGGGAAGATTTAGGCTATATATATGTTTCCACAACTGAAAAAAAAAAAAAAAAGACAGTCTAACTAGATGACAATTGAATGCTAAGGATGAACTTGGATGGGATTGGAGGATAGAGGACAGGTGGCTCAAAGGGACACAGTTGAGACATAAGGAAAAGGAAATATAGAACGTGAGCTTTGTATCATTGTTGAATCTCTTGTGCTTCTTAGCTGCGCTTAATGGAATAGCATAAAAGAATGTTCTTGGTCATGGGAAGTATATATGTGAATTATAGTGTATGTTCAAGGATGTGTGCAACTACCTCTCATATGTTCAGAAGACAGAGCAATAGATGAGGGATGATAGATAGGGAGGGAAAGAAATAGTGATGTGACAGCATGTTAAAGTTGGTGGATTGAGCTATCAGGGGAGGGGGGTCAGGGTTTGATGGAATTCTGTGTATGGGGCTAGTATTGTTTTTGCAACTGTTCATATAACTTTGAATTTATTTCAAAATAATAATAATAAAAAAAAGAATGGATTCATCTTTAACATAAAGCTTTATTTCCTTAAAGGGGAAATGAATTGACTGGGCCCAGTTTATACGCCACCAGATCTATTCACCCTGTTTGCCCCCAAAGCCTGGCTTTGCCCACTTGCCTTCATCTCTGACAAGAAAGATCCTAGCAACAGTCATTACACACCTGGCTTAAAGTCCTGGTTGCTACTGCTGCTCCATCACCACAGATGGAGAACCTTCAACAGACATCACCGACCAAGGAGAAGAGAGCACTGCAGCAGTGCACTGCCTCATTTGGACCTTCAGAAGCTCCAATGACTACCTGGAGGTGGTGTTGATGCAACTCAGATGTGGGGGAAAGTTAACACAACAGGGTGAACTTTGACCATTGCGAAGGAAGAAATGAGAGAAAGCCTGCCTATAAATTGCTTGCCCTTTCCCCTGACAGATGCATTTTGAGATGCAACTATTTTCAACAGTTTCTCTGGAGATGTCACATCAAGACAAGCACCAATGTCTTGTGAAGCTCTGGCTAGCTTGCTAGTGCACTTCCTTGTATTTGTTCTTCCTCATTCCTTGCCTCATTTGTCTTTGTTGCCTGGGATTCCACCCTACCACGAAGTGTTAGCATATACAACTTTGCCTCAGGTTCTTTTTCCCAAAGAACCCAGGTTTGAGGAGAGCCCTTAGAAAGCAAACCTTCAGAATAGAACTTTGGGTCCCCATTTATGGTAGTAAATTGGGTGATCCTAATCCCTGGCAAGCAGCGGCATGGCAGTTGCTAAAACTTTCACCTGGGCTTAATTGGTATATGGTACAGGTGGAACACAAGATACTGGCGTATCAAGTGGCTGCTTTACTTAATCAATACAGGGGAAATGATAATTATAAGGACCGTGTTATGGGATGGCTGCTTTTGATGACATTGGGAAATTTCCAAAAAAAGAAAGGAACAACAGGTTCAGGAAAGCTAATTGCCCATTAAAGAAATGCTGTGAAAGCCAGAGGGCCTCCATGGGGCTCCTCTCACTAAGGCTGATCTAGCTACTGCCTCTGCTGAATTCCCTACCTGCCGGGATCAGAGACAGATGCTGAGCCTTTGATATAGCTCCAGTCTTGAAAAGACATGCCAACCAGCAGGTGGGGGGACAATTATATCAGATCTTTCCACCTTATTGGAGTCAGTGATTCACCTTAACTGAATTGATACTCTGGAGAGTTTGCCTTTCCTGTCCCTAGCACCTCAAACAGGGCTTACAGAATGTTTTATTAACACTGTACAAACAACCTTACCTGGGAATAAAGGAGGCATTTTATGGCTCATGGCTGTTGGGTTCCCTGGTTTTAAAATGCATTCTATCGTTCAAAAGCAACAAGCTTCATAGAATAGTGGAATGGCCTGTGGAAGTCTCAGTTAAGGTACTGACAAAGGAACAATACCTTTGGTGCTGTACTTATGGTATGATAGATAATGGATAGATAGAGATATGTATCTATAGATACATAGATATAGATATCATGCACATATATTTAGTGCTAGATACATGTTTTCAGGAACTTGGATATAGGATTGACCCTGTTCTGCCATAACTCCAAGTGACCCACTTGCAGAATTTGAGCTCCTCATCCCCACAAAGTCTCTGTTAGATTAGAGGTTCTTGTTCTCAGGGTGGAAACTCTTCTGCTATGGGTTCCACTGAGTCAGGGTCTACCACATCCACCTGGCTACTTTGGGCTCCATCTACCAGTGAACCAGCAAGAAAAACAAAGAGTTATTATACTGGATGTGTAGTGAAGAATTACCCTTACCCAAAGAGAGGTCCAGCCTTTGTCCTTGGCTACTTAGCTCCCTGGAATGTCCTGCCTATTGGTAGTGTCTTTGTTTGCCTGGGGGCTTGGCCACCAGACAATCTAACAATCTGATTTATGATGGGGGCTTTGAGCCACACCATATCACTTCTGACTTCCAGAGGAACTGGAAATTAAAGCCATTAGTTTGACCTCCAAGAGGGACTAAAGACTGAAGGTTAGCCATTCAGGCAGTATGTGATTGAACCCCCCAAAAAAACTTTGTGCACGAAAGATTCGGATAAGTTTCCCTGGTTGGCAACACTCTGTGCTTCTTGTCACACATGGCTGTCTCTGACTCCATAGGGAGAAGATGATTGCAAGTTCTGTGTTTGAACCCTTCCCAGATTCTGCCCTATGTGTTTCTTCCTTTGGCTAATTTTAACCTGTATCCTTTCACTGTAGTATAAAATCATAAGTATAATAGTTTTCAGTGAGTTCTCCAGGGAATTATTGAAACTGAGAGTGGTTTGGGAATCCCTCCAAATTGGCAATTGGTGTCAGAGTGAAGGTGGTTGTGATGGTTAGGTTCATGTGTCAACTTGGCCAGGTGACCCAGCTGTCTGGTCAAGCAAACACTGGCCTAACAATTGCTGTGAGGATGTTTGAGGCTGGTAAATAAACCAACAGGCTGGTTTATTAAATCATCAGTCAATTGACTGCAGCTGTGACTGATAACTCACCAAAGGGCGTGCCTTCCACAAAGAGAGAATGCAATTGGCTGGATTTGATCCAATTAATCAGTTGAAGACTTATAAGCAAGACAGATAGAGGACCTTCACTTCTTCTTCGGCTGCCCAGTGAAGCATTTCCTGAGGAGTTCATCGAAGTTGCCAGTTCGTTTCCTGAGGAGTTCATCGGACATCTTCCTTGGCGTTGACAGTTTGTTGACTGCTCTACAGAATTTGGACTCATGCATACCCACAGTTGCATGAGCCACTTTTACAATTTGATAATCAGAGACACCTCTCATTGATTCTGTTTCCCTAGAGAACCCTAACTAATACTGTGGTCTTATGAGGAATGTCCCCTCTAATTGTACATTGACTAAACTCTTCGTACTGGCAGACATTACTGAGGAGGTATCCCTTGAGGAGCCAGGGTTGCTGCTACAGAGCAAGGGATTCACTGGGACATTTTTTGGTTTTTCTGTGTCCAATAATATCTATTAAAGAGCAATTGTATCCACAATGACTTGATAAAATTAAGACAAATAAGGGATGAAACACCTCAGGGATGGAGTTCTGGGTCACCACACCAGACAAGCCAACTAAGCTAGTTGAAGTGTTAGTTGAGAGGAAAACTGAGAAGTGGCAGCAAGGAAATGATGAGTATCAATGTTGCCTGGGACCATGTTATCGGTTTGATAACCTACTTTAATTCTTTTAAGAGATTTCTACTAACTATTACCGTGAAGGGTTGGACTTGCACCTCCCCTCTTGGGAGAAATAAGAACTCCTTGTTATCAAATGAGATCTGGATATCAGATCTGAGTGGCACAATGGGTAGGTCATGGCAGGTCCCCCTCTTCTCTTCTTTAGGCCGCTGTGAAGAAGCAGCTTTCGTGTTGCCAGAATCAGGCCCTCAGACTCCATCATGATGACTACCGTCATCAGAGGGAGAGCAAGATGTTCCTGTGAAAGCATCCAAACAGTGCCATGGTAATGCATGACTATGCATTGAGATCAGGGCAATTCCAGAGCAACAAACAAGAAGAACCTGCACATGCAGGCTAAGAATCCAAAGTGTTCCTGATATGCAGTAAAGCATGCTGTGCTGAGGCTGCGTATCACGTTTCCTCCAAGCAGTGCAAATCATTGAAGAAAGAACAGGTCTGCTGGCCATTCAGGTCAGACACTGTTGGTACCACTGCTGAACCAAACCCACAGCAGTGGTATAAGGTAAAAGGAAGAAAACCAACTTCATCACTCAGAACTCAGAAAAGCAAACTTGGGAGATTCCAAAAGAGTATAAATATGTATCAGTCTGATTATAAATGAATTGAAGGGGAAGATGAAAACAGGATTAGAACACTGTAATTGGAAACTCTAAGCAGATAAACCACTGGATTGTGATTCAGGTGGCCATGGAAAAAGCTGTCCTTGGGACTCAGAAAGTAGAGGCAATGAACCCAAGGAGTCAAGAAAAATCCAGTCTATAACAACAAGTCAAGATTCAATATTCTAAACTGGATGTTTATAAAGGATTTCCCTACATAGTGAAGGTTTCTGCTCAGGTGGTAAATTAATTTTGCATTCTAAACACACAAGTGTGTGATGAGCCATAGGAGGGCTCAATAAATATATTTTGAATGAGAAAAGTGGTTATTGCAAAATTCTGGGACAAAACTGGAAAATCCCTCTAAAGTTCTAAAGGTACAAACAAACAAGTTTATCAGGTTATTAGTTTCTAGTAAGTAAGTTGTTTTTTAGCTTGGGTTTTGTTTTTTGTTTTTTGATTTTTAGTCCTGGTAACTGTAAAAGTAATTATTTGGAAGAGATGACTTAAAGTATATATATGCAGGAAGTGAATAGTCAAGTATATTTAATTGGATTATAAGGTTGTTTCTTTGCATTGAGACAATGAGTATATTTGTTGAGTTTGCAACAGGAATAACATGAATATTTTGACTTGGTAGTTAAAGAGTACATTTAAAATACATAAAAGTATTTGCTCTCTATGAACCCCCAAAGCAGCATTTGGTCCTAAGCATTATGGGTCAGTTAATACCCTAAAGTTTTTGTAGTGTTTTGGGTTGTAATCCCAATTTGCCTGGAAATTTCCCGGTGTTAATACTGAAAATCCGATGTCTTTGGATACCCCTCAGCAGTTCCAGGCAAACGGTTGGTCTCATAGTCTTGTGTGCTGTGCTAAAACCCTCCTAATTCCCTACAGGATCGGGGATTTAGGGGTGATCAGTCCTGACAATAAAATAATTTGTGCTTGAACAGGTGTGAATCGCTTTAATGGTGCCTCCTGTCTTCTCTCTTGCCAACAATAGGGCATTGTCCCTGGGTGACTCTATCATTTGCTGGGGCTAATTAGGGACTTCTCCAATAACAGTCTTGGCAATCTCTCCTATAAAATAAGGTTGAGTCATACTATTTGCTTCTGTGGCCTCTGAGGACAGAAGTCAGGGCCTCTGTAAGGAGGTGGTGGCTCTCGCAGTAGGCACTGACCATATCTGTGACAGGTTCTGCCCTCCGCTGGTGATAGGAACACCCATGACAACACAGGAGTGGGTTGACCAGGTGGCCAGAGCTCACCTGTACAGCTGCACCATTCTGCCTTGGCAGAGACATGCCTTGCCACCTACATATGGCATTTGTTTGCTTCTTAAGTGGTATGAAGAAAAATGCTTAGGATTCTAAAAATTGTTTGGGGCCATAGACAAGAGGCGTGGAGTCTCTGAGCTTTGGGAAAATATTTGAGAGGAGAGAAGGGATGATGGTGAACCTTTGCCTACTTCCTGTCCCCAAACGATCAGAGTAGCAGCCCTTGCATTTATTTTACGTATTTGAGTTTTCACACTAGAAATTGTTTAATGAGAGTGTTCTTTTTATTGATAAAATGTTTGAAAAAAACTAAAATATAGAATATAGAATACTGACCCTATCTGGACATGATTATGAACACTTCAAAGCACTTGAGTAACATCTTAAGATTTTATGAAATATCTTAACCACACAAACATCTGTGCCATTTTCTTTCATTTCCAAATATAGCATTCCCATTCCTCTACCCTACCCTCCAACACCCCCCTCTTTTTTTTCAATTTAAAGCCGAGGGCTTTAATAGTTAAATTCAAATTCCAGCTCAGCCATTTTCCAGCTTTGGGACCATGGCAAGTAAACTTAAGCTGTTCTAGCCTCTGTTTCCTCATGTGTAACATGAGAATAATAATATTGACTTTCTGGTTTCTGTGAGGATTAAATGAAATAATGCACATAAAGTGTCTGGTGTGTAGATGCTTAATAAGTGGTAGATAATAGTTTTACTGGTAAATTGAAGACCAAATTTTACAATTTTGCTTCTGCATACCTCTCCAGTCTAATCTCTCACCATCCTCTTCACAACCTATTCTGGTTTGGACAGTCCTTCGAGGTCTGGCAGAGACTTAAATCATTTCCAGAATAAAGAAATTTAGGAGTTTTCTGAAGTAGATTGCTATGGGTGTGCAGAGGGGAAAGGAGAAGGCTCAAAGTATGAATTTATAATACTATTCTTCCCAAAAGTCTTTCTGTGCTTTGGATATGCTGTTTTCATCTGCTGGTAGTGCCCTTTCACCTCTCCTTCACCCAACTAATCAACAGTGCTCCCCCAAGGTTGAGCTCAGGTGTCATCTCCCTGGAAACTTCCAGCAAAGCTTTGGGGAAAATCTGTGACAATCATTGTTGAAACAATTATTCGGATCCAAAAATTCACACACAAAGAGAAATTTCTAACCAGCTTTCATTTTGCATATTACATTCCCTTTAACAGTGATGACAAATGGAATAAGATTTTTGTTCACTAGAGCAAGCTCACAAGCACGTATCAGGGCAATCAACTTGGAAATCTCTGGTGGATAAGCATGAGTCATAGGCCTATTGAACATCAATTTGAAGACTCTCATGAATCCTGATTGCATCCATTGGTTGCAGAAATACTGTAAAATCTTGAATTATGTGACAAGCATTTTCATTTTGGTCATGACTCCCACTTGAGTCACTTGGTATTAGATGGAAAGTGGGTGGGAAGGGATGGATCTCTGCCAACTGAAAGGGGAGATGCTAGTCTGGGCAGAGCATTTGTGGGATGCAGATTTGAGTGTAAGCCAACTATTTTAAAAATCCTCGTTCTTAATAAGCTAGTGCGTAACCTCTTCATAAGGATGAAGACATTCCAGAGGTACATATTTGCCATCTGGAGTGGATTGTGCAATAAATCTAGAAACCTGCATCACTGTGAATTTGAAATGAATCAGTGATGAACAAGGGAACATGCTGGGACAGAGAGGTCAGTTTCATTTAATAAGAATGGAAAGCGTGTTCTAGATGGGAATGTGCTGACGCTTAATTCAGGAAAATTCTACACAAAGCTCCTCCCTCTGGAGAGGATTCCTGGGAAAGGAAAGAGCTCCCTGTGTGGCCATAATAATAACAACCCCCTCAATGCCCTGATTTGCTGGTGGCGAGGATCACAGTGATCGTAACGCCATTGGATATTGCTCTTTTCTGGTCCTGGGAGGGAAACATCTCTCCAGCCACACCTGCAGGGTTTCCTGTTTGTCGGAATCATGTTAGCAGCAGAAGCCTAGTTAGTAATCAAGCATCAGTTGGAGCTGTGTCCTACCAAACTTACGGTTTTCATTTTGAGGCTCCCTCTCCCATTGTCCCTTAGCATTGTGAATGCCTTGTAACCAGCTAATTGCATTTACCCCTTTGGCCTGGGAAACTAAACACTGATCTGGCTTAAACTTCAGAAAGACTAGGACCAAACTTTAATGTTTTTTGCTGCTGCTGTTATTCCCCTTTTGAAAGAGGCATGAACAGAAAGAAGCACCAGTGGGAATGATAGATGATGCTTGCTTTTGGTGTCTTAGGGAAATATGCATCTATCACTATAAAAGACATTTCCTTCAAAAACGGGATAAAAAAGAATGCACTTTTTCTTCATCAGCTTAGCTCTTGATGAAATTGAAAATGTTTAGGGAGAGTAGAAATCTGGTAATGGAGCATAGACTCAAGAGGCTGAGAGGAGACTTGAAAAGTTATCAAATAGAAGTCCTCATTTTAGTGAGTAAATACCCACAGTGTTCTTTGAAGGCATGCTTTAATACCTCATCTAGGTATTGTAGATGAGACGGTTTGGAGCTATGTACCCCAGAAAAACATGTTCTTAAGCTTAATCCATTCCTGTGGCTGTGAACTCATTGTAAATAGGCCCTTATGATGAGGTTACTTCAGTTAAGGTGTGGCCCAACTTGATCAAGATGGGTCTTAATCCCATTACTGAGGTCCCTTGTAAGCAGAATGAAATTCAGACAGATGGAGAGAGAGCAAGCCGTAGGAGGCAAGAAGCTGAAGGCCAATGGAACCTGGAAGAGAAGGGAGAGACGAGGAGAGGCCACCACGCGTCTTGCCGTGTGGCAGAGGAGCCCAGGACTCAGGATCACGGGCAGCCGGCCCCAGAACGCCAGTCTTCAGGAAGAAAACATCACCATGATGACACTTTTATTTGGATGTTTTCCTAACTTCAAAATCAGAAGCTATAAATCCCCATTATTTATTTATTTATTTATTTATTTATTTATTTTTTTGGATGCGGGTAATATTTTTTTTTATTAAATTCAGTTTTATTGAAATACATTCACACACCATACAATCATCCATGATATACAATCCACTGTCCACAGTATGATAACATAGTTATGCGTTCATCACCACAATCTGTCTCTGAATATTTTCCTTACATCAGAAAGAACCAGAACAAGAATAAAAAATAAAAGTGAAAAAAAACACCCAAATCATCCCCCCATCCCACCCCATTTGTCTTTTAGTTGTTATCCCCATTCCTCCACTCATCCATATACTAGATAAAGGGGGTGTGATCCACAAGGTCTTCACAATCACACTGTCACCCCTTGTAATCTACATTATTATATAATTGTCTTCAGGAGTCCAGACTGCTGGGTTGGAGTTTCGTAGTTTCAGGTATTTACTTCTAGCTATTCCAATACATTAAAGCCTAAGAGGTGTTGTCTATATAGTGCATAAGAATGTCCACCAGAGTGACCTCTCGACTCCATTTGGAATCTCTCAGCCACTGAAACTATTTCGTCTCATTTTGCATCCCCCTTTTGGTCAAGAAGATACTCTCAGTCCCACGATGCCGGGTCCACATTCATCCCTGGGAGTCATATTCTGCATTGCCAGGGAGATTTACAGCCCTGGGAGTCGGGTCCCACGTAGCGGGGAGGGCAGCGAGTTCACCTGTCGAGATGGCTCAGTTAGAGAGAGAGAGGGCCACATCTGAGCAACAAAGAGGTACTCAGGGGGAGACTCTTAGGCACCATTACATCACTGCATAGTCTTTTTTTTTTTTTTTTAATCTTCATTTTATTGAGATATATTCACATACCACGCAGTCATACAAAACAAATCGTACTTTCGATTATTTACAGTACCATTACATAGTGGTACATTCATCACCCAAATCAATCCCTGACACCTTCATTAGCACACACACAAAAATAACAAGAATAATAATTAGAGTGAAAAAGAGCAATTGAAGTAAAAAAGAACACTGGGTACCTTTGTCTGTTTGTTTCCTTCCCCTATTTTTCTACTCATCCATCCATAAACTAGACAAAGTGGAGTGTGGTCCTTATGGCTTTCCCAATCCCATTGTCACCCCTCATGAGCTACATTTTTATACAACTGTCTTCGAGATTCATGGGTTCTGGGTTGTAGTTTGATAGTTTCAGGTATCCACCACCAGCTACCCCAATTCTTTAGAACTTAAAAAGGGTTGTCTAAAGTGTGCGTAAGAGTGCCCACCAGAGTGACCTCTCGGCTCCTTTTGGATTCTCTCTGCCACTGAAGCTTATTTCATTTCCTTTCACATCCCCCTTTTGGTCAAGAAGATGTTCTCCGTCCCACGATGCCAGGTCTACATTCCTCCCCGGGAGTCATATTCCACGTTGCCAGGGAGATTCACTCCCCTGGGTGTCTGATCCCACGTAGGGGGGAGGGCAGTGATTTCATCTTTCAAGTTGGCTTAGCTAGAGAGACAGGGCCACATCTGAGCAACAAAGAGGCCTTCGGGAGGAGGCTCTTAGGCACAACCATAGGGAGGCCTAGCCTCTCCTTTGCAGCAACCGTCTTCCCAAGGGTAAAACCTGTGGTAGAGGGCTCAACCCATCAAACCACCAGTCCCCTATGTCTGTGGTCATGTTAGCAACCATGGAGGTGGGGTAGGCGAATACCCCTGCATTCTCCACAGGCTCCTCAAGGGGGCACTACATCTTTTTTTTTTCCTTGTTTTTCTTTTTTTTTTTTTTTTTTAACTTTCCCTTCTTTTTTAAATCAACTGTATGAAAAAAAAGTTAAAAAGAAAACAAACATACAATAAAAGAACATTTCAAAGAGACCATAACAAGGGAGTAAGAAAAAGACAACTAACCTAGGATAACTGCTTAACTTCCAACATGTTCCTACTTTACCCCAAGAAAGTTACCTAATATAGCAACATTTCTGTGAACTTGTTCGTACTATATCCATCAGAAATTAACAGACCATAGTCATTCCTGGGCATTCCCAGAACGTTAAATAGCTTATCTGTTCTTCTTAGATTATTGTTCCCCCTTCCTTAATTGCTCTCTATTCCTAGTTCCCCTACCTTCTACATTATAAGCCATTTGTTTTACATTTTTCAAAGTTCACATTAGTGGTAGCATATAATATTTCTCTTTTTGTGCCTGGCTTATTTCGCTCAGCATTATGTCTTCAAGGTTCATCCATGTTGTCATATGTTTCACGAGATCGTTCCTTCTTACTGCCGCGTAGTATTCCATCGTGTGTATATACCACATTTTATTTATCCACTCATCTGTTGAAGGACATTTGGGTTGTTTCCATCTCTTGGCAATTGTGAATAATGCTGCTATGAACATTGGCGTGCAGATATCTGTTCGTGTCACTGCTTTCCGATCTTCCGGGTATATACTGAGAAGTGCAATCGCTGGATCGAATGGTAACTCTATATCTAGTTTTCTAAGGAACTGCCAGACTGACTTCCAGAGTGGCTGAACCATTATACAGTCCCACCAACAGTGAATAAGAGTTCCAATTTCTCCACATCCCCTCCAGCATTTGTAGTTTCCTGTTTGTTTAATGGCAGCCATTCTAACCGGTGTTAGATGGTATCTCATTGTGGTCTTAATTTGCATCTCTCTAATAGCTAGTGAAGCTGAACATTTTTTCATATGTTTCTTGGCCATTTGTATTTCCTCTTCAGAGAACTGTCTTTTCATATCTTTTGCCCATTTTATAATTGGGCCGACTGTACTATTGTCATTGAGTTGTAGGATTTCTTTATATATGCAAGATATCAGTCTTTTGTCAGATACATGGTTTCCAAAACTTTTTTCCCATTGAGTTGGCTGCCTCTTTACCTTTTTGAGAAATTCCTTTGAGGTGCAGAAACTTCTAAGCTTGAGGAGTTCCCATTTATCTATTTTCTCTTTTGTTGCTTGTGCTTTGGGTGTAAAGTCTAGGAAGTGGCCGCCTAATACAAGGTCTTGAAGATGTTTTCCTACATTATCTTCTAGGAGTTTTATGGTACTTTCTTTTATATTGAGATCTTTGGTCCATTTTGAGTTAATTTTTGTATAGGGGGTGAGGTAGGGGTCCTCTTTCATTCTTTTGGATATAGATATCCAACTCTCCCAGCCCCATTTGTTGAAAAGACCATTATGACTCAGTTCGGTGACTTTGGGGGCCTTATCAAAGATCAGTCGGCCATAGATCTGAGGGTCTATCTCTGAATTCTCAATTCTATTCCATTGATCTATATGTCTATCTTTGTGCCAGTACCATGCTGTTTTGGCAACTGTGGCTTTATAATAAGCTTCAAAGTCAGGGAGTGTAAGTCCTCCCACTTTGTTTTTCTTTTTTAGAGTGTCTTTAGCAATTCGAGGCATCTTCCCTTTCCAAATAAATTTGATCACTAGCTTTTCCAAGTCTGCAAAGTAGGTTGTTGAAATTTTGATTGGGATTACATTGAATCTGTAGATGAGTTTGGGTAGAATTGACATCTTAATGACATTTAGTCTTCCTATCCATGAACATGGAATATTTTTCCATCTTTTAAGGTCCCCTTCTATTTCTTTTAGTAGAGTTATGTAGTTTTCTTTGTATAGGTCTTTTACATCTTTGGTTAAGTTTATTCCTAGGTACTTGATTTTTTTAGTTGCTATTGAAAATGGTATCTTTTTCTTGAGTGTCTCTTCAGTTTGTTCATTTCTAGCATATAGAAACATTACTGACTTATGTGCATTAATCTTGTATCCCGTTACTTTGCTAAATTTGTTTATTAGCTCTAGTAGCTGTGTCGTCGATTTCTCAGGGTTTTCTACATATAAGATCATATCATCTGCAAACAATGACAGTTTTACTTCTTCTTTTCCAATTTGGATGCCTTTTATTTCTTTGTCTTGCCAGATTGCCCTGGCTAGCACTTCCAGCACAATGTTGAATAACAGTGGTGACAGCGGGCATCCTTGTCTTCTTCCTAATCTTAGAGGGAAGGCTTTCAGTCTCTCACCATTGAGTACTATGCTGGCTGTGGGTTTTTCATATATGCTCTTTATCATGTTGAGGAAGTTTCCTTCAATTCCTACCTTTTGAAGTGTTTTTATCAAAAAGGGATGTTGGATTTTGTCAAATGCTTTTTCAGCATCTATTGAGATGATCAATTGATTTTTCCCTTTTGACTTGTTAATGTGTTGTAATACACTGATTGATTTTCTTATGTTGAACCATCCTTGCATGCCTGGAATAAACCCCACTTGGTCATGGTGTATGATTTTTTTAATGTGTCTTTGGATTCGATTTGCAAGTATTTTGTTAAGGATTTTTGCATCTATATTCATTAGGGAGATTGGCCGGTAGTTTTCCTTTTTTGTAGCATCTTTGCCTGGTTTTGGTATTAGATTGATGTTAGCTTCATAAAATGAGTTAGGTAGTGTTCCATTTTCTTCAATGTTTTGAAAGAGTTTGAGTAAGATTGGTGTCAGTTCTTTCTGGAAAGTTTGGTAGAATTCCCCTGTGAAACCATCTGGCCCTGGGCATTTATTTGTGGGAAGATTTTTGATGACTGATTGGATCTCTTTGCTTGTGATGGGTTGGTTGAGGTCTTCTATTTCTTCTCTGGTCAGTCTAGGTTGTTCATATGTTTCCAGGAAATTGTCCATTTCCTCTACATTATCCAGTTTGTTGCCATACAGTCGTTCATAGTGTCCTCTTATAATTTTTTTAATTTCTTCAGGATCTGCAGTTATGTCACCTTTTTCATTCATTATTTTGTTTATATGGGTCTTCTCTCTTTTTGATTTTGTCAGTCTAGCTAGGGGCTTGTCAATCTTGTTGATCTTTTCAAAGAACCAACTTTTGGTGATATTTATCCTCTCTATTGTTTTTTTGTTCTCTATGTCATTTATTTCTGCTTTAATCCTTGTTATTTCTTTTCTTGTACTTGGTTTAGGATTGGTTTGCTGTTCATTTTCTAGCTTCTTCAGTTGATCCATTAGTTCTTTGATTTTGGCTCTTTCTTCCTTTTTAATATATGTGTTTAGTGCTATAAATTTCCCCCTTAGCACTGCTTTTGCTGCATCCCATAGGTTTTGGTATGTTGTGTTCTCATTTTCATTCGTCTCTATATATTTAGCAATTTCTCTTGCTATTTCTTCTTTAACCCACTGATTGTTTAGGAGTGTGTTGTTTAACCTCCAGGTATTTGTGAATTTTCTAAGTCTCTGATGGTTATTGACTTCTAATTGTATTCCATTGTCATCAGAGAATGTGCTTTGAATGATTTCAATCTTTTTAAATTTACTGAGGCTTGTTTTATGTCCCAGCATATGATCTATTCTGGAGAAAGTTCCATGAGCACTAGAAAAGTATGTGTATCCTGGTGATTTGGGATGTAATGTCCTGTATATGTCTGTTAAATCTAATTCATTTATCAGATTGTTTAGGTTTTCAGTTTCCTTATTGGTCTTCTGTCTGGTTGATCTATCTATAGGAGAGAGTGATGTGTTGAAGTCTCCCACAATTATTGTGGAAACATCAATTTCTTCCTTTAGTTTTGCCAGTGTTTCTGTCATGTATTTTGTGGCACCTTGATTGGGTGCATAGACATTTACGATTGTTATTTCTTCTTGCTGAATTGCCCCTTTTATTAGTATGTAGTGGCCTTCTTTGTCTCTCAAAACATCCCTGCATTTGAAGTCTATTTTATCTGAGATTAATATCACTACACCTGCTTTCTTTTGGCTGTAGCTTGCATGAAATATTTTTTTCTATCCTTTCACTTTCAGTTTCTTTGTGTCCCTGTGTCTAAGATGAGTCTCTTGTATGCAACATATTGATGGTTCATTTTTTTTGATCCTTTCTGCGAATCTATATCTTTTAATTTGGGAGTTTAATCCATTTACATTCAACGTTATAACCGTGAAGGCATTTCTTGAATCAGCCATCTTATCCTTTGGTTTATGTTTGTCATATTTTTCCCCTCTCTCTATTAATATCCTTTATTGTACCCATACCGTATCTCTTTAGTACTGAACCTTTCTCCAAGTCTCTCTGTCCTTTCTCTGTTTCTCTGTCTGTAGGGCTCCCTTGAGTATCTCCAGTAGGGCAGGTCTCTTGTTAGCAAATTCTCTCAGCATTTGTTTGTCTGTGAAAAATTTAAGCTCTCCCTCAAATTTGAAGGAGAGCTTTGCTGGATAAACTATTCTTGGCTGGAAATTTTTCTCACTCAGAATTTTAAATATATCGTGCCACTGCCTTCTCGCCTCCATGGTGGCTGCTGAGTAGTCACTACTTAGTCTTATGCTGTTTCCTTTGTATGTGGTGAATTGCTTTTCTCTTGCTGCTTTCAGAACTTGCTCCTTCTCTTCTGTGTTTGACAGTGTGATCAGTATATGTCTCAGAGTGGGTTTATTTGGATTTATTCTATTTGGGGTTCGCTGAGCATTTATGATTTGTGTATTTATGTTGTTTAGAAGATTTGGGAAGTTTTCCCCAACAATTTCTTTGAATACTCTTCCTAGACCTTTACCCTTTTCTTCCCCTTCTGGGACACCAATGAGTCTTATATTTGGACGTTTCATATTATCTATCATATCCCTGAGGTCCATTTCGATTTTTTCATTTTTTTTCCCCATTCTTTCTTTTATGCTTTCATTTTCCATTCTGTCATCTTCCAGGTCACTGATTCATTGTTCAACTTCCTCTAGTCTTGTATTATGAGTGTCCAGAATCTTTTTAATTTGGTCAACAGTTTCTTTAATTTCCATAAGATCATCCATTTTTTTATTTAGTCTTGCAATGTCTTCTTTATGCTCTTCTAGGGTCTTCTTGATTTCCTTTGTCTCCCGTACTATGGTCTCATTGTTCATCTTTAGTTCTTTGAGTAGCTGCTCTAGGTGCTGTGTCTCTTCTGATCTTTTGATTTGGGTGCTTGGGCTTGGGTTATCCATATCGTCTGGTTTTTTCATATGCTTTATAATTTTCTGTTGTTTTTGGCCTCGTGGCATTTGCTGAACTTGGTAGGGTTCTTTTAGGATTTGTAGACCAATTGAAGTCCTTATCTCTAATTTATCAGATCTACAGCTTCGTGGAGTACACTTTCTCTAACTAACCAGAAGGTGGCGTCCACGAGCCACCTGTTCTCCACAAGCCAGTTCTCCCCTGCTTAGCCTTTTTGGTGAGTGGGGGAGTGAGTCTTGTGGGGTCCAATTGGTGTACCAAGCTTGCGTGTGTAGTTGGTGTTGCCTGCCCTGTATATGGGGCGTGTTTCTGGGCAGTCAGGGAGGGGTGGTGGCTCTAACAATCAAATCTCCCTGGTGATCCTAGAGTTTTAAAGCTGCTGCAATAGTCTCATCCTTCAGTTCAGTCCTGCCACAGTTTGTCTCTGCCACTGACCCACAAGTCCTTGGTATTGGCATATGGCTCCTGAGACTTGCAAGTGGGCCCCTCTTCCAGGCTGTGCACCCCGGGTCCTCTGTTGAGGGATGACTGTGCTATGTCACAGGTGAGTGCCGTCCCCCCAGGGCAGTTCTGGGCTGCTGGGCTGTGTAGGGTGGCTCCCAGTCTGCTGAAATGATGGCTGAATGGGGCTTTGTTAATTCATACTGCTCTACCTTCCCAACTCTGGGACAATCAGCTGAGGTTGCAGGGAAGGCTAATGTCCACGCCCAGTTTTGTGGTGTGTACCTGTTATTTGAAGCACTTCCGTCACACTGGGTTGTCTGTGGCAGTTCTGGGCTATGGGGCTGGCGATGGGCAGGAGTGTTTCCTGTCCACCAGGATGATGGCTGTGAGCAGACACCCCCCTTTCCTTGGGAAGTTGTGGTGTTTAGTGAATTTTCTCAGCCACTGGATTATTGCGTTTTGTCTCAGAGCTCTCCTAGTTCTGCTCTTGACTTGACCTGCCCAAATAGCATGTCTTTGAAGCTTTCTGTATTGGGCTTCTTAGAGTAATTGTTTTAGAAAAAGAAAAAAGGATTAAAAAAAAAAAAGAAAAAAAAGGGCCCTCCTCAGAGATCTAATGGGTTATTGAAATGCTAAGAGACAAAGCAACCAGGGCCATTAAGGAAAGGTCCACAGGGCAGAGAGATCAGCTTTTCTTCGGGATTTGCATATGCGCCTCAGGGCCTGAGCTCGGGCCTAAGCTCTGCCCTTCCCCTTTCTATGTTCACCAGAACTCCAAAAATCCTCCATTTTTATTTTGGAGTTTTTCGTGTTGTTTTTTTTCTGTATGCCTGTCTCCTCTCTGCTGGGCTGGCTGCTCTCAGATTCTCTGGTGTCTGGTCTCAGTCTATCTATGGTTGGAGTTTGGATCAGTAGAATGAGTTTCCGATAAGGGCTGCCACTGCAGTTCTCCCTTCTCCTTCCCGGAGCTGACAGCCCCTCGTCCCACGGGACTGAGCCTGGCAGGGAGGGGTGCGGGTCCCCTGGCCGCAAAAACTTACAGATTTCGCTGATCTCAGCAGTTCCACGTTTTCATGAGTGTTGTATGAAGTATGCCCAAAGTCAGATTGCTCTGTGGTGTCCAGTCCACGCAGTTCCTGGCTTTCTACCTACTTTCCTGGAGGAGTAACTAAAACATACAGCTCACCAGTCTGCCATCTTGCCCCGCCTCTGCATCGGGTAATATTTTAATATGCTTGATATGATACGGGGTGCGAAAATCGAAACTAAGAGGGCCTCAGGCACTGACTTCCTAGCACCTGGATGGAGCTCTGGCCATAGAACACAGCCACAGCCAGAACCTCCCTCTAAATCCCCATTATTTAAACCAACCCATTGCTTGGTATTTGCTTGAGGAGCTAAGGAAACTAAAACAGTAGCTGAGTCTAGGTCTTCGTACTTGTATACTTCTAGCCCTTGCAACTCTCATTCACAAATTCTACTTTCACCTCTCTGAAGATGACTTATTAATCTGCATATCAAGGGATTTGGGGGTCAAACAGAACTGGGTTTAAATCCCAACTTTGCCACTGAATTACTGTTTGATCTTGCATCAATTACTTGAATCTCTAGCCCTAAAGCCCCCTCATTTATAATATGGGGATAATAATACTTGCCTTGCCACGATGATATGCAAACTAAACGAAACAATGCTGTCTCCCTTACTTGGGTAATGCACTCAAGTTCTTTAGAGTAAAAGCTTGTGTTGATATTCAGTGTTTACTTAAATTATTCTTATCATAATGTTACTTAAGTGCATGTATAAAATGATGTATATATTCCTTACATATGTAAAATCAGCCCTCCTTTCCACCATAGTCAGCACAAATTTTTAAATTAAATTAAAGCAAAAATATCACCTATAAAATTCAAATTTACAATATAAATTTAATATAATGGATGTTGTTTTGCTGAAATTAGGTGAGTGTACAATGTGAGTTTGATACAGTTACGCACAGATTCATTTGAGTTCAATGAGCCTATAACATCAAATACCATGGTAAGTGTCCCAGAGATTCACTTAGTCCTCAAAGAGAACGCTTGGCCTGTTTGCCATGGCATAATGCTAGTAGGTGTTATTTATGCTATTTCTCCACCTCTACCTGAGACTGCTGCTTGGGCCAAAAAGGGGTCTTGTTTACCCATTTTCCTCAAGACAAGGCAGGGCCACTAGACACCCCACTGGGTCATGCTCTGCCAGAGGGACCCTTCAACCTGGTGCTCAGTTGTGAACTGCCTCATAGATACTCATTCTTTCATTTTATTGTGTTAACATATACATACAAAACATTAAAAATGCCATTTTAACCATTATTAAGTGTACAATTCAATGGCATTAATTATATTCACAATGTTGTGCCATCATCACCACCATCTATCACCAGAACCTTTTCACCACCCCAAGAAACCCCACAACTACCAAGCAATAACTCCCCATTCCCCCTTCCCTCTATTCCCAGCAACCTGTTTTCAGTTCTTTTGGGTATATAATCAGGAGTGGAATTGCTGAATCATATGGTAATTCTATGTGTAATTTTTTCAGCATCCATCAAACTGTTTTCCACAGTGACTACATCATTTTATATTCCCACCAAAAATGCACAAGGGTTTCAATTTCTTCACATCCTCATCAACTCTTGTTATTTTTCTTTTTTGAAATCATATCCATTCTAGTGAGTGTAAAGTGTGATCTCATTGTGGCTGTGATTTGATTTCCCTAATGACTAACGATGTTGAGCAACTTTTCATGTACTCATTTGCCATTTGTATATCTTCTTTGGAGAAATGTCAATTAAATTTCTTTGCCTATTTTTTAGTTGGGTTTTTTTTTTTTTTTTTTTGTCTTGTCAGATATGTGATTGCCAACTACTTTCTCCCATTCTGTAGGCTGTTTTTTCACTTTCTTGATAATTTCCTTTGGTGCACAAAGTTTTAATTTCTGATGAAGTATAGACAGCCATTCTTGAGTGGGCTTAGGGACCCACACCTCTCTAAAATCCACTGAGAAATTTTAAACAGAGGAGTTATATGTTAACTTTTAGGAAGTTCACTCTGGCAGCAGTTTTGAGGATGGGTTGAAAGGACTGAGAACGAAGGCAGGGCAGTCAATTGGGCCATAGAAATCCAAACTCATGAGCCTGGCATTCAATGCGCCTCACACTCTTTTTACTACTCACAGCCTTATTCTCTTCTATTTCCCAATATGAAGCTCCTGCTTTTGCAAATATCCCTCCTTGACCTTTTCCGAACACAGGAGATTTCCTGCCTTCAGCCTTTGCTCACGTCTATTGCTACTCGTACTGTCTTCTCTCCGTCCTTATCAAATATCCTATCCACCATTTGGAGTCCATCTTCTCCACCTAATCTTCCTTTATTTGTTCAATGTACTAGTAGGACTTACATTACCTTATATTGAGATATTTACATTCAACACTATAATTTATCTCTTTAAGTAATCAGAACCAAATTTGATGGCAGAGACATGTTTTGTACAAGTAAGCATCTTACCCAATTTTAACCTAGTACAGTTCATTGTTTAGCAGTTTACTAAATGAATAGGAGAATACATAAACCATCCAGTGCTTTATGTTGCAGGTACCTATATGTACCTTTAATGAAATTATTTATAACTGCTTAAAATTTATTCAAATAAGGTGTTTTACATTAAGTTCATAAGTGAAAAGCAAGAGTTCATTTAAGATATACAAGCTTCTGACAGAGATATTCAAAGGAAGATTATTTAATGAATTATTTTGCAAAAGAACACAAAACAATAATGGAAAGTCACAGAAAGTAGGAGTGATGTAGATATGTGCCTTTAAGAATAGCATTTTACTGATTTATGAGGAAAGTAAAAATAGAAGTGAACAGTAAAAAGACTGAAATAATCTTTTCTCCATATGTTTTGTTAAATATTTGTTTTCCTTCTGACTGGAACAAAAACAAAGTTACACATAAAAGATTTTTAGTTGGTAAGAGCAGACTCTGGTTAGCAGTAACATATTGAAGCAACATAAAGCAGTATGTAAAAAAAAGAACTTTAGGAAATCTAGGATCTACAACAAGGTTGTGTTCTTTAAACTGTTCAAGTTAAAAAAAAGTAAAATAGAAGCCAAGTCAAGATTTTAAAAACTGTTTAAGGCATTAATTTTGTTTTGAAATTTTGTTCTGGCTTATATAAAATCTTCAAGTAATGGAAAAAGTAATCAGTAGTAGTTACATCTTAACTATTATTCTTTTGATAATTTTTTTAAATAGAAAAGGCAGCATCGATCAATAGATCATGATCTAAATGCTTTCCAACTCAGCTAGTCTCATTCAGGAAGAGACCAACCAATGGTCCATTATTTTTATTTTCTTTATACCTAGTAATGTGCTGTGAAAAAATAGGCATTTGATAAGTGTTTGGTGAAGGAGTGAATGAATGAATCAAGAGTGAAGAATTTATATTCTCTAAAGCAATCATATAGTGACAGCTCTTTGAATGGCAGGTACAGTTTCTCAAAGGAATTAAACAACCTTGATGGAGCCACACTTGGAAACTCAACTTTTCTAAGGGACAGAAAATAACATACTGACGTAACATCTTAGAGGTCTTTTGTACGATTGGCTTTAGATTCTTGGTTCCAGGTACATCCCAAGCTGTGGCCTCCCCTTCCTTACTCCTACCTTGAGACTCAAGTCTTGCCATGGCTTCTTGGGCTTGGCTCTGTACCTTGTTTTCCCTGGCCCCAGCTCTGATACACAGATATAATTTATCCATCTTTTGTCAAATATTAGATTGGTCTGGGGAAAAGGGTAGTTCACACAAAGTCACTATCTTGTTCTATCACATTTATTTATTCACTGTAGCGATTTTTTTTCCCCTTTACTATAAAAGTTGAGCTCCCTGGTATTTAATTTTCAGAACTAAATCTTATTCCCTTTTAGTATACAACCATTTTATGTTGGCTTTCTCCCAGTATGCTGGCACTCCCTCAGTCCTCTATGAAATGTTAAAGAATAACAGATGTAACCCTGCAAAACCTTCAGCCATTCAGCCAGTACTCTGTGAAGTAAGTCGTCCTCCTTGTAAGTTTGCATATAGCTTCTTTATAAACAATGTATGGTTCATTTCTTGCTCTCTTTCTGAGATTTTCTGTCCTTATTTCTGGTCCACAGTGTGTTACTACTTTGGTACTGTATCAGTCAGGCTAGAACTGGCTGCTTCTGACAGATATCCACCTCGAAGTTGCTTAAGCAAATAAGGGAATCCATTTGCCTAGGTTAACAGTAAAGTCCAGGGTGCAAGGCCTTAGATATGAATAGATCCCTGGAATATGTTGGCTTTGCTCAATAACATCTACCACGGATAGGGGAAGAGGCCATTGAAAGCTCTAGGCTTACAGGATCCTTACCACTCACAATCTCAAAGAAAAAGAGTCAGTGACACTGAATGCATGCCCTGAGTAATCGTCCTGGGTGTCCCCTAGAATCCAAAAGCATGGGTCATCAAAAGGAACAAATTGTTGCTGGACTGAGGCGTCTGCGTTCTTGACCACAAAGTTCAAAGTGAAGTGGGAATCTGGCAGCCCATCTGTATTGTTCTAGTCTCCCACCCCCAGATCTTTAAAAACCCTCTTTGAGAATTTGTTACTAGCCATGTATTTGAACATAAGAAGAAAATACACCCAAGAACAAGGTAAACAAGGTAGACCCTCCAGTTATTATAAAGACCAAAGCCTAGGAGTGGGAAAGCAAGAGTTTCAGCTGTGTTATTGAATAAACCCAACTAGGTAAGTAAATAGTCCCACAACAATAGCCCTTTCTGAGTCAGAGTTTACACAATCCAATACAAAGCAAAGTTGATGGATTCTCCAGACAGGAGGACTCTCTAGGACGTCTTTTCTGTGTGGGCCTTGTCTTGTCAGGGGATTCTCTGTGGTAACCTAACTTGAGTTTACACAGGCATCATTTACAAGAGGTAATTGCCTTCCACCAGATAGTATTTACTCCATGTGGTTATTACCAAAGAAAAGTGCAGCACTGTGTTGGAAGCTTGTGTTTAAGGAATTAAGTAGGGCATGAGTGCAGCCAATTTAAACAGATTTGGTGTTCTGTCAGTATTGCTAGAGAAGACAATGAAGTCAGTGTAGTTCTTACTACTTGGCCCTTTGCCTTAAATGAAGTGTTAGATTCCCTATCTGGGGATTTTGCCCTTTGCCGGAGAGACAAGTTGACTGGATGATCTAATCGTTTTTCTACTTTGCCAACCACTGTATGTAATCCATTGTTAGATTATTTAAGCTACATCCAGTGGATTTCTCTGGGAATGGAACAGGAAGTTAGAAATACAAATACAAGGAATACAGCCTTTCTGGATGATGTCAGCTTCTGTTCAGTTTAAATATTTTTAGAGGATATCCCAGTTGAGCCAGGCATCTTGCTTACAAGGGGGCAGAATTGCAGCATAGGGGCAAGAGGACAGTACACTTATAGTACAAGTTACCACTATGCAATCATTAGTGTCAAAGGTTCATAGTGTATCTGATTAACTGTCTACCTCTGTCACAGTCAAGCATGACAAGCTCCTCTGTCCTGAGACAATCGGCAGACTGAACACCATCAGAAAGGGAGCTCTTTGGTGGATTTCCACAGATTTTGTATTCTTGAGAACAAATGTGATTTTTATTAACTAATCTTTTATATCCATAGCAGTACTTGATAGAGATGACTACTGCTCTGGTGATTTCTCTACTGCTTGTAGCAATGAGGAAGTGAATGCAGAGGTCTTGGCTTTACATGAGAAGTGAATTGGATTATTGAAGAAACTTTTCTGGAAAAACGAACCAACAAACCAACAAGCACTACTGGCTTTTGAATTTTCATAAAGAGGGACTTAAGGGTGGCAACATATTGGAAAGGGACAGCTAGGGAACATGCCCTGAAGGTGCATTTGCATGGCAAGAACACCATCTTTGCTTAGATGCTGGGTAGTTTGGGGGTGGATGGTGGATATGATGGAGAAGCAGGAGACTCCACCACTCTGTGTAAGCTTAACACGTCTAAATAGCTAAAGCAGGAACAAAGATTTCGTCTAAAGTGACCACATACCTAGCTCAGGTCTCTCTTTTACTCTGCTAGGTATGTGGCCAATGTACAGTTCAGATATTCTGGCTAAATGAAACCGAGAATAAATCTCCACAATCCTTTAACTTCAATATTATTGTTCACGTCCCCTCTCCTTCCTCCCATATCCGTCCTGGTGAAATACACTTGCCACAGCCATAGAGCAAGTTTCGGGGTCTAGTTTATTAATTCTGTAAACCCATGATACCTCAGAGACCAGGCCATTATAGAATTACAAATGACAAAAGGCTAGAGAATAATACCTGGCTCATTTAAATGTGAAAGGGACTTCTTTTTAAAAATAGGTAAACTCAAAAGAAGCCTTCCTTTTTAGGCCCTTTGTTACTTGGTTTCATGTGAGAAGAGTGCCCTCTGGTGTTTGCTTAAAGTTCTAGCCTTTGGAACTGGCTGAGGAATAGGAAACCTTCACAATTTGACCCATAGCCAACAATTTATGCCATAGAACTGGTTGTCCTTAAAATAGTGCTTTTCTATTAAAAACTGTGCTCTTAATTGGGTGTAAGATTTTCCCTATTGCTCTCTTATAACATAATATTAAGGAAGAATTGGGTAGTTCACAGAGAAATTTCCAGTAGAGCAGTAGAACAGATAAGTCATGTGTTTATCTCAGGTTTTCGATAATGCTTGGACTTTGTGAAGTCAAACATTCTCAAGAAAAAGAAGAGAGCAACCCCTCATTTTTAGGACTTATGTCATTATTTTCATACTCTTTGAGTAATAAACTGTAGCTTCTTCACTTTAGGCAAAGTCATCTCCGTTTAGTTCAGTTTAGTTTCCTTTAGTCTAGCTTGTTGTTTTTTTTTTGATTGCACAGACTTTGGTAATTTCTATATGTGGAAGAATTGAACACTGTACTTTTCTTACTGCCTTTTTTTTTTTTTTTTTTTTTTTTGACAACTCAGGTATTTGTAGCGTGGTTATTTTCTTTTGGGATATTTTGTTTGTAGCAAGGATTCCAAGCTGTTGATTATCTGATAAAGCCTTTTTCTGTAAAGATTTGTTGTAACAACCCTCACAGTTTCCAGAATGGGATCTGAAATTCTGGTGATAAACCTAAATACAAAACTGTTGCTCCAACCAGTTAAGTCTGCATCTGGTTGTTTCATTCTTAACTGATCTTTTTAAGGCAAACTAACTGTTTCAGTTCATGTCTTCCAAAGTGCTTACATTACTCATCTTGCTATTTGGAGTAAGTTTGACTCGGTTCTCCTCTTCCTCTCTCACCTCTTTCTCTCTCTTTTCAGGGGAACCCTCAGCAGATAATTTCGATGGTGTAGAGAATGATTGGAGCTGGGAAATGTTGGTTTAGAACAGAGGCGGCAAACTGGTAACATTCATGCCAATGGTTGGCCTGCAAATAATGCATTATTTGGTTAGAACAATGTAGGTACTCACTGTGTTGTGTGTGTGATTAAATTTTTTGGACTTTGCCAATAATTGAAATTCAGATTTTTTCTTAAAAATCCAGATTTCCAGCTTCTCCTGATAGATGGAAAGATTTTCAGCTGCATGTTAGAAAGGTTCTCCACAATTGCCATCATCTGCCTACCCCAGGAGGCCTTTGAGTTCAGAGTGCTTGATTTAGGGGCCACTCTTTACTTTATGACTTTGTGTTGACATTCAGCCCACTAGGTGCTGACCTCTGGAGAGGTTCTATTGAGATACCGATCTGCAGTCCTATCAGCTTCTTCTCTCTCATCTACTTTGCTCCTTCCAAGTACAAAACCAGATTTTATTCTGTTGCTTCCCACTCTGTTTTCCATACTAGCACACTACAGAAATGCTCATGGCATCTTCTATTATCTCCACCTACCACCCCTCATAGTGACTCTCACACCAAAGAATTGGTGCTACAGCTACAAAAATAGCCATACTGTACCTACACAAAAGAAAGATACAGAAACTCACAACCAGGACCTCAAGTGGCCAATAAGTTGTCTTAGATTTAGAAAAAGTTGGCAGCCCTCTACCAATTCTCGCCTTTCGGGTAGAGAAGATTTCAACTCTCATCTTCTCCCACAACCAGTGTCCCTTCTGGGGTGAACAAACTGAACAACTGTCCTCAGAGGCCCTGGTATCACCTAACCTTGTTTATAATGTCCCTCCCATAGCATCTTCTGTTCAAGCTGTTTTCCTCACTCTCCAGAAGGATGCCAATCTTAGCCCTGCATTATTGCCTTACCTTCTTTAGACAGGCTGAATATCATTGTCCTTCCCCCCATCTTTCTTATTTCTTCTCTGCCAATTTGAAATCTTGAGGAAATTTCACCCTTAAATCATTCTCTAAAGAGATGAGCACAATGCAGGAGCTTAGCAAGTATATCATACTGAATTGAACGGGTTTCCAAGCAAAATACAGCTCCAACACCTAAAAAAGTCTCTGGGGACTTCCACTTTTGGAAGAGATTAGGTTTGATAGCTTTTTTTTTAAAAGCAAGATTTCCAGTTAAGTTTGAATTTCAGACATATTTATACTTATGGTACATACTTATACTAATCAATTATTCATTATTAAACAATTATTCATTATAGATTTGACATCCAAATTTAATTGGCAGTGTGTTTTGGCTGCATTTGGTAACACTTTACCTTAAACAAATTTTTTAAAAAAGAAAATAGTTATGAAAGAAATGAACAAACAGGGTGATCCCTATCATTGCCCCAGCCAACTCCCTGGAGAAAGTTTCCAGGCTGCAGCACAGAAAGGGGAACTTAAGCAGAGCCTGGCAGTCTCTCTGAGTTGAGAGAGTAAAGAATTTGTAGAATCCAAGTTAGCTAGAATTACTTCACTGAACAGATTACCAGAGAGGAGACTAAAGAGGGTTCCCCTGAGTCTTCAGCTGAGTACTGTTTAGTGCATGCATGTGAGGCAGGGGGAAAACCTTAGAAATGAGCAGGTAGAACAACTTCTGGAGTTTACACAGGACTACGAATAGTTCATATTACCAACAGCCAGAATGTAGAAAGTTCATGATATGCAATGCATCTGTTTGAGACTAAGAGACATATTGCCTCAGTAATGGGAGAAAATAAATCCTAGGCTAAAGGTGACTCTGGTACAGCCTAACAAAGAGTATAATCAAGTCTCAAAAAAAAAAAAAAAAAAAAGTTGTTCAAGTAACTTTAATGCATCCCAAAACATAGCTTAAAATATTTTTAAAAAGTACTCCTCACAAAAAAAAATCCAGCATCTCCACAATATGAGATTCATACTGTGTTGAAAAGTTAGCAGGTATGCAAAAAATCAGGAAATATAATCCATAATGAAAAGAAAACCAATCAGTAGAAACAGACACATTGATGACAGGATCCATAGACAGGAAAGGATATTAAAATAATTATTATATTGTAAACCGTCAGATCCAAGAATCTCAGCAAATCCTACGCAGAAAAAATATGGAAAAAAACTACAACAAAGTGTATTATCATTAAATTGCTGAAAACCAGTAATAAAGAGAAAATCTTAAAGCAGCTAAAGAAAAAAGACACACTGTGTACAGAGGAACAAAGACAGAAATGACAGGACACTTCACTGGAAAGAGTACAAGCCAGAGGACAAAGAGCAGCACCTTTAAGTTCCAGAGCAGAGGAAGGATCTTGAATTCTATTACCAGCAAAAATAACTTGAAAAATTAGGGCAAAATAAAGGGTTTTCTTTATACTTACAAAAGCTGATAAAAATACATTTCAGCAGAGGATCACTAAAACAAATGTTGGAAGAAGTTCTTTAGGCAGAAGGAAAAAGACATCAGGTAAAGAGCAGTGGAAACTGTAATTACATGATTAAAATAAAAAATATTTTCTCTCTTGTTTTAAAATCTATTTAAAAGATAATTGACTTTTTAAAGCCAACATAATAACAATGTATTGCATGTTTTATAATATATGTAGACACAAAATGTCTGACAACAATAGCATAAAGGCTGGGAGAAGGGAAATATATTGTAAGTAAAATTCTTTTTTTTCTTTTTTAGAAATTGATAGATAATTTATTAATGGAAGAATCATTAGAGACTCTTCCACTAAGATCAGGAACTAGTTAAGTTTTCTCACTCTCCACTAATATTTCAACATTTTACCAGAAATTTTAGCCAATGCAATTAGATAAGAAAAATTAACCAGAAGCATAGGTATTGAAAACAAGGAAGTAACATTGTCTACTTGCAGATGATACAAACGGGTGTATGTAAGGTTGTTAAACTATACACGAAGTAGTATAATACTGAAATAAAATAGGCTGGAGTTAGTTAAAGTTTAATTCTTTAAACTCCAAAGCAACCACTAGACAAAACAAAACAAAGCAAAGTATAGTCTTAGCTAATAATTCAATAAAGGAGATAAAACACATAAAAACACAAATTAATTCAAAAGAAAACAGAAAGAGAGAGGAAAAGAGAAACAAGGAACAGATGGAACAAAGAGAAAACATAGCAAAGTGGTAGATTTAAGCCCAATCATATCAATAATTACATTAAATGTATATGAACTAAACACCCCATGAAAAGAAGAACTTGTGAAATTGGATAAAAAAGCAAGACCCAATTTATGCTGTCTACAAGAAACCAATTTCAAATATAAAAAAATAAATAAGCTAGAAGTAAAGATTGAAAAAATATATACCATGCTAACACAAATCAAAGAAAGCTGCAGTAGTTAAATAAATATCAGACAAATTAGATTTCAGAGCAAAAATAGTACCACAGATAAATAGAGTCATTTCATAATTAATAAAGGGAGCAAATCATCAATCTTCTAAATGTTTCAGCACATAATAACAGAGATTTGAAACATGAAATAGAAGTTGACAGAACTGGAAGGAGAGATAGGCACATTCAGAATTATTGCTGCAGACTCCAATACTCCTCTGTCAACAAGACTGAACAAATAGACATAAAATCCAGAAGTATATAGAAGATTTGAGCAACACTATCTTTTCCTAATTGATATTTATAGAACACTCAACAACAACAGAGAATACATTCTTTTTATGTGCACATTGAGAATTTACAAAGATAGACCATATTCTGTGCCATATAAGAAGACTCAATAAATTTAAGAGGTCAAATAATAAAAAGTATGCTCACTAATCGCAAGGGAATAAATTAAAAATGAATAACAGAAAGATATCTGTAAAATCCCCAAATATTTGGAAACTAAACAATACATTTCTAAAAAACCCGTTGGTCAAAGAAGGAATCACAAGGGAAACTGGAAAGTATTTTGAACTGAATGAAAATGAAAATGCAATATACTCATATTTGTGGGATGAAGCTAAAGCATTGGTAAAAAGGAAATACATATGTAAATGCTTATATTAGAAAAGAAGGAAGGTCCAATCAATGACCTAAGCTTCTGCCTTAAAATACATGAAAAACAAAAGTTAATTAAAACTAAAATAAGCAAAAGAAAGGAAATAATAAAGATCAGAGCAGAGATCATTGAAATTAAAGCAGAAAAATAATAGAGAAAAATCAATGAAACCAAAAGCTTGTTCTTTGAGAAGATCAATAACATTGATCAACTTTCTAGCCAGGTTATTTGGAAAAAAAGAGAGAAGACACAAATTACCAATATTAGGACAAAGAGAGGTGACATCACTACAGATTCTACAGATATTAAAAGAATAAAGGGAGAATATTGTGAACAACTTTATGCCAATAGATCTAACAACTTGGATAAAAATGGGCAAATTCTTTGAAAGACACAGACTGTCAAAACTTTCTGAAAAGGAAATAGAAAACCTGAATAGCTTTACATCTAACAAAGAAATTGAATGTGTAGTTAAAACTTCCCCACAAAGACAATTCCAGTCAGAGATGTCTTTGCTGGTGAATTCTTTCGAGCATTTAAGAAAGAAATAATACCAGTTCTGTACACTCTCTTACTGAAAATTTAAGAGGAGAAAGTACTTCCCAACTCATTCTATGAGGCTAGCATTACCCTAATATCAAATCAAACACAGATGTTACAAGAAAAAAAAAAAAACAAAAAACAAAACTACAAATCAATATCACTGAAGGAAAGAAATGCAAAAATCCCCTTAAAATATTAGCAAATTGAATCCAGTAATATATAAAAAGGATAAAACATCACAACCAAGTGGGGTTTATTCCAGGAATGAAAGGCTCATTCAGCATATGAAAATCAATGTAATTCATCCTATTAATGGGCTAAACAATAAAAAACCCCACATGATCATATAAACAGATGCAGAAAAAGTATTACAAAATTCAACACCCATTCATGATAAAAATCTTCAGAAAAAATCAACTAGGAATAGACATGAATTTCCTTAACCTATTAAAAAAATATATATGAAAGGACAGAGGTGATGGTAGCACGTTATTGTGAGAATAACTAACAGTGCTGAATGGTGTGTGAATGTGGTGGAAAGGGGAAGTTTAGAATCACGTATGTCACCAGAAAGAAAGTTGGAGGTTAAAACTTGGGAATGTATAACACAGTGAATTTTGCAGTGGGCAATGTCCATGACTAACTGTACAAATATTAGAAATTTCTTTCATGAACCAGAACAGATGTATGACACTATAACTAGAAGTTAATAATAGAGGGGTATATGGGGGAAAATATACATATTATAAACTATGTACTACAGTTAGTAATATTTTAATATTCTTTCATCAACAGTAACAAATGTACAATACCAATCCTATGAGTCAATAATGGAGGAGGGGTAGGAGTATGGGAGGAATTGAGTTTTTAAAAAATTTTTTATTTCTTTTCTGGAATAATGAAAATGTTCTAAAATTGAAAAAAAATTAATTGTGGTGATGAATGCACAACTGTATAACAGTACCATGAACAATTGATTGTACACTTTGGATGATTGTATGGTATGTGAATAATCTCAATAAAATTGAATTTAATATATATATATACATGGAAAACCTACAGCTAACATTATAATTAATGATGAGAGACTGATTGCTTTCCTCCTAGGACTGGGAACAAGGCAAGTATTTTCTCTCTCATCACTCCTATTCAACATTACTCTGGAAGTCCTAGCTAGTAAGATAAGGCAAGACAAAGAAATAAAATATATAAAGATTGGAAAGGAAGAAATAAAACTCTATTTGTAGATGATATAATTGTCTATGTAGACAACCCCAAAGGCAAAAAACTCCTGAAACTATTAAGAGAGTTTAGCAAGATCACAGGATATGAGGTCAATATACAAAAGTGAGTTGTTTTCCTATATACCAGCAACAAACAACTGGAATTTGAAATTTAAAAAGTACCATTTACAATCACATCAAAAAGAAGGAAAGGAAAGAAGAAAGGAAAGAGGAAGAGGAAGAAGTAGTTTGGTATAAATCTAAGAAAATACGTGCAGGATCTGTGCGCAAAACACTGATGAAAGAAATCAAAGAAGACCGAAATAAATGGAGAGAGATGTCACACATTTTTTAAAAATCAGATATTAACATTCTGTCATTTTCCTTAATCTCTGTCGTCTTTACAGAAATAAAACATTAAAGATTCAGTCTTGAAAGAAATAAAACATTAAAGATCAGCTAAATCTGTTTCCTTTCTTTCCTTCTCAGGATAATATTATCCTGATATTTTGTGTATCCTTCAAATTATATTTTTCTTCTTCTCTTCCTCCTCTTCCTCTTTCTCCTTTTTTTTTTTTTTTTTTTTACTGCATCTAGTCTTATGCAATTTACCTTTTTAACCAAACAAATATTAATGTATTTATCCACTCTGATATATGTGGATCTGGATGATTGCCATTAACTTCTACATAAAATTTCATTATGTAAATAAAACTTCAGTTGATCCACTCCAGGTAGGTTGTGTCTACTCTCTACAAAGAGTAATGACCACCTGGTGCCACACACTTCTAATGCCCTTCCTTTCATTTCCTCCAATACCATAAAAAAAATCCCTATCAGTCAGTCGTGAAGCCTAGGGGGATAAAAGAGGCACGTGATCAAGACAAAAGTAACCAGACATGAATTATTAGCCATGATCATTGACCCCATGACTAGAAAATTTTCACTGGCTACCCTTTTTTTCCTGTATTTACCCCTCTAGTCCTCCCTGTGCTTCTTCCAATCCTCCCCACCAGTGGGCCCACCACCTCTGGCACTGGCTCCTGGGCCAGTCCAGGCCGCATTCATCACTCCTCATCTGAGCTATGTAGCTCTTACAGTCCACACAGTGCTTTCAAGCATTTGCTTCTCTTCCATCAGACTGGCTTTATACAGCTCTGGGTCTCTAAGCCAGAGCAAGAGCACATCATCTTCTCTCCCCCACCATGCCAAGCACAGCTAGGCTGGTGCCCACTTCATGGCAGGTGGATGCAGAGAGTCGCAGACCCAGCCCTCATTTACTGCCTCCCACCACAGCCTTGCTGAGAGCCACATTTCCATGCTGGGCTTGCAGACAGGTGCCAAGCTGGGGGTGGAAGGTGGGAGCCTCTGACCTGGGCTTACAGTGAGAGCAATGTTGGGCTACAGAGAGGATCACTCCAGACCCGGCCCTTCTAGGAGTCTGCACATCCTCTGGGCCTTTGCAGGAGACTAGGCTCAAGGTGAACCAGCCAGCACCCTTTGTAGTGCAGCTGAAAGGTGCACTGGGCCTGATGGATGTTAGGTTGCATATGCCTACAGGTGCGGTGAAGGAGTGCCTCATCTCTGAGCTGGACAGTGGTGAGCTGTCCTGCCCCTGCCCACCCCCACCCAGGCCAGGACACTCTGGGAGGGGGAGGGGAAGGACGAAGGCTCACCTGCTAACCTGTCCCACAAACAAGCGTACCATCCACTTCACCCCCCATGAGAATGGCATCCGCTCCAGGACTCCCCTTTTTTGGCAAGATTTGTGACATGTTTTTTTTTTTTCTTTTTTCTCTCTCTCTCTACTATTCTCTCCCCCACTCTGTAATTCCCTTTATATCTTCCTCTTTTCCTCTCTTTCTCCTTTTCTCCCTTAACTGTTTCACTCTTCAAATTTCCCTTTATTTCTTAAATGGGGGCAGGTATTGAAAGATAAACCTCTATTCTCCTTAAGTTGTTGCTTGGATACAGTTGATGTAAAATTGCTCTATCAACTACAACTATTTATAAATTTACAAATGTGAGATATTATTATAATTTCAAGGGTAATGACAACCTTGGTGGGAATGAAGGGCCTGGACAAGGCAATTCACCAGAAAGAGTCCCCTTATAAGCGGCAGGCTATGGCAATGGAAGTTTCCATCACCCTTCCATCTTGTCAGTTATCGTTGAGTGAATACCTGCTTTATGCCAAACACTGGAACACAAAGAAAAATATTTAGTCCTGACCCTCTAAATATTCAGTTCTGGGAAAGACCAACATATAAACAAATACATAACAAATAATAAGGTGGTCAAGGGCTATATGCTGACTAGAAAACAGAATTTCTTGGAAGAGTCTGTAATTAAAATATCCTCTGCTGCTGTCAAATCTCATATTCTGATTTGTGGCTCACCCTATATAACAGTATAACCAAAATGCTATAGAACCAAGAAATTAGCTAAATGTTTTGGAACTTGGTTGACAATTTGTCTACTATCATGATATATCAGCAGCTCTTCAAATCATGGCGAAATGTCCACATGCCCCAAAGGAAAGCTAGAGTATCAGAGTATATGTGTTATCTCTAATATGCAACGGGCCTCTCTATTTTGAAATTCATGTTTAAATCTTTAAATTTATTGCTTTTTGCAGAAGAGCAGATAGGAGTTTTAGTAAAGCAAAATGATTAAGGGCATTGTTTCTGAAACAAGACATTTCTGAGTTTGAATCCTGAATCTACCCCTCACATCTGATTAACTATGAACAGATCGTCTAACCTCACTAAGTCTCAAGTCATCTTATCTGTAAAATGGAGCTACTAATGATACTTAATCCTATGGAGTATTTTGAAGATTAGGTAAAACGATGTGTGTGAAGTTCTCAGCACCTTGTCTGGCATGGAGTCATAGCTGGATAAGTGTTTACTGTCACTATTAGAAAGAAAGCTGTGATTTGTAAACAATGTTACTGAGGTGGCAATAGAGGAAGAAGTCATTGGCAACTGGACTTAAGAAAACTACTTAAGAGATTAAACCCTTTATACAAGGCATTGTCTCTGTTCTGATAGAGCTTGAAAGATTTGAACAATGAACACACAGGACACGCACAAGATTAACTTGACCTGGTAATCTTTGATGCACCATCCATTTGGTATTGGCATATGATGTCGTAGAATTTAAGGTATCTTTCTTTATGTACATGTTCTGTTTGTCCATCATCTAAATCCAATTCATCCCAGCTTCTTTGGGACACTTAAGAGAGGAAACTTGGAGGGGAGAGGTAAGGTGCTGCCATAAAAATGAAAACCAACAAATCTTTATATTCTTTACATAAGAATTGGGGAAAAGTAGAGCTGGTTTAGAGCCTGTGGCAGGGAAAGCAATTTTCCCCCCTCTTTCTTCTCTGCCTCCAAAATAAGAAGTTCTATTTTGCAGAGTAGAAAAAAGCACAGTCAGAACTGAGTTTGAGTCCCCTCTGCCTTTTATTTATAGGTGTGAACCTGTCTACTTTGCTTAAACTCTCTTCACCACCATTTGCACATGTGAAAAATGAGAGGGGAAGGAAGGCAAAGGGTTTAGCCTAGTGATCACCAAAGTTCATCTCAGCTTGAGTATTATTACTCTAATAATAGCTGCTATTATTTATTGAGCATTTTCCTTATTTAATTCCTTATATTAGATCTCTGAATCTTTCCAGAAATTTCATATGGAAAAAAATATCTCCAAATTTTTTACAGATGGGGAGTTTGGGACTTAGAGAAGTTAGGTAGTTTACCCAACTTTGTACAGCTAATAACTAGACTAGAACTGACATTTCTGTAACTATACAATCTGATATTTCCCTCTTAGGAAGAGGTAACATAAAATTAGGGATTAGGCTCATACCAGGGCAATCGGACAGCCATTTATAGGCAAGAAAGGAGCCTGGGGAGGCCTTTGAGTTAGGGGATTGTATTCATTTCCCAGAAGCTAAAACAAATGCGTTATTTGTTTGTAAATATGCTAAAACAGTGGGCTTGCTTAACAACAGGGAATTTACTGGCTCATGGTTTGAGGCTAGGAAGTCCCAAAATTGAGATATAGGCAAGGTGATGCTTTCTCCCCTGAAGACTGAGGCACTCTGGGGCTGGTTCTGGTAATCTTTGGTCCTTGGCTTTTCTGTCACATGGCAATGCACATGGTGGCATCTTTTCCTTTCACACCCAGGAAACCAGGGGCTGAGCCCTGAATTTGCCTTTTGTGAAAGGACATGATTCAATCCCCAGCAAGGACTTCATAGGGATGTTCAGCTTTGGGTCAGTATTTTGTTCTGTTTTGTTTTTGCTTCAGAATTTGTTTTTGGATCTGAGTGACTAGCAAGGCTAAGGCTATGATAAAGCCAAGAAATTAGGAATCTGGCTATTTAGAATTGATTTTAAGAAAAAGAAGCAAAGTGGACATAGAGATGCCCTTTCTCAGGTATCTAGCTCCATTCAAAACCGTTTAAGGTAAATGCTTTAAACAAGAAAAACATGTTCATTTGGGCAGGCCCTTATTGCCGTATGTCTCCGGGTAAACTGATTATGGTAAGTAAGCAGAGGTTCTCAAAGTGGATCCTTGGAGTGGTCCCCAAGATCTTTTCAGGGGTCTGCAAGGTCAAACCTAGTCTTATAGTAATACCACTACTGTTCTGATTTCACTCTGTTGAAATTTGGCACCTCCAGGTGCCAAAGCAATAGTGGGTAAAACCTGTGGTGCCTTAGTATTAAGTGAAGCAGTGACACCAAATAACACTTATAGTCATTGTAGTCTTCACCATCATACACTTTTTAAAAATGCCAGTTTAACTTAAGGATGTTCTTGATGAAGCAGTAAAAAGTATTAACTTTATTATATCTTGGACCTTGAGTACACGTCTTTTCAATGCTCTGTATGACAAAATGGTTGTACACATACTAAAGTATGATGGTCATTTCAAGGAAAAGCATTATGTGATAGTTGATTTGCCTGTGGCACTGGACACTTTTTTCATGGCATACCATTTTTACTTGGAAGAATGACTGACACAAACTATGGTTATATTCAGACCAGTATTTGGAAGACATTTTCTTGAAAATGTACAAAATGAGCCTGTCACTTCTAGGGAAAACAACTGACAGTGCCGGTTACCAATAATAAAATTAGAGCTTTCAAGCAAAAATAGATTTTGGAAAACTTAGAGTCATCACTGTGACCTTGATATCTTCCCAGTAATTAAAATACTTTTCTGATGAGATTGGCAATGATATCAACTAATGTAGTTTTCTGAATTGTATGATGAAATGTGTCGGCATTTGGAACCAATATTTTGCAAATGACCAATATGTGATATTACAAAATCAGGCATGGGTAAAAAGTTCATGTAAAGTACAAGATACAACAATGAATATTAAAGTAACAGAGTATGAAAAGTTTGTAGACTCAGCTTTAAATTCTACAATACAACTAACCCTTAAGAAACTACCACTTATTCAGTATCTGTGTGGTATTAGAGATTATCCACAATTATTTGAAAAGCTGTTAAAATACTCCTCCCTTTTCCAACTACATCTGTGAGTCCAGATTTACTTTTTTAAAATTCAATTTTATTGAGATATATTCACATACCATACAATCATCCAAAGCAGATTTACTTTTAACACTTCAAGCAAAATAATATTTTGCAACAGATTCAATGCAAAGCGGATATGAGAATCCAACTCTCTTCTCTCAAGCCAGACATTAAAGAGATTTTCAAATATGTGAAACGATGCCACTCTTCTATTTATTTATTTATTTATTTATTTTTTTGGAAAATACAGTTATTTTTCACTAAAATGTTTTATGTTAACATGTAATGAGTTTATTATTGTAACTTTAAATGAATAAATATTTTGATTTTTCTCAGTTTTAATTTTTAACACAGCAAATATCAATAGATATAACCCACACAAAGTTCTTTGGGCTTCTTAAATATTTTTAAGCATATAAAGGTGTCTTGAGGTCAACAGTTTGAGAACTGCTAGGGGAGTCCCAAAGTGAGGCCTTCAAAAGGACTTCCAGAACAAACATCTGCTTCATACAGTAGGCATTTAAAAGATGAATACAATGAAAATGAAAACATGCAAAACCAGCATGACTAACAAAATAGGATAGAAAGTGAAAAGTGCTAAACAAATGGTCTAGATGTGCCTTGTCCAATGTGGTAGCCACCAGCCACTGGATGCTATTAAGCCCTTGGAATGTGACTAGTCTGAAATGAGCTGTGCCATAAATGTTAAATACACACCAGATTGCAAAGATTTAGTATGGAAAAAAAAATAGAGGAAACTATTTCAATAATTTTTTATATTAATTACGTGTTAGAACCATTAATGTTATATCTATATTGGGTTATTTATATTAAAATTAATTTCACCTGTTTCTTTTTACTTTTTTTAACATGGCTTCTAGGGAATTAAAATTACACATGTGGCTAGCATTTTATTTCTCTTGGACTGTGCTGATGAGAATTCAGAGTGGGGAAAATTTGCTATGGGCTTCCATCATCAGTAAAGTCTTCACACAGTTGGATAGGATTTCATTAAGCAGAGAAGTTGGGAGGAGGAAACTTCAGTACTGAAATATGAGAGGCTAATCCAGGCAGCAGAGTAGACTGGTCTTGTTGAATCATGGACTCCTATAAGGGAGAAAACCTTCCTGGATAGGTTAGGGCCAAATTGTATAGATCTTTAAGTGCCAAGGATTTGGACTTTTCCCTAGAGGTGGTAAGACTATGTCCCCATAAGAAAACCAGACTTTGCCCAGTAGCTTATAAAATCAGTCTGAATTAGGTACTTTCTTCACTTGAGGACAGAAGACCAAAGCTCCTGGAAGCTCCCCTCAGAGGGCCAGCAGCCAGGAGCAGGTCTACCTCACCAGTGAATGAAGAAGGATGTAGAGAGTGCAAGTCTGGGGTTGACTGCCTTCCGTGGAGGGTGGTGGTAAGTTTAAGTGCGTCATAATGTCACCTGGGAGAGGGGGAGAATCCAGAGAGTGTGCCTGCGTGGTGGCTGGTGGGGGTGCATAGTGAAGCAGGCCTTTTATCTTGGTATATTACTTTGTTCTTTGTAGATTGATTTGTTCTTTCTACATTTCTTTCAGTCTGTCTGTCTTCCTTTATCTTTGTCTTTGTTTTACTGAATGTTGACAGAGCTCTTACTACATATTGGGGGTGGGGGAGGGGTTGCCATCTAGATCCGAGGAGATGAGGTGAAAAGACCACTGATATGGGAGTCGAAATAGCTGAGCTCCTATCTAGGCACAGAGTAACTGTGGTCCCCTCTTTAGATGATGGGACTCTTCAAATCTGAAAGCAGAGTTAGAACCACAGGGAACCAAGATTGCCTCTAGCTCTTTGATTCTAGAACAAGTCCGTGTCACAAAGGGAGAAGAGGGCATGAACCTGGCTACCCAGCAACAGTAGGAGGGTGCTGGATTAGTAAGGGCAGGCACTGGTGGCTTGTGTAGGAGTCGGTCCAACCCTTTGGGTGAAGTGTGCCTCCCCCAGTGAGCAGATCCTGCTGGAATTGGGACACAGTGCGGTCTATGAGGACGTTGTTTTGAGCCATCCCAGGGGCAGGCTCACCAGGTGAGTGGAGTCTTAGGCTAGGAAGACAGGAAGCCAAGGAATTTGATGGCAGGCAAGGAAATTTGAGGCCTCTCTGATTGCCTAGGGAAAACACTGAAGAGAAAATAAGTGTGTACTCCTCACCCCCACCCCAGTTCCTGCCTCCTGGCAGCTTGGGCCTCCTGCAGTTGCAGGAGTGACTGGTGGGGGTAAGTGAGGGGAGGGAGCCCTGCAAGGGGCTTTGGTTTGACTGTTTCTGCTTTCTCAGTATTTCTAGAAAAAAGAGTGGGTGGGAACCGACTCAAAGTCCAAGGGACTCAAACACTGACGCACAGGAAAGCCTCAAGTGGGAGGAGATATGCAAATCCTCTTCTGACGGATGGCGTCAGCGGCTTCGCCCTGGGGACTCTGAAGGGCGATTCTGACTTGGGACTTGAGCACAGCCTGGGACCTGAGCTGAGACAGAGCCAGGTAAGTATTTCAGACCACATCTTCATGCTGCCGAAAGGCCAGGAAATGCTTCTGTGGGATGCCGTTGAGGCTTGTTTTCACTTGATGTTTTTGACAGTTGCTTCGTTTTAACCTGTCTGTGGATGGGTGATTATAAAAAGAAGCGCCCAACTCCAAGATTTGAATATGTGCTCTGGATTTCTTTAAGAGAATGACAAAAAGCCTCCCGGGAGAGGTCTCCTCAGTGAGCCTCTCTGTCAGGGCATCTGCCCTGAAGGGCTGGGAGCCCCAGGGCCCCAGTGAATCTCTGAAGGGTGGGTCGGAGAATCATGGAGGATGTGGGGGTGTGTCGGCACAAAGTATTGAAAGTGAGCCCCTCTTCACTTTCTTAGCCGGCTTCTCTAGAGCGACGATGTCTGACATTAGATTGCACACCCGGGTTTCAGAAAAAAATCCCTCGGCTAGGAGAACCAGAGATTGTGGCTTTCATGAGAGCAAGAGATATTTTAGGGCATGTCATCTCCTTTGCAGGCTACAGGCCACAGAGACAATGTGGCACCATTAGCTCCCAGACAGTGGGACAAATGCTCCTTTTTGGAGCTCTCAAGAGGGGGCAGGCATTCCAAGGGAGCAGACACTCCGTTTTCAAAGGAATGTTCCATAATTTTCTTGGGAAAGGGAGATGAGCCTTTAGAGAGTGAAAGCAAAGAACTGTACTGAAGTTCCTTGTAGTAAAGGCATTTCTACAGGTCGCAATAGAAAAGAATATTCTAGGACGATTTACCCTCCCTTTTTTCAGTTTTGAGTTCAGCTCTCCAGAAGGTTGATTTGGGCCTTAGGTGTGGTCTAATTTTAGGGTATGAACAGTCAATTCTTACTTAGAAAGTAGATTTTCATTCAAATCATACCAAGGATTTAACAATAGCAGAAATTAACATTGTAATGCTTATTTTCAGCTCATGTTCTCTGTTGGCATTAAAAAGAATAAATTGATAGAGATATAGCAGGGTAATATTGACAGTAGCATGGGAATAAATGTTCCAGTTTATGTGGAATGTGTATGAACCCAGCATCTGGAGAGACAACTGAGCGGGACTCAGGAAGTGGGTATCTTGGGCAGGAGTCATTTTGCCTATTTGACCTCAGTCATTTGTTTCATTTTGAAAGTTGGGGGTAATGCTTACTATGCCTACCCCATTCATGACAATATCAAAAATGTCACTCATTCCTCATTTAACAAGCATTTATTGAAAGCTCACAATGTGCTTCAAGTTGTGATGTGTAAAGGTCTTCATAAAAAAGTGATACACATATGGAAGCATTATTTTTTCTTTTCCCATTTTCTTTCTCTTTAGCAAAATTTGGCAAAAATTATCTTCTATACACTTAGATCATCTACTGGGAGCTCAGGAAAAAGCTACCCAAAAATGATTGTTTTTGAAACCTGAAGAATATATGTATGAAACATATGAAATTCATTATCATGATGTTCTGTAGGCAAAAGGAAACCTTAACTTAACCTATGAGGGATATTGAAATACTGTGGCAACTAACCACATAGAAGACTTTTTTTCTTTGACAAAGAATTGCTGACAAAACAATCAAAAATTTGACTTTGGAAAAATTAAAATACAGTAATTTAAATGAAACATCACATTAATTTCTCTGAGTTAGAAAATAAGTCTATAAAGCTTCTAAATAGACCAGAGTATAGGGTTATGTCAGAAAAACACATACTCTTGTTTTACGCCAGGCTGCCTAGTATGTATCAAGTGTGGTTTCTTCTTCCTTAAGTCTCTTGAGTGTTAAACCAAATTAAAAATGGACTTTAAAAGCTTTGCACAGTTATAGTGGATCATCATAGAGAGAAATAAAAATATTTATTGGTTCAGAGATATATTGAACATAAAGAATTAGGGCTCATGAAAATGCATACATGAAGACTTCATGAAGCTATGACAGAATTAGTCTAAGAGTCGGAATAGAAAACTGACTCTAGAAGACAGATAAATACAAACTAAAGAAAAAAAGATTATGTAGTTTTCATATAAAAGAAGCTTTTATTGGGTGCAACTCAGACATAAAGCCTTAAGGAATATCTTGTGTAATATAGTAAAAGTTGAGTATGTTATTTGCCATCATGTTGCTCAAAGTTTAATACTGTAAAGGAAGCAAGGAATAGGGAAGAAGCTGGTTGCAAACACAAATCTGTGTAGTCAGACAGTGGTAGGGGTGGGGGGTGCTTAGTTTAGGGGTATATGTGAAAGTTTCCTGGAGAAGGTGGAACAAATTTTCCATTAGAGCAAGAAATGATGTGGTTCAGGGACAGAGGAAAGAAGGCTGTTTTCTTATATTAGGGATGACTTAGGAAAAAGCTCAGTTTATCAGTACTTTAAAGGAATTGCTATTTCTGTGGATTGAAAGTATTTTCTCATTTGTCTTTTTAATTTGGTTGACTATAAGAAGAGAAATTTTTCTTCAGTTACTTTACTAATAGACAACATTGCCTGCGCTTTATGAGAAGAAACCACATACTATAGCTGTTAATTAACATTATTTAAAATCTCTAATTTTACTTCTTTATAGGATGTCTCAATGGAATCAAGTCCAACAGTTAGAAATGAAGTTTTTGGAGCAAGTAGATCAATTCTATGACGACAACTTTCCTATGGAAATTCGACATCTGCTGGCCCAGTGGATTGAAAATCAGGACTGGTAAGGTCAAACATTTTATTTTCCCTAAAAGTTGATGAGCAAGTGCTTTATGCTATTTCTACATATATGTCTTCTGTGATCCACTTGTGATTGAGTAGATGATTCTTTTCAAGTAAAGAACTTCGTTAAGGATTTGGAAAGCCTCCTCAAAGGTGTAGCATTGTCGTTTCTGGTTTCATACATTGTAGATGAAAACTTCTTGGTTCAAAAGTGCTTTTTGTTTTTCTGTAAGCCAAAACCCCAACAATTTTCTGTGTATTAAAAAGTCAAGAAGGAAATCTGTTAATATGTGTGTTTGTGTAGATAGATGGATGATAGGTAGATGCTAGATAGATAGAAAAGGGTGAAAATAGATAGGTAGATACAGATAGACCTTGTGCAATCATATAATAATTTCCAATAACACGTTCTTCACTCCATATACCATCCAGTGAGGCATTTTGTTGGTTCCAATCTCAAGGCTAGATGATGGAATTCCAACAGAAAATCGTTACTAAATTATCTTATATTTGGAAAATACAGACTTCAGACTGCAGCAATTTTAGCATTGATAAAGTGTAATTTTTTTCTCATAAGATGTTACAATAATTCCTTCTATTAAAAAAGCTAAATTATTTTTTTAAAAAGTCATAGAACTGTACAACACAAAGAATGAACCCTAATATAAACTATGGCCTCTTGTTAATTGTATAATAATAATAGTATTGTTTCATCAATCATAACAAATGTATCACATTAATACAAAATATTAATAATAGGGAAAACTGTGTAAGTGGGGGAGGTGTATGGAACTCTATACTTTCTGCATGATTTTTCTGTAAGTCTACAATTTTCTCTAATAAAAAAAATTAGTAACAAATGCCATCACACAACAGTAAGAAAAAAATGCTAAACCATGGAAAAAGGTTTTTGAAATGGTTAATAAATTTAAAAAAAAATATTTTCTGACCAAATTCATATAAGTTCACATCATTACTTAGATTTTGCATATTTTTCTCTAATGCTGCCATAATTGGTTATTTTTTCTTTTAAAATATAACATTAATATTGTCTGTGAGAGGATTCTAAGACTTTGAATATTAAATATTGTCTATTTGGATGAAAACTTTAAAAGTAGTCAATGGATTAAACATTTTCAAATATCTGCAAATTAGTGTTGTGACATCATAATCTGGCTCTCCTTTATATTTTCCAAAGGATATTTTATGAAAGTTCTTAAAACAATAGGAAGAAAATTCCTAAAATATATGAAATTTTTTATAAAACACTTCATTTTTTTACTAAGACCAACCCTCGCTTTCTCCTTCCTTCCCTCCCTCCCTCCTTTCCTTCCTTTCTGGGTACAGTTAAGAAATGGTCTCTTAGAAATGGAAAAAAGTGCAGATTCAAATGATGTAAAAATTTTTGGATAATATAATGTAATAAAAAATCTGTAAGATATTTTCCTCATTTTCTTCACTGATGGGATCTAGTACCTGTTCTTTTGCTTTTAAAACATTAATTATATCAATTCTCTATGATGTATATAAATATTTTTTCTTAGCAGGATTCACAAACATTCTTTAAAACTATGTTCACCTTGTACAATTTAGTTTTTGTAAAAAAACTTTTAATTCTTATCACTGCAGAATAGATTTATCACTTTAAAATTAATGTGCTTAAAAAGTTGATATTTTACCAAGTTGTTTCCTGTTGTGTAATAACACTTTTATTTTATTAGGGAGGCAGCTTCTAACAATGAAACCATGGCAACAATTCTTCTTCAAAACTTGTTAATACAACTGGATGAACAGTTAGGTCGTGTTTCCAAAGAGAAAAACCTGCTCTTGATACACAATCTAAAAAGAATTAGGAAAGTCCTCCAGGTGAGAACATATTCTACTTTTTTAAAATACTTGGATTTCTGAGTCTTAAATTCAGGGGAAAATATCAAGCACATTTCCTTATGTTATTCTGAATCAGATTTAAGGGGGGAAATCGAATTCTTTTATTATTTTAAAATTTTATGTTGAATTTTATTTCATTATCCAAGGTTTATTTTTCATGAACTGTTGAATGTAAAATACACTGTAAGCGCAAAGGGCTTTGTGTTTGTGGTATGTGACTGTTGCATGTGGTTTTAATTTACTAGATATGATCAAATTCGACAACTCTGGAACAAGGGTTAAAAAGATAATCAGTTTCCTTGCTGTTTCCCCAGCCCTCCTCTGCTTCTTTCTCTTAAGCGACAATTTAGAGTTTGTCTTGTTCCACTCATAAGTGAAGGCATCATGGGTGGTATGTATCCTACTAGATTTAATTCAAATCACACCTCCTTTAAATGCATTCTTTGGCATTCTCTAGCCACGTATCCCACAAAGCCATCTCTTTTGTGTCTCCACTGTGTCATGTAGTATATTCTATGTTAATAACTTTCTTATGGTTTACTTACCCAACTCCCTTCACCTGTAGGTTCCTTGAGGCAAGGACTCTGGTATTCAGCTTTAAATTCCTGGCACCCTGCACAAGGCTGGACAGATGGTAGAAGTGTAGCATTTATTGATAAAAGAGATAAGTAATCTAAAGAATTAAGGGCAGGCTAATCAAACTAAACCCAGAGCTGCTAACGTAACAAACTCTGAACACTGCTATCGTGTTTACTGAGAAAACTTGAAAAGTTTACTATGCTACATCTCCCAGAAGGAGTTCTTAGAATCCCAAACTTATAATGAATACATTTTCAGTAAATTGTACCTAGACTATGATAGAAATATTCTTGAAGATAAAACTACTAACATCTGTGAGAGAGACATGTATTTGATAATTTTCCCTATTGTTCTGAATTGCCCTGAGCCATCTTTGCCTTTGTAATCTGGGCAGGGATCAGAGTAGCCTGTTGGCAAAACAGATAAGCAAACAAACATGATTTTTCAATGCATCAAGCAAACCGTCTCTTACAGGGATGAGACATTTAACCTTGGCCTCGCTAGCTTAGTGCTCTAACCAGCAAACCTAGAAGAGTGCTGGCAAACTAAAGCCCCCATGTCAATCTGGCCCACTGCCTGTTTTTGTACAGACCATGACTAAGAATGGTTTTTACATTTTTAAATGATTCGAAAAAAATATTTTGTGACACATGGAAGTTATATGAAATTCAAATTTCCATGTCCATAAATACAGTTTTATTGGAACACAGCCACTCTGATCGTTTACATATTACCTATAGCTGCTTTTGTGCTACAGTGACAGAGCTGAGTAGTTGCCAAAAGACCACAGGGCCTGCAAAGCCTAGAACAGGAATAAAAATAAATATATAATATTAAAGATTATATAAATATGTATTATACATAATATGTAAATATATTTATGTGGCTCTTTTCAGAAAAGATTGCTGACCCCTGCCTGGCCTAGAAGGTCCTGTATATTGCTAGAAGGGCACAGTTGGGTAAAAGGGACGATACATTGTTTTTGGAATCGGAGACCTAAGGTTCAAATTCCGGCTCTCAAAATGCGGCCTTGGACAAATCACTTAATCATCCCTAGTCCCTGTATCTTTTTCACCGTAAACGAGGATGATTATTACCTACCTTCTATAACTGTGAGAATGACTGGAGCTTTTATTTGGGCAAACTGGAGGCTTTCAATAAATGGTTCATGTTGTTGAAGGGGAAAATAGCAGAATCTTCTTAGTGTGAATCAAGGGTAAGTGTACAGCCCATCTTTTTTTCTGGGTGGCGGTAGAACTGTGAGGGGAGCTGCTCTTCTAATCCTATCAGACCAATCTTGTTAAAACATTACTTCTATCTCACTACTCCACTGCTCAAGAACCTACAGTAACTCCCAGTCACATGCCAGCTCAGTCATTAACTTCTGTTTATTTCTCTGACCCCCTAGCATCTTGCCCTTTTAGACGTTTCCCCAACGACTTTCCTGGGTTCTTCAACATTCCTGCCCCAGAAAAATCAATTTACCTGCTGTTCCCAAACACAGCAAGGTCAATCTTGAATGATTCTGAGCTTTTGTGCATGGTTTTCCCATGTCTAGGAATACTTTGCCATCCCTCTCCCAATCCACTTCGCACCCATCTCTAGAGAAGCTGCTCAGGTCCCAGCACAGCAAGGACATGTTCGCCACACACATCAGCCCTTGCCCTCAGCCTTCACAGGAGCCTGGTTGCAAGGCAGCCAGCATGACCTTGTGATCCTTTCATCCGTGCTGGCTGTGTCTAGCCTGGGCACAAGTTCTTGGAAGGTAAAAGCCTGAACTTCTTTTGTAACTCTCCTGTGCCTCCAGCACCCAATATGATTCTACTACATACTAGGAACTCAAAAGCAGTTTGGTTAAGATATTTTGAATTGACAAAAACCTTGCTTTTTCCTTGTGTACATTTCATTTTATGAACTATTTCTAGTTATTGGGTATTTTGTATTAATTCAGAAACGGCAGAAAATAGTAATAAAAACACTGGCACCTGTTGGTTTGCCCCTAACAAACCTGCATTTTATATTTATTTTCCCACTAAATTTATTTTTTTATAAGACAAGATTTTTTGATAAACCAAGCCCCCTACCCCCAAAAAAACCCTCTTATCAAAAGACTGTTGGAACTGTGCTTATCTGGTGTGAATATTTTCTTCCTCTGGGATTTTAAATACAACCCATTTTAACTGTTAAAACAAAAAAAGAGCAAACAGCACGGTGTCTGGGGAACTAAATGAATATAAGGTAAGTTTATCTGGGTTCTTTATAGAGCCTTTGAGGTTTCCAGTTTAATAGGTTGATTTGCTATTTATATCACACCTGCTTCCAATAAGAATTTGGAATGGCTTACTATAAAAGATAAAGAAAACAAAACCACTGACTCTAGGGAAAAAGCAAGCTGGAAGGTTGGAGGCAGTGAAAACTGATGTCCAGCTGCTCCTGGTCCTCTGAAGGGGAGGCAGCCTCAGGTCATGTCCCGGAGCAAGGACTGCCAGGCTGCTCTGAGTCTTACGTGCTGGGTCACTCTGGCCTCAGATTCCTCAGCAGCGTAAGGGCAGTAACACCGTATCTACTCAACAGAGATGTTAGAGCATCAAATAAATTGATATTTATAAGGCACATGGAAAGGGCTGTGTTAGGGCTTGCTAAAAATAAATATCTGCCCCAGATATCTTAAGGCTTAACCCCATTTGTGGACTTTTAAAATTTTTAAATTTTCCTGCAGATCTATCGCAAACTCTTTTCCTTATTCACTTTCCTCTCTGTCTTTCTCCCTCACATAGAATGACTTTTTTAAAAAAATAAAAATGGTGCATACCCCTAATAAAAAAAATTGAAGCAATACAGAAAAGTACAACGAAGAAAGTATGAAATAATCTAAAATCTACTGCCTAGAAATTACCATATTAATATTTGATGAGCGTTAATCCAGACACCTCTCTATGCATGTGTGTGTGCAGGTGGAAGGCTTGATTGCCACACTACTACCCCCCATCACGCACACACACACACACACACACACCCCTTGAATTTCCTGTTTCTCTTGTCTTGCTGTATTTTCATAGCTTTTATCACTCTCTGACCTTCTCTATATTTACTTGTTTCCTTGTCTGTTTCCAGGTATTAGAATGTAGCTACGAGGGAAGAGACTATTAGTTTGGTTCACTGCTATATCCCCAGTGCCTAGACAGTGCCCTGGCACATAGTAGGTGCTCAATAAATAATTTCTGAATAAATGAGTAGCTACATAGGAATACTTGGATAAAAAATGGAATCACACTACATGTAATTTTTTAAAATAAAATTTTACTTTACTTTTTAAAACTATTTCGAGTTTAAAAATATTTAAATATCAGATAAATGTTTCCTTACCTCAAGAAATATTTTCTGCTACTCAAGTTAACAGAAAAACTATGAAAAGCATTAAGAAATAGGACATTCTTGATATTTATCATGGTACATATTTTAGTTCTAGACAGTTTATATATATATATTCAATGCAATTTTATTGAGATATACTCACACACCATATAATCCACGCAAAGTATACAATCAATGGCACACAGTATAGTTGTACATTCATTACAATCAATTTTTGAGCATTTTTATTACTCCAAAATAAAGAAAAAATATAAAATACGTATTAAAAAAACAAAAAAAGAAATAAGAAAGAAAACCCAAATCATCCCATACTCCTTATCCTGCTCTATTATTTACATATATTTTTGTCATTATTTTTAATACTTATCTGTCCATACACTGGGTAAAGAGACTGTCAGTCACCAGGTTTTCACTATCACATGGTGTTCTAGTTTGCTAATGCTGTCGGAATGCAAAACACCAGAAATGGATTGGCTTTTATAAAAGGGGGTTTATTTGGTTACACAGTTACAGTCTTAAGGCCATAAAGTGTCCAAGGTAACACATCAGCAATTGGGTACCTTCACTGGAGGATGGCCAATGGCGTCCCAGTCTGTTAGCTGGGAAGGCACATGGCTGGCGTCTGCTCCAAAGTTCTGGTTTCAAAATGGCTTTCCCCCGGGATGTTCCTCTCTAGGCTGCAGTTCCTCAAAAATGTCACTCTTAGTTGCTCTTGGGGCGTTTTTCCTCTCACAGCTTCTCCAGAGCAAAAGTCTGCTTTCAACAGCTATCTTCAAACTGTCCCATCATCTGCAGCTCCTCTCTCAGTTCCTGTGCATTCTTCAAAGTGTCCCTCTTGGCTGTAGCTCCTCTTCAAAATGTCACTCACAGCTGCACTGAGTTCCCTCTGCTCGTCAGTTCATTTATATGGCTCCACTGATCAAGGCCCACCCTGAATGGGTGGGGCCATGCCTCCATAGAAATATCTCATCAGAGTTATTACCTACAGTTGGGTGGGGCGCATTTCCATGCAAATCTAATCAGCACTGGTAACGTCTGCCCACACAAGATTACATCAAAGATAATGGTGTTTGGGGACACAATATATTCAAACTGGCACACATGGTCACACAATAAAAGCTATATAGTTATTCAATTATCAAGAATCAAGTCTACTGTTCTACAGATTCAGGTATTTCCTTCCAGCTATTCTAATACACTAGAAACTATAAAGGAATATCTGTATATTGTGTAGTAATTATCTCCAGATTGACCTCTCAACTCTATTTGTGATCTCTCAGCCACTGAAACTTTATTTTGTTTCATTTCTTTTCCCCCTTTTGGTCAAGACGGCTTTCTCAATCCCATGATGCTGGGTCCAGGCTCATCCCCAGGAGTCCTGTCCCTCATTGCCAGGGAGACTTACACCCCTGGGAATCATTAGACAGTTATATATTGACTCCCTACTATTAAATATAAGGAAAATAACAACCTTTAATTTGCTTCCATCTTTCATTCTCAATCTTCCAGTTTTTGTCAATTGTATTACTGACGTTACCTTGTCATTCTGTTCTATAACTGCAATTCCCACATTTCTTTAACTTTATGTAATTTTACCATTGCTTCCCTATTTCTGAGTTTTAAAATTTTTATTAATTACTAATTGGCTAGAATTCAACAAGTAGTTCTTTCAAGTAAGTTTGAAAGGTGCTGTAATCTTTGAGCAGGTTCATGCTTAAGAATGTCTGGTGCCATAAAGGACAACACGGCTAGGTATAAAGTTCTTGGGTTTTTCTTTCTTTCCCTTAGCTATTTGTGGACACTGCTCCATAAAGATGGGAGAACCTGAGTTTTCCTATATTCACGTGATTTGCTTGGAAGCTGGGATAGCCCTATGATTTCTTCTTTATTTTTAAAGTCCTTTAACTACACCAAGGCACATGTCTGTGTTGCTCGTTCAGTATTAATTTTTCCTGGGATAAATGGTATTCTTTCCACCCCCAAAGCCACTATCTCAGAGAGTTCCTCAACACAATAGTAAGTAAAGCTCACAGCACCCTTCTAGGTTTTATGCCTGACCTTCCTGTGGACTAAGATCACAGGGTGAAGTTAAGGGAGCCTGCTGGTGCTGAGGTCACTGAACTTGCCCTTATGTACCTAGTACTCATGCCTTGGGATGAGTTGTAACTTGGTATGAGGTTTAGTTGTTGACACTTCATTTCATTTTCTAAAATGTCTTTCAATTATTATTGCTTATATAGTCAAGGATGATATTGAATCTCCTTTACAACTGAGACAGCATGGTCACCAATTAATCAGAAAAGACACAGGATACACAAATTGATTAGCCACACCAATGCATACCCACTGACTATCAGTCCTACTTAAAGTGAAGCTTTGAACAGAATGGAAGGGTGTAACATGAAGAATGAAAGTTCCTCACTTCTCAACCAAACTTTTAACCTCCATAAAGTCCCCATTGTAATCTAGTGTTGGGTGAATGGCATACTCCATGACCTCCTCCCTTTAGGGGTAGACATGAATCTAGAAAACACACTCCACCATGATTTTAGATAATAAACAGATCTCTGATACATTCTGGTTCCCAGAGGTCCTGGGTTGTCTACAGCACAACTATCTCTGGAACAGCTGATAGAAGCATACATTTGAATGCCCTAAGCTTGTTTCTAGGACTTAGCTTATCCATCTAGGACATTCGGATGGTACCTATCAAGGAAATGATGGTACTGGAATTCAGCATTCATCCACCCACACTAATACAAAACATTGGAAGATTTTGGCTGTTGCAAGCTATAATTGACATTTTACCCAGACATTACCTGTCTTTGAAGCCTGCTGGGTATTCCTCCCCAATCCCACTGTGCAGTCTTCTACCCGGAGTAACCACAAATCTGAATTTTGCATTTATCAGTCTCTTCCTTTCTGATACACTTTTACTACATATGTTGGTATTCTTAAACAAGATAGTAGCTAGGTTTGCTTTCTTCACTCAACATGGCTTCTGAGGTCCATCAATGCATAGCAGTGTGTAGCAGTTAGTTTATTTTTGTTGCTGTATAATGTTCCATTATGTCCTATGTCATAATTTATCCATCCTGCTGTTGGGCACTTTAATTGGGTTATTTCCAGTATTTTTGATATTTCTTACACTATTGTTTTGAACACTATTGCATATTTCCTTTGGTGCACAAAGGCAAGACTTTCTCCAGGGTATATGCCTGAGAGTAGAATTGTTGAATTATGGAGTATTTGCATCTTTGCACTTCATAATTTCAAATTGTTTTCCAAAATGGTTACACACATTTACATTTTCCCAGTAGATAGGAGTTTGGGGTCTATATCCTCACTACATGTTATGTTCATAGATCATACGTTAATCTGGTCAGGTATTCATCTTAATTCGTCAGTTTGATTTTTTGTTCTTTTTCTAACTTCTTTATTCAAATGTTTTATTTGTTTTCAGCCCTTTTTTCCTTATGAATGCATTTAACTCCACACCTTTGAGAGGTTCTTCTTGTGTATTTTAGTATGCAGTGCTGTCATTGTTCATGTGAAAATAGTCCATAATTTCAGTTTTCACTTCTATTTCTAGCTAAATGAACTTAAAATTATATACTACTATAAAATACATAGAAAAGCTAGATAAAATATAGCAAACAGACTTCTTTTAAAAAATTCAGTTTTATTGAGATATATTCACATACTATATAATCATCCACAGTGTACAATCAATTGTTCACAGTACCATCATATAGTTGTGCACTCATCACCACAATCAATTCTTGAGCATTTTCATTACTCCAAAGAAAAAAAAAGGAATAAAAATAAAAGTAAAAAGAACACCCACAGCATTCCATCCCCCCCCATCCACCCTATTTTTTCATTTAATTTTTATCCCCGTTTTTATACTCACCTGTCCATACACTGGATAAAGGGAGTGTGAGCCACAAGTTTTCACAATCACACTGTGTAAGCTACATAGTTATACAATCATCTTCAAGAATCAAGGCTACTGGGTTGCAGTTCAACAGTTTCAGGTATTTCCTTCTAGTTACTCCAATACACTAAAAACTAAAAAGGGGTATCTATATGGCATATAAGAATGCCCTCCAGAGTGATCTCTCAACTTCATTTGAAATCTCTCAGCCACTGAAACTTTATTTTGTTTCATTTCACTTCCCCTTTTTGGGCAAGGAGATTTTCTAAAGCCCATGATGCCGGGTCCAGGCTCATCCCCAGGACTCATGTCCTGCATTGCCAGGGAGATTTACACCCCTGGGAGTCACATCCCATGTTGGGTGGAGGACACTTGCCAAGTGGGCTTAGAGAGAGAGAGTCCACATCTGAGCAACAAAGAGGTTCTGTAGGGATGATTCTTCGGCACAATTGGCTTAGCCTCCCCTCTCAGTAACAGGCTTCCTAAGGGCAAGCCCCAAGATCACGTGCTTGGCCTACTAAATTGGTAGTCCTCAATGTTTGTGAGAAAATCAGTAATAACCCATGTGGGGAAGTCCAACATTTCTGTATTCTTCCCCAGTTCTTCGGGGGGTCCTGCAAATACATTTTTATTCTTTGCCTAAATTACTTTGGGATGTATTGGGATTTCACATTAACCTGTACAAACCTACCAGATCTCACTTTGTATTCAAAGTTCCATGTAATTATGGTGGCAAACAGACTTTTAAATGCATAGATAAGCTTACTGCAAATTAAGGGAAAGTACAGAATCAAAAATTAAGAGGAAACTACATAAGTAGACTGGAGATAACATGGTGACTGCCTTGCACTCAGGTAGAAACACGAGTCCTAAGCATGATAAATAAAAAGAAACTGCAGGAAACCAGAAAGAAAAAAATGATCCCAAAATTGACAGGAAAGAACAGATATGTTACCTACAAAGCAATGAGAAAGACTGAAAGCCAACCTTAGAATAGTAACAAACAAGAAAAAAGTAGAATAATTTCTTCAAAAAGCAACAATAAAGTATTCTTCAACTTAAAAAAGTCTATATTCACCTAAATTATTATCCAAGATTGAAAGTTTGCCATCAAGATACCTTCACATCAGGAAGTACTAAAGGAAATTGAACAGGGAAGTTAAGCATGTCTGGTGAAATTTCCAGAGTGCTCCTACAGTGAAAACAGAGTGCATAAGAAATACAAAGCACAGAAAAAGATGTAGAAAAAAATTCAAGTAATATGTATTAAATGGACAACACTCAGCAGTTTTAAGACAGCGTCTTGAGTTGAATTGCGTCCTCCAAACAGATATTTTAGAGTCCTAACCTCCAGTACTATGAATGTGACCTTATTTGGAAGTAGCGTCTTTTCAGATGTAATGAGTTATGATGAGATCATACTGCAATATGGTGGGCCCTCGTCCAATCGGACTTGTCCTTATAGGAAGTGGGAAATTTGGACCCGGAGACACTGACACACAAAGAGAGGAAAATACAACATGAAGACGGAAGCAGGGATTAGAAAGATGCCTCTACAAGTCAAGGCATGCCAAGGACCACCTACAACTGACAGAAAGTAGGAGGGGCATGGAACAGATTCTTCCCAGGGATGTCAGAGGGAAGGTGGCCCTGCAGACACCTTGATTTCGGACGTCTGCCTCCAGAACTATGCGAGAATAAATTCCTGTGGTTTTAAGTCACCGAGTTTGTGGTTATTTGCTTCAGCACCCCTGGGAAGCTAATACATACTGTGGGTTCATAAGGATACACCTAAAACACGAAGAAATCAAAAGGTGATGTGGGCCTTGGTAAGGCATCTGAGTCTTATTTGGTGTGATAGGATTCCATTGAGGAGTTTGAGCAGGGAAGTGACATTAACTGATTTCTGATTTTAAGAGCTTACTCCAGTTGTCAAATGGACTGCTGTAAGTCAAGAAGGAGGCAGGGAGACCCGGGAGAAAATAATTCCCTTGATTTTTGAGAACAACATATTGAAGTCATTTCTGTTATGGTGGATTTATCACTTCTCCTTGAATTCCTAGAAGTTTTTGCTTTTATGTATTTTGATGCTATGCTGTGAGAAGCATAGGAACAAGATATCTTCTTGGCAAATTGAACTTCTTAAAAATCAATATAAAATATCCCTCTTTGACCCATTTACTATTTTTCATCTTGAAATTTCATTGTGTAGCTTTCTTTTCATTGCCATTCACTAAATGGTAAATGAATCTGAATCTATTTCTTCATTTTCTGACTTTTCATGCCATTTGGGGCAAGGTATATCTTTGATGAATATAAAGTGAATTTTATTTTTCAGCCAACAAATACTTAATGAGTACTTACTGTGTTATCAGTCATATTTTAGGTTCTAGGAATATGACGGAGAGAAAGTCATGAAGCTTACAATCTACAAAGTTCTTATCTCCTAAGCTTTGGTTTTAAAACTGTAGGAGCTTCTATGGCTATTCCTCAAAAGTAGTTAGTATTAGGGAAGTATTAGAGAAGGAAGGAGAAATAGGCATCAGCAATCTTGTCTAACAATAGGAAAAAAATCTCCATCAATTAGAAAGCTCTGTTCAGGGTTTTGGTGTTAACCCTGTGGTTAGCAATCAGACTACCTGGGGAGCATTTTTTCACAGACCAAGTAATGACTCTCAGTGAGAGTTTAAAAGTGGGTGGGTGAGGATGCTCATGCAAGTGTAACCCACACCTCACATGCTCCTTTCTCTGCACCACCGTGGCCTCTTAGAGGTCATTTGGGGTTGCTTCAACAAAAATACATGTTAGAGCTGAGAGCTCCTGGAAAGTTGATCAAATGGTAGGTTCCTTCTTGTCCAGTTTGTAAAAATCCCGTTGTTGGTTCTAAATATCAGGTGAAGTGAGATGCTAAACATGATAAGCTTGAGGGTGAGAACATATTTTGCAATATTCAAGGAAGATACCTAGCCACTCTGATCTTTTCCTCTAACTACTGCTACTTTCTCAGTTCACTCCTCTTCCTTCCCCTCTGTACACCACATAGTAAGAGAAGTAGAGATGACTTCAACCTCAGACCTAAGAAGAACCTCTTGTAGCCACTTTGTGTTAACTCTAAAATAGCTCCACGTTAACGGTTCAATCTTTGTTGTCTTTTTGCCGCACACGGGCAGCAGCCAATTGTTGAATCATTCCCCAGTTATTGCCCCAAGTTGCCAGTACACACCCCAAAAATCTGTTTTCCTCTGAGATAATCACCTGTTGCCAATAACACACATATTTCAAAGGCTCAGAGACCTGTGTGTTGTGACATTTGAGATGAGAGATAAATTTGTTTTCACAGTTTTGTTTGCTGAATAATTTGGGATAGTCAATGAATAGTGGATGGTGAGCTTCTCAGTTCTTTGTCCTGTGACATCACCTTAAACTGGAATAGAAAGCACAGAATGAGATCAAGATCCCCACTCAAGATCCCACTCACTTGAAATTTCAGTCATGAATCGTTCCTCCAAGCCTTTATCTTACCCAAATCTGCTGAGATTGTTTTCCCTCCATATTAAATCTTCTCTGTTTAATACTTGGACCCATAATGATTTGTCTTTTCCCTGAATTCTGATCCCCCTTGCCAGAATCTGGAGTTTCTTTATGCAATAATTATTTTGTGCATAGTGGGGCATATTTTTTATTCCAGTGACAGTTTGGATTCCTTCAAAGTAGGGCTCATATAATTTACTATGCGGTACACTGGGTACTTACTCCATAGGTATTTATTGATTGAAAATTGATTCTGTCATAACAATTTTAACATCAGGCTAGGGCTGATTGCTGAAGATACTACCTAAAGAGTAAATTGATAAAACTCTTATGTTCAAAGAGTTTGCAATCTAGAATGGAAACAAAGGGCAGGTGTTTACTATGCAGTATGGTAAGCACCATGGTAGAGGTCTCTGCAAATAAAATTTCAATGTTGAGAAGGCTGCAATTCTGGGGACATTTGAGCTGCTCCTAAAAGGACGACCAGAACTCTCCAAAGAGGAGAGGGAGGAAGGGGGATTCTAGACAGAGGGAAAAGCATGAACAGGAACATGAAAACATGAGAATGCCTAACTCCCAAACAACTAAGCATTTTAAGCATTAAAAGGAGGTTATATGAGGGTCTTGCAAGCCATGCTTAGCAGTTTGGTCTTAGGCACTGGGGAGCCTTCAAAGGTTTTTAAATCAAAGTGTGAAGGGAATATATGTTTTTATTTAAAGGCATAGTCAGAACTAGTTTGTTTTCTAGGAAGACCCTCTCCTTGTCTGCTGTAGGCAAAGCGATATTGGGGAATGTTCCTGAGGCTGGCAGTTTTGTTTTTTTTCCCCCTCCTCCTTCCAACCGCTACTCTCTCCCTCTTCAAATCATTTGAATTTAGAGGACTCTGAGCCAGATATTGAGTAGATTATTTTATTTTTCCTAACACAAAAATTAGTTGTAATGTACCAAAGGGAAAAAACTAAACTACTCATATGATGGGAAGGCAAGTCCAAATCCTGTTTGGGAAGCACATTCCTCTAGGTACTTGGAAAAGAAGCCCACACAGTATGACCAGGAGCTGACATGGAAACCCCAGCCATTCTGAGAGGGTCTGAGAACCTGCTGGCCTGATAGAATATAACAGAAACTCAGTAAACTCGGAGAGCAAAGTCCATGTCAAAGAACAAAGTTAATTTCTGCCGTCTCTAGTGTGATGACAAAACACTCCATTGAGCAAGTGAGTAGAGACTTGGACATCAGCTGAAAAAGAGGGTAAGAAGGTAGCCTAAGTCACACATCAACGTTTTGCATCCACCAGCTTCATTGCTGGGAGTGTCATAGTGATGGTGAAGAAAAAAGTTGGGAAGATATTCACCTTAAAAGTAGGGGAACTGTGCCATACTGCCAAAAGTTTTTAAAAATTTAGTTTCCAATTTTAGATTGTCCCATCATATGGAGAGGAAGACACATGGTTATCTGGAAACTTTCCAAAGATATACCTAACCAAAGGCAAAATGATTCAATGACTTGTTACTTTAAGCATTTGCCTTCTGAAACATTTTTTTATAAACTTTGTAAAAGTAGGTATAAGAAACTAAAAACATTAAAAATGGGAGTAAAAACGTGGGACCCGACTCCCAGGGATGTAAATCTCCCTGACAACGCAGGATATGACTCCCAGGGATGAATCTGGACCTGGCATTGTGGGACTGAGAGTATCTTCTTGACCAAAAGGGGGATGCAAAATGAGACGAAACAGTTTCAGTGGCTGAGAGATTTCAAATGGAGTCGAGAGGTCACTCTGGTGAACATTCTTATGCACTATATAGATAACACCTCTTAGGTCTTAATGTATTGGAATAGCTAGAAGTAAATACCTGAAACTACCAAACTCCAATCCGGTAGTCAGGACTCCTGAAGATGATTATATAATAATGTAGATTACAAGGGGTGACAGTGTGATTGTGAAAACCTTGTGGATCAGACTCCCTTTATCTAGTGTATGGATGGATGAGTAGAAAAATGGGAACAGAAACTAAATGACAAATAGGGTGGGATGGGGGGGGATGGTTTGGGTGTTCTTTTTTCACTTTTATTTTTTATTCCTATTCTGGTTCTTTCTGATGTAAGGAAAATGTTCAGAAATAGATTGTGGTGATGAACACGTAACTATATGATCGTACTGTGAACAGCTGATTGTATACCATGGATGATTGTATGGTATTCGAATAGATTTCAATAAAACTGAATTTTAAAAAAAAGGAAGTAAAAATAAATTCTCTTGCAAACGTGTTAGTCAATATAATCCAGAGTGATTGTTGGAGATTCACTTAGAAATTGCCTAGGAGAGCTTCTACCATCCCTTTTCACTGCCCAGTCTCCTTTCATGAGAAGGTTATAGAGTTAAACTGGAAGAGATAGAGATTGGGGTCTAATATTGTGTCAGATATTTTAATACAATACACTGAAAATGAGTTTAAGCTGTGTTCTTTCTAAGCAAATCCCATTTTTAAACCTTTGTATTGATATATAATAGAGCACACATCTTAATTGTAGAGTTCAGTGAATTGTTTATTTATGTATGCATTCATATAACTATTATCAGGTAAAGACATAGAACATTTCCTGCACACACAAGTCTCTTCTGTGCTTTTTCCATTCAACACCACTCCCAGAGATAACGACTATACTGACTTCCGTCACTGAGATTCATTTTGGCTGTCTTGAACTTCGTATGAATGAAATTTTACAGATTTATTTTTTGTGGGGTTAGGCTTTTTTCACTTCACATTATGTCTGTGAGGTTCATCAATGTTGTTGGGTGTAACTACATTTTTGGTTTTTTTTTTAAATTACAGTTTAGCATTCCATAGTTTGAATATACCACAATTTTTATTTATTCATTCTTCTGTGGAAGGAAATTTAGACTGTTCCCAGTTTTTGCATATTATGAATAAAACTGTTATGAACATTCTTGTTTGGATTAGTTAGTAGACACACACATTCATTCCTTCAGGTGTGTTCCTAGAGGTAGAATTGTTGGGTCATAGGATATTAGGAGATGCTAACACAAAGCTTTCCATGGTGGTTCTACTAATTATTACTCCCATGAGAAATTATGTGAGTTCAGTTATTCCACTGCGTTACCAACACATACTATTGTCGGTCTTGTTTCATTTTTGTCATTTTAGTGTGTGTAGAGGGATATCTTGTTGTAATTTTAACTTATTTTAATTTCTCTATATTTAATAACATTGAACATTTTTTCATATGCTTATTAATCATTTTGATATCCTCTTTTTAAAAAAGTACATGTTCATGTCTTTTGCCTATTTTTAAGTTGTGCTATCTGTCCTTGCTTTATTGATTGGTAGTTCTTTATATATTCTGAATGAGTCCTTTGCGAGATATATGTGTTGAAAAATCTTCTCCCATCCTGTGGCTTGCCTTTTTAGTCTCCTGTAAAAGGTATCTTTTGATGAACCAAAGTTCTTAATTTTAATGAGCTATAATGTTTCAATCTTCTTTTTATGGTTAGTGCTTTTTGTGTTTTGTTTAAAAATCTCTGCTTCCCTGTAGATCATGAAGACATTCTTTTAGGTTTTCTTCTGGAACTTTTATTGTTTTTGACCTTTCACATTTAAGACTATGACTCATATGGACTTGATCTTTGTGTCTGGGGATCAGATACAACTTTTCCTTATGGATATCAAGTTAACCCAGAACCATTTACTGAAATGACCATCCCTTCCTCATTGGATTGCAATGGTGTTCAGTGATTTGTAATTGTGTGGCCTCTATTTTGTTAGTCTATTTTTCTCTCCTTGCACCAATACCACATTACAGCTAATTAGCTGTAGCTTTGTGACAAATCTTGATGTATGATAGTAAAAGCCCAGAAATTTTATTATTATTCTCTAGAAATGTCTTATTTTTTCTTGATGCTTTGGATTTCTATATAATACTAACATTAACTTGTAAGTTTCCATTAATAAACCTGCCCTGATTTTGACCAGAATTGCATTGAATTGATAGATCAATTTGGGAAAAATTGGCATCTTAATATTGAGTCTTCTCATCCGTGAACATGATACATCCCTTCATTTAGTCAGGACTTTATTTTTTCTCAGCAGTGTTTTATAGTTTTCGGTGAAACAACAGCCTTGCCCATCCTCTGGATATACCCTAGTTAACCACTCCTCTAAAAATGGACAGTTACTTTCCAATTTTTACTCCATTACTACTTTGAAAGCATAATGAAATTAAACACATCACACCTAACTTTTGCTTGTAGCTTAAATTGTCTCTGTCAAGTGCTACAATTGGTATCTAACATCATTCACTTTCTCCTACTTTTCACCAAAAGCAAGAAGTCAAAGAGTAACCACCAGAGTGTTCCATCCTTTGGTTTTTAGAACCATCAGTGAACACCTAGGTCTGTTTCCTGTTAAGGAAGGATAATGCATGAGCAGAATTTATAGCCTTTCCAAAGCCTTAGCAACATGACCACCAGGAAATACCTTCTTTTGTCTCTTCTGCAAATTAAATCCATTTTCCCATCGTTCACTTATCAGCGAATGAAAGCACTTAGCAGTGAACGGAAGGGCATCTGGTTCCCATCTTTAAAAAATAGTTTTGTATGAACTAGAAGACAGAAAATGTATTTTGGGGCCACCAAATTTCATGTCTGTAACTCTTCTTAGCTACATATAGACCCTAATCTCCAACCTTGCTAGTCAATTAATAAACATGTATTCGCTGGCAAACTGCTCTACATAAGGCCTTTTGATAACCATGTGAGCAACTTTGGTTTCAAGTCTCCTCTCAGAGATAGCCAACACATATAAGTTATTGAGCCTCAAACCAGATGACTCCTGAGACATGTAGGAGGTTTATTTCTGAGACCCTACAAGTTATTTTTTGTAAATGAAGCTTAGTGTCATACATGCTGACTTTTAAATGACTATTTCTTATTATAAAAGTGATACATATCCAAAAAATAAAATTTATAAAACATAGATAAGAAAAGGAAAAATGATCTGTAATCCAACTTTTAAGAGATAACCACAGTGAACATATTTCATGCCAATTTTCTACTTACATAAATTTTAACTTATTTTTTAAATTAATATTTTCTTATAATCTCCTTAGTAAGCTTAATACATTCATTGAAATAATAAAACTTTTTCCATGCTATTGAATATTCTTCTTTAGCACCATTTTGATTCTGTTAATTGGACATTTTCCCCATTTTTCACCAGTATAAATGAAATACATGTACTTATTGTTAAAATATTATTCATATTTATTAGGACAATGGATCTTAACCTAATGCTTCAAAATCATTTGTAGAGTCATCTACAAATACAGATACCCACTGTTAATATAAATGTAAACTAATATATCAATGAGCATAACACTAGCTACTATATCAAAGAAACTACCACCTTAAGATAAGTGGGTGGCTTTCCTTCTTATGGAATTCAGAAGACAAGTTCCTTCCATTGCATGGCTCTACACTTTCTCAGAGAACTGGATTCCTCTGCAAACAAATAACATATAGAGAAAGAGAAAGAACATGAAGTCACAACCACTGCTTAAACCCCATATCCAGAAATGACACACTATATACTGCATTCCATTAGCAAGAACTGGTTATCCAGCCTCATCTGGATGCAAAGGATGCTAGGAAATATAATCTCTGCCTGGGCTACCACTTCCAGGTACTTACGGCATCCTATGGGAGAGGAAGCAGGAAGTTTGATGGATAGTTAGGTATCTTTACCTCATTTAGTAAAACCATTTTGGGAAGCAAGTTGGCAATATCTATCAAAGTTCAATGTGACCCAGAAATTCCATTTCTATATATTTATCTTACAGAAATTCTCACACAGGTGAAGAAAAAGATATACATACAAATGCCAATGTTCATTGTCTTCTTATAAAATCAAAAATCTGAAAATGGTCTTAAATGTTCATTCTTAGGGCAATGTTTAAATAAATTATTTTCATGCATACTATATAGCCATTAAAATATTAGATCTGAATATACTGAAATAGAAGGATAGCCATTATATATATTATTGGGTGAAAAAAACATGGAGTAATATGTTTAGAGTGTTTTTTACTTTCCCAGGCTGCTCAAAACAAATACCATGAAATGAGATGGGTTAAACAATGGGAATTTATTCACTCATGGTTTTGAGGCTGGAAAAATGTCCAAATCAAGTCATCGTTAAGGTGATGCTTTATTCCTGAAGACTAGTTGCCAGAGATCCTGGGCTCCTCTGTTACATGGCAAAGTACTTGGCAGCATCTGCTGGTCTCTCCATTCTCTTCTGGGTTTTGTTGATTTCAGTTTCTTGCTTCTGTGGCTTTCTCTCTTTGTCTAAATTTCATTCTCTTATAAAGGGCTCCAGTATTAGGATTATGATCCATTCTGATTGAGGTGGGTCATACCTTAATTGAAGTAACCTCATCAAAAGATCTTACTTACAATGGGTTCACACCCACAGGGATGGATTAACATTGAGAACATGTTTTTTGGGGGTACATAGAGTGCTAAACCATCACAGACTGATTACTCACAGGCAGTGGGTAAGGAAATGGAGAATGGGGTGCTCACAGATTTTATCTTTTCTATTACTTGAACTTTTAAATGTAAGCCCAAAGCACATCAGTAATTAAAAAACCCAGATTTCCAGGCTCCACTTCAAACCCAAGGAATCAGAATCTCCAGGGGAGGGGGCCCAGAAATCTGTAGCTCATGACAGCTTCACGAGTGATTCTGATAAACTGTGCCAAGGTTGAGACCACAGCCTTAGGATAAATTTCTAAAAGTGGAATTGCTATGCCAGCGTGTATGAAAAATGTTAAGGCTTTGATAAGAATTGCCAAATTGTCCTCTAGTAATGTACCAATTCACATTCCCACCAGCAGTGTGTAAAAGCTCATTCCATCAACAGCACTAAGTAGTATAAAGTGTTTTAATCTTTGCCAGTTTGAAAAATGAAAAAGAGTATATCTGATTTATTTCAACAGAAGCACTAGTTTGTTGCATTTAGTTCTCTTTGTGGGGTACTCCATTCCATCTATCATCTTCTCGAATTGTGTAGATAGATTCATCCCTCTAAGTCAGTGTGCCATCAAAAAAATCACTCAGTAAACTAGTTGAAATGTAGATTCCAGCCTCCCACTCCCATTTCTGACTCAGTGTGTCTAGAGTGGGGCTTGGGGATGTGGATAGAAGAAAAAGGATTCAGAGTACACAGACAACAGAGAATCCCAGGCAAGAGAACCACAAGAAAAATGAGCAATGGTGGATTTAGGATATTGGTATTTCACAGCCCTAAAAAAAAGACCCTTTGCTCATTTCTTGCTGTGATTCCTACCCAGGATACAGTTCCCTCTTCCTCCCACCATCCATCAAGTTCTAGCCCACGTCCTGCTCTACCTGCCTTTAAAATCCATATCGATTTCTCCCTCCTCCACACTGCCACAGCTCTTAGTGTCCAAACAACTCATCCTAACACTTAATCACACACTGCAATTACTTAAGATGGATGAGAATCAACTTAAATAAATAGTCTAATGAAAGTTGTAGAAGTATTATTTCAGGACGAAAAGAAATACCCCAAGAGAGCCTAAAAAATAATCCCGCTATAAATCACATTTGTGTTGATGCTAAATTAGGAGGAATGGTAACTCTTTAGAAAATGAAATTTGAAGTCAGAACAGCCTTAAAGAATTTGATACTAGTGCTTCTCTGCTGAAACAGAGACCACATTTTTTTATCTTCCCAAATGGCAAAAATTAAAAATTCTTGATACCACTCAGAGCTGATTGTAGACTGAGAAACCTACGTGATTCTTATGATAAGACAAATTTGGGAAAGGATGGCCCTCAACACTGCCTGTTTTTTAGAATCACCAGAGATATTTTTAAAAATTAGCTGTGCTCAGCCCCACCCCAGAGATTCTGTTTCAACTGGGATTTTTAAAAGCTCCTCAGGTGAGTATAGCCCAAATTGAGACTCACTACCCAAAGTAATACAAAACAATCACATGTAGATTTTGTATATATTTCACCATTCTTTGCAGCTCCAACAGGAGGGATATTTAAGTTGCTTCTTAAGTGATGGATTCTCAAAGGATTATTCACTGTCTCCCTCCAGCCACTTGTCCTTTATGAGAAGTTTATCTGAGTAAATTTATTTTCATTCATTCAACAAATATGGTGACTTTTCCTGGAGCCCTGCTCACACTGGGACTTAACTGGCAGCAAGAGAGCTGTGTTCCCTACCCTTGTGCTGTGTATAACCAAAGAGGACAGAAATTAAACAAGTAATTCCAAATTATTGCACAGGAGCTGAGTCTGAGCTCAGGCTTCAGTGATGTCCTGCTTTAACCAAGAAAATTAACCAACAGGGACTATTCCCCACCTCCTTTGTCTAAATAGAACTCAATTGTGCTTTTAAAAAAGGAAATACTTTTCTAATTCTTTAAGGTCACTCCTTCCAATTTATTGTAAACCTACTCTTATTTTATTAGAAGATTATTTTCTAGGCTACTCAGGTATTACTTTCTGTCCTGAAATAATACCTTCTTAACTTTCATTAAGCTACTTTTTATTATACCTAAACTGATTCTTCGTTAACTAAACTTTAGATTGCACAGTAACTACACAGCAAAAAGATCAGCTAGTAACTGGAGCATGAGACCATGTAGATGTAGTGGGAGATACATCTTCTGTAAAGAAGGCAGTACCAGAGTATATGCCTAAAAATATTTCATTATCAAACCATTTCCCCTTTGTCAGCACCAGTGGACAAAGTGTACACATGAGCTTTGCTTCACACTAGGAATGAAAACAATGGAAAGGCACCATCAGTATTTGCACTTTGTCAGTCATGGACCATACAAAGCATTTCGTGTCATCGGCAGAGTACCTTCCAAGCAAATGTAGTTGTTCTGACACTCCAACAGCATTCTAAGTTTTATCCATGATCATTGGGTTCATTTCAACCAAATGCCTCATTTGGCCAATTCCTTATGCCTTCAAGAATTAAGCAGAGCTGTACAATAGACAAAGTCTTTCCTAGCCTTTTCACGTAGCCCAGCTTGAATCAGCAACAAAGAACCTATTATTTAGAGTCAGAGTATATTTATGAACTCTCCAAATTGATGTATTGTTGAATATAATACTGGTGTAACATATACAGGAAAAAATATTGTTTATCAAGGACCTCTTCACTGCCAGTGCATTGGTAGGAAGTCAATATTTCTGAGGACTGAGGTCACATACCATCTTGGACCCCAAAGTCCTAGAAGCAGTAGAAGATCCTCATTGGAAATATGAAGCGGCAAGTTATTGCAAGTTTGCTCCAGCGTGAGAAGCATTATGTCCAAATGTGCACAGACCAGTAAGGACCTAATAAAAATGGCCCATTGGCTTTTGAGGGGTCTGATAAGGTGGCATCAAGCTCAAGACCAAACCAGATGTTTCAGTACAGTAGAGGTGGTCAACACCTTCAGGTATAGTCAGCAAGTTATATCCTATGTAGATGCACCTAAAGGTGGCAGGGGGTGGGGGTGAAGAGGGTGAAATCTCGTCCACAAAGCTGTGTGTCTTGGTGCAGGATTGCCCAAGTTGCTTTATTGCCAGTTACACAAAGGCACCATGTGGACTAGCAGCTGCCTTGGTTCTCTTTAACTTCTGTATGCCTGTGAGTTCTGCCCCTTCCTCAGCTGGGAAATACTCAGTGTTTTGAACACTTGAGTCAGCATTAGTTACAAATATCATGATACAAGATGTGACCACCACCTAGAGAAGCACTACTTAGAAGAAGGGAGAGCCCAGGGTAGAGACTCACTCAGGAGACAGGGGCAGTGTATTAATAAGATCATAACTTGTGATCCAGTCTAACTTCAGGCCTTTATATGAATGACTGGGAAATGGCTTCTGCCAGTGCATCAGAAGCTATAAGAATGGAGTTATTCTTTGTACTTCAATGAGTAACCTGTCGGTGAGGAGGCTGTTATGCAGATACTTTTAAGAATTCTTATAAATACAAGGCAAATACATATAAGTAAGGGAAAACCTCTATTTTCTGGAATGAAGTTTGGAATGAAGGCTAGAGTTCAAACTAGCCCTAAAAAAGTAACCTTTCTGTCATCTACCTGAACAACACAAATATAAACTAAAGGACACAACACAGATTAAAGCCAACTCCTTCAGAGCCCAGATAAAGTCACACTTTTTCATTGACTCTATCCCTAGCCTTCAAAGAATAATCATTTTCTTCTCTGAGCTTTGAACAATATCTTTGTTCGCACTACTAATAAAGCAGACATTTCATGGCTGCTTACATGTTTACATTTCCTATTAGACTGTGAGTTTTTGGGAACAAACTGTCAAGAATCACTTTGACAGATGGGCTCTCGGTGAACTGATTTTCAGTGAACTGACCTGGAGATAGACTTATATCTGTCTCAACATTGGATCCCCAATACCTAGCACCATGTCTGACATATTGTTCCATCAGTGTTAGCGTAATTGAAAAACAGATAACTAATTTTTTTCCTGTTTTATAAAAGTAATGCATTTCTATGTTTGTTGTATAAAAAAATCAAAATACAGAATATAGAGGAAAAATCAACAAGTTGACCCTTTAAAAAAATCAAAATACAGAATATAGAGGAAAAATCAACAAGTTGACCCTTTTAATCATACAATCTAATGTGAATCAGTTTATCAGCTCTGGAAACAGAAAAACACTAATAGCAATGATAACACAGAAACAAAGCATATGAAATCTTGGCAGTGAGAGAGGGAACGTACCTTCCCACTGTCACAACAAAACACTATATGACTGCTAAACTGGATTGGCCGCAGAATTCCATCCTCTTCCATTTTCATATTTGCTGTCTCCCCACTATAAACCCTCATCTGCCCCTCCAAAGGGGACTCTGACCTCTGCACTTTCTAAGGGACACAGTCAGCAGTACTGACCCTCTGGCAGATGAAATACCTTGATGGGAGATCCCCACTGCTTTGACTGCAGACGTATTTTGGTGTTTTGGTATAAGAACAACTCTGCAGAAAATGACGTCATGTATAATAATATAAGATATGTCATGATGGTGTTTGCACTAGAACTGACTTCATAGTTCTAATAAATGCTCAGCTAAAAAAATATACAGAGAATGGAAAACAGAAGTTATGAGCTGAGAATTGTGACTTCCTGTTAAACTTTATGGAGGAGGTGAGAAAAGAATAGTAAGAGAGAAACTATCCTTAAATACTTCTTTTTTTAATGCATTGTTTCTTCTTTTGGTTTCACCACTATTCTGTACTGTACACAGAGTGTACCACCACATCATCTAGTTATTACACTATATGGGTAAGAGTCTTAGAAAAATAGCATTTTAAATATTGAAGGAGCTTTTTAATCAATGTTAAATTTCTTGAACTTGATAACTGCACTTACGTGGTTACATAAGTGAATATGCTTTTTCTTAGGAAATGTACATGGCAGTAATAAGTGTTCAAGGAGCATGATGTATACAACCTACACTTACGTGTTCAGAAAATGTATGAATAGGTGAATGGATGTATGAATGGGTGGATAAAATGTTTTATATGGCAAATGTGGCAAAATGTTAAAATTGGTGGATTTGGGTATCAGGCATTGGGTGGGTGATGTTGGGATTCTAGGCATGGGGTTTGTACTATTTTTGTAACTGTCCTGTAAGTTTGAAAGCATTTCAAAATAAAAAGTTAACACCCCCCCCAAAAGAATAGTGAAGGGACCTTAGAAATAATGATTGTGTATGCAGCAAATAAGCAGCACAACTTATTTTAGGGAAAGAAAAGATTTTCCAGATATATGGACTCATTATCGTGACTTTGATAAGAATTCGGTCTTTATTTTTTCCTAACTTTTGTGTCTTGTGCAACTTTGTTAGCAATTTAGCATTGAATACTTAAGGCTTGAGTTTGTCATTACATTCATTGATAATCATTCCCCTAGCTCTATCACAATTCTGCCGGATAAAATAAGTCTAAAAAGCTACCTTAGTTATAAAAAAGTTGTGGCCCAGACTAAATTATAACATCAGCTTCCTGTATATCAAGCCTTTGCTCAGACCACAGCTTTCTTCAGAAACAATGCATTTTAAATATCAGATTTGATCAGTTATAAACTTGAGGGGAACCTCATGTCTGTGGTTGTTGAGTGCAAGAGAGAGGCATGTCAAAAATGATATGTATAAGAGCATTTTCTGTATGTAAATCACTTTCTCTGTTTTAAAAACCTGTAACATACAACATTCTCTACCGTTCTTGGAAGAACTTCCTCCATGAGAAATGTACATTTAAAAAATTAAACTTTTCCACAAATTTTTTCTTTTATGCTGGTTTCTATAATTATATTTCCTCTCTACTATTTCCCTGGCCCTTTTGCTGAAACTCCAATTTGGAGCACTCTCTAAATTTTATCTTTAACCTCTTTAACCTCTCTTCCAAATGACTAGAAAAGGCAAACTGTCCTGGTGTCACCAAATTGTCTTCCAACATTTCCCTGTGAAGCCAAAAGTTTCCTAGGATTTCTTAAACCAATTTTGCCTTATTCAAGTTTGGTTATCATGTATAAATTTGGGAACATTCTTCTTATCAAATACTTTTTTATTATATCAAATGCTGTGGAAAGCAATAAATTTGAATAAGTGCTCGCCCACGTCTCCTACCCTGTATTACAAGCCTGTTGTAGTCCCAAGTAGTAAAGGGACAGCTACAATATAGATACTAAGAGAGCTTGTCAGCTTCAAAGAAGGAAAAGATGGAGGATGTGATACTTGTTGGTGTGGTTTCCTCAGCACCTAGATCAGTGCCTGGCTATAGTTATTGTTCCGTACATATTTGTGGAAAGAACAAGTGAGTGAAAAAATGAATGAATGTCTTCAGTAATGCCTGCCTGCACTGGGTAGACAGTTGTTTTCTTCTTCGGACAGAGATGTGGGCAGGAGGAAGGACTTGCAGGTGGACCAAGCCAGGTATGCAAAGGCACAGGGACAGGAAAGCAATGGGAGACATGAAGCCTGGAGCTGGGCAATTCGTGGGCGTGCTTGGCAAACACACGAGGGTGGTGGGGAAAGATGGGTCAGGGCACCCGAGAGCTAGGGGCTGTCTCCAGGTGTCCTCGTGGGAGCGCTGTGAACTGGCAGTGGAGTACAGGGCAGAAAGACTCTTTTTCTTCATATTTGCTCTGCCATAAGACTAGAAATTATGTGTTTTAATTCTGAGTCACAGGATAATTAACTACTTCTGAAAAATTGCCTTGAATTTCCTTGTTTTGGATTGTCCAGAGTGTCTTAGACTTGAAGTCAGATTGTCTGTGTACAATTCATTAGCTGGGTGACCTTAACCTCTCTACACTTCAGTGTCCTTAGCTGCAAACTGGGGGTAACAATAATACTGCACATGGTTGTCAAAAATAAGATGTTAACAATAATAACAAAAGCTCATTTTTCATAGATTGATTCATTGCTTCTTCTAGTCTCATCACTATCCTGTACTACATGTAGAGTGTGCCACATGATCTGTCCGTGTAATATATGTACATATATATATATGCACACATATGCATATTTGCATGTATACATCTTGGAACAATAGTGAGCACCTACCATAGTGGGTATACCTACTATGCTGCTTATGCCATGTTAACTGCTGTCATCATCTCATTTAATCCTTGCAACAATCCTGTGAGGAGATTACAGTTATTTCCCCATTTTACAGATGAGGCAACTGAGGCTTAGAAAGGTCTTACATCTCCCCAAGGCCATGTGGCTAGGAGATGAGAGAGCTAGGCTACAATCTCAGTTTTGTTGAATCTAAAATCTGTGCCCAACATGTCACACACATGCAGGTATCTCCCCAAATATTTTCTTTATATTTATCTGAAAAATAAATTTGTGATAATTTTAACAGCTTTATAGTGACATACAGTAAACACATACGTAAAGTGTACAATTTGATAAATTTCCACTTAAGTAACATGCCCATGAAACTATCACCAAAATCAAGGTAATGAGCATATCCACTGCCCCTAAAACTTTCCTTGTGCCTTTTTATAAACTTCCCTTCCTGTTCTTCCCTGCCCTCCCCCCACCCCACACAACCACTCGTCTACTTTTTCTCACTATAGATTAGATTGCATAACCTAGAGTTTAATATAAATAAAATAGTGCCCTATATGCTCCATTTTATCTGGCTTTCCCTCTGTATGAGTATTTTTAGATCAATCCATATTGTTGCATATATCAACAGTCCATTCTTTTTTGGGTGGTATTCCATTGTATGGTCATCCTACAATATGTTAATTTATAATCATTTTTAATAATTCTCTATACTCTAAATATGCAAGAAGTAAAAAAGCAAATCATATTCTTAAACTTGGTAGCATTCTGTCCCTTAATTTATATTTATTTTACTACTAATGTCCCCCTGAAATACTAACTAGATATCTAAACTGAAAAAGAATGGGCTAGGAAGTTAAGGAAGGAGAGACAAGGGGAAGGATGGGGATTGATTGTCCCTCAGTTGTTACATCACCCATCTTTCAAAACAATAAATTAATTTTGAAATGTGACTCTTGCATGCATGCATATAATATCTATATTTTTATATTCTATATATAAAGTTCTAAATTTAAAATTCTATATTTAAAATAAAATTAATTCAGTGTGGTGATATAAATTATAGAAACTCACTCAGTGATAGGGTGCTTAATTTTATCAGTTGACATTCATACACCTTTTCTTTGGTAATATAGTTGTAAGTGGCCAATAAATTCTCCCACCTAGGCTACCTTTATACCACGAAACCAAGAGCACTTCAAAGAAAGACAAATTGGAATTAATGTGACAGTGTGCTGGGCAGGCTGTGAGAGTCAGGCAGACTTGTGCCTGGCTTCCCTGAACCTCAGTTGTCCTGTTTGAAAAAAGAGAATAAGATCTACCTGAAGGGCTGCACTGAACTTTAAGTAAAATGGCATTTGTGAGCACATAGCACAGAGAGGATATTTATAAATGTCACTCCCACTCCCCCACCCCACCCCCCAAGTCATCTGTCCTGAAAGCTTCCTTAGCCTACCTGAGAACATAAATGCTTCTTCCACTCACTCTTGTTTCAGGACTTTTCATATACTTTCCTCCCAGCACCTGTCACAGAGCCAGCCACATAGCTGGCACTTGTATACTTGTTGAATAAATCCCTGAGGGAGAACTTTTCCTTCTAGCAGACATTGGCATCAAACTAAATCCATGGTTGAACACAGTGAGGCATAGGAGGGATTGTTTGTGGCCATGTTTCCATGGGGGGCATCAGGGAGTGTCCCCCTAGGGGACAGAGGCTGTCCAGCAGCCTATGGCCGTGGGACCTTATGCAAGATGCAGTGGTCAGATCCTGGGTGAGAGGTGGCTGCTCCTATAAGAAACCAAGGTTTGCATTTTGTGGCCCTACTCTCTGAATGGGGCCTCTGGGAAACGTGGGGCCCTCTGGGCTTGCCAGAATATCCAAACACCCTCAGTGGCGTGGTGGTTAGTAAACCAAGTACCACAATTGTGAGAAGCTCAAAGAAGTCCCCAGGGAGTCCCATAAAGAGACTCTTCTGAGACTTTAAATGCTTAGAAACTTGACCATGTTTTGTTAGAAAGGCAGAAAAAATAGCAAAATTGTTCCCCAAGTCAGTAGGTTTGCTTAGCCAATGTTTATGCATTGGCAATGAAGCTATTTGCCACCTGTAGCCTGTTCTGTGAGAAGTACAGATGCATTCTGAAAGCCAGCTCCCCACTATCTGTACACTCTCTCACTCTCCCTTCCCTCGTGGAGATATGAGGGCAACTAATGACAATAACAATAAAAACCCAGAATCAGAACTCTAAACAACTATATAAAACCAACAGTGAGGTTGTTTTTGAGGGATGGAATGAAGCATGGGAGAATAAAAGCATGGAAACATTCTAAGGACCATTGGAATAAGAGGAATCCAATTCAGTTCAAAAGTAAAGAAGAAGAAGGGTTAACATGTTTAAACTTCCCCCTACTCTTTGATAGATGATTTCTGGAGGGGCAGCAAAACCCAGTTTGAATTCCAGCTCAGCCTCCAACAAGGTATATGACACCAAGAAAGCCACTTCACTTCTCTCCATCCGTAGTTCTCTCATGTGATTCATAGTATCTATCTTATCAGATTGTTTTGAGGATTAAATAAGTGTCAGTAGACAAACCAAATACAGGACCTAACATACAGTAGGTGCCCAACAGATATTTGTTGAATGAATGCCTGAAGGAGTTCTTTTCTTTTTAGCTATACAAATGGAAAACACTGCTAGGGCTTCCCCCCTTCTCCTTTGCCTTTAAATAATGTTTTATCATATTATATACATTTCTATGAAAAGCTGAAAGAATTTTCATAAAAGCAAAAAATTTCTTTTCAGCTTCTGTTCTGTATCTGTCAAATGGAGATAATTTCGCCTCCTTCCCAAGGGTGCCGTGAGAACCACAGATGAGTGAAAGTGCTCAGTACACGCCAGTTACAACTAGCACAGCAAGCAACTAAAAATGCTTCTTTTCTCAGTAGCAGAAACACCCTAATGCATCACTAGTACTCGATGTATGAACAATTCAGATGGTTGGCAATGCCTTTGATAAAGAGGAAAGTAAATAAAACTAATATTCTGTAATTTTCCATTAGAAACCAAGAGGTTTCTGTTTTTGCCAAATGGGAAAAGATTTGTCATGCAAAGCAGTTTTATTTTTCAGGTAGTTTAGTAGACACGGAAAATTCAATTAAGAAAAGCAATTTTGTTGGTGAATCTCTCTCAAATTTTTAAGGGTACGTACCCAGTGTTTTAGAAAATTGAGGGGTGGGGGTGGGGGGTGTTTCCATTACTGAATACTTCTCGTTTGGGCTGTGACCTTTTGGCTGGTTTAAACCTGTCAGGCCCAACCACAGAATCAAGGCCCCAAGGTACTTGTTTTCTCCCTTTAACCTATTCATTACCCCTGTTTTGCTGATGCTGACCAAAAGGTTTCTTTTTCCAAGTAAAACAAGATCATCTGCTTTTAAGCTTTGCACGCATGAGTTGATGCAGTGAAATAAGTAATATTTCACCTGTGCCTTTTCTTCTTCCCCCACTGCCTCCTCTCTTAGTTTCCTATTTGACTTATACCTCCTGAACACTCCAGTCAGTTTCTCAATCTGTTTCTCAAAGCATCATTGTATGCTCATTGAGCAAGTATTTTTCCAAAAGGATAATCTATATAGAACAGAACTGTGACCATCATTAAATTTATAGTTACGGCTATTTTGCTTTATTCTGAGTAAGTTCTCTTATTTTCTGTTGTGTCTCTATAAATTGAGGATAATCTCCTTATTTCATCTTTAGTGGGCTTAACTAATTATAGTAATAGTTTTCAAAGATTGTGCAAATTACTTTTTTTTAATTACGCATTAATCACAAAAGGAACAATCTAGAGAAATTTTGGGCCCTCCAGCCTATGGAAATTTGGGAGCCTCCCCACATAATAAATACTTGCTGAAAAAGTAGAGTTATCATTGAATTCTCTTCCTGTGATCATACATAAGAGTAGCAGGAGGGGATGGTAATAATCCAGGTTGAAAAAAAGAGTAAAGAAATTATGCTCTGAATATTTGTACTTGGCCTGGTAAGCTGAAGACACACTCATTGACCTTAAAAACACTCATTTTCAAAAAGTGGAAAGAGCATTTTAAAGTAGTAGCATAATTAAGTGCACATGTGTTCAGGAATCAGCCTGCCTGGGTTCAAATCTTGGCCCTGATTTACTAGCTGCGTGACTTGTGGCAAGTTACTTAACCCCTCTGCACCTGGGAATCCTTTACTATCCTGTAAAATGGGGATAGTAATGGTTCTGTGTCCACTAGCATAAGGCTGTTGTGAGGACCAGAAGACATAATAATACATTTGATGAGCCTAGCATGGTACCTGGCACTCAGTGAGCATAAATTAATGTCGTCTTATAAACATTATACCTAGAACTGAGTATAAATGACATATTTTTCCAACATTGGTAACAGGCAGAAAAATTATAAAGAAGAAATAGGGTTGGTCTGATAAGTTCCAGCCAAGGAACATGCTCTGAGTACATATTGAGGTCCTTGCATGAGGCTTGACTCTGGGAATAAAATGATGAATACAACACAGAAAACCTCACAGAGCAAGAAGACTAATCTCTAAAGTTGACAGCCCTGCTTTTATCCATTTTTCTTTTTACTGACTTCACTGGACACTGCATTAGAAATACCTCTTTCATTTCATGCTATCAAAAGTTTCTACTGATGATGTTAAATGCACAGTGGTACTTGAATTCAATACATAATGTCAAGTCCAAATATCACTCGACTGACGATCTAGGTGTGTCACCAAGCACTGAACATGTCATCTCCCCAGAAGGCAACATCCTTGCTCAGTCTGCTTTACAATTTTTCTCATCTAGGGGATTCCAGGAATGTGCTCTCATAAAAATGGAGTTCCTCTACATGCCATAATATTCCTAATGACAGTATCCAGCTAATTCTATTTCCAGGCACAGAGATGCAGTCTTGTTCTGACCCTGAAGAGTGTATGTTTGCTTTTCCTAAAATTATTTCTTAACTCATACTTTTTTTCAGAACTCCTTAAATTAGACACATTTTAATTTTTTTTTTCTAAACAGCCACTACACCATGAAACGTAAACAGAATCGGGCATGTGTTTTGATTTGTCTTCTGTTCTGCCAAGTTGGAAAAGTTCCCAGCGTCAAGTGATTTATTTGCCAACAAAGCCACAAAAGAACAAATGAGACCCCAGGGGTTACGGGTTCTGGTGGATGGCTAATTATGTCTGGCTTGCGACAGGTTGACAGCTAAATAGAAAAATTAGGAGTGCTGGAATTCTAAAGGCATTTAATCCATCCCTTAATGTTGCTGGTGATTCAGTTGAGGCCATACGATCTGAGCAAATTTCCTCAGTAACAAAAAAGCCTGTCTAAAGTCATTCCCCAGCCCCTGCTCTCTCTCCTGCAGTCTTCTCAGCAAATTCCAGTAATACACCCACAACATCAGTCCATCCACAAGCTCCCTTCACAGATGCCAACACTGTCCCATGTCAGAAGTTGGGAGTTATTTATTTTCTGTTCATATCCATTGGCAAGGATAACTGCATATTATATTTAGAAATTAGGACCAACCTAAATGTCCGTAACAGGTTCCATAGATTATGGCCTAACGACATAATTCAGTAGCATGCATTCATTTCAAATCATGTTTTAGAAGATTATTTACTGATTCATAAAAAATATGGAATAAAAACCTGCATCCCAATTTTATATCATACATATATATTAGGAAAAAAACAATTTTTAAAAAATGCAAGGACATATATCAAAATGTTACCAATGATTATCTTCAGTTGATGCAATTAGGGATGATTTTCATTTTTCTATTTATATTTTTTCTGTGTCTTACATATTCATCCAGTGGATATGTATTGTCTTTGTAATCTGAAAGATGTACAATGCTATATAACAATCCAGTGTACTCATAACCAACAAGGAGAGAGGAGCTGGTAGCTGTAAGCAGGAATTTGATGCATAGCATATGTATCATCCACTCAGGAGTTTGACATGGGTAGGACAGTGGCTTTTACTCTGAAATGAGAAATCATTGGAAGGCTTTAGATAGAGGAGTCACATGATCTGACTTAGATTTTAATGGGATCACTCAGGCTGCCATGTTGAAAATACACTTGGTGGAGCAAGGGCAAAGGCAGGGATGAGTTTGAAGAAGATCCTAACAAGCCAGGCTAAACCAGGATGGTAGTGATAAAGGTGATGAGAAGGGATTGGATTCCAACTGGTTATCCACTACAATGATAGAATTTGAAAACTGTTTTCCCACAGCCTAGTCTTTATTATGTGGAGATTTAAACAGATCTTTTTATATATATTTTATCAATAGAACCTGTGATAAATCTAAAAAGTACTGGATATGCCCTCCTCCCAGAAAATAATACCACATTTGATTTGACCTTTCCTTCTCAAACACCTGGCACTAAACCAAGAGTTACCAGGTCTCTGTAGAGCCAGGTAAGATGGGCCTTAGGAACTTCTCTTCACCCAATCACCAGGACAAACAAGTCTTAGTCCAAGGGTCTCAAACACAAGCCAGAGCCCATCCTTAAAGTTTTCACCAGTCTTCAGCAAAGTAAGACAAGAACAATAAAGAGGGTTTTTGTGAAGTCAAAATTATTCCTTTATACATTTCTGAGACAATATATATCCTTTCCAATCATTTGGGGTTGGAATGTTCTGTATTTTATGAAACAATGATGGAATAGATGGTGGTGGTTGTGGGGATTTCTGTAATACATACTTATTTAGGAAAAAATAAAAGTTCAACTTTACATCAGTCTCAGAAACTCCTATTGTAATTTGATGGTCCTTGACATCCCAAGTCTGGAAAACACAGTGTTAGTCTGTGTGGCAAAATGTTATTCACATGTGCCTATAATTATGTAATGTGTTTTGGTAACTGAATAAAAAATGGCCATTAGTTCTTTGTATCAAAGTTTTAGAACTAATATCAAAATATCAAAAAACTTTGTATCATCCTCCCCCATAAAGTATATTAGTTAGAACTGAACATGGGAAAAACATAATTTAGTGGTTTAATCCCCTTAACATCAAAGCTTTGTTCAGTTAGAGCTTAGTGGGCTTTTTCTTTGATTATATAAGCAATGCATATTAATTGTAGAAAATTTAGCAAATAAAGACACACAGAAGAAAATAATAATTATCCACAATCCTACCATCTGGATTTATAAACACTGTCAATATTTTAGAATATTTCTTCTTGTCTTTAAGTGCATATAAATTGATACATGTAATTTTTCAAAAAAAAAAAGAGATTATATATGTTTGTTTCTTTGGTATATTACATCAAAAATTATTGCAAAGGCTTTGGCACCTAGAAAACTTAGCAACCCATCACTCATAGACCTTCATTGCTCACCAGAAATGTGAAATGGAAAATACAAATATTTTTAAACTGGGGTGGTACATAATGTAGGCAAGCTAAGGAAAATCTATAGATGCCCCACTGTCTGGAGAATTTCCTTCAAGTTTAAAATGGCGATTCGTAGATATTAAGGTATACTAGCATCTTAATGAGACTTTCTTCAAGTCAAAAGAATGGAAATGATGTGGAAAAAGGACTTAGGGATATGAAAACAGGGAAGTGTTGAAATATTTTGAAATGAGAAAAAAATACTTGTGGATTATTTTCATTTAATTCTATTTCAGGAGAATGGGAAAGACATTATATTTTATAATTTAATGATTTTTTTCCCCTGGGTAAACTTCATGGTGACTATGATTTTTCGAAGATCAAATTGTGTTTTAGTTTGAAATAGGACCAACCATATCAGTTTTCTATTTTTGCTTTTAGGGATACTGATAGCAGATGTAGTTATCGAAACATATCCTTTTTCAGTTGGCCACAGTGTCTGAAATTCATGCCCTTAATTCTGATAAAGAAAGGACTTCAGGTTTACAACTGTGTCTAAAAGTCTCCCCAAGCTTACAGATACAATTCATAAGAGGACAAATAAAAAGACAAACACACAACATTAAAAACTAAGATGACTGGCCTATCAAATGTGAGAACATGAATGAAATGTATACCAATATCAGGCAAAGGAAACTAAATCAAGAAAACCATCCCCATTTTCATCTATGAAACATTGCCTAAAGATACATGTCTGGGACCTATGAAAAAATTCCACTTAGTAAGAGACTGAAGTATTAGTTGAACAGCATACCTCTAAAAAATGATCTATTCCACAATATGGAAGAAGTTTTCAGGAAACCATGTGTATAAAATAGGAGCAGAGATCTAAGAGAAGCAAATAGGTTGAAATGAAAAAAAAAGAGCAAAAGGATGATATGAAAAGAGGGAGATGGTGAATAGGATAGGATAGAATTCTAAGGAGCAGGAAAAAAAACACCAAAAAGAGGAGTAGAACCAAAATCCATGTTGGAGGCAGGAAAGAATAGAATTGATACCAAGGAAAATAAATAGGTGATGTAGGAGCCACACTTGAAGCATATAAAGTGTGTAGAGATGTGAAAGAAATGGTAAAAAGAGCCAAAACACAGATAATTGGTGAAAAGACCAAAACAAATGGAACAAAAGTGACAACCAAAAATATATTCTTGAGGAATACTTTCCTGGGTTGACAAAGAAACACATGGGTGTAGATTTGAGAGATTTAATGAAAGTATGCCAAATTCCTTATCTTGATATGGGAATTTCAAAAGCTTAACTTGTACTCCAGACACTAACAATTAGGTTTTCAATGGCAGTGGCAGGCATGGTCTATTGTGATTGTGCCAGTGAAAATGGCAGAATTACTGATGGTACAACCTGGAATTGTGTATAATCTAGAACCCATTCTAATTATACAGCAGCCCACATTGAGGCAAGTATGGGATGTAGTGACTGAGAGGTTATGCACCAGGCAGTTGTAGTGGAAGCAATCTTGTGAACCACTGGATGAAAAATATACTTTTGATAAATTAAAGGCAATTCTAGAAACATGAGAAACTGTAAGTACATTTACCAAAATAGTGACGATAAAATAAAAAAAGGTATAGACTTTAGAGCAAAAGATAAGCAAAGGAAATAGAAAACCAGATGATAAAGTAAAACCAATTATTTTGAATATGGCAATTAATGCAAATGGATTAAGTTCTCTTGTTAAAAATAAATTTTCTCACTTAGAATCAAAAAACATAATGCAACTATGAGATATTAGAAGAATCAAAATAAGAGATTGGTCAAAGATGTATTAGACAAAAAGAAAGCATTGTCACTGTGTATTATGTTATAAAAACATAATAAAGTAATAATAGGTGTAATCACTGACATTGAGGACAAAGGACACTATGTGTAATATCTCATTTAATCCTCATGGTAACTCTATAAGGTGGTTAGACAATGTCTAATTACAGCCCAAAGAAGTAATAATCCGGACAAACATAATTTTGTATTACTATCAGAGATCTTTTCAAATGAACGTACAATATTTTTGGATCAATATGCACCAAATAATATTAAATCAGCATATAAAGTAAAAATTTTAAAAAATTTTAAACACAAGTAAAAATTAGAAACTAAGTAGTAGTGGGAAGATTTTCTCAGTTTCTGATACATCAAGTAGGCAAAAACATAAATTAACAAGATCTAAATACTGTAATTTAATGAAATTCATTAACCAAGAATATACCACAGCATTTTAATAGCAGAAAATTATAGTCTCAATGCAAATGGAAGAGAATTTATCATATAAACCAGACTAGGGTTAAAATTAATATTTTAACAGAGATTAAAAATGATATTGAGAAGAGTTTTCATGGCATTGTAATATTAATTGTAAATTAAATGGAAAAACAGATAGAGTATGACCTGAATTGTATTTTTTTAAATATGTGTAAATATATATAAATATGCACACAGAGAAAATAAACTAAATGGGCACATATCAAAATGTTAACATCCATTATCTCCAGCCCTTGTGATTATGCGTGTGCTTTTATTTTCTTCTTAGTGATTTTTACATTTTAAAACTTTTCTCCAAAGAAGATCTGTACCTCTGCAATCAGAGAAAAACATAATTGACCTTTGGTTAACAACTGACTGTGATCTTAATGAACATCCCACTTGATTCTCACAACTCAAGATAAAGTCAGGGTAGGGATTTTACAGGGGAGGAAATCAGGGCTCAGTGAGGTAGAGTGGCTCTTCTTTTTAATGTCATAGTTAACGACAGCAGGGCTGGGTCTAAAGCCCTTGACTTCTGACCTCAAATCCTGAGGACTTTCCAGTGCATTCTTCTGGGTTCACCACAAAGGCCTTATTCAGACGTAGTTGGTTCAGGGTATCCAGTCCATTGGCAAGCCTCTGAGAAAATAAGATATATAAACCTATAACGCTTAATGTGACTTCTCATCCAAGATGATAGAGGAAAGAGGTGACTACATCTGATTAGTTAGCTCTAAATTAGCAAGGAACTGAGGAAAGAGACAAGCACATTTGGATGAAAGCTGAAAGCAAAAATATTCCTGAAGCCAGAGTCAGCTTAAAAGATTCTGGCACCTGAGGGACAAATTTCACCTGGTTTAGCATATTCTCTAGAGTGGCCCCAAGAGCAAAAGTCACTTTAAAGATAAACATGCTATTGTCACTTGCATTTTAGACCAACTCCAAATGCACACTCCAGAGTCCGTAAGCCAACTGCAGAACTGACAGCTTTAGAAGTAGTTCTGGGACCTGTTCTTGTGTTCCAATTGAGTTATAGGTCATTTAGGCCCAGCTGCTCTCAACTTGCATTATTTATGAGCTATTACCAATCCCTTCAGTTTCCTTTTCTCTCAGTAGTTGAGTGGCATTAATGCTTCTGCTACAATTTAAATAAATTTCAGACTTTTTGTTCCATGGAAAATGTACAGGGAGATTTGGAGGGTTGCTTCGTAAATGTCAACAATCTTCAGAGAATTGCTTTATTTCTTCAGATTGGAAAGATTTTTCCACTTCTTGCTTTGGGATGTCTAATTTTCTGACTTTTCACATCAGGTAAATTAACATATATTTTTTTTGCTAAGGGAAATTTTGTTATGATGAAAATAGCTTTTTAATATTTCCAATTGTTTAAATAATGCAAATCGTTGTAGAAATTCAAACAATAATGAAAAGTCTAAAAAGCAAGTAAAAATCCCCTAAAATTCCACCACAATAAAATAACCACCATTAACACTTTGGTTACCATGTTTTTGTGCTTTCAGTGCATAAGCATGCAAATATAATTTTTGATAAATGAGATCATGTCATACCTGCTGTTTTTTTCACAAACTCCATTTGTTTTTACTTCTTTTCTCCTTACCTGCATCCATATCATCACCCCCAAAGACATCAGTGTTAACAAATGAATGTGCATCCTTCCATATGTATATTGTGTTTATGTAAATAAAAGTACAGAAATATGATTTATCCCCACGTACGTAATGGAGTTTAGTAAATGAAGGAGCCCAGGATTTTTCCATTTACAAAAATGAAAAATTTTTAAACTTTTTATTGTAGCCATATGTGTGTGTGTGTGTGTGTGTGTGTATATGTATATACACACATATATACACTTCTCAAAATTTCCCATTTTAACCACTTTCAAGTATACAATTCAGTGGTATTAATTACATTCACAATATTGTGCTACCATCACCAACATCTATTACCACATCTTCATCATCTCAGACTCTGCGCCCTTAAGCAATAACTTCCCACATTCCTGCCCCCCAAACACATGCCCATCTCTGGTAACCCATAATCCACTACCTGTCTCCATGAAATCTGTTTATTCTTTGTATAAAAATGAAATTTTATTACTCACATTTTTCTGCTTTCCAAATTTTACGTCATAGAAATCCCTTCTTTTTTAATGATAGCTTGAAGGTCCCTGATGACATTCCATTCCCTTCAGATGAGCATTACTTTGCTTCCAGTTTTTCTCCACCATAACCAACGCTGCAACAAACAACCCTGTACATACATTCTTATGGGTTGGTGCTTTTATTTTGATGGGATAGATTTCTAGGAATGGAGTTTTACTAGTCAATGGGTGTATTTTAAATTTTAATAGATATTGCCAGATTGCTTTCCAAAGAGGTTGTAAAATTCACATTTCCATTAGCAAAGTGTAAGAGGACCCTCTTCTCCATATCTCCATTAAGAGTGGATATTATCATTCTTTTTTGTTTTTGCCAACCTGATCATTGAGAAAAACATACCTCTTTTTACTCCAAATTTGCTTTTCTCTGATTATTGTGAGCATAATTTCTAGCATTTATTGGTCATTTGGATGTGCTCTCTTGTGAATTTCCCATTCACTTTCTTCTATTGTGCTGTCATTCTCTTATCAAAGAGCCCTTTATATATTAAAGATATTACTATATATAATTCATGTAACAACTTTCATATGAGTTACTATATTTTCCTCAATCTATCATATGTCTTTTAGCTTGGCTTGTGACATTTTTTTCCACACACAAAAAAATTTTAATGTAGTCTAAATTCCATCTCTTTTTAATTATCTTCTGGGGTCCTGTGTGGTTAAAAAGGTCTCTCAAATCTTTAGATTATATATATGATTTCCCCAATTTTATTCTAACATTTTTCTTTTAAGTCTTCAACTACATGAAATTTACTTCCTCATAGAAAGGTCCTTGTTCTCTACCTGTCATTTTGAATAAAGCACTTCATTTATCTCTTAATTACAAGGCTATGAATTCCCTAAGAGCACTGAATTCTAGTCGTCATCATCATCATGGTCTAACTGGGCTTTAGCTCTCTTTCTTCTCTTTTCACCTGAAGCACAAACTTTCAAAGCCTGCATTCATCTTTTACAAAAATCCCTGTATAAATCAAGTGAAGAGAAAGCTATGAAATGGATTATTTATGTAATTTATCACTTCTTGTTTAGTTTTAATCATAAAAGTAACACATGCTTATTTTAAAAATTCTAACAATACCAAAGAATTGACGTAAAATTGAAAGGTCATTGCCCAATCCCATTCCCCAGGGATGAGTTTGGTGTATTTCTTCCCAGGCTTTTATCTCTCATAGATAGTATAATGTTAGTGATTTTCTTACAAAGATTATGATAAATTATGCGCAGAGAAGAGCACTGTATTATTTTGGATTGCTAGCTTGTGCTGGTTAATACAGTTAATATTTTATTTAAAGCAGCTTTTAGTGTATTTGTGTGTGTGTATGTAAGGAAAATCTCTCCTGTCTAGTGTTTTGAAAACCCCAAATACATGGCTCTCCTTTGTCAGGAGTTTCTTTTTATATTCATGTAAATATATTTCCTGGAACACGATACAATCTCATTTCATTGACTTTATAATCACTTTTGGTCATTTCTGTAAAACTAATTGGAAAATTTTTATCTTCTGTTTTTTATTGACTTATCATTTATAAGCTTTAACTCTCCTAACGTCCCTATGAAGCAATTTGGAAAAATCCCCACATTTATGGACTGCACTACAGGTTAGAAAGCTCTCAATTGTCACGCATGCTCTTCATAACGACCCTGTGATTGAAGGACAAGTATTATTAGTCCATTTGAATAATAGGGCAATTAAAGTAATGAAGGTTAAGGAGTGACTTGCCTAAGGTAACACAGCTATTAACTGAGCCACAAACCCAGATCCTCTGAGTTTATATAGAGAACTCTGGCTGCTTTGCAGAGCAATTTGCTGGAATTGTCCAGGACGTGGTGAGCCTTTACAGACACAGAAACTGTGCAGAGAACATACTCAAAATCTACAGAAGACCTACTTGATGCATTTTAGAAATATTTAATTAAAAAAAAAAAAAGCTAAGACAAGTGCTAATACCTGCAGTTTTTAGCTACAGCTTAAGATGGATATACTATTATTAACATCAATAATAATAGTGCAGTAATAATTTATATACTGGAATCTGGACCTCACTTCTCTTTTATCAAGAAAACCTTCTGGTGACCATAGAACTGAAGGCTAATTTTGAGTGAGAGGCAGGTAACTTCATTCATTTGAATTCGTTCATTACTTGCATGTGAGATGGCATGGGGGTATGTGAGGACTGTGCTTCAGTAAGACGATTATTTTTAAAATCTATTAGACTAACCATTCTACATCTAAATCATCCTTAAAACAACTAGGTCAGCTTTTCTTCAATACATTGGGGTTTATTTTACTGTAGAGAGATCCTTCTGAGTCTGGCGAGGAGGGATTAAGTAGAAGTCAGTAAAAAGAAAACAAGTGCTCAGAGCAAAGAAAGAGAAATAATGAGGCCAAAACCAAAACCATGCTATGATGTAGCATGTTTGACACTGATAGGGACAAGGGAAAAAATGATTCAAAAGTTGTACTTGGGATGATAAAAGAGGACAAAGCTAGTTGGTAATCACAAATGTACAGTAGATTGCAGATTTCAGTTAAAAAAATGAGAAGCATTTTACTTTGTAATTGGGTACAAATACTTCAAATTCCAGAGATACTACACAAAGAAATAGCAACATGTGAGGGCAGCATGACAGCAGGCAGTTAAAAATATGAGAAGTCAAAATTTTTTCAATTGAGGTTAGAAGAGGGCTAGTGTAGCAGATAGAGTGTACCCTACCCATGTCTCCTTGGCTCTTATCGTTTTAGTTCATGCTAGTGGACTGCCAACTGTTTAGAATCTGCATCTTTTTGCTTCGGGGCTAAAGATGATGGACTGACAAGAGCTGTTGTAAAAATATTCCAGTTCTATTGATTGCAGCTACGTGAGTGTCCTTGTCCTTAGGAAATGTACGTGGATATGTTAAGTGTTGGAATGCATGAAATATGCAACCTACCCTCAAATGGATGGATGGGTGGATAGATAGATAAATAGATAGATAAATAGATAGATAGATAGATGAATGATACAACAAATGTGGCAAAATGCCAACAGTTGCTGACTCTGGATATCTAGGTAGGGAGTATATTCCATGTTTGTTCTATGGGGCATGTTCTTCACTGGCTCCCAGGGTTCCTAGCCCATTGTACCAAATGGTTTGATAGCAGACCCTTTATCAGCTGCCTTCTCTTCTTTACCTTGATTACCCACTCCCCTAACTGTACTTCCTGGGATCAACTCCCAAGTCAACTATTGACACTGGAATCCTTGTCTCATGGTCGGCTTCCAGAGAAACTCAAGCTAAGCATCATATGGGCTATGTGTCTTTTCAAAATTTCACATTCCCTTTGGTCGCTATTTGCCTCTCTCTGTGAGGGCTGGCCTGAAACCTCCCCCTTCATTGGCCTTGGGACCCATTATTCTCATCCCGGTGACTGCAGTCAGAGAACAGCCCACAATGCAAAGGAAATTGGTTAAATGTACTTTCAACTCTTTCAAATATGTTTGCATTTTAATGGGTATCTTTTGGAAAAGAACTCAAAGGAGTCAGTGTCTACTTGTGAAATCTCAGGCTCTGCCACCATGGAGGAGATTGTTTGGGGACAGATCTCCTCGTATCCATTACCCCTCACTCTGGCACTGCTCAGGCCACTGGGCAGATGAACTAGCTACTCTAATGACAAGCCACATTGAGAAATGAGGTGGAAGGGGAATTTGAAGAAAAGCCAAAGAATTTAGCTTAAAGTAGCCTAAATAAATAAATAAACAAACAAATAAATAAATAAAAACCAACATATTTCATTGATTTTTAACATACATTTTTTCCATATTTAACGTCTCTAAAATCAGAATGCATTTTACAATCAAGAACATTTCTTAATTGCTGTTCTCAGGTGGCAGTCAAAATGTATTTGTCATTGCCTGTGATGTGAAACTGGCTCATAGCTATTGACATTGTTATCACTTCAGTCGACTTACATGCACTGTTGGCACAACACATGTTGAGTTTAATTGCTGTTTAAAATGTCATCAAAAAACACTATGATTTAGGATTGAAACAGTTTTCATATATGCAGAAGGCAATGGAAACAGATCAGCAGGGTACATATTTGATATTTGTTAAGCAAATATTTGCACTGGATGAATGCCTATAAATTCCATATTTTCTTGGAAAGCAACAATCAAGTGCTTTACAGGACATAAAAAAGGGAAGATCCTAACAAGAAGATGGATCTGTATTATGTTTTATTACTGAGATTCACGCACAAGGATTGTCTAGCACACACAAAGCAACAGCAGCAAAAGAAATAGATGAAAGAAGAAATATTAGCATAATAGGAGGCTGGCATGAATGAATCATGTGTTGCACAGGATTATCGCTAACATGTACAACATCAATTGATCAGAAACTTTCTGCTGACTTTGACAGAATGCACTTAACTTCCAGCTTGATGCCATTGAGGAAAAATGAAAATATGTGTTTAATCAAATAAATATGCTGAGGGTAGGGTAATGGTTTTCTTTGACATGTCATAAAATTATACTGTCAATGCAAGAGGATCTTAAAGAGATCAAGATTATGAATTTAGAGTATGAAAAGCAAATCACTCTATTATGCCTAATTGCCAATTGCTGAAGTTGGCACCATATTTAATTTTAAACTATAAAACTATAGAAAGAAAAAGACCTTCCTACAGCAAATATCATACTAGGTGGTGAAATCTTCAAAATTTTCCTTTTGAAATCAAGAACAAGATAAAGCTCCCTGCTATCATTTCTTTCTCATTATTTTGCTATAAGTTCTATCCATCACACTAACTTAAATGAAAAGATTTTTTTTTAAAGTAGGATTACTGGAAAGAAAAAAAAAAAAACTATTATTCACAGAAGATAGGATTGGTGTATATAGAAACTCCAAAAGAATCTGTAGCTAAAATTTTAGAATTGACAACTGATATTACAAATGAATTATTAGAATTAATGAGTTTGTCAAAATTGCTCAATTCAATATCAATATTTACAAAAATCAATTACATTTCTATATACCAGCAAAAGAAATTTAGGAAAGAAAGACACCACATATTCCAATAGCAAAAAATACCAAGTACATAACAATAAATCTAATAAAAGATGTGAACAATTGCTATGTGGAGAATTATATTAATAGAGAGACATTAAAGAAGATGTAAGCAAATGGATTATAAGCCTCTATTATAAACATGCCAAGTCTCTCTAAATTTAGTTATAGATTTAGTGCAGTTCTGACAAGGTGATTCTAAAATTTACATGGAAATGAAAAGAAAACATTCTGTTTGATAGCAAGAGATTGTAACATTCTAATAATTAAGACATCCCACTGATGGAGGAGGGATAGACAGAACCATAAGATGGCATGAGTACAGAAACAACCCCGTACACATTCGGACACTTGATTTATGACCGAGTTGCCTCAGCAGAGCACTGGGGAATAGGCTTCTCAATAAATATTGCTGGAACTGGGTATCTGTATGCAGAAAAAATGAAAGGCACCTCTCAATATTGACAAAATCTAACTGAATTACAGCTAAAGGAAAAACTATAAAGACTTAACAGGATAATATAGGAAAAGTTTTCCAGGACCTGTAGGTAATGAAAAGATTTGTGAAGTCATAAAAAGCACTAAGCATAAAGGAAAAGATTAATAAATTTGACTTCATTAAAATTAAAATCTTTTATTCACTGCACCATAAGAGAATGGGAAGACAAGCCACAGAGTAGAAGATATGTACTTGCAGTACACATACATGAGAAATAGAAACACAATAGAAAATTGGCAGTTTCTCTTTCTCTGGCTTTCATTTTCTTTGCTCCTCCTACCAACAAACACTTAAGGGTTCACTTGTTTTTTTGAGGTTCATATATTGGTAACTACTGAAAGGTAAACATGTCTACTTAACAAAAATAATGCTAATTTGGGATTGAATCTACAGTGATCATTTTTTCATAAAATGTTTTGGCTCATAGATTTTAAGTAAGGGGCTAAGTTAGGAAAAATGGAAACGGAAACTGAAAATATAGCCTAGATGAAAACAACAGTGATTCCCTGCTCTAAACAGAGGAGAAAAAAATGAGTAATTTAACCTCAAAAGATGAATTTCTGGGGAGGACTACATCTGAAAGAGAAGGTAAGAGAAGTTCAAGTAGGAAAGGAAAATGAGAAAGTATACAGTGGAGCAGAGAAAAGGTGAAAGATACTGTGTGAATGATAAACAACAAAATATTCCTATTACAGTGAGAAAAACAAAGACAAAAAATGGTGATTCCCAGATTCTTAGCAGAACTCCTGAACTTGGAAGAAATGAGTCTTCACTTTTACATAAACAACAGAACCTCCAAAGGTTGACCCTAGAAGCAGGCTTTATTTTTAACAGTAAAATACTTTTAGAAAATATTAAAGGCAAAATGAGAAAACATCACTTTCCTTGGGGAGCTGAATGTGACATATACCAAAAAATTAATCAAAGAGGAAATTAACTATGGGAACAAATTCTGACCTAAGAGGATTTGAAAGTGCCGACATGTAGAAATCAGAAATTTGGATTCCCTGCTTAATAAATAAGATCACTTTAATTTCATTACCTTCTGAGTTTGGGTCACATTCATTTTTGTTCTTTTCCTTTTGGAGCTCTCTGATTTAAAGGACAAAAAAAAAAAGTCTTGAAAGCTGTAGAATGAGGAGGGTCAGGAATCCAGATGCTCAGTGTTTATCCTAGTTTTACAGACAGAAATGTTCAATAACACACATCATGTTATGAAATTGTAGCAGCAGTAAACATAAAATTGGTTATAATCAATAACCTCTTTTCTTAAAATATCCTTTGACTTACTAGTCTGTATAACATCTACTTTTTTTAATACCTCCTTACACCCACAGTGTTCCCTATTGTTAGCATTTTACATTAGTGTGGTACCTTTGTTACAACTGATGAAATAATATCATTACAACTGTACTATTAACTATAGTCTGTAGTTTGCATTAGGGTTCATTCTTTGTCATGTATAGTGCTATGTTTTTTTAAAAAAATTTATTCTAGTAACATAAATACAATCTAAAATTTCCCACTTCAATCATTTTCAAATATATAAATCATTGGCGTTGATTACTTTCACAAAACTTTTCCTTCACCCCAAACAGAAACTCTGTACCAGTAAAACGTTAACTCCCCATTTCCCTACCCCCACCCCTGGCCCCTGGCAACTTGTATTCTAGTGTCTTACTCTATGAATTTGTGTATTCTAATTATTTCATAGCAGTGAATGAATATCATACAATATTTGTCCTTTGGGGGTCTGGCTTATTTCACTCAACATGATGTCTTCAAGGTTTATCCATGTTGTAGCATGTGTCAGAACTTCATTCCTTTTTACATCTAAATAATATTCTATTTTGCATATATGCCACATTTTGTTTATCCGTTCATCGGTTGATGGACACTTGAGTTGCTTCCATCTTTCGGCAATTGTGAATAATGCTGCTATGAACATCAGTGTGAAAATATCTGTCTGAGTCCTTATTTTCAATTCTGTGGGGTATATGCCCAGAAGTGGGATTGCTGGATAATATGGTAATTCTATACTTTCTGAGGAACTGCCAAACTGTTTTCCACAGTGGCTGCACAATTTTATATTCCCACCAACAGTGAACCAAGTGTTCCTATTTCTCCACATCCTCTGTAACACTTGTTATTTTTCTGTTTTTTAATAGTAACCATTCTCCTGGGTATGAAATGGCATCTCATTATGGTTTTGATTTGCATTTCCCTGATGACTAATGATATTGAGCATCTTTTCATGTGCTTCTTGGCCATTTATATATCTTCTTTAGAGAAATATCTATTCAGGTCTTTTGCCCATTTTAAAAATTGGGATGATCTTCTTTTTGTTGTTGAGTTGTAGGATTTCATTATATATTCTGGATGTTAAACCCTTATCAGGGTTTATGGTTTGCAAATATTTTCTCCCATTCTATAGATTGTCTTTTTACTCTCATTGATAAAGCCCTTTGATACATAAAAAGTTTTTGTTTCTTTCTTTGATGAGGTTCCATTTATCTATTTTTTTATTTTGTTGCTTGTGTTTTTGGTGTAAAGTCTAAGGAACCATTGCCTAGCACAAGGTCCTGAAGGTGCTTCCCTATATTTTCTTCTAGGAGTTTCATAGTGTTGGTTCTTATGTTAAGTTCTTTGATCCATTTTGAATTAAATTTTTATATCGTATGAGATAGGGGCCTGCCTTCATTGTCCTGCATATGGATCTCCAGTTTTCCCAGCACCATTTATTGAAGAGAACATTCTTTCCCAATGGAGAGGACTTGGCAGCCTTGTCAAAAATCAATTGGCCATAGATGTGAGGGTTTGTTTCTGAACTCTTAATTCAATTCCTTTGGTCTCTATGTCTGTCCTTGTGCCTGTACCTGCTAATTGATTACTGTATCTTTGTAATACATTTTAAAATGGAACATGTGAGTCCTCTAACTTTGTTCTTTCTTTTCAAGATGGTTTTGGCTATTCAAGGTCCCTTACCCTTCCATATAAGTTTGATGATTGGCCTTTCCATTTCTGCAAAGAAGGCTGGTAGAGTTTCGGTTGGGATTGCATTGAATCTGTAAATCACTTTTGGGTAGAATTGAATTCTGAACACCATTTAGTTTTCCAATCCGTGAACACAGAATGCCAATATAGTCTGGTTTTGATTAATAGTTAATTTTCTACTTTGTGGATTATTATTTTATTTTTTCTGCCATTGATCTTTTAGCCATATCGTGGATCATTAGCACCTCCCTCAGAGAGGAGGGCGCAGGGCAAACTGAATACGTGCATTTTTCTATTGTGCTTCCTGATATTCCTACCTTGGGAAAAGTTCAGTAACAAAGAAGTTTAACATTATTGACTAAAATGGAGGTGTCATTCAAATTAGTCCTGTAAGCCAAGGTTAGAAAACTCAGACATCCACAGGAGCCCAACAAGTAAGGTAAATGAGTTCTTGGGTTGCTCACTGATGGGCGCGGTGATAAACCTGGATACAACATGCTTCCTCTGAAAGGATGCAATATTTTACCTTAAACAACATGCCTGATGGCTGAATCAGGCCCACAGGCTGCCCGTTTGCAATATCCGCACTGTTATCAAAGATGTATATGCTTAGATGTCACAAAAATATTGCTGCTGAAATATATAATATTGTTTCACTCTCATATATTAATATAGTTATAAGCTAGTCAACATGAACACCAAACAAGGACTAAAAGAAGAACTTTAACCACACCGTGAAGCACAGAGTTAGTGGTTGAACAGCTGGACCACCCTGGTTCATAATAATTTGTAGGGAAGGAGCTCTTTTAATCTAAATCCCATCTTAAGCCTGAAGTAAAATAACTCTCCTGAGCGTGTGTGCATGGCCTATCCTACAGAGCCAATAACAATTTTTTTATTAATAAAAATGGTTTTTGAAAACAAAGAGAGCAATCTGTCAAATGGGAATCTACAGTCACAATAGATGAGCTTCTGTTACTTTATAGTAGAATAAATTGCTGGAACAAATTTCAAATAATTTCACATATTTATTGGGAGTGGTTAGTGAGATAAGATTACTGTTGATTTGTATGCAGCGATGTTTCTTTATGGTGCATATATTTATACTTCTATCCTAACTGGTTTTGCTCACTCTTTTCAGGGAAAATTTCATGGAAATCCAATGCACGTAGCTGTGGTTATTTCAAATTGTTTAAGGGAAGAAAGGAGAATATTGGCTGCAGCCAACATGCCTGTCCAGGTAATATTTCTGAAATCTGTGATCCCAGGACTGCAATAACAAGGTCCACACACCGGGTGGCTTGGCTGGAAACAACAGAAATTTATTGTCTTTCAGTAGTGGAGGCTAGAAATCCTAAATCAGTGTCTTGGCAGGCATGCTTTCTCTGAAGTCTGCAGGAAGAATCTGTTCCATGCCTCTCTCTGCTGGTTGCTGGCTGAGGCTGGTCAGCAATCCATGGTGTGCGCTCTTCTTGTCTGTCTGTCTGTCTATGGCTGATTTCCTCTTCTTATAAAGTCACCAGTCACATGGGATGAAGGGGCCACACCTACTCCAGTATGACCTCTTTTTAACTCGCCTAATTCCATCTGTAACAACCCTATTTCCAAATAAGGTCACATCCTGAGGCACTGGGGACTAGGACAGCATATCTTATGGGGGTATGCAGTCCAATCCATCACACACCTTGAATTTAATTTTAATTTAAGAAGCAATAGAATTTCTTATCTTTTTCTGAACCAGCTTCTATCTACGTTAATGTGCCACCATCCTTTCAGTCCCTTGGAATCATAGCCTTCGGGCTATCTTTGACTTGTTCCTTGTCTCTGCCTCCATATTGAGATAAATATCAAGACTTTCCAGTGTTTATTGCTAAAAGTCTGTTTTATCTATGCCTTCTTTTCTGTTACTGTGACCATGCTTTTGTGCAGTGTCTAACCACCTCCTGGCTGGGTTCCTAACTACCATTGGGACTCTGTGTCCTTCAGAACATTTATTCTCAAGACCAGTCTTGCTCAAAATTCTTCTGTAGTTCCCTATTTCCTACCCCACCATCAAAACTACAGCACAAGCAGGAACTTTGTCTTACAGACCCCATAAATAGTTACTTGTTGGTTGCTTAAATATATTTTGCTCTGCTATATTTTTTATTATATTTTATCCCAACATTCTAAATGAATTTAGAGTTCCCATCAAAAAAAATGAGCTACCAATGAAGTCCTTAAGGAATAGTTTTTCAGTTAATCTTCTGAAAAAGGAAAGAGTATAAATAATCAATTTTCCAAATTACGTGCTCTATAAGTTAGTACATCATACCACTATATTTATTTTTGAAGTTCTAAGGAAAATATTTTGTCAACTTTTTAAAATTCTTGGTTTAGTTATCAATAGATTATGATTGATTTTAAAGAAGTATAAAGTTTTAACAATTTACCTTTCTTGTCCCCTTTTTTACCCTTCTTGTTTTGAGGGGAAGAAGAGGGATGATATAGTTTTACTTAATTTAAAATATAAAATATAAGAAGTTTCTAAAGTAAATATAGTTTGACTCAGTGTTTTGGGGGTAAAATTAATGGGCTATTACTAATATATGATAAACTAAAAATTCCTTTCTTAGCTATCCCTTCTCATCTCTAGTGCATTAGTGTGTGTGTGTGTGTATGTGTGTGTGTGTGGTCTCCAAGTGTCAAATAGTCAAATCAAAACATTTGTTTATTTATGAGTACATGCCCATCAAAGCCACCTTGAAAATAATCAGCCAGTACCACAGGCTAACACAAAAGAAGCACTGGTTTTTAAATTTCCAGTAGGTAGACAAATAATGGAGGCTGTAACAAAAGAGGGAGCAAATGTAGTCTTGGGGAATTTTAGAAGGGCTTTACCAGACTTAAGAATGTGGTGAACCTAAAGGAATACTTGATGGGAGTCAGGGAAACAGGTTACATCACTGGTTTGCTGTGAATCTTACCCATCAATCTTCTAACCATGACTTCTCACCCCTAACTGTAAGGTGAAGAGGTTGTTACATCTCTAACGCTCATCTCTGTAAATCCATGTAACTATATTTCTAATGAGTACACTCAATATTGGATTATTAGAGTTGCCAAGAAATAGTGCTTGGAGAAGCTGATAAGCTTTTGTGCTTAACTAGCTAACATTTTTACATTTTCTTTAGTAAATTCCCTTTTGTTCTAGTGTAAAAATAAATCCCATCAGATTCAACATCCCCAGTTCTAAATTTGAGTCCAAATTAATGTTGTTTTCACTATACTAATTTTTAAATGACATGTACTAGTTTTATATTGTTATAGAATATTAGTAATTTTTTTAAATCATAAAACAATGTAATCCCTCTATTCAGAAATAACAAACTGATAAATTGTGTGTGTGTTCTTCCAATCATATGTACTTAAGTATTCTTGCCTGTACATATATCCATATATTTCCAAATATATATACCTATATACATATATGGACAATTGAGATCATAAAAATATACTGTTTTTGTAATCTTATCTATCCTTTAGCAATTTAACTCTGCTTACATGTCATTAAATATTCTTCCACAGCATGATTTTTAATGGCTGTAGAGTAATCCATACCATATTGATCCAAACCTCAGTTCAAACTTACTCTCATATACTGCATCCATCATAGACCTGTTTTATCAACATCAATAAACTTTCAAGACATTCTTTTTCCAGGGACCCTTGGAGAAATCCTTACAAAGTTCATCAGTTTCAGAAAGACAGAGGAATGTGGAGCACAAAGTGGCTGCCATTAAAAACAGTGTGCAGGTGAGTGAACTTATAGCTGCGAAGGGTCCCAACTGTGCATCTTTCTCCTATGTGCCCAAGTTAGAATGTACAGAAATCACAGGGAAATTTGCAATTATCTCTCATCCAGTATATTCATAAGTGAGAAGATTTTTTGTGGCATGTTTTAAACTACAATGCCAATTTCTCTGATGTAGGGCTTGTTTTAGTTTCTCAATTGCTAAAATTAATACCACACAATGGGTTGGCTTAACAACAGGAATTTATGGGCTTGCGGTTTCAGATCCTGGGGTCGTATCTTCTGGCTGGTCTGCAATCGTTGGGACTCCTTGACTTTTCTGTCACATGGCAATGCATGTAGCAGCATCTTCCTTCTCTTCTGGGTTCTGTTGACTTCCAGCTCCCTATTGCTTCCCTTTCTGTGTCCAATTTCCTTTGCTTAAAAGGACTTCAGCCGTATTGGGTTGAGGCCCACCCTCATTCAGTTTAGGTATACCTCAACTCATAACATCTCCAAAGGTTCCATCTATAAATGGGTCCACACCCACAGGACTAGGGATTGGGACCTGAATATGCCTTTCGTGGAAGACGTAATTCAAGCCCCACCAGAGCTATTCAGGTTGTCTATTTCTCCTTTTTCATTTTATTTATTTTTTATTGCAGTAATATAGACATAATACAGAATTTCCCATCTTAACCATTCTGAAGTGTATGCTTCAGTGGACTCGTTTATAATGTCATTGCTGTGTACCATCACCACCAGCCATTACCAAGACTTTTCGTGACTCTAAACAGCAACTCTATACCTATTTAGCAATTCCCCATTCTCTCCTCCTGCTGGCCCCTGGTAACCCTGAATCTACTCTTTGTCTCTATTGACCTATTTATTTTAGATATTTTATAAGTGGAATCATACAATATTTGTCCTTGTGCATCTGGCTTATTTCACGACAACACAATGCTTTCAAAGTTCATCTGTGTTATTGTATGTATCACAACTACATTCCTTTTTACAGCAGAATAATACTACATTGTATGAGCTTTGGCAATTTTTTTCAAGAGATTTGTCCGTTTCACCTAAGTTGTCTTTTCATCAGCAAAAGTTCATAATATTCCTTAATTACCTTTTTAACGTCTATAGAATCTGTAGTGAGGTAGCTATCACATTCAACTTTTCTTATTTGCATTTTCTCTTTATTATTCATGATCAGTCTGGCTAGAGGTTTATCAATTTGTTTGATCTAGAGAAGATTTCGTAAATGAGACCAACTTTCCTTTATTTTGTATATAAAATAGAATGCTAATTTTCTTTTCCAAAACTTAAATAGCATTCATTTCCTTGTTTTTACAAAAATAATAATTCTCTAAAATTAAATAAACTGTAGATGTTTAAGGGCAAACTGATCCTTATTTCTGAGCATTTATTTTCAGACTTCTGATTTAGTCATCCTCCATAGCAAGTAAAGCATGCAAGCAAATGTCGGTGCTTACACCGAATCAGGTTCTCGGATCCATGCAGGACAAAACACCTCGGCACACTACAATGTTCAAACCAAGAGCTCCACACATGTAAACTCAGGAGATGATTCCTTTATTATAGTAAGAATACTTAAACATATTAATTAAATATGCAGATGGGTTTTGTGTCCAGGACAAATTCTTTTTTAATTCCTGAGATATATGGTGTAGTTGAGGCCTACCTTTTGACACCCCAGCCAGTTCCCCTTGCCAGACCAGCTGTTGCCAGCTGCCTGCAGACAATCACCGAGTGGCAGGGGCGTAAAAAAGGCCAGACCTTTGTCTCAAGGGAGGTTTAACTCTGTGGTGCAGGTCATGCTCCAGAGCTCCTTGTGGGATCAGACAAAAGCTAGCTAAGACCACATCCTTGCTCAGTTCCTTCTGCCTATCCCCCTCCCTGCTTGTCCTTTCTCCTGAGAGCACCCCTTCAATAAGTCATGTGCTCGTGATTGCTGTGCCAGGCTCTGATTCCAGGAAACCTGACCTGATATAGATGCAAAAACCATGCCTTTTGATCAGTGCACTTTCTCCACTGACATCGTCGTGGCCCTTCTGAAAGGATTCTCACCCCATTGAGAGAACTCTCGAAGTTACAGCTGGGCATTCACATTTTGCAATTACTGATTAAAATATCTGAAAGCCTTTTAATAACTTACTCTACCACTGACTTTTTAAGGTTATGGCATTAGTTTAATGTATGCTTTTTTGTACAAAAAAAGATTCAGTAAGATATCACCTTCTTTTAACTTTTAATTAATTTTTATCTCAGAAGATGAAACCCCTGTATATTTCTGCTTTAAAATGATTTTATTTTATTTTATTATGCATATGGGTTCTCTGCCTTCTAAGAGCTCATAGCTCTCCACAGATCTTTGCTCTTCAGAAACTTAATATTTTAAGGGAAATGCTACAAGTGATATTATGGTGTCATGAAAAGAAAGAACAAAGGCTTTGAAGCTAACTTAGTCTGAGTTGGAATTCTAAATGACTTCAAGCTTCAGTTTCTTCATGTGAAAAATGAAATAATTTACTCTGCAGGTTACTGAAAGGACAATGCAAGTATAAGTTGCTGGCATAGCACAGTTACTCAAAAATTGGTAGCTGTTATTATTATGGGTGGGTAGACAATATACTTTGTAGTCAATAGTTGCTACTTCTTTTATTTTCTAAGGTTTATAAACATCAAGAGAACTTTTTAGAGAATGACTCAGAGACAACGGAAGATAACAAGAAGAAATGAAGAGAGTAGTCAGAGTTAGTGTACATTAAGTATGTACTCAGTACCAGGCACTGTTTTAAGCAGTTTAATTTGTCTTATGTGATCCTTAAAACAACATTTTATGAGATACTATACTGTTGTTACCTGCTCCTCCCCCTCCTGCTTCATCCCATTTTACAGATGGAGAAGCTGAAATGCAAGGATATTTGTTCAAGTTTACAGAGACAGTAAATTGCAGACTTGGGATACAAATTCAAACTATTTGACCCCATATTTGATCACTTTCTTTTCTTTTTTTTGTTAATTGGATGACATATTTTATTTTCTTTACCAAATATTAATATATAGCTATAAAGAGGTCAGCTTTACCCAGTGTGAATAACTTTCAAATATATTCAAAGCAAAGACAAATTTATAGAAGCAGAACCCATATTTGCTACATTTGATAGAGACTTCATTTCATAGCACAAACACAACAAAAGCTGTAATGTCTGACATTTTTATTTCTTACCATGTGTTGGGCAGTATTCTAAAAGATGTCACTCATTTTATCCTTACAACAATGTCATGAGATAGGTACAATCAGTATTCCCAATTTAGAGAGAGGACGACTGAGAATAGAGATGTTATCTAATTCTCCTGAGGGTGAGGATTTGTACCTAAGTAGTCTGAGTGCAGAGAGGAAGCTGTGATACTTTTCTTAGTCAATAATTTAGCTGTTTAAACTTTGGAATTCGAAGAGAAAGAGATGCTGTGGAAAGGAGTATGTTTCCTCAAAGATTTCTTGGAATAGGTAGGCAGACGGAAAGCTCGGGTTTCTAAGATGAGAGTAGTCTGAAATCCAAGAAGCAGGGGCCTAGTTTTGGTTGAGGGTGGAGGTTAGTGCCCAGCTGCCAGGCTTCATGTCAGACTATCTCCAGAAGCAACGTGACCTCAGGCAAGTAAGTTATTTCATATCATAAGCCTCTATTTCTTCATCTGTAAAAGCAAAAATTCCTACTTCCTAGGAATTTTTCAAGGATTAAATGAGATAATCTATGAAAAGCTTTTAGCCCAGACCTTGACACTTAATACCTGTTATGTCTGAGCAGAAAAACATCATCAGTTTTGGAGAATAGTAAGGTAAAATCTCAAAGGCAGAAACAGACAAGACAGAGGAAGCATAGATTTTTTTTTCCAAAGAGGTTAAGAGACAAAAAATTGTTTAAACTGAATTGTCATAAACTCCAGCAGATTAGAATGGACACTCCAAGTGAAAGGAGATAATTTTAGTACATTAATATAAAGTTGTATGGAACTAAGAGGGAAAACATGTTCATATTTTCAGGTAAAAAAAGACTGCATTAGTAACATTTGGAACTAATTGAAAAATGAGAGGTAAAATGCTGAACTACTTCCAGGCAGGAAGAGTAAATAGTTGGAAGAGCAAATTTAATCTGGTTCTTCTAGCATTAGCTAACTTTCATATACTTAGCTTTTCAGAAATGTAGGTTCAAAATAGTTAGTCTTTGGATGCTCTTGGAGATTGGAAGTGCCAAACACTGGAATTTTAAATACTTGTGATGCTGTTTCATTGACATGCTTATTTGTAACATGTAATTAATTGTGTTTTCTTTTATAAAAAGATGACAGAACAAGACACCAAATACTTAGAAGACCTGCAAGATGAATTTGACTACAGGTATAAAACAATTCAGACAATGGGTAAGTTTTGTTTTATCATAATCACATAGGGACATAAAAGCAACATGATTAGGGTTTCTTCTTTATTGGTGTAATCGATAAATAAATTTGATTAACTTTTTTTTTGGAGATTGCTTGTGGGAAAGGAATATTTTATTCATTTAGCACTCTCTCTCTCCCCCTTCTTCCTTAAATTTTTTAATCAATTCAAAGCAAATTAACAACCTATGAGACATGCACACCTCATCATGCATCTCCAAAAAAATAACATTATGCTATAGAATCAAAATACCATTACCACAACTGACAAAAGTAAAAATAATTGCTTTAAATTATCAGGGAATTACTGACATCATTCCTTGGTGAGTTGTTTGTTGTTTTTTTTAATATTTTTTCACATTATAAAGTTAAAATGTGCTTCATAGTAGAAAATTCAGAAAATAAAAAGCATTAAAAAATTTAAATCATTCAAAACCCCAGTATCCACAGATAAACCCAGTCAAAATGTTAGTTGTATTTCTTTCCAGTCTTTTCCCTGTATGTTTAAATGCATATTTTTTTCACAAAATTGAGATTATTTTGTATATAGCTTTGTGTATATTTTTAATTAAAGTTTTATTCTTAAATATCTCCCCATATCATAAAAGTCTTCAGAAACATAATTTTATAAATGTTAAGATGTAAGGATGCTGCAATTTATTTGACTGTCTTCTGTGGTTAAACATTGAAGTTGTTTACAATTAGATGTTTTTTAAGAAATGAAGGGAGATAAAGAGAATATTTTCAAGATCTATGATTTACAAGTAATGATGGAGTGATGGTTTAAAGTGTGAGGCAATTAGTGGGACAACTGGTGAAATTTGAATTAGGTATTGCTAGTTAATAGGATTGTACCAGTGTTAATTTATTGGTTTTGATAATTGTACTATGTTGTGTAAGATATTAACCTTAAGGGAATCTTGGTGAAGGGTATAGGGGAACTCTCTACTATTTTTGCAACTTTCCTTAATTCTAAAATTATTTCTAAATAATTTTAAAAGTAAATCAGATACAAACCATTCATTTTGGAATACAAAAATCATCTTGTCAGCTTAAAATGCATCTTGAAGGAAGTATGGAGGATTGTGATCAAATGTTTAGTTTTCAATTAAGATTAAAAGGGTTGATACTACACAATGGTTTTTCCCTGGCACAGGTGACAGCTGAGGTGTTTTGTGTTCTTCTCTTGGGATCTTCAAGATGCCTTGACCCTCTATAAAATGTTATACAAAATATTTATGATTGGCTGTACATACAAATTTTCCCGTTCAAAAAGTAATGACACAAACATGGGTTCCATCAGATCATCAAAGGGGTCCATAATTCTAAAAAGGTTTAGAACAAATGTATATTTAATCAAGCATTACAGTTCATTAAAGGCAGCTTTAACCCAAATGTCATATAAAAATTACCAACTTTCAGAATTCAAACATAACAAAATACGCTAAACCATAAAACTATTTTGAACTTAATATATTATGATCTGAGTCCCTTTAATATCTTTCAGTGCTTCGTGTACATTATGAAGAATGAAAATCATTTTATCACTTAAATCAACAAATATTTATTTACCTTGTCCCACCTTGCTATAAGTGAAATGAAAGATACATGGGAAACAAGTTGTATCCTTACTGGTGAAGACTGGAAAGTATTAGCTAATAAATTTTCAAGGTGATAAAATGCTACATAAGGAAGATTTTGCTACTAATGGGATTTAGAAGTTAATGGATTTTGAAATTATTACAACCAGGGATGAGTTCCCAGAAATTAATGCTATTTTGTCAGGAAATTCACCAGACCATTGTCCAGGGGCCTCCTTTTTCCACAATTTCACAAGTCAGGTCAGCAGTCCCTACCCTCGTTTTTCATAGACAGGAGTGGTTGCTATGAACAATCATTTACTATCTAACAATGAAATGTAACATCAAATTAAATAATATAATGTTTGTATATTGCATATCTCTTCACTTAAGAAGATAAATCAGGTTTTATTTCAGTCAGATATTTTTCTTAAGTTAATTTGCAACTCCTTTCCATTCCCTTAGATTTACCAGGGCATTAGCCCATTTTGCAAAGAAAAGGGGGAAAGCAAAGGATTTAGTCCTTATTAGATCATGAGAGTATGTGAATAAAACTATAACTCTACAAGGCACTTTCCCAAAACTCCTGGGTAAAAAATGGAGCAGACCCCTTGAGGAGCCTGTGGAGAATGCAGGGGTATTCGCCTACCCCACCTCCATGGTTGCTAACATGACCACAGAGATAGGGGACTGGTGGTTTGATGGGTTGAGCCCTCTACCATAAGTTTTACCCTTGGGAAGACGGTTGCTACAAAGGAGAGGCTAGGCCTCCCTGTATTTGTGCCTAAGAGTCTCCTCCTGAATGCCTCTTTGTTGCTCAGATGTGGCCCTGTCTCTCTGGCTAAGCCAACTTGAAAGGTGAAATCACTGCCCTCCCCCCACGTGGGATCAGACACCCAGGGAAGTGAATCTCCCTGGCAACGTGGAATATGACTCCCGGGGAGGAATGTAGACCCGGCATCGTGGGATGGAGAACATCTTCTTGACCAAAAGGGGGATGTGAAAGGAAATGAAATAAGCTTCAGTGGCAGAGAGATTCCAAAACGAGCCGAGAGATCACTCTGGTGGGCACTCTTACGCACACTTTAGACAACCTTTTTTAGGTTCTAAAGAATTGGGGTAGCTGGTGGTGGATACCTGAAACTATTAAACTACAACCCAGAACCCATGAATCTCGAAGACAGTTGTATAAAAATGTAGCTTATGAGGGGTGACAGTGGGATTGGGAATGCCATAAGGACCAAACTCCACTTTGTCTAGTTTATGGATGGATGTGTAGAAAAGTAGGGGAAGCAAACAAACAGACAAAGGTACCCAGTGTTCTTTTTTACTTCAATTGCTCTTTTTCACTCTAATTATTATTCTTGTTATTTTTGTGTGTGTGCTAATGAAGGTGTCAGGGATTGATTTAGGTGATGAATGTACAACTATGTAATGGTACTGTAAACAATCGAAAGTACAATTTGTTTTGTATGACTGCGTGGTATGTGAATATATCTCAATAAAATGATGATTAAAAAAAAAAAAAAAAATGGAGCAGAGCGTGGAAGGTAAAGACAGAAGGAGTCCCGTACGACTTAATTATGGGCACAAAGGGGTTCCCCACACTTTCTGACTTGTCCCAAGCAACCAAGGTTGTTATTAAAGTAGGATGGTCTTCCTTCATGGTCTGTAAGATAAAGAGCTCCTCTCTGGCACACTTGGATGCAGTGCTTCCTGGCAAAATAAGCAGACAAGGACTAATTCCCAGCTCCCTTCCAGGGGCCCCTTTCGGTCCTTGCCCCATTAGGCCCCCACTCCTGTCCCAGGCTGGTTTAGGATGGCAGAGTGCAGCAGCCTTGGCCTTCAGGGGCACAGAAGCTTTGCCTTGGAGGGGACTCTAGATCTGATCTGTTTTCCTTTGCAGATCAGGGAGACAAGAACAGTGCCCTGCTGAACCAGGAAGTTTTGACACTTCAAGAGATGCTAAACAGCCTCGACTTCAAGAGAAAGGTTTGTGAGGAATTTGGTTGCCCTTTTGCCTATTGCTCTCCTTTTCCTAAACCTAGTCCTACTGAAAAGAATCAAGTTCTTGGATTTTATCAATTCCATTTACCCTGTTTCTAAGAGAAGTACCATGCTGTTTGCCATGCTCCTCTTCCTAAGTTTACAGAACTGCCCTCTCTAGAATCTATTCAGTTTGCTTATATGGTACATTTACTGTACATTGTCATTTACTGTACATTTTATTTATCACTATTTCAGTAAGAGCTATTTTAGTTTCTGTACTTAATATGAGGAGATAGGTTCTACTACACATGTATAATTAAAATATTACTTGATAAACACTCAAATTTTATTGGAAAAATTAGTGCTCCAGTTTCTACTCTGAAAAATAGCATTCTGCCAAATAATTTTTCAAATTTCAGGATGATTCAATGGCAAGTGAACATGTTCAATGTAACCTCCCTCCAAGAAGGGGGAAAGATTTTGGTCAATGAAGTATTTTAAAGAAGGAAAAACATTGCTAATTCATTTTACTATTTCTCCTTGAAAGTAAATGCAATTGAAATTTAACCAGAGTCATGGATAAATCAATATTTCATTTCTAAAAGTTCATCTCCATTTTTTTTGTTTAGGAATTTGTATGAGTAAAAAGAAATGTGTAATTTATTTTCACCCTAAATTAATCATAAACTTCAACAGTTATATATCATATTTTATGTATGCAAATAGTTGATCCAAGATAAAACTTAATGCATTTTGCATAATAAATTTACACCATACATTTTATGTGTGCCATCTTATTCTACTTAGAAATAGGATTTTAGAGAGAGAAGGAACCTAGAAATAATTCAGTCCATTCACCTGATTATATGGATGAGAAGATCAAATCCCAGCAAGGTTAAATGGTTTGTCCAAATACATGCAACTAGTGGCAAAATCAAGGCAAGAATTCACATCTTTTAATTCTTATCCCTTTGATAGTTATATGTCACTGTGCCTCCGACATCCCAGATAAAATCCTAATAAAAAATCAATCCATAAAGGCTCAAATTTAGTCGAAGTACATTTAAAAATAAATGTATGAACATAATGATAAGAATATAAATTAAATTTATACACATCCTTTTAAAAAACGGACATAACGTTTTAAGACTTACAGAATTCAATACTGTTGTCACAGGGTTACAAATTCAGCATGTTTATACTAAAGATACTATGACAGTGTTAAACAGTGGCCGTGTTTTTTGCTCAGGACATTATTTAATTGCAATAATTTAATTGTTTGAAAAGGCAGTGCTATGGTAAACTGAGGCTAATATTTGATAAAAATTTCAACCAAGCCTTTATCCCAAATTGTTTTACAGTTGTCAGACAAATTGTTTTACAGTTGAATTGTAGGTGACTTCTGGTTGCTTCTCATGAAAATCTTCTCAGTCATCACCATTTCTTTTAGGAAGCCCTCAGTAAGATGACACAAATAGTAAATGAAACAGACTTGTTAATGAACAACATGCTAATAGAAGAGCTGCAAGACTGGAAGAGGCGGCAGCAAATCGCCTGCATCGGAGGTCCACTCCATAATGGGCTCGACCAGCTTCAGAACTGGTAAAACGAATTGACTTTAGTTTCTAGTGAAAACCACAGGAAGTACAAAACTTCGATGTCACTCAGCCAGAGAACTGCAGGCTTAAACCAGAACTCAATTCATTCAGCTTATTGATGGTTTATTAGTAGCTGGGAACTCTCGAGTTGAAAACAAACAAATGTAGTAGTATAACTGTTTTAATTTTTATTCCTTTGCTGGGGGGGGGGATGAAGCACCCATAGAATGCAGAAGAATTGCTTGATTTTCACATGTAAGTTGTAAACCTTAAAAGACTCAGACTAGTTTTTGAAACCAACAATTACACTTTCTTTAAGGACATGATGAAGTTCTAGCTTCAAAAGCTTAAAGAAAGATACCTCAGTTTTTATATGTGTATCTTAAGATATCAAAGTTAAATATTGGTTTTGTGTTTTCAACACAGTGATTTATTCTTTAATTTAAGTGAAAAAGCTCAAATGTTTAATACAATACGGCATCCTCTGTATATGTATACATATATTCAAATGTTAATACATACTACTCTCCTTTGCACTAGAGGACAAAAATGCAAAAATAACTCTGATTGAAAGAACAATTCGAAAATATAATGAAAAAGAAGAAAAAGTTCAGTTGATATCTGATATTATATTCTAAAAGTGCAATTTAATACAATAGAAATATGTAGTAAGTCAGTTGTGTTCACTAAAAGCTCTGCCCTGTCAGGCTTACTTCTTAAGAGAAACAAGGCATTGAACTCATTTTAAAGCATATTGATTGTCCTTCAGGAAATACTTGGATTCTCTAAACTCCTTTTACTCTATTGTTGTGAAAACAAAATAAACAACAAAGGGGACAATAAAGAACTTAGTGGATAATGGTACTCATACCAAAAATCAGCACCTAACTGCTACATGGATTTGACAGCTCTTTCCACAATGCAATGTGGGGAATAAGCTGTAAGCAAAAACAGCTGCTGTCAGAGCCAGATGGACTTCTCAAGTCCAGTGAGACCTTCTGCCTTCTCTGTAGCTGGAGGCCCCCCCTGGGTGTCTATTTCAATCTCCCTTTTCCCTAGATTTCTGTCCCCTGCTACCACTTCCATTTCAGAGATGAGATCACCACATAGTAAGTAAAACTCCAAGCAGATTCCAGGAGCAAGCATTTCTAAATATACTTTCTCTGGAGAAATTTCTTGATAATTTTTGGCTAATATACTTAGGGCTTTTAAAAACATATATTGGAGTAGGAACAGTTTCATATTTTTGTTTTCTTCAGTGTTCTTATAGATAATGTTCTTCATATCATGTATTTTAGTTTTAAAATTTTTCTTTCTTTGAGACAAAGGGCAATTAAAAAGGTTTCAGTTGCAGGTGTTGACAAAATTTTCATGTGATTTCTTATCTATAACTGAAGATATAAATTAGAAAACATTTAACATATATCATGCATATTAGAGAAAAGGTGGATTAGGAAAATAAAAATAAACTTTAACCTTAATGGAATTGATTAACTTAATTAACTTAACACTTAATTTCATGTTTGTTAAATATGGTCAAGTACTTATTAAGATGGTCAACTGTTAAGTGCAAAACTATCTCCAATCTTCATTTGCTATTCAATAGCTTTACACTGTTGGCAGAAAGTCTTTTCCAACTCAGAAGGCAATTGGAGAAATTAGAGGAGCAATCTACCAAAATGACCTATGAGGGTGACCCCATCCCACTGCAAAGAACACCCCTGCTAGAAAGAGCCACCTTCTTGATCTACAACCTTTTCCGGAAGTAAGTGAGGTGTTTTCATCCTCAAGCTTCATGGCATCTCAGTCCTGAGGTACCATGAGGACACGCTGCCTGGGGTTTTTGTGTCTAGGTGAAGGAGCAGCAGGGATATGTTACACAATGACCCTCAGGGTCAAGGAACTAGATCCTCCAGAAAGTCCAGAAACTACATTTCCACTCTTGCTATTTATTCAGCAACACTTCTCCCACGAACTGACTCAGTTTTCCATAAGCAAAGCGATATCACCGCCTACAACTCAGTTTTCACATTTTAGAAAAGAAGATTTCAAGGGTTTCTTCTTAAATGAATATTTCAGAAATGAAGGGTGGAGAACATTTTTACATTTAAAAGCTCATCTAAAGAAAAAATATACTTGTATGTTCTAGAAATCCTAATATTTAGTTCAGAGATGGCATGAAATTAACTTCCTACTTCATATTTAGTCTGATAAAAATGGAATGGGGCTTTTATTCATGATTCAAAATAGAACGATTAAGAATTACTTACTGTTTTAGGCATTTTCCTATCTCATGGCAATTATTTATGAGAGGTAGTTGGTGTGAAAGATTGGAGCTTAACCTGAGGGGGGTGGGTTTAAACCTCTTCTAAGTGAAGAAAATTTGGTCTTTTTGAGAGGACAGCATCCTGTTCCTCTGTGGTTTTCAGTCTATCAATATTTTCATTGTTTTCAAATGACAACTTTTATTTCCTTTTAATGTAGCTCATTTGTGGTTGAACGACAACCATGCATGCCAACTCACCCTCAGAGGCCAATGGTGCTTAAAACCCTCATTCAGTTCACCGTAAAATTAAGGTAGGCAGAATGCATTCTCTTGTTTTCACATGTTGATGGAGCCACAGCCACTATATAATCGAGGCTAATTTCTCTCATTGAGCCAATTGCTCACCTATTCTTTATTGAGCATCTCCTGTGTGCTCAGCACTGGGCTTTGGTAAATACTCGCAGAAGTGTTAAGGTAAGAGCTGTGCTTGTCAGCAGCTTGACAAAGTAGATAAGGAGATGAGGGATATCAGGGTGAAAGTATGCTCCCACGGTATTGGGCAATATAGGATTAGTTGCTGAAAAGGCTGACTTGGGAGAAGGCTGGAGAGATTGGAGAAGGCCTTGCGGTCGCTGAGAGAGACAGGCCTTGAGGGAAGGGGAGGAGGATTGTAGAAGAGTCAGGCAACAGAAATAAATGTTTCCTGGGTCTGTTTTGTAATACTGTGGAGCAGGGAGAGAGGGAATTGAGAAAATAGACCGAAGACAGATTACGGGAGACCTTGAATATCCTATCCAGGGAATATAGAGTATAATGACATATTCTTCCCTAGTGATTACTCAGAAACTGGCTTGTATTTTCCACCCAAATTCTCAACACAATTTTCAGTATATCCTTATTATGTTCCTAATTCGAAGACGCATGACTTTTGTGTTGCTTTGCTTTATCTATTGATCCTTTCCATTAGCATGAGCAACCTAAGCTTGTAGTGTTCCCTATTGACACTTAAGACACTGAGTTCTAACTTTCAAAGATTTCCATTGTGCCTTGTCCCCAAGGCCCAAAGCCATTAGAAACTGAAATTCCAAACGCATGCATTAAGAGGGGGCTATGTCATGTAGAAAGTGGTTTAGGGGTCCTGTGAGAGTCTCTGGTCACATATTGTGGTAAGGGCTCCATTTTTTAAGGGAAGGCATTAGTCCTCAATTTGCATTTCAGAATCCTTAATTAAATTTCTTTCTTTGTGTGAATTTTCTCCAAGACTTAACCAAAAACCAAGGTAGAGAGAGGCAAGGTTCCTTTCTAAAAGTTTAACTCTTTTCTAAAGTTTTTCATTGCTCATCCCCACGTCTCTATATAGCCCAGAAGGTAATAACAATGAAGGGAAATAGGGTGAGAGGTAGCGAACATCCTGCTTTTCCTTGAGACACCCCCATAGATGACATGGTAAACCTAGGACACTCCCTGGGATCAAAAGGAGGATAGCCAGGGATTGCTCAGCAAAGAATTCTGGGTGGAAGAGGTCCCTGCACTGGCACCGCCTCGCGTGCTATTTGAACTGCTTGTCAGGGCATAGACCATTAGTCCCTGATTTGGGGGTTCTGTCCTCCCCCTTCCCTCTGACTATTAGACCACCATCCTTCTCCATACACTATTGCCTGCTGTCTTGAATAGGTTGAATGAATATCTCTAAATCTGGACTGAAACCACAGATAGGACACATCAGAGGCCACAGCTCTGAGCAGCTGGGGAAGCAGAAGAGTAAAGGGGGGGCTGACACCAGAGAAAGGGATTAAGGGAACTGTTACTCTGAACTGCAGTCACTTGATGGTTTGAAGTTAGGACTTTTTTAGTTATGAACATTTTGGCTGAACATTTAGTTTGAACCTAGTGTGTTTAAAGATTACAAATGCATTTGAATTGGGATTTTACGTATCCTGCTATGTAAAAATAGAGGTCTACTCTTCCTCGGTATTTTCTCCATAAACAGTTACCATCAAAACAGTTTTATGAAGCTTACAAGTTATTGCTTTTCATTATATGGGTATAAAATTGAATCATTTTAATAGATTTGCAAATAACTTTTTCCAATATGTATACATTTAGCCCACATTTGGGTTTTGGCCAAAACACACAGCTATTTTTCTGACCTGCCAATATATTATCCAGCACACATCAACTGAAGCAATGTGGAAACATTTTCCAAATGTTTGTAAGAAATGATGTTAAGTGACTGATGTCAACATTAATTAGCAACATGGCAAACTATAGAACAATTGCACATTTTGAAAGCAAACTGACACATGAATGTGGATAATGTAAGTTTGATTTATATGTACATGCCATGAATATATTTAAATCTTCAAATGAAAAAAAAAGGCTTTTAAAAACACTTTACATTTGATCTTTGATTCTTTCTTGATGTCTCTTTCCAGACTACTAATAAAATTGCCAGAGCTAAACTATCAGGTAAAGGTTAAAGCTTCGATTGACAAGTAAGTTTCTAATTTCACTTTGAAATGTGAAATGCCAACTTTTTAAAATTAATTGCCCTTATTTGATAGAATAATTTTGAACTTTTTAATTAATAATAGCAATAAACAATAAAAAATAATTTAATTAAAGTACATATCAATGTACTTTAAATATTTGACTTTAAAATTCAAATAATTTAATAGAACTTCAATGACAACTTAGTTTTAAAAAATTTCCTATAAAAATTTGGAATGAAATTTTATATACTATCCTCTAAAGAGTGTAGAAAGTTATTTTTTTACCGTCTATTAAATTGGTCATTGTAAAGAATCTTCTCATTTTTACAGGAATGTTTCAACTCTAAGGTAAGCCATTTACTTAGTAGAATTTTTTTCGCTGTTCTAGTAAATATATTTGACCAGGGACCATGTAAATAGCTGAGATTTCCTCTCTAGCAATCGGAGATTTGTCCTTTGTGGAACTCATGTCAAAGCCATGTCAATTGAAGAATCTTCCAATGGCAGCCTCTCAGTAGAGTTTCGACATTTGGTGAGTTTGGCAGTAAAATTACACTAACTTTTTTTTCCAAAATCAGACACATCTAAATTCATAGGCCTTATAATTCAGCGCATTTTGTTCTTTATTGCTTCCTATATGCAATCAAGGGCCATACTGAGAAACAAAACATGCATTATTGAAGAATTCAAATGGTAGAAAGAGCACTGAACTTGAAGTCAGAAGGTGTGAGTTCTTAGCAATGTGCTGTAGTGCCTAATTATCATGTAGTAGCTGGTCAATATGTTTTTAATGTTGATGGTAGATATACTCTGTCTTAAAATGGATAGGCATACCTGGTTTTGATTTTCAATCTTCCAAAGGAGTGATAACCAATAAAACACGTCCAGCTAAAAGCACTTCGATTTTAGGAGAATAGTTTGGGGAAATATGATGTTCCTGGGTGTGATTGCTGCACACAAGTTTGCCTTGACATGTCTAGAAAGCTTCTGACTCAGCCCATCCTGTTGCTTCTTGTTTTTACCACTTCCTCTTAACCTAGAGTTCTCTTCCTGCCTTCTTTCTTATGCTTTGTGAGGTCTTAGATTCCTAAAACCCTACTCCTTTTCTTGCCAGAATCATGCAACTTACCTGGTTTATTGACATTTAGGAGGTAACCTAGCCTGTGTGTTTGGGTACCATGGACATCAGCCTTGAAAGATCTACTGCCTAAAAGATGAAATCCAGATTAGAAGAAAGATACCTGCATATACAAGTTACATAGTGCCTGCCACATGCTTCTTTTTGTTTTTATTTAGTCTTCAGTTTTGAAGAGCACTTATTCTTTTTTTCATTGAATCCCTCCCATATGAGGCTGCTAAATAATAAAATGTATTGAGGAGCCTTGTATTTCACAACTTTGTAACGAGCACTCTTTTTGGTAAGGCTCAATTCCTATTCTCAAGGAACTTTCAATAATGGACCAATGTTTGATATTAAGGGGAGCAGCAAGAAGCCCTTAACTTGGAAATGTCATGTGGAAAAGGAAAGACAGGGGACACACCAGAAAGTGATTAAGTCCTTATTCCAACAGGTCTAATGTATAAAACGACAAAACCTTAGTTTTTACTGTGCTTTTGTTGCAAAGCATTTTCACATGTTATCTTTTGCATAATAACTTTAAACACTATTTAATATAAAAGTAAATGTAGATAATCAGAGAAGCAAACTGTTAAAAATTAAACATCTTCTATATTCCCACCACCTCAAGGTAACACTTAACTTCCTTTGCTTTCATTCTTTTTTCTAAAATAGTTATTTTTCTTTTTAAAAGTGAGATCACATTGTACACACTATATAATTTGCTTTCTGCCTTTTTTTTCCATTCAGTAATCTATATCACAAGCATTTGTGTATCAGTAGGTCTTCTGCTATAATGCCATTTGATAGCTTAATGTGCCATGTGGAGACTGCCTCATAGTTCTGCTCCCTGTGCTCTGTGTTAGACTTGATTTTGCAGGGATTGGGAACCATTGTGAATCATCATGCACATATTAGCTCAGATGATGCTTTCCAGATACAAGGGAATACTGAATAGATTTTAGAGGATCCCAATATGGTTTCCTCTTTCCAAAATGTTCACTGAAAAATACTGTCTTAATGATATGCCAATTTGTCTCACTTATCTCAAAGTTTCTAAAGTGACACCGGTGAAACAGGAAGCTATATCACCTTTCAAACTGTTAGAAGACTTCTGGGTCACTGTTCTTAGGAGTCAAAATTGTGACCAAAAAAATCAGTACAATAGATACGACCACTTGCTATTTAACCGGTAATGCTTCTCCATCTAAACACTGTTGTTTTCTTTTACAAAGCAACCTAAGGAAATGAAGTCCAGTGCTGGAAGCAAAGGAAATGAGGTAGGAAACAAGCCTATAATATCTTAGTTTTACAAAGCTCTTAACTGCCTTTTATTTTTTTTCTTATTACAAAAGTAGCTCAACAATTATAGATAGTGTGAGAAATTTTTTTAAAGGAAGAAATAAAAATTGAATATTTTAACACCCTCCAAAGAAAAATGACTACTAATATTATAGTACACATCCATTTCGGTTTATAAATATATACACACGTACATATACATACACATATATACACACATATGCACATATATCACATATATATACATTTTTATGTTAAATACACATATATATCACACATGTATACATATACATTAAAAATACATGATAACCATTGTTTTATAACCTGCTTTTTTCACATAGCAATGTATAGTGAACAGCTTTCCATGACCTTAAACATTCTTATAGAACATGATTTAAAGTGGTTGCACTATATTGCATTTTACATATGTGCCATGATTTCTTTAGTCAGTTCTCCAATAAAATGTCTTAAAATCACTCATTTTAGGCTCAAAAATCATGACACGTCATATGAAAAAATCACAGGTCAAAAACAACCCTATTACTTTGTGGTATTGATTGCCCTGTTCTTGTGTTTAAGCTTTCTATTTCATAGGATAAATTGATTAAAAAAACAAACTGATATGGTCTGAGTGCCTGCATTCAAGCCAGTAATAGACTGATGGAACCCTGGATTGGAAGGGACCTTGGAGAGCATCTGCATAGTTGGCCTAGAAACCAGAACGTCCACTATGCTCTACGTGTTTGGAATTTAGAATCCCGGGTTTGAGTCCATGCTCTGACAGTGACAGAAAATGTGATTCTTGACAGATGATCTGATGGAGAACTACTGCAGTTTTTCCCTCTAAGAGACTGGGATAGTAATACCCAACTTTCCCAGCTCAGAGATGCTGCATTTATATAAGACCATCTACGAGAAGCAATTATAAAGCAGCGAGGCTTATTTCTGATGTCATTTGTATGAATTCAATCTTTATAGTCACAGCTCCTATGTGAAAAATGTTTTAATTATTTGGAAGAAAAGCACTTTATAGATTTAACATTCAACTGCTATCAATCTGTCACACCCCACAAAACCACAAAAATTCATACAAAAGGTTTAAAATCCTATCATTTCCCCCCGAAGAATTCTTCATTCCCTTAATCTGTCTTAAAGATCATTTGCCAAATATCATAGCCCTGCAAGAGACAAACTAAGCCTTCTTTCTAGAGCAGAACCTCAGTTTAGGGTAGGGTTGCAAGCAGGGTTCTAAAGCCCAAGTAATCACACTGAATTCTAATAAAACAAATAAGTGGAAGCTATTTCTCCCATCCTGTAGAAACCCATCAAGATTTTCTGAACTTCCTAGGTAAAATATTAGCACATTATAAATACCCATTTTACCAGCTCACTGGAATTTTGGCCAGAGTTGCAACATTTCATTCAGCTTGACATCTCTAAATATGACTAGGTCTGAATAGATTAAGCACAATTCTGACATTTTCTTAAGTAAAACAAGTCAAATGGAATAAATCTAAATATCTCAACCCCTCAGTACATTGTCTTCTTTATGAATGTAAAATCATAATCTTTACTTGGCTTTCCCCAGAGATTGAAATCGAAGTAAATCATCTTCAACTGTAAAATAATCAACCGCCATCTTAATATTATTGATTTTTATTACTTTGAATCTATTTCCACTTATTTTCAGATTAATAGCAAAATCTTGCAGCCAAATCAGAATGATTTTATTTTTTTTTTTTTCTGATTTATTAAATCAGGATAATTTTACTTTAAGCTATTCTTTGAGCTCCCCCTGTTGACAGAATTTTAATATGACTCCTAGGTACATTTAAAAGGAATCACAGGCTGCATAGTTGAAAAGTCACAGAATATGTGAAGTGGGCTCCAGAAGATGAGCCGGGGAATCAGGGGCTCAGCCACCAAGGAGGGGTAACAAGAGGAAATCCAGGAAAGAATGGAGAAAGAAGTGGCCATGACGTGGGCTTTGTAACATCAAAAGTCCAGGGATTGTGGTAACAAAAATGTGAGGAAAACAGGAAGCGAGGACATTATAGCCTCATTTTCAAGCTTCGGAGTTACCATTGCTTATCTGTGAACACCGATGGCAGAAATTCACAACCACATAAGAAATTCTTTAACAAACAAACCGTTGTGTAGCACTTAACTATATACCAGGCACTGTTCTAAGAGCGTCACTAATACTGATTAACGTAACTCTTGGGTCCATGCTGTGAAGTGGGTACTATTAGTGTTATGCTTATTCCACAATTAGGGAAACTGAGGCACAGGGTGGGGTCAGGGCAGTAAGTGGCAGGGCCAAGATTCAAGCCATGGCAGTCTGGCTCTGGTGCCCATGCTTCTGGCTTCTAGGCTCTCCTTCCCTGGAGGGGGCTGAGGGGCTGGCACTCCTCTTTGACCCCCTCCCACCACTCCCACGCCTTTCATTTGCAGGGATTCCTACGAGGGAGGCAGTTGGGTAGTGCCCCTCTGCTCCAGCTCCGACTGATACTGTTCACATTTGCCTGCCGTCTCAGAAATCCCATAGTACCTCTCACAAGAATTATTTGAAAGTTTAGAAAGACTTTAAAATCACGTTTCCTCAGAAAATGTTGCCAACCTCTCCCTTATCTGCCGGGTTTCCTTTTGCATTTCTCGTGTGCCTCGGTGGGGCAGTGGGAACAGCAGTGTGTTGGGCTCTGCCTCTTCTAGGCAGTGTGACCTTGCACAAGCCACGTAAACTCCCAATTTCCTTACCTATGAACAGGATAGTGTTAATTGACACTTTATGGGATGATTGTGAGGATCAAATGGGCTGGGGTGTGAGAGGCCCCTGTGCTGCTCTGTGCTGCACTGTGTGCGCGATGTGTTTGCTGTGGTTCTTACTGACCAGCCGTCCATCACGCCCACTCCACAAAGAGCAGGTATTTACCAGGTGAGCAAACTGGACTCTACAGGTGGTACCTGAGCTCAGGCAAACTGCTTACCCTCATCCTTCTCTGCCCACCCGCCAAGTGCTCAGTTGGAGACATGCCCCATTTCAAGGGTCCCTGAGCACTTCCCTCCTAGGTCCCTGAAACTTCAGCCCAACATTTATGTGTGTCCCTTTGTGGGATTTCACATCTCCTGTTCTTAACCACCCTGCCACACACAGACACACAACTTTGTTTTTGTGGTTCTGAGAGCTTGGATGGGATAGATTTTAAATGATCAAAAACATACCAAGATGTCATGAATGAGCAGATTCCTAAAGGTGGCTATTCCAAACCTCCTTAGAAAGGCAGCACCCTGTGGTTATTTGACTCTAGGGTTGTTTGAGAACAGATGACTTGCCAGAATGTACAGGGGCTCCTGGCTCCAGGGATGGGTGTGGGGAGGACATGGCACCAGGCCCTTCCTGTTTCCAGAAGGTCCAGAGAGAAGAAAGAGGTGTCTCAGGAGCTTCCTCTGGATGGGGCTTGAGGGGAGGGGGAGATCTGGATCCCCAACCCCTGTTCCAATCCTGGCAGCTCTATTTTATGTATTTTACATATTGGAACACAGATGGGAAATTTACTTAAGGATGTGTTCCAAAGTGAAAAAACACTTGAAAACCATTGGATAGACCATCTCTGAGGCTCCTTTAGCTAGGGTTCTATAATCCTCAGAAAAGCAAGATAGGACAGGGTCTAAACAGTGTTTTTAATGAATTTTATTTAAGATTTTGCTTTGGAATTTCACAACACCCCTCGAGGAAACTGAAGGGACGTGGTCACAAAGTCAAAGTTGGAAATTACTGTCAACCTTTGTTCTTTCCTTGGAAGAGTCACAGTGAAGAAATGATTCTATCACCTAGCAAGTGGCCAAACTTTGGGGCCATCAGTCTGGGTTCTGTAAAGTAAACATTCCCAGGAAACAACTTTTCCCTGGAGGCCCTTATTTGGCAGGAAGCTGACTAGAGAGTGATTATTGAAATGTGAAAACTGTTGGAATAGGGAAGCTTGAATTTCAGTCTCTTGAGTTTGCTCTTTGTCAGTAGGCTTTAACTGATAAATAACTGCTTTAGCCGCAGACTGAAGTGTTAGGTAATTTTGTTTATGTGGTGGAAAGTCATGAAGCACAAAGACGCTATTAGTAAAGTTTGGATGGCTTGAGTTTCATTTAACAAAATAGTCAAACAGATGTTCTTTCAAGGTTCAGTATACTCAAACACAGATACACTATTCACACCCCAACTAGCCCTAGCATTTTCACAGAAAGTTGAGTTCCTTATGAACTGATTTAAGTAGTTGCAACACTTTTTAAAAGGGAGATATTAGTACAAGAATAACACCAAAAACTTAGACTGCGATGTCATCCATGGGCTGAGCCTAGTTGTAATATTACATACCTTTTTTAACGATTCTGTGATTAAGGTCCTTTTTCCCTTCTTACCACTGTTTCCCAGCATCTAACCCAGTACCTAGTACATGATAGGTACTCAATAAATATTCATGAAATGACTGGTTTACTTTAATTGTTTTCTATATCACCTAGCTTTCCATGGGCACTGTTAACATGGATTATGGCTTTTAAGAGATGAACAAGAAATTTGGATGAAAATCATTCCTACCCCAGTCACATTTTTCTTAGCAAAGGTTTTCTTTCAAGTCCAAAAGCCATAATCATTTTAATATTTTCTAGGATTTCAGGCTGTACTGTGAGGCACTGAGCAGAGGAAATCCAAAGAATATGGTGACTTCTGGACCTTCCTGTCATTAGGTTGCATGTTTTTTTCCTGGTGGAGCCCCGGTCAGGTTGCTTAGTCAGTTTTCCAGTTTCTTAGCAGATTACCTAACAGGTGCTTTTCTTTAGAAGTATAATGCAATCAATCCTGTTATAACATTCAGTACCATATAAATATTATAAATATAGACACTTTAAATCTGTAATCATCTCAGATGATAAGAATGGCTTTTCATGTAGCCATTAATGTTACATCTTGTCTATGACATTTCCCCAGTCTGTAGGGAATGGACTCTGGGAGTGTAAAATTGAACTGCCCTGATAGAATAATGAAGACTATTATTGATGGCCATGCAAGCTCTGAAAATTAATGATGCCTGCTTTTGTCAGAAGCTTGTTTTCCCTGGTCTTGTGTATTGTATGTCAGCTTCCTTGCTGGATTTCTTTCTAAATGTGCCTCACAATTCTGTCAGGAGTTTTAAGTAATATTAGAAATCGGTTTCCATTATAGTTTGAATCACTGGGAAACCCTCTCACCATCTACATTTCAGTTCCCTAAGATAATATCTACAGCATGAAGTTTTCTTCCAAAGTTTATAGACAACCTTGACGGCCGTTGCTCTGTATGTGGGGTCTTGGTTTTTCACACTTTTCAACTTGAATGAAAAGTTTGGATGGTGAGCAGACAGGTGCTATAACTCAAAGACCTGAGGAAGTTATCCATAATGAGATCATATACACACATTTAATCATGTAAATTATACCACAGAGGCTGGAATGGAGGAGGGTTGAGACCTCATACTCAAAAAGACTCCCTTTGGCCATCCTCCAACTCTGCCCCTTCCTACAAAGAAAAAGGTCTATGGGGTCCAAGTGATGTGCTTACCAAGAGTTCACCCACAGTCCACCTCCAGGGCCAGTGGGGGCCTCTTCCCCAGGTGTACTCTGCCACGCACAGGTGGCACCATCAATGTGAGCATCCCAAGCACTAGGACAGAAGCCAAGAGGCCACATGGAGCAAGGCAGCGAGGCCCCTCACAGAGGTGGAAGAGAGGGGCATGGGCAATTGTTCAGGAGCCAGCTCCCCACCCAAGACCCCTGCCCACACCACCATGTTACAGTGGAACTCTAAGAAGCTAAAACCTTGCCACTTAGGCCATTTGAAGGCTTACATGTCAAGGCAGGAGGGTAGGCCATATTGTAATAGTTCATTAGCTTGATTTATAATGTTTAAATATTTAGACATATGGTACATGGGTCTCCATCTGTGCACTTGCCTCAGGCTCCACAATTGTTCAGCAGAGGCCTGTATCCTGCTGCTGCTATACTCAGAATGTGAAAGGTGCCCACTGGAGAATGGGTTAGGGAAGCTGTGGGTTCCTCAGGTGGTCTCAGTGCCTTGGGTGGTGAGAGCCCCGCTTTCCAATAGAGTGGTGATACCTCAATTGTTTTTAAAAGCATTTTGTTCAACTTGATACGTAAATACAAGCAAACTACTCCAGTTTATGAGTAACCAAAGAAACAGCAATCTGTCTCCACACTGGGGTGGGGAGCAGGGCACTGGGAACTGGCCGTTCGGTGTATTGGCGGTACTGGGATTACTTTTTTTTTTTTAATAATGAGCCCAAGTTCTTTTCCCCTGACATTTGCCATCAAGCTCTGATAGTGTCCAAGCCTTCATCTCTCACTTAAATTTAAATTTGTCTTTGCTGGGAGTACTTTTAAGAGTGATTTTCAAGGGGAATTTTCATTGTATGTGACTTTCTACCAGCCCTGGATTCTGCTTTAGTCAATCTAAACTACCTGCAGGCAAGGTAAGGTATCACCTCAGTAACAGACCTTAAGTTTAGCATACTACATTATCAATAGTCTTCCTCATAAAATTATTCATAAATCCATATTAAATATTAGTTCTCCCTTTCTCCCAGAGCCTATCCTGCCACCGCTAACCCAACCCTCATCTTGACTTTTCCAGTCTAGATATTTCCACTTCCATTCACTTATTCCCACGGGGATGGTTTTTTTAAACTTGTTTAAGCTTTCCATATTATCTCCAAATTCTTCACATCCCTTTTGAGATTAAACATAGAATGGATATACTACATTGAGTATAATTTCCTCCCAAATTCCACCTGGGATCTTGTTAAAATGAAGAATCGGATTCAGGAGGCCTGGAACGAGGCCAGAGAGTCCTTTTTTTCTACCAAGATTTTTTCTACTGGGCCACACTCTAAATAGCAAGATCCTGCAAGATTTCATCGGGAAAAAAACACAGTGCCTGTCCTACACCTTCCCATCCAAGTCCCACTTTCCAGAGGTGATAATTGATTTTTATTTTTACTTAGACATTTACCTCCTGAATTCTCTCTATAAAAGATAAGGCTATGGCTCATTTATAACAGCTTTTCAACAAGGAAATTTCTTCCCATCTTCACAATATCATTATAAACATAGTCAATGTTTACATCACTATGATTATATAAAAATTGTTAACATTAAAGCCACATAGCTTACTATTATTGCCTTCCCATTCTATGATTGCATTTCAATCACTTTTAGTTTTCCCTGGATTTAATAGTTGCCTTAAATTTTCATTCAATTATTTTTTTTTTTATGTACCTGTCACTAATGTAGCCCCAGACTTTCCATCAGAACTACACAACTCCTCACAACATAGTCAAACATGTCAACAATCTATGAGTTTCTTTCTCTTTTTACCTTAGTAATATTCCCACCAACCCCCCTGCCACCCTCCATCCTACTGCTCCACTCTGGACTAGTTGCCCTCTGATCCTGTTGCACAATTTTTTCAAAACTTCCTTTCACATCATCCTAGGGAATCCCTCCCTTTTCTCCTGTCTGGGTCCATGTCTTCCTCATTCTTAGTTTGTTTCGTCTTTTTTTATGAGAGAGACTCCACCAGTAGTTTCCAGAGAAAGGGTGCTTGTAAGGCAAATTTCTTGAAAGCTTTCATGCCTGAAAAAGTCTTTATTTTACACTACACTGATAGTTACTCTGGGTATAGAATTCTAGGTTAGAAATCATTTTCTCTTAGAATTTTTAAAAAACTATTCCATTGCCTTCTACTTATGTTATGACTAAGAAGCCCAACACCATTCTGATTCTATCATTTGAAAAGGAACTTCACCCTACCCCCACCCACCCACTCCTGGAACTTTTCCTTTTATCCCTGGCTTTCTGAAATTTGCAATGATGTACTTTTTTGTGGGTCTTTATTGGCTCATTGTGCTAGACATTCTGCGGGGTCTTCCGATCCGAATACTCATGTCCTTTAGAGTTGAGAAATTTTCTTATTTATTTTAATAGAACGTTCAGAACATATAAAAATATAAAGAATAAAAGAGTGGAAACCACCCACCAGCTTAAAAATTTTAATTTTGCAAATATATTTGAGGATACTGGGTATTTCTTCTTAATTCTTTACTCATCCATACCCACCTACTTCCCATGCAAAGAAATCATTGCCCTACATTTTCATGTTGATTATTTCCAAGAATGCCTTTATATTTGTGCTATGAATTAATATGTTCCTAAATACTTTATATTATTTTATTACAATTTTAAATTTTATATAAATGGTATGAATATATATGTATTCTTTTTCAGCTATTGCAACTTGCTTCGTTTGCTCACCAAAATACTTTCCAAGATACATCCCTATCCAAGAGCCCCTTTGTGTAACTCTAGATCATTCATTTGAACTGTTGTGTATTATATTACTTTATAAATAATACACTATGTATTTAGTAATTCTCTTGCTAATGGACAGTTTCAGCATTATAAACAATGCTGCTATAGATATTTTTCTCCAATTAGCATTCTTCTACATGTCTTTTTGTGCATGAGTGCAAGAAATTCTTTGACCTATATAAGACAAGAGTTTCTGGGTATGGGGTACATGCATCCTCTACTTTGCTAGATATCGAGAAATTGTTCTCCAAAGTGATCGTACCAACTCCCATTGGTGGTGCACAAGAGTTACCAGTGGATTATGTCTTTGATATTTCCTCTATCCCATTCACTCTATTCTCTTCCTATAACTTGTGTTAGTTCATTGTTGGAGTTCCTGTATTAATTCTCTATCTTTTCTATCCTGTTTTTCATTTCTCATTGTTTTTTTGTTTTGTTTTGTTTTACATTCTATGAAATTTACTTTCAATCCTTCTACTAAATTGTCTATTTCTCTTACTATGTTTTAAATGTTTAATTGTTCATTATTCTTTTCTGAATGTTTCTTTTAAGCATTCTATTCTTGTTTCACTAATGTTATTACATCTCTGAAGTTATTAACATAGTTTTTTAAGCACTTCTTTTGCCTTTTAAATTACCTCTTTTCTTCTGAATTCTTTCCTCTGGTCATTTATCTGTATTGTGTAGAGAAGAGGCTTTTCCAAGTGTCTGATGATCATTAGCTTGTTGTTGGTTTTATTATGCAATTTTATTGCGATATATTCACATACCATACAATCATCCAAAGTGTACAATCAGTTGTTCACAGTATCATCACATAGTTGTGCATTCATCACCACAATAATTGTTTTTTGAAAATTTTCATTACTCCAGAAAATAAGAATAAGAATAAAAATAACAATAAAAGTAAAAAAAGAACACCGAAAACATCTCATACTCTTTTTCCCCCCTATTATTCATTTGCTTTTTGTCCCCCTTTTTTCTACTCATTTGTCCATACACTGGTTAAAGGGAGTGTGAGCCACAAGGTTTTCACAATCACACAGTCACACCATATTAGCTATATAGTTATATGATCATCTTCAAGAGTCAAGGATTCTGGATTGCAGTTCAGCAGTTTCAGGTATTTCTTTCTAACTAGTCTAGTACACTAAAAACTAAAAAGGGAGGCTTAGCCTCTCCTTTGCACTAACAAGCTTCAGAAGGGCAAGCCCCAAGATCAAGGACTTAGCCTACTACAATAGTAGTCCCCAATGCCTGCAAAAATATCAAGAATTCCCCAGGTGGGGAAGTTTAATGTTTCTTCATTTTCCCCCAGGCCCTAAAGGGGTTTGCAAATACTTTTTATTCTCTGCCCAAATTACTGTGGGATGTATTGGGGTTTCACACTATCCTGTACAAATCAACCAGGTCTCGCCCCTATTCAAGTTCCATGTAATTACGGTGTTTGAATAAACTGACCATACAAGTTAAATTGTATAGCATGCTACAGAAAGTATAGATTTTGCACCAAATAAACATCTCTTCCTTTGATCTCACACAGAAGTTGAGGTTTTAAAACACAGTCAATATCATCCTTTTCCCTTTAGACTGGTTTACCTTAGTTCTAATCAAGTCCATTTCATTCATATCTATAATTGAAGTCTGATCTCTTTTTCAGCTTTTTTAACAGTTGCTATATGGGGTACTGCTGACATTCATAGCTGCTGAACTTTGACTCTGAGTCTCAGGTATCACACAGATATCTGAAGTTACAGAGACTGACCAGGTTATACACAAACCACTCAGCATCTCAGAATTCAGAGATAACCATGAGAACTCATGAATAGATGTAACTGCTATAAGAGCTTACAATCCAGGAACCTTTATCATAAGCCTTCCCCTGATAGACTATGCTCTCAGACTCAATTCTCAGAGTTTGCACATTATAGTTAGTCCATATTAGTGAGGCATTATAATGTTTGTCTTTTCAATTCTGGCTTATTTCACTCAACATTCTCAAGTTCCATTCACCTAGGTGCATACCTCACAACTTCATTTCTTCTTGTCACCACCACTTAGTATTCCATTGTATGTATACACCACAGTTCACCATTCCATATATCAGTTGATGTACCCTTAGGCCACCTCCGTCCGTTGCAAGTCATGAACATGACTGCCATAAACACCAGTGTGCAATGTCCACTCATGTCCACGCTCTCAGTTCTTCCAAGTATATACCCAATAACGGGGATGCAAGACCATATGGCAACCCCATAGTTAGCTTCCTGTGGAACCACCACACTGCCCTCCAGCTGGGCTGCACCATACTACTTCCCTACCAACAGGGAATAGGTACATCTTGCTCTCCACATTTTCTGCAGCACTTGTATCCCTCTGTTTATTTTTTTTTAATAGTTTTATTCACACACCATAGAATCCACCCTAAGTAAACAATGATTCCCAGTATAATCACATAGTTATGCATTCACCACCACAATCTTTATGAGGACATTTCCATCTCTTCCCCCAAAGAAAGAAGAAAAGGAGAGGGGAAAAAAATGAAGAATAAAAATACAAAAGATAGAAGAAAAATAAAAATAAAATACAATGAAAAGGTTAGACAACATCACCACCACCAAGAATCTTATATCACTCCCTATGTCCCCCTCTGATAGATATTTAGCTTTGGTATATTGCCTATGTTATAATTAATGGAAGCATCTTACATTGTTATTGTTAATTACATACTCTTATTTCATTGAGTGTACTTTTCCCCTATACTATCTAATTTTCAATACCTTGCAGTGTTGACATTCATTTGTTCTCCCTCATTAAAAACATTCTTATATTTGTACATTTAATCACCGTCATTGACCACCCTAGGTTTCGCTAAGTTATACAATCCCAGTCTTTATCTTCTATCTTTCCTTCTGGTGTCATACACACCTTAGCCTTCCTCTTTCAACTGTAGTCACACTCATCTTAGTTCAGAGTACTTACAATATTGTGTTACCATCACACACTATTATGCTATATATTCCATTTCTGGATCTATACAATCAATCCTGTTGAACCTTCTATATTCCTTCAGCATCAAATGCCCAAGCTCTATCTATCTTCCAATCTCTATCTCCTGATAACCTATGTTCTCAACTCTCAAATTTCACTCATCAATATGAGTCCATATCAGTGAGACCAGACAGTATCTGTCCTTTTGTTTCTGGCTAATTTCACTCAAAGTAATGTGTACTGTCTACCATTTTGTCTTTTGGGTTTTATATGTCATACCCTATTTTATTTTTTCTTCTCTCTCTTTTTACCCTTAATGCTAGTCTTCATTTCTACACTCTTCTCCAAACCTCTCCCTCCTGTCTTTTCCTATCTGCCCATAGTGCTCCCTTTAGTATTTCTTTTAAGCAGGTATATTGTTCACAAACTCTCTCAATGTCTGTTTGTCTGAAAATGTTTTAAACTCTTCCTCATTTTTTGAAGGACAGTTTTGCCAGATATAGAATTCTTGGTTGGCAGTTCATATATCATACCACTGCCTTCTCACCTCCATGGTCTCTACTGAGAAATCTGCACATAGTCTTATCAAGCTTCCTTTGTATGTGATGGATCGCTTTTCTCTTGCTGCTTTCAGAATGCTCTCTTTGTCTCTGATATTTGAAAATCTGATTATTAAGTGTCTTAGAGTCAGTCTACTCAGATGTATTCTGTTTGGGGTATGCTGCACTTGTTGGATCTGTAATTTTATGTCTGTCATAACAGATGTGAAATTTTCAGTGATTATTTCCTCCATTATTCTTTCTGCCCCTTTTCCCTTCTCCTTCTGGCACACCCATGACATGTATATTCATGTGCTTCATGTTGTCATTCAGTTCCTTGAGAACCTGCTCATATTTTTCCAGTATTTTCCCTATCTGCCCTTTTGTGTGTAGGATTTCAGATATCTTGTCCTCCAGTTCATGAATCCTTTCTTCTGCCTCTTGAAATCTGCTGGTATATGTCTCTACTGTGTTTTTCATCTCTAGTATTGTGCCTTTCATTTTCATAAGTTCTGCCAATTGTTTTTTCAAACTTCCAAGTTCTTCTTTATGTTTGCCCAATGTCTTTTTTGTATCCTTCATCTCTTTTGCCATATCTTCCCTTAACTTGTTCATTTGATTTTTAATTGATTTAGGAGATTTGTTTGATTAATGATTAGTTGTTTCAATTCCTGTATCTCAGTAGAAGTGTAAGTTTTTTCTTTTGACTGGGCCATATCTTCATTATTCCTAGTGTGATTTGTAATTTTTTGTTGTCTAGGCATCTGGTTTCCTTGATTACCCCAATCAGATTTTCCCAGAACAGATGAGCCCAGGTCTTAAGAAGAGGCTGTATTCAGTATCAGATTTCCCTGAGGGTGAGAACCAGCAGATTGTCAGACTTTCCTCTGGGGCCTCTAGACTCCGTGCTTTTCCTATCCTGCCCAGCAGTGGTGCTTGTCGGCCCGAAGCTCCCCACCAGCATAAAGAAGTGTGGTGTATTTGATTCTCAGTGGACCCTGTCCTGGCCAGGGACTGAGGGTGTCAGAAGCCAAGTTTAAGCTGTTTCTGTTTTTCCTTTTTTTTTTTTCCCAGGCCCTGGGGTCTGAGTTCTCTGAAGAAGGGCCACCATGGAGCTGGGCCTCCCCCCCTTTTCTTAGGGAAGATAAGTCCTTTAGGGAATTGTCTCCTACATTTGAGTTTTTCCTTTGACCCTCACTATCCTAACTCCACTCTTGCCTGGGTCAATGCTGACAATTGAAAATGCCTGAGGTTTTCTCTAATGAGCTACTTAGAATGAGAGGGGAAAAAAAGGGGGGGAAAGCAAGAAGTCCCCTTTTCAGAGCCAGTTCCCAGCCCTCCAGTTCACTAGGCAAGAACTGGAGTTGATTCCTGGTTCTGTGTGCCCCCTTTTTTAGGACACAGTCCTTTTCCAGTATTCTGAGTTCAGTGGACTCCAAAAGCCTCTGCTTTTATTTATGTATTTTTTTTCTGTCAGCCTTCCCTACTCTCTGCCAAGATAAACATCTGGGTTCCTTTCCTGCTTGCTCTGGGTTTATCTGTGTTTGTAGCATGTATTCAGTAGTCCAAATTTTTTCATTTAAACCACAATTGGAGCTTGGTTGAGCTACATACCCTTACTCCAAAAGGACTGCTCTTTTTTCCCATGCAGTTTCACAACTCAGCTTGCTGTGCCAGTTGGGGAGGGGCCCCAGCTCTGCAGTTTGGGGAGCTTTACTTACAGTTCTCTTCCGTGACCTCAGCTGTTCCACCCATTCCTGACTGGTGTATGATGTACGGTTACAGATGTCCCCCCCATCAGCTCTTCCAGACTATTTTCTAGTTATTCCTGGCTATTTAATAGTTGCTCTAGGGAACTAACTAAATTCCACACCTCTCTATGTCACCATCTTGTCCCACATGTTGTTTATAATTAAGAGAAGGGCATCAAAAAGCTGCCTGTAAGTTCTCTATCCACGGTGGGGATTATAGACTTGGGTGATTATTAGAGTGACTAATTTCATTGGGGGACCCCTGAAAAGAAGTATCTTTAGTTTCTTTATCTTTGTCTGGTCCACTTCCCAGATATCTTTCCTGGGGATTTCAAGCCTGGCTATGTGCATTCTAGATGCAAATCAGGGAAAGGGGCAGGGCCTCCCCATGGACTTTCACAGGAGCATCCCCTCTTTACAGCACAGCACCTCACTCTGCCCTCAGCTTGGCCTTGGGCCCCAGAATGCAGAACCTCTCTAGTTCCTCCAGATTATCAGCTCAAGTGTAAGCCTCTTGTCCCTCGCCAGGGTTGGGGAGGAGTGGAGGCTCATTGCATGAACTGGAGTCTTCACTGGTCCTCATATAGACTGCCCACCAAGGCCCCCATGGTCAGCCCTCTTCTGCTTTCTAGCCTCAGAGCCATTCAGTGCTTCCAACCACTGGGTTCTGAGGCATCTGGGCCTCTTATTGCCACCCTCACCCTCACTCTCCCACCTCTCACTCATGTTCTATATTACAATTTACTTTATTGGAAAGTAAATAAAACACCAGCTGTTACTTTATTGGAGTTTCTGGAAGTAGCAGAGGGAAATGCATGTATTCCACCTACCATGTTTAACAGAAGGAAATCTTGGTTTCTTTTGAACAAAATCATTATGACACCAAGTCTTGTTTCTGTTATAGCTATACATATATGACTTGCTTTAATTAATACTGGGAAAATCAAAAGAACTACTTTTCAAGAAGTAAAAAAATAACAACTTGTCTAAATTTCAACTGACAAAAATATGATGGAATTTTAAAAGCCAGAGATTATCTTGTTTTTGAGACATAAAATCATGCTGTTTATGGAAATGAAGATTTTTCAAACTCTGTATGTATTCTAACTTTTAAAACAATAAGAGGGAATATTCATTGTATTAGAGTTCTCCAGAGAAACAGAACTGACAGGACATAAATATACTAAAATTGAGAGATATTTTTGTACAAATTGGCTCACATGTTGGGGGTAGGATGGGCAAATCCAAATTCCATAGAACAACTTCAAAAAGTTGATTCCAAAATCAGTCACATCCAAACCCTGTGGGGCAGGAGGCAAGCTAGAAACTCCAGTGAAGGTAAAGTTGTATTTCCCAAGAGAAGCTGGCTGGCTGAAGAAGAGGCAGAAAGTTTTCTGAAATCCTTAATTCTCACTTTAAGACCTCCAACTGATTGGCTGAGGAGAGTCCCCTCATTGCTGAGAGCAATCTCGTTTGTTGATTATAGAAGCAATCAGCCATAGATGCAATCAACTGACTAATGATGTATATCCATCTACAAAATACCTTTGAAATAACAATCAGCTGCTTGGCCAAAACAACTGGGAACCATAACATAGCCAAGTTGACACATGAAATTAACCATCACATTCAATAACAGGGAATGTATGGAGTCTTTAAGGGCTTATCCATTTTCATAGAAACAGGCCTAATTATAATAGAAAATGACTTGTATTTGTAAGATGATTATTTCTTTCTCCCTTAGGGCTCTCACATGGTGACTGAAGAGCTTCATTCCATAACTTTTGAGACACAGATCTGCCTTTATGGCCTAACAATAGATTTGGAGGTAGGTGTTTCAAGGAACATCTGTTTACTAAATGTTATTAGCAAGAATTAGTAAGCATTTGTAGATGAAAGGTCAGTCTTTTCTAAGTTTTAGTACACTCCTTGTTTATTATTTTTGTTCTCATTTAGAAAAGCAATATTTCAAATATTCACTAAATAGTCAACATACTATTCTGGTTAAATTATTATAGATGATAAAATCTCATGGATCTTATGAATTCTGTATGTATATAATCTGTTGTCTAGGTTGCGGTTTTTTCTGGTATTTACTGAGTCATGGATTCATACTGGAAAGCCTAAAGAGAAATGACCATCCTTGAATCACATCATGTAGTGATTTATTTTCAATTTATAAGTCCTCTGTTATATTAGGAGGGGATAAATATCTCAGATGGGAGACTTTTTTAATATAATGAGCAAAGACAAATGATAGGAACATTAATGGTGCATTGCTTTGAACCTTTTATAACCATTAAACTTGAAGAAGGAATAAAGAAACTTTTGGAATTAAATTGAACCTGGTTGACTATTTGCTCCTTGAGGGCAGGACAGCCTGTCTCATTTGCCGCTCTAGTACCGGTGCGTAGCACAATTCCTGCCACATAGTTGATGCTCAATATTTGTTTACTAAATGAACAAGTAAATGCATGAAGGAACGGGCAGTTTCATACACTCTGAATATGATCCTTTTGTGAAGCATATTGTTTTAGAATACTGCTTTTACTCTTTTATCTTAATGATTAAATATATTTACAAAAGCTTTCATAGGTTCCTTCTTCTTCTTCTGTTTTTCCTAAACCTATGTTTCCATGACCAAGTAGGTGTCTCAACTGAATATTTTACTGTCTATAGGAATCTAAGCCTTGATATTAGGAAGAGACTACTGTAAATTGGATTGGTTTTCCAGGCTAGTCTGTGAAAGCCTATTTCTTCCAACAGATAGGAAACTATAGTTTGTACCAATTGAGTTCTGCAACAATGGACCAGAGGGTTTTATTTCCCAAATGCTTTGTGTTTCAAAATTGCTTACCTCTCCACCATCTACAATTAAAACTGTCATTTCCAGTACTACTAACATTAATTAGATGTTAGATCATGATTTGAATATGTTGATTCAGCACAGAGCTAAATTTAAAATTAGTTCTTTTAATGTAACTTTTAAAGAGGAGAGTTGGTAAGTCAATTCAATTTCCAATTAGTTGCATTATAGGCAGTCTGTGATGTAATAAAATATAAATATTTAAGCAAGTCAGGGAAGATATTTTGGGGAAGCTGATGCTGACTGAGCACTCTGAAAGGGATTCCTGTTCTTCATAACTTCTTTTCTTCCTACACACTGACCCATGCATAGATGCTCAGAAAGTTCCAAGTGCCTTCACAGTTGTCTCAGTGAGCAAGGCATTGTGGACATCATTGTGGAGGGATGGGGATGGCTTAAAACTGCCTTTTAGAGGAGAGGGTCAAGTGCAAGATCAATGTAAGATAGGGCTACTTGTAATAACCATGCCTATTTTTTTTTTTAACAGACCAGCTCATTACCTGTGGTGATGATTTCCAATGTCAGTCAGTTACCTAATGCTTGGGCATCCATCATTTGGTACAATGTGTCAACCAATGATTCCCAGGTAGGGTCTCCACTTCTGTATTTCCTCCTTTTATTCTATTCCATCCTGTTTTTGTGTCAACAAAACCCATCTGGGACAAAAGAGCTATTATTTATTTTGGCATGTCTTTGTGGGTTATTTTATTCCTGAATTTCAATGTTGTATGATTCCTCTTTAAAGATATTTAAAGTAGTATGTTCTTATCAACATGACTCAGAGAGAGTTATGAGTAGCAAAAGTGATAGGCAAGTATTTTTTTTATTTCTGAGGGACTGGTCTTCTCCCAGCTACATGCATCACAGACAGTTCTATGGCCATTCTATGGTTCTGCTAATTGGGGGACAGGGAGACTCCTTGTGCCAAAATTTGATATCTGACTGCAGGGTTTACCTCCTCCTGTACAAAGGTAGAAAATTGATTCACAAATAAGTGACTAGAATATTCAGCAATGTTGCCTAACTACACTCTGACAGCACAAATTTTCAAGAATTGATTATAGATATAATCCGTCCTAGGCTCAAATTGGGTTTTAATGCCATCTAGTGGTTATTTGAGACACTGACCAAAAATTGAGCTCAAGTCTCAGCAAGCAGAGAATAGATTTTCTTCTTAAAAGACACCAGGGAAGGGAGGGGCAAAAAAAGATGAGTCAGAAGGTGGTGCGCAACCTTGGTGATTTCCAGTGTTGTGCTGGAAATCACCAAGGTCTAGAGAAAATAGGTCAAACGTAAGTAACAGCATCTCTTCTTAATCGAAAGCAAACTCTCCTTTGAAAAGGAAGAATTCTTTTAATTTACTCCCCAGCAATAAGAGCAAGGCACTGTGTTCTTTCCCTTTGATTCAATGGGCAATGACTCAGTCTTGTTCCTTCTCATCCTCTGGCATCAGAGGCAGATTAACTGCAGAGAGGAAGGCTGCATGGAGAGCTCTGGTGACTTGCTTCCTCTCAGACCCTAGAGAGGAGAAAACAGGACTCATTAGAGGAGTAAGTCTCCTGATCTTAAAGGCCAAGAACAGCCAGTACCCCTGAGATTAAATGTCAATCCCCAGAAGGAGCTATATATATTCAGAGCTCGTCACCCAACTCCAGGGTGTTAAAGAGTGGAAAGTGGGCACTTTGCTGTCCTCTGGGCTCAGAGCACAGTGCTGCATGTTAGCTCTCCTAAGCAGCCTTCTTCTGTAAGAAAGCCACCAAAATCTTCAGATCTAACCATCACTTAAGGTACCAGATTCTGTTCTGCTCCAGGATGAAGGGTCTTGAGATATAGACCACATACAGCTCTTCCACACACAGCACTTACAGAGCCCAGCTTAACAATGACATCTGCTTTGTCTTCTTAATTCTATCTAGATTCAAAATCTAAGCTCCTTGACTTTGATTATATTCTATGCTTTCTGGTCATTTATCTGGAAATAATTCTCAGGTTCAAGAAAACTGCCTCCTTAGAAATTCTTTCTCTCCCTTCTTCCCCTTCTTACCTCCACTTCTTGTTGTGTGCTATATTCTTTTTTGTTCCCACCTTCAGAAATCTCTTGAGTAGTTCCCATTTGGCTGCCAGCAAAGGTCAAGTTCATCAACGACCTTCTCCAGGTACTGCTCTAGATTTCTCTATTCTTCTCCTCCTTCTATTTCATCTTAGAGCAGCTGCCTTTGCTTAGAACACTCTCTGCTTTCCAGCAATCTGGGACTAAGTCTTCTGTTCTTTTCTTGTTGACCCAGTTTCTGGCACAAACTTGTTTGCAGTTGATCACACAGAAGATATCTCTTGTCCAGAGCTAAAAAAAAGAAAAGATGACTTACTAATAAAACAAGAGTTCAAGGTAAATCATAAATTCATATTGTAAGGTCACTTTTCTTAGCCTGAGACTTAACTGTTTTTACACTTTGGAAGCTTGACCTGATCAAGGTACAACTTGTACCAAGTCATAATAAACCAAAAGAACATGATATAGGTTTTTTTTAAAAAAGAATACTATTTTGGAAAAAAAAGTATCTGCCCAATAATTTATTAGTCAGTATTAAGTTCTTTTTCTCTTTTTTATCACTGCAATCAGCACTTGAACATATTCATTACTCAAATTTTTTTAAATAATAAAAAAGAGAAAATAAAAATAAAATAAAGTACAACAACAAGGTCAGACAACAATACCACTACCAAAAATCACAAACCCCTCTCTTATATCTCCCTCTCATAGACATTTAACTTTGGCATATTGCCTTTGTTACATTTAATGCAAGCATATTACGATGTTACTGTTAACCATAGACTACATTCGCATTGATTATATTTTTCCTCAATACCATTCCTTTTTCAGTACTTTGCAAAGTTGACATTCATTTGTTCTCCCACATTTTTATATTTGTACATTTAGTCACCATCATCAACCACTCTAGGTTTCACTAAGCTATACAGTCCCAGTCTTTATAATTTATCTTTACCTCTGGTGTCATACATGCCCCAGTCCCACCTCTGTCAGTTTTACTCACAGACATCTTTGTTCAGTGTACTTACAATATTGTGCTACCATCACACATACTATGCTATCCATTTCTGGATCTACAATCAATTGAACATTCTATATTCCTTCAGCACCAAATGCCTGATCTCTACCCTCTTTCTCTCCTCTGATAACCTGTGTTCCCAGCTTGAATGCTAATTTGCTCATTAATGTTAGTTCATATTAGTGAGACTGCACAGTATTTGTCCTTTTGTTTCTGGCTTACTACACTCAACATAACGTCCTCAAGGTTCATCTACATTGTTATATACTCCATGACTTTTTTCTGTCTTACAGCTGTGTGATGTTCCATCGTATGTATTGTATATACTACAGCATTTTTATCCACTTATCTGTTGATAGACATTGGGCTGTTTCCATCTCTTGGCAACTGTGTGTAATGCCGCTATAAACATCAGTTTACAAATGTCCATTCATGTCTTAGCTTTTAATTCCTCTGACTATATACCTAGTAATGGAATTGCTGGATTATATGGCAGTTCTATACTTAGCTTCCTGAGGAACCACCACACTGCCTTCCAGAGTGGTTGCACCATTCTACATTCCCACCAACAGTGAATAAGTGTGCCTGTTTCTCCACATCCTCTCCAGCACTTTTGTAGTTTTCTGGGGTTTTTTGATAATGATTCTAAGAGGTGTGAGATGATATCTTATTGTGGTTTGATTTGCATTTCCCTAATAGCCAATGAAGTTGAGCATATTTTCATATGTTTTTGAGCCATTTGAATTTCCTCTTCAGAAAAGTATCTGTCCATGTCTTTTCCCCATTTTTTAAATTGGGTTGTTTGTGTTTTTGTTGTTGAATTGTGGGATCTCTTTATATATTCTGGATATTAAACCCTTATCTGATACGTGGTTTCCAAATATTGTCTCCCATTGTGTAGGCTACCTTTTTACTTTTCTGACGAAGTCCTTTGATGCACAAAAGTGTTTAATTTTGAGGAGATCCCATTTATCTATTTTTTCTCTCATTGCTCATGCTTTGGGTATAAGGTCTAGGAAACCAGCCCCTCTCACAAGATCTTTAAGATATTTCCCTATGTTTTCTTCTAGAAGTCTTAGGGTCTTAGTGCTAATGTTTAGGTCTTTGATCCATTTTGAGTTAACTTTTGTACAAGGTGTGAGATAGGGATCCTCTTTCATTGTTTTAGAAATGGATATCCAGTTCTCCAAACATCATTTATTGAACAGGCTGCTCTGTCCCAGTTGCTTTGGCTTGACTGCCTTATCAAAGATCAATTGTCCGTAGATGACAGGGTCTATTTCTGAACACTCATTTCGATTCCATTGGTCGGTATATCTGTCTTTATGCCAGTACCATGCTGTTTTGACCACTGTAGCTTTGTAGTATGCTTTAAAGTCAGATAGTGTGAGGCTTCCCACTCATTCCTCTTTTTCAAGATATTTTTGACTATTTGGGGCACCCTGCCCTTCCAAATGAATTTGGTTTTTGGTTTTTCTATTTCTGCAAAGTAAGTTGTTGGGATTTTAATTGATATTGCAGTGAGTCTATAAATTAGTTTAGGTAGAATTGACATCTTAACTATATTTAGTCTTCCAATTCATGAACACAGTATGTTCTTCCATTTTTTTAGGTCCTGTTTGATTTCTTTTAGCAGTTTCTTGTAGTTTTCTGTATATGGGTCTTTTGTGGCCTTGGTTAAGTTTGTTCCCAAATACTTGATTCTTTTGGTTGCTATTGTAAATGGATTTTTTTCCTTGATTTCCTCCTCCTGTTGCTCATTACTTCTGTATAGAAACACTACTGATTTCCGCATGTTGATCTTGTAGCCTGCCACTTTGCTGTATTCATTGATTAGCTCTACTAGCTTTGCTGTAGATTTTTCAGGATTTTCTACATATAGGATCATGTCATCTGCAAACAGTGAAAGTTTTACTTCTTTCTCTCCAATTTGGATGCCTTTTATTTCTTTTTCTTGCCTAATTGCTCTAGCTAGAACTTCCAGCACAATGTTGAATAACAATGGTGACAATGGGCATCCCTGTCTTTTCCTGATCTTAGAAGGAAAGCTTTCAGACTTTCCCCGTTGAGTATGAAATTAGCTGTGGGTTTTTCATATATTGCCTTTATCATATTGAGAAAGTTCCCTTCTATTCCTATCCTTTGAAGTGTTTTCATCAAGAAAGGATGTTCAATTTTGTCAGACACCCCTTCTGTATCAGTTGAGATGATCGTGTGGTTCTTCTGCTTTGATTTATTGATGTAATGTATTACATTAATTGATTTTCTTATGATGAACCAGCCTTGCATAACTGGAATAAATCCCTCTTGGTCATGGTGTATAATTCTTTTAATGTGCTGCTAGGTTCGATTTGCAAGTATTTTGTTGAGGACTTCCGCATCTATATTCATTAAAAGACCGATACATAATTTTCTTTTTTTTTTTTTTTTTGTAGCATCTTTGTCTGACTTTAATATTAGGGTGATGTTGGCTTCATAGAATGAGTTAGGTAACTTTCCCTCCTCTTCAATTGTTTTGAAGAGTTTGAGCAGGATTGGTACTAATTCTTTCTTGAATTCATGATAGAATTGAAGCCATCTGGTCCTGGGCTTTTCTTTTGGGGGAGCTTTTTGATGACTCTTTACTTGTGATTGGTTTGTTGAGGTAGTCTGTTTCTTCTCAAGTCTTCTCAAGTCATGCTTTTCTAGGAAGTTGTCCATTTTGTCTAAGTTGTCTAGTTTATTAGCATATAGTTGCTAATAGTATCCTCTCACTATCTCCTTTATTTTTGCAGAGTCAGTAGTTATGTCCCCTTTCCCATTTCTGATTGTTTTTATTTGCATTTACATCTGCTCATTTTTTTTTTTTTTTTTTTGTTAGCCTCGCTAAGGGTCCATCAATTTTATTGATTTTCTCAAGAACCAACTTTTGGTTTTGTTGGTTCTATTGTTTTCCTGTTCTCAGTTTCATTTATTTCTGCTTTAGTCTTTGTTATTTCTTTCCTTCTGTTTGTTTTGGGGTTAGTTTGCTGTTCTTTCTCTATCTCCTCCAGGTGGACAGTTAATTCCTCAATTTTTTCTCTTTCTTCTCTTTTAATATAGGTGTTTAGGGCAATAAGTTTCCCTCTCAGCACTACCTTTGCTGCATCCCATAAAGTTTGATATGTTGTGTTTTCATTTTCATTTTCATCAAGGTATTTACTACTTTCTCTTCTAATTTCTTCCTGGTCTAACAGTGTGTTACTTAGCCTCCATATTTTTGTGAGTTTTCCAACATTCTGCCTGTTATTGATTTCAAACTTCATTCAATTATGATTCAAGAAGTTTTGTGTATAATATCAATTTTCTTAAAATTTGTTGAGACTTGCTTTGTGACCTAACATGTGGCCTATCCTAGAGAATGATCCATGAGCCCTTGAGAAAAATGTGTATCCTGCTCTTGGGGGGGGGGGGGTGTTCTATAAAGTCTGTCAAGTCTAGTTCATTTATTGTACAATTCAGCATCTCTGTTTCCTTATTAATCCTCTGTCTAGATGTTCTATCCTTTGATGAGAGTGGTGTATTGAAGTCTCCAGCTATTATTGTAGAGGTATCTACTTCTCCCTTCAGTTTTGTCAGTATTTGCCTCAAGTATTTTGGGGCACTCTGGCTCAGTGCAAATATATTTATGATTGTTAAGTTTTCTCGATGAATCATCCCTTTTTTTAATATCTAGTGTCCTTCTTTTTCTCTGTTGTTTTACATTTGAAGTTTAATTTCTCTGGTATTAATATAGCTACTCCCACGTTTTTCTGGTTGTTGTTTGCATGCAATATCTTTTTCCAACCTTTCACTTTCAGCCTATTTTTGTACTTGTGTCTAAACTGAGTTTCTTGTAGACAGCATATAGATGGGTCTTGTTTTTTAATCCTTTTTGCCAGTGTGTCTTTTTATTGGGGAGTTTAATCCACTAACATTTAGTGTTATTACTGTAAGGGCAGTACTTTCTTCTACCATTTTGTCTCTTGGATTTTATATGTCATATCTTATTTTTTTTTCTCTCTCTCTCCTTTTACCCTTTCTGATAGTCTTCATTTCTACACTCTTCTCCAAATCTCTCTCTTCTACCTTTTCCTATCAGCCTGTAGCACTCCCTTTAGCATTTCTTGAAGTACAGATCTCTTATTCACAAGCTCTCTCAGTGTCTGTTTGCCTGAAAATATTTTAATTTCTCCCTCATTTTTGAAAGACAGTTTTGCCAGATATAGAATTCTTGGTTGGCAGTTTTCTCTTTCAGTATCTTAAATTATCATACCACTGACTTCTTGCCTCCATGGTTTCTGCAGAGAAGTCTGTACATAGTCTTATCAAGCTTCCCTTGTATGTGATGGATTGCATTTCTCTTGCTGCTTTCAGAATTCTCTCTTTGTCTTTGACATTGGACAATCTGATCAATTAGTGTCTTGGAGTAGGTCTATTGGGATCTGTTCTGTTTGAGGTAAGCTGCACTTCTTGAATCTGTAATTTTATGTCTTTCATAAGAGTTGGGAAATTTTCAGTGATAATTTATTCTGTTATTCTTTCTGCCCCCTTTCCCTTCTCTTCTCCTTCTGTGACACCCATAACATGTATATTTGTACACTTCATGTTGACATTCAGTTCCCTAAGACCCTGCTCATATTTTTCCTTTCTTTTCCCTACCTGTTCCTTTGTGTGTAGGATTTCACTTTGTGTATAGGACAAGTTCACTAATCCTTTCTGCTGCCTCTTCAAATCTGCTGTTGTAAGTTCTCCATTGTGTTTTTCATCTCTTCTATTTTGCCTTTCATTCCCAAAGTTCTGCCATTTGTTTTTTCAGACTTTCGTGTTCCTCCTTATGTTCACCCATGTCTTCTTTATATCCTTCATCTCTTGCCATATCTTTCCTCAGCTTATTGATTTGATTTTTGAATTGATTTAGGAGATTTGTCTGATTATTAACTTATTGTTTCAATTCAATAATAACTTAATAATAAGTTAATAATAAGTTAATAATAAGTTGAAGCGTTAGTTTTTTCCTTTGGTTAATCCGTATTTTTGTGTTTCCTACTATGGCTTGTTATTTTTAGCTGTCTAGGCATCTGATTTTCTTGGTTAGTTTATTCTGGAGCTCATTTTCACTCTTTTACCTAGGGTTTTCTTGTTAGTTGGCTTTGTTCTTTATCCTGTGGCATTCTGTTCAACTTATTCTAGAAGTCTAATATAGCTTCTATTTAGTTGATCAGAATTTTTTACCTCTTGTTTTTCTGGTTCTTTCCCTGCCTCTGTAACCTTTTTGTGAGAGGGTCTCCCCAGATATGATTGACCCCGATCAGATTTTCCCAGTCCAGACAGGCCCAGGTCTTAGGAGGACAGTATGGAGTTACCCTGAGAATGAAACCCCGCAGATTTTCAACCCTCCTGTGAAGCCTCTAGACTCTGTGCTTTTCCTTTCCTGTCCAGCAGGTGGTGCTTGTCAGCCCAAAGCTCCCCACCAGTGTAAAGAGGTGCCACAGATGCCTTAACTCTGCAGACCCTATCCCTGCCAGGGGCATTGCTGTCAAGCTGGTTTCTTTTTTCCAACCCCTGGGTTCTGAGTTCTCTGAAGGAGAGCTGCCACTTAAGCTGGGCCCCACCCCCCTGTCTTGGGGAAAATTATACCCTTTAGGGAATTTTCTCCCTCACTAGACTCATTGCTTTGTCTCTCAGACCAATCTTAGTTCCACCCTTACCTGGGTCCAGCGACAAATTGCAAATATCTGAGGCTTTCTGTAATGAGCTACTTAGAATAGTTATTCCAAAAAAAGGAAAAAAATCCCTTTTCAAGGGATTTCCCCAGCCCCCAAGTTTTGTCAGTCCCAGTATGGACTGTTTAAAGATAAGCCCTTTAGGCTATTATCTCTTTCACCTGAATAGTCACTCTCAGACTACTTTAATTCTTAATTCTGCTCTTGCCTGGGACAGTGCTGAAGCAGGAGCTATGATGGGTTATTGAAAAGTAAAAAGATAAAGAGTCAGAGAGCAAGAGGAAAAGAAGAAGGAAAAAAAAAAACCCAGAGCCCGAGTTTGTACAATCTCTATGTACCCCTTTTTCTTGGGGCCCAGCCCTTTTTCCAGTATTCTGAACACCTCCAACTCCAAAAGTTTTTGTTTTGTTGTTGTTGTTGCCAGCCCCACCTCCTCTCTGCTGGATGGATTCCTCCTGGCTCCTTTTGTTCCCCTTTCTGGTTTATCTGTGCTTGGACTTTTATTCAACAGTCCAAAATTGTTTATTAATTCTGCAATTGGGGCTCAGTTGAGCCCCCTCTTTGCTCCCAGCACAGATTGTTTCTTTTCCTTTCTGGGAACCAGCTCCAAGACAGTCTGCCATGCCTGGGGGGGTGGGAGGGGCAGCCCCTTGGCCAGAGAAACTTACAGTTTTTTGCTACAATCTCAGCTGTTCCACCTGTTCCACGTCGGTGTATGATGCGTTACCAGTCACAGAATCCCTGAAACAGCTGTTCCATACAGTTCCAGCTATTTACCAGCTGCCCTAGAGGAGTGACTAGATTCCACACCTCACCACTCCATCATCTTCCCAAGCCCTTGCTTAGAGTCCATGTTAAGTCCTCAAATGAGTTGATTGACAATCAATAATTCAGTGAAAGCTAAACAAAGAGATGCCAAATAAGTCTTTCAAAGAAAAGATGGAGCCTGCATTAAATTAGACTTAAGGAACAAAGAACCCTTCAGGAAAAGACAAAATCAGTCTTAAAAAGCACAACAGAGGTGAGACTACTGTCAACTTAGGTTAGTCAAAAGTGTTTAAATTGGGAATCCTATATATTGAATTACAGTGTTTTCAGTATGATTTAACAAATGTAATTGTCGTCACAACTCTATTTCAGAACTTGGTTTTCTTTAATAATCCTCCATCTGTCACTTTGAGTCAACTTCTGGAAGTGATGAGCTGGCAGTTTTCATCATATGTCGGTCGTGGCCTTAATTCAGACCAACTCAATATGCTGGCAGAGAAGCTTACAGGTAAGAGCTGGTAGATATGGAGGATTTGCCTCTGTTTTTGGTACTCAGATATTTTAAAGGACCAGAATAATATTAGTACCATTAATAATGCTTGCCAGAATTTATTTAGTGCCTATTATATTGCCAGACACAGGGCTAAGTGTTATATTATTTCTAATTCTCACAAAAGTTCAAGGCAGACATTATTCTACCCATCTAATAGACAAAAATACTGAGGCTCAGAGGTTAAGTGACTTGCCATAGCTGCATGGCCAGTGCAGAACACAGCCAAGGCATGGGCCCAGGTCTGTCTAATTCTAAGCCCTTTCTTTTCCATTCCACACTCCAGTCTGAAGTGTATCCTTATGTCATTTCCACTGAATGTGCTATGAAACATTTAGTGGTAACTTGTTCTTTCATATTAATGTAGAAACTGACTCTAACCAACTAGAAACTAGTTGATTCCTTCACCAGATCCAGGAAATTTAGTAGTAATTAAAAATCACCCAGGTGATACTTAAGTCTGCATATCAAGAAAGTTTTGGGTTTGACTGATATTTCTAAACTTTGCAAAATAGTCATTGGTACTGCATGTACTAACTCTAGTCTAACCTTCCACTAAAAGAATTTTAAAAGATAATCATTTTTTGATAGGTCTAGGATGAACACATTTAGCACCAAAAGAGAATTAAAATTGGGTCTATATGCGTTTCTAGTTAAACTAGGGCCAAAGACGCATTTGAGCAACAGAGTAGAATTGTGTGTGATTTGTTTAATTTTGACTCACGTGTTATGCTAGGTTGCCACTTGGATCTACCATCTGACCAATAGGTAATTAAATAAATCAGGGCTTTGGGAAATGTTACAAAATTTACTTAATACAAGTATCCTTTTTGAGCCTTATTTAATTCATAAATCATAGTAGTAGGTATCAATAAATATTTGTTATTCAGTGAATAAATCTTTAAATGTGTAGTATAGATAACAGCCACATATTTTCTGATCTTTATTTTGAATTATCCTTATAATGAGTATAACTTCCTTAAAACTTTTTAGATAGAAATTTTTATATCATTTAACTGCCCTGCATCAAAACAATCAATGTCTTCTCTTGACTAATGGAACTCTAGTCCATTCTTTCTGTCTTAATAGTCAAGACTGCTATAATCTGGCTATGCATAATTTATACAAATTTATTTCATAATATTTATTCACTAACATTAGGCTGCTCTTACTCTCTCCTATATAAGCCATGTTCATTTCCACCATGCTTTGTTCTACATATTCTTTTTTTTTAATTAACCCTTTTTTTAAATCACAATAACAAAAAAAAAAATTTTTAAAACATACAATAAAAAAAAAACATTTCAGACAAACCACAACAAGGGAATCCGACATGTTCCTACTCTACCCCAAGAAAATAACCTAATATAGCAACATTTCTGTGAACTTGTTCCTACCATACCCAGCAGAAATTAACAACCATAGTCATTCCTGGGCATTCCCAGAACAGTAAATTTACCCACAATAGCTTATCTGTTCTTATTGGGTTATTGTTCCCCCTTCATTAATTGCTCTCCATCACTAATTCCCCTACATTCTACATTATAAAACCATTTATTTTAGGAGTGTGTTGTTAAACTTCCAGGTATTTGGTATTTTCTAAGTCTCTGATGCTTATTGACTTCTAATTGTATTCCATTGTGGTCAGAGAATGTGCTTTGAATAATTTCAATTTTCTTAAATTTATTGAGGCTTGTTTTATGTCCCAGCATGTGGTCTATTTTGGAGAAAGTTCCGTGATCGCTAGAGAAGAATGTGTATCCTGGTGATTTGGGATGTGATGTTCTATATATGTCTGTTAAATCAAATTCATGTATCCAATTGTTAAGGTTTTCATTTTCCTTATTGGTCTTCTGTCTGGTTGATCTGTCTATAGGAGAGAGTGATGTGTTGAAGTCTCCCACAATTATTGTGGAAACATCAATTGCTTCCCTTAGTTTCGCCAGTGTTTCTCTCATGTATTTTGTGGCACCATGATTGGGTGCATAAACATTTATGATTGCTATTTCTTCTTGTTGAATTGCCCCTTTTATTAGTATGTAGTGGCCTTTGTCTCTCATAACATCCTTGCATTTAAAGTCTATTTTATCTGAGATTAGTATTGCTACTCCTGCTTTCTTTTGGCTGTAGCTTGCTTGAAATATTTTTTCCATGCTTTCACTTTCAATTTCTTTGTGTCCCTGTGTCTAAGATGAGTCTCTTCTATGCAACATATTGATGGTTCATATTTTTTTATCTATTCTGACAATCTATATCTTTTAATTGGGAAGTTTAATCCATTTACATTCAACGTTATTACTGTGAAGGCATTTCTTGAATCGGCCATCCTATCCTTTTATTTATGTTTGTCAGATATATTTTTTTCCCTCTCTCTCTTTTTGTCCTTTAATGAACCAATATTGAATCTCTTTAGTACTGAAACTTTCTCCAAATCTCTCTTTTCTTTCCTTGTTTCTCTGTCTGTAAGGCTCCCTTTAGTATCTGAAGTAGGGCAGGTCTTTTATTAGCAAAATCTCTCAGCATTTGTTTGTCTGTGAAAAATTTAAGCTTTCCCTCAAGTTTGAAGGAGAGCTTTGCTGGATAAAGTATTCTTGGTTGGAAATTGTTCTCTCTTAGAATTTTAAATATGTCATGCCACTGCCTTCTCACCTCCATGGTAGCCGCTGAGTAGTCACTACTTAGTCTTACGCTGTTTCCTTTGTATGTGGTAAATTGCTTTTCTCTTGCTGCTTTCAGAACTTGCTCCTTCTCTTCAGTATTTGAGTTTGATCAGAATATGTCTTGGAGTGGGTTTATTTGGATTTATTCTATTTGGAGTTCACTGGGCATTTATGCTTTGTGTATTTATATTGTGTAGAAGGTTTGGGAAGTTTTCCCCAACAATGTCTTTGAGTACTCTTTCTAGACCTTTACCCTTCTCTTCCTCTTCTGGGACACCAATGAGTCTTATATTTGGACGTTTTATTTTATCTATCATATCCCTGAGGTCCATTTCGATTTTTTCGATTTTTTTCCCATTCTTTCTTTTGTTCTTTCATTTTCCGTTCTGTGGCCCTCGAGGCCACTGATTCATTGTTTAGCTTCCTCTAGTCTTGTATTATGAGTATCCAGAATCTTTTTAATTTGGTCAACAGTTTCTTTTATTTCCATAAGATCATCTATTTTTTTATTTACTCTTGCAATTTCTTCTTTATGCTCTTCTAGGGTCTTCTTCATGTCCTTTATATCCTGTGCCATACTCTCATTGTCTTTAGTTCTTTGATTAATTGCTCCAAGTACCATGTCTCCTCTGATCTTTTGATTTGGGTGTTTGTGTTTGGGTTATCCATATCGTCTGGTTTTTTCATATGCTTTAAAACTTTCCGTTGTTTTTGGCCTCTTGACATTTGCTTTACTTGATAGGGTTCTTTTAGGATATATAGGATTATTCAAAGACTAATCTCTAATTTATGAGATCTACAGCTTGGTGACATGCACTTTAACTAACCAGCAGATGGTGTCCATGAGTCACCTATCCCCCTCAAGTCAGTTCTCCCCAACTTTGTCTTTGTGGTGTGTGGGGGTCTGATTCTTGTGGGGTCTAATTGGTGCACCAAGTTTGGGTGTGTTTTTGGTGCTGTCCATCCTGAATGTGGTGTGTGTGTCTGAGCAGTTAGGGAGGGAGGGCAGCTTTAATAATCAAACCTCCCAGGTGTTTCTGGAGATTTAAGGCTGTTGCAAGAGTCTAAACCTTCATTTCAGTCTTGCCACAGATTGTCTCTGCCGCTGACCCACAAGTCCTTGGTATTGGCGTATGGTCCCTGGGATTTCCGAGTGGGTCCCTCTTCCCAGCCGTGCCCTTCTAGGGCCTCTGCTGAGAGAAGCTTGTGCTACATCACAAGTGCGTGCTGTCCCCCAAGGGAAGTTCTGAGCCACTGGGCCGTGTAGGGGCGTTCCCAGCCTGCTGTAAGGATGGCTATATGGGGTGTGTTAATTTCCCGCTTTTAGCACAACTCCACCTTCCCCACTCCAGGACAATTAGCTGTGGGTGCGCAAAAGGCTACCGTCCACACCCGATATTGTGGCATGTGTGCTTGATGCTGGAAACACTTCCTGTCACACTGGTGTTTTTTTTGTTTTTTGTTTTGTTTTTTGGTGCGGCTCTGGGCTGTGGTGATGGCTGGCACTGGGCAGGAGCGTTCCCAGCCTGCCAGGAAGATGGCTGCTAGAGGCATGGTTATTTTTCCCCTTTTGGCTCCTCACTCTGAGACAATTAGCAGCGGGTGCGCGAAAGTCTATCTTCCATGGCAGATATTGAGGCGTACCCACAGCCTATTCCTGCCGCGCTTCACTGTGCAGTTCTCGCTGCCTTATCTGCAGTCACTTTTGGGTTTTTTAAAAAAAGAACTAGTCCACCTCCAAACGCCAACCCACGGTTTCCCCACACCGCAGCATGGCTGCCGTATATTCAGCTGGCTTACTCACTCGTTTCAGAACGCAGACTCCTGGTTTCACCAAGTGCACGGTCCCTGTGGATTTAGCAGACCTTGTCCAGCTGGTGCATCGCTGGAACTGGTGTTCTGGGTCACTTTCTGGCTTTTATCTAGTATTTTTCATGGAGGTGGTTTTTTGCCCTGTCTCACCTAGCCACCTTCTTAGGTTCTCCTCCTGTCGTACATATTCTTGCGTCCTGAGTGTTCTCCCTCTCCTTTGACAATTTATATCTTATCCATCCATTGAAAAGGATTCTTTGCTTGACAATGAATTTTTTAAGAGCAAAGATAACATTTTTTTACCGTACCTGGCGCTAAGTACACCGTAAACCTAAAGCAGATGCTTAAGAAATGCTTGAAAGTATTTAAATTGAGCACAAAGTTGAAGAGTCTGATTGTTTAATAAAAATCCCATTCTTTTATTTCAGTCCAAGCTAGCTACAGTGATGGACACCTCACCTGGGCCAAGTTCTGCAAGGTAAAAATGGGAATGGGGGGAGAGGTGGCAGGGGAACATTTAAATACTCTTTTTTTTTTTTCTTTCTTTTTTTAAAGGTAGTTCCCCTTTCTAAGCCTTCATTTTATAATCTGGGGTATGAAGATTTCCTGGATAAGGATATTTCAAAAAGAAACTTAAATGTGTTATCCTGTTTAAAGGAACTATTTCTTTGAAAGAGGAACTTAAATTATTATATCACCATTACTACTGAAATAATCATTGTCCTGGCTTGTTTGTTTATTTCAACAGGAACACTTACCAGGCAAATCTTTTACCTTTTGGACATGGCTTGAAGCAATATTGGATCTAATTAAAAAACACATTCTTCCCCTTTGGATTGATGGGTGAGCTTCAGGCTATATTTTCCATATGAATAAATTAGGTTCTTAACTTCATTGTTGGTGGGTTTCTTTCCTTTCTTTTTCTTTTAAGAATGTTTAGTGTCATAAGAAAAAAAAAATAGTTGCAGTTTTCTTGCATTCTTCCTAGAGTATTGATATTTACATTAATCTATGTAAGAGTATTTCAGGTACTATTGACATTTGACTATACTAAAAACATGGTTTGTCTGTTCTTTGTGAATTTAATAAATGCAGATGCAATAAACTACAGTCTTTGATCAGGTAAAACTGTGCATTGTTTTATTTTTAGGTATATCATGGGCTTTGTTAGCAAAGAGAAGGAACGGCTGTTGCTAAAGGATAAAATGCCTGGAACCTTTTTATTAAGATTCAGTGAAAGTCACCTTGGAGGAATAACTTTCACCTGGGTGGACCATTCCGAAAATGGTATGTGCTCGCTACGAGTTATTCACATGAATTTAGTATTCTTGTGTTTGGTTATTGGGATTTGAGTTTTCAAAGGTGTGCAGTGTGTTCTGTTTTTTATGTGTTCAGTGATTTGAATATTAGTTGTTGCAGTTGTCCCAAAATAGGGGACCCATGAATTTATAACAGCCTGTGTGGGTGCCCTCTATGACACGCACTATCTGTGCTGTCCAGGCTGCAGAAAGCCTGGCATTGTTTAAGACAGGGACATGAAGATAACGTGGACAGGAAGAATGGCCGCAAAGAATGCCTGCAAGAATGTGGATATTCCCCTGCTTTCTGTTTTCCAGGAGAAGTGAGATTCCACTCTGTAGAACCTTACAATAAAGGCCGGTTGTCTGCTCTGCCATTTGCCGATATCCTTCGAGACTACAAGGTTATTATGGCTGAAAACATTCCTGAAAACCCCCTGAAGTATCTATATCCTGACATTCCCAAAGACAAAGCCTTCGGTAAACACTACAGCTCCCAGCCATGTGAAGGTTAGGTTCTTCCTGTTTCCTTTTTTCTTAATATTTTGGAAAATAACCTCTTGTTGGAGCAAAGTAAGCAAAGGTCCTCTTTTTATATTTACTTTGGTTTTTATAAGCTCTAAGGGGCATGTGGAGGCCAAAGCCATAGAAGTGAAGGGGTTTATCAGCAGTTCCTGGGAAGGGACTCCTGGGGGTGTCCTAAAACTAGCAGAGGAATAATCAGCAGCTGTAACCAAAACTTCGGTGTCTAGGGCAGCCTCTCATAGCCTCTTGAAGAGCTTCAGTTTTCTCCTTTGTGAAATAGGGATGGTGCTGACTTCACTTATATGACTGGGGGAGAGGAAAATAAAGAAAGCTTTTAAAAGTAAGGCAATGTTTTTTTTTTGTTTGGTTTTTTTTTTCCCTGCAAAGGAAGTTAAGGGTTTATAAGTTTTATGTTTTACCTAAGTAGTTTCAGAACTCAGGGAGAGGACATGGGGTCTGTGCTTCACCCCCGACTTCCTAGCCTACCAATACAAAATCCTGACATGCCTGTCTTTTCTGGCTGTATCCTCAGGTCCTAGAACACTGCCTGACCGAAATAATACTTGTTGAACACATGAAAGGAAGTTCATGCCATAGCTATGATAATTTTAATAAAAGTCCACCATTCTGTTTCCTTAATGAAAGTCTATAAAATATCTTCACCCATAGCAGCTAAATTTAGGAGCACCATCTTGTGGAATATCCCTAAGTTTCACTCACAGGTAGTGACTTGACTCCACCCTACTTCATTCCCTCTGAAACAGAAAACACAACTGACAAGTGTAGCGAACTGTGGCTATTAAGTGACTCTACTTCTGATTGAATGAAGTAACAAATACCAATGTAATAAATTAGAGTCAGAAAATTGGGCCAAGCACCAGGTGAACATGATTTATAGAGATTGGAGACAGTTTCCAAGATGAAGTTTGCACACCGTCTCTACTACAGTACAGTGATACATTTAGCAATTTTGTTTGATGGCTGTTCTTCAAAACTTTGTGTAATTATAAGGCTATGACAGATGTCAGTTTTAATGAAAAGAGCTGAGTTACCATAAATCTCCCTAATATATGAATAAATCAGTCCTTTAATGAAACTTAAATGCAAAATAAAAGACAGGTAATAGAATTGATTCTCAATTTTTCTCACACACCTTAGAGACATTAATATGCAAAGAAGTCAGATTAGGCCTGTCAAGAGATTTACATTTCTCTTTCTTCACATTTTATGCTCCTTTAGAAGACTGTTGCATCTATTCAACTAAAAATTTTTGTGAATCACTAAACAACTGTATCATCTCTCTTCCTTTTAGCATTACTTATATTTTGCTAGGCTCTTGTTTCCCCTAACTTTACCAATAATATTGTTAACAATTTTTTCACGATATTGTGCCTTTCCTTTCCAGTTTCAAGACCAACAGAAAGGGGTGACAAAGGTTATGTTCCTTCTGTTTTTATCCCCATCTCCACAATGTGAGTAATCTTAGCCTCTGTAAAATATTTATTTTTGAATTTACAACAACAAAAATTGCTTTCCTGTGGGAAATTTGAGGGTAGAGCCAAGTACATGTAACTGAGAATAAAGCAATTTAATGGTCAATGTCCCATTCCCTTTAACACTTATAGGTAGTCTTCAGGGCCACACTGACTGCAGTTGATCCTGGCTAGATTTATAAATGTATGCCATGTATTAGATAACAGGTTGAATACTCTGATATCAAATGCTGAATCAGGTATATCAACTGTCACAAAAAAAGGAATGTGTTCCTGATACATTAAGGACCAATGAGCTATTAGTGTTTAATCCTTTTCTATATTTTCCTTGTTATCTCTTTAAGCCGAAGTGATTCAACCGAGCCACATTCTCCATCAGACCTTCTGCCCATGTCTCCAGGTGTTTATGCAGTGCTGAGAGAAAACCTAAGTCCCACAACAATTGAAACTGCAGTATGTTCCTTTTTTTTTTTTTTTTTTTTTTTTCCATTGCCGCTGAAAGGCATTCCAATGAAGCAAAGGTCATGTGTGAAATGAGGGGACCGAAGTTCTGCTTGGGCAATGGGAAAACAAATTTATTGGAACAAATTCATAAGCATAACACAAAGGGGGTCTGCAGAGTCCTGGTCATTGCTGATAATATGAGCCTTTTCTTACTTAAACTGCTTGAAGTTCTTTCCATCAAAAGCCACCAGAGGGCAAATGTTACCACACCAACTCAAGCACACATCATCCCTACCTCCACCATTGACCCCACCATTCCCTCCATTTTAGCAAACAACACAGGCCTCCGTTTGAAAGGCTGCTATGAAAAATGCTACACAATGGGTTGGCTTAAACAACGGAAATTTATTGGCTCACCGTTTTGAAGCTAGAAGGGTTGTTTCCTCCCAGGTTTGGTAGTGATCTGGCTGGCCAGCAACCCTTGGGTTCTTTGCTTTCCCATCTCATGGCTATGTCTTCTCCTTCCTCTTCCAGTTCCTGTTGACTTCTGGCTTCTCCCTCTGGCCTCTGACTCTGGTTTCCAGATTCTTTTTTTTTTTTTTTAATGCCTCCAATAATCCAGATCAAGTCTCAAACTCATTCATTTGGTCTACACCTTAACTTAAAATAACATCTTCAAGAAATCCTAGTTACACACCCACAAGAATGTGGCTTAAGATTAAGAACATGGCTAAAAAGGGTATATAATTCAGTCTGCCACAATGCATATTTGTCACTATGAACCTAGCTTAATATTTATTTTAGTAGTCCAAGCACCAAAAAAATCCAGTTTTTCTTGATTAATTGTCACTTGCATTATTAGTCCCTGGAACCTCTCCAAGCCTAGTATATGAATGACAATCAATAGCAGCATAATATACTCTTACTGAGAACCGGATCATAATTTTAAATCTGATAATTTTATAGAGGATGCATTGTATTTGTTCTTATTGGGGAATAAGAATTATTCCCCAATAAGAACAAGTTCCCTTTTATTTTGGACTGGTCGGCCCCAAATATTTTTGTGAATTCTTAGAGTTAATTGGTAGAAAAATTATGGAGTACTGAATAGATAAAGAGGATGTTTACTGACATATGAAATAACGTTTCATTTTCAAAACAGTAGTTTCCTCAAAGATCATTTTCATTTTTCAATTTTAGATGAAGTCTCCATATTCTGCTGAATGACAGGATGAACTGTGACACCCAAAACAAGGAAACGAATAAAAAGTTTAAAGACTGATCTTTGCCAGCAATTAAATCTGATTTCTTCAGCTTTGTACAAAACAGTTTCCAGAAAATGGTTGAAGCCTGAAGCTCACCTCTCACTAACATGGCACCCCAGTTGGGAGCCCCACGGTTGGAATGTTAAAAACCAAAGCTTCAGATACACTTGTGAGAGAAGGCAACGTTAAGAAACCAGTGTTAATGTCAATATAACTATCCATAGGCATCTCATTTGCACGTATTTGTTTCACCTCTGATTTTGTTTCTCAGGTATTACTTATGATTTGGGTTTCTGTTAAGACTTCAGGATGGGTCGGGAATAACAAAGCCAAACCTTCATTATTCGAAAACCGGCAGGATGGCCTGAGGGAAAAGGCAAACAAGCCAGTGTCCTGAGTTCTAGAAGGTAAAGGTCATCACTCTAGATCAACAGTGGAAGGAATGATGGGGTGGCAACAGCAGCGGATCCCAGAGTGTCCAGGGGTGTACTAAGAAGCCTCTTGATTGTCATGTCAACATTGCGCCAACCAAACACTTCAGGATTCATAGTTCCTGGTGCCACTATCAGGGTCACCTTTCTCATTACGGTGGAAGGATCCAGATTCTTCCTTGGTGCTATCTTAGGCAAATCACACTATTATGGGCATTGAAAAAAGATGCATGGGTAAAAAATCTCATGGAAATGAGGAATGGGAATAGGATAGCAACTATGGCCTTGGGTGAATGATTTCATCTCTGGGTCGCACATTCTTCATGTTTAGAAGGGGTTGAACCAGGAAGGCTCTCTGTTCCTTTCCTGTTCTAATAGTCTCTGATCCCAAGAATCCAACCTGAGCTTAGGGAGAGGGGTTTAAGATGAGAAGTCTCATCCCTACAGATTTCTCTGGTGAGGAGGGGAGGGGTACGCTGTTTACTGGATGGTAATGTATATATATAAGCTGCGGGTGTTTTGGTCTTTCCTCCCCTTAACTGGTTGCTTAGTGGTGCCACTGCCCAGTGGCTTCCCTTGGTAATGGTGTTTTGGTTTGCTAAAGCTGCTGGAATGCAACATGCCAGAAATTGGTTGGCTTTTACAATGGGGATTTATTAACTTACAAATTTACAGTTCTAAGGCCATGAAAATGTCCAAATTAAAGCATCAACAGGATGATACCTTCTCTGAAGACAGGCTGCTGGCATCTGGGACACCTCTGTCACAGGGGAAGGCACATGCCTGCACCTGCTGGTCCTTCGCTCCCAGGTTTCATTGCTCAGTTTCTGGCTTCAGTGGCTTGGTCTCACAGGTCTTCTGGGGGCTTCTTCTCTCCAAACTTCTCTGGATGTTTCTCTGTCCTTTATCTTCTGATAAAGGACTCCAGTGAAAAGGATGGGACCTACATCTCAATGGAAATAAAGGTCCCATCCATTATAGGTCTGCACCCACAGGAATGGATTAAAGGAACACGGCCTACCTTCAACTTGAGAGTCAAGCCTAGGATGCCAGAAGGTGACACCTTAGGTTGTCACAGAGCTTAGGGGTGGCTTTGCCTGGGGTCCCTGGCGGTCTGGCAGGAAGGGAACGGTTGTCACTGGTTCCGCAGCCACTAGAGAAGTCATTGCTCCCATCACTAAACCTTACCCTTTGTAAGAGTTTTTCCTCTTCTTTCACTTTTTAAAAAAATTAAAGTGCATGGGAAAAAGAAAAAAGAACATGGCCTTTTCTGGGGTACATAACAGCTCCAAACTACCACAAATGGTGTGGGACCCTCCAATGCCCAAGACCTGGGGAACTCTCCATGTGTGCCATGTCCTAGGCCTGGTGAGGAAGTCATGCTACCGAGGCCATGACAAGCTGCATGAGAACCTGAGGCTGGTTTCCAAGGCGCGCACTGACTGCAGTCTTCTCTTCAACTTCTTCCACCCATCTTCTGTCCCACAGGCAAGCTGAACAGGCTAAAGCTAATGTTTCATGGAAAGGAGCTCAAAGAAAAAACAATATTTTAAAAATATAAAAATCTCTCCCTTAGATTTCATCCTATCAGTCTTGTCCTTTATACCCACCTTCACGTGCCTTACTGGAGCCTAGGTTTTTCCTATAGGGGCAAACACTCCACCTGCCCTAGGACCAGTTTCCTTACTCCCTCACAAGCACTTGACAGTACTCTTAGGGTGATGTTGCCTGTTTATGGATCACACAGATATCCTCTTAGAGGATTCTCCCAGTCTCTACTTCCCTCCACAAGCCCTGTGTTCTGAAATTTGCCCAAGGCAAAGATATCAATCAGCAGCAGAATTGGAGGAAATAATTTAAAACTGGGTGTGATTATTAGTTTTATCTTTAAAGAGGTTATTGCCTACCAGGAAGTACTCTCAAACAATTGGATTTTTTTTTCAGTTTTGCAATATTTTATTAATTTTTTTGAGACTTAAAGCATGAATTGCATAGTACAGAACTGCACAGAACAGAAAAGTAGGTTTAAAAATCATCCATTATTCCACATCCAGAGATTATCACTGTTAATATTTTAGAATGTTTCCTTAGAGTCTTATGCTAAGCATGTTTTAACAGAGTTGGATCTTTCAAAATTTTTGTCTTGCCCCTGTTTTTTTTTTATTCAGTTTTTTTATCTTCATTTTATTGAGATATATTCACATACCATGCAGTCATACAAAACAAATCGTACATTCGATTGTTCACAGTACCATTACATAGTTGTACATTCATCACCTAAATTAATCCATGAACAATTGGATTTTGATACCAAAGAAGGTTGTAAAAGCTTTTTTCCCCCCTGGAATTTATTAAAAGTAGGCTGGACTCATTACTCAGCTGAAGTTTTACAAGTTTGTCAATATAGAACCTAGTAGCAGAACATCAAGATTTCATATGTGATCACAACCATCATTGTTATCTGGAGGCAGAAAACAGAGGGATGTCTGTAGTTTGCTCTCTGTAATAGAGTTAGAGGCCAAATTGTAAGAGTTTGGTAAGTGGATATTTCTGTTTAGATTCAGAAAATAAAAATCAAATTCTTGACCCAGTGTAAAATTATTTCCAAGAATGTGAGTTTTATACTCCAGAAATCGTCTTTGTGGGCTAATGGAATTTTGTCAGAGGATTCCTGGGGATACCTGTCTTGTCCAGTATAACTTGTGCCACATGAGACAGAAATGCAATGGGAAGGAAATTTAAACCACATTTCAACCAAATTTTGCCCCAGAATATTTTTTCTGCCAACTGTCAGTGAATAAGCAACATTTAATAGAAATAAAATAATGTTTTTTAAAAATCAATTATATTTTACTTTTCCCCTCACCCATCCCAGGCCAATCATAGATGTCCATTTTGCTAAACCCTTTACAAAGCAAAATGCTTGAAACATACATCAAACTCTTGTTTTTAGTTATCTGATTGCAGACTCTATTTAGGCAACCTAAGAGATATCATGTTTTTGCTGGAATTCATTTATTGACAAAAATATTGGGCTTATTTTAAATTTATAATACACATAGCTTCTGAAAATAAAAATATTCTGATGTATTAATGTAATGTAATATAAACCATCACTTTGGTCAATTGTACTGAATATGAAAGCCCTTATTTATGTGGTGTAAATGCCAGAAGAGGGCAGCTGGCTGGTGAATTTCTTCCAAGTCTAAGGTAGCAAGGAAAGCCCCAAAGAACCTTAAAGAATGAGTATACCTCTGACAAAACCAAGAAATTTCTCTTTATCTCACATGCATCAGGAGGCCCATGCACCCACTGCTGGAAAAGGTACAGAATTAGGATCAAACCATCTTAACACTACTCCAGCAGTAGATAATTGTACACTGCAGACCTAGCAAACCAGCCCTCATGCTCAAAGCTCCAATTTCTGACACAGTGTAGAGAAGAGTTTTTCACAACTTCCATGACCATTTATTCATTTGATCACATATTTTTAAGTCAGGCTTATTGAAGTTGTATTGGTTTATGAATTCTGACAAACCCATACAGTTGTGTAATCACCACCGTAAGACACGGAATATTTCTAACAGTCCTCTCCAGGAGGACACAGATAACATGGCAAAGGACAGTCTCTGCAACATCCCGACAGTAAATACAATGGTAATTCCACGAAGCTATGTATGTAGACAGAGGGCTCACTTTAAAGTCAGATCAGAGCACTCCCTGCTTAAAATATTTGAATAACTCATGATGATTACGAGTTCTTACCTGAAGGGTATGGGCAGAATTCAGGGTGTTCAAGAATGTGTACGGCAAAAGTTACCGTTTAATGCCCATTAACTTCTAAATGAAATTTAGACTTTCCTTCAGTTATGAATAACAGCAACAAACCACAACCCAAACCAACTGAAATTACGTTTATATCACATTACAGTTGTTGCCGTTATTTCAAAATATTGTTTATGTGCAGCACAACTTTGAAATTACATTAATCAGACCTATTGCTAGACTTTGTTATTTAATGATATGAATAAAGAAGCACATATATCACAATCATTAATATTTTGATATCTGTACTTCAATAGAATTGGTTTTCTGTTTAACCTTATGAATGTATTGGATTCAACTAAAACCATTATTCTGGGGAGTCCATGGGTTTCATCAGACTGCCTGAGGGTTCCATGACACATAAAATAGTTAAGAATCCAAGCTCTAGATAAAGACCATAATTCTCAACAGATCTTTCCAAAATCATATATTCTTTAGTCCCTTCATCTCTTATCAGTCCTCCCCAATGGCTTCTTATTCTCCAAAACAAACACAAGACAGAACTCCTTTCAGTTCTTTGATGACGTACACTCTTATCTCCCTTGGCTGTATCCTCTCAGTTCTCCAACCCATCCCATCTACCCCCACCTAGATAACTGTCACACAACCTACAAGCTCTGGAAAACCTTCCAGCCACATCCACCCTATCCTCCACACATATATGTGTCATGCCTTCTCTGTAACATCCTCCAGAGCCCCAGTAAAGTGTTAATCACCTTCCTGGTAAGTGTATATCATCTGTCTTCCTCATTTGGCTCTAAGCAAGCTTTGTATGTACAAGGACCAAGATGGCGTTGTTCACAATTATATTCTTAGAATCTAGCATAGTATTTGTTCGTGATTTTGTGTTTGAACACATAGAGAACAGCAAATAGTTAGTTCTTTCCCTTCCTTTGCTCCTGGATCTGCAGGCAAGACTAAGCAAGAATTTCCATTATAATGCCTTCAAACTCAAATCATGCAACAGTTCCCAATATTATATTTTTATCCAATTAATCAAAAGAAGCTTACTTTTGGACACACAACATAGGACTGCCCCTTTATTTCACCTCCTCACCCTTAACTTCCAAGCTCGATAGAAATGCTCTAGAATTATACTAACTTCCCTTTGATTTAGTTATTTTCTCATGTGTGCCTGACATCCCAAACATCTGCCTACCCACAGATGAACCAAATGTTCCTGAAATTTCCCATTAATGCACCTTTTATTTAACTCAGGGCCATTACTACTCCTTGATCCTGGAAAAAGTCCTATGCAATACTCTTGTTACATTAGTCTTACAGTCATCCATTTAGATGACTCACAAACTGCTGCAGATGGAAAGAACCCTAGAGGTCATTCAGACAAGACGTTCTAAAGCAGAGAGAGGTTGGAAGGGGTGTGAAGGGGTTAAAGTCCTCTAGGGAAGTTTTGCAGGATACACATGTTCTTTACCTTCCTCCACCTCAAAGCTGGTTCAATAGGTCTAGGGCCAGTGCTAAGGTCTTAGTGGTTGAATAACCTGTGATTTCTGATTCCAATGTTGGTCAGTGATGTGCAATTATTAATTTATCCAAAAAATATTTTTGAGGCTTACTATGTACCAGGCTTTACCTTTCTCAATCAGGGCTCCTCATTTAATCCACAGAACCCAGTGATTTGTTTGACTATTTTCTCAATTTCCCAAGGATTGTATATTCCAGACATTTAAGAGAGAAGTTAATTGATTAGGTACATTTGCTTTAGTCCTCTCATGGAATCGATGAGGAGAAAAATTCTATCAGCACAAGGTCCCTTGCTGTGAACTTACAGTCTGATCATGAGAGATGAAAATGGACAAGCAAATATGTGATCAAGAGAAACTGGAAGTGGTGGTCAGTGAAGGTGTTTCTGAGAAGGTCACATTTGAGCCTTGCTCAAAAGAATGAGAAGGAATCAGCCCATGAAAAGAGGCAAGGGAACAGTATTTCAAAAGAAAATTACACAGGAAGGACTGAGGCAGGTAAAAGCTTGGGGCATTTGAGGATGAGGAGTCAAGGGGAGGAGGCCTCATGAAGTAGGGGCAGAGAGGAATAAGAATGTAAGAGAGGTAGGCAAGAGCAAATCATGTAGGGCTTTATGGGGAAAACAAAGGGCTTTGGATTTTGTTCTATATGCTATAGGAAGCCAGTAAAGGCTTTTGAACAGGGGGCTGGGGTTATAACATTTGTTTCTGTTTTATATTTAAGTGTTCACTTGTTTTAAGGAAACATCTACTAAGGTTTCTACAGAAGAAATGTCCCTAAATTCCCTTCGCAGAGTGGGAATCAGGGGCACACAACCTGCACCATCACACAGAGCCTGGCACTCAGAAGGGCTGACACAGTCTTGAAACGCTTAATAACTTTTGAACAAGTTTTTATTTTGCAGTGGGTCCTGCAGATTATGTAACCTGTCCTGTCCTCTCTTTCTAATGAAAACAAACATCCACTTGCGTGAGACTTGTGTAAACTGCATTAGGAGGGCAGTGTCTGTATGCAGTGATGGGATGAGGGGCTACTGCCCATTCTCACAAGAGGCTGGAGGATGTGGCCCAGGAAGGTAAATCCCCTGCACACTAGAGGCCCTAGGTTGGTCCCTAGTTCACCTTATGTATACAGAGTCCCTTAAGAGTAGTTTACCAGAGCTGGGAGACACCCGGGTCCATTGTCTTCCAGAACCATTCAATAATTCACACTGCCAGCTGACAGGGCAAAACGACTTTGCCAGGGCTTGCCAAACTTTCGAAATCCTCGTCCAGTGACTTAGCTATTCCTTCCATTATACTTCTCCCACATCGCTTCTGGTATAATCATCAGAACTGGGAAGTGAGGGGACGAGAAGTCTCCAGGAGAGAAAAGAAACCTCCCTCGCAGATATAGCAAAGGGCACAGACGAAGGGTCAGCCATGGTCGGCCCCAGGCCCACCCCCATATCCCTGGTTTCAGGACAGCCGCCCAAGCTGGATGAGTCAGAGCTCAAAAGCTCGGCAAGATTTGAGCACGTCTGCAGAATGTGTAGCTACAGAAGTGAGGGAGAAAAAGGGACGTTTCCAGGCTAAAGGAAATATTCCCCTCCCTCCCTTTAAAGCACCCCACCGTCTTTGGTCCTGTTCAGGGCTAACACCCTCGCATGGGGCGCCGCCTTTCTCCGACTACTGCTCAGCAAGGAGGGCCACCAGCAGATCCTGGCCGCCCCACGGCGCACGTGCCTGTCAGGCCCAGCCAGAGGGAACCACAGGAGGGACGCGAAACAAGCCGGAAAAATCCCCGGTCCCGCGCCTGCGTACTGCTCCCTCAGACTCTGACTTTCGCTTTTCGGTTTCCTCTCAATCCTACTCCTTCTCGCTCCGGAGCGATTTCCCCGAAAGCACGTGGGCCGGCTCTTCCGAGCAGCGGCGTCCCTCCCTCCGCGCGCCGGGCTGCCTGTTTTGGAAACCTTCCCACAGCCGCCTCGCAACCAGTACCTTCCTAAGTGCTCCAGTCCTGGAATGCATAGGGTTGCTTTCCCGGGTTCCCAAGAGAACGGACTTCAAAAAGTGTGCATGAGGTTTTTGGTGGTGGTGGTGGTGGTGTTTTTTAACTACAAATATAATAGTTCTCATTGAAAAAGAAAGAAAATTATAAAGAAGTAATCCACCACCCTAAAACATTAACATTTTTGGGTTCTCTCTGTCTCGCTGCCTGAGTGCTTGTTCTCAAATGGAAACAAGAATTTTTTTAAAATATAGGATATAGGATATATATAGATAGATACATAAAAGATATAGGATATATATATAATATAGAGTAATACTAGGATATATATATAAGATATAGGACATACATACATAGGATAATACTATCTAGGCTTTCTGTTGTGCATTTTCACTTAATTTCTTACATATTTTCCAATGTTAAGAACGTCTTTGAAAGCATGACTTTGATATTCTATCATAAGAATTATGCTTTAATCTGGCTGTTGGAAAGTAGGTTATTTCTGCTTTTTCACCATTATAAATAAAGCTGCAGTGAATAACTGTGCATAAATCTTTCCCCCAAATCTTTATAGTAGATTTCTGTAAGTCCAAGAATACTGTAAAAACTTATAATAAAGGATTGTGTTCTTTACATTATAGCTTTCAAAAGAATTCTGGTGGATGTGGCCGTTTTCAGTTAATGAAAAGAACGTGGTTTGCTTGCATTTGGTGGTTTTCCCCAAAGTACTCCCAGCTTCCCTGTCTATCAGGTCAAGTAGATATTGTAATTCTGTTCAAGCCCTGATGTGCACCTATTTTCTGCTATGTATGAGGACTCCTGTGGCTTCTGGAAAGAAAATACAAACACCAAGACAGCAAGTGACTGTACAAAATCCAAATCCAGAGAACTGGAAGGAATTTTAGAAACCTTCTGTATCAGTGCATTAAGATTAAGTTAACAAATTGGGTTTATGCTAATTAAGTGACATTCTCAGGGTTACAAAGTAGCAGGGCTAACAACTGGAAAGGAGAAAAGGTAAGGAAGCACTGACACATTTTTAGAAATTCCTGATATTAGATATTTGGGTTACCACATTACAACCAACATCAGAAACATATGGCTAAAATGCAGTATGGTAGCTGGGAGGTGAGGGAAAGTATCTAAACATATTGCTATGGATTTGTTCATCAGATTTTTTAGCTACTGTTTTGAAATGGATGAAGGCCTTAAAGAAAGAGCATAGAGCTAATAAATTTTCCATGGGGATGTGGCAAGGACACACAGGATAGGATACTACTTGGGGATGAGAGACCCCTGGGAAAATACTCGTGCTGAGGGGAGGGCAAGGGCCTGTACACTTGAGAAATTTTGTTTTAGAATTCAGTAGTAAGATGCTTTGCATCTCCCCTACCCCATCCAATAACCCTCAAACCCCCAGCTCCCACCCCACCCACCCACCCCCTGCCATGATATCTGTGTCAGTGTTCTATTGGTGCATAACAAACCAAACTACCCTGAACTCTATAAACAACAGCCATTTGTCATTGTTCTTGAGCCTAAGGTAGGCTGGGCGGTTCTGGTCCTCTGGGTCAGACAGGCCCATTTGATCCTACCTGATTCTCTCACATGTCTGAGGCCTCAGCTCAGATGACCAATCTGACTCAGCAGTGGTTTGCTGGTCTCTCATCCTCCCACAGGCTGGCCTGGCTTGTTCTCATGGAGGCCGGGCAGGGTTCCAGGAGCAAGCAGAGCATGTGACACAGAATGACACAATGTCACATCTGCTGCAACATACCGTCAAAGCAAGTTGCAAGCCAGACCAAATTCAAGAGATGGGGACAGAGTCCTTATCTTGTGCTGGGAGGAGCTACAGAGTCACATTGCAAAGGGTGTGGACACAGGGAGAAGAATATTGTGGCCATTATTGAAGACAATCCTCCACAAAATCCTTCCTCATTTCTTATAATGAGAATTGGGTAGACGATATCTACTTTTTGCCTTGGTTAACTGGAAACACAGAGACAATTATGTTGCACCTTGTAGGCTGCATTGTACGCTTTAAATTTCTAGTTATTGTAAATATTTTTGTTTTAAAGTGTTTAAATGCTTTGCAGAATAAGGCAGGTATAACTAATTAAATAAATACAACTGGGTGATTGGGGAATAAAAGAAGGAGTGAATGAAGAATAGTAGTGACACTGTCTTCCCCTCTCCAAGCAAAAACTTAAATTTCCTCTAAAGGGGATGTCTGGGTCAGTTTCTGAAAGTCTTTCAACTATAACATCATGTAAATTTATAAGTTACTCCAGTAACTCATATCACCCATCACAAGATGTGGTTTCTAGACCCCTGACTGTCTTTGACTCTCCTCTGAATGTACACCAATTCAGGGATAGCAAATAGTATTTTATTACAGGTGCTATCTCTGACCAATTGCTAGTGACTGACTGGATGGAGTGTTGAGAAGGATTCTGAGGCTGTATTATGGCAGCAAAGAGTGCCCTGTCATTCATTGCTGTTTCAATTGTTTAATGTATATGCAGGACTTTACATTTATTGCATTAAATTTTGTCCAACTGGTTTCAGCCCAGCAGCATTCTAGCCTGTTAAGATAATTTGGAATTTTGACTATGTCATCCATGTATTAGTCAGCAATTTCAGTGGCAATAAACAATCTCCAAATCTAAATGACTTACAAGAGCAATGAACACATCTCACTCATGGTTCTGGGGGTGGGCTGTGGAGTCCCAATCTGGCAGCAGGTTTGGTCTGCTCTACACATCTCTTCTTCCAGGACCCAGGCTGAAGGCGCAGTAGCTACCTGAATCCTGCCATCTCCTGGTGCAGGGGAGGAGCACATGAGGACAAGTCAATCACTTGGAACATGAAAAGCCTCTGGTCAGTTGGGTGTGCACCATATCTACTCACATCCCATTAACCAGAGCAGGTCACCCAGCCAAAGCCAGAGGCAGCACACAGGGAAGCACACTCCACCCTCAGGAGCCACGGCAAGGGAGAGAGAAAGATGAAATTTAAAAATTAATACAATCTACCACACATTGGATTAGCTATTTTTCCAGATTTGTGTCTTCCACAAATTTGATATTGTTGATATAGAGATATAGCTTTCCAAGCTGACTGTTCTAAGGGGGCCATCATGCATTTGGGTCTGTCAATTTCCAGATTTCCAGCTTTGGGTTTTTTTGTTTGGTTTGTTGGTTGATTTTTAAGCAGTCAATATGTTGGTCACATTCAAAGAGACATGCAGTTTTCCCTCCAGGAACTTACAGTCTTGGAGAGATAAGACTTTGACATTTCAAAAAACATAACATAAGAGAGTGTGTGGTGTTTGTCGAAATAAGTAGACACTCACATATATTATTTCAGAGACCAGAACAATCACCACAGGTTGAGGTGGTTCTAGGAGGGAATATAGGATTTGGGCTGAGTCTTAAGAGTTGGATAGGATTTTGACAAGTGAAAAGGGTAAGGGGTAAGACTTGCCATTTGAGAGAAATAGTATGCAAAGGGGCAGAAATGAGAATACTAAAAACATTAGGGGAGGGAAGGAGATAGATGAGTTCAGCTGGATACAGGGACAATGGGAGACAGGTGGGAAAGAAAGGTAGGGACATTTTCAGGAGGATCCAAACTAGTAGACAAAGTATGAATTTATCATAAAGGCAGTAAAGAGTTATTAAGGGTTTTTATACCAAATAACTTTATCAATGTTTGGCAAATATATACTTGAGGAGAAAAAGGCAGGAAGAAGGTAGTGTACCTAGAGTCTATCATAGCATTCCAGTTCTAAAATGATGAGGGTTTATAGTAGGATATTGCTAATGACAGTAAAACAAAGAAAGACAAAGACATAGGGAGGGAAGCATCCATAGAACTCAAAGACAATCAGGATGTGGAAAGCCAAAGAGACATGTCCAATTTGCAGATGTTAAGGTAGTTTAATTCCCACACCAACACTGAAGGTATTCTCTGTGTAAGTTTAATAGTACCAGAAAACATTTTTTAACAAGTTATCAACCCATCCCAGGGTCAGCTTTTCTCAGAGAACAATAAAACATTGCCTGGGCCCTAAATATAGGTGAGCAGGATGTGAAGGGGTTTTCTGATTGTCTGCAGCCCTTTTTGGAACCTGGAATCTTTCTGTATAGATGACTGGTTCACCACTACTTCGATACCAAGAACATTGCTATCACCAGTTCAGTACTGGTTTTGTGAGGGTGCAGGTGTGACAAGAAGATGGAGTACAATAGGACCTCATTTTACACAAGCTCAAGATACACAAATTCAGTTATATGCAATTGGCAATCAAAAAATAAATAAATAAATAAAGGCAGAGAAGGAGAGAATTAAAATTTTTAAAAATTATTTCTATGATCAATTTTGTTCATTGTTACTAGAATGTTTATTTGCCTTATTTGGAAAGTGTGTGATAGGTATGTTCATATAAGAAATACTTATTAAATAACAGGTTTAGCTATTATGTGTGATTTTCAACTTACACAAAGAGCCTTGGAACATATTGGTTGCATAAAACAAAGTATTATAGATGTGGGAATAGTAAAATACTATAATAGACACTGATATGCAAATTCCTGATGAATTACTTAAATCCTGAAGGAGAAGACAACCTCTTCTACCCAAAGTTGCCTTATTTGTCAAGGCTTAATTCAAGTCTTTAGCACTTGAAGGAACCAATTGGTTTTATGGGCACACCATCTGGGGAAACCTACTCTAGTCTGGCCTCAGTGATGCCTTCCCTGGGAAGTGACATTTAAACTGAGATTTTAAGCTGAAACCTGAAATATGACTTAGCCAGCAAAGAAATTGGGGGAGGGAAGGACTTGGCTCAAGGGGCTTTCCAAATACAGAGACCTGCTGGTGAGAAGGCCCTGCAATCCTTTTTTGATGGGAAAGGTCCTCTTTTGGGGGGTGGGGGGAGGAAGAGCATGGCTTATTTGAAGAGCAAAAAGGCTGAAGTAAGCAAAGGGAAGCCAGAGTCAGAGAAAGTGATAGAGAAACCAGGGCTTTACAGACTATATTAAGAAATTTAGATTTATTAGAAGGGCAAAGAAAAGCCATCATAGGATTTTCAGGTTCACAAATGACATGCCCTGCGTTGCAATTTAAAAAAAAAAAAAAAAAAAAAAACATCACTCAAACCTCTGCTGTATGGAGAATGGAGTCAAATGAAAAATGAGAAGGGTGGCAGAAGAGATGAGAGAAGTGAATGAGATTAGAGAATTATTTAGGAGGAAGAATCAACAAGGCCTGAGGATGAGGTATGAGGGGTGAGGAAGAAGAAAAAGTCAAAAACGACTTGCAGATTTCTGGCATGTGCTATCTCTGGAAAAAAGAGCAGGCTTGAGGAGAAAGATGGTGAGTTCGGTTCTGAACATGAGTTTGCAGAGCTTGTGGTACATCCTAGTGGAAAGTCAACTGGGAGACTGTACATGGTGCGGGGCTAGCGCAAAGGAGACTTGTGGACAGGATACATAGGGGAGGCCATATCTAGAAAGCAATTGAAGCTAGGGTGAGGCCACCGCGGGACAGTTTGAAGGGAAGCAGACCAAGGTCCGGGCCCTTAGCTTAACATTTAACGGTTTGGCAGTGGTGGCGGAGGCAGCAGGAAATGGCAAAAGAATGCCAGAGAAGGAGACGCAAGAAGGATATGTCATCACTGTCAAGGAAAAAGGTGTTTCACGTCAACTGTGTCTGTTTCTGAGAGGCCAAGTGTGAGGAAAAGAAGGCGCACCCTAGTTTGAGCAACAAGGAGGTCAGTTGCTAAACTCAGTTGCTGGATTGGAGAGGTCCCCAACCCTGACTTCTGCCTCACGTTTTCAGAACGGAGCCAATGCAGGGATTTCCAAGTATGGGCCTTGGCAAACATAGAACTTCCTTTTGGCTGTTTTCTCAAATTTGTAAAGAGAACCTCTCGTCAGCCAAGTTGCAACACAGAGTTGACATTTAGGTCATTAGAGCCGGGAGCCTCCGCAGACGGTTAGGGAACGATGCGCCGGCCGGCGGGGAGGCGGCGGCGCCCGCGGAACAGCCGCATGCGATTGGCCGAGCGCGGCAGCCGGTGATTGGTGGAGGAGGAAGGAGGCCGGGCGCCCGGCGCTGCCTTTTCTCCAGCCTCGTACTTTCGCTTTCCTGCGCAGTCTGCGGAGAGGCTCAGCCACACCCGGGTACCACACCGGGTACAGCACCTGTTCGACCCCCGACGGAGAAGAAGCAAGCCGGCGCTCCCGGGAGAGGCAGCACCCCCACATCTCCGCTGCCGCGGCCGCGAGCGTCCACGCCCACCCCTGCCTGACTCCAGCGCCGAGTGAGTGGGCCTGAGGTGCCGGGACAGGACGGGACATGGGCCGTCGGAGCTGTGCAGCTGGCCATTTTCTTCTTTTTTGCAGAAAGTTTTTCTTTGCCGGGTGTCATCCTCCGGAGCTATCTAGTTTGACGCTCGCACCCTGTGCATGCAAAGCCGACAATCTTGGCTCCGTGTAGCTGCTGCTCTGGTTGGATTCCCCAGCCCCCCAGCACCATGTCTGGCACAGGGTTCAGTAAATATTCGTGAAAACGAATGAATGAATACATGAATTTAGAATCTCAATTCTGTATATATGTTTAAAGATGAAGGACTTTAAATGTCTTCCTGGAATTTAAGAGCGATATTTAGTTCCTGCAACGCCTCCCCCAACTCCCAGAGAACTACTCTTTTAAAGGAATTCCGACCAGTTCGGAAACGTTTTGGGGTGTATGTGTGGGGTAGATGTGTTTTGATTGTGCTTTGGATGTTGTATGTATAGATTGGGGAGGGAATTTTTTTTTATGCGATAGAAATTAAGTCTTAAACCTCCAGCACAATCCAGTGTGTAACCCTTGCTTAAAGAGGATGCTGATCCAAACTTGTTGAACCATAATGTCGTTTATTGTTTACTTTCTAATTCATTCTGAAATAAAAAAGTATTTTAGGTTTCAGTTCAGCAAACTGTTACTGAGCACATACTATGTGCAGGGCACTGACCTAGGTTCAGTGGATGTAAAGAAAATAAGATATGGATCCTGCAGCTCTGGAACTTAACATCAGGTAAGGGAGACATCACAGAGCTTTACAGGAAGACTGGGACCGATGCTCTAATATAGGGACACAGAATGCAGTGATGCACAAGTTAAAGTTTAATGGTCTCTGGGTGAGTAAGTCTCAGGCAGCTTTATGGATGTTATATGAATATTGGTAGGATTTGGAGAGACAGAATTTTGTGGAGAGGCTGTTTTCAGGTGTGGCTGACAACTGGAGCAAAGCAGAAATGTTGGGCACAGTAGATACTGTGGTGACTGCGGTTGCTTTGCTGATGGATAAAAATGGGGTGAGGTGGCAAACAGCCTGGGTATGTACAAGCCCAAGCACTTTTGAACAGAGAGTGATGTCCAACAGGTGTGCAGCGAGAGGCTGGAGTGGGAAGAGAGAGTGTTGGAGACAGGGAGTCAGCAGATCCTGGGACTGGGAAAGGAGTTAATGCTCTATTTGGGGTTTGAGCCAGGTGACCGGGTGGTGATGCAACCCCCTGGGAAGTAACAGGTTTTGTGAGAAAAAGATGTATTCTGGATGTGTTAGCATTTGCTTATTGATTGCCTGCTCTGTGATAGGAGAGTGACTCACCTGAGGTCATCTGGCTAGTAAGAGGTATTGCAGCCTTGACTGGCTTTTACTTAGGCCAGCATGTTTGCTTTAGGTACATTCTTATTAGACAACTAGTGGGGAGGGAGAGAACTGCAGATGTGGAGCCTTCTGCTCAGGTAAAATAAATCTGAAGTGAGAAATCAAATTGCTATGGTAGGTGTGCTAAGGAGGTGGGCTTGGGTCCATTTCTAGTATTATTTAGTCCTGCCTGCATGCATACACACACTCTCCCATGCTCTACTTGAAAATCCAGACCTCTGCTCAGAGGCCTGGCAGGACAAGATTCACTTCTGTGCTCTCTGAATGTGGCCAACCATGCACTGATAGAAATCTTTGATTGTAACAGTGGTGATGGGAAGCTCTTCATTTTCTCACCCATCTTAGGACTTCCTTCAATCAAGTTTTTGTTTTTTAATCTTTAGAACTGCTGGTTAATAATCAACTTACTCTTGTTTCAAATTATATTTGTGTTGCTTCAATCTTTAAAATCATTACTGAGGTTTAATACTTTTTGTGTGCCAGATTTGTTGTTTGCTGTAGACCGAGAAGAAAAATATATCTCTTTAAAAGATATATTATCAAAAGTAGTTAATTTTATCATATGGAATCATAAAATGTGGAATACCAGTTTAAAATCCTTTGAGTTAAACTACAAATGTACCTTTGATGTAATTTGTAGGAGAGCAATTTTTGGAGTGTTCTTGTCATTTTTCCCAAAGAAAATCTACTAATTAATATTTTCCATCGCTTTATTTAATTAAAGCAAAGCTTCATTTTAAAGGCATATTAATTGAGCATCCACTCTGTGTCTGACATTGTTCTGGGGATACAGCAGTGAACAAACCCCCTCCCTCCCATCCCTTCCCCTCATACGCTGAGAAGTCAAAATAGAAAAGAAAATATGGTAGGTCATATAATAATAAGTGCTACGGAGAAAAATAAATCAGGGAAGAGGGATAGTGTTTTCCAGGATGAGAGGTTGGTTACAATTAAATAAGGTGACCGGAGAAGGCTTTCCCAATATAATGACATTTGAGCAAAGACTTGAAGATTTGTTTCCGGAGAAGAAAAAAAATTGACTACTGCTGTCACATACCGTCCCCCCACCAAACTCAAGAAAAAACAGGCTTTAGAGTATAGACACCCATTTAAATAGTATATTTCAAAGGCAAATCATGTTTTAGATTGAGTAAGGTATTTAAAAGAAGCATGGTGCTAGATAAGCTTTCTTCAGATCTGTAGTCTTCCATTCCTGATGTATGTATGGTCTTTCTCCCCATAGGATGTCTCAGTGGTATGAGCTTCAGCAGCTTGACTCCAAATTCCTGGAGCAGGTTCACCAGCTTTATGATGACAGTTTTCCCATGGAAATCAGGCAATACCTGGCACAGTGGCTGGAAAAGCAAGACTGGTAAGGAAAACTCACTTGACAGAAGTTTATCCATGCTTTAAAAATGCTTGTTGATTAAGTGACTTGGAGCCACGCTGATTAAGATGACTCTTATCAGTGGCCATTGAGATTATCTATTGCAGAAAAGTGTGTGTTGATTTAAAAAATAGCATCTGTCTCCACAAAGCTGAATGCATTAGTCATTAAGCACTTTTCTCTAGTTCTGTCAAATTTAATCATGGCATGTACTCCTAAATGCTTTGGATTAGGTTAAATAATACTGACACCATTTATTTTGTAAGTCAGGATCCAGACTATAGAAAGAAGTAAGTTAAAAGAAAAAGATTAAAGCCAAATTATGGGAAAACATTGATTAGAAATATGAAGAATGCAAGCAACACTCTGTGGCAAATTGTCTAACACAATTTCCCCTTGCTATAGCAAGAAAGTCTAACCTATTCCGGTGTTCTGTCTTCCGTGAGACACGCCATTATATAGACTTAAACAGTATTAAAAATAAATATATATGAATAAGGTTATACATTTAAGTGATATCTTTTAAAACTGGTATGTATTCTGTTTCAAAATGTACCTTTTGCTCATTGCAGAAATTTCAAATGTTCTGACAATGTTTGACATAGAAAGTGAAGCTCCTTGTTAATTTCTCCCTTCCAGAGATAATCTCCCTTCCCTATCTCTAGAGATAATCACCATTAACAATTTTGTGCACTATCTATTGGAATTCTACAATTTTTCATATTAATTATATATTTATAATTATTACTGATAGAAATATACAAAGTACTGCTAAAAGCAATGTTAGTTTAAAAAATGGAAGGACATAATAAATTTTGTGTTGTATATATGTCACTGTATAAAAAATTTTTTAAAAAGAAAATAAAACCTAAGAAAAAATTTAAAATTATTTCCAGCAATTTCTATGATGAAAGCAATCTTTGTTTTGTGTATTTTAAATGTGATCTAGAATTAAATGTTTAAATTTTAATTCTCCCAGGGAGCATGCCGCCAACGATGTTTCGTTTGCCACCACCCGTTTTCATGACCTCTTATCACAGTTGGATGATCAGTACAGTCGCTTTTCTTTGGAGAACAATTTTTTGTTGCAGCATAACATAAGGAAAAGCAAGCGTAACCTTCAGGTGTGATCTGGTTTTTGTGTTTGTTGAAATACTCCCATGTTCACATAAGCAAGTTTTTTTCTCATTCAACAAATACTTTTAAACACACACTCATTTGTTGGGTGGCGGGGAGCTTAGAGACTATAAAGAAATTCACTTTATGCAGCTGATATTTTATAAAATGAATAAAATTGCAATTCATTTGATAAACTCGTAAGGAATTTTCAGGTTCAAGTGTATTATCTGTTAGGTGTCACTAATTCTAAGAGAAATGTGATGACATAATTTTATTTTACTAAAAATCTTCAATATTCAAATTAAAGAAAAAGGGATACATTTTAAGAGCAGTGAGCTCTAGTGTCATGTTAAAGCTCAAAGAAACTTTAGTGATCAGCTAAATCCTCCTGCATACAGATGAGGAATAAGTCCAGAAGAGTTTAACTTCCCTGAGGCCCAATAGTGATTTAGTGAATTGGAACTACACTCCATCTTGCTTTGCTTCCAATGATACATTACCCTCCCCTGGAGGAGAAGGTAAAAGTCCCGAGAGAATGTGCTACAAAGTTTTAGGAGTTTGCCCCAGGCCTGGCTACCATATTTATTTCTGTAGTAATGGAACTTTTTTGTTTTTATGGAGATGAGAGCCTTTGTATTCTTGTTTCATATGTTCAGCTAAACTTTTCAACTTTGGTAATTGGAAACTTTTTGTTCTTTGTGAATATATCTGTGATTTTATAATACCAGTGGAGTGGGGAAATCAGATTAACTTTACAGAGATTTGCCCTACTACAGCTTTGTTTCAGTGTACCTGTTATAAAGAGCCACAGTTGTCACTATTTTGCGAACTAACTTTGACAATGGGACAGGAAAAACTGAGAATATCTTTGGTCTAATTCAGAGCAGAGACTAACATATATTAATTGAGGACTATCAAGGGTAATTTTTCTATCATTTGCACTATTTTGGTACTCTAACAAAATAAGTGGCCTCCAGAAAAATGGAAAGACAGCAAAGTAAACATATTATCTGAACCATATATGAAAATGTTTTATTTTTTAATCAGGAGGTACTTTAGGTACATGCACTTAATTGGAAAGTTAACTTCTCATAATTTGTGAAAGGACTATTTTGTTTTTAACAAAAATAGTTTATGTACAATTTAATAAATGTGAAATGAGATGTCTCAGTGGATATGAACAAATTCATATAAACTTATACAGTGGTTTAAACATTCTGAATTTTAATTTATTTTTATTCTAACAACTCATATCTAGGATAATTTTCAGGAAGACCCAGTACAAATGTCTATGATCATCTGTAGCTGTCTAAAAGAAGAAAGGAAGATCTTGGAAAATGCCCAGAGATTCAGTCAGGTACTGTTTTCTGATTGAGCAATTACAATTATGAAAAAAAATAAAAATTCATTTGTTCATTCAAGAAATACTGAGTCCCTCTTCAAGGCAGTGGTTATCACCCCTCTTATTTTATAGCCATGGTAAGTAGTGAAATTTCATGTTTAGAGATTTTTATAGAACCAGGCTTTTAGAAGAGGACCCTAATCCCACGGAATTGTGTTCTAGTGAAAGAGACAACAAATAAACAAGATACTTCCAGATATTGATGAGTACTGTGAAGATAATAAAGCAGGATACTATGGTAGGCCGCAGTGGTGTAGCTGGCGAATGGGCGGTTTCTTTAAATTGGTGTCAGGAGAAGCTTCTCTGACGTGCTGTGGCAGGGACAGAGGCAGACAGAGGACTGTTGGAACAGTCCACCGGTGAGGAGGTGGAAGCTTGCACTTGGTAGAATTGATGGAAGTGGGAAGAAGTGCACAGACCCAGGTTATGCTTTGGATGTAGTGCCAGTAGGGCTTATACTGAGGGGCCAGGCGTAGGAGGTAAGAGAAAGGGAAGATTCAAGGATAAATCTACGGTTTGAGACTTGAGCCACTGGGAGAAAATGGTGATGCTGTCTAATGAGCTCTGGAAGACAGAGAAGGGGGTAGGAGTAGGAGTTTTGCAGAGCAGATTAGGTTTTAGGGGAGAAGAACCGGTTGATGGGAAAAGCAAGGGCTTCATTTTGAACAAGATTGAGATACCTGTTAAATAATCAACACATCCAAACAGTGAGTGGGTCAGACTTGTACTAATACCAAGATTTTTTTTATCATGGTTTTACTAATCATAATACAAATCTTCCTAGAGATCTGGGTTCAGCCGTTTTTTTGAAGTTGCCATGACATTTGTTCATTTCCTTTCTTGACTGATGGGGTGGTGAGAACACCTGCCTCCTCTTTGTGACACCTCTGTCTCTCGTATGGAGTGTTCTGGCTGAGACCATTCCAGTCTGACAGGAGAAATGCCAGAGGATGCAGAGGAATGTGTCCTATGCACATTTCACTAACAAATAACTCACAAAATGAACTGAGCACCGGGGAAAGGGAGAGGGTTTAAGTAGCGTTGGTGAGTACCATCCTCTGAGCACTTCCTGAGCGTTTGAGCATTTGCCCCAGTCCTTGGGAAACTGCAGCTTCTCTGGGACCCTCAGCGCAGAGTCAGCATTAGGAGGCAGAGAAGGTGATCGCTGCTGTCCCAAATCAGCTTGAACTCCTGTGTTTTCTTTGGATCTTGAAGGCTTTTTGAGCTCTCCTTTAAACGTGTAGGTAATCTGGGGAGAGGTTTGTTTGATGCCTCTCAGTGAACCCCTTTGAGGAGGTTTAGCTGGCTCCCCAGCTGAGAGCTAGAGCAGCAATTCCTTCTCAAAGCAGGAGGGAAGGTCCCGGATGTCTAGGGGTGTCGGAGAAAGGGAAACGGCACTGTAGGGTGCCTGCTTTCCAGAGTTACCCAGCCTTCTCCTAGCTGGGCAATTCAGAAATATTTATTTGCCGTTTCCCCCACTTATTGAAATAACTGCATTTTAATAATATATCTTCTATGCATATTGAAGTATTTATAGATGGATATGTGATGTCTGGTATTTGCTTCAAAATAACCCAGTTTGGGAAGCAAGGGGGTGAGGGGAATATAGATGAAACATGATTGCCCATGAATTGATAATTGTTGAAGCTGGGTGATGGGTACATGGGAGTTCATTGTGCTTTTCTCTCTCCTTTGTGTGTATTTAAGTTTTTCAATAATAAAAATTTATGAACTCAGTGAGTTTAAAAACATGAAAAACTCCAAATTAGTGCAGAGCTTTTAAAGGACACAGGCTTCTATAGATATTCTGGGATAGGAAGGTATTGTTCCCAAAAATTTTTGTTTTAATAGAAAAGTGTTTAGAAAATAAGTTTGAAAAGGCTGTTACATTATATTACAATACATGGATACTCTTTAATAGATATTATGTTTTGTCTTTTGCTGTTATAGCATGCTAAGCTTTTTTTCTCTTTCTTTTTGTGATAAGAAAGTGAATTAATTGTATTTGTGGGCAGAATTTAGGATCATAGGATCCACAGGGAGTGATCCTTTCCTTCAGGTTGGAGGGGGAACTGTGAAGTGGGTTCTAGAATCCCTTTTACTATTCCAGCTTCTTGCTCTTCATGAAGTTATAGTATGCTGAATGCTTCAGACCCTGTCCTCAGTACTTTATAAACATTATTTCCATTTGAATAAATGCTTTCAGAACTATCACTGAAGGTAGGTATTTTTGTGCCCATTTTACAGATAAGAAAACTGACATCTAGATGTCATATAATTTGCTCAAGGTGCCAGAGCTAACAGGGAGCAGATTTGGAATTTAGACTCGGGTTGACTGACTCTAAAACCCAATCATTGGAGAAGTCACTCACTCTCCCTTCTAGTTTTCTAAGGTTTCTAAGTTCGTGAGATGGGATCTGAGGGAGCTCTGTCTGGGGCCTCTGTCACCCTGAGAGTCCATAGGTGGCCCCTCACTTACATCTCCTTGGACAGCTGTTCCTCAGTTGAAGAGACGCTTCTTGAGCAGAAAATTTTTCTTTGTTCCAGGGTCTGTGAGTATCTGAGTCCCAGCTGAAATCCCCAACACAGGGTCGTTAGATGTGCAGCTGCAAAAGGAGAACATAGGATTAGATGATGGAAAGTCCCTTCCAACATTGATCTTGGATTTTCCTGTGGTTTAAATGCTCCCAGTTTGTCAGAAAGTACCAGAGAAAATACAGACTTTTCAGTAAACGTTGTTAAGAAAAATGAATAGCCAATTGGAGAAAATTTAAAATTAGATCCATCATTTATACTAAAAACAAGAATAAACTTCTGATGGATCAGGGATCTAAAAGTAAAAAACATGAAACCTTGCAAATGCTAGGAAAAAAAAATGGGCTAACTACTTTGTAATGTGGGAATTGGAAAAGCTTTCTAACTATGAAGAAAAAAAAAGACTGATAAATTTGGAAATGTAAAAATTTTTTAAAGATTATTTACATGGCCAAAAAATATGACTACCTGTAAATAAACTCAAAAGAATTTTGAGATACTGGAAGAAAATATTTGCAGTATATATCACAGAAAAGGAGCTAAAATTCTTAATATATAAAGAAGTCTTAAAATTTGAAAGGAAAAAATAAGATCAGAACTTTGTTAGAAAAATGCAAAGGAAATGACAGACAGATCACAAAAAAATAGTTTAATGACCCTAAAACATGAAAAAAATGCTCATTTTCACTTTTAATGAGAGAAATGCAAATTAAAACTACCCTGAGAAACAATTTCTCACCTGTCAAATTGGCAGTTCAAAATCTTGACCGCATACTCTGTTGGTGAAGCTATGGGGAAACAAGGCACCCTTGTATATTGCTGGAGGCTGGGCAAAATGGTACAGTGCCACGTGGAAAGGAATTTGGTAACATCTAACAAAATTACATAGCGTTTACTCTTTGATTCAGCTATCCCACTTCTAAGAATTTACGCTGAACTTTTAAAAAGCATTTGCCCAAAGTTGTTCATTTGAGCACTGTTTATTCAAATAATTGTAAAATATTGGAAACAAACTAATTGACCATATATATGAGATTGATTGAATTAAATTTGATACGTGCACACAGTGGATTACTATAAAAAGAATAAAAAAGAAACAAATGATCCTAACTGTATATCAGACACATAACCATAGAGAAGAGACTTTTAAAAGAATTGATCTAAGTAGCTTTTGAACTTAGGTTTTGTTTTGTTTTGTTTTGTTTTATCCTTATTGAAGAGTACTGCAAAGAAACTTGAACTTTACTTGGTAGGTTTGTTGTTGGTAGTAGTTTTATGTATGTGTGTGCATGTGTGTGTGTGTGTGTATTGTAATACAGAACAAATGAGAAAATATTTTGATGTTGGTAACCAAGATTTTTATTATGGGAGAAAGGAAATACAAAAACAGAAGGAAGCAAGGAGAGGAAAAACCGTGTAGTGATGGATTGAAATTAGTGGTATTGGTGTAAAAATATATATATATATGCATATAAATAATAAAATATATATATAAATATGCAAACACACACACACTCACACACTGGCTCTGACCACTGAAAGAGCTTAGAAGCAATGTCACTCTTGTAGCAGTGAGTACACCTGTAGTGCAGAAATCTTGGTTCCTAAATACTGATCCCATAAAAGCAACTATGACTCCTTGAGAAATAGCAGATTCCAGGGCTGAGCTAAGAACATGAACATTGAACCTAGAACAAACACTTGTTGAGCCAGAACATAAGGAAATTCTTAAAAACTGATAGGAACATGTCAGAAGGACACAGGAGCCAGCTTGAAGGAATACCCACAAGCCAAATTTGGGACATGAACATCGAAATAAATGACAGGGCTAGATCTAAAAACATTAAGAAAAGAATCCATAATTCCCTATGATTCTCAATAAAAAGGGAAGGAAAGGAAAGTTCTTTCTGGAAGAATGCCAACTTATAAAAGAAGGAATGAAAGTTACCATTTTAGAATTACTGTAGTAGTAAATTGATTCACCAGTAGATGCTAAAACTAGTGGGTGAAAGACCTTTAGGGGAACTGGATATTCACATAGTCTCATAGTATCAGCCCGTAACAGAGGAATATATACCTTTACAATTGAAATATCTTGCCTACACAGCCTTAACCAATGAGCCAACTTAAATAACCAAAGATGGGGAAAACTGGTAGCATGCAAGTTTTGCTGGGATGAACCAAAAAAGGCAGAGCATTGTCTATATAATATCTTGCAAAAAATGTCTGACCCGTATCGTGAAGGAACAATCAGGCAAATCCAAACTGAAGGAAATTCTGCAACAAACAAGTGAAACAAAGTGGCCTGCACTCTTAAAAATATGAGTATCATGAGAGGCAAAAAAGATGGTGAAATGTTCCAGATTGAAGAAGACTGGAGACAAGACCACTACATGCAATGTGTGATCCTTGATTGGATCCTAGACTGAGAAGCAAAAGTTATTGAGACACTTGGGAAAATTTGAATCTCGTCTGTATATTTGGTAATATTGTCCGAATTTCCTGAGTTTGGTAGTTTTATTGTGGTTTCATGGAAGAACACTCCTGTTCTTAGATATAGGGTGGAGTATTTGGGAGTAAGGGTCCCCATGTCTGCAAGTAACTCTTACATGGTTCAGCATGTAGTTCTAGATGTATATGGAAAAACAGATTTAAAAATTTTCCATGTTTGCCATATTTGCTTTATGTGGATGGTTTTATGGTTGTTGTACTAAACTCACAACTTTTCTATAAGTTTGAAATTTTTCAAAATAAAAATTGGGGTGGGGCAATAATTTCTGCCAGCACACACTTCAAACAGCAAACTCAGTGCCTAGCTCACTAATACAAAAACAAAAAACAGTATTTTTGTAACTAATGAAACTCATTGCATTTGAATATTTAAGCAATTCTTGCTAATACTCAATATAAACCATCACATCATTTAAAAATACCCTACTACTGGCATGGTGAAACTATTACTTCAAAACTGTCATGTCTGAGTTATAAGGATGAGGACTGACTACTCCCAGGAGAGTGGATTTATATTCATTATTGACTTTATGGTAGTAGATCATCAGTGAAGTCCATTATAGCAGTGCTTTTCAATTTTGATACACCTGTGACTCACCTGGGATCTTGTTAAAATGAGATTATGATTCAGTAGTTGGTGAGGACCTGGGATTCCACGTATCCAGCAAGCTCCCATGTGATAAAGTACTGTTGGTTTTGGGTCCACACTTTGAATCCCACAGCTTTAATACAAATAAGTTCAGAATTTGAGAAGTCCTGAAATAAATTGCTATGCGGTAGCATGCAGCCATTTGAACAAATGGAAACTTCAAGAAATTTGTTTTTTTTACTTTAAGCATGAAATGAACCTAGTCTTTCTGTAGCCTGTTCACAGTTTGCCAGCTTGTTCCAGGGCCTTGGAACTGAGCTGTTTCTTGTTGACCACACATGTGGGAAACCTGTACTAAACTTTGGAAGGTTTGGGTGGGCCACAGGGTATGGGCTTGACTTCGGAGTGTAGTCAGCAGGGAAACACACTGGAGAAAATGATGGCTATTAACTATGCACTTCCCATTACAGACTCAGTCGGGGACTATTCAGAGCACTGTGATGTTAGACAAACAGAAGGAGCTTGACAGCAAAGTCAGAAATGTGAAGGACAAAGTTATGGTGAGTATTGAGTAAATCGTATGTACATTTATTCTGTAAGTATTCTGTGTGTAGGGGGGGTAAATCACTGAGTGTAAACCTAATAACTGATTTTGTTCTTTCAAGTAACTGAGAAAGAAAAGTTTTGCTGTAGTTCCAAAGCATAAGTAAATAAATTGGTAAAACCAAAGAGCAGATAGACTTTTTATGGCCCCTATTATGACTTTTAAACATTGAGCAGTAAACGTCGACTTTGCCCTGTCACTCAATGAACTAGATGTTGCTGCTCTAAATAGCTCTTTATGTCCACACCTCTCAAATCACATTATTCCTGGGGTTACACAGGGCCCCAGGATAAACATGGCCCATCTTCCTCAAGCAAAATCTGGAAGGGAAACAAAACACATTTCACTAAAAGACATTCTGATACATTTCTGATTAGAATAAAACATCCAGAGCAGTTTTAAGATAAAACGGCCAAGAACATTTATGGAAGTAGCAGTCTGCTTCAGTGCCCTTCGTGGCACATGTTCACTGCCCCCTGCTGCTAGGAGTATTTTGTGGGAAGAGTTGGGGAATTCTGCTTCAGAAGAGGCCTGTATCTGTAGGACAGGCCTTCCAGCCTAGGGGTGTAGGCCTCCTGTGGGCCTCTGGGTCACACTGACATGGCCTTGTCTTGGTGCTTAGCTTCGTTCCAAACTCCAGTTTCTTTGGAACAACTTTATGCTGCAGTTCCCAAATGAAACACCTCATTAAAGTAGAAACCAAGTGGGTCTAGCCCAGAAGTAGCCATGAAACTCCAGAGAAAAATACGTAGACATGTGACCAAATCCCAAAAAGATGAAGCTTATTTTTAGGTTGCCCATACAACTTATTGTCCAGATGGAGATGTGTTGGAGTGAATAAGAGGGATCCGTTAATAATTACACCAGGACAAAGGTGTCAAACTAGAACTGTCCTGGTTAAACAGGGACATATGGCCCCCCCTACTGATTAGTAAAGAGTGAGGGGATTTTCTGTGATCTTATGTTTTCCTGTTATGTGCTTCAAGTTAAACTTATTAAATCATATCTCAGAGGTAATCTCAAAAATGTTGAGGAAGAATCAAACTTTGGGCCCTGCAATCTGGTGATGGCATGAAAATCAGTTTAGGAAATTGAAATTGGTGTTTATTTTCTTCTTCCTTGTTTAATGTTATTACCTACTTACTAATGAAATAGAAATTGTTTCCATGTCTTTCTGGGTCCTATAGAAGCAACAATCTGTTTCCTAAAGTCTTTGAAGGCTGATCAGCATAAAATGTTTTTATGTTTTTCTTCGTAGTGTATAGAGCATGAAATCAAGACCCTAGAAGATTTACAAGATGAATATGACTTTAAATGCAAAACTTTGCAGAACAGAGGTAAGAGTTAACATTTGAAGCAGTGCCCAAAGGCTATAATTTTTCCTACCTACCTTAGATAAAGACAGCAAGTACTCCTTCATCTTTGCCGAGTACTTTATGACTTTGAATTGCTCCTGTTGGCTTCTTGATGACCCAGGCCAGTGTTCTCAGCCTGGCATTGCTGACAGTTGGGGCCAGATAATCCTTTGTTGTGGAGAGCTGTCCTGTGCATAGTAGGGTGTTGAGCAGCATTCCTGGCCTCTGCCCACCAGATGCCAGTAGGATAACACCCCCCAAACTGTAACAACCAAAGCTGTTCACAGTCAATGCCAAATGACACCTGTGGGACAAAATCACCCCAGTTGAGAACTACTGACTTGTGTTATTCACTTGGTTTCTTTTGCCTCGCCCACTGATCGACATCAGTGCTCGGTGTATGGGGTTCCCCTGCCCCAACACCTAAAATTCCTTCAAACATCCTAGTTCCACATGTATATTCTACAGTCAGCTCAACATTTTTCTCAGGTTTTAAAGCAGTTTCACTCTCTCTGTTGTTTTTTGTTGCTGTTGCTTGTTTTTATTGATAGCAGCAACTGAAAATAACCCCAAAGTATGTAGAACATGTAGGTTCTGCTGTAACCCCAGTAATCATTTGGAGGAGACCACAGTTAATATGGAGAGAGTATCAATATGAATTGGTTAAAAAGTAAGAGAGAAAGGAACCCCAATTATTACTTCCTAATCATCCACTTCTCTTTCAGAGTTACAGATGTGCTTTGTATAAATTTTTATCTAAGGTTTTGAATTTTGTTGCATACTCATTTAGGTAATATTCTGACCATAACTTAAGTACCAGACACAGTGCTGTTTCCAATTTAGATGGGCCACAGAAAATAAAAATTTTGTTTCAGTGTATCCAGGTTTTGTACATAGGAATTTTTTCTTGTTTTATTCAATAAAAATTGAAGATCAAATTTTGGCCTAATATCACTTAGCATTCCCACTGTCTGTATTACATTCTTCCTAAATTTATGTGAGTTTTGTTTTTATCTTCTTATGTTTCAATATTTTCTACTGTCTCTCTCAATTCACAGAACATGATGCCAATGGTGTGGCAAAGAATGATCAGAAACAAGAACAGATGTTACTCCAGAAGATGTATCTAATGCTTGACAATAAGAGAAAGGTAGTGATTTACTTTCTGAAATAATTTTCTGCTTTTGTCAGACTGTAAACAATGGGCTTGAAGTTTAGAATAGAGCAAATGTGATGTTTGTAACACTTGGCATAGAGCCCCAGTTGAGAATGAGAACATATTTGCTTTGCTTTAAAAAAAAAATCCTTAAAAATTCATTGATTAAAAATGAATTTATTTCATTGTGTTTCTTCCTCACCCTTCAGGAAGTAGTTCTCAAAATAGCAGAGTTGTTGAACATCACCGAACTTACCCAGAATGCCCTGATTAATGATGAGCTCGTGGAATGGAAGCGGAGACAGCAGAGTGCCTGTATTGGAGGACCGCCCAATGCTTGTCTCGACCAGCTGCAGAACTGGTAAGATGTTTCAAAGCAGAAAGCTAGCAGCTGACTGGCAAGCCACATAAACTTGTGAAGTGCACCTGCAAGCTATGTTAGTTGAGTAGACCCTGCCAAGACCTTGGTTTAGAGTTTGATGTTGCCCATCTTCTTCTTATCCTGGAAACAGCCTCTTGGAAAGCTGTGCGTTGTTCATGGCAGTCGCCATGTTCAGCCACATTCTGCTTGGGTAGGCACACGCCTCTCCCTGGTATACATGTGCTAGCAGAGGTATCGCTTGACCGGAACAAAACATTAGTGGCATGGTCATCATATAACACATTAACAACTTGAATCCTAATGTTTCATTTAAAAGAGAATAGTTCGAGGAATTTGCTTGGCTTACATGAAATAAAGTTTGTCATGAGGACTTCACTCAGTCATCCATCCAGGAAATATTTATAACATGCTTACTGTGTGCCAGCCACTGTGCTAGGACTTGGGGATACAAGGATGAATGATTCTTGGTTCTTGCAGTAAGGAAATCTTAAGTATGGAGGGGGAAGAGAGATGTGGTAATAATTCTATGCAGTAAAGGGTTACAGTTGTCCTAATCAAGGAGCATCCATAGTTCCATGGAGGACAAATGAAGAAGTCACCAGGAAAGGAATCACAGAGGACGTGGTACTTGTACTGACTCTTAAGAGTGAATAGGTGTACTCTGTGGAGACCTTGGAGGAGGTGTTCATTCCAGCAGAGAAAACAGCATGTGCAGAGGCATAGGGGTGAGGATGCCTGGCACAGGTGGGGGCCTGTAAGCACTGTTCTGGATGCCTGGAGAGACGGGTACCAGGGAAGGGCATGAAGAAAAGCGGAGCTGGTGAGAGATACTGTGCTAGGGACTGGGAACTTTATCCAGGGCACAGGAGCTGAACTCTGATCGAACAAAGAGGATGAAAGAGGCGGAATCCTCAGGCCTTTGTCACAGAGCAGATATGAGAAGGCGGGGGTCTAGAACAATTGCCAAGGGCCCAGGGTCCAGAGATCTTGTGAATTGCTGATTTAAAAAACTTAACAATGAGCATTCATTTCTGTGAATTGCCTGTACATATCCCAAGTTTCTTGGGTGGTAGAGCAGAACTTTCCAGCTCGGTGTGTTCCCTGAGCCTGGAGATACTGAGCCCTAAGCCTTCCAGGTGATGAGGGGTCCCTGGAGTGTCTGGAGCCCCCCAGTGGTCACTTCAGGCCACAGTGAGCATCCTCTGGTGACACAAATGCACTCCAGTGTTCCCCACTGTGCTGAACAAGTGTTATTTTCTCCATGTGCCACAGCCCAAACAAAGTTGGAAGCCCAGGGTTAGAGTCTCCTCTGGAATGCAATTGGATGGAACCTCATCCAACCACCGTTATCCTGCCTTCTCTTTTTGTAGCAGAGGGTTGCTCCCTCAGGAACTTAATGCATGCCTTGAACTCAAGGATTGAAACCACAATGTGAAGTAGATGTTTTAAATTGGGGAGATGTTTTTAAAAGAAGATTGTCTTCCATCATTACTCCAGGTGAATAATGTGGCACGTCCACAGCAGGATTTGCCTCAGAGCCTATGTCACTATTAGCAGTTGGTTTACTATAAGGAAGGAAGGACATAAAAGTAACCACTGGGTTTACTCAATGGCTTTATGTGTCTATTTTTAGCATCTAGATTAAGCATATCATCCCCTTTCAGTTCCATGAAAAAATAATCTTTGTTCCTTCCCTTACATCCTACCCTAACCTATATGAATGGCTCCCACAACTCAGAGGCTGCTGTCCTCATGCCCTTCTGCACAGCATCACTGAGGTACCACTTGGTCACATCACTCTCTTAACACAAAACCTCCAGTGGCTCCTTACTGCCTCCTGCATCACCTCTGTATGCACGTGTCCTCCTGGTTCCCCTGCCTTTCTGCCTGCACCCTCTTTTCTCTACTACCCTCTATTTTCTTTTAACTTTTTATTGTAGTAATATATATACAACTCAGAATTTCATATTCTAACCATTTTCAAGTGTACCATTCAGTGGTATTAATTACCATGACCAACATCCACTATCCAAACTTTTTCATCCCCTCAAACAGAAACTCGACACCCATTAAGCAATAACTCCCCATTCCCCTAAGCCCCTGGTCCCCAGTAACCTGTATTCTAGTTTCTGAGTCTATGAATTTGCTTATTCTAATTATTTCATATCAGTGAAATTATACAATATTTGTCTTTTTGTGTCTGGCTTATTTCACTCAACGTGATGTCATCAAGGTTCAGCCATGTAGTGGCATGTATCAAAGCTTCATTCTTTTTTATGGCTGAATAATATTCCATGAAGCATATATACCACATTTTGTTTATCCATTCCCCTGTTGAAGGACACTTGGGTTGCTTCCACCTTTTGGCAATAGTGGATATTGCCTCTGTGAGCACTGGTATACAGATATCCATTCGAGTCCATTTTCAGTTCTTTTGGGTGCACACCTAGAAGTGGGATTGCCGGGTCATGTGGTAATTCTATGTTGAACTTTCTGAGGAACTGCTGAACAGTTTTCCACAGTAATGGTGACATTTTACGTTCCTACCAGTAATGTATAAGCGTTTCAGTTTCTCCAAATCCTTGCTAACACTTGTTCTTTTCTTTTCTTTTTTTTTTTTAATAATAGCCATCCTAACGGGGGTGAAGTGATATCTCATTGTGTGCATTGCCCCTTTTAAATCCTAGTTATTTTTAAAGGTCAATCAAAGTCACATATTACCTAGAATCCCTGCCCTCACCCAAGTCTCCATATTTAGAATTCAGTAGTAGGGCAGAGATTTTTGATCTGGGCTGTAAGTGTTCAGTGCATGTTAGTTTTTTCTCCCCAAATAACTAATCTCCTTGGTGTCAGAACCTCACTGTTCTCCCTTGTTGTCTCTGCAGTGACCAGTGCCATGAGGGAGATAATGTCCAGTGTTGCCTGTGACCACTTGGTGTCCAGGATCCACTGACTGCGAGTCTCGCTAATTCAGGCTGTTTAGAGACTGTCTCTGATTGAGATACCTGTGTTTCATACTTTCCCAGGTTCACCATAGTTGCAGAGAGTCTGCAGCAGGTTCGTCAGCAGCTTAAAAAACTTGAGGAGCTGGAACAGAAATACACTTACGAGCACGACCCTATCACGAAAAACAAGCAAGTGCTGTGGGACCGCACCTTCAGTCTTTTCCAGCAACTCATTCAGAGGTAACTTGAGGGAAATTTATTTGCACCTTGTGTGGTTATTTTACCCAGAGGAAAATTTTTACGGTAATTCAGACTATTGAAAAGAGTTTAATTCTTATATAAAATTTTATGCAAAAAAATTCCCCAGAATTTTCCCAGAAATCCAGCCCTCCTCCTAAAGTCCTTGTTTACACCTATGGCCCTTCGTTCTTTCAGCCACCTAGGCTGGTAACTGTAGCAGCTTTTTACTTTTCCTCCTTCCCCTGTGGCTAGTCTGTGCCAAGACCTATTGGCATAACCTCTTGATATTTGTCCTCTCCTTTATATAACGTGGCCTCATCACGTTTCAGACCCTCAGATCTCCTTTTCTTACATAGAGGCCTCCCAACTTGTCCTCCTTCTCAGTCTCTTCCTCTTTAGTCCCTCTTATTCAGGTGCTGTCCCAAAACAGAGTTCCAGTTTGGTTCTTCGTCACCTGCTGTCTTAGTTTGCCAGGGCTCCTGTAACGAAATACCACTGACTAGTTGGCTTAAGCGGCAGGAATTTATTGGCTCATAGCTTGAAGGCTGGAAGTGCACAATCAAGGTGTTGGCAGGCCATGCCTTCTCTGAAATCAAGTTTTCTGGCGGTGGCTTACTGCCTGTCAGTCGCTGCCTCTGTCACATGATGATCTGTCTCCTTGGTCTCCGCCTGCAGCTTGTGCTTTCATGTCCTAATTTCTTTTCATTGTAAGGAAACCAGTCATACCAGATTAAGGCCCACTCTGATTCAATTTGACCTCATCCAAATAGGATTTTTGAAGATCCTGTTTACAAATGAGTCCATACCCACAATACTGGGGTTAGAACTTGAATACTTCTCTGTGGGGGACATGATTCAATCCCCAACACTAATCCAGAGCCCCTCCGCTGGACATCCATGGCCTCTCCCCCACAGTCACACCCCAGCTGGCTGCTGCGTACTTAGCGTCCACACCTCCCATGTTCCAGTTTGCTGATGCTGCCATTATGCAAAATACTAGAAATGGGTTGGCTTTTATAAAGGGGGTTTATTTGGTTACAGATTTACAGTTCTGAGGCCATAAAAGTGTCCAAACTAAGGGATCAACAAGAGGATACCTTCACTGAAGAATGGCTGATGGAATCTGGAATACCTCTATCAGCTGGGAAGGCACAAGGCTGGCAGTTCTGCTGGTCCTTTGCTCCCAGGATGCATTTCAAAGTGGCATTCTCCAAAATGTCTCTGGGTCTGTCTTAGCTTCTTCAGATCCTGTGCATCTAAGCATCTGGGTTCTTTCTTAGCTTCTCCGGAGCAAACTCTGGGCTAGCATCTCAAAGCATCATCAAGCATCTGGGTCTCCTGGCTTAGCATATCCTGGGGCATTTTCATGTCTCTGCTCTCTGTGTGAGCTCCCTTTAAAGGATTCTGGTAAACTAATCAAGACCTACCCTTAAAGGGCGGGGTCAAATCTCCAGGGAGACATTCAATTAAGAGGTCATACCCTAATCAAAACGATTAATAAATCTGCCCCACAAGATTGCATTAAAGAACACGGCTTGTCTGAGGGACATAATATATCCAAACCAGTGCACTCTATTTCCCTGGCAAATATGACATCTTGCTGTTCTAGGCCCATCCTATACATTTCCTTCTCTGAGCCTCTTCTGACATTTTCCCCTCCTCAAAGCCTTCTACTCTTCTACCTTCTTTTGAAATTGTATCATCCTGAAAGTTTCAGCTCACAGATCATCTTCAGAAAAATTTCAATTTCCAGAGTCTCCAAACAGGTGTTATCTCCCTTCCAGGTTTACATAGTTCACTTTTTGTACCTCTCCCACTTTGCCTTTTATTATATAGCTGTTTGTGTGTTTGTGTTATCTTGCTGTAAATTGGAAGGTACTGGAGGACATAAACATGCCCTTGTCAGCCTTTCTCCCCCAGCAGGGCCCAGCACAGAGCTTTGCCCGCAGTAGGTGTTCCGAACATTCTTATAGATTGATAAATGTCACTGACTGCGGGAGAGTACTTACTGCAAGTGTTTTTTGTTGTTGTTTTTTTTTTTATTTTGAAATAAATTCAAAGTTTTATGAACAGTTGCAAAAACAATACTAGCCCCATACACAGAATTCCATCATACCCTGACCCCCCTCCCCTGGTAGCTCAGTCCACCAACTTTAACTTGCTGTCACATTGCTATTTCTTTCCCTCCCTCCCTATCATCCATCATCTATTGCTCTGTTGTCTGAACATATGAGAGTTAGCTGCACACATCCTTGAGCATTCACTATAATTCACATACACACTTCCCATGAACAAGAACATTCTTTCATGCAATCCCATTAAGCGCAGCTAAGAGGTGCAATAGATTCAACAATGATAAAAAGCTTGCATTCTGTATTTCCTTTTCCTTATGTCTCAACTGTGTCCCTTTGAGCCAACTGTCCTCTATCTTCCTGTCCCATCCAGGTTCATCCTTAGTATTCAATTGTCATCTAGTTAGACTGACTTTTTTTTTTTTTTTTCAGTTGTGGAAACATATATGCAGCCTAAATCTTCCCATTCCACTCCCTCCCTAGCCTTTCATTAGTGGGATTAATCACGTTTAGAATGTTGTAATGCTCTTTCCCACCGTCCATTACTAGAAATTTCCCTTCACCTCAAACAGCAACCCTACACTCATTTCTTAACTCCCCATTACCCCTTCCCCCATTTCTGTTAACCCAAACTCTGCTTTTCATCTCTATGGTTATATTCTCTGATAATTTCTTTGTGTTTACTGTGTGGCTTAAAATTAACCTCTTAAATCCATATCAATCTTGTTTTTCTTTGATACCACCTTCACTTCAATAGGACACATAAACTATGTTCCTATACTCCTTCATTCCCCCACCTTTATATAGTTGTCTAAAATTACATATTTTACGTTGAGTTCAAAACCACTGATTTGTCCTTAGAGTTTGTGTATTTTATATCATGTAGGAAGTAACTAGTGGAATTACAGTTCAAAAATTATTGACTTCTATTTGTATTTCATTGTGGTTGGAGAATGTGCTTTGAGTATATTCAATGTTTTTTTTTTAAATTTCTTGAGGCTTGTTTTATGTCCCAGCTTATGGTCCCTTCTCGAGAAAGATCTCTGATCACTAGAGAAAAGTGAGTGTCCTGGTGATTTGGGATGTAAGGTACTATATATGTCTGTTAAAATTCTCTATATCTCTTTCTCCTTTCCCTGTCTCTCCTCCAGCAGGGCTCCCCTTAGAATCTGAAGTAGGGCAGGTCTTTCATCGGCAAGGTCTCTCAGCATTTGTTTGCCTGTGAAAAATTTAAGCTCTCCCTCAAATTTGGAGCAGAGTTTTGCTGGATAAAATATTCTTGGTTGGAAATTTTTCTCTCTCAGAGTTTTAAATATGTCATGCCACTGCCTTCTCACCTCCATTGTTGCTGCTGAGTAGTCACTACTTAATCTTATGTTGTTTCCTTTGTATGTGGTAAATTGCTTTTCTCTTGCAGCTTTCAGAACTTGCTCCTTCTCTTCAGTATTTGAGAGTCTGATCAGAATATGTCTTGGAGTGGGTTTATTTGGATTTATTCTATTTGGAGTTCGCTGGGCATTTATGCTTTGTGTATTTATATTGTGTAGAAGGTTGGGGAAGTTTTCCCCAGCAATTTCTTTGAGTACTCTTTCTAGACCTTTACCCTTCTCTTCCCCTTCTAGGACACCAATGAGTCTTAAGTTTGGACGTTTTATTTTATCTATCGTATCCCTGAGATCCATTTCGATTTTTATGATTTTTTTCTCCATTCTTTCTTTTGTTCTTTCATTTTCTGTTCTGTGGGCTTCTAGGACACTGAGATGTTGTTTGGCTTCCTCTAGTCTTGTATTGTGAATATCCAGAGTCTTTTTAGAGAGGAGGCGGGGCAAGATGGCGTCATAGAGAGGAGTGGAAGCTAAGTAGTCCCCCTAGAACAACTACAAAAAAACAGAAACAACTAGTAAATAATCCAGAATAACTGCGGGGGGACAAACGAGACCATCCACTCATCATACACCAACCTGAATTGAGAGGAATGCCCAAGATCACAGCGTAAAATCTGTAAGTAAAACCTGCAGATCCAAGTTGTGAGACCCCCTCCCCCATAGCCCGAGCTGCAAAGCCTCGTGGTGCCAGGGAGAAGCTCTCTCCCAGCAAGCGAATACAGCTCAGCTGAGCTCCAACTGGGGTTTTAAGTAGCGAGTGTGAACTGCTCACTACAGGTACGCATCCCCAAAAAACAGACAGAGGCTTTGGGTGACGACTGACCTTGGAGAACTGGAGGGTCACTTTGGACTGGGTCTGAAGGGGACTATCTGTTTCTTTTTCGGCTCAGTGGAGAAAGCCCCAGTCATATTCAGTTTCCAGGGCTGTGACTCTGGGAAGGGTGGAGACAGCACAAGCAGAGAGTGAGACCATTGAAATGCTAATGACCTCCACCTGGGGGGTCTGTCTTCTCTAGGAGGAAAGGGGTGGGGCCCTTTCCATTCAGAACCAGACCCCAGAGCCTGGGGGAACACAGCCACACCTCCTCACACCAGTCAAGAATTATAGGCTAACAGGCGTCACCTGCTGGGCAGAAAAGCATGGTGACCTGAGGCATCAAAGGGTAGAGCAATTTTCTAAGACACACCCGCAGGGAAACCAGATACTGGATATTTCTTCCCTCTGGGACCTGAGCCTGTTCTGGTCTGGGAAAACCTGATTTGTATAACCAAGGAAACCACGCCTAGACAACAGAAAATTACAACCTACACTAAGGAAAACAAAGTTATGGCCCATTCGAAGGAACAAACATACACTTCAACTGAGATACAGGAATTTAAACAACTAATGCTAAATCAAATCAAAAAGTTTAGAGAAGATATTGCAAAAGAGATAGAGGCTGTAAAGGAAACACTGGGCATATATACGGCAGAAATCAAAGTTCAAAAAACAACTAGTAGAATCTATGGAAATGAAAGGCACAACACAAGAGATGAAAGACACAATGGAAACATACAACAGCAGATCTCAAGAGGCAGAAGAAAACACTCAGGAACTGAAGAACAAAACACCTGAAAGCCTACACGCAAAGGAGCAGATGGAGAAAAGAATGAAAAAATATGAGCAACGTCTCCGGGAACTCAAGGATGAAACAAAGTACAATAATGTACGTATCATTGGTGTCCCAGAAGGAGAAGAGAAGGGAAAGAGGGCAGAAGCAATCATAGAGGAAATAATTAATGAAAATTTCCCATCTCTTATGAAAGACATAAAATTACAGATGCAAGAATTGCAGCGTACTCCAAACAGAAGAGATCTGAATAGGCCTACGCCAAGACACTTAATAATCAGATTATCAAATGTCAAAGACAAAGAGAGAATCCTGAAAGCAGCAAGAGAAAAGCGATCCATTACATACAAAGGAAGCTTAATAAGACTATGCGGATCTCTCAGCAGAAACCATGAAGGCAAGAAGGAAATGGTGTGATATATTTAAGATACTGAAAGAGAAAAACCACCAACCAAGAATCCTATATCCAGCAAAGCTGTCCTTCAAATATGAGGGAGAGCTCAAAATATTTTCTGACAAACAATGAGAGACTTTGTGAACAAGACACCCGCCCTACAGGAAATACTAAAGGGAGCACTACAGGGTGATAGAAGACAGGAGTGTGTGGTTTGGAACACAATTTTTGGAGATGGAAGCACAGCAATGTAAGTACACTGAACAAAGGTAACTATGAATACGGTTGAGAGAGGAAGGTGGGGAGCATGTGAGACACCACAAGAAAGGAGGAAAGATAAAGACTGGGACTGTGTAACTTGGTGAAATTTAGAGTATTCAACAATTGTGATAAAATGTACAAATATGTTCTTTTACAAGGGAGAACAAGCAAATGTCAACCTTGCAAGGTGTTAAAAATGGGGAGGCATTGGGGGGGATGCAATCAGCATAAACTAGAGACTGTAACTAATAGAATCATTGTATCATGCTTCCTTTAATGTAACAAAGGGGATATACCAAGGTAAATGCAGATAAGAGGGGGGGATAGGGGAGGCATGTTAGACACTTGACATTGGTGGTATTGTCTGATTCTTTACTCTACCTTGATTTAAGGTTATTTTTCCTTTTGCTGCTTCCTAGCTCTCTTTTTTTTTTTTCCTCTTTCTCTTGCCTCTCTACCTTCTTTGACTCTCCCTCCTGCCTTGTGGAAGAAATGTAGATGCCCTTATATAGATAGTGGTGAAGGTGGTGAACACATAAATGTATGACCAGGCAGAGAACCGTCGATTATTTACTTGGGATGGAATGTATGGTGAGTGAACAAAACCATATTAAAAAAAAATGGGTTGATGACAAAACCTCGAGGGCAATATACTGAGTGAAATAAGCCAGACACATAAGGACAATTATTGCAGGGTCTCACTGATAGGAATTAATTATAATATGTATACTCATAGACGTGAAATATAAGGTACCAAGATATAGGACAAGGCTTAAGAATGGGGAGTGGTTGCTTAGTATGAGCAGAATGTTCAATTAGGATGAACTTAAATGTTTAGAAATGAACAGGGGTGTTGGTAGCAAGATGTGAGAATAACTAACAGCGCCGAATGGTGTGTGAATGAGGTGGAAAGGGGAAGCTCAGAGTCATATATGTCACCAGAAGGAAAGTTGGAGGTCAAAAGATGGGAATGTATAAAACTGAATCCTATGGTGGGCAATGTCCATGATCAACTGTACAAATACTAGAAATCGCTTCCATGAACCAGAACAAATGTATGACAATACAATTAGAAGTTAATAATAGAGGGGCATATAGGGAAGAACTATATACCTATTACAAACTATATACTACAGTTGGTAGTATTTTGACATTTTTTCATAAACAGTAACAAATGTACTATATCAATACTATGAGTCAGCAGTTGAGGGGGGTTGGTTAGGGATAGGGGAGGATTCGAGTTTACTTTTCTTTTTTTCTTTTTTCATCTTTCACTTTATTTCTTTTCTGGAGTAATGAAAAGTTTCTGAAAATTGAACAAAAATTAAGTGTGATGGATGCACAGCTGTATGAGGGTACCCAGGGGCAAGTGATTGTACACTTTGGATCTTTGGATAATTGTATGGTATCTGAACAATCTCAATAAAAATGAAAAAATTAAAAAAAAAATAAACACCAACAGAGTCTTTTTTAATTTGGCCAACAGTTTCTTTTATTTCCATAAGATCTTCTATTTTTTTATTTACTCTTGCTATGTCTTCTTTATGCTCTTCTAGGGTCTTCTGTATGTAGCTTATATCCTGGGCCATGGTCTTCTTGATGTCCTTTAAATCCTTTGCCATGTTTTCGTTCCTCGATTGTAGATCTTTGATTAACTTTGCGAGGTATACTGTATCTTCCAATATTTTGGTTTGTGTGTTTGGAGTTGCGTTCTCCATATCTTCTGGTTTTATCATATGCATTAAGATTTTCTGTTGTTTTTGGCCTCTTGACATTTGTTTTGCTTGATAGGGCTCTTTCAAGTTGTAAAGAAAAAGGGATATCAATCTAATTTTTCAGGAGCACAGTTTGGTGATGTACACTTTCTCTAACTAACCAGCAGATGGCGTCTGTGAGTCACCTATATCCTTCGAGTCCATTCTCAACCTTTTTTCCGCTTTGTGTGGGGAAATGATTCTTGTGGGTTCAGTTGGAGAACTCAGTTTGGGTGTGTTGCTGGAGCTGTCCGCCCAGAATGTGGGGCGTGTGTACGGGTAGCCAGGGAGAAGGGCAGTTCTAATGTTCAAATCCCCCAGGATCCCAGAGATTCAAGGCCGCCACAAAAGTCTAAGCCTTCATTTCAGTTCAGCCCCAGCCCCTCTCTCTCTCTCTCTCTCTCTCTCTCTCTCTCTCTCTCTCTCTCTCTCTCTCTCTCTCTCTCAGCCGAGGGAACGCTGTGCTAGGTCATCAGTGCGCGCGGTCCCACAAGGGAAGCCCTGGGCCACCGGGCTGTGGGGCGCGTCCGAAGCAAAAATGGCAGAGCGGGGCGTCTCAGCCCCCTCCTCCTCGCACCGTTCCTCCTTCCCAGCTCCGGGACAACTGGCGGGGCTTTGGGCTGTGGGCACGGCCCCAGGCAGGAGTTTATCCAGCCCTCCGGGGGCTAGCTGCTAGCCTCGGGGTTTCTTTCTGCTTCCGGCTCTCCCCTCCGTTCCCCCCGAGCCCAAAGGCATCTGTTGCGGGCTGTCTTCCCGGCCAGACAGCAAGAGGCCAGCCCAGCCCCCTCTAGCTGTGTTTTTCTGCGTGGTTCCCGCAATTGCTGCTGGAGCCTCTCCTTTTTTTTTTTTTAAACAGTCAGCTGGTCTCCATATGCTGAACCCTGGCTTCCCCAGCCCACCGCGTGGCTGCGGGTCTTCCAGCCAGCTTAGTCACTCGTTTCAGAATGCGGACTCCCGGTTTCACCAAGTATACGGCCCCTCTGGAACTAGGAGCCCTCATCCAGTTGGTGCATTGCTGTAACCGGTATTCTAGGTCACTTTCTGGTTTTTAGCTAGTGTTTTTCACAGAGGCGTTTTTTTCGCCCTGTCTCAGCTAGCCGCCATCTTCTCTCCCCTGCAAGTGTTTTTTATGCTAACTTAAAGTAATAAAACTGTCTTATGTTTCCTGTGGCCATTATCCAAACCGTAATGCCTGCCTGTATGTTGGATTTTAAAATATTTTGGGACATTTACTTGGGTTTTTTAGTGCAAATATGATTCTTAATGCAGATTTGTATATGAATATAATCGAATACAGGGTTTTCATTGTTGAAGAGTATCATGGGTCATTACAATTACTCTGGTTTTGTTGAGTATAAATTAGATTTTAGAATTTCTTTACTGATTGACTGGAAAACATCACCTTATTCATCTACCTTGCCAGAATCTTTCAAAGTATGTTTGAGGTGTGCCCTCTGACTGCCTTTACTCAAGAGAAAATCATTATTTGCCTCAACCTTAATGGAAATGTTAATTTATCTACAATTTCCTGGGTATTTACAGCTCATTTGTGGTGGAAAGACAGCCTTGCATGCCAACTCATCCTCAGAGGCCCTTGGTCCTGAAAACTGGGGTACAATTCACCGTGAAGTTGAGGTAATAACGAAAAAATGTAATTGTAATTCTACATGCTACATGTTTGCATTCCTGATTTCCTTTCACAGAACTGTGATAAAGAATGGCTTAGATGAAATACTTTTGCAGTAGTCATTTTAATATGAATTCTTCTTTAAAGCATCCAAGAGTCTTTTATATTCAAAATAAAAATATACCAGATGTAATGTATATTCACATACACTTGATTTTCTCCAATTGTAAAAAAGGAATTCAAACACAGCAGAAATATATTTAGTAGAGAGTAGTAGTTCCTGGCAGCCACATCCCCTCTGAAGCATGAGTCCTGAATGAATCCCTAAAAATCGACTCCATGTGTGTGGATGTGGATTTATGACATGTGTTTCTGGTAAGTGGATTCATAGCTTTCATCAGATTTCAAAGTTGTTTGTGATCTAAACATCTATAGACAACCACAGTAAACAGTCAAGTGTCTGTCGTTCCAGAATTTGTCTAATCTAAACAAATATACTTGCACACATCTACATACACACACAAATATACACATAAAATGTTTCATTTTTAAAAATCTGGGGTAATGCTACAGTATTGTTTTGCAGCTGGCTTACTTTTTCTCCTTGACATTGTAGAAATGTTTCCACGTGAGAACATACGGCCTTAAACTTTATTCTGTTGAATGGCTGCATTCATTTAACCACTCCTCTTGATGTGCAGCTGGACTCTGAAGAGCTGGACTTGCCTACAGCATTAGCCCTAATCCTTTTTTTATGGGGTGCTGCTGATTTAGGTCCACAGGTGTTGCTTTCCCTGGCTGCCAGTTTTATAGTGCTTCCTCCTTCAATTCTTCCACACTCTCTACTGATTATAGACATGACTCTCATTTTCTTGATTATGGATAAGAGTTCTTATTTTCTCCCAAAAGGACATACGTTAGATATGAGTTTTAGTAAAAAGTAATGTTCACTATTTTTTATCCATAAATCAATGGCAAAGAGTATAAATTTGGATAAAACCCAGTGTTGGCAAAGTTATATAAGGAAACAGGTACCCCCACCAACTTTTGGTGAGAATGTAAATCAGTGCTGCTTTCTAACAGGATTTAATGTTGCAGTTTGCCTCAGCATTTCCAAAGCTCAGAATTTATATTATAAATACACTTTAAAAATATGCTGAGAGAGATGTATGAGGCTGTCAAATCCAAGATTGTTTGTAATAACCAAAAACAGGAGGTGGAGAGCAGATAGCTAAATGTCCATAGATAGGAAATTGACATAATAAATAAATTGTAATAAATAATTTTTTAAAGTAATGATTTTTATTTTTCTTTCCAGACTGCTGGTGAAATTACAGGAGCTGAATTATAATTTAAAAGTCAAAGTCTTATTTGATAAGTAAGATATCTTTACCATTATCTAAAATGCATGTACTGTTGAAATACTGTTTTTGTTAACCAAACACCGACTCCTCCCTTAAAGGAGCAGACTAGCCAACTCTCCAGCAAGTGGCTTTCTTGGCTACACTGAGAGGAAATTTGTAACATTGGGGACCTAAGTCTGTGCCCAGGATCCTGGCACTGCCGTGGGTGAGCAGAGGCTCTTAGTTGGATCCATAAGGGCCATTGCAAATGATCCTAGCAGATTGAAATCGAGAGCTTTTTTTCTGGATGTTGGGAACTTCCCTAGAGTTGATATAAACATGCATGTGTCCTTGTACATTATAAATGAACTAAAGAATTGGTGTATTTTATGCATATGGGATTGTAATTATCAAGTCCTGAAACAGATAGACTTGGTACACCAGCCCTTCCTCCTAGGGAAACCCCAGAGGAGAATTCTTGATCAAACACAAGGCTAATGGTCTCTTGGCTGCCTTTATTTGGTGGCTGGTTGTGGGGTTCTTTCTGGAGTGAGGTCAGCAGCATTCTGGGAGCACTGCATAGAGCCTGCTAGATTCAGCCTTGTCTCTTCTGGGCAGTAAGGACTCAGGGACTCAGGGTCTCTCATGGGGGTCCAAATGGACAGGCCCATCCCATTTTACCCATGGACTCTAGACGTGGACTGACACTTAACCTAGCCACTTACATTAAGGAGCAAGATGCACCCCACCACCCCCACCCCCCGGCTCTCTGATATATTTAATGGTTTTGTTGGCTTGTGGTCACATATCAGTTCAGCAGGTTTGAAAACCATTTATGATAATCCAAATAATTTTCCTCTGGCTTTTTGTTTCTTCCCACTCCTGTAAGAATATTTCTACCTGCAGGTAATGGTGTTTGTCATGTACAAAAACATTGAACTTCTAATTGTGGTACAGAAGGAAGGGTAGCTAACTCATTTAAGTGTGAATGGGCTAATAATTTCTAATCTACACCTACATCACTAAAAGATACGTTATTTGGCCAGAACACTGACCAAAGTAATCACTGAATTTATATATGAAGAGACAAAGCCTCAAGATTTTAAACCTTTAATTTAAAATTTGAACTTGTGAAATCTCCTGAATAATTGACTCTTCTGAAACTTCCATGAGATCACTAAGGACGGTAGAGAACAAAAATAAGAATATTAAGCTGGTCCTCTGAGTCCTGTGATCGCAGAGCGGTGTTCCCTACAGAATCCATAGTGCCTGGCACAAAGTAGGTGTTCAATAAATAACGCCAGCTTACTTTTATTGGGGGTTTCCTGTGTTCTTTTTGTACCCATTAGCTAGTTTACTCCTCCCAATATCCTGTAGGGTTGCCACTGTTAGCACATTGTACAAATGAGAAACATGACACCCAGACAATTTATTTGCCCAAGGCCACTCAGCAAAACTTGGCAGAGTTAGTGGTGATTGACTGAGGGAGGAAGTGAGTGAATGAAAGGGCCAGAAAACCCACAGGTATAAAAGTATTCTTTATTTATCTTTTACTTACACATGCATTTTTTTAAAAATTCAGTTTTATTGAGATATATTCACATACCATACAATCATCCATGGTGTACAGTCAGCTGTTCACAGTACCATCATATAGTTATGCATTCATCACCCCAACCTATTTCTGAACATTTTTCTTACACCAGAAAGAATCAGAATAAGAATAAAAAATAAAATAAGAAAGAACACCCAAATCATTCTCCCCCATCCCACCCTATTTTTCATTTAGTTTTTGTCCCCATTTTTCTACTCATCCATAAGGGAGTGCAATCCACAAGGTTTTCACAATCACACTGTTACCCCTTGTAAGCTACATTGTTACACAATCATCTTCAAGAGTCAAGGCTGCTGGGTTGCCGTTTGATAGTTTCAGGTATTTACTTCTAGCTATTCCAGTGCATTAAAACCTAAAGAGAGTTATCTATATAGTGTGTAAGAATGTCCACCAGAGTGACCTCTCGACTCCACTTGAAATCTCTCAGCCACCGAAGCTTCACTTCATTTCATCTCGCATCCCCCTTTGGGTCAAGAAGGTGTTCTCAATCCCACGATGCCGGGTTCAGGCTCATCCCTGGGAGTCATATTGTGTGTTGCCAGGGAGATTGACACCCCTGGGAGTCAGGTCCCACGTAGAGGGGAGGGCTGTGAGTTCACCTGCCAAGGTGGCTTAGCTGGAGAGAGGGCCACATCTGAGCAACATAGAGACACTTGGGGGGAGCTTCTTAGGCACAATTATAAACTGGTTTAGCCTCTCCTTTTACACACGCCTTTTTATATATTAATTAAAGCTTTTTTTTTTTTTTTTTTTGGCAGAGATGTGAATGAGAGGAATACAGTAAAGGGGTATGTGAAGTACTTGGCACTACATTTTGCTATCCTTTTTTTGCTTGTTTGTGTTTAGTAGTTCAAAGCCTTTTAAATCCTTCTGTCCTGTGTTGTATAGATTTAGAAAGTTCAACATACTGGGCACACATACGAAAGTGATGAACATGGAGGAGTCCACCAACGGAAGTCTGGCCGCCGAGTTTCGACACCTGGTAGGGAGATAAATTTCCTCCTCCTTTTGTGTTGTCTCTGGTTTATTAGGACTTTTTACAGTAGGGCAACACGCCTGTGAACCCACCTGATGGGAGGGTGCCCCTCGGAAGACTCTCCAGCGCTTGCGGCTGGTGACTGACTTCTGACTTCTCAGCACCACCGCTTGGGGGAATCGTTGTTCCTCCTCTTTATCCCAGGACTTTTGACTCTGCTTTCTCCCATTCTTTCTCCTGGAGACACTCCTTTTGGAGTGCACATAAACAATCCACTCTTGCCGCCTCCACAATCGCAATGACCACTCTCTAGACTCTTGTGATTTCCGTAAAGGTTATTGCTTCCATACCTCTGATCATTCCTTCTCCTGCCCTCCACGTGTGGCTGTACCCCAAGGTTGTCTCCTCGGCCCCCTCGGTCTTGCCCACAACTATTGTCTCTGCTGCAGCCTGGCTGTTACTGCTTTGTCTCCAGAGAAGTAGGAGCCATTCCACCAGACTGTAGAAATCCAGAAAGAGTGTTTTTAGTGGGGAGGTGTCTACTTGCAGCCTCCATGAAAATATGGGGCCCACTGGCTGTTCTGAAGATGTGCTGGTGGTGAGCCAGGTGCCTTCCTTGGGCCCTGAGCATGCAGAGAAGTTTTCCATTAAAGACCAGCTCAGAAACCAACAAACCCCCTAGCTAGGGAGTTAGCCATTGTGTGAGAGCCTTGATCTAAAAACAGGCATTCTCATGGAGTTCAGAGCTGCCCTGGGAGCCCCCAGTTTCTCCTCTGAAATCTCAGGGATTGAAGTCCTTTCGAGGGGTCCCTCGGCCTAACCTGGAAGACTGTGCAGAAAGAAAGGGGAAGGAAGAGAAGCTGTCTTCTGAGTCCTAAGTGACATGAAACACTAATGAGGGGAATTGGGGAATCATTCAGGAAAAGTTTGCAGGGGAGAAGGGAGCAGGATGTGATTCCCTGGAATCCCTCCAGACCTGTGGAGTTTGCATGGTGTCAGGCTGCTGGGAAAAGGCACACCTGCTCATGAACCCACACCAGAATGATTTTGTCTCTTGCCCTGCATTGTGAACATGGTTTCATGTCCTCCTTATTTCCAGTACTAACCTTGGGCTGGTTTGTAAATGAAAACAGCAACTCTGATGAACATGCCTTTGACAAGGATGGTTTCTTGTTTTATAGCAACTGAAAGAACAGAAGAATGCTGGCACCAGAACTAATGAGGTGAGAGTCTTATCTTGTGAATGGGCCCTAACCAGGCAGATGTGTTCATGAGGGCAGGTCAGGGCCCTGGACAGTGGCTGGGGACACCTCACACAGCAGCAAATGAGTTTGGGACTTTGGGTAGTGGAGTGGGTCTTGTGGGCTTTTGTATGATTCACATCTTACAAGTGAGGAAATTGAGTCTCAGGAAACTAAGAGTTCACAGGGAACTACTGTCAGAGCTGTAACCAGAGGCCAGTTGACTATGCTAAAAACCTAATTGTGCTGAGAGTTTTCCTGCCATTGCATCCCTTCCCCAATGGCATCTTCTTCCCTTCATCACTTTTTTTACAAGCTTGAGGAGTTATGTTTGTGATGAATTAAAAAATGAAATATGGACAAAGGACAGAAGCATCTGGAGTTGTTTTGGTTTGGAACATTTTCGTCCTTTGCATGTGTACACACTGCCTGCCCTCCTTCCACCCCACTTACCAGTGGAGGCTGCGTGGAGTGGTGGGACAAACTCTGGCCTTGGGAGTGCAAGGATGCCCTTTCCCAGGTTGGGACCTTAACTGTCTTTGTGACGTTGACACCTCACTTAACCTCCCTGGGATTTAGTTTCCTCGCCTGTAAACAGCTGCATCACCCTAATTCTAAATTTAGAATGTATATGGAGGCATTTTGAAAGCCAAGCATTTCTACCCAAATTAAGGCACTTTATGACCTGATGAGCTTATGCAAACTGGCCCTTCCAGTAGAGAATCACACCTGAAACACGCATGCACTTTCCATCCCCCATCCGTGTGAAGTGTGCAACCTCAGCAGTTGGGGCCGTTTGTGGGCTGAGGGCTGGGAAGCCTCCAGTCATGAATAAACTCATAGGAAGCTATTTTCATATTGACGATTTTTCCTCTCATAATTTCAGAAGTATCCACAACAATTAAATCCGGAGTAGATTATAGAAAATTGGAGACTCATTCTGAATTGACATTGATTGAGTTCAAGATCTCTACGATCTCCTGCAGTATTTATTAAGCTTTCAAATCTTACAAGGACTGTGAATGAATTGTTTTATTCCTTTTTTTTTTTCCTTTTCTATTTTAAGGGCCCTCTCATTGTTACTGAAGAGCTTCACTCCCTTAGTTTTGAAACCCAGTTGTGCCAGCCTGGTTTGGTAATTGACCTCGAGGTAAGACTCACATGGTCCAGAAGTAGAAAGCTTTATTTTTATTTTTTTTACTTTTAATTGCTACATATATTTTTATTTCTTAGTTTCAGAGATACTTACCTAATTGCTAAAAAAGATTATCTTTTCTAGTTAATACTATCTTGAACTTAATTTAATGGTTCAGGAAGCTGGAAAATTGAATTAACCTTCAAAGTCTATAAGCTAAATGTTTGAGTGGAGATATCCTGTGCTAATTTTTAATATTAAGCATAGAGACTTATTTTTTAAAAGCAGTTTTATTGATATAAATTTACTTAACATACAATCCATCTAAAATGTATAATCACTGTCTTCTAGTATATTCACCGAGTTGTGCATACATCACTACAGTAAATTCTAGAACTTTTTCACCCTGAAGAGGGCTCACTATGTTATACAGTCCCATGTTTCATCCTCTGGCTTTCTCTATAGTGACATACACAACCCTAACCTTTCTCTTTCAACCACAGTCGCACCCACATATTGTCGCTATCAGTTACAATCAGTAGAACATGCTCCCATCACTTCCATCCATTTCCAAACATTTGCAATCAACCATATTACATATTCTGCATGAATTAAGCATCAACTCCCCATTCTCCGCCCTCATTCCATCTTCTGGTGACCTATATTCTAGATCATAACACCATGAGTTTGCTAGTAATAGTTAGTTCTTATTAATGAGGTCATACAATATTTGTCCTTTTGTGTGTGACTTATTTCACTCAAATAATGTCCTCAAGTTTCATCCATGTAATCACATGCGTCATTACTTAATTTCTTCTCACAGCTGCATAATATTACATCATATGTATATACCACTTTTTTAATCCATTCATTGGTTGATGGACACCTGAGTTGTTTCCATCTTTTGGCAATTGTAAATAATGCTGCTGTGAACATCGGTGTGCAAATGTCTGTTCGCATCCCTGCTTCTAGTTCTTCTAAGTAAATACCTAGTAGCAGGATTGCTGAATCATATGGCAGTTCTATACTTAGGTTCCTGCGGAACCACCAAACTGTCCTCCATAGTGGCCACGCAATTCGACATTCCCACCAACAGTAAATAAATGTTCCTGTTTCTCTACATCCTTTCCAACAGTTGGAGTTTTCTGTTTTTTTTAATAGTGGCCATTCTAGTAGGTATAAAAAGTATCTCATTTTGGTTTTAATTTGCATTTCCCAATAGCTAATGATGTTGAACATCTTTTCATGTGCTTTTTAACCATTTGATATCCTCTTTGGAAAAATGTCTATTCATATCTTTTGCCCATTTTTAAATTGAGTTGTCTTTTTATCACTGAGTTGTAGGATCTCTTTATATATCCTGGATATTCAACCCTTATCAGATATGTGGTTTCAAAATATTTTCTCCCACTGAGTAGGCCGCTTTTTCACCATTTTGACAAAGTCCCTTGAAGCACAAAAGTGTTCAATTTTGAGGAGGTCCCATTTATCTCTTTTTTTCTTTTGTTGCTTGTGCTTTGGAAACCACCTCCTACCACCAGATCTTGAAGATGCTTCCCTACATTTTCTTCTAGGAGTTTTATGGTTCTGGATTTTATATTTAGGTCTTTGATCTATTTTGAGTTAATTTTTGTATCAGATATAAGATAGGGGTCCTCTGTCATTCTTTTGGATATAGATACCAAGTTCTCCCAGCACCGTCTGTTGAAGAGACTGCTCCATCCCAGTTGGGTGGACTTGGCCATCTTGTCAAAAATCGAGTGACCATAGATGATAGGGTCTATTTTTGAATTCTCAATTCAATTCCATTGGTCAATTCCATTTTTGCCAATACCATTCTGTTTTTATCATGTAACTTTGTAGTATGCTTTCAAGTCAGGAAGTGTGAATCCTCCAGCTTCATTCTTCTGTTTTGGAATGTTTTTTGCTATTCGAATCCCCTTACTATTCCAAATAATTTAGTAATTGGATTTTCCAGTTCTGCAAAGTAGGCTATTGGAATTTTGATTTGGATTGTGTTGAATCTGTAAACCAATTTGGAGAGAATTGACGTCTTAACAATATTTAGTCTTCCAGTCCATGAACACGAATAACCTTCCATTTATTTAGGTCTTCTTTGATTTCTTTTAGCAATGCTCTGTAGTTTTCTGAATACAGGTCCTTGACATCCTTGGTTAAGTTTATTCCTACGCATTTGATTCTTTTAGTTGCTATTATAAATGGAATTTTTCCCCCTGATTTCCTTCTCTGATTACTCATTATCAGAGTATAGAAGCACTACTGAGTTTTGTTAATCTTGTATCTTCCCACTTTGCTGAATTCCTTTATTAGGTCTAGTAGCTTTGTGGTAGATTTTTCAGGACTTTCTATGTATGAGATCATATCATCTGCAAATAGTGAAAGTTTTACTTATTCCTTTCTGTTTTGGATGCCTTTTTTTTTTTTTACTTGCCTAAATTCTCTAGCTACAATTTCTAGCACAGTGTTGAATAGCAGTGGTGACAGTGGGTATCCTTGTCTTGTTCCCAGTTTCAGTGAGAAAATTTTCAGTCTTTCACCATTGAGTACAATGTTAGCTATGGGTTTTTCATTTTTGCTGTTTATCATTTTGAGAAAGTTTCCTTCTATTCCTATTTTTCAAAGTGTTTTTAACAAGAAGGGATGCTGGATTTTGTCAAATGCCTTTTCAGTATTAATTAACATGATCATGTGGTTCTTCTCCTTCAGTTTGCTAATGTGGTGTATTACATTGATTGATTTTCTTTTGTTGAACCACTCTTGCATATCTGTGATAAAACCCACTTGATCATAGTGTATAATTCTTTTAGTGTGCTGTTGGATTCAATTTGCAAGTATTTTGTTGAGGATTTTTGCATGTATATTCTTTAGAGAGATTGGCTGTAATTTTCCTTTCTTGTAGTATCTTTATCTGGTTTTGGTATCAGGGTGATGTTTGCTTCATAGAATGAATTAGGTAGTGTTCTCTCCTCTTCAGTTTGTTAGAAGAGTGTAAACAGGCCTGGTACTAATTCTTCTTGGAATGATTGGTAGAGTTCACCTGTGCACCCATCTGGTGCTGGGCTTCTCTTTCCTGGGAGGAATTTGATGACTGTTTCATTTTCTTTACTTGTGATTGGTTTGTTGATATCTTCTATTTTTTCTGGAGTTTTAGTGTGGGTTGTTTGTGTGTTTCTAGAAAATTGTCTATTTCATCTACATTTTCTAGTTTGTTGCCATACAGTTGTTCGTAGTATCCTCTTATGGTCTTTTTTATTTCTGTGGCGTCAGTAGTAATGTCCCTCTGTCATTTTTTATTTTATTTATTTGCATCTTCTCTCTCTTTTTCTTTATTAGTCCAGCTAAGGGCTTGTCAATTTTATTGATCTTCTCAAAGAACCAAATTTTGGTTTTGTTGAGTCTCTCTGTTGTTTTTTGTTGTTGTTCTCAATTTCATTCATTCATGTCTGCTCTAGTCTTTGTTATTTCTTTCTTTCTGCTTGCTTTGGGATTAGTTTGCTGTTCTTTTTGTAGTTCCTCCAGGTGTGTAGTTAGGTCTTTGATTTTAGTTCTTTTTACCTTTTCAGTGTAGGCATTTAGGGCTATAAATTTCCCTCTCAAGACTGCCTTTGCTGCATCCCATAAGTTTTGATATGTTGTATTCTTGTTTTCATTCATCTCAAGATATTTACTTATTCTTCTTGAAATTTCTTCTTTGACCCACTGATTGTTTAAGAGTGTGTTCCTTAACCTCCATAAATTTGTGCATTTTCCAGTTCCTCCACCTGTTGTTGACTTCCAGCTTCATTCCATTATGATCAGAGAAAGTGCTTTGTATAATTTTGATCTTTTTAAATTTTTTAAGGCCTTTTTTCTGACTCAGCATCTGGTCTATCCTAGAGAATGATCCATGAGCACTTGAGAAGAGTGTATATCCTGCTGTCTTGGGGTGCAATGTTCTGTATATGTCTGTTAGGTCTAATTCATTTATCAAATTATTGAAGTTCCGTTTTCCTTATTGATCTTCTGTCTGTAGATGTTTTATCTACTGATTTGGGTTGTGTATTGAAGTTTCCAACTGTTAATTGTAGATGTGTCTGTTTCTCCCTTCAGTTTTAATAGTATTTGCCCCATGTATTTTGGGGCACCCTGGTTAGGTGCATATATATTTATGATTGTTATTTCTTCTTGGTGGATTACCCTTTTTATTAATATATAGTGTCCTTTGTTTCTTACAACAGCTTTGCATTTGAAGTCTGTTTTGTCTGGTGTTAGTATAGCTACCCCAGCTTCTTTTTGGGTACTGTTTGCATGGAATATCTTTTTCCAGCCTTTCACTTTCAACCGTTTGTGTCCTTGGTTCTGATGTGAGTCTCTTGTAGATAGCGTATAGATGGCTTATATTTTTTTTAATCCATTCTGCCAGTCTATGTCTTTTTTTTCAATCTTTTTTAATTGAAATTGTTCACAAACCATACAATTATCCAAAGATCCAAAGTGTACAATCCATTGCCCATGGTACCATCACACAGCTATGCATCATCACCACAATTAATTTTTTTTCAATTTTTAGAACATTTCCATTACTCCAGAAAAGAAATAAAGACAAAAAGAGGAAACTCAAATCCTCCCATACCCCTAACCACTACCCCCCTCCATTATTGATTCATAGTTTTGGTATAGTACATTCGTTACTGTCAATGAAAGAATGCTAAAATACTACTGATTGTAATATATAGTTTGCAATAGATATATTTTTTTTTCCTATATGCCCCTCTATTATTAACTTCTAGTTATAGTGTCATACATTTGTTCTAGTTCATGAGAGAGATTTCTAATATTTGTACAGTTAATCATGGACATTGTCCACCACAAGATTCACTGTTTTATACATTCCCATCTTTTAACCTCCAAGTTTCCTTCTGGTGACATAGGTGACTCTGAGCTTACCCTTTCCACCACCTTCACACATCACTCAGCACGATTAGTTATTCTCATAATGTGCTATCACCTCTGTCCATTTCCACATGTTTAAGTTCACCCTAGTTGAACATTCTGCTCATAATAAGCAACCGCTTCCCATTCTTTAGCCTCATTCTATATCCTGGTAACTTGTATTTCATGTCTATGAATTTATGTGTTATAAATAGTTCATATCAGTGATACCCTGCAATATTTGTCCTTATTTGTCTGTCTTATTTCACTCAATATAGTGCCCTCAAGTTTTCTTCATCAACCCATTTTTTAAAGACAGTTTTGTTCACACACCATACGTTCCATCCTAACTAAACAATCATTGGTTCCCTGTATAGTCACATATTTATGTGTTCATCACTATCACCACTATCTATATAAGGACATCTCCATTTCTTCCACAAAGGAGGAGAAAGAGTCAAAGAAGGTAGAGGGACAAAAAAGAAAAAAGAAAAAAGAGACAGAGAGAAAAAAACAAAACATGACAGCTAGAAAGCAACAAAAGGAAAGATAGCATTAAACTAAAGTAGAATAAAGAGTCAGACAACATCAGCAATGCCAGGAATCCCATACCCTTCCCCTATGTCCCCCCCACCCCCCATGCATCGAGCTTTGGTATATTGCCTTTGTTTTATTAAAGGAAGCATAATACAATGTTTCTGTTAATTGTAGTCTCTAGTTTGCATTGATTGTATTTTCCCCCCAATCCCACCCTGTTTTTAACACCTTGCAATGTTAACATTCATTTGCTCTACCTCACGTAAAAACATATTTGTACCTTTTATTACAATCGTTGAGTACCCTAGGTTTCACTGAGTTATAAAGTCCTAGTCTTTATTTTTCGTCTTTTGTTCTGGTGTCCCACATGGTCCTAACCTTCCTCTTTCAACCATGCTCACAGTCATCTTTGTTCAGTGTACTTACATTGTTGTGCTACTATCTCCCAAAATTGTTTTCCAAACCTCTCACTCCTGTCTTTTCCTTTCTGTCTGCAGTGCTTCCTTTAGTGTTTCCTGTAGAGCAGGTATCTTGTTCATAAACTCTCTCATTGTCTGTTTGTCAGAGAATATTTTAAGCTCTCCCTTATATTTGAAGGGCAGTTTTGCTGGATATAGGATCCATGGTTGGTGGTTTTTTTCTTTCAGTATCTTAAATATATCACCCCACTTCCTTCTAGCCTCCATGGTTTCTATTGAGAAATCCACACATAGTCTTATCAAGCTTCCTTTTTATGTGATGGATTGCTTGTCTCTTGCTGCTTTCAGGATTCTCTCTTTATATTTGACATTTGATGATGTGATTACTAAGTGTCTTGGCATAGGCCTATTGAGATCTGTTCTGTCTGGGGTACACTGTGCTTCTTGGATCTGTAATTTTATGTCTTTCATAAGAGATGGGAAATTTTCATCGATCATTTCCCATATTACTGCTTCTGCCCCTTTTCCCTTCTCTTCTCCTTCTGGGACACCAATGACATGTACATTCCTGCTTTTCATTTTGTCCTTAGGTTTCCGGAGACGTTGCTCATATTTTTCCATTCTTTTCTCTATCTATTCTTTTGTGTGTAGGCTTTCAGATGCCTTGTTCTCCAGTTCCTGAATGTTTTCTTCTGCCTCTTGAGATCTGCTGTTTTATGTCTCCATTGTGTCTTCATCTCTTGTGTTGTGCCTTTCATTTCCATAGATTCTGCCAGTTGTTTTTTCAAACTTTCAATTTCTACCTTGTGTATGCCCAGTGTTTTCATTTTACTCATCTCTTTTACCATATCTTCCGTAAACTTTTTGAATTGATTTATTATCAGTTGTTTCAATTCTTGTATCTCAGATGAACTGTAAGTTTGTTCCTTTGACTGGGCCATAACTTTGTTTTTCTTAGTGTAGGTTGTAGTCTTCTGTTGTCTAGGCATCTGGTTTCCTTGGTTACCCCAATCAGGTTTTCCCAGACCAGACGGGCTCAGGTTTAGAAGAAGGCAATAGTATCACATCTCCCTGAGGGTATGTCTTAAAAGATTGGGGCACCCTGTGAGGCCTCAAGTCACTGTGCTTTTTCTGCCCAGCAGGTGGCGCCTGTCAGCCTATGGCTCCAAACTGGTGTAAGGAGGTGTGGCCCGTGGCTGTTTTCTCCCAGGCTCTGGGGTCCAGTTCTGAATGGAGAGTGGATAGTAGAACTGGGCCCCACCTCTTTCCTCTTAGGGAAGATACCACCCCCCATCCAGGGAGAGGTCATTAGTATTTGAATAGTCTCTCTGCCTGTGCTATCTCCACCCTTGTCTGGGCCAGAGCACTGGGAACTGAAAATGGCTTTCTCCACTGAGCCAAAAAAGGAACAGAAAGCCCCCTTCAGGGCCAGTCCGTGGCTACCCTCCAGCTCTCCAAGATCAGTCGTCACCAAAAGCCTCTTTCTGGTTGTTGGGGATTTGTAGCTTGTAGTGAGCAGTCCATGCTGTTAATTAAAACCCCAGTTGGAGCTCAGCTGAGCTATATTCACTTGCTGGGAGAGTGCTGCTCTCAAGGGGGAGGAGGCTCCCAGCTTGGATCCACAGTTTTTACTTATGGATTTTATGCTGCAGTATTGGGCATTCCTCCGAATTCAGTGGACAGTCACGTTTTTCTCCCCACAGTTATTCCAGATTATTTACTTGTTGTTCTTGGTTGTTTATTGGTTGTTCTGGGGGAACACTAGCTTCCACTCCTCTCTATGCCGCCATCTTCTTCCTTCCAGTCTATGTCTTTTAATTGGAGAGTTTAGTCCATCAACATTCAATGTTATTACTGTAAAGGCAGTATTTACTTCAACCATTTTATCCTTCAGTTTTTGTTTGTCATATCATATTTTTGTCTTGTCTCTCTTTTATCCTTTTAGTTACTGTTACTGATAATCTGCATTTCTACACTCCCATCCATGCGTCTCTCTCCTGTCCTTTCCTCTCAGCCTACAGGATTCCCTTTAGTATTTCTTGTTGGGCAGGTCTCTTGTTAATGAACTCTCTCAACTTCTGCTTATCTGTGTATATTTTAAAGTCTCCCTCATTTCTGAAGGACAGCTTTGCTGGATAGAGAACTCTTGGCTGGTAATTTTTCTCTTTCAGTTTCTTGAATATATCATACCACTTCCTTCTTGTTGAGAAATTGGCACTTAGTCTTATTGGGCATCCATTCTATGTTATGAATTGCTTTTCTCTTGCTGCTTTCAGAATTCTCTCTTTATCTTTGGCATTTGACATTCTGATTAGTATGTGTCTTGGGGTAGGTCTGTTCAGGTTTATTCAGTTTGGGGTACATTGCACTTCTTGGATCTGAATCTCAATGCCTTTCTTAAGAGTTGGGAAGTTCTTGACCATTATTTCCTCAAATATTCATTCCTCTTGTTTTCCCTTCTCCTTCTGAGACACCCATAATGCAAGTGTTCATGTGCTTTGAGTTGTCAATCAGTTCCCAGAGCCCTGCTCAATTTTTCCCATTCTTTTCTCTGTCTTTCTTTTGTCCGAATTTGGATGGTCTGTCTTCTAGCTCACTGATCCTTTCTTTTGCTTGTTCAAATCTGCTGCTGTGTGCTTCTAGTTTATTTTTTATTTCATCTGTTGTGCCTTTCATTCCCATAGATGTGTTATTTTTCTTTGCATGTTTTCAAATTCTTCTTTATGCTCACTCAGTGTCTGCTTAATATCCTTTATCTCTTTAGCTATCTCATTGAATTTGTTTAGGAGATTTGTTTGAACATCTTTGATTAGTTCCGGATTCTCTATCTCCTCTGACTTTTTTATTTGCTCCTTTGCCTGGGCCATACCTTCCTGTTTATTAATACAACTTATCATCTTTTGCTGGTGTATGGGCATGGGATTATCTTGGTGGGTTTACTCTGAGGTTTGGATTATCTCTCTTGTTAAAGCTTTTGTTGTTGAATGGATTTCTGTTAATGTTCTTCCTTGACACTTAGTTTGTCAGAGTTACTAACCAGGCCTGGACCAGGATCCAACGAAAGGGGTGCACACTAGCTCCACAGGGCCCCAGGGAGAAGGTCAGGGTAAAGATGCCTAAAAACTTTTAATTTTACTCACCAAGGGTGCACTTTCCTGACCTGTCTGGCATACGCCCCTCTTTGTCCAAAAGCCTTTTAGATGTCTTCCCAGAGGTGCACTTCCTTGCCTGCCAGCAGATGGCACTCTTCGGCAACCTGTTCCCCTCAGCCCTCAGAAGGAGGGCTCTTCTTCTAGCCAGCTCCCTGCCCACTCCAGACAGTGGCATAGCTGAGCTAGGCCAGAAAGGTTTAAACTGCAGGTGCTTCCAGCAGTGCAAATTCACTGCCCAGAAGCTTGCACAGTGCTAGATTGTGTCCTGCCCTGTTCTTGGGAGAGTGGACTTCTGCTGCCCTTTCAGTCTGGAGCTGCCTGCCCTCCAGAGACTGGTGAACTGGACACTTTCTGCCCTGAGAGTGGGAGATGGGTGCCAGGTACTGGGACTGAAGGGGGTTTCTCGGGATCTCTCACCACAGCGTCTCTGTCTCTTTGTCCTGCACTTTCCTGGGGGTTGTAGAGCACATCCCCCCATCTCCAGAGCCCTGGATTCATTGTTGCTGATGGTGTCTCCCTGACCACTAGGTGTTTTTCTGGGAGAGAAGTGAGCCCAGCCTCTCCCTAATGAGCCATCTTGGATCCTCCTCTGAGACTTATTTTTTAATTGAAAACTATGTCACAGATAAACTGAACTACGAACAAAAGGATATAACTTTACATTTTTAGTTTTCAAGTGTAATCTATCTGCACATTTACGAATAATCCGCTGCTTAATTTCTGAGGCTGCAGAGTTGTCTGGAGCCCCTGTTTCCATGACTCAGACAATCTCAAGGTCTCTCCATCTTTCAGACGACCTCCCTCCCCGTCGTGGTGATCTCCAACGTCAGCCAGCTCCCGAGCGGCTGGGCCTCCATCCTGTGGTACAACATGCTGGTGACAGAACCCAGGGTATGGGAAACACAGCTGCTTTCTTACCAGGGGTTAACCAGGGACCCTGGGCTCCAGCTTCTGTGCATCTGATATAGCCCCAGCCAGCCAGATGCTGAGGGAAAAATGACCTGACTCACCCGGCATTGCTAAGGGTCGTAAGCAATTCTGGAAAAGTGAAGCCTGTGTATGTGTTAGATGTGTTAGAAATGAGAATTATGATTTCCCTTCTGTGTGAATAAGCTCAGGCAATAGATACTTTCATATAATATTTATTGTGAAAGAGTTCCTTTACTGTCTTTCCTTTTATTTAATGTATACATCTATTAAACAAGCATGCTCAAGTTTTAGTGTTTGAATACTCAGCGGAAACCTATAAAAATGCTCCTGTTGATTAATTATTTCTCTTCTCCTATATGAAAACTTCTGTCTGTCACATAAACTAGAATTGAACTTTGGGACAGACAGGTCCAAGTTTTAGTGCCTAGCTTGTGACTGATGGCTCCTCAATAGCCCTTAAGCTTCTGGGTGTTTTCTCTTTAGAATCTGTCCTTCTTCCTGAACCCGCCTTGTGCACGATGGTCTCAGCTTTCAGAGGTGCTGAGTTGGCAGTTTTCTTCTGTCACCAAAAGAGGTCTCAATGTGGACCAGCTGAACATGTTGGGAGAGAAGCTTCTTGGTATGAGCATGTTAATTTTTTTATGTATATAAAAATTGACATTCATTAAGATATCTGTACTTGCTCTTTTTCCCTCCTTGCTCTCTCTTTTGTTAAAGGTAGAAGAATGTTAAGATCTGCTGTTTTTTCAAGCTGCAGTTTATTGTAGCTAAGTGAGAATTATACCTCACCTTGGAAAGAGATACAGACGTGATAAACAAGTTAAATGAATCATTTCCCCTATTGTCAAATGCTAATAACATTTCTGAGAAGGATTTTTTTTTAATTAAGTAAAATATATTACTTGTGGCCAAAATAAGTTCCTTGACAAGGAAGAGGAAGTCTTACAAACCTTGGGGAGAGAAAGGAAAGTCCCCGACGGGGTAGGAGTAGGGTTCGGCGGCGCCTTCCCTCTGCACTGCGAGAACCCCAGGCCCCTCCCGACCAGAAGGTGCTCACCAGGGCCTTCTCTCAGCTGTGTTGCTGCAGTGGGCGGCTGTGCCATTTATTAAGATGTGTAAAATCACTGTATTCCATCTCCTTATTTGGTGAGAGTTAAGAGAGTTATCTCTTCTGCTTGTAATGGCTTATTTGTGGTTCTTTTAGAAGAAAGAAAATGGGCTCACCACCTCTCATAGCCTGGGCTGCTGTAGTTTTCATGGATGATGGTGTCTGTGCTTCCTCTCTCTCCTTCCTCTCACCTGGCTTTAGATTTGGATCAAACTTTCTCTCCCAGCATGTCCTATTTGGAGGAGGGCCAGGAGAAATGCCTCACTAATGTCCAAAATAAGCTTGTAACGTCAAGTTTTACTGTGTAATTAGGGGTGATCTTAGTCTTAGTTTGAACTTGGAAAGGTTGGGAGACTTGGTCATTGGGAGCAAAGTAAAGGAGAAGCAGTGGGAAATAATATCGGGTAGAGAGGGACCCCGTCAAGGCTTCTTTAGGAAGCCTAGTGGGCAGGCTTAGATTTAACGCAGAAGGTATGGTTGGTTGATGGTCTTGGTAAGGAGAGTAACTTGAAGAGGGATTTTAAGAAGAGTGTTCTCTTTTCAGAGGAGAGGGAGGGAGCAGGTGTTGAGGCTTTGCAGTGCTTCCTCCTTCCCTAAGAAAGGAAAAGATATGCCATCCATTCATTTGTGCCATTAAAATCAAACACATGTACATATTTTTAGACTGTTTTAATTATGTCCTTTCATAGCATGTATGATCATTGCTCAATTAATTTAGCATTAGTATAGATGAGAATATCAAACATGTACATCCAGTCTTCCTTTTTTGGGTGTTGGCTCTTTTCTTTGAGAATAAATGCAAGAGCCACCCATCTAACCAAAAACAGTTTCTGTTTACTGATAAAGCTTGTTTTTATTGTTTAGGTCCGAATGCTGGCCCCGATGGTCTCATTCCGTGGACAAGGTTTTGTAAGGTGAGTACCAGGTGGGTTTTATACCTGTCTGAGTTGTTTTCTCGGGTTGTAGAGGTTCTCCTATTTCTCACTGGCATCCCTACTTAACCATTTGCTTACTTTGGCTTGTGCACCTCTCACCCAAGGAACCCCTGGGCCAAGTTGTTTACTTTCCCTCAGGCTGGGAGGTTGGTATATCCAAGTGTGGGTTGGACAGGAAGCACCTGCCTGCCTGATAACATTCTTTCATATCCAAAATGAGTCTCCCGTTCCCTCCCGCTGCCCTTGCCTGGCAGCATTCTGACCGCATCCCTGTGGCGTGTGCGCTGTTCCTGCGTGGACAGGCTGCCCGCCTGGGTGCGTGTTGACAAGACTGCTCAAGCCAACGGACCAGTGGAGGGAAAAGTGAGACCCCACTGAGGTCCCCAGACAGTGCTGATGACCACTGCATGCAGAGCTTACTAGCCCGGGGGGAGCTTCTGTTTCCACGATCCACCCAGGAGGCCATTCCCTGGCTGGTTCGCTACTGTTTGGATAGGGAAGCAGATAGGGAAGCAGAGCCGGGCCAAGGGAAACAGAGATCTGGGTGTCTGAGTGCTGATAAGAACAGAGGGACTGTGGTTCCTGTGGAGATGACAACACTCCTGCAGAGGAACCGCCAGTTGCTCTCTTCAGCCCTTCCAGCCCTGGCTGCTGGAAGTCTTCGCAAACTAATATCTGATGGGGACGGGGTGGGAAGTCACTGTTTGGGATTTCTTTGTTCCTAATATGTGCCTTTATATACTTGCAGGAAAATATAAATGATAAAAATTTTTCTTTCTGGCTTTGGATTGAAAGCATCCTTGAACTCATTAAAAAGCACTTGCTGTGTCTCTGGAATGATGGGTAAGGGCCTTTTTGGTGTATTTTTGAAACATACTCTTAGCTCACGCTCCCCAACTGCAAGGCTGAGACAGGCCTGATCTGGGCTTCATTATCTGACAAGACACCCGCAGAGGCTGTCCCTTCAAGACATCATGAGATTAAACTTATCCTTTCATGGTATATGTATTTGTATTTTCAAAGCTAAGTTAAAGAAAAAAATGAAACAGTGGCATCCATGCATGTGTTCATTCAACAAGAATTTCTTGAGCATCTACAGTATTGTCTACAGGGAGGAAAAAACAAAACTTTTCAACTTGATAAATTGTTTCTATTTAAATCAGTTGGTATGTCAGCAAAAGTTGATATGTGAACACTAGATTGGAAGAAGTGTCAGAATATGAAAATATAATGTCTGGGCCTTCCTCTCCAGTATAAAAAATGCATGAAACTCATGCATTTTCATGACCTTTAAAATCAGCATGTGAAAATAAAATGGTTATAAATATAGCAAATATTTATTGAGCATCTATAGCATCCTACTGACAGCATGTTAAGGTTTTGTTTTGGTTTTTTTTGGACTTCAGCATACATACTTGTAAACGAAACGTTTCCTAAAGTGTTGGTTAAATAGATTTTAAAGCACCTAAAATAGTCTATACATTTTTATCATATGTTCTTTTGTCGAGTTTCAGTCTTCTAAATTTATGAGTTATGTGGGAATTAAAGTTGTGATTGAACTACAGAGTACCTCTGTACCTCCTCTCAATGTCCAGGTGCATCATGGGCTTCATCAGCAAGGAGCGAGAGCGGGCTTTGCTGAAGGACCAGCAGCCCGGGACATTCCTGCTGCGGTTTAGTGAGAGCTGCCGGGAAGGCGCCATCACGTTCACCTGGGTGGAGAGGTCCCAGAACGGAGGCGGTAAGCCAGGGCGGTCGGGCACACACACCCCTGCACACCTGCCGGTCGCAGTGTGTTTGTGAAATTCCTTCTTCCTCTTTGCAAATCAGCTCACCCAGATATTGAGCCTTTGCCACAAAATTGCAGATCCTACATGCACTCAGCCCCAGCTGAGGCTCCCAGGCAGGACTTAATAAATCACCATGAGTATTTGTGACTCATTGCCTGGAACATATTGTGGAAAAGATGGCTTCTAAAAGACAAGGCCAAGTTCTCTCCTGGTTGCCAGGTTTGTTATCAGTAGATCCAGGATCTGAGTCAGTATAACCGATAATTTCTGGAGGGAAACATTTTCCATGGGCACAAACTTCCAGACTCAACGGTAATCCCACGTTGAAATACACGGATGTGTTGCTTTACAGAAAGGAGGTGAAATAATTTTCTTTCTAAATTGATTGTCTAAAAATGATAAAAGCTTAAATTTACAACTGGAGACTTGGAACCTCTGTAGGCTGCTGAGGGAACCTTCTTTGCCAGTCAGGTGTTCAGTAAGTGGTGGAGCAAGTACTGAGACCACTGCAGACTGCTTTGTGCATCAGTTGAGGAAGTGGTTCTTGGGTGTCTGGGTGGACTTGAGAGGAACGTGGAAGGCATTTTCTGCCCCAGGTAGCTACCCCTATAGCTCTGAAATTTCATCAATAAAAGGTTCATTCTTTAGAGACTGGAACACATTTGGGTTTTCAAAGACTTTAAAACAGCAGCTATCAACTTTAGCCACACATTCAAGTCACCTGGGAGCTTTAAAAATGTTGACACTGGGTCCCCATCCCTAGATTCTGATCTAATTTGTTGGAGGCCTGGCACTAGGATTTTAGGTAATTCTGGTGAGCAGCCATCGTTGAGAACTACTGCCTTAAAAGCTCTGGTTCTC